>NC_064614.1:407147347-408371097 GCF_023898315.1 Schistocerca nitens | reverse complement strand
CGATTCTTGCTTCTCGCTGCTTTCTTCTTCTTCTTCGTCTTTTAATGAGATATGTTTTTCCCGATTCGTAATTTTGACTATTTTCCAACATATAACAGTGGTCTCTTCAGCTTTGAACGGCATCTCAACACATGCCTGTGGTGGTTTTTTAATAAAAAGTATTGTATTTTTGGAAAACAGAAATGCAAGAAGAATTATCACAAGTGAAGCGAATCATGAAAATATCAAAACTGCAACTTTAGATGAAGATTTAAAAAAGAATTTCACCAACACTTTTCATTACACTTTTTTAGTTAAAAAGGCATGATCACCAAAAGTCCTGTGTTTGGGGGCCCTGTAGCAATAGCTATGAGTCAAACAATTGCAGAGCAGGTTATTGAAATTATTCATATTAATTTCAAACAATGGAAAGTCCATGTTAGAACATCAACAATTACGTGAAGGATAAATTGCTACTCACCATAAAGATGACGCATGAGTTGCAGATAGGCACAATGAAAAGACTGTTAACCATTTAGATTTTGGCCAAAGTCTAAATCAGAAGGGAGGAACACACACACACACATTCTCTCAAGGAAGCACACCTCTCACACATGACAGTTATAGCTCTGGCTGTTCAGGCTAGACATAAACTGAAACATGTAAAATGGGAGCAACAATCCATAGTGGAGTGCAGGAGGGGGAGGGATAGCAGGATATGGGTGGGGGAAGAGGAAACAGTGCTGCCTGGCAGAGCATGCAGGGTTTAGAGGTGGCAGATGGGGATACCTGGTGCAGTGTGGGAGGCTGTGGGGGAGGGTGGGAAGGGAAAAAAGGGAGCAGAAAGGAGAGAAGCAGAGAAGGGGAAAGGATTTATGGCTGCATTGATGGAGAACAGTGTGCACTGAGAGTGAGGGAATGAGAGTTGGGAGGAGGTGATGGCACAGAAGGGAGATGTGGAAACTAGGTTAGGGGTGTGGGGACAGTAAGTTACCATAGGTTGAGACAGAGATAATTTTGGAAGTGGAGAATGTGTTGTGTAAGGATAACTCCCATCTGTTCCATTAAGAAAAGCTGGTGGTGGAGGGTAGAATTCAGACAGTCTGGGTTGTGAAACAGCGATTAAAATAAAGCATGTTATGTCCAGCTACATATTGTGCAACAGGATGGTCCAATTTGCTCTTGGCTACAGTTTAGCAATGGCCATTTGTCATGGTGGATAGCAAGTTAGTAGTCTACCAATAGGAAAAGCTGAGCAGTGATTCAAGCAGAGCTGGTATGTGACATGGCTGCTTTCACAGGTGGCCCGGACATGGGATAGGCTAAGCCTGTGACAGGACCGGAATAGGAAGTGTTGGGTGGATGTATTGTGCAGGCCTTGCACCTGGGGCTTCCACAGGGATATGATTACTGTGAGAAGGGATTGGGCATGGAAGTGGTATAAAGATGTGCTGGGATGTTGTGGAGGTTGGTTGGATGATGGAACACTACTTCCAGAGGGGTATGAAGGATCTTGGGTAGGCTGTCCCTAATTTCAGGGCATGTTTATAGCTAATCAAAGCCCTGGGGAAGAATGTGGTTCAGTTGCTCCAGTCCAGAGTGGTATTAGGTGATTTTTTTTGGGGGGGGGGTGCACTCATTTTGTAGCTGGTTCTTGGGAGTGGTAGGAGGATTTGGGGTGTGTGAGGATATGGCACGGGAAATATTCCATGGGGATAGTGACAGTGGAGCCATCAGAGAGGATGTGGTCATCGTCCAGGAAAGTAGCATGCTGGGCTGAGGAGATCCAGTCATTGTTGAGAAGTACTCTTTTATTTGTAGCAGGTTCCTTCTTTTAAGCACAGGCATCAATGTGGATGATGGCAATTCTAACAAATATTCCTCTCACACTTTGGTGTCCTTGGGTAATAGGAAGAAAGTCGTCGATTTTGCTAAAGCTCATCCACAGTGGAAGTTCCCATCATTAAAACAGCAATTTCTATCTTTAGAAAAACAAAACAAAAAGTCTTTAGATTTGGAGGAAAGAAATAGAACAAGGCAAAATTGCATTCATCATCTCCAAAACATGGAAAAGATTTCAGACTTACAAGGCTGTTAGGAACAAGCGGCGATGAAAACATTACAACAATGGGCAATGGAAGTTGCATTCCCATACTTGCCAGACAAATTTCACTTTATTGCTAGTACGAGGTCTGTTCAAAAAATTCTGAGACATTTGTAATTTCATGCCAGTGGTGTGTTGGAGCGAAATGCGGTTGGCACCCTTCACAAATCTGTGTTTAATGTGTAACTTCCAGGAGTTTCATTGTCGAATGTCTGTTAGTTATTGTTTGTTAAGTGCTGTACTGAGTAGAAGATTGTGTCGCACAGTTTGCAAATTTAGAGATGGCAGAGTTGGAGGAGCAATGTATCCGGATTAAATTTTCCGTGAAACTCAAGAAAACTGTTACAGAGGCACACCAGATGATGCAGAAAGTCTATGGTGATGAGTGCTTAAGCGGTATTTGGTGTTATGAGTAGTTCACATGCTTTAAAAATGTGAGGAAGGAAGTTAAAGATGACCCTCGTTCAGGACACCTTTTGATGTCTTCCGACAACGCTCATGTCAGAAACATCAACTAAATTGTGCGTGCCAATCAAAGACTGGCTGTCCAAGAAATTGCAGAAGAATTTAACGTTTCAGTTGGATCATGTCATGAAATCATGACAGGGCATCTTGGAATGCTCTGTGATGCTGCCAAGGTTGTCCCACAGCTCATGAGTCAAGACCAGAAAGACTGTCACCTCACAATCTGTGAAGAGCTTTTGGATTGTGCAAATGAGAATGAGCTGTTCCTTAAGAGATGGTTAAGATGTTGAGACCAAGATTCAGTCTTCACAATGGGTTGGGAAAGTTTCTACAAGACTGAAAAAACTCATCAGATCAAGTTAAATGTCAAAGCCATGCTGATAGTTTTCTTTGACTTTGAAGAATTAGTTCATCATGAATTTGTGCCAGAGGGTCAAACTGTTAATCGATGGTACTATTGGGATGTGTTGCGAGAAGGAAATGGCCTGAAATGTGGTGAGACAATTCAGGCCCTTGCATCACGATAACGTACCTGCACATTCATCCCTTTTGGTTCAAGAATATTGTGCAAAAAACAAAATGGCTGTGCTGTCTTATCCTCTGTACTCTCCAGACCTGGCACCTGCAGGCTTTCTTTTATTTCCTAAGTTGAAAACCCTGTTGCAAGGACGAAGATTTGCAATGTTAGATGAGGAAAAAGGAAAGTTACAGATGGTGCTTTTGCGATCCAGCAAGAGGCATACCAAGACAGCTTCCAGAAATTGAAACAGCATTGGGAGTGGTGTGTCGATTGTGGAAGAGAGTATTTTGAAAGAGACCATGAACAATAAGTAAAAGGTAAGTGTAGAAAAATATTGTGGACAAAGTTCCGGAATTTTTTGCACCTCTCATACGTAGGTAATAAACTTCAAATTTAAACATTCAATAGCACAGAAAAAATCACCAAATTTGTCAACAAAAATGATGTTGCAACTTTGAAAGATATGCTGGAATCTGCAGAAAAGTTCTGTAGACACATGGGCAGATAACACCAAACTTCAAGCTGGATTACATAATTAATACTGACCAAACTTTATCCTAGTATGGAGCAATGTAATACGGGATATTGGATTACAAGTATGCAGAGACAATTGTGGTGAAATGACTCACTGTCTACAAAACCACCCACACTTACGGAGTGCAGTACTGTGTAACCCTTCAATGAAACTATTGCTACTTGCATTTTTTATGTATGCAAGAGCCTGACAATATGTAAGTATTGTAACGAAATTGAATATACTAATTTTACATATATAAACTGAGTGCTCTAAATACATTTAAATTTTTTAAGTAACAGACTAACAGTGCAAGAATTAATTTAAAATGGGGGGGGGGGGGGAGGAAGCAACCACAATTGAACACAAGCCTGTGAATTGACATTCGATGCTCTTGACCATTGTTGCACCACAGCACTAACAGAAACATTGTTGCTTAAAATCCCTTACATTGTACTTGAATATCTTCAGAGAGCGTTTTCTCTTTTCCTGTGACCCAATGAAGTGAGATACTCTTTTGGAAGGGTTGTCTGCCTGGTTCTATCCACAGTTTGAACCAAATTGGTGAGATCTGCCCCAAGCCCTCCCCTTGTTAGTAAAACATTTTTATGATATTTCTGTGTTTGTATGTGAAGGATAACAAACTGAAACCTTGCCTAAATAACCCCTACGTGTATTCCACAAATACTCTACTTCACTGAGTAGCTGCTTCCTTTGTGTAGTGCACCCCCTGACCTATGAAGCAGCTTTTGAAGTATATATTAATGGAGATACAAGTGGCACTGTGTTCACCAGTTATATTACTCAGCACCGACTATCAACACAAGTATTGGTTTTGTTTAAAATTAGTTCATTTCAATGAGTACTTGAATAAAAAGTTTTTTTTTTTTTTTTTTTTTTTTTTTTTTTTTTTTTTTTTTTTTTTTGCAGTACCACTGGTATCTCGGATGTGTCCAAGTGATACCTATAAAGTGTATAAACAAGGCTCAAATGTACGGATTGATACTACTCTTCTTGGATTTGACCAGACTAACTGGCAGAGAGGAAATAGGAGCTATATATTTAAAGGACAAAGTAAGTTGTCCACATTTGACTTATGACAATAGTGTATGCATTTTGTAGCTTTGTTAAATGTAGTAATTCTGTAATAAATTTGTTGTTGAACTTGTTAATTTTACTGCATTATATAATAATGTTTTGGTTTCAATAAAACTTAGTTTTTCTGCTTAGAAGACTAAATGTCACTTCTTTTTTTAATTTGTTTAGAACCAGCTACACATCGTGCTCTTATATTTCATTAATACTTGCTACATCATTACTGACTGAAGTTAAAAGAAAAAAGTACAGTGTTGTAAATGAGCAGGTTATCAAGGAGTTGGATTTTTATTCCACTCTCTGTCTCCATACAATTTTATTTCTTACAACTCTGTTATCTGTAAAAGAGTTTGTAGATATTTCCACAAGCTTCTGATTATGTTACCATCATTGACAAGAATCCAGCTAAATAGGAGTTTACTGAAAATATTTCACGTCTGCAAACTAATCCCATTTTACATGTGATCTCATTCATTTTGTTCTGTAAAAGGGAAAGCAGGGGGAAAATGTCCAATAAGTAGTGGTAATGCAATGAATAGAAATATAACACTTTTCACACATCATGTTTTTCTTCTACTTGGACTTCCTGATCAGTTATTTCAGTTGCTGAAAAAAGGGAAGTATAAAATGAATAGCTAAATTGTTGACATGTATTTGGATGCTGGATAGACTTACTGTATGTGTTATTTCTTAATTTCAACAGACATAGCAACTCCCACAGTGATCCGCTGTGATAGAAGCTATATTTTCAAACTGCAGACAGCTGAAACAGGTGATGAGAATTTCGGCCAAATACATTTTTCTTTTATTTTTGCATTGAGTTGCTTCTTGTACTCTTTGTAGCACTCTAGCTGTAAAGCACTTTCCTGCAGAAGTTGTTGAAATGTCTTAGAAAGTAAATTTAATTCAGTTTGGTTCTCTGGCACTGGAAGTTTAATTTCAAGTATTAATCCCTGTAGATTGTATGGAATTTCAAGATGTGATCAGAGTTTTGGTTCATTACAGGTATTACCAAAGTAGCCTCATCAAACGTAAATGTTTGCTTGATTTTCCTTGCATTTCTCATTTGTGCTTCTTTGGTGGTTTGATGGGCATGTTTCAATGAAGTACATGTGATATTCGTTTGTTCTTTTAACTGTGAAATGGTTTGTAATGCAGACTGAAGTATCACCAGTCTCTGCATACAAGAAACAAATTGTAAGAAGAATTTTTAAAAATTACATTTAACACATCAGAAGTTTAGGTCTGTTCATGTATTGGGTTTCTGTAATCACTGTTGAAAAGTGTTGTATTTTGTGTGGGCTTTGCAGGTAATTAATTGGTTCTCAGATTCTGTCCAAGTTGACCAATGTTTTGGATATGGCTTTTCTTCCATTTCTTATTGAGAATAATTTTTACACAAAATCTTTGTTGGTCATTTACTCGGTCATTGCCCAGGGTTTCAAGTAGTTTTTAAATCTAAAAGACAAAATACATTTTGAAGTGCGTGAAACTGCAGGTTTGCACAGGTGTTTAAGTTGTTTTATACAGTAAAGATAATTCGATGAAATGTTCAGGAACTAAAAGCCATGAAAGAAAGTAAATGTTGACACATGATGTAAATAGATATTGCTTATGATTTTTGAGAGTTTCAGCATATTAAATCTGTGTTCATGAATTTATTTTCATTTGTGTCTTCAAAAACTGGAAATTACAGGAGCAAAGGTTTCATAAGTATTATCTTTACATTTTATTTGTCCTCAAACTTATATATAACTGTTTTCATATACTAAATGCAGTTTGCTGAACTGTATCTATTGTGGGATTGAAAAAGAGGAAGGGGATGCAGTAACACATTGGTTCTAGTGACATTAATTCTACAGGTACATTATGACTGGCTGAAATTAGCATTATAACTCTATAAATTTGGCACTCTGAGCAACATCAATTCAGTCTGCTTTCAGTTCAGCCTTCTCTTTTCCAGTTATTGATGAGGAGACCTGAGATTCTGTACATGGTGTCAGATTGTGTGTGTGTGTGTGTGTGTGTGTGTGTTTGTGTTCAGTTGTTCCCAGAGTGGTCTTCTTCTCAAGCATAGAATTAGTGAATTTTTCAAAGATATAACTCTACTACAAACAAGTGTAGGTAGTGGAATTCATTAGGAAGTAGTAGTATTTTCAGTTCCTTTAGTGGAGGTCCGATAATATCTCAGCCTTCATCAAATTTCCTTGTTTACCTTTTTTTTCATATTAGTATAATGTTTACAATTTAACACTATCACTGTTGCATAGAGTAAAAATGTTGCATTAATGTAATTTATAGGCTGCCCCTTTTATGAAGAGTGGTTGTATTCGTGTATTTGCAGAATGTTGCATCATTGAAATGTATGATAAACTTCTCTTCATTGTGTTGTATTAGCTTTCCTATGATTCAGTGCAGAAATTGTTGATATCTACAATAATCAATTTTTGCTTGTATAACTGCTTGTATCAAATTATTAAAGTTACATGTGTGTGTGTGTGTGTGTGTGTGTGTGTGTGTGTAGACTAATACCCCAAATTGAAGAAAATCCATCTTACTCTAAGGCTCATATGCAAGGATCAGTCAGTGCCCAGTGAACCACTGGCATGAACGTAATTTGAGACACTTTTAGGGAGAAACGGATTGAACTCTCCAACATTATTATCAAAATATATAATAGTGATGTGATGTGGTCCTTTGTAAGGTTTAATTGCTCTTAAAATCTCATTCTACATATCTAGACATGTTTGGTTTGGTTTTTAGTTGGCTTAAGCCTTTGTAAGAAGGAAGATGTACGCTCTGACATCTTGGTTAATGGGAATATGTTTAGATGATTTTCCCCTCCCTCATAATAAAATAATAGTTTTCCCTTTCATGTTTTTCCTTATATTTTATCCACACAATTATAAATAGTGTTCCACATTTTGATACGGTCCTTTTTACACCCTAGAACTAATATTTCTGCTTCAAATTTTTTGAAATCAACTTCAGCAGTGGTCATGAGAAGATATTTCCACTCACTGTTAGATAGTAGGATATATTTTGGCATTTGTTATGGGCATAAATTAAGGCATGTACAGTAATAAGTGATTTTTTAAAAATCGTTGCACCATGGAATTACTGAGCAAAATGATGTGTATGGACAAATAGTTCTGAGATGGACTTTTTCTGTTTGACTGCTTAGGTCAGCAATTAGGTGCTTCTTATGTACAGCACTAAAGAAATACTATGCTGCTAGACAGTGAGTTGAGTGTGCATACCTTGTAAAATTTACTTTGATGATTTGTTCTGAATATTGAAAGTAGCATAGTTTTTGGTGCTACAATGCTTCAACTGTATGTTAAATACATGTGATATTGGATTGCACATATTTCATAGTGGTAGAAGCAAGTTTATGTTTGAGAGTTTACACTGACTTTACAGTGCCACAGAACTGATATTTGTGCCCCTTGATTATAATCCGCAAGTAAGCAAATGCAAAACAATAGGATATAAAGTTCAATTGATTTAGTCCATCGTCAAGTTAAACCTGATGAAAAAAATTTTGCAATTATATATTTGTTTTGTGAGATACTTTTGCGTATGCTACTGCTAATTACATAAATCCATCATTTGTCTCTAATACATTAAGTTTCTTGATGAAATGTTAAGTGTTTTTTCTGTGCTATGTACAGTGTGATTACTTGCAGTGCTGCGAAAAAGGATATGCAAAAATATGCAGTATTTATAAAGTAGGTCTTCGATTATCCTCAACCCTTCCAGATTCGACTACAGATTTCCTTTTTGCTATGATGATATGAGGTGTTCCTTGAATCATACATAAATTTAGTATCTAATTTATTCCCAGGTATTTAGAATCTTGATTCCTTGTTAGGTATTAAGAGGAGGAGAAAGACAAATTACTATTGATTGTTAAAGAGCAGTTATAACATGTTGGACTTAAATAACTCTATCATTATTGGAGTTTACATTACCTTTATTTAAAACATTTTTCACACACACACACACACACACACACACACACACACACACACACACACTTCTGCATTCAATCTCCTTCACTCTTTTTCATCTCCTCCTCCTCCTGCTCCTCCTCCTTTGGTTCCTGAAAAATAGATGTCAAACTTCATAGCTTCTTGTGCACTAGTGCAAACAAAGTGATCACAGGCTCTGTCTTTGAATATTTTATCAGGTGATTCTGCTGTTATGATGGAAGTGGATCATGAGACAAAACAAGTCTATGTTGAACAGATGCGTATGATATCTCCAGAAGAACTTCAGTACCTACAACCTTCAGAAGAAGCAATTTCGTCACGTCTTACAACACCTATTGTTACAACTTATATAGATACGGATAAAATTAGTTTTGAAAGGTAGGTGATAGTAATGCACACTATCAGATAATAACTTTTCTTATCAGTAAATGTTAATACAAGATCAACAGATAGAATAGATATTGCAGTAAATGCCAGTAAAAGAACATCAAATGTTTCAAACTGCCGCCTCCTCTGGCTGCTCGAGTCCCGAGGTCACCTAAGCCGCTCCCAGTGTGGTTTCAGGCGCTACCATTCCACTCTTGACAACTTCATTCACTGGAGATGGTGATACAGGAGTCCTTCTTCTGCTGAAACCATTTAGTTTGTGTGTATTTTGACCTTGAAAAGGCGTATGACACTACTTGGAGATACAACGTCCTTTGCCAACTTCAGGAATGGGAACTACGTGGACGCCTACTGCTTCTGATCCAATCCTTTCTCGAGGACCGGAGTTTTCGTTATCACATTGGCAATGCCATGTCTGATTGCTTTGTTCAGGAGAATGGTGTGCCCCAGGGCAGTGTCCTCAGTGTACAATTGTTTGCCATCGCTATCAATGGCATTTCCTCTGCAGTCATAAACCCTGTCAGATGCTGCTTGTTTGTGAATGACTTTGCAATCTTTACTCTTCCTCTGATCTTACGGCGACGACGAGGCAGCTACAGCTGACCATTAGGATGCTGGAAACTTGGGCCCAGGCAACTGGTTTTCAGTTTTCACCTGAGAAGACTATGTGTGTCAATTTTAATCATGCTCGTTGGAGTTTTAACCAATCAGAGCTTACAATGGGAGACCGTATTTTACATTTTCAAGACACTGTGCGCTTTTTGGGTTTATTATTTGACTCGAAATTAACATGGCTCCCACACCTGAAAGACCTACGAACAAAGGGCTTCCAGTTGTTGAACATAAAGCAGAAAAACATGGGGAGCTGACAGATCCCGGCTCCTGCAGTTTTATAGGGCATTTGTTCGATCACGCCTAGACTATGGCAGCATGGTCTGCGGATCGGCCTGACCTCCTATATCAGGATGTTAGATGCTGTCCACCATGAGGCATTTGGATATCGACTGGAGCCTTTCGGACCAGCCCAGTTCAGAGTCTGTGTGCAAAGGCTGGTGCTCCTGCAGTTTTATAGGGCATTTGTTCGATCACGCCTAGACTATGGCAGCATGGTCTACGGATCGGCCTGACCTCCTATATCAGGATGTTAGATGCTGTCCACCATGAGGCATTTGGATATCGACTGGAGCCTTTCGGACCAGCCCAGTTCAGAGTCTGTGTGCAAAGGCTGGTGAACCACCCCTCTGGATTTGGCAACATATCCTTTTGGCTTAACAGGCACTGAAAATCTCAGCGTCACCTCAGTCATTGGCATTTAGTTCAGTGGTCCAACCCACCTTCAAATGTCTGTTCAGGAATTGGCCCCAAGCGACCTAGCCATTTGATATACGTGCTACGGACTGTGTCTAGGATCTGGATCTCATGGGCATGAAAATACACACCCAGGGATGGCATGCACTGCTGCCTTGGTGTCTTCAGAGGCCCAAAGTGATTTTAAGCTTGACACAGTACACGAAAAGTTGTACTCCAGATGTGGTTTCTACAACTTTGTTTTCGTCTGTTTTAAGTATGTACCACAGTTTTATCGCTATTTATACAAATGGATCCCAGCAGGAGAATGCTCTCGGTTGTTCTATGGTTTTCCCTGTTGGGATTTTTAAAGTGCATCTTCCAGAACAATTTACAAATTATGATGCGGAGTTGCATGGCATTCTGCCAGCACTGGAGAAGGTTCACAGACATCACCATACGAGTTTCTTGTCTGTTCCGACTCTCTTAGTGCACTGCAAACACTTCACCAAATGTATCCGATAGATCCACTGATTCAGCTCATCCATGACTCCTTACAGTGGCTCCAACGCTGTGGCAAGGAGGTGATCTTTTGCTGGGTACCTGGCCACGTTGGGATATAGGGTAACGACGTGGCTGACAAAGCTGCCAAGGAAGCACGTTGGGATGGTGCTGTCCATCAGTGTCCCATCCCGTTGCAATCTCATTTTCTGGCAGACGCATCGTGTGTCAGTGGGGAGACTTATTGGTTGCAGGTGTCAGACACAAACTACGGTCGCTCAAGTTGACCACAAACGCTTGGTGGACTTTCATGTCAGCCTCGCCACCGGAAGGAGGTTTTGCTTACCAGACTGCGCATTGGGCATAGCCCTTTCACACATGGCTTCCTCCTCTGACAGGAGGATCCACCATTCTGTGAAATTTGTGGCGTGCCACTTTCAATTCAGCATATTGTGGCGTGTGTCCTGTATACTTATATTAGGGCAGCCCTCGGTCTCGCTGGAGATCTGCCCACCATCCTCGCAGATACTGATACCAGTGGTAACAGAGTGGTAAAATTTTGTGAACCGTCAGGCCTCATTCCTAAACTGGTAAGGAAGGGCGGCAGACTTTAGTACATTATAAACTGCTCCGCAAGTGGGGACAGACCCATGAGATTTCATGTTGACTTTTCGTCAGAACGCTGATGGCCATGATGTTGAGCGCTCCCTCAACCCAAATAATCATAACCATCATTCTGTGGATGACTGCTTTCTTTCTGATGTTCTTAGGTCCTGTTGGAATTTATCTTATTAACACGCTATGACACTTCTAATAGATTTTGGTCAGATTATGTTGTTTTATGTACTTTAACAACTACTTCAATGTGCAGGATTGAATTAATAACCATTTAATTATTGCTCATTCTTTGAATATTACTGTTCATCTACGATTGGAGGATGCAAGTATTTGTTAGCTAAAATAAAGGAAATTTTTGCAATACATCGTAGAGTGCTGGTGGAGAAAATTGTGCATCTTAGTTGTTCATATTTCCTCTGTTTAATACTGTTTAACTTAAAATCTGTTCTCAGGAATAAGTCAGGTATTTGGGGATGGCGATCTGACAAAAGTGAACCAATCAATGGGCACGAATGCAAGGTCTTTGGAGCTAGCAATGTAGAACTCGTTACCAAAACTCGGACAGAACACCTTACAGAAACAGATAAAGCAAAAGCGAGATCGCCAAAGACACCATTGCAGTCATTCCTTGGAATAGCAGAAGTGGAAGAAAAACAAGTGGTACCAGAAGCAAATAATGTAAGTAGCCCCATGAGATTTATGTAAAGACATTATCTTATAAAACTACGACATAAATTTAAAAAAAATTAAATGTAGAAAAAAGGAATAGATAATTCATGATCGTCTTGCAGCTGAGGATGACTCTTGCTTGTCTCTTGTATTTAATGTTGTTTTTCTTTATAACCGACATGTAGGCATCTTCAGTGGTCTACAAAGGAAACAGCTTATAATAATTATTTGCTTAAATATTTTGTTTTGAATTGTGTGATTTACTGTTGCCATGTTTTTCTTCATTCATTGCGCTGGTTATGTTTAATTGAATGAAGATACCACAAAAGAAATAATGGAAGGAGTGACTGTAACCATTCAGAGTGTTGAGTAGTCAACGAGTATATAAAAAAGACTGAAAAATTTGTAAAATGGCGTTTCTTGCCTAGCACCTATTCAGCCACCAGACAACTTATAATTAGACACATGTAGTAAGTAAACAAAAGACTCTAAGGCTAGGCATGTACTGGGCTGTAGTGCAGCACAGTGAAGGAGAGGCAGGGTACCAGAGAGCAAGTCAGGTACGTGCAGCTACAGTAGTCATCAGAATGAGACGAGGTACTGGCAGAAGTGAAGCTGTGAGGACGGGGCGTGAGTCGTGCTCGGATAGCTCAGTTGGTAGAGCACTTGCCCGCGAAAGGCAAAGGTCCTGAGTTCGAGTCTCGGTCCGGCACACAGTTTTAATCTGCCAGGAAGTTTCATTTTACAGTAGTCATAATTACCTTATGAGATCTGGAACCTGGTGGTGGTGGCGGTGCTGTTCCTTTGTTGGTGCAATAAATTAAAAATGATTGACTACAAATAAACCTTCTAAATCAGCAGGGCTTAAAAGTCAACTGTACTAACAGCAACATTTGATGTGAATCACAGATTTACTGCATTTGATATAGGGCTAATGACTGTTTATTGATGGGAATGTAAATGTAAATACATTGTTATATCTAAAAACAAAGATGATGTGACTTACCATACGAAAGCGCTGGCAGGTCGATAGACACACAAACAAACACAATCATACACACAAAATTCTAGCTTTCACAACCAACGGTTGCTTCATCAGGAAAGAGGGAAGGAGAGGGAAAGACGAAAGGATGTGGGTTTTAAGGGAAAGGGTAAGGAGTCATTCCAATCCCGAGAGCGGAAAGACTTACCTTAGGGGGAAAAAAGGACAGGTATACACTCGCGCACACACCCATATCCAACCACAAGCAGACATTTGTAAATGTCTGCTTGTGTCTGTGTATGTGTGGTTGGATATGGGTGTGTGTGCGAGTGTATACCTGTCCTTTTTTCCCCCTAAGGTAAGTCTTTCCGCTCCCGGGATTGGAATGACTCCTTATCCTCTCCCTTAAAACCCACATCCTTTTGTCTTTCCCTCTCCTTCCCTCTTTCCTGATGAAGCAACCGTTGGTTGCGAAAGCTAGAATTTTGTGTGTATGATTGTGTTTGTGTGTCTATCGACCTGCCAGCGCTTTCGTATGGTAAGTCACATCATCTTTGTTTTTAGATATATTTTTCCTGCGTGAAATGTTTCCCTCTATTATATAAATACATTGTTAGATGCAAATAGAAGGAGTGGAACAGCTGAATTGTCTGTCACAGATCAAATAAACTATTAAGGGGTAATAATGCTGTGTGTTCTAAAGGGGGTTGAAGTATTTCCGTTGCTTGAAAATCTGATGTGACCTGCAGTGGCTAAGTTTCTGGTAATTATGGCAACGAAGTGTTCATTACAGACAGGTGTAACCACTACAAACAGTAGAAACTGCCAACAATCCAAATGCATGTTGGTTTGGAATATTCACGAAACTTCTTGAAATTAGTCGGTAAATGATGTGGTAAAGTTTGGATATGTAGTTCACAACTACACATCAGTAAATATGCTGTTGCTGGAAGGTGACAGAGGCACTGAAGAGTGACAAAAAAACCCTAAAAACTAACTTTATCCATTGCAGCAAAAATGCAAGCCAGAACTGCAATGTAAGCTTTTATAATAAGAAACAGCTGTAAAATTTACTTGTAATGTCAGGCTGCAAATTTCACTATGTTTATTTTGTAGGCTGGTACTAATTTATTTTTAAGGTAATTTTCTGTAGCAGTACTTCGCTTATTTCTTCAGCTATCCTCTCACACTGAATTTTTAAGAGTTTTGTCCGTACAATTGGGATAAGTCATATGGTACAGAAGACAATTTCTGCACAATAGTTCTATCAAATCTTCTGAAATCATAACAGTTAGTTGTAGAATGAATTCACTGTACAGCACGTTGCCACTGCCACAAGCTCTATGCAGGAGTTTAAGTAGGTGGCAGGCATGCTTGACAGTGCATGCTGCGCCTATTAAAAAGCACATGACACAGAAAACAGCTTGCCCTACCTATATTGACTGCGTCCCAGTACACAACCAGCCTAAAAGTAGTAACTGAAAAGGGAATGTTGCCCAGTCAGTGTGAGTCAGTTGACATACAATAAGCAGTCATAGCACCATCTAACAGGTATCTTGCCACATGCAGCAGTAGTTGTATATGGCACATAGAGTGGAGTTGGAGGTTTGTGAGCGGGAGGGGGGGGGGGGGGGGGATAGGTGGCTCAGGAGAGAAATAAGTGGTTGGAGGCTAATGAATTGAAGTCTGAGGTATGAGAAAAGGTATAGAGATCAGAATAGAATGGGGGCTAGGTGATATTGAGGCCATGAGGAATGCGGGATTGAAGGATGTGTTGTAAGGACAATTTCCATCTCTCTAATTCAGAGGTGCTGATATTGAGAGAGGGGATTGATATTTTGAAGCAGGCATTGAAACTGAGCTTTTAGTGCTCCAAAACTTTGTTCTGCAGTTTCCTAGCCCAATGCCTCAAATAACTTTTCACGTGTCTTTTTTACAGTCATCTCACATGTCAATTTTTCTATTTTCCTCTGATATGTTTCTCACTTTTTCCTGTTCACATTGACATCCCAGCTTTATCTCTGTTGTTAGTCTACAGTGTTTTCCTCCTGATATCACTTGCTGATGTCTTTTGCATTTTTCCCCTCCTTATAGCTAAATCCCATTACTAACTGACCCCTTCACTAAAAACCATCCCACATCCTGATTCTGAAATACTCTCTTTATCGATGGAATCCCCTCTCAACGTCCTAACGATAAAGATTCCATTCTTCAGATGTCAGCCTCTTTCTTTAACGACATCTTGCAAGTCTTCAGTTCATTCCAGTCTCTGTCCTCACAAACCTAATACTAGAAAAACAAATTTTCATAGTATAGACATCCCTGACCTGGCTCTGCTCTCTTCTTAAGATATACTTCCTATTATGTGTCTCAAATACTTATCAACAATGTAAGGAAGAGAGAGATTGCTACCTACCAGAAAGATGACGTATTAAGTTGCAGCAGGCACAACTAAAAGACAGTTACACATTAACTTTGGCCACATCCTGCATCAGAAAAGGAAACACATGTTCATTTACACAAGCAAGCACACCTTAAGCACATATGATCGCCTTCTCCGGCAGTTCAGACCCTAATGCTTCATGTAAAATGGAAGCACCAATCTGGAGAGGGTGGGGAAGGGAAAGGGATAGCAGTGTACAGTTGGTGGGAAAGAAGAGCGCCATATGGAGGAGTGTGCAGGGACTATACTAGGAACAGGTGCAATGATTGGAGGCTGTTGGGGGTGGGAGGGGGAGGGGCTGGCAAGGAGGCAGGGATGGAGAGAAAGGACAGGAATGGGTGAAGATGGGCAGGTGCATTGGCAGTAGGCTGCACACAAAAAGTGAGAGAGACAAGCATAGGGAGGAGGTGATAGGACAGAGGGGGTGGAAACGGCATGGTAGAGGGTGTGGGGACAGAATGTCACTGTAGCTTTAGGCCAGGATAATTTCAGGAGCAGAGAATGTGTTGTTGTAAGGATAACTCCCATCTGCTCAGTTCAAGGAACCTGGTGGCAGTGGAGGAGGATCCAGATGTAGTGTAGCAGCTGTTTAAATCAAGGATGTTATTTTCAGCTGCATGGTGTGTTACACAGTGATCTACTTCTCTCGTTTTTTGACTACCAACTAGCTGTCCACCATGACGATTGTCCACTGCTAAACTGTGGCAAAGATGAAAGTAGACCATCTTGTGGCACGACACGCAGCATGAACAAACATGCTTTATTTCAATGGCTGCTTCACTGCCCAAGCTATCTGGATCCTCCTTTCCACCACCAGCTTTCCTGAACAATGCAGATCTGAGTTATCCTTACCAACACATTCTGTGCTCCTGAAATAATCCCGGCTTCAACCTACGGTTGACATACTGTCCCCACACCCTCCACCCAACAGTTTCTATCCCCTCTGTCCTATCATCTCCTTCCTATTCTTGTCTCTCACCCTCTTTGTGTGCTGCCCTCTGTCAGTGCAACTGCCCATATTTCTCCACCCCTCTTCTTTTTTGCTCTGTTTCCCCTCTCCCTGCCCCATAGCCTCCTGACACTGTGTCTGTTGGCAGTCTAGTCCCTGCATATTCCTCCAGACAGTGCTCTTCTCTCCCTCAATCCATACACTGCTGTCCCTTCCCCTTCCTTGCCCTCTTCAGATTGCTGCTTCCATTCTACAGGACAGTTGCATTCTGGTCTGAGCTGCCACAGATGGCAGTTGTGTGTGCGTAAGGTGTGCTTGCTTGTTTGAATGAATGAATGTGTGTTCCTTTCCTGACAAAGGCCGCGGCCAGAAGTTAATGTGTAAGTGTCTTTTAGTTGTGCATGTCTGAAACTTAATGTGTCATCGTTATGGAAAGTAGCAGTCTATATTTTCCTTCCATTGTTTGAATTTCCATTGTTCAAGTACTTACACCCCATTTTCCAAATTGAAGTCCTTGCTCTACGATTGGAAGAGCACTGCAAACACTATCTCCATCTCCAAAAGAATGTCTGTTGTACTTCTGCCTTAGAAAAACACTACCCACAAAGGCCTATCATGTCCTTAGTCAAAATCTCTGTCAGCCTCTGTTAGTCCTCTGAACCTGGCTTGCTGACATCTGCCACACCCCCCAAAACTCACTCCCAATGTCACACAAAATTCAAACCTCAGACAAGCCCAGAACACTGTTGACAGCCTATCCACTTCAGTCCCATGGAATAGTAAGTCCCTACAAAGGGTCTCACCTGCAGCCCAACAAGTAAGTTGAATCATTCTCGACCTTTTTGTTACTAACATGTTTGACCAAAACTGCTGAAATCTTAACACTAAACATTGCCTTTCCCATTGCACAGCTCTGTGCAATGGTGAACCTCCTACACTTCTCCTGAACCAGCCTTAGGTTGCTGTCCAAGAATTCTGTACCTTTGACTTGATATCACCTTTCTTTCCCAGGTCCCTTTCCAAGAACACAAACCTCTTGGCAGAAGAAAGAGCTGCATCCATCATCATAAAACATTCTTATTTGATCATCTCCCAGTGGATAAAGGCTCCATCGCCTGATGGAAGGTATCTGTCAACTTGACTGAATCTTCCATTTACAAGCCCTGCCATAGTGACCCCATAGCAAAAGTCCAGCATTACCTCAAATCCCTTTTCAAACTTCCTCCCCAAGGGCCCGGGGGTTAGAATAGGCCTGAGGTATTCCTGCCTGTCAAAGAGGCGACTAAAAGGAGTCATACATGTTTCGGCCTTATGTGATGGTCCCCTGTCTGATTTGACCTCCATCTTTCTAAATTTTCCCGAAGAGCGAGCCAATTGGGGAAGGGCGCTTTACATGGTGCATCGTGTCCATTGTGCACTGAGATCTTTAGCCCACTTTCTCCTCACCGCATTGCAGTCCCGCTCATTCTCCATCTCTTGGGTGGGACACCGTCCTGGGTGCATTTTCCATCATGCACTATGAAGTGTCGCTTTGTGCGTTGACGATGACCATGGACTTCTTAGCACCTCACATCCAGCATGGTAGCTGGTCCATTGTGGTGGGGCTGCCACGTACCCTGTTGGTTGTAGCCCCATGACAACACAGGGATTGCTCTGATGATGATTGCACCGGTAACTCCCCACGTGTGCTGTGGAGTAGATGCTCATCTCCCTGGGGCATCGGGACTACTGGCAATGGCAATCCTACCAGGTGGCTCTTGCTGAGCTGGGGGGGGGGGGGGGCACCCATGGGGAGGGCCCCTGGTCAGAGTGGGTGGCATCAGGGCGGATGCCATGCCATGAAGCCATGAAGGTGGAGATTCTGGCATACACTGAGGACCTAGATCTCGCCGGACCCTCAGACACAATTGATATAGACTGCTTAGGTAAAGAGTCAGTGGCAGCCGGTGACCCTGAGACATGAACTGCCTCGTTGAATGTTCCATGCCTTCCCAGTCTGACAATGACGTCATCTGCCAGTGGAATTGCAGCGGTCTTTTCCACCACCTGACTGAGCTGTGGCAACTTTTAAGCTGTACACCTGCTTTTTGCATAGCCCTCCAGGAAACATGGTTCCCGGCAATGCGGACCCCTGCCCTCTGCAGCTATAAGGGATACTACAGTAACTGTAGTGACTATAATTGAGTGTCAGGTGGAGTTTACCTTTATGTCCTAAACTCAGTCTGTAGTGAAACTGTGCCCCTCCACCCTCTTGAAGCTGTGGCTGTCAGAATAAGGACGACACAGGAAATAACTGTGTGCAATGTATATCTTCCTCCAGATGGTGCAGTACCCCTGAATGTATCAGCTGCACTGATTTGATCAACTCCCTAAACCTTTCCTACTTCTGGGAGATTTTAATGCCCATAACCCCGTGCGGGGTGGTACCGTGCTTACTGGCTGAGGCAGAGATGTTGAAACTTTACTGTCTCAGTTCCACCTCTGCCTCTTAAATACTGGGGCTGCCACACATTTCAGTGTGGCTCATGGTAGTTACTTGGCCATTGATTTATCAATTTGCAGCCCAGGACTTCTCCCATCTATCCACTGGAGAGCACATGACGACCTGTGTGGTAGTGACCACTTCCCCATCTTCCTGTCACTGCCCCGGCGTCAGGCCCACAGACCCCTGCCTAGATGGGCTTTAAACAAGGCTGACTGGGAAACTTTCACTTCTGGTGTCACTGTTGAATCTCTCCCACATGGTAACATTGATGTGATGGTTGAGCAGGTGACTACAACAATCGTTTCTGTGGCAGAAAACACGATCTCTCACTCTTTACAGTGCCTCTGGCGAAAGGCAGTCCCTTGGTGGTCCCCGGAAGTCACCGAAGCAATTAAGGAGCGTCGTCGGAGAGCTCTACAGCGGCATAAGCGACACCCTTGCATGGAGCACCTCATAGCTTTTAAACGGCTCCATGCCCGCGTTCGCAAACTTATCAGACGATGGAAGCAGGAGTGTTGGGAGAGATATGTTTCGACCATTGGGTGCCATACATCACCTTCCCAAGTCTGGAAAAAGATCAAATATGTTTTCGGGTACCAGACCCCAACAGGTGCTCCCGGTGTTAACATGCTCGAACCTCTGCGTCGGAAAATTACCCCCCAGCCTTTTGCGGCTGGAAGGGAAACTCTACTCGTTCACTACATGCCACAGTGAACCCTATAAAGCTCTATTTACAGAGTGGGAGTTCCTCAGTGCCCTTGCACATTGCCCCGACACAGATCCTGGGCCAGATCGGATCCACAGTCAGATGATTAAACATCTCTCGTCTTACTACAAGCGACATCTCTTCGTCATCTTCAATGGGATCTAGTGTAATGGTGTCTTTCATCACAATGGCGGAAGAATACCACCATTCCAGTGCTCAAACCCGGTAAAAACCCACTTGATGTGGATAGCTATCGGCCCATCAGCCTCACCAGTGTTTTTTGTAAGCTACTGGAATGTATGGTGCGTCAGCGGTTGGGTTGGGTCCTGGAGTCAATGTTGCCTACTGGCTCCATGTCAGGGTGGCTTCCGCCAGGGTCGCTTCACCACCGATGATCTTGTGTCCATCAGTTTGTCAACACACGGTGCCGTCTTTTTTGATTTACGAAAAGCATATGACATGACCTGGTGACATCATATCCTTGCCACATTATACAAGTGAGGCCTTTGAGGCCCGCTTCCAATTTTTATCCAAAATTTCCTGTTGGTTTGTACTTTCCGTGCCCAAGTTGGTGCCTCCCATAGTTCCCCCCATGTCCAGGAAAATCGGGTCCTGCAGGGCTCTGTATTGAGTGTCTCTCTATTTATAGTGGCCATTAATGGTCTGGCAGCAGCTGTAGGGTCATCTGTCTTACCTTCTCTGTATGCAGACGACTTCCGCATTTCGTACTGCTCCACCAGTACTGTTGTTGCTGAGTGGTGCCTACAGGGAGCCATACACAAGGTACAGTCATGGGCTCTAGCCCATGGTTTCCAGTTTTTGGCCGCAAAGTCGTGTGTTATGAACGTCTGTCAGCATTATACCATTCATCCCGAACCAGAACTTTACCTTAATGACCATCCACTCACTGTAGTGGAGACATATCAGTTCCTAGGACTGGTTTTCGACACCTGATTGACTTGGCTTCCTCACCTTTGTCAGCTTAAGTGGAAGTGCTGGCAACACCCTCAATGCCCTCTGCTGCCTGAGCAACACCAACTGGAGTGCAGATTGCCCTACGTTGCTGCAGCTCTACAGAGCCCTTGTTCAATCCTGCCTTGACCATGGGAGTCTGGTTTATGGTTCGGAGGTGCCCTCAGCGTTGCGTTTACTCGGCCCAGTGCACTGCTGTGGCGTTCGCCTAAAGACAGGAGCTTTTAGGACGAGTCCGGTGACCAGCATCCTTGTGGAGGCCAGAGTCTCTCCATTGCAGGTTAGGCATGCACACCTGCTGGCCAGTCACGTTGCACACGTTTGTAGTTCTCCTGCGCATCCAAACCACTGTCTCCTTTTCCCACCCACGGCGGTTCATCTCCCACATCGGCGGCCCAGGTCAGGGCTGCCAATTGCATTTGGTGTCCGATCCCTTCTTTCCGAACTGGAGTCCTTGCCTTTACCACCTTTACTTGAGGTCCATTCACGTAGAGCGCCATGGTGTACAGCTAGGCCGCGGCTTTGCCTGGACCTTTCACATGGCCCTAAGGACTCGGTTAACCCTGGGGCTCTCCGCTGCCACTTCCTCTTGATTCTTGACATGTACCGAGGCCACAAAGTAGTTTACACTGACGGCTCGATGGCTGATGGTCACGTTGACTTTGAGTATATCCATGGAGGACATATTGAACAGCATTCCTTGCCCGATTGACGCAGTCTTTTCACTGCCGAGCTGTTGGCTATATCTCATGCTCATGAGCAGACTCGTTCATGCCCTGGGGAGTCGTTTCTTCTATGTACTGACTCCTTGAGCAGCCTACAAGCTATTGACCAGTGCTACCCTTGTCATTCTTTGGTAGAGACCATCCAGGAGTCCATCTATGACCTGGAATGGTCCGGTCGTTCATTGGTGTTTGTCTGGACCCCAGGTCATGTTGGAATCATGGGCAACAAACTTGCCGACAGGCTGACCAAACAGGCTACACGGAAACCACGTATGGAGATCAGCTTCTCTGCGACTGACCTGCATTCAGTACCACGCCGGAAGGTTTTTCGGCTTTGGGAGATAGAATGGCTTAACCCCAGCACGCACAACAAACTGCGTGCTATTGACGAGACAACGAATGTGTGGCAGTCCTCCATGCCGGCCTCTTGCAGGGACTCTGTGGTTCTATGACAGCTCCGCATTGGCCACGCTTGGGTGACACACGGCTACCTCCTGCGATCTGATGACCCACCTCAGTGTCGTTGCAGCACCTGGCTGATAGTGGCCCATCTCTTGGTGAGCTGCGACGGACTCATCAGTTACCGGACTCGTTGCCACTAATTTTATCTGACAATGCCTCATCGTCTGATTTAGTTTCATGTTTTATTTGTGAGGATGGGTTTTATTATTTGATCTAAATTTTAGTGCATGTCCTTTGTCCCTCTGTGTCCTCCACCCTATTGCTTTTAGGGTGGAGGTTTTAATGTGTTGCAGGGTGGCTGGCTTCTCCTTTTTATTGTCATGGTCAGCCAGCCATGGTAATCTGTTTTGTTGTTTTAATCTCTTCTACCTGTTTCTTACATGTCTTCTCCCCTTTTGTGTATTTAAGTGTTTGTTGCTCTTCCGTTGTTGTTGTGGTTTTTCTTTTCTCTCCGTTTTGTGTTGTCAGTCTCACTTGTTTTATTCTCACCCTTGTGGCATTGTTTTATTCGGAACAAGGGACCGATGACCTACCAATTTGGTCCCCCCCCCCCCCCTTCTTTTAAACCAACCAACCCCCCCCCCCCTCTCTCTCTCTCTCTCTCTCTCTCTCTCTCTCTCTCTCTCTCTCTCTCTCTCTCTCTCTCTCTCGCAATGCCAAGGCCCTTCTCAAACTTGTAAGCCCATCCCAGAATTTCTACGCTGAATCTATCTACCTTGTTGCCTCCTCTCCACACCTTTCAAACACCTTTTACATCCTTACAAAATCCGTAAACTGAACTGCTCGGGGCACCATATTGAAGAAAATAATTTTAGAAAATAACTGTGCTCCCATGAAAAGAATCTCAATTCTTCTTGACCCACACCTCCAACTCATTTTATGCTGCCAAACATCCAATATCAAGGAAATGAACAATTTGCTTCATTGCTTCTCAAACATCTGCACCATATTACCAGTTGGATCCTTGTCTGTCAGTGTTGACACCACCTCCAATACACCAAAATCCCCCTATGCACATAACCTAGCCACAGTCAAGCACTGCCTCTCCCAGTACCCTTCTGACTCAAAATTCACCACTTCATTTGTTATATACCTGACCTAAACTAATCCTTAGAGTTATACAATCAGATCTGTGGCATGGGGTATCAAATGATATTTTCATATGCCAACCTGTTTAAGGGCCATCTAGATTGAACCTTCCTAACCACTTAATAACCTAATCTTGGTAAAATTCATTAATGTTATTTCTGTGATCTGGACCCAGGGCCAAGACACCCTTTTCTCATTCCCCCACAGCCTTAACACCTTCTCTTGCATCTGTTTCACAGTATTTCTTTGCTCAGTGTGCTGGGATGGCTAATGCAATTCAATAATAACTGTCTAACAAAACAGTAGATTTCTGCAATCAGGACAAGGATCATTGCCATACTGAAACATAGTAAGCCAGCTTGCAATGCCAAGAACTTTAATCTTTTATCTCTTTTGTGATATCTTTATAAAATCCTTGAATAGTGTAGCTAAATCATTTCAGCCTTGCCATTGAGCCACGTTTGATCCCATGATGAGCTCTATTTAGGCCAAATAAAAATTGTACAGCACAAATCCTCAATCTGACACAGAGTATTGAGGATAGTTTTGAGTGGGGTTCGGTTACAGGAGCAGTGTAAGTGGATATTGTGTTGCACAGACTATATCAATTAAGGAGAAACTATGACATGACCAGCTTCATAGGAACTCTTTTTCAGAACCATAGATTGTGTATGTCGAACTAGATGGCAAGAAAAGTAAGACAAAAGGCTTCATCTATGCTGATGATCTGGCACAAATATCTCAAGCCAAAGGTTTTGAAACAGTAGGGAGGCATCTAACAATTACACACTTTTCATCTACGAAACAAAGATGTCAACAGAAAAATTAGTCATATAGGATGTCATGGAGCTGGATCTCTGTTATAATCTAAAATATCTGGTGCTCACGCTGGACCCTGTGCTGACATTAAGGAAGCACTGCCTAAACACAAAATAAAAAGTATTCACCCACAATGTCATCATCAGGAAGCTCACAAGTAGCGGATGGGATGCCCAACTGACAGTATTCAGGACATCGGCACTTTCATTATGTTACCCTGCCGCTGATTACACTTGCCCTGTTTGGTACAGTTCTGTTCACACCAGGCATGCGGATGTTGCCCCTCAATGAGACATATAGAACATCAGGATGCTTGAGAGCAACACCTACCTTCAAACTTTCCAGCCTGGCAGGGATAGCCCCAGTAGATATAAGGCAGAAAGCTGCTGCAAACACTGTGAGATGCAAAGTGGAACCAAACTCTGCTCATCTGTTTCATGGACACAGCCTTCTCTGAGCAGCGTGAAATCTAGGGGACCTTTCTAAAAACTTCCATCAATGATAGTGCATCACCGTCAATGGCATGACAAAACCTGTGGACAAACAGGAATGCAGATATCACATCATGGATCCTACCTTCAGAGTCCAGCCCCCCCCCCCCCTTTTCCACACACACACACACACACACACACACACACACACACACAGCTGAAAATTTGCAATGGAAAATGTTGAAGTCCCTCAACTAAGAAGTGGGTTGGATAGATAGAATAAAGAATAATATGGACAAACGGAACTATTTTGGGGACCTATCAACTTGATGCGAATGTGGAACCAAACAGACCACCAAGCACGTGTATAATTGTCCTGAGTGCCCAGTTTCCTGCATGCAGGAAGACCTATTGCGGGCTACAGAGAATGCCATTGAGATTGTTAATTTTTGATCTGCTTATATTTAGAATTTTTAATCTGTTGATATATAACTATTATTGTATGCCACTAACTGCCTCACATTGTTCGCATATTTCCTTTGCCTGTATTAATGTTATGTATTTAGTCTGTTTTTTCAATTTTCTCTGCTTTGTATTCAGCACTTTTGATATGAATAAATAAAGTGTGCTAACCCCCCTGAACGTTGAACTCCACCTGTCCAGTGGCTCCACAGAAACTTTTGTCCCACACCATGCCCACCAAGTGTCAAGTAGTATTTCCTCTTAAATAATTGCCAACCCGTCCATGCTAAAAAGTCTTTCTCATATGGTGTGATCATCCATGGCATGGACAATACATTTACTGAGACGAGCAACCTTTGGCCAATATGTTGAAGGTCTTTAAATAGTGCCTTCCCATACAGGCAGTAAACTATAAACCAAGTCCACCAAAATATCTTCCGTGCCATATTCTCACATGCCCTAACTATCCAACCACTCTCATGAGCCAGCTACAAAGGAGCACATCTCTCATTACCCAATATCACTTTGGACTGGAACAACAAAGCCACCTACTGTGCCAGGGCTTCGACTACCTTTCGTTGTGCCTTGAAATAAGGAACAACCTTCCCAACTTTCTCAAATTGCTGTTGTGTCGCCCATGTAACCTACGAAATACCCTTCTCCATCCTTGTGTAACACTGAATTCGCACCATTTGTTACATACAAACTTTTCCATAACCTCTGCATAGCCTTTTATGTGGGCTTACGTAACCACCCACCAGCTGTTCCCCCAAAAGAATCATCACTATGGCCGAGACCAAAGTTAAGCAACATGCGGAATATGCTCCTGAGCACTATATGCTCACCTCAAAAGCTACTTCACATGTGGTGAGATCTGGATCCCTCTCAAGTACCAGCTTCTGTGAATTATCAGGATGGTAACTGTTCTTACTTACACACTATGCAATCTTGGAATCCTTCTGACATCAATCTTTTTCAAATAGTACCTCATACCATTCTTTACCACTGTTCATACACTTTCCACTACACTGCTTTAATCTACACCCACACTTTTCCCTCATTGGTTTCCCTAGTCCGGTGTACCCCGTCCTCTGTATACCTTGACCCACTTCTCCAATTCATTGGATGCTTCAGGCAACTTCTCATGCTGTACCAAGACAGAATCTCTGGTGCCACATAACTATCACATTTCTTTGCTGCCTCTCTCTCCCAGTCATCACCCTCCCCTCCCTCCACCTCTTCTTTTCCCTCCCTGCCCACTTCACCTAATATCAGTGTCTGAAATTGGTTAATTGGCTGGGACAGTGCAGGTGTATGTGTCTGGGTATGTGTGCTCACGTGTGTGCAGTTATCTCTGAAGGAGGAGATTGAAACCTCAGCAATATTGTTTGTATTATCTTCTTTTTGGCTATCTTCCATTACTTGTAACCCACCCAAGAATTTCCAATATGATGCTGGTATCACGAAAGAGTTGTTGTGTCAGAAGAGTGTGTAACCTACTCAGAAATATGAGCCTGCAGATTTACTCATTACTTGAATTCAAACCAATCTATCAAAGATAGTTTGGAGCCCAGTTGCATTTTGGTTTGAGCCCAGGCAAAAATAATATTTAAGTGTATCATTTGCAGCATCTGAGAGAGATCATTATATGAGTGATTTTTTTAAAAAAAATTTCAGTATCTTTCAGTGCAAGGCGCATCCTTACCACGGTATTATTTTTATCTACACCAGATGCTCCAGTCTGAGAACAGGTGTACTTCTGTAACATTCTTCCATACATAGCTTTCAGTGTAGTGGTACAGGAATGGACAGACCTCATTTTCTCCGTTTTTCACTTCACCTTCATGATACTAGCACACCGTGGAATGCCTAGAATTTGTATCATAAATGCAAAAAAGATTAACTCACAGCTGACATAGATAGAATGTTTACTGCACTGGGAGGTTTGGCAGAGGAGAGTTTTGCATGGAGTTGAAAGTTAGTCCAACCGTGTCATACCTGCCTGTGCATTCTTGCTTAGTTATATTAATGAATTCATAAAATGTCCTGCTGCGCCGTTTGTGAATATCCAGTTCAAGTTGTGTAGCTCTTTTACTACTGTAGTCAGTAGATATGTGGACTTTTTAACTTAGCCTGAAGTTTCTCATGTTTGCCAGATATATCAATTTGGGGATGACTGAAAGGGAAATTGTAAATTTCATGAAAATGTTTCCTATAGAAGTCTGTTTCACATTTACTTCTGGGTACTTTATAGGGAATATTGCCTGCATAGTTTTCAGATCCAAGTGCGTATCTAGGTATTTCATTTCCTTTCCAGCATAATGAGTGTCTTTGATTGGGAAAGATGCGATGTGTCTATCAAATTTATTACATTTTCTGAAATTTTGGTTGTGCATGGATTTGTCCTACCCATGTCCCGTGAAATTTGATCGGTAACTAGTAACTGGCAAATACGAAAAACACATTTCTGTGATACAGCATGAAGACTGAGAAAAGCATGTTTGCAGACACGTACTCTTCTACTACAGACAGTGGCATGGTAAACAAAGGAATGTTGTTTGTTGATGCTATCGATGTTATTGACAGCTTTTCTTGGCCTTCTTTTCGTAAAGTCACCTGCCATAATTAACCCTAGTAGATAAATATCCTGACTATTTTTTTTCCATGTTTAAAAAGTTTGAAAGCATCTTAGTGCAATCATCCTCACTGATATGTTGGAAACGTTCCATTCAGCACCTGGAATTTATTAAGTAATCGCAAAGCATGTAGTACATTCAATGGAATTTAATTACACTGAATTTGTTGAATGGGTAACTGTCAATACTGATACCTTACCAGCAATCAGCACTGGCAGATTTTCCAAAAACTGCTTTCCCACTATAGTCATTATATGGCAACCTGTAAACTCTGACTCCTTGATTCTCTTCTTCTTGTGTTCACTTGCATTTCGCTTTCATTTGGGAGACATTTTGAAAGATGGCATTCTATAACTTACAACAACAATCAACAATAACCATGACTCGTCACTAAGTTGGCACCAAGTTAGTGTTTTGTTACACTTTCTGCACCTGCCTGGTACAAGCCAACGCTATGTAGTTTGAAGGTGGCGTAGTGCAAGCTCACTGGCAGGACGCAACATGCGGCGGAGAAAGGAACTGAGTCACTTACTTGATTACTTTCTCCTCAGCATATAACAAATTGAACTCATGTTATTCCCACAGGAAGAAGCCAAACATAGTTCATTTCGTAACAGTAAGGTGCGTCTTGGTCTGTTTAATACATGTATGTAAAAAAAGTGAAAATCGCTAAAAAGTGTCTTAGTTCCTTTCCCCACTGACCGATTTCATTAAATGTAAGTACCTCTGCCAATAACAGCAGGACATAAAGGATGTATCCACCTCTGCCAATAACAGCAGGACATAAAGGATGTATCCAAATTCAGTGTAAGCATATCACAGTTTTATATTTCAATCTTGTCCAGTTTTTATAGGCATCAACTTTTATCGCTTAAACCTCTCTATACTGATTATTCATTCACCAATGCACAATGAGTACTATGTAAACATGACTCCCTATGTGTCAATAGTTGAGGGGTAGCTTGTCTAATACAGAGCTATAAACTCTGTGAGAATTTCATCAGTGAAAGACTGCTAGATTGTAACAAAAGAAACAAACAGAGAAATGGTAGAGTCTTTGAACATGCCAGAAAGTATAAATTATTAAACGTGGCTTCATTTTTAGCACGCAGATATAGAAACTGTCTGAGCCAGTACAGTAAAACTGAATGTCGGGCTTTGCGTTTCTCACCGGTTTTAGAAAAAGTTAGCACGGTAAATATTACAGAGATGTAGTTTAAAGCAATCCTACACTTCAGGTGTTACAGATTTTTTTAACATAAGAAAATCATTTATGACAGGAAAAGCAAGAGGTTCCTCCCCCTCCCCCCCACCCCCCACCCACCTCCCCCTTCTCCATTTTTGAGGAGAAAATATTTTGTTATTGTAAGAGGGTGGTGTAAAAAACATTGACTTTTAGGATAAGCTGGTGAAGTAACAAGTTATATGTTATATAGTGGTATAACTGTATAACTATGATTTGTTAGTATGAGCACTAACAAGTTTTTAGTCACTAACAGAACTGCCCCCTGCGGGTCCAGGGGTAAGTATAGGCCCGAGGTATTACTGCCTGTCGTAAGAGGCTACTAAAAGGAGTCTCACACGTTTCGGCCTGTGTGTGTTGCAAATTTCTGTTGCTAGTGCGTGCCATTTGGGGAAGGATACCTTACGTGGTGTTTTTTGTTTGTCCATCATGCGCGAAGATCTTGCATGCCACTTGTTGTCATGTAGCGGGCTTTGCACCCAACATCTTACAGGTTGCCTACTTCTCGTCTCCTGCACTGTCTCATCCTTTGTGCCAAGATAAGGCGTCTCTATGGGTATCAGATCCCTGTCAGCGTACCTGGGCATTCCCTGAATGGAGCAGTTTGTACTGAATCAGACACGATTGCAGAGCATTATGCTCAGAGTTCTGCTGCTATGAATTACCCGCTGGCCTTCTGCTCCCTGAAACAGCAGTTGGAACGTCGGAGCTGTTCATTTCATACGCACAACCCCGAATCATACAATGCTCCATTTAGTGAGTGGAAATTCCAAAGTTCCCTAGCCGCTTGCCCTGATACGGCTTCTGAGCCAGATCGCATTCACTATCAAATGCTCAAACACCTCTTGGTGGCCTGCCAGCGACGCCTCCTAGTCCTTTTGAACCGTATGTGGGTTGAGGGTGAGTTCCCATCTCAATGGCAGAAAGCATTATCATACCAGTGCTGAAGCCTGGCAAGAACTCACTGGAGGTAGGCAGCTACCACCCCATTAGCGTCACCAACATTCTGTGAAATTTGCTCGAACGCATGGTGAGCCGGAGGTTTAGTTGGCTACTTGACCGATAATCTGGTCTGCCATCCGTACAGCATTTTCCTGCCATCAGCATCTGGTTGCCGTCTTTTTTGACATACAGAAGGCATACGATACAACATGGCGACATCACATCCTCACTACACTTCATGGGTGGGGTTTTAGGGGCCCGCTCCCGATTTTTATTCAAAATTTTCTGTTGCTTTGTTCCTTCTGCATGCAAGTTGGTCCCTCCCATAGTTCCACCCGAGTCCAGGAGAATGAGGTCCTGCAAGGCTCTGTCTTGAGTGTCTCCCTATTTTTAGTTGCTATCAAGGGACTAGCTGCGGCTGTGGGAACATCCGTATCAGCTTCTTTGTATGCTGATGACTTTTGCCTGTACTATAGCTCCACTGGTATTGCGGTTGCTGAACGGCAACTACAGGGCACTATCTGCAGGGCGCAGTCTTGGACCATCACGCACGGCTTCCAGTTCTCGGCCGCCAAGACTTGCGTCATGCATTGCTGCTGGCATCACACTGTTCACCCTGAGCCGCAGCTTTATCTTGGCGGCGAACCTCTTGCCGTGGTGGAGACCCATCGGTTTTTGGGCTTGCTATTTGCTACCCAGTTCACTTGGCTCCCTCATATTTTGCAACTTAAACAAACCTGCTTGTGTCATCTTAACGCTCTTCATTGCTTGAGTCACACCAGCTGGGATGTCAATCGGTCTACCCTTCTTCAACTGTATCATGCGTTGATTCAGTCCCGTCTTGATTATGGGAGCCTGGCTTATGGTTTGGTTTCACCTACCATGTTGTGGTTGTTTGACCCCATACTTCCGACTCGCAACTGTGGTTTTCCGCATAAGCCCTGTAAACAGAATACTTGTGGAGGCTGGTGGCCCTCCATTGCTGATCTGGCACCAATGACTGCTGGCTACTTATGCTGCATGTGTTTGTAGCTTGCCCGGGCATCCAAATGCCTTCAGCATTGCCGTTGCTTGACCCCCATCCTTCACTGCAGGATCCGACTCGCAACTGGGGCTTTCTGCACGAGCCCTGTCAACAGCCTACTTGTGGAAGCTGGTGTCCCTCCGTTGTGGATCCGGCGCCAACAACTGCTGGCCGCTTAAGCTGCGCATGTTTGTAATTGCCCGGGCATCCCAATTACCATCTCCTGTTCCCCAACTCGGTCGTCCATCTTCCGGAACGGCGGCCCTGTTCAGGGGGTCCAATTGCAGTTCGTGTCCGGTCTCTTCTCTCTGGACTTGAGTTTTTCCCTCTCCCACCTCTTTTCCAGGCCCATATGCACATACCCCCTTGGTGTGTGCCCCGCCCATGCCTTCAGCTGGATTTAGCACAGGGCCCGAAAGACTCAGTCCCTCCTGAGGCCCTCCGCTGATGCTTTCTTTCCATCCTTGCTGCGTTTCGTGGCTCTATCTTAGTCTATACCGACGGTTCAATGGTTGCTGGTTGAGTTGGTTATGCCTTTACTCTTGGGAAACACTCTGAACAACACTCATTGCTGGATGGCTGCAGTGTATTCACTGCAGAGCTTGTAGCCATCTCTCGCGCCCTGGAGTATATCCGCTCCTGCTCAGGTGAGTCCTTTGTTAACTGTAGTGACTCCCTGAGCGGTTTATGAGCTATCGACCAGTGTTTTCCTCACTCTCGTCTGGCTGTCCAGGAGTCCATCCATACTCTTGCCTGTTGCAGCCTCTCTGTGGTTTTTGTGTGGTCCGCAAGTCATGTCGGCATCCCGGGTAATGAACATGTTGACATGCTGGCCAAACAGGCTATCAGTGGACCAGCACTGGAGATTGGCCTTCCGGAATGACATCTCCAGTCAGTATTGCGGCAAAAAGTCCTTGGTACTTGGGGTGATGAATGGCGCACCCTACCTTTCCCCAACAAACTTCAGGTCATCAAGGAGAATACAGGTTTGTGGCGCTTCCTCTTGCCATCCTCTTGGAAGGACTCAATTTTTCTCTTCTGGCTACGCATTGGCCACACCTGGCTGATGCACGGTCATTTATTGCACTGCGAATACCCACCTCTATGTTGCTGTGGATCAGCGTTGACAGTGGTCCACATCTTATTGGCCTGCACTCGTTTTCACTGCCTGATATGCTCCCTGCTGCAATGGCAGGCTTAGTTTTGAGTTTTCTTCAAGCAGGGGGCTTTTATCGCGCAATCTAAGGGTTGTTTTTTTTTTTCCTTTTTTTGGGCCTACAGTGTCCCCCCCCCCACCCCCACCCCACCCTCCACCCCCCTCCCATGATTGGCCAGACACTGTAACACACTGTGTGCTTTTAATTCTTTTCTGGTCTTTGTCTGCGCTCCTTGTTCTTTGTCGTCCCTTGTCCTCTCCATTGCTTGTTTTTCTTCCTTATGGGTGTTTCATGTTAGTGGAAAAAGGTACCAATGGCCTTTCTAGTCTGGTCCCTTCAACCCCCAGAAATCAACCAACGAGTAACAGATGCCTGCCATCATTGACAATGATGTGGTGCTGATGAATAGCGATATTCTGCATGACCCACTGAAGTGTCAGAACGTCATGCTGTTGATGACCTGAATGGCTGTTTTCAGCTCAACATTGGTGCTGGGTTTATTGCTGTACACCTCATATTTAATATAGCCCCACAAAAAGGAGTTGCATGTGTTCAGATCCAGAGAATATGCTGGCCAATCGAGGCCCATGCCAGTGGTCTCTGAGTACCCCAGAGCCTGAATGCGGTCCCCAGAGCGCTCTTCCAGGACATCAAACACACTCCTGCTTCAGTGGGGGTCAATCTCTGTCATGCCCGAATTACATCTTGTCAAAATCAATGTCACTTTGGGTGATGGGGATGAAATCATCTTCCAAAACCTTCATGTACCTTTTGGTAGACACCGTGCCATCCAGGAGAACTCACCCGTTGAGGGTGAAGAGACTACTTGATTGCAGAATGCGCCAACTTTGATTGTTGGTAAACACATCCAAGTGAAAATGGGCTTTGTCGCTAAACCAAACCATGCATGCTCATACTAATTCCCATCATGCCCTGTGGCCAACTGTGCAGTTTAAACATTATAATGCAAACTGTTCAGAAGTCATGACAGTTTTATTTCATATAGTTTAGGAATTGTGACCCTGTAATTTCCAGTCACTTTTGTTTGGAAATGAGACACTGAAACAATAAATAAAGCACTTGTAGGTACTAATGTGATGATTTAATGGGTGTCACAAAATAATTTCCCATTTTAGAATGATAAGCAGGTAGTAATTCTTCACAATTGATAAAATTACTCATGTAGTTTAGATCTAACTTATGTTTTGCTGCATATAATCTGCCAGTGACTGTATTTACTTAACTTCGTTTTCCAGGAGGAATACTGTCATGTGGGAAACCCATGTAACATAAGCCCTGAGGAGTACTTCGACAGTGAAGATCTTCATGGAAGGGATATAGGACGTCCTAAAGAAATAAACACAAAAATACAAAAGTTCAAAGTAAGTGCATGAAAAGTGATCTCAACTATTGCACTTTCTCTTCATAAAAACAACCTGATTTGCTGCACAGTAGAAATTAATAACCAACTGCTTCACTTTCGTTTGCTCTTTATATGTAAATGTAATAGGGTCGATTGGTTGTTTTGCTTAATTGGTTGTTTTGCATAATTTCGTTATGCAGTATGTACCATATCCCGATTTGAATGTTTCACTATAGACCGTGGCTTCGCTTTGATGTACTTAAAAATGTGCAGTATTAAATGTGATGTGTTACTACAGCGAAAGGAATCTGTGACCACTGGAGACAGTGCCACAAGTTCCTCCAAAAAATCTTGACACAACACACACACAAATGTCATACTAACTAATGTAAATCCACCCAATGATGGAGGTTTAAGCCTTTGAAATGTGTCTTGGAGATAAGTAAAACGGAGACTGGTAGCAGTAAACTTGTTTCATTTAATGTCAATAACACTCACGGTAAAGCCTAATCCAAAATGTTCACATTTAAAGTTAATGTGCAGTATTGTTGCATCCTTTTTGTAGAAATTGTATGTAACACACATTAATTATCATTCAAAATGATTTCTGTATTAGTTACAACAGAAGAAATGTTTCAATATCATTTATTGCAATTTTAAAATTTTGTGGATGAGATGTTTAAAGGTCAAAAGTTATTGACATATAGGGAACTTTGTCAAAACTCTCACCTTCATTTTGTACACTAGACAGAGTTTGTTAATGAACAGCAGCAGCAACTGTACTTTTCTAGTTGCCCATAGTCCAGTCTTGTTTCATTCCCAGTAAAAATAAGAAAACTTGTCAATTTGGTAGATAGATTCTAAATTTCAGTTTGTAGTTTCTGTATTTGTGGAAATTTTGTTGCAACAAAATAATAAAGAAGGGTTCATATTTTTAGCTGCTGGCTATATGAAAGAAATCGGTAACTGCTTTGTAAACATTTGATGGCAGTCATATCCTTATTCATCACCACATTTTATTTGGTAGCAGCAGCAGCACTGTGACAAACATAAACTGATAATTAAACTATCTAGATCTCTCTTTCAGACTTGTTCATGAAGACAGAATTAGAAACATCTTTGTATTTGTTGACACACACAGCCTGTGACTTCTTCACATTTTTGGATAAACAGAAGGAAAGTTTGTTAAAAGGCTTGCCCCTCTATGAGGATGTCGGTGACTTCTGCTGACATGAAAACAAACTCATCCAGTTGTAACACACCTGGGGGTACAAATGGTGGTGGTGGTGGAGGGGGTTCTCTCTCTGTTTATGCTTGCCACTTCTTGCGCCCTGTCCACACCACGTACCTGATAATCCCGCAACGGTCGTACTGTTCTGCTCCACACTGCTGCTGGCTTGCCTGAAATTACGTATCTAAGTATGCAAGTGGGTTTAGGGGAGCCATTCAACGTTAAGCACAGCACTGTCCTATGTCTGGTATGAACATCTATATTCTGAGTCGATATGGAAATCACAGGTTGCACTGTTTACACTCTATAAGTCATAAGTGACTATGCCAGTTAAGTACTTGGTGATTATCTGTCCACAATATCACTTGGACGAGCATACGTGCAACTGACACGAAGCGGGTGATTTTTGATGATGCGGAAGCGAATGATCAAACGAAAGTTCTTATGCTCACCACGCATAGACAGATATCTGGTACCAGTCCTCCTTGACACTAGTAATAATATAACACTGTTCATAAAGTTAATTTTTCAGTTCTCGGTTCTCACTTGTACGAGCGTGCCCGTAACCGTCGCGGTGCGGCTGATTGTTGATGATGCGAAAACGCGATGACTGAACGCACGTTCTCGCGCTCACTACAAGATACTGGCACTTGAATACTCTCTTTTGTGGTAAACTATATTGCTGATCGACATTAGTTCATTCTGAGCAGCCGAACACAGTGCAGATGATTGATGTACAGTGCGACACGCAACGAAAGATACACAAATATGTTATCAGCGGCACTGCTCATTTTTAATTGCATCATTACACACTTCCCTCTGACTCACTTTCATATTTCATCACTTTACTGTAATAGCTCTTGAACTTCCATAGTAACAAAGCCTCTCACATGCAGAACTACCACAACACAGCATAACAGTTCAGTGTCCCATGCTCAACTCTGCAAACACACTGCCTGCAAAGATACTCTGCAACTAAGCCAGCAATATGACAATACGCTTACACAGTTTGTTATGGTGAAATGGAGTGAGATGGTGCAGTGGCACTCTGATCTCGCATTCAGGATGGTGACGATCCAAATATGTGCTTAGCCATCCTGATTTCGATTTTCCGAGATTTTGATAAATCACCCCAGGCAAATGCCGTTATAGTTCTTTTGAAATGTAGGAGGTGAGCAGATGGCAGGCCAATGGTTTGCTGCCATGAAGCAGGAGGTCCAACAATTGAGGAAGGCGGTTAAGGACTGCAGTGCTACTTTATGTATGGGTATACATTGATTCCACAGGGCTGGATGCATTGGACCTGACTGCTGACCAGACGCTTGCAGCAGCTGCTATTGCTGTGTCGTGGGAAGGCCCATAGTGCTGGCTCACACCACTGCAGGCTGTAATGATGAAGGCTCTGGCAGTGTCATGCTCTGAGCCCAAGAGTGCCGGAGATCCATGTTATATTCCCAGTGAGGGCAGGGCAGGTTGCAACTCCTCGTTTTGTCCCCTCATCTGGTGGCATGGTGGTTCGCAGCTCCCTGAGCAGGCATTCAGGTGGTAAGCAGGGATTCAGGGCCCAGCAGTGGCAGTGACAACGCGTTATGTCCACGGGGCTGAGCATCAAGGACTGACCATACATCACAGTCCACGATCGCTGATGAATGATGGTGGGATAGTACTTAAATGCGATGCCGTCTGCTGAATGCGTGAAGGCAGCATTATTAGTGCATCATGCCGAAGCCTCTTGTTGTGACCATATTTGTTAAGGTGTTGGTATCTTCCCAAAGGCAGCCGGGTGTCGTAACTGGCAATAGGTCATTTATAGTAACTGTTCTGGCTGGCCGGATGAGCATTCTGATGTAGCAGTGTACTCGGCAGGGTGATGGCTGTTGTGATGTGTACTCATTACCTCGCCCAGTGGCGACCTTGGCTCCACCCTATGTTCTGAGTCTTGGGTTTCTATATTTTGCTCCCTCATATGGAAATCTGCTCCCTAGATTTGGAAAAACTGGGACACAGTCACTGTTGTTTTCAGTGACTTGCAGTACATTTTTTCAGTCACAGTCTCTGCTGAATTATGCCTGCTTACACTAGGTGTCCTGTTCAATTACATTTTATGCTTGGTTTTCTTGTTGGGTTGTTGCTTAAGTGTGATTCTGTACATTGCCTTGGATCCTGCATGGAATCTGCAGGCTAAAGGTGTGCAGTGTCAGGATTTGGGTGACCTTTCATTTGAACTGGTAGTCTACAGTGCCAATAACAGCAATAATTACACAAATATCTGAGGTAAAAGTCCTTGTCATTATGAGTTGGCGGTGGTTCTCTGTCCTGTATTTTGTCACATGATCCAGATGATGATCTGTGTTATGTGGCCATTCTGAATAGCTATCATTTCGTCTAGAGAGGCAAGCAGGGTCGGATCTGTCATGTTGTCGAAGTATGTAAGGTTCTGGAAAGGTAGGATTTCTAGATTTTGGTCGGATAAATAAATTGAGGTGTGGGTAAGATTCAGGATAGTGGTTCCTGTATAGTAGTGGATAGCCAGAAAGTGGGTCCAGAAATGTTTCACTGGGTGCCATCAATTAACACTCTCTGCCTTTGTAATTCCATACTTTGTGTGCCTCCCCATTGTTTGTAGCAGGTGATGATTATAGCTACAGGTTGTGCAACTGAGTACATCCAGTGTAAACGTACTTCATGGTAGAATTCCGTTTTTCCTACAGTTATTTCCAATGGGCACATTGTCGGGACATCCTGGTGATGGAATAATGAAAGTTTGCATGACATGGGTACGGTGTGTATCTGGTGTGTTGGGGTGGGTGGCAGATAGCAATTGGCCCAGCTCAGCAAAACAACAATTTTTGTGCTAAGAGCAGGGTTGGAACTGACAGTTCAAAGTTACTGACAATGTCTTATGTACTTTTTTTTTTTTTTTTAATTGTACAAGACTCATCAGAGCTTCCCAATACACAGGATAGGTGTGCAGGGCCTAACATTAGAATCTGCAATCGTTGCATGACATTGGTAATTGAATTTGAACCCAGGTGGACACCATAGTAGAATGGTAAGGACTCTTTTTCAGGTGGCTACTAAAAGTTCTAGCAGTGCAGGCAGCTTCTCCTTTACCTTTCACAATCCAGCTATGAATTGCTCAGGTGGTAGTAATATGGATGTTAAGTGTCCCCAAACTGCATGTAATAATGCATCCTGCAGCTCAGTATTTTCTACATGGGTGTTGGCAATAATATCCAAAAGAGTGCAGAGTAGCCCAGCAGTTGCTAATTGTGTATCCAGCCTCAATATGATGAACTTGGGGTTCAAGGAATTCGCTGCGTATTTTTTGCATGGGTCAGCACCTGCCAAAGATTACAGTTGCCTGGTGTTATTTATCATGTCATTTTCTGTGCTGGCAAGCTGGGTGATATGTGAGTTTATTGCATTCTGGGTAGCATTTTCATCGGCTTGCAGCTGTTTCAAGGTTTCGTTGATCTATTCAGTGTCATCTGAGTCAGATGTTGTGAAGATGTTTTTAGTATGCAGCAGCCCATGCCTGTTCAACCCCCCTTTCAGGACTATCTCCATGGTCTGGCGAAGCTGACTCTGTAGTTGAGTAAAAGCTGATTTCAGTAATTCACCTGGACATCTCTGAACTTTGTGTTATTACCTGTCATAACTTGTAGCCTGTCAAAAGTACTGTACAGCCACCTAATTTAGTATTTTACTTCCCACATATTGAAATCTAGCCTTAAAGTCCACTAATTGTCTGATGTGATCACGTCTGGCTGTTGCCTGAATAAGACTCCTCCTGTCAAAGGAAGTATGTCAAGTGCTTCTGTCATTCTCAACCGGCTCAGCAATCTCATTAGGACAAATATCTGAATATCTTCATGCTCCTTTTCACTACCATCCTGGGCTCAATGCCTGGCGCTGGGACTGCCTTTCATTGTCCTGGGATTGGACCACTCCATTCCGTAAGGGAAAGGAAAACTAGTGTTAGTTTATTGTTCTGGCTTTCGGCCGAAGCTTGTAGTGATGTGTCATGTTAGTGACTTACTGCCCTGATTTCCCTGCCTTTTTCTGTTTGTTTCTCCTACTAATCTCCCCCCCCCCCCTCCCCCCTGTCCTTTAGCAGAAGTTGCTGTCAGAGAGAGAGCAGATCTGACACACCTCCAAAAAGGGTAGATGTGACCGTTGTGAACAATCATGGTAACATTTGGAATCTTCACCTTTACCAGGGTGGCCGTTCTTTAGGAAAACCTGGAATTCTCAAGGAATTACATTTATCTGGAAAAAGGGAAATATCGGTTAATTTCAAGAATTTCATTAAATCTCAAGGAGTTCGGTGTTTTTAATCTAAAATTGGAATTTAGTGTGATTGAGCTTCATAAATGAATTATATGAATATTAGCCAATATAAATTATTGATGTTTAAAAACTATGGTTAAACTACAGCCAAGAGGAGAGAATATTTGTTTTGAGGTACTCAGTCGCCCCCTTCATCCTTCCTGCACTCACCATTAATTTCTCAGGAGCTTCTTATGACATTGTTATCCTCGCCATGTGTGGTATTCTAAGGGATTTTTTTACTTCTTTTTATTAAGTTTGCGTAACGACACTGTTTACACTTGCTGGTGATGGCATCTGAAACAGCCCCTGATAACACATCACGAATTTCTTTGTCTCCCCTTTGGATGTGTAAAGGTTGGTTAACATGACCCACTGGCCTATACAGTATTTTGGTAATATTGTGTTTTGTTATGAGCTCTATCCTGCTACTTTAAAACTTTTGTGTTCACTTTCTGTACCTGGTGCCAAATCATTTTCAAACATTTGGAAAAATCTTTTACTTATGAAACATCTCCTCCCTGGGGTCACTTGACAAAGTCAAAGATTGAAGGCATCTTTCGACCAAAAATAACCTTGTAGGTATACTGCCCCATGCTTTGATGAGCTTTTCAGTTGTATGCCCCAGTTACAAAAGGAAGTAGATCGCCCCAATCCATGTGTTGTGAATTAACATAACTTAACATTTTATTTGTCATTCTATGAACCATCTCAGTGTGGCCGTTCACCTGTCAGTGGTCCGTAGCTCCTTAATATGCAGTAAATGGCACAAGCTACAAAACTCTAAAATGATTGAAAATTTTGAGCATATATCATGTTCCCACTGGTGTGTGGGCAAAAGACCTGCACCTATTAATTCCAAGAATTTGAAAAGGTTTACCAGCTTCAGGTAGTTGTTGCAATGCAGTCTTTTGGCAGCTTAGATCTGCTCTTTGGGCACATGGAATGCATTTCTTGATGTAATGCTTGCTATGTTATTTGGGCATCATCCATTTGTACGTCTGTCTACACCTGGGACTCGTAAGTCGATGACTATCCTTCACAGGGTGCGAAATCTCCTTGATCTTAGGCAACCTAAAATGTTTTAATACCACGTCTTTTTAAAATTCATCTGAATTTACTCAGTGTTGCTCCACAGAAATGAAGGAATGTCGTGAGCTGATCTTGTAGCGTTTCTTGAATATGTTTGAACGGATTGACTCAAAAGTAATTCTTGTCCAATATTCTTTTAGCTCTTTATATCAAAATATTCTGCACAGCTCTCTATTAGGCAGGATTATGGAAAATGTGCTCATTGAGATGGTGGTATGCATGGGTCAGTTCATGATACACCAAGTGGTCAAGCCAGCTGTCTTACCTCCACTCAGCTAGAACACCTAAGAAGGGTAGCTCTCCTTCCTTCTCCATTTCTATAGCTAACTTAATGTTGGGATGTATGCAGTTTATGTGGTAAATAAGTCAAATCAAAAAAAGTATCCATATCAGTGAATTTTGCCTTCCATTAGTTACTTAGACAGAAAAGTGGTCTCATATTGTAGAGCAGCTGGGGTTTGGAGCAAAATTGGACCATGTCCACTTCGTACATTTTCATTTCAAGAAGTTTTTTAAGGAAATACTTTACAGTCAGCTTACCCAAACATTTCCAAGACGAGCACTTCTGTCATTGGCAGCAAAGAAGAGCAAATCAACAGCAGCAACATATCTCTCATCTGCTTCTTTACATTTATACTTAGATGTTAAATTCAGGTACAAGACTTGGTACACGAGGATTACTGAAGGAAGAGGTACCTTTGGGTTCTTTAGCTATGCTTGAGACACTACTTTGCTGCTTCTGCCTTCTGCATATGCAGGTCATGAGCATTTTTCAGTGTTTCCCCTCATCCTTTATTTGTAACATGGTTGTTGTTGTTGTTGTTGTTGTTGTGGTGGTCTTCAGTCCTGAGATTGGTTTGATGCAGCTCTCCATGCTACTCTATCCTGTGCAAGCTTCTTCATCTCCCAGTAACTCCTGCAACCTACATCCTTCTGAATCTGCTTAGTGTATTCATCTCTTGGTCTCCCTCTACTATTTTTACCCTCCACGCTGCCCTCCAGTACTAAATTGGTGATCCCTTGATGCTTCAGAACATGTCCTATCAACCGATCCCTTCTTCTAGTCAAGTTGTGCAACAAACTCTTCTTCTCCCCAATTCTATTCAATACCTCCTCATCATCAGTTACGTGATCTACCCATCTAATCTTCAGCATTCTTCTGTAGCACCACATTTCAAAAGCTTCTATTCTATTCTTGTCCAAACTATTCATTGTCCATGTTTCACTTCCATGCATGGCCACACTCCATACAAATACTTTCAGAAACGACTTCCTGACACTTAAATCTATACTCGATGTTAACAAATTTGTCTTCTTCAGAAACGCTTTCCTTGCCATTGCCAGTCTACATTTTATGTCCTCTCTACTTCGACCATCATCAGTTTTTTGCTCCCCAAATAGAAAAACTCCTTTACTACTTTAAGTGTCTCATTTCCTAATCTAATTCCCTCAGCATCACCCGACTTAATTAGACTACATTCCATTATCCTTGTTTTGCTTTTGTTGATGTTCATCTTATATCCTCCTTTCAAGACACTATAACATGGTTATAAGTTGTCTATATGTCACAGATTTGACAAATATTTATTTTTATTTTATTTATTTACTTATTTATTTTTAGAAAAGACATATTAAATTCTTTAAAACACTGTCAGTAGTACTACTTCTTAGTGTGCAACAATTCTCTTTTCCATCAAAAACTAAGTGCAGATATTTTCAATTTGAAGTGATATGCTGAAATTGCCCATATAGCTGATTCCCCCTATACGTAAAATTTAACTTAAAACTTGTAATATGCTAAAATGTAATACAGCTGTATTATTTTTACTTATTTTTGCCTCCAGAATTACTGCAAATGTGAAACTCCAAATCACAGTGCACCACGTTCAATGCTCAATGAGTATGGTCCATTATATTACCGAATAGAGAGATCTCACTTCTGTTGATAGATTTCGGGGAAATATTCTCTCCAAGTGATGGTCCATGTTTTCCTTGACAGACTTCTATCTCAACTACAAAAAGCGATGTCTGACTAAGAAAAATTGCAAATTTGGATATGATCCATCGTTTTTACTCAAGCCTTGATATGTTATCAGATCTTACTTGTTTAGGCCATTGCTGTTCTAATGTTTTAGATTACATTAGCAGATCAGTTACTCCTGTTTAGTTTAATTGCTGAGACAATCTTTTCTGACTCTGATATTGTCATGTCGTAACCATGTTCAGGTCCAAATCAAAAACATCGACACTGAAAGCATGTTTGTTATGAACACCTGTGTACAGCCACAACAGAACTGAACTAGTGGGCAGTGTGTGCTGCTATTTATACAAACATTGAATGTTCCTGAATATACAAAGATTACAAACATAAGATATTTAGAGGTTCTTCCAGAAATTATTAATACTAAATAACAAACAATTCCTGGTGGTTGGGCTTGGGCTGCAGCACGCCACACTACGTGCATCTCAGTTCTTAACAAGGATCACTCTCATGGAGTGACCCACTGATTCAGAAGTTCTCATTGAAGAGGACTGCAGCGCCGTGTATCTAGATTTTGTCAGTGATATACTGTACGGTAGTGCTATCAGATACTTACATTCTGGTCATGTTGTCACAGCCTCCTCACCATTATGAATATTGAAGGTAGCCGCTCTCATCAAAGGCTTGCGATTGTCGAGTGGATCTTCAGTTTTTTTTGAATGAGAAGCCCTCACCATCAATCTGTACCTCAGGACTGTAGTAGAGCTTCATACAAAGGACATAGACAACCTACACTTTTATTGTCTTGATGAAGGGTCATAATCCTCAGCTTCATATGTGATGTCCAAGAAGCAAGAAAAAGTACGATATGGCCCAAAGCAGGGCTTTAGTAAATTTGCTGATAATCTCACTTAGTGTACAGGTGTAAAAATCCATACCAAATCTGTATGGTGCTGGCCAATACTTGGCATTAAAGTGCTCTTGGTGTTTCTCCTGGGCATCCAGGATCTTTCTTCTTTAGCCCTGATGATGAAGTATTTCACATAATCATCCCAAGTACTGTCTCGTTGGAACAAGAACAATGTGTCATTGTCATTTGGATTCAAACATGCCAGAAAGATCAGGGAAATATCAGGGAAAATTGGAAAAAAAACTGGAAAAATCTCGTTTTCATCTTACTAGATGAAATGGTTTGTTTACTGAGGTGACTGAGGTGTCGTGCACCATCGTTGGCTGGGTGCAGCTGAGTATGTATGTCACTTACCTACTCCCTCATTAGTATTGCTTCTCTCCTTTGTATCACTCACCTCAGCTTGCAGCCAGTGCTGTCACAACTTCTTGCCCCAAGCCTAGCAGCTGCCGACAAGAGGCAGGGAAGCATGAGGAGTGATTTGTTTGGAACTGATTCTCAGAGACTGTAGACACAGTTGCTGGGAGATGGCAGTCGTGTGCATGAGTTGTGTCTGAGTGATTTTGCAAATGTGTATGTGTGTGCTCTCGTTTTCTGACAAAAACTATGGCTGAAAATTTAGTTGTGAGGTTGTGATTGTCTTTTCTACGTGCCTGTCAATGGCTCTGCAATCATCTTTACAGTGATTTGCTATCTATCCTCATTATTATTTATTCTGTTGCATGGATTGATCACCGTGGTCTCGTTTCATCAACATGTCTGTGGTTCATGAATAGCTTGCCAAATGCATGGATTTCTGCGACGGGCCAAACCCGCGGGTATCTGTAATGGATCGGATCTGTCGAACTGAAGCCATTCAGTTCTTACTAATGTGCAGGCCCTTTCAATTAGCTCTAGTCCCACCGATCTGTCTGCCGACTGGGTCTGTTTATTTGTGGTGTAATGCATTGGATTTTCATACTTTATTCTTGGACCCAGGACTGTGATGCTCCTCAGCAGGCCAGATGCCACGGGCAATGCATTTCAGGAATTGTGACTCTCTTGTGGCAAGTACATTGTACAGAGTGGTGTTTTATAGACATTTTATTTGTTCTAGTATATTCTGGCACTTCAAAAGGGGTTTATATGTTAAAAAGTATGAATGGTAAGAAGAGTAAAATTGTCAGCCATTGGCAGTTTGTACACTATGTACTTATATATTTCTCAAAAGAAAAATCAAAAAATACCTGTAAAATAATAGAGATACCACAGTGTGTAATAACTGACAGTAATGAACATAGTAGAACCAACATTTTTATTGGCGGTCATCTACAGTGTTGGTTTACACGGTTCTTCCCTACCTTGTCCACAGCTCGTGGTCTAGTGGCTGGCGTTGCTGTCTCCGGGTCCTGGGTTCGATTCCTGACCAGGTCGAGAACTGTCTCCACCTGGGAACTGGGTGTTTGTGTTGTCGTCCTCATTTCATCATCATTAATGAACATGGTGAGACTGAACTGTGTAAAGATAGGGACTTTGTAGGGGTGCTGATAACTGCGCAGTTAAGTGCCCCACTAACATCATCATCATCATCTTCTTCTTCTCCACCTTTTACTCGTCTTTCAAGAGGCCTACTTTTTTCTGAGATTATTTCTGAAATCTGTGAAGGTATTTTAAATCTGTCCTGCGACTCCAAGAAAATACGTATTTTTGTCACCAAACGTGTTTCGTTTTACTGAAATAAAATAACATAATTGGTCTTAATGAAACACATATATCATTTGGCTTGCTATCTCCATCTAAAAAACATTCACTACAAAAGATGTTAAGTTAGTACTTAAGATTTTTGCTCACGTCAGGTAGCGTCATCTGCTTGCAAGTTTTATTTAGACATTTCCTCGTTTGAACTATTGTTTCTTGTACCATATCTGCAAAGACAGATTGTCAACTTACATCTTAACTTACCCTTGAGATCTCAAAAATTTGTCAGGGAAAAATGCTAAAACTTGTCTGGAAATCGGGGAAATATCAGAGAATTTCACTTGGGAAACTTGTGACAACCCTGATTCTGTGCTGTCTGGCTTTGCTGTGTGTGTGTGTGTGTGTGTGTGTGTGTGTGTGTGTGTGTGTGTGTGTGTGTGTACTCCACTGTGTCTTGCTTTGCTGTGTATGCGAATGTCACAAAGGCAGTATTGTATCATAATCTCTCTGATCAACTTGAACGTACATTGAGAACATATCTGCCAGCATGTTATTAAAGTATTCTCTGAGGCCACACATCTTTGGATGTAAGGCAGTTGTCATCCTTTGGGTATGTTGGAATGTGAGATTACCTCTGATATTTGTACTGGAGTGGAAAACGTTTTCACAATCAGAGATCATCACACAAGGTGCTCCTTGCTTCAAAATTATGTCCTCTACAAGGAACTTTGCAATTTCCAGGGCTTCAGCAGTTCTCACAGCTTTAGCGACAGCATAGTGGGTGAGGTAGTCAGTGCTAACTATTACTATCCATCAATTCCCATTCTTTAACTTCAGGAACTTCCCCACGAGGTTGATTCCAGGAATGGCACTGCTGCAGGTGGAACTGTCGTTTATCGACTAATAAAGTCATCAGAAGATCAAAACAAACTGCAAAATGATTTAGAAAAGATATCTGAATGGTGCGAAAATTGGCAGTTGGCCCTAAATAACGAAAAGTGTAAGGCCATCCACATGAATGCTAAAAGGAATCCATTAAACTTCGGTTACATGATAAATCAGTGAAATATAAAGGCCATAAATTCAACTAAATACCTAGGAATTACAAATATGAACAACTTAAATTGGAAGGAGCACATAGAAAATGTTGTGGCAAAGGATAACCAAAGACTGCGTTTTATTTGCAGGACACTTAGAAAATGTAACAGATCTACTAAGGAGACTGCCTACACTATGCTTGTCCATCCTCTTTTAGAATACTGCTGCGTGGTGTGGGATACTTACCTGATACGACTGACAGAGTACATCAAAAAAGTTCTAAGAAGGGCAGCATGTTTTGCATTATCGCGAAATATGGGAGAGAGTGTCACTGAAATGATACAGGATTTGAGCTGGACATCATTGAAAGAAATGCGTTTTTCATTGCGATGGAATCTTCTCACGAAATTCCAATCACCAACTTTCTCATCCAAATGCGAAAATATTTTGTTGAGACCGACCTACATAGGGAGAAACTATCACCACGATAAAATAAGGGAACTCAGAGCTCATATGGAAAGATATAGGAGTTCGTTTTTTCCTCGCGCTATATGAGATTGGAATAATAGAGAACTGTGAAGGTGGTTCGATGAACCCTCTACCAAGCACTTAAATGTGATTCGCAGAGTATCCAAGTAGATGTAGGTACAGATCCCATGGGGTAATTGTGGCATATGCTTCATTGTTGGTTTTCCTAACAGTGGCTTGCAAAATACCTAATGGATTGATAGTGACTTGGCCAGTAATGCCTGTGTCTGATTCCGGCTAGAGTCTTCTTGAATCCCACATGACCAGATGTTGGAACATTGCGGAAATACTTCTGGATAGCTGGCTGTAGATGAGCTGGGGTGACTAGCAACGATCCATGACCAATTGGATCATAGCTCCTCTTATACAAAGTTCTGTTTATTAATTGGAATTCTCCTTTGGTGAGTTTCTTCTCCAAGACTTCTGTGGTTTTGAGCAGTTTCTCTGTTCAGCAACAGTGTCATTTAATGCAGCAATGACCAAAAATTCATCCATGCTGTTATGTTCCCCCAAAGGATTACTTGAAAGACAGTCAAAATCATTGTGTTTGCATCCATGTGTGTACAGCATTGTGATGTCATACTCCTGAAACCTCAGTGCCCATCTTGCCAGTTTACATGAGTCTGCCAGCATAGAGAATGGTAGTCTGTCACAGTGGTGAATTGTGTGCTAAATAAATCGGCCAGAACTTGTTGATGGACCAATCTAGTTCAAGGGACTCCTTCACAGTTGTAAAGTAGTTTATCTCGTACTTGGAGTGTACTCTGGAAGCATAAGCTATCTTCTTTTCTGCCCATTCCGAATTGGCACTAGGACTGCTTCTATCTCATAACTGCTAACATTGGTGTGAAGTTCCATCTCAACATGAGGACAAGGAAGGAGCTTTCTTCCATCTCATTTCAGGAAAATTTGGCGTCTCCCTGCAATATTTCTTGCAAGGGACTGAAGTCTTAGAAATTGTCTGTGTATGAACACAGTCTGAGAAACTTCTCACAACACGAATATGCTGAGAAGGTGGAAAATCTTTGATTGCTCTTGTTTTCTCTGAATTGGGACAGAATCCGTTGCCATACACTAAATACCCCAATATTTTTAATTCTTACTGAGTGAGGGGGCACAGTGATTAGCACACTGGACTCGCTTTCTGGACAATGGCAGTTCAAATCCACATCCAGCAATCCAGATTTAGGTTTTCCGTGATTTCCCTAAGTCACTCCAGGCAAATGGCAGAATAGTTCCTTTAAAAGGCATGGCCGATTTTCTTCCCTATCCTTGACACAATCCAAGCTTTTGTTCCATTTCTAATTATCTAGATGTCAATGAGGTGTTACTCCCAATCTTCCAATTTTTATTTCTTGGGTGGCAAAGAGAGACTTTATGGATTCAGGTGGAGGCCTGCAACCTTTCAGTTGGCTTAAATAATCTTCAGATGTCTCTAAAAAATGAGCGTGTCATGCAGATAGCAACGACATGTCATCAGCTTAAGGTGTAAAAGTATGTTGCCCCATCATATGAGGGGCAGTCAAATGAAAACCAAACACCTGCCACAATGGGACCATGGAATGGCACCATTCAAAGTAATCACCACTCACATTAAGACATTTATCCCACTGGGAGACGAGACAATCAATTCCTGTTTCATAGAACACAGTCGGCTGCTGATGGATACACAACTACACCCACTTTTGCACTTCCTCATCCAACTGAAACCAATGTCCTTGCATGTCTTCCTTCAGGTCGCCAAAGATGTGAAAATCACACTGTGAATGATCTGGGCTGTATGGAAGATACTGCAGTATTTCCCGATAAAATTGCTGAAATGTATCCTTTGTCTGATTGGCAGTGTGGGAACGAGCATTAGCGTGGACAGGATAATTCCATCGGACAACATTCCTGGGCGTTTTGCCTTGTGACTCTTGGCACGTCGTAGTTTCTGAAAAGTGTCTCCACACTTGAGGAACATCTACACCTATGTCTACATCTACATCTACACTCTGCAAACCACCCTGAGGTGCATGGCAGAGGGTATGTCCCATAGTACCAGTTATTAGGGTTTCTTCCCATTCCATTCACATATGGAGTGCGGGAAGAGTGATTCTTTGAATGCCCCTGTGCATGCAGTAATTATTGTACTCTTATCCTCACGATTCCTATGTGAGCGATACTTACGAAGTTGTAAATTCCCAGAGTCATCATTTAAAACCAGTTCTTGAAACTTTCTTAGTAGACTTTCTCGGGATAGTCTACGTCTATCTTCAAGAGTCTTCCAGTTCAGTATCTCTGTGACACTCTGCTACAGATCAAAAAAACCTGTGACCATTTGTGGTGCCTTTCTCTGTATACTTTCAGTATCCCGTGTTAGTCCTATTTGGTACAGGTCCCACACATTTGAGCAGTAATCTAGGATGGATCGCATGAGTGATTCGTAAGCAATCTCCATTGTAGATTGATTGCGCTTCCCCAGTATTCTACCAGTAAATCGAAGTCTACCAACTGCTGTACCCATGACTTTGAGTCTATGTGATCATTCCCTTTCCTATCCCTATGAAGTGAAGTGTCACACCAAGGTATTTTTATAAGTAGGCCAATTTCAACAGCTGATATTGTCGTAGGGTGTTATGTTTCTTGTTTTGTGCAGTGCACAATTTTACATTTCTGAACATGTAACGCAAGTTGCCAGTCTTTGCACCACTTTGAAATCTTATCAAGTTTTGACTGAATATTTATGCAACTTCTTCCAGATAGTACTGCAACATCTACAAAAAGTTTGGTGTTACTATTAGTATTGCCTGCAAGGTCATTAATATATCAGAAGAACTGCAAGGGCCCCAACACACTTCCCTGGGGTACACATGCAGTTAGTTCTACATCTACTCTCCATACAAGATACATGCTCTGTCCTACCTAGCAGAAGTCCTCAATCCAGTCACAAATTTTGCTTGATACTCAATATGGTTGTACTTTTGACAGTAAGTGTAAGTGTAGTACTGAGTAAAATGCTTTTCAGAAATCAAGAAATACTGCATCTATTTGATTGCCTTGATCCCAAGCTTTCAGTATGTCATGGGAAAAATGTGAGTTGGGTTTCACATGATTGATGTTTCCTGAATCATTCTGGTTGGCATTGAGAAGTTCATTCTGTTCAAGTTAACTCATTATGTTTGAGCTCATAATATGTTCTAAGAGTCTACAACAAATCAATATCAAGGACATTGGACAGTAGCTTTGTGGATCACTTGTACTGCCATTTTTGTAGATTGGTGTGACCTGTGCTTTTTTTCCGAGAACTGGCCACAGCTCTTTATTCAAGGAATCTACAATAGATTATAGTTAGAAGAGGGGCTAACTCAGCTGCAAATTCAGTACAGAGTTTCCATTTGGAGCTTTGTTCAATTTTAATGATTTCAGCTGTTTCTCAACTCCATTGACATTAATACATACTTCATTCATCTTTTCAGTGGTACGAGGACTAAATTGGGGTAAATCTCCTGGGTTTTGCTTTGTAAAGGAACATCTGAAATGTGTAACACATTTCCACTTTTGCTTTGCTTTCCTCAGTTTCAGTCCCTGTCTTATTTGCTAGGGACTAGACACCAACTTTGGTGCCACTGACATCCCTTACTTATGACCAGAATTTCTTTGGGTTCTGTGAAAGATTATTTCACAATATTCTGCTATGGTAGTCATTGAAGGCATCATGCACTGCTCTCTTGACATCCAAACGTGCTTTATTCAGTATCTCTCTATCTGTAATTTTCCCAATTGACTGTTGGATGATTGAAGTTCCCACCGATGATTATGGTATGATTGGGTAACTTACATACAAGTGAACTGACGTTTTCTCTAAAGTTTTCGGTTGCAACAGGAGATGAGTCTAGTGGGCAGCAGAAGGATCCAATTATTTTATGCCCACCCTTGATACTGAGTCTTGCCCAAACAATCTCACAAGCAGCTTCAGTTTCTATCTCGGTGGATTTGACAGTGGTTAACACACTGGATGTTGGTTCAAACCCACATCCAGCCATACTGATTCAGGTTTTCTGTGATTTCCCTAATCGCTTTAGATGAATACTGGGATGTTTCCTTTGGAAAGGGCACTGCCGGCTTCCTTCCCCCATCCTTTCCTAATCCGATGGGACAGATGATCTCACATCTTGGTGTCCCCCCCCCCCCCCCCCCCCCCCCCCATAGCAAACCAATCGGTGGATTTGAGTTTCTTGTCTACTGTGACAAATACACCACCTCCATTTCTCATTTGCCTATCCTTTAAATTTTCCCCAAAAATCTCATTACTATCAATTTCAGTTTTCAACCAACTTTCTGTGTACAGTATTATGTGAGCTTCACTGCTTTTCAGGAGTTCTTCAAACTCTGGCACTTTGTTATGAATGCTTCACCAGTTTACCTTTAGGATTTTAATACTCTCACCTGTTGGAGGCATTTGTTTCGATCTTACGCTGATACTTCTGCGTTTCCTACAGCTAACATTATCTGGATTCGATGGAGAGTCACCTAAACTAAGAAACCCTCCTGTTCATTCCACACAGAGTCAACTACCTGAGTAGCAATAATTGCTAAAGTAACTAAATCACAAATGCTGATTTACTACACTTTGTTTGTAGATAATGCAAAGGACAAAGGCAGCTTCCGATAATTCTCAAAAATGCACATTTATTTGCACTGATATGATTTCAGTTAAAAATTTTGGAATATTAATAATTTCGTGTCAGTGGTGTGTTGGAGTGAAACACAGTTAGATCCCTGCACATACCTGTGTTTAATGTGTAAGTGCTAGAAGTTTCATTGTTATATGCCTTTTAGTTACTATTCAGTGCTGTATTGAGTAGAACATTGTGTCGCACAATTTGCGAATTTCAAGCTGGCATAGTTAGAGAAGCAACCCGTCTGTATTAAATTTTGCATGAATCTCAAGAAAACCTGTACAGGCGCACACCAAATGATGCAGAAAGTCTATAGTAATGAGCGCTTAAGCCGTACTCAGTGTTAATATTGGTTCACATGGTTTAAAAATGGCAGGTCGGAAGTTAAAGATGACCCTCATTCATGAAGTCCTTAGATGTCTACCGACAACACTAATCTCAGCAACATCAATGAAATTGTGTGCGCCAACCAAAGACTGACTGTCCGAGAGATTGCAGAAGATTGTAACATTTCAGTTGGATCATGTTGTGAAATCCTGACATAGCATCTTAGAATGCTTCGTGTTGTCGCCAAGTTCATCCCACAGCTCATGAGTCATGACCAGAAAGACCTTCGCCTCACAATCTGTGTAGAGCTTTTGGATTGCACAAATGAGGAAGAGATGTTCCTTAAGAGAATCATAACTGGTGATGAGGCGTAGGTCTGTGGTTATGGTGTCGAGACCAAGATTCAGTCTTCACAATGGGTGGGGAAAGATTCTCCAAGACCAAAAAAAGCTCATCAGTTGAGGTCAAATGTCAAAGCCATGCTGATAGTTTTCTTTGACTTTGGAGGATTAGTTCACTGTTAATCAATGGTAATATCAGGACGTATTGTGAAGCCTGCGAGAAAATGTAAGAAGGAAATGGCCCGAAATGTGACAAGGCAGTTTGTGGCTCTTGCATCACCATAATGTACCTGCACATTCATCCCTACTAGTGCGTGATTATTACATGAAACACGAAACCACTGTGCTATCTCGTCCTCTGTACTGTCCAGACTTGGCCCCTGGGGACTTTTTTTTCCACAATCCAGCAAAGGGTGCACCAAGACTGCTTCCAGAGGTGGAAACAATGTTGGGAGCGGTGTATCAATTGTGGAGGAGAGTATTTCAAAGGAGATAACACAAATGATGGGGAAGTTCTGTGAATATGATATAGATCTGAATTTCCTGTTCACCAACTTCTTCAAACGAGCCTTTGACAGCATAAACTGGCAAGAACTATACAGAGTACTGGAATAAGTTGGTTGTTGTTGTTGTTGTTTTTGTCTTCAGTCCTGAGACTGGTTTGATGCAGCTCTCCATTCTACTCTATCCTATGCAAGCTTCTTCATCTCCCAGTACTTATTGCAACCTACATCCTTCTGAATCTGCTTAGTGTATTCATCTCTTGGTCTCCCTCTACGATTTTTACCCTCCACACTGCCCTCCAATGCTAGATTTGTGATCCCTTGATGCCCCAGAACATGTCCTACCAACCAGTCCCTTCTTCTTGTCAAGTTGTGCCACAAACTCCTCTTCTCCCCAATTCTGTACAATTCCTCCTCATTAGTTAGGTGATCTACCCATCCAGCATTCTTCTGTAGCACCACATTTCGAAAGCTTCTATTCTCTTCTTGTCCAAACTATTTATCGTCCATGTTTCACTTCCATACATGGCTACACTCCATACAAATACTTTCAGAAACGCCTTCCTGACACTTAAATCTATACTCAATGTTAACAAATTTCTCTTCTTCATAAACACTTGCCTTGCCATTGCCAGTCTAAATTTTATATCCTCTCTACTTCGACCATCATGTTTCCTTTGCTGCTTGCTCACTATACAGATTGAATAACCGAGTGAGGTGGCGCAGTGGTTAGCACACTGGACTCGCATTTGGGAGGACGACGGTTCAATCCCGTCCCCAGCCATCGTGATTTAGGTTTTCCGTGATTTCCCTAAATCGTTTCAGGCAAATGCCGGGATGGTTCCTTTGCAAGGGCACGGCCGACTTCCTTCCCAATCCTTCCCTAACCCGAGCTTGCGCTCCGTCTCTAACGACCTCGTTGTCGACGGGACGTTAAACACTAACCACCACCACCACAGATTGAATACATCAGGGATAGGCTACAACCCTGTCTCACTCCCTTCCCAACCACTGCTTCCCTTTCATGTCCCTCGACTCTTATAACTGCCATCTGGTTTCTGTACAAATTGTTAATAGCCTTTCGCTCCCTGTATTTTACCCCTGCAACCTTTAGAATTTGAAAGAGAGTATTCCAGTCAACATTGTCAAAAGCTTTCTCTAAGTCTACAAATGCTAGAAACATAGGTTTGCCTTTCCTTAATCTTTCTGCTAAGATAAGTCGTTAAGGTCAGTATTGCCTCACGTGTTCCAACATTTCTATGGAATCCAAACTGATCTTCCCCGAGGTCGGCTTCTACCACTTTTTCCATTCGTCTGTAAAGAATTCGCATTAGTATTTTGCAGCTGTGACTTATTAAACTGATAGTTCGATAATTTTCACATCTGTCAACATCTGCTTTCTTTGGGATTGGAATTATTATATTCTTCTTGAAGTCAGAGGGTATTTCGCCTGTCTCATACGTCTTGCTCACCAGATGGTGTAATTTTGTCATGACTGGCTCTTCCAAGGCTGTCAGTAGTTCTAATGGAATGTTGTTTTTCTAATGGAATGTTGTCTACTCCCGGAACCTTGTTTCGCCTCAGGTCTTTCAGTGCTCTGTCAAACTCTTCACGCAGTATCGTATCTCCCATTTAATCTTCATCTACATCCTCTTCCATTTCCATAATATTGTCCTCAAGTACATCGCCCTTGTATAGACCCTCTATGTACTCCTTCCACCTTTCTGCTTTCCCTTCTTTGCTTAGAACTGAGTTTCCATCTGAGCTCTTGATATTCATACAAGTGGTTCTCTTTTCTCCAAAGGTCTCTTTAATTTTCCTGTAGGCAGTATCTATCTTACCCTTTGTGAGATAAGCCTCTGTATCCTTACATTTGACCTCTAGCCATCCCTGCTTAGCCATTTTGCACTTCCTGTCGATCTCATTTTTGAGACGTTTGTATTTCTTTTTGCCTGCTTCATTTACTGCATTTTTATATTTTCTCCTTTCATCAATTAAATTCAATATTTCTTCTGTTACCCAAGGATTTATACTAGCCCTCGTCTTTTTACTGCCTGCTTCATTTACTGCTTTTTATATTTTCTCCTTTCATCAATTAAATTATATATTTCTTCTGTTACCCATGGATTTCTACTAGCCCTCGTTTTCTTACCTACTTTATCGTCTGCTGCCTTCCTTCACTACTTCATCCCTCAGAGCTATCCATTCTTCTTCTACTGCATTTCTTTCCCCCATTCTTGTCAATTGTACCCTTATTTTCTCCATGAAACTCTCTACAACCTCTGGTTCTTTCAGTTTATCCAGGTCCCATCTCCTTAAATTCCCACCTTTTTGCAGTTTCTTCAGTTTTAATGTACAGTTCATAAACAGTAGATTGTCGTCAGAGTAGACATCTGCCCCTGGAAATGTCTTACAATTTAAAACCTAGTTCCTAATTCTCTGTCTTACCATTATATAATCTATCTGATACCTTCTAGTATCTCCAGGATTCTTCCATGTATACAACCTTCTTTTATGGTTCTTGAACCAAGTGTTAGCTATGATTAAGTTATGCTCTGTGCAAAATTCTACCAGATGGCTTCCTCTTTCATTTCTTACCCCCAATCCACATTCACCAACTGTGTTTCCTTCTCTCCCTTTTCCTACTCTCGAATTCCAGTCACCCATGACTCCCTTCACTACCTGAATAATTTCTTTTATCTCATCATACATTTCGTCAATTTCTTCATCACCTGCAGAACTAGTTGGCATATAAACTTGTACTACTGTAGTAGGCATGGGCTTCGTGTCTATCTTGGCCACAATAATGCGTTCACTATGCTGTTTGTAGTACCTTACCCGCACTCTGATTTTTTTCTCATTATTAAACCTACTCCTGCATTACCCCTATTTGATTTTGTATTTATAACGCTGTATTCATCTGAGCAAAAGTCTTGTTCCTCCTGCCACCGAACTTCACTAATTCCTACTATGTCTAACTTAAACCTATCCATTTCCCTTTTTAAATTTTCTAACCGACCTGCCCAATTAAGAGATCTGACATTCCACGCTCCGATCCGTAGAACGCCAGTTTTCTTTCTCCTGGTAACGACGTCCTCTTGAGTAGTCCCCGCATGGAGATCTGAATGGAGGACTATTTTACCTCCGGAATATTTTACCCACCCCCCATGAACCATGGACCTTGCCGTTGGTGGGGAGGCTTGCGCGCCTCAGCGATACAGATAGCCGTACCGTAGGTGCAACCGCAACGGGGGGGGGGGGGGGGGTGTATGTGTTGAAAGGCCAGACAAACGTGTGGTTTCTGAAGAGGGGCAGCAGCCTTTTCAGTAGTTGCAGGGGCAACAGTCTGGATGATTGACTGATCTGGCCTTGTAACACTAACCAAAACGGCCTTGCTGTGCTGGTACTGCGAACGGCTGAAAGCATGGGGAGACTACGGCCGTAATTTTTCCCGAGGGCATGCAGCTTTACTGTTTGGTTAAATGATGATGGCATCCTCTTGGGTAAAATATTCCGGAGATACTAGAAGGTATCAGATAGATTATACAATGGTAAGACAGAGATTTAGGAACTAGGTTTTAAATTGTAAGACATTTCCAGGGGCAGATGTCTACTCTGACCACAATCTACTGTTTATGAACTGTAGATTAAAACTGAAGAAACTGCAAAAAGGTAGGAATTTAAGGAGATGGGACCTGGATAAACTGAAAGAACCAGAGGTTGTACAGAGTTTCAAGGAGAGCATAAGGGAACAATTGACAGGAATGGGGGAAAGAAATACAGTAGAAGAAGAATGGGTAGCTTTGAGGGATGAAGTAGTGAAGGCAGCAGAGGATAAAGTAGGTAAAAAGACGAGGGCTGCTAGAAATCCATGGGTAACAGAAGAAATATTGAACTTAATTGATGAAAGGAGAAAATATAAAAATGCAGTAAATGAAGCAGGCAATAAGGAATACAAACTTCTCAAAAATGAGATCGACAGGAAGTGCAAAATGGCTAAGCAGGGATGGCTAGAGGACAAATGTAAGGATGTAGAGGCTTGTTTCACCAGGGGTAAGATAGATACTGCCTACAGGAAAATTAAAGAGACCTTTGGAGAAAAGAGAACCACTTGTATGAATATCAAGGGCTCAGATGGAAACCCAGTTCTAAGCAAAGAAGGGAAAGCAGAAAGGTGGAAGGAGTATATAGAGGGACTATACAAGGGTGATGTACTTGAGGACATTGTTATGGAAATGGAAGAGGATGTAGATGAAGATGAAGTGGAAGATATGATACTGTGTGAAGAGTTTGACAGAGCACTAAAAGATCTGAGTCGAAACAAGGCCCCGGGAGTAGACAACAATCCATTAGAACTACTGACAGCCTTGGGAGAGCCAGTCCTGACAAAACTCTACCATCTGGTGAGCAAGATATATGAGACAGGCGAAATACCCTCAGACTTCAAGAAGAATATAATAATTCCAATCCCAAAGAAAGCAGGTGTTGACAGATGTGAAAATTACCAAACTATCAGTTTAATAAGTCATGGCTGCAAAATAGTAGCGCGAATTCTTTACAGAGGAATGGAAAAACTGATAGAAGCCGACCTCGGGGAAGATCAGTTTGGATTCTGTAGAAATATTGGAACACGTGAGGCAATACTGACCCTACGACTTATCTTAGAAGCTAGATTAAGGAAAGGCAAACCTACGTTTCTAGCATTTGTAGACTTAGAGATAGCTTTTGACAATGTTGACTGGAATACTCTCTTTCAAATTCTGAAGGTTGCAGGGGTAAAATACAGGGAGCGAATGGCTATTTACAATTTCTACAGAAACCAGATGACAGTTACAAGAGTCGAGGGACACGAAAGGGAGGCAGTGGTTGGGAAGGGAGTGAGACAGGGTTGTAGCCTCTCCCCGATGTTATTCAACCTGTATATTGAGCAAGCAGTGAAGGAAACAAAAGAAAAATACAGTGTAGGTATTAAAATCCATGGAGAAGAAATAAAAACTTTGAGGTTTGCCAATGACATTGTAATTCTGTCAGAGACAGCAAAGGACTTGGAAGAGCAAAACGAGGATAATGGAATGTAGTCTAATTAAGTCGGGTGATGCTGAGGGAATTAGATTAGGAAATGAGACACTTAAAGTAGTAAAGGAGTTTTGCTATTTGGGGAGCAAAAAACTGATGATGGTCGAAGTAGAGAGGACATAAAATGTAGACTGGCAATGGCAAGGAAAGCGTTTCTGAAGAAGACAAATTTGTTAACATCGAGTATAGATTTAAGTGTCAGGAAGTCGTTTCTGAAAGTATTTGTATGGAGTGTGGCCATGCATGGAAGTGAAACATGGACAATGAATAGTTTGGACAAGAATAGAATAGAAGCTTTTGAAATGTGGTGCTACAGAAGAATGCTGAAGATTAGATGGGTAGGTCACACAACTAATGAGGAGGTATTGAATAGAATTGGGGAGAAGAGGAGCTTGTGGCACAACTTGACTAGAAGAAGAGATCGATTGGTAGGACATGTTCTGAGACATCGAGGGATCACCAATTTAGTATTGGAGGGCAGCGTGGAGGGTAAAAATCGTAGAGGGAGACCAAGAGATGAATACACTAAGCAGATTCAGAAGGATGTAGGTTGCAGTAGTTACTGGGAGATGAAGAAGCTTGCACAGGATAGAGTATCATGGAGAGCTGCATCAAACCAGTCTCAGGACTGAAGACAACAACAACAACAACAACAACAACAACAACATATTTTACCCAAGAGGACGCCATCATCATTTAACCATACAGTACAGTTGCATGCCCTCTTGAAAAATTTACTGCGCAGTACCAGCACAGCAAGGCCGTTTTTGTTAGTGTTACAAGGCCAGATCAGTCAATCATCCAGACTGTTGCCCCTGCTACTACTGAAAAAGCTGCTGCCTCTCTTCAGGAACCACACGTTTGTGTTGGTATATATGCTAAACTAATAAGATGACCAGAATGACAATTAGAGAGACAAGAGCAAAATTAAAGGTCCTTACTAGAACAAGTGAAAGCTTTGACTTTGATAAGGGCGTGAAGCTAGGTGATAAGTCTCTCCCCTATGCTATTCAATGTAGCCCTGCATAGTGTAGTGAATAAAATCAACAAAAGAGGCTATAGTAGGGAGAAATATCAAATGCACCCCAAGAAACATACCGGGCAGTAGAAACAGAAGCCTTAAAAATTGGCTTCTCAGTAATTGAAAACAATATAAAACAAAATATATGGTAATGTTACAATCTGAGGCCAGAACAACACCTAAAGACGTAAACATCAATGGGAAGTGTGTTCTCTTTTAACTACTTGGGAGCCATAATAACAAATAACAGTATTAGAAAGGCTATAAAGGAAAGAATACAAGCAGGAAACAACTTACTTTGCAAATATGCAATTTTTCAGAAATAGCCTTGTTACAAGAAAAACAAAACTGCTAAAATATAACTCCATAGACTGTCCAGTTATCACGTATGGGTCAGAGGTATGGACATTGACAGAATACACTAAGACCCTTTGAGCAGATAATACGAGGTATGTCAATTATTATCCTCAAAGTAGTTATAAAATTTTATTGTAATCAAATAGAAAACTTACAAGAACATCATTTTTTGACATAGTCTCCTTGCATTTCAACGCACTTGGTCCATCATTGTACAAGCTTCCTGATGCCCTTATAAAAGAAGATTATCGGTTGAGCTGCGAGCGAGCAATGCATCGCTTCTTTCACTGCTTCGTCCGACGCAAATCAACTGCCCCTTAATGCCTGTTCCCGAGTCGACCAAACAAGTGATAGATGAAACAGAATCGGGACACTATGGAGGATGATCCAGTACTTCAAATTTGAGTTTCTGGAGTGTTTCACCACTATGCGCAGCAGTATGCGGACGGGCATTGTCATGCAGCAACACAACACCTTTTGACAGCAATCCTCATCGTTTTCTTCGAATTGCAGGCCTAGCAGTAAGCATCTCACTGTAATGTACACTGTTTATTGTTGTGTCCCTTTCCCCATAATGTTCCGAATCAGTTTTCCTGTGGATGGTTGGGTCTTGAACTTTTTCTTGCCCGGTGAATTTGGATGTTTCCATTCCATGCTCTGTCATTTACTCTCTGGCTCGTAATGATGGATCCGTATTTCATTACCAGTAATGACCCTGTCTAAGATGATGTCCCCTTCATTACCATAGCAATCCAAATGTTTTTTTGCAGATGACCAAGCACATTTGTTTATGCAACTGTGTGAGTTGTTTTGGGATCCATTTTGCACAAACTTTATGATACCCAAGGATGATTTCGTAGGCAGAACCATGACTAATTTGCAGACGATGTGCCACTTCGTCGATAGTTAACTGTCTGTCTAAGAGAATCATTTCACGTGAACGCTCAATGGTTTCTTCATTTGTGGCGGTAAAAGGTTGTCTGGCTCCTTCATTGTGTGTAACACTTTTACGACTATTTCAGAATTTTTCAATCCGTTTGTAGACACTCCATTGTGGCAAAACACTGTTCCCATACTGTACCGAAAGTCTTTGATGAATTTCAATCCCTGATACGCCTTCTTACCACAAAAAACAGATCACAGAACGTTGCCCTTCTTTGGTGGAAATAGACAGCGGAGCAGCCGTGATTAACAGCACGGCAGTGATAACGAAACTAACCTAGCAGCTTGCAAATTGCAAATATATAACAACAAATAAACAAAGCATGTATCATCAACATAAAACAACAGTACTACCAAAATAAACAAAAATATAATGACATTGCAGATTATAATTGTATTACCCTCGTACTATGCAAAATCTGTGGTCCACTAAGGGAGGAACAAGGCTGGAGAACATGCTACAGTGCCAAATTAAAAGTGCCAATACAAGGTAGGGACATGTAAAATTTGTGAAATCACAGCAAATACGAAGGCTAGGACACATGGAAAGAATAACAGAGGATAGAATTCCAAAGAAATGATGGAAAGAATAACAGAGGATAGAATTCCAAAGAAATGATGAAAGGTGTGATCCATTCGGCTAGGCAAAAAGGGAGACCTGGAAGAAGATGGATTGATGTCGTGAGAGTGGATCTCACCAGTATGGGAGTCCGGGGGTGAGAAGAGCAGCAAGCAACTGAGAAATGTAGAGGAACAGAGTTGAAGAAGCCAAGGCTCACAATAGAGCTGTAGCACTACTGAAAAAGATTTCAGAGGAGACGATGTACAATAAGTAAAAAGTAAGCATACAAAAATTTTGTTAGCAAAGTTCTGGATGTTTTGAACAGACCTCGCACAATGAGAGTCAGGGTTTATGTATTCTTTGACAGAACTGTGAACCACAAAAGCTAATTTGCTACAAAATAAATTATGCATCCAAAACATTAATACCGGTAACTTACAAAAATGTAGTTTTGTATATGTCCGAAAATCCTCCAAAATAACCTGATTTCACATAATTGTACAATGAAATTAGAGGAGTATTGTTTTGAATGACGATAGACCTACTGTTCTCAAAAATATTTAATATAGCACAATTGAATTTAAGCTTATAATTGACGATAACAGTGTGAGTTTATCGCGGCACTCGCAAATTTTTGAAATTGCACAATATATAATGATACAAACAGTTATTGATACGTTCAGTGAAAGATTATGCAGAAGTGACACGATCAGTAAAAAATGCGAATCTAGATCTTCAAATCGGCATATGCGTATCTTTTACAAGTTGTCCTACACAAAGGAAAATTCCGAAGTTGGCTTTGATATGTAAATAAATGTACATATTGCATGTAGCTGATTCTATGCACACTTCTACACTGGCATGTTGGAGGAGAACACTGCAGAATGAGTTTATCTTAGTCAAAATTGCTAAAGCACATCTTCTGCCTGTTGCAGCTAACAATGCTAACTCCTCAAGCAGACGAAGCATCCTGTTGCACTATTAACACCTGCCCCCACACTGCCAATCAAACGAAGGCTATGCTTCAGAGATTGGGTTAGGAAACAATGCAATGTTCTCTGTACAGCCTGGATCTTCACCATGTGATTTTCACACCCTTGGTGACATGAAGAAAGACGTGTGGACACAGATTTCAGTGGGAGGTAGAAGTGCACACATGGTTGCGGATCCGTTAGCAGCCGACCGTATTATACGAAACAGGAATTGACTGTCCCATCTCCCAGTGGGATAAATGTCTTAATGCTTGTGGTGATTAATTTTGAATGGTACCATTGAATGGTCCCATTGTGGCGGGTGTTGGATTTTCATTTGACTACCACTTATACATACAAAGGTGGCTGGAGTGTGACACAATCCAAATATTTCTTTAAAATTAGTACCGCCATTAGACTGTTGTTTATTTATAGTGTTACATTTACACATACACAATCATGATTTTGGCTTCAAAGTGCCATTATCAAGTGTTTTCTGAAAGCAGATTAGACAATAACAGTGAAATACATAACAAGTGATATAACCATATAAGAATCCATATTTATAATGCTTGCTTACAAGTGTTATACATTGCCTAAGATTGCATACTGTCGTATTAAAATACACTATTAGACACAGTGTCTAAGAGTCACTATTTCTGGCAGAGGCTACTGCTTTGTTTCATCACTGAGTATACCATCTTGACTGAATGACAGTTTTTTTTTTTTAACTCAGTGTTCGGTAGGATAGGAAAGGTTAGGAGCAATTTATTTTGTTTGGTAGTTGCCTGCTCATAAACAGTAACAAACCTCTCAATAATATTCGCTGCATCCATAAATATAACAGTCCAGCTAATCATTGACATTGTTTAAAGTACATTTTAGTAGGTAAATATTCAGCTTTGTACATGAAATTAAGACATGGCCAACTAAGTTGTGTAATTTTCCTCAATTCAGAATTAATACAATACAGTGCAATTACTTATTCTACTCACTCATTAATTAATTGGTGTGGTTTGAAGCGATATTTATGATGTACGTATCATCAGGCATGTAAATCCTGTTATATGTGGTAGAACATGACTTAGGAATAAGTGCAAATAACACAGGTATGTGAAACTTGTCTTGTACATAAAAGCATTTAAACAAATAAAAGAATCAAATAATGTCATGTTAAACAGCACATTTAACATAATTCAAAATATGAATTAACCCACTTGGGGCACTCATATGTAGTAGCTGATTAAGTTGTTAACATTACTATGTCATCTTTACATCATATAAGTAAGATGTCTCTACTATAACATGTATATATAATTTATAGCACCAAGGTTGCAGCCGTATGTATCAATACCATGGTGCACTCATGTTTGTAATTGTGTCTCATCAACCATTAACAAATACTAGGATACCCCTACTCCTTGTATTATGTTAAATTTAAATGTGCTGTTTAATCTGAAATCATTTGATTCTTTTTTTAGCTTAAATGTTTTTTCTCACTATCCTCATATAACCTAACATTTGGCAGAGGAGAGGTCATTTGGTCTTCCACAACTCACATAGAGACCACATTCGGGAGTTGATCATACCTCTTTCATTTGACCGTTTCCTGTTGAATTGTCCTTGATGCGCTGGTACCACCAGATGAATTCTTTTGTTGTGACATCCTTCTGTGATTCATTTCACCAAATGTGAAATTTTGTCAACTTCAGTCATGCTTGGATTCACAATGTTGCAAAGGGCCAAAACATGCTGTATGCATGGCTGTGTCATTGGGCCCTGTTCTTCAGTTCTTCTGCTAAGTGGACTTGCTGTTAATTGTCAGCAGATGCTTCCTTCGGCTCTGTGTGGAATTTTTCCCAGCTATTGGGCTTCTCTTCATTGTTCTGAACTGTTGCTGGGCTTGCTGACCAAGTAAAAGCATGTATTTCCCAAACACCTCATGTAATTACACCTATTGTATTTGATGACTCTGTCCTGACCAGCATTTTCAAAAAACATTGATGGATATCTGATGTGCCGCTAGCTTTCTGCTGTCTTGGAGTCCATTGGTCTCCTGAATATATGGATTGTCAGGTACAGCTCAATTTGGGCTGTCCGACTTTTGCAAAACGTGAACACTCTGAGACTGAAGGTTTATTGGAGCAAAATACTTTAGCACAACAACTGTATTTAGCGAACACAATGAACAGGGAGCACAGCAATTGTTACTGTCCATCACACACTAATCAGACTGTAACCTCTAAAGTAAATCATTCTTGAATTTGTGGATACTCAAGAGGATGTCCGTAAGCAATTACTACTGTAACCTGGAGTGACAGTGTCAAGAATGGAACACAAAACACAGAACATACAAAGCATATACAAGTTCACAGCAAGGAATAAACAATACACAGAGATATAAAAACCTAGTAGAAAACACAGTGCTCTTGACACACGACACTACACCATTGAACACACGAGCTTCACTGGTATGACACGAACTTGAAATTCAGCTACGACATAAACATGCAGATGCTACAGGATCTCTGGAATGATGTACTACTTGTATTCTGTGTGGTTCCTGTATGTGTAGGTTACTGCTTTTATGTTGCTTAACTTTAACCATCGTGAAGTTTATTTTTTTTAGTACCTGGTATCTCCACTAAACCTCATAGCCACACTGAAATCCAAATCTGAAAGCAGGGTCCTCAATGAAATACACTCCTGGAAATGGAAAAAAGAACACATTGACACCGGTGTGTCAGACCCACCTTACTTGCTCCGGACACTGCGAGAGGGCTGTACAAGCAATGATCACACGCACGGCACAGCGGACACACCAGGAACCGCGGTGTTGGCCGTCGAATGGCGCTAGCTGCGCAGCATTTGTGCACCGCCGCCGTCAGTGTCAGCCAGTTTGCCGTGGCATACGGAGCTCCATCGCAGTCTTTAACACTGGTAGCATGCCGCGACAGCGTGGACGTGAACCGTATGTGCAGTTGACGGACTTTGAGCGAGGGCGTATAGTGGGCATGCGGGAGGCCGGGTGGACATACCGCCGAATTGCTCAACACGTGGGGCGTGAGGTCTCCACAGTACATCGATGTTGTCGCCAGTGGTCGGCGGAAGGTGCACATGCCCGTCGACCTGGGACCGGACCGCAGCGACGCACGGATGCACGCCAAGACTGTAGGATCCTACGCAGTGCCGTAGGGGACCGCACCGCCACTTCCCAGCAAATTAGGGACACTGTTGCTCCTGGGGTATCGGCGAGGACCATTCGCAACCGTCTCCATGAAGCTGGGCTACAGTCCCGCACACCGTTAGGCCGTCTTCCACTCACGCCCCAACATCGTGCAGCCCGCCTCCAGTGGTGTCGCGACAGGCGTGAATGGAGGGACGAATGGAGACGTGTCGTCTTCAGCGATGAGAGTCGCTTCTGCCTTGGTGCCAATGATGGTCGTATGCGTGTTTGGCGCCGTGCAGGTGAGCGCCACAATCAGGACTGCATACGACCGAGGCACACAGGGCCAACACCCGGCATCATGGTGTGGGGAGCGATCTCCTACACTGGCCGTACACCACTGGTGATCGTCGAGGGGACACTGAATTGTGCACGGTACATCCAAACCGTCACCGAACCCATCGTTCTACCATTCCTAGACCGGCAAGGGAACTTGCTGTGCCAACAGGACAATGCACGTCCGCATGTATCCCGTGCCACCCAACGTGCTCTAGAAGGTGTAAGTCAACTACCTTGGCCAGCAAGATCTCCGGATCTGTCCCCCATTGAGCATGTTTGGGACTGGATGAAGCGTCGTCTCACGCGGTCTGCACGTCCAGCACGAACGCTGGTCCAACTGAGGCGCCAGGTGGAAATGGCATGGCAAGCCATTCCACAGGACTACATCCAGCATCTCTACGATCGTCTCCATGGGAGAATAGCAGCCTGCATTGCTGCGAAAGGTGGATATACACTGTACTAGTGCCGACATTGTGTATGCTCTGTTGCCTGTGTCTATGTGCCTGTGGTTCTGTCAGTGTGATCATGTGATGTATCTGACCCCAGGAATGTGTCAATAAAGTTTCCCCTTCCTGGGACAATGATTTCACGGTGTTCTTATTTCAATTTCCAGGAGTGTATAATACATAGCAATGAAAGCAAGTTTATTATGAACGCAAACATACAGCCAGAACAGAACTGAACTTCTTGGTGGAAAGTTCTGCTATTTACACAAACATTGAACATTCCAGAATATACAAGCATTACAAATGTAAGATACCTCAACACCTTCCAGAAATAATAAATTCTAAATAACTGCTGGTGGTCGGATTTGAACTGCTGACCCAATGCACTTAAGCCAGCAGCGCTAGCCAGAACACTGCACTACATGCAACACAGCTCGCAGCAATATTATTGTCTTGTTTATATGCAGGGCCAGTTCTGAAAGCCATAAACAAATTAAAGATATTTCTTTTATACTTGCTGGTAGTGCTCCCTTTGTAAGAAATTACAAGCTCCATTACATGACCACCATATTCTTCAGTCGCTGACTCATACTGAAAGATAGATCTCTCAGGGGTATGTATACTGCTTTTTCTCAGCCAGTTTTGGATGAAAAAATGCAAAATTTCTGGACGTCATGGCATATTCCGACTTCCGCCCCTATAGTTTCATGAAGTTCCGATAGGCGGCAGCACTATATCTATCCTTCAAAATGGGGTCTTTAACAGAGGCGCATTCCAGGCAGACAGCTGTCATTGAGTTTCTTTTGGTGGAAAACCAGAGCATCACAGATATGTAAAGGCACTTGCAGAATGTGTGCAAAGGCCTGGCAGAAAACAAAAGCATGATGAGTCTTTGGACGAGGTGTCTGTCATCATCGCAACAAGGTTGCGCAGACCTGTCTGATCTGTGTGTCAGCTGATCACACATATCTGTGACTCCTGCAGTTTTGGAATGTGCAATGTTGGAATGTACGGACACTGTAACTTGAGGTGATCAACATATCACAAACAAACACCTTGCAGCACAACTAGACATGTCTGTTGATATTACTGACACACTTGTCCACCTGTTGGGGTACTCAAATGTGTGTAGTGCAGGTTCCTCGCTGCCTAACAGAAGATGATAATGAACAATAGGACCATCTGTGCAGAATTGCTGCCATGTTACGAGGCAGATTGAACATTGACAAAGGTGATCAAATGTAGGTTCATCACTTCAAACCAGAAACGAAGTCGTGATCCATGAAGTGGCGCCACACCACCTCTCCTTTGAAGAGAAAGTTCAAAGCTGCGCACTCAGCTGATAGTCTTATCGACTGTTTTCTGGGACTTTGAAGGGCGTATTCTGTTTGATTTCCTCCCACGTCATGCAACAATCAACTCTGAAGTGAAGTGTATCGTACTACACTCAGGAAATCGAAGAAATGACTTCAGCACGTTCGTCACCACAAAAATGCAAACAAACTTCTCCTTCTACTCTACAACGGAAGGCCTCTCACAAGTCTGTGCATTCAAGAGGAGCTCACGGAACTTAATTAGACTGTTCTTCCTCATTCACCTACAGCCCGGATCTCAGACCTTCTGACTTCCATCTTTTTGGCCCAATGAAGGATGCACTCTGCTGGATGCAGTACTTGTATTGATGGGGGACTTATTGATGCAGTAAAACATAGACTCCAGACATTGACTAGTAGAGTGGTACCATGCCCTCCTACTAAGGTGGCCTAATGCTGTTGCATTGAATGTAGATTATGTGGAAAATTATTGTTTTGTAGCTGAGAGAGTGGGAAATAATGCTGTGTATTGCAGTCCTGAATAAAATCCAACCTGTTTTCAGAAAAAAGTGTTGCATACTTACTGGATGCCCCTCATATTAATGTTGGATGCTATTTACATGTAACAGTGATTTTTTGATGTTATTAGGTGTCATCTTTATCTCTGATTGCTTCAAATTTATGCTAAGTTGATTATTCATTTTTGGCATTGTTCTATCGTCTTCCGTAGTTCATCTTTTGTATCTACCAGCATATTGCAGATGGTTTAATTCCTTTCCTACAATTTTTAATTCTTGTATCTCCCTCAATCTTGTTTTCTAAAGGCATGTTCCAAAGTTGTTACAGAAAATTTTGGTGATTAGACTTTCCACTTCTCCCATTGTCTGTGTAATTCAAGTACAAATTACCAGATAACAGAACAGTTCGGAAGAGATCATTCGTTTAGGCAATGCTTTTTTTCTCCAAGTATGTGCTATACTTCTGAAACAGTCTGTCAACTTGTTTTAGGCACTTTAGTCTCATTTTGGAGAGTTTGTATTAAAAATATTTAGATTTTCTGAGGCTTGCTTAGAAGAAGGCAAATGCCAGGTGGTACCTAGGAAAAGAACAGTTGATTTCCTTCTTCGATCTTGTGTGATTCTTGAATTATGCCACCATGATGTGTAATAACGACCAATTCCAGCTGGCAGTTCTGCACTTTTGCTACTCAGAGAGAGGTTATACAAGCATCTCTTGTCCCACCAGGCAGACAGATTCTTGCTTTCCTCCTGATGCTTTATTTCTGTACAACAGTGTGCATACACCACATATAACATCATGAAACATTAGGCTATCATATCCATACCATTTCCTTACACATGACTGTAATTCTATCCGTAATGGGCTGAGGCGACACAAGACCCTTAACATGCTGTGTAATATTATTTTGGCATGTCACAACTACAACAAAAACAACTCATTTGGGAACCTTACATTTGAGTTGAGTCAGATAATATTCTTGCTGTTAATATAAATCACCTCAAAATGCATGGTCCACATGATAGTTTCAATACTACTCTGATATTTATTACATGAATCTCTGCTGAATACAAAATCTAAAATATGGATGCGTTAAGTGTTACTATGTGGGTGAATTTTCTAGGCTACATTGTGGCTTTGTGAAGACTATCCTCTCAGCTTGCAAGAACAGATCATGCCAATAGTTGACCTGATGGCAATTTCCAGTTCACATTTTGCCAAGCTGAAGGATTTCATACAGATGCAGCTTCCTGCTGGATTTCCAGTTAAAATAGGTATTTTGTGACCTCAGACTAATGATGATTCATCTTAATATGGATTTTTGTTTATTATATTTATGTACAGTTTTATTTCTTCCTAGAAATTCCGTTGTTCCATGTTCTGAATGCAAGAATTACTTTTGGGAACATATTCGGAATGGATGAAGAAGTTGGGGGAGTATCGATCGTACGCGAAGAGGATAGAATAAGCTGTGTTGTGGAGGACAATTGTTTTGTACCACCACCATCATATACAAAAATGGGTGAGTCCTCTCAGAATTTTGTTAATGATTATCTGAATAAGTTGAGTTTGGTTCAGTGTTTCATTATTAATTTTATGAGGGTGGTTTTTTATATCACTAATATAATATTCTTGCCTGTGCTTAGTGCATTGGTGTATTTCAAAGAACTTCGATTAGAGACTGAATGGAAATTTGGCAATGTGTAATGTAAATTGTATAGAATATGCTTAAAGAAAATCCTGTGTGGAATACAAATATTCGAAGGAGTAAAGATAATAAGTCTACAAACAGTTAAGGTGCTGAGTGGTTGAGAGGTACTTACACAAGATCAAAAATGGGCAAAGTTTTTGGATGACCTCCTCCTCCCCCCTGGCCAGCTACATTATATGGGTGCTATAGTTCAACAGGGATCAAGGAAACATCATTAACAATGAAAAAAAAAACAGAGGTTTAAAGTGTAATGAGCAACGTTTATGCAAATTATGATAAGGCAGTTACTGAAACAGCGTTTAGTCTTTATCGCCCATTGCAGGTTAAGCTGAAAAATGTGCTGTTAATTGAGTTACATGAGCAAGAAAATTGAGCAGGAGGGACTAACTTTGAGATAGAAACTGTTTGTTTTCCAGGTAATAATACACAAGCAGATGAAAACATTAAAATGAGTAGAGATCAGTAATACAACAAATAAAGAATTTCACAAATGAGTCCTACACACTAGATTAACAACATACCACCGCTCAACAAAGAAAGTCAACATGTGACACGAGATTAGACTGAAAGTGTTCATAAATACTGAACTTTGAATGAAAATGACAGAACAGGTTGGTGAAAAGATTGTGCATTTCACCATTGATTAATTAACATCAACTCTTTCCCAAAGCATTTCCGGGAGATTTGGTAAGACAGATTACAAAAGTGGAAAATTATTTGATGAAGTCAGGTTGTTGTTTTGTTCTTATCTGTATAAGAGTTAAAAGATATTTTTTAAAAATTGTGATAAAATTGTCTAAAAAATTAGTTTCCACTTGTGGCTGTTAAGCCTCATTTATTGTGAGTTCTAGGTACAACCGGTTTTTTCGATATCTTCTAACTATGCATAGATTAAGCAGTGTTTACCCACATAGAGACTTGTATGTGTAGAACTGACATCCTTTTGGACTGTGCTCAGTCAAGAAGCTGCAACTCACGAGCCTTCCTCCACCGGGAGATACATCCTGTTTGCATAGATTATGGAGCTGAAGTACGTGTTTGCCCTTGTGGCACTGCATTAAGAGAGCTGTCACATCAGAAAATTTTTCATATGCACTGACCCTGCACTCTTAAAGCAATAGATTAACTCTTTCCAAAAGGCGCATGTATAATGCCACTACATGTATACATTTTTAAAACGACCAAGTAACATGCAGTCTGATGTGATTGTAAGAATGTGTGGTACTGAGAACAAGAAGACTGAAATTGATTGAATGGAGAACAGGGATGGGCTAGAGGATGGTGGATAACTAGGAAGGCATGTTGTGAGACTAAAAAACATCCATTTGAGAAAAGCTGGTCTATAAGTTGGATTTGGAGAGGACATAATCTGAAATGCCCAGGATGGAAACCTTGAAGATGTGCAAAGGACACTGAGCTACATGATCTTCAGCTGAGTTTCATGCTAACCTTTTGAGTACAATTTGGTAATAAAGCCAATAGAAGTGGGGAGTTTATTTGTGATCATGCCCACACTGAATGATGTGCTATGGTTGCACCGAAGTTGAGAGTAGATACTATTACAGGTTACATTTTCCTGTCTTGACTTATGTTTTACCAGTGAGGGAATGTGTGGATGGCTAGTTTCTAGATCCAGGCGTAGACAATGTTAGTGTTTATCATGTCTTTGAAACAAAACAAAAATCTGCTGTCAAATTGAAGGACTGTCATGGGATTATTTAAAACATTTGAATGAATTCAAAAATGAGTGTATGTAAAAATTTCTGATAAACGGCTTGTGTTGAGATTCATGATAAAAATGCATGTAAATTGCCATCAACTGCAAATAATGTATTTCAGTGATGTGTCTATTTCCAGGTGCTGAGGTACGCAGACAGTTCAGTATGGAAGAAGAAGATGAACTGCTGCAGTTTGCAATTCAGCAGTCTCTTATTGAAGCAGGCAGTGAAAAGGATGAGGTATGGTTAAAGAAATATAAAACCTTTTGCAGGAATCAATTTCTGTGCATGCAAACACTTGAAGACACTGTATGAGGAAAAGTTAAAATCTTTTTTTGACTGGCTTGTAAATTTTATTATGATGAGACATGGTAACATAAGTAAAATTTCTGTTTAATCTCCTTAATAGTTATATTTACTTAACTTTTTAAAAGTAGTCATATTCTTTCAGGTTTACTTAGTTTCTCACAGTGAGATGAGATGGCTCTAGATTTCCTTGTCTAAGGGTCTGATTCTCGTAGCTGAAAATCTAACATCAGCTCCTCATGGTTGGTTTGAACTAAATAAATTGGGAGATTGTTGTTGCAGAAATTTTTGATGTAAATATATTTTTCACTGAATTTTCTCACATGTTAGGATATCATACAGTAGTTTGATTTTTCACATTAACAAAGCCGAAGTTACATTGTTCGCACCTGTTATACAAAAATATGTCTGTCCGATCACGTCAGAGGCAAGTTTACCACTCCATCACTCTGCAAAAATAACAGTATTCCAAAGGAATTACAATTTTTATTATCAAATGAATTCCTACTACTTTTTGTTATCTTATTAATTTTTATTATTTCATAAATGATTTCAGAAATAAACATAGTAAACAATAGAGGATTGTGTAATTAATAAATGAAATTTTAAGTGTGCAAATAATTCATAATTTCAAATGTTTATAAAAAAAAGATTTTAACTGTATATTCAGAACTAGTACTTACTTGATTATCACATCAAAACTAAAATATTTTATAAAGTAATTCCTTTTCATAAATTTTAGCTGGAAATATACTGTACCGTGTATAAAACTATATGAAAGTTTTCAGAAAAGCTGTTGAGATAATATTAACCTGTCCAAAATCCAAAAATTATACTGGAATCGACAACTACTGCTGAGGAAAAGTAATGCTAGAGGAGGATGTCCTGTTACAATACTATACTGTGCCATCATAAAATTTTATTGAAATTCATTCAAAGCAGGTGGAAATTTATGAGTTAAATACCTCATTTTCAACAGTTAACAAATTGTTGCTGACTTCTTACATGCAATAATATCTTTAGGAGGATGAGCCACATTAAGGAAATTGAAAAGTCAAGCTGTAGCCATTTCAGTAGGAGCAGCATGGTACATCTTACATACAGAATTAACCATGAGATAGCTTTGTACAGGACAATATGTTGAATGTTGATGAAGCCAAATGTAAACACAAATTTCTCAGTAGTGTTAAAAGAATTAACTGATTTTATTTGCCTGCACAAAAAATGTGCCTGTCAAATTAAAGGTTACAGTCAGTACTTTCTGGGATGCAAAAGTGATACTTGAGACTGATCTTTCCAAGGATAAAACATAGTCAGTGAATACTACACAACACCTCTGGTTGTTTCAGATTGAAAAATACATGCAAACAGGCCTCCGTTGCAAGTTAGCTCTGTAAAATATTTTACTTTCACTAACATTTCCCCCCCATGCAGAGACTTTATTTGTGAAACTATCATCAAACAACTGTGCACCTGTAAAATCACAACAGACTGTTTACAGTCCTGTATGGATTATAACAACCTGTTTTGGCCAAGACAACTTCCCAAATTATGTTCAGTACTTTACTGTAATTGAACATCAACTTATGAAATATCCCATGTAACCTCAATTCTTTCTTAAAATCAATAATACCAATGATTCACTCATACCATCAAGCCTGGCTACATCTGGAATGTTTAAGAATTACGGTCATATAACCATTCTCAACTTCAACTAAAACAGTACTACTACTAAAACTACATTTCAGAACCATTAAAATGAATAAATGAACAACTTTACCACCAATTTTAATAATGATTTCATTATTTTCGTTGGCTGTCGGGATGCTGCCTGCAGCCAACTGCAGTGTGATATACAATCTTTGCCACTTGGTAGACTTCTGATGCTTGCAACTCAATCGCCTGTAGCTATAATGCTCCCCTTCCTCTGTCTCACTACAACAGTTAACATACAACAACCTACAAAATTATTAAATAACTCATAATAATCATATTTTAGCCAAATATTCTTCCAATTATGAGGTAAGCCAATACCTTGGTACATGACGTTCAACACAGCACAATTTGACACAGTACAGTTCTTCCCAAGTGGACAGGCTGTCAGCCCATTCACTTTGGCAGGTCTTCATGCAAGCAGGTGAAAAGTATCCTGTGTTATACATATTTTGTAATTTCTAGAATCCTTGCCATTTTTCGAGACTCGTAGTTCTCTGAAAGTTAGCTGAGAAATTTGGAAATTGACGTATGTAAAAATACAAAAACTCTAACTGAAAGAGGTTCTTTTTTTCCCTAGTGAGATGGACTTACTTTCTAACTTTCTGATCCCCATTAGCCTCCCCTACCCACATTACAAGGCTTCATAACTGCTCACTCCTCCACAGAAAGTAGTATTTGAACATTTGACCATTCTTTCTGATTACTTGCCACCAACTTAGCACCTGATTACTTGCCACCAACTTAGCACCTCATCATCAGTGTGAGTAGTGGTCTGACTTCATAATTGTGTATTTTCTATTTTGGGTATTTAATTCCCTTCACCATATTATTGGCTTAAAACACATTGATGCATATGTAATGATAATGATCTAATTCTTTTTTAATTTTGTTAAGTAGACATGGGGCCCTAATTTTTCGTTTTCTAAATCACCAGTTTCCTTATGTTTTGAATATTGTTAACAGGTGGATATCTGGGAGGCCTTAAGAGCACAGCGTCCATCCCGGCCTACCACTCCAAATGTACAAGCTGAGGAGGAGCGCCAGTTACAGAGGTAAGACAATATCCACCCAAATACTTTCAGTACGTGTGAAGAAAGTTTTATTTTCCTGGCGGTTCTACATTTGCAGTGCCTACGAGGGTGTCCAGAATGGATTACTGAATCCTTATAATCTCCCACACTGATCCTGCTTGGAAATTGTGATAAGAGACCTATTTGTATTACCTTTACTGTAAATGAAAGATTGTTGTGATCTCAGAAAGTCTTTCCATGCTCACCTAAAGAATAATAGTGTTGCAGAATAAAATCTGTAAAAGCATATGTAAGGATGTCCCAGAATCAGTAGCATTAATAGACTCTTAGTATCTATCACTGCAAAAATATTTCTAAGCTTAACAGAAAACCTGATGAGCTGGCCATAACTTAGCTTTAGGAGGGACAATTCCCAGTACTACCAATATAAACACTCAAATAACAAAAAGCAGAAAATTAAAAAAAAAATGGAAGAACTAATCCTATCTTTTAAAACTGTGTGTTGTGTATTCAGAGAGGAAAGATGAGTTGTTTGAGGAAGGTTGTAAAAAAGGGGGTGGAGGTTAATTCACTCTGATGTTAATAAGTTGAGAGGAAACCCCTCTGTGTTTACTAATGTGCTTAACTACTGCTCTCCGGCCTAAATTCCTTCATCTTTGTGTTCTTCGCTCCTTACAACACCTGGGTCTGTTTCGAACAACGGTGTGCAAACACCCCCCCCCCCCCCAAATCCTTTTCCAACCCTCCACAACGAATACCTCTTTCCTTCTGAAGAAGGCACTTGTAGTTGCAAAAGGTAGGAGTGCTACTTTCTGTTTTAAGTGTTTGTTGGCAATACTGGGAGTTGGACCACCTTCTGAAGATAAGTATGGCCAATTTTTCCTTTGTCTATAAACTGAAATTTCTATTTTATACAGAGTATTTCCGTATGCATTTGTACCACACCTTAACAGTTAATAGCAGCTATCCTGCCAGAGACTGCATCATGTGTTGAAAAGCGACAAATCTTTCTTTCTATTCCTCTTGTATTTTATTTCCTGTCGAAAATTTTACATGCCCCACCCCCAACTTGAAACTACAAATTTCACTGAAGGAAGTTAATGCATAAGTTCCAATTTCACATAAGATTTTTTTTTCCTTTTTGTCCACGTTTGAAATTGCATATTCAATACCATAAAGAGTGAAATGTACAGTAGCTCCTTCTACAGATTTAGGGTTTGAAAATAGTACATTGATTTTTCTTATTGCAGGTTGTTGTTCCTGTTAATGTAACTGAGATACACCTAATCACAATACAATTTACATCTGCCTTGCTAGGAACTAGTAGTAGTTTTGTTGCTTCTGCAGTAGATGCTTTGCTTTGTAGGGCGATCCAGGCCAGCTTAGCGTTGTATCAGCACAACCTATCAAGCCCCAGTCCTGAGGAATCATCACCCACTGTGGAGTGGACACCACCTGCCAATGTGACAGAGAGGGGGCCTGATGGACGAGTGGAGCGTGAACTGCAGATCGCCTTGGCCTTGTCTCAGCGCGAATCTGAAGAAGAGCAGCGGCAGAGGCAACAAGAAGAGGAGACACTGAAACGTGTGCTAGAATTATCACTTACTGATAAGTGACACCTGTTGGTGTTTGTTCTCCACACTGTTGGCCAAGTTCCACAGATTAACAAATTATTTTCAGCTGTCTGACTTCTACATTACTGACACGTTTTATGTGTGAGACCTTGCTGAGACCTGTGTAGCATATGTGCTTCGAAAATGGTAATCTTTTCGTGGTTATGTTAACCTTTTCAGTTGTCAGTTGCATCAGTTTCTTCTTCCTTGAGGAATGATAATGAAACTGCAGAATGGTGTCAACAGTTTATGCAGGATATGTGCTTACTCTCAGTAAAGCTCTTGTACTGAAAGAAACTGCAATTCACTTACAGAATAGCCATCAAGGCAAGTGGAAAATTTTAATTGCAGATGTGGCACAAACTAATGAAGATTTGTTAAGCAAACTCTCAGAAATTTTTTTTCTGCGAAGTGCTATCTGCCACAGAACTAATTGTACATGTATTATTTAGCACCATTAAAGTATTTACTGCCTGTACAAACAAGAAAGAGATGTATTTTATCTTTACTTTGTTATGTCTAGCCAGAAATAAAAGCTGACTATGGCATATTTATGTTTTTTAAATAAGTTACCCGTCAGTAAGTATTTACCCTACAGCAACCTATTTCAATTCAAAGTTAGTTTCAGGTGTACTTCTCAGTGCATCAGATACTTCTGGCATTCCTTGAAATTTCATATAAAAAGTGGACTAAAATACATGGTATGTTTGCTCTATCTTTTTCACCCATTGTGTAGTGGGTGATTCACAGTGACAATATCTGAAAGGAAAGCTGCTTTGCAGAAAATCCTATGTTCCTTCTCATAACAAACCACAACATTTGAGCTATGTCAGAAGATATGCTGATAAACTTATATCATAGGAGGATGCATACATAACATATAGTCACCACAATATAAAAAGACAAATATTAAAGTGAAAGATATTCACAAAAATTTATGTATGTATCATATGGCTTTTTGACATGCTGAAAAAATAATACATCGAATGTAAAGCATAACATATATAACATAACACCTTGCAAGTATACATCTTCGTTATTTACGTATAATCTATCGACTTTGTAGTTGTCAGCAGAAAATCTTCTGGTCTGCTATTGTATATGGGGCATTCTTCTTTGAAGTGTGAGTGGTTTTCTGCAGGCACAAAGTAGGGATGGTTGGTATCCTATTTGTGTGTGTGTGTGTGTGTGTGTGTGTGTGTGTGTGTGTGTGTGTGTGTGTGTCTAACAATAAATAAAAATGTCACACACCAGCCACACTGGATTCTATTTCAGTTTTGCATTGACCACGTTTTGCCTGTCAGGTTGAATCCTGTCGATTTTGGGCGCTGCATATGATTGTCCAGTCCATTCTCCAGTTCCTGTGCTCTGTGTTGGCAAGCTTGAACTCCTCTCACACAGTGACCTTTGCCCCCCCCCCCCCCTTTCCAAGAGGGAATTTGGTTACTGTTTGTGGCATCAGTATCTTGATAGACTGATTTGGTTTTATTATCCATGCTCAAAATGTTTGTACTCATTAGTGAAAGCATTTACGCAGTGCAGTTGAAGAAGATGGAGTGTGGAGTGCAGCTTTTTACTGGCAGTCATTGCGTAAAGACTGATTTGATAACACCAGCAATAATTCTCGTGGTGTTATTCAACTGGACATTTTTTTTCCATGTGGGCTGTTACTACAAATGTATTATATAGTACAGTCAGACTGGTTAGTTTTTTTTCTTTTCATTGCTAAATCATTCACAGGCCTTGATTGGACTGTATCAAGATTAGTTCGTGTAAGAGTTTTCTGAGTATTATACTGCATTATAATGTAAAAAACTATAATGGACAAACCAACATTTCAGTCGCTACTCAGTAGACGCAGCAGAAGGACACTGTAACTGTGGCCAAAACATTGGGTTCTCGTTTTTTTACATTATGACACAGTATGATACTTGGAAAACTCTTATGTCAACTGACTCTGGCCATGGAAGCCTATGCAGTTATATACGTCAAGATTAGTCATGTCTAGAATATAGCTATAAGAAGTAGAAATTAATACATAATAAACATTTCAAATTTCATTAACACCAGGTGTTTCTGCAGTTGTAGCAGTTCAAGCAATAACAAGGTTGCCACAAGTTCTGGAAATCAAGGAATTTCAGATGTATGAGGGAAATTTGAAAAAACCACTGGAAAAATCTCATTTTTGTCTCTGTAGATGAAATGGTTTGCTTGCTGAGATATCACGTGTAGTCACTGGCTGTGCACAACTGAGTACGTGCGCCATTTCCCTACTGCTTCATTCTTACTGCTTCTCCCCTTCCTACCACTCCCCTCAGCTTGCAGTCAGTGCTGCCACCACTTCTTGCCACTAGCCTAGCAGCTGCTGGCAAGAGGCAGGGAGGCGGGAGGAGTTATTTGTTTGGATCTAATTCTCAGAGATTGTTGATGCAACGGCTGGAGATGGCGGTTTTGTATGCATGAGTTGTGTCTGAGTGACTGTGTGAATGTGTGTATGCTCTTGTTTTCTGACAGAGGCTATGACCAAAAATTTAGTTGTGAGAGTGTGATTCGTTTCTACATGCCTGCCTGTGGCTCAGCAATCACCTTTACGGTGAGCACCGATTATCAGAGTATTTACGCAAGTTATCTGTTGCATGGATTGATCAACGTGGTCTCATTTTAACAACATGGTGTCTGTGACCTCGTGAACAGCTGCCCAAACGAGTGGACTTCCACGATGGCCCAAAACCACAGGCCATTTCTGTGGTTTTCTCTAACGGATCGAGCCTGCCTATCTGAAGCTCATCATTTCCCACTAATATGCAAGCCCTGCCCATCAGATTTAGTCTTACCGATGTGCCTGCAGTCCGAGTCTGTCTGTGTGTGGTATAACGCGCCGGATTTTTGTGGTTTATCCAAGGACCCAGGATGGCAGTGTTTATCCGAGGACCCAAGACCGCAGTTCTTCTCAAGAGACCAGAGGCCACAGGCAATGGATTTCAGGAATTGCAACTGTCTCACCATAGGTACATTGTGCAGTGTGGCGTTTTATAGACACTTCATTTACTCTAGTACATTTTGGCACTTGGAAGATAATTTATATATTCAAAATTATGGACGATAAGAAGAAGAAAATTGTGGCAGTTGGTGGCGGTTTGTTCGGTATGTACTCATATATGTCACAAGAGAAAAATCACACAATACCTGTAAAACAATAGACATTACACAGTGAATAATAACTGACAGTAACGAACATAGTAGAACCAACATGTTATTGGTGGTCACTTATAGTGTTGGCACAATTCTTCCCTGCCTTATACACTTCTTTCAAGAGGCCTGCTTTTTTCTGAGGTTATTTCTGAAATCAGTGAAGGTATTTTATCTCCAAGGACACACATTTTTATGCGTTTCGTTTTATTGAAATAAAATAACAACAGTGGGCTTAATAAAACACACACAACAATTGCCTTGCTTTTTCTGTCTAAAAACAGCTCATTAAAAAAGATGTTGGTGTTAGTAGTTAAGTTTTTTGCTCACATGGGGGAGAAATCTACCACGGGACCCCAGACTTCACAACATCTTTTCGCTTCCGTGCTGCATCTCTATCCTCTTTGCTATTCTTTTTCCCATCCCTTGGGGAACATGTCTGGGGTGTTTTTGGGAATGTTCCGCACAGTCTGTAGCTGACACAAGAACAGTCTCACCACTGTTTTTCATTCCTTTTTCCTTTCTTCGTTCACCTTCTCCTATCCTTCCTCTGCTTCGGCATTTGAGGCAATCGTGGGGGATTTTCTCGCAATGTGTCAATTGTCTTCACAATCAACGTCTACAAAACGGAATGAGCCTAACGATTGAAAGACCCTTCCAGCTGCACCACATTCCCTCGTGGTTTCACGTACTGAAGATGGTCAGTTTTTCGCAATGGTAACTCTGTTTATTATTCAGAAAGGTGTTGATGCAGTTGCCGGCCCTGTGAAATACTGCTCTTGTTTACATAATGGCACTTTGCTATTGGAGACTGCTTCCGATTCTCAAGCACAACTGCATGCCGCTTCACTTCTCCATGGCTATCCTATTTGTATTGAGACCCATAAAACTCTGAATGCTTCCTGTGGTGTTATTTACACTAAACTGTTCAACAGTCTGTTTGAGGCCAAAATCCAAACACACCTCTGATCATGGTGTCACTGCCGTCCACCGGGTGATGAAAAAGGTAAGTGCCTCTTTAGTGCCCACATGCACTCTTTTTCACATCTTTGATAGAGAGGTGCTTCCATCCAAGACCAAAGCAGGCTATAAGATTCTCACAGTCCGACAATATTCTGAACCTGATGTGTTGTTACCAATGTCATCCTTTCAACCACACTCTAATGTCTTGTCGACACCCAGTCAAATGTGTAATGATGGTAGGGATGTGCATGAGGGTGATTGTCCATCTCTTCCTCTCTGCTGTATCAGCTGCATTGGCGACCATGCCATCTCCTCTTGAGATTGTCCCATATATCTCAATGAGCAGGCTGTCCAGGTAAATGAAAAAGTTCTTTACCCAGTCGCTCGCAAGTTATTGGCTAGTCGCAAATCCTGCATTCTACTGTCTGGCACTTACAGTCCTGTTCTTATTACATCTTGCTCCATGAATGACATGGCCATGCAGACATGAGACTTCAGATTCAGCTCTGAGGTTGTGAAATCACCCAGTGTTGTGGTAGCATTGCAGTCCCCTCGTCCAGCTGTGCAATAAGCCCTCAAACTCTCGCATCATGGGATGAAGTCACCAGCTACACGACTGGCAGGCCAGAAAGGAAAGAAGGAATACTCCTGTGAAGACTTTCTACATTCCTCCAGCCAACCAACACCTGAATCTTCCTCTGCTAATCAGAAAGGCTTGAAGAAGTCCAACAAAGGCAAATGGTCTTTACTTCACCGCCTGGGCAGCCTCTGTGTCACTGGTATGCACCACCAACCATTTTTCCTTGCTGGACTCTGCAGACCGACAGCAGAAGAAAGCCGACACGTCTGTGGAATTTTTAGAGCAGAATCCTCCTGCCTGTGTGCCTTATAGCAGCAAGTCTTTGCAGACCGGGAGTTGGCAGCTGCCGAGATGATACCCCTTCATTTTTTCCTCATCATGACTCTCTTTCAATGGAACATTCGTGGCCTTCGATTCAACATTAAGGATTTACTGCTGCTTTTAAAATCACAACGTCCACTTGGACTCTGCCTTCAGGAAATGAAATTGTGTCCTCATGATTGTCTTGAGCTTCTGAATTTCTTCCTAATCCGTTTTGATCTTCTGCCCAAGTTCAGCATTCCATCTCATGGGGGAGTCATGTTGCTCATACAGGATGACGTTCACAGTCAACCCATCTCCCTGACTACTCGTCGTCGAGCTGTTGCAGTTTGCCTTTTCCTTCCTCACTTGACCTTTTCCCTTTGTACCACTTACATCCTCTGTCGTTCGATGTCACTGGGACCAACTTCCTCCAGCTTATTGGGCAGCTACCTCCCCCATTTCTGCTGCTCGGTGACTTTAATGCTCACCATCCTATTTGGGGTTCTCCCAGAACCTGTCTTAGAGATGCCCTCTTGGCAGCCTTTCTTAATCAACTTAACCTCTTCTGCCTTAACACAGAAGCACCCACGCTCATTTCAGACTCCTTGCACACCTTTTCCCATTTGGATCTATCCTTCTGCACTGCACATCTTGCCAACTGTCTTGAGTGGTCCATTCTTCCTGACACCTACTTGAGCAATTGTTTCCCATGTGCTATCCATTTGCTGACTCCTGCCCCACCTCTGCGCATATGCAAATGGTTGCTTACTAAGACCGACTGGAGGCTTTACTCTTCCCTGGCGACCTTTGATGAACATGATTTCTCCAGCTGTGATGACCAGGTGGAATACCTTACAAACGTTATCCTTACCGCCGCAGAACGTTCCATTCCTGGCACTTCCTCTTTACCACGCCGTGTCCCAGTCCCTTGATGGACTGAGGAGTGGCACGACGCAATTTGCGCTCAGAGATGGGCTCTCCGCATTTTTAACTGTCATCCTATGATGGCAAACTGCATTCATTATAAGTAGATGGGTGCACAGTGTCGTCGCGTTCTTCGGGCTAACAGAAAAGCTAGCTGGATTTCATTCACTAATGTTTTTAACAGTTCCACCCCCTCTTCCTCTCAGACGGCTCTCTGGGACCAAGATCCATTTCCATTTTCCAGCCTGACAGTAGCACACGGTGTCATCGTGGACCATATTGCTATCTCCAACACCTTGGGCCGCTATTTTGCGGAAATTTCGAGCTTCTCCCACTATCACCCTGCCTTCCTCCATTGGAAACGAGTGGAGGAGGCTCGGTTGATACCCTTCTCTTCTCAGAATTGTGAGTGGTACAATGCCGCCATTACTATAAGGGAGCTAGACCATGCTCTCACTTCATCCTGATCCTCTGCCCCAGGGCCAAACATTGTTCACATTCAGATTTTGCAGAACGTTTCTCTTGCGGGCAAGCACTTTCTCCTTGAGACGTACAACCACATCTGAGCAGAGGGCACGTTTCCCAGATGCTGGCGTGAAGCCTCTGTCATACCCATACCTAAGCTGGGTAAGGACAAACATCTTCCTTCTAGCTACCGCCCCATCTCTCTCACCAGCTGTGTTTGCAAGGTGATGCAACGTATGACTCATGTCCGGCTGGTGTGGTGGCTCAAGTCTCATAATTTACTAACCACTGCACAGCATGGATTTTGACTGTGCTGTTCTGCAGTTGTCCATTAATGAATGGTTTTGTGTGGAAATCCCAGACTGTGGCCTTGTTTTTCGGTTTGGAGAAAGCTACAACTACTGCGGGAGGACTAGTGCTCTCCGTACTCTCTACACATGGGTCTTCCGTAGCTGCCTGACCTCTTTCCTTGAGGTATTTTTAAAAGACTTGAGTTTTCAAGGTACTTATGGGTTCTATCTTGTCGTACACCTTTATCCAGGAAAACGGTATGCCTCAGTGTTCCGCCCCGTCTGTTGTCCCTTTTGCTATCGCCCTCCCGCCGGGCATCTCTGGCTCTCTTTTTGCCATCTATTGCAGTTCTTCATGGACATGTTTCATTGAGCGGCACCTTCAGTGATGTCTCGATTAGTCTTTACTCATGGAACGTTGACAATGGGTTTCATTTCTCCACTGACAAAACTGTTTGTATGAATTTCTGGTGCAACAATTGGTTTCACCCAACACCTTTATATCTTGGGCCTGTTACCCTTCCATTCATTGAAACTATGAAATTCCTGGGCTCCTGCTCGATAGGAAGCTCTCTTGGTCTTCCCATGTCTTACCTGGCAGCGTAATGTACGCAGCCTCTCAATGTTCTACGAGTCCTCAATGGTACTTCTTGGGGTACAGATTGAACCACTCTCCTCCAGTCGTAATGGTCCCTCGACAGTTCGAAAATAGACTATGGGTGCTTTGTTTATGCATCTGCATGTCTGTCCTCCTTACACCATCTCAATACCATCCACAGTCATAGCCTCCATTTGGCCGCTGGCACCTTTTACACTAGCCTGGTTGAGTGTCTGTATGTAGAAGCTGGCGAACTACTGCTGTGACCTTCTCCTCAACATGTATGCATGCCTTTTGTCTGCCATTCGTGGCCACCCAACATATGCCTCCTTCGATGTCTCCTTTGATCGCCAGTACAGGGCGTGTCCCTCTTCTCCGTTACCTCCTGGAGTTCGCTTTCCGTTCTTGCCACGGCAGATTAACTTCACTTTCCCTGCAACTTTCCCGGTGGATGTGAGCCATTCACCACCTTGGCTTTGTGCGGCGGCCCATGTTCACCTTGGCCTTCATTTGCTTCCTAAGGACACTACACCAGCCTCATTCTATCACCTTCAGTTTCACGACCTTCCCACAGAATTTTGCGATAGTACCCTTGTGTACACTGGTGGCTTCGGACTGACAGTGGGGTCGATAGTGCCTTTGTCATTGGCGCCGATGTCTTTCGGTATTGGCTTCTGGCACACTGCTCGTTATTTACAGCGGAGCTCTTTGCCCTGTATCAGGCCACAGAATACATCCAGCGACACGGGTGTTTCAGTTGTATCATCTGCTCACTCTCTCTCAGCGCCCTTCAAAGCCTATGTGCACTGTACAATGTCCATCATTTAGGGAAACGGGTCCAGGAAAGCTTTCACTTGCTCACCCTTGATGGAGCCACTGTGATGATTGTCAGTTCCTGGTCATTTCCGTCTGACAGGAAATGAGGCTGCTGATGCTGCAGTTCTCGTACTTCAGCCCACTAGTTCTTACATTCCCTCTGATGATCTCGGTGTTGCCATCTGTCAGGAAGCGGTGTAACTTTGGCATCGCCATTGGTTCTGCCTTCATAGGAACAAGCTCCATGTTATTAAGCCTCTCCCAGCAGCTTGAACGACCTCCCCTCGGCCCTCCCACCGTGAGTAGGTCATTTTAACTAGGTTGCATATTGGGCACTGCCTTTTTAGCCAGCGCGATTTCTTAAGTGGCGCTCCCGCACCACTTTGTGGACAATGCACCCAACTTTTTACTCTCTCCCAGAATGCCCCTTTTTTGACCGTTTATGTTCCTGTTTGGGTTTGCCGTCTGAGTTAGTAAATGACATGCAGGCTGTTGACTGTGTTTTACTTTTTATCCGTCGTAGCAATATGGCGAAGGCCATTTAATTTTTTGTTCTGGACATCCATTCCTCTATTGCGTGTTTCACAAACTTCCTGTTTTTACCTGTCTTCTGTTGTTGGGGATTGATATTTAGTCGTTTTTAACCCCTCTTTTTGTCTTTGTGTTTCACAGTTTTGAGATGGTCGTGTATGATCCTAGTTGTTTTTGTGCCGTAAAACAAAATAAAACGGAGAAGAGATAAGGAAGTCCTTACATTTTTTTGTCACCTTATGTCTTTACTTACCCTTCAGATCTCAAATTTTGTCAGGGAAAACTGCTAAAACTTGTCTGGAAATCAGGGAATTTCACTTGGGGAAACTTGTAGCAACCCTGAAAACATCCTGTAGTGTTTCGAGAATTTGCGCATAAATTCTAGAACCACTCGGCCTTCCACCATCTTGAACACACGATATTTTAGATGTGAGTGGGAGAAAGGAACTCTATCTACTGTGCGTCACCTGTCTGTGTGTGCAGATGTGAAATCAGTCGCAAGCAAAAGGTCGACACGGCAGTTGAATGGCACCGGCAAGTACTTGTCGGGCGATCCATGGAAGTTGTAGTGAAAGCACACGGAAGAACCAAGGAACTTCTGTGTTATTCTGTGCTGTTTGTAATTGTGACTATTGTTAGTGACAAAAAAACAGTTGAGATTCTGAATTGTGAAAAAACTCTTTATCTTGGGCTTGCTGGAGGCAAGACATATTTTACGATTTGTTTGTAATAGAGTTATGGTTGTTAAGCCAACTCTTTGCTAAATGTACTTAAATACATTTCTAATGTGAGGCAGTACGAGTGACTTACAAGAAGTCTAATGTTTATGTACGAAATGTGAATTTTATTCTTTATGAAGCTCAAATATACCGTTAGTTGAAAAGTATTCTTCGAGTACCTAATTATTTCACAAGTAGAGAGAGAGTCTTTAAGGTTCCTGTAAATAGCACCATTCTTCGGAGAAGAAGTTTATAGAGATTCCAGGAGCCGGCTATCCACAGAAGATCGGCTGTGTACACCAGGTAAGTCAACTCGTACAAGAGGAGTGGGAAGTTTGCACATACACTTCACCACTCTTAGTCATCAAAAACATTAGAACATGGCAACAGGTGTGAAAGGACAGAAGAAAATGGTAATTTTGAGACAAAAACGAGATAAGATACCAAATGTTGCCATAGCAACTGAGCATAATGAGACAAAAGAATCATTTCAAGAAATTGAATTAAGCCCAAAATATCAGATGGAGAAAATTTGTGAATGTGAATGTGAAAAAGGATAAGATGTAAGAAAGTCACAACGTTAAAAATCAGAGAGAAGATCTTACATTTTGGATTAAGAAGAGATACGCCTAGAACGATAAGACTAAGAAGACCTGGTGCAGGGATTATACAGCTTTCACACACATCACGGGGACGCAGGCATGGAAACCAGCCTACATCCGATGTCGCCGGCACCAGCTGCTGTTCACTGGTGCTGACCTACCATCACATCCACTTACCTACACTGCGAGAATTCTACGTTGTTTGAGCACAAAACGGAACTTCAGTGCCTTAGCAAGAAGTGATACAAACTATTTAATGAACTTCATTAACCCATTACTAGCCAAAACTCTTATCGGATAATTTTTTGCAAACTTTTATACATAAATACGTTACATTGAGTGATTAATTGAATAAAAAGTTGTTTTGAAAATTTTCAGTTTATTAGAACAAAAACTACAGACCGTCCCATTTTTGGGACATTGGCCAAATGCGCTATCAAAATTTACAACCTTATTCTCCATGCATTATATTGTAAGAAACAACACAAACAATACGGTAAATAAAGAATGTTTTAATATTATTGAATGTGTATTCAGTATGAAAGGAAGCAAAATACTTGTCGTGTACACCAACATTGCACCTATCACAAATTTTTGTTGTTTTTTTTTCTTGCAGTAAGCACATCTCTTCTGTGTTTTACTTGGCACAATGAACTGATTTCCTGGATCTAGTCGTACATCTGTGCTCACCCGTCCTCCCATCAATTTGCTTCCTTGTGGTCATTTGCGTTTTGGTACTGATCCTGTTTTCTTTGGTAGGTAAAACATCACTATTCTCCTTCGGACATCCAAAAGTGAGAGCTTCTCATTAGGGTTAGCAATTTGGTATGCACGCCATGTGTTTACTACGCAGATGTCTATCATCTGTGTGAATAATGGCCACCACCATTTCTTTTACCTTATCCTGGTCCTATAAAGTGATATCTGCTTGTCCAGTAGATCTACGCCACCCATATGGGCATTGTATTCTTCAATGAGATGTGGCATTGTAACAGATATTTCCTTTTTCTTTGCCCGTGAGTATCATTTAGTAGAACTCAGAGGAGTAATAGTACTGTAATTTGTCGCTAAACATACTGGTTTGTTGTCACTCCATGTCACAACCAGAACTTCGTTCTCTTTGTCAAACATGTAGTCATAGAATCCTCGTTCCTTTTCTTTTGCCATTCTTTTCGAGTCAATCAAAGGACATGCATTAGTTCGGATTTCTCTTATTGTTCCTGCAGCTTTCATTTTGCTCTTTCCGAGTGTGATCAGTGTGTCAACACTGGTGAAAAAGTTGTCAAAGAAAAGCTTATAATTCAGATACTCTGATTCTGGAATCATGCTGGTTAGTTCATTTATTACCCTTGCACCTAAAGTCTCCTGTTTGTTGTCAGTCTTGCCACAGTTTGGCCAAAAAGTATAAAGAAAGCCATTGGAACTTGAAAGACACCAAATTTTATATCCAAATTTGATAGGCTTTCCCCTCAGAGACATTTTAGCTGAATGTTTGCCATAATAACGTTCCATCATTCCATCAATTGAGAGTTCTGAATGAAATACGCCAAATTTACCAAATTTCTTTTTCAGCATTTCAAAGTACAACCTCAGTTTGTACATCTTGTCGTTTCTGTCTATTTTGGAGTTGTCGTTGAGATGAATGAATCTCTTTATTTTACCGAAACCTATTTCTTGACATGGAGTTGAGATCTAAAGGAACACTGACGTCAGGGGCCTGTTCCCAGTACATATTCTCATGGGGAAGCTTATGATAACCACTCAGAAGTAGTATGCCAATAAATGATTTTAGTTCTTCTTTGGTTAGCAGAAAATTTATTTTGTTATGTTGGCAAGCATAGATTTGCTTTGTTCAATAATAGTATCCATTAGTTTCTCAGAAAAAAAACCTCAAACACCTGGGGTACTGTCTTATTTGCTAGACATTCTGCCACATAATGTTCGTTGCTCTTCCCTGGTTCACTAGTGTTTGTGTACGTTGGTTGACATTTATACCACTTACATTTATATTTTTTGTAGATAACGTACCACTTTCTGCTCCATCTCCTAACACTTTCCTTCTTTTGGCTTCTGGAGGTACAACTGTAGCATTAGCTTCATCTCAGATGGTTATGAGCTCTAAAGTACCGGCTACATCTTGTACAACAGACTAATTGTTCAGTACAATTTTGTCAGTGTCTTCTTCATCTGTTATTACATCTGAATCGGGTGGAATAATCGCCAATTCTACGTCATCATCTTCATCATCACTCTCTTGATGGTTCTCTAGTTCTGCTAGAATTTCTTCAAGTGTAAGTCCATGCGGCATGTTTTTATCCTGTTGGAATCATAAAATTCGAATAGAATATGTAAAAAAGCAGATAAAAAGAACGTAAAATTATTGGGACGCATAAAATATATCAAAATTGCACTTTCTTGAAAAAATCTGAAGTATACTTAATCTTACATGGACGTCCATATGTTCATAACAAACACGCCCAGACAACTAAATCACAGCTCATTGTCATCCAGGAACTACCAGCAGACATACAGTTCTGCCAAGTGCGAGAACAAAAAATTTTCGTGAAGTGAAGTACATAAAAAAAAGTTATTTATTTTACATTTACAGGCATTATAGCAGTTAGTTGAACCTACAGGTGCAACAATAAAGGCTTAAAGCTCCATTGCTTACGTAGAAATAAGTAAAATATACGCGTCCCAAAAAAGGGACAATGGCCAGTAATGGGTTAATGTAGTTATTATACTTAAAGATAATTTTTAAATGCTCACAGGGTCTAAAGCATGTAAAATCATGGATCCCGTTCAGCAAGTTGGTTGGAGAGACGTCAGAACCAGCCATGACTATGAGAATTACTATAGAAGGGCCTGGCTGGTCTGAGTTAGTAAATCTAATCAAAGCTCAGAATCTTAAGTTAGACTCAGTAAATGCGCAATTAAATGAAGCCTTAAATGCTCAGAGTCTGCAGTTCAGTGCTATATTAGATGCACAGAGTACAACTTTAAATGCTAAATTAGATACTCAGTGGGGAACTTTAAATGCTAAATTGGATGTTCAGAATGAAACTTTAGGATTGTTAAGTGCTAAGGTAGATTCACAAAGGAAAGAATTTAGTAGTCTGTGTGAAGGCATGGGAGATTTGAAGACTGAAATCGATGCTTTAAATACTAAAGTATAAGATAGATTTAAAGGATGAATTGACTACTCCCCTGCACATTCATGTAAATCACATGTTCACTGACCTTAGCAGTAAACAAAGATAATTTCCAGTAGTTATCAAAAAAGTTAGAATTTGAGATTGAGGACAGATGCAATAATGTAGAATCAGAAATAAATGAAAAATCGGGATCTTTCGAAGATGTGTGTAACGTTAAATTGAATGCTGAAAAGCAGGGACTGAGTACTATAGAAGAAAGTGTTGATAAGCAGAGCGAGGTAATGCCTGTCATTCAATTGCAAATTACAAGTGTAAGTACACGAGTGGACAATGTAGAAAGAAACTTTAAAGAGAAAATAGCTAACTCTGATATCGTAAATGTAAGTAGTTTGGAAGAACGAGTCAAAGAAATTATAGAAAGAAAAGTTACCGAGTGAATACCTTTCGGGAACTTGTCGCCTATGGTCTCTTCCGAACTTACTGATACCAGGAGAGAATTCAAACTTATCCAGGACAAAGTGGAAAAACGGAAAACTTCACCCAATGTTGTGTTAACTAGTGAGACAGTTACTGCCTTACAATGGGGAGCGAATTCGGGGTTATTGAGATAATTCCCTAAGTTTAGGTTGGATGGGGATGTACACTCTTTGACATAAAACTCGACCGGCGGCCGGCCGCTTCAGAGGCTAAGTCCGCGCCGATCGCGACATGGGACAAAAAAACTGGCCAACTCGCTAATTCTCTAAGTCCGGTTATCTGCACAATCTGGCAACACTGTAGACTGCGACACTTCCTGGAGGAAAACTTGTCCCATGATAGAATAACCCTAGGCTGATTACGCCTGTGGTCTAGCGGTAGCGTGCGTTGTTTCTGTTCATAATGTCAGTGGATCGAGAGCAGCTGGCATAAAATATTTTTATAGCCTCTTCTGTCTGAATGCTGAAGACGTGAATGTAATGGTAGCGCAGGTTCAATCTATTTCGCTTTCTGACACACCGATATCAAAATTTTATCCAGTAACGATTTTGCGGCAGATTTCCTGCAGACTGTCCTCCTCTGGACGCCGTATGCGGCAAAGCTCCGGGATCCATTTGCTGGCTACCGGCAGCGGCCGTGGCGACAGCAGCGGCGCTGCACTCCCCCGTTCTTTATCGAAAGCTCCTGCTCCCGCTCATCGCTTTTGATGATTTAAAACGCTTTATTATGAAATGTTGCTCCACAGAAAATTTCTACAATTTCCATTCACACTCAAAAGCAACGGAGACAGACGCCCTGATTAGTAGGCGGGTATTATATTACATTAATCGGCAAGAGCTGAGTATGGCCCGAAATTAATTTTATAGACTGGGACGAGATTAAACCACCTCACTACATTCGATGAATTTATAAATGCTTCATACCTCGTTTCTTTTCCTTTCAAACTCAATTATTTGTGCAACTTTTGGTCAATGTTCGGATGTTTTCGTCAAGCCAGAGTGAGCGTCTGTGGTGTAAAGTGTATTACAGTTCTTGTTTCATTCCTTATGGTAAGTCTATGCGATAAACTGTGTGAATACCTTGCAATGCATGCTCTGTAGCAGTGCAGGAACACTGCACATTTGGAGTTCCATGTATGGGTTCATGAAGTATTTAATGTTGATCGGAAGTGATAGTTAAGGTCATCAGATTTAAACCAGAAAAATTTGTCGTTTTGGAGGTTTCAGAGAACGGAAAGGAATTGCTAACGCCGGTGTTAGAAAACGTCTACAGTTAAATGCTATTGCAAAAATTTAGAAGAGGGGAACTATATTAATCAACATGTGCACTTCATAAACAACCTTCTGACATGTTAGACCTATATGACGAACAAAGCTCAAATTTATATCGTTGACAGTCGGTTTGAATCTTTTCAGGATCTATTTTACAGTGAAGCACCTTGGCATTTGCAAAGCAGACATCCATGATATTAACTTAATTTACTAAGTCGAAATCGGACGAAGATTGATGTTTAAAGGCATTCTTCAGATTTCGTATAAGGAATTTTTACTAGCAGTTTGCAACTCCATTAATTAAAATGGAAAATAAAAGGTTGTAGTCAGCGGCTTCTACCGTGATTGGAACTGCTATGTCATATAGTACGATCACTGCAACGCACAAGGGAACCTCTGAGCTAACGACACACTGGCGGCAAGAGACGGACTATAGTCACTGCGATGTTGCCTGAGCCTCAAAACGCAACCGTAAACACACAAACAGAGGAGGAGGAGGAGATTACTGTTTTAACGTCCCGTCGACAACGATGTCATCAGAGACGGAGCACAAGCTCGGATTAGGAAAGGATGGGGAAGGAAATCGGCCGCGCCCTCTCTAAGGAACCATCCCGGCATTTGCCTGAAGCGATTTAGGGAAATCACTGAAAACCTAAATCAGGATGGCCGGGCGCGGGATTACACCGTCGTCCCCCCGAATGCACACACAAACAGGTGTTACTTATGTGAAGAACGCCGTTCCTGAAGTCCAGAAATTAAATACACTTTCTAATTGTGTCATCTTACAGTGGATTATATCGTACGAGTCTTCGATGTGGAAAACGAATGTCAAGTGAATTTAGCGAGGTAATGCCGGCCTACACCCGGAAGTAAATGCACTATCACAGTGTTGACAAATACTTGCTACGACGCTGCTATTTCTCGGCTCTCTTACGAGGCAGCTCTTCAGCGAAATGCTTGCCGTGATTCTCCGATACGGTTCTTCAGAGTGGAGACGCGCGCACGTTTGGTTTTTATGCGGCGTTCTCCCCTGATGGTTTCTGACGTCGCCTTGTGGGCTATGTATACATTTGAGACATTCAATTATCATTAATCCAGAATGATACAAGTTTCAGCTTCCGGCGTGGAAGAAGGCTGTTGACGCCGACATTATATCATTTCAACGTAGGAAAAGCAAAACGGGTCATTCAATGTTTCTCATTCAACATAAAGCATGTGAGATAATTTTCCGTAATGTTCATAATCATCTAAAAATACAAACGAAGTAAAAATACATCGGAACCTTATTCGATTTGAATATAATGTAAGATACCAAACGCTTTGCACCTCGATGTCGAATTTGTCCACGTGCAATCTTTTGCAGCATACACATAGAATGTCATGATTACCACGATAATGAAGAAATATGTTGGTAAGGATGGAAGCAAGAAGAGACGCAGACAACAAATTTGCGATTCCTCGTGGCATTCATTTCATTTGAGACGTAAGAAGAGGTAAAGCGGGATATTACTTTCGTTAACACGAAAGATATGCCGCACATATAGATATCGAGGAAGTCTACGTCTTCATACGTTTCCTCCTTGAAATATGTATGCTCTATTATATACTAAGTAGCCTGATCATTGTTTCAGTAATGTTACCCTCTTGTTTGACCCCGTAACGATGAACAGATTCCAAATGCAGGTGTCTGCATGAAAGTAGCTGTTCGAACCCTTCCTGGGTTGTTTTTTGTGTTTTATTGCTTGGAATTCCTGAAGCAGACCACTGTGCCTTCCCCCCTCGTGGGTTAGGTCTCAAAACTAAACCGCTTTTTATCCAATGGCATAATTTATTCAGACAGCATCAGCACAAGACTATCAAACAAAGCCTTCCATTTACAGTTGCAACACTCTAACCAGCACTGACCGAAGTGTAATCCACGGTCATGGTCCGAAATTAGCAGCTGTCTGCTACTGTGGCAGAGTCCGTACTACACTTTCTATTCCGCAGCACCATTTTATCTGGTAACACTGTGTAGTTGCAGAGTTGTTCCAGCATGTCTGTCCTCACACTGTCAACTTTATGTATCTCACTTCTCATGTAGCGTTGATCACGAGGAGCCGAAGTAAATGAGTGTATTCTGCATGACGTAACATTCAGTATTTCCTTCTTTCATTGCCACTCTTCATGTGCATCGATACCAAATAGGAATATGAAAACTCTTGCGAGTGAGAGAATGACAATAACAATCGTAACACAGGACGAGAATGGCTTTAAATATAAAAATCTATATCTATATCCATATCTATTGATCTTGCAAATATATTCTTAGCATTTAGTTACTGAATTTAGTTCTGGATGTTTGCAGAGAAAAGGAAAAGTCGGTACTTCTCGCTAGTGTAATATAATGTGAACCAGCAACTACCCTTTCCTTAGAACACGACTCAAGCAGGTCCCCAAGTAGGTACCAAGGCACTGCTGCATTCTGTTCCCTGACATTGCTCTGATGACGGTTAATGCAGATAGTTCCGATTATGAAATACAAAACGTATTGCAGGTTAGTTCCTAGGATAGTAACATTAAATTTGCGTTGTAGACGGCACATTAACGTGACGACTACCCACATTACTCATCAATATAAAAAGACAATATTATGGGAATTTAGCAGGATTACTCAACATGAATTCTGAAATTGGGTGACTGTGCCGCACAGGTGCTAAACGTCGTCAAGAGTATACGATGTCCTAATTGCATTAGGAATATGAAGATCGTCTTCGACAGCTCGCAACTTTCACATTGCTATCTCCATCCTACTCCAGACAGCCCTCGGTGGAGTTGCACTACGTTGCCGATGTAATGGAAGGCCTTCAAACCGACAACAGACCACATATTGAAAAATACAAGCGAATTCTCTTGCAGCGTAAGCTTATTGTAACTAATCTAAAAATTATTGGAGAGGAACATTGTCCTATTCAAAAAAAAGTAAAATGTTACACACTGTTGACGTCAAACGGACATTATCTATGTTCTGTCTTGTGTCCTACTCATCTATAATATCAAGTGTACTATCAAAATGATTATATATAATGGATGATAATGTAATGCATTGATACCAGATGTTGGGTTCACAACAGTATTGATGCGAAAATAAAACAGAAGTTCGCAAAAGTGCAGTTGTGCATTTTCGTACGTTTTCACTTCGAGATGTGCAGTCGTGCTCAAAAGTATTCGAACGACCTAAATTGCATTTCGCCTGATTCGCATGCAACCGGCATAGCGCAGCTGTTTGCAGGTTCTCTAATCGCTCCTTGGTACAGTCGTTTGACTATTGAAAATGGTTCCAACAAGTCACCACTAGAAAACACTGCTCTGTATCGCAATAACTCAAGATGTAAAGTCATACCACGATACTACAAATATCAGGGAACACCTTATCACAGATAAGACTGTCCTTAAGGCTTGTAAGCTCACATTTATTACAATAAATGACATACCTGAAATGTTACCACTCTCATTATTACGTCAGATTGGTAATGCACGTAGTAAGTTCGTCGTATTCATGATTTCCTCTTCAAAGTAACATACCGTACTTATTATTTAACACAAAATGACATTAAAAATTTAAGTTATTCACGAGCAGCTAGTTGAGAATATGTATGAACTTCAAATGACACGACGAACCGTCTTGTTCCGCATATGGATTCAAACCCAGCTCATGCAGACTAAGCAAAGATTTCGTGACTGACGGAAACTAACAGTCATTCCTGATTAGGCATACAGAGAGTGATATACCTCGATTTTAGATAGTATCAGTTAGCAAATATCAACTTTAAATTGCATAACGCAAACATTTTTAACAGACGCGAATTCCTACCCAGCATCTGTTGTCCCTGTTAACGAACTACGAGAGATGTTAAATATTGCTTCTTCACAAGTAACTTACTTGAAATGCCGTGAGGTAAAGCTTTGTGTTGGACACGGATTCGAACCCAGAACCTAATCGGATTGCTATCGAAGCACAGTCAAATGTGACATATCGGATTTTCGCGGCAGTAGCTAGATGTTTTAACTGAAATGACGAGACGAAACATTAATTTTTTCCTTCCCAGGCACCAACCCGGCACCTATCGCTGTTATATTCTAGAGAAAACGAACGTTAAATATGGGTTTGTTGCACCAGCAGTGACATGTGAGCATGTTTGAACTGAAATAATATGACGAAGAGTTCAGCGCTCACTGGGAATAGAGCCCCACACATATCGTTGTTGACTACACACAAAGAGACGTCAGCTACCGAATTTTTCTCCACCAGCTGCTCAGAATAACATCTTGAACTTACAGTCATCTCGCAAATAGTTCTGTGTCTCACTGGGAGTTAAAAACGTCAGATATCGTTAGTGCTGACAACGAATGAAAATACATTAAAAATCAAAATTATTATCCACCAGCAGATAGATGTTCTCATGCTAGAGCTTGATAATACATAATTAAATCTTTAGTGCCGGGCCAGGATCCGATCCCGTTGGGGAGATGTTGAGGAATCTGCAGTTTTGAACAAACAACAAATTGTAGCCGAGCTGTATTGTCACGAAGGGATCAAATTCCGCGTTAAGGGCGGTCTGAGTTGCATTCCCAGTTCAGAACCAATTTTATCGACATACAGAAGCTCAGATAAAAGATGGAATAAGTGTCCTGTGACCATACATAGCGTTTGTTTCGTCACTTGAAATAAATAACTAGTATAAGAAAGGTTACTGGTGATAGAGTTTCTACATGTCGCCACTCCAGACTTTATTGTGGTTCAACCTACCGTCTACTTTGTAGAGAAGGAATATCATCTTTAATGTGAATTTTCAGACCACACTGCCATTATATCTTCTTCACTTGGTGTAGCCAGGAGAGAATGGAATCTGTCTCTCCCTATCTAAAATCATTGACAGAAGTGGGAATCGAACCGAGACCATAGGTATAACAACCTACCATCCGTCCAACAGACCACGAAATACTCTTCTCTGCGACTCATTTTTCTATCGTAACGCCGTAGCGCCACACTGGATGAGAATTCTGACACACAGGCTCCCTGTAGTAATTTGCAGCATGTTCAGTAAATTCATTTACTTGGTTGACCAAATCACCATGAACTAGCTGCCTCGGCTACCCAGTGCATACATTCGACTCTATTTTGTAATCACCGAAATAAAATCACGTAACTGCCACCTACACAGTACTGCCAACAGTGTAGGATGCAGAAGTTTAAATAGGAAGTGTTCCTTTCCACTTGAGCTATTCTATTGCGCTATCTGTTTGTAGAAAACGTCGTTCAGTCCAAAAGAAAAGCTGTAACTGTTTGTCTCTCAGAAGTCAAGACCTGGCCATATGCATAATCTCCCAGTGCTGTGGAATCCAAAAGTTCTGGAGGAATAGTTGTCGAGCTCTGGAGCTGTTGTAGCTACGTGTCAGCTAGTAGCGTAGATAAGATGTCGCGAGTTCGAATACATTCAGTGCTACAATTTTTTAAAACGCAATTCTGCTGTCTGCTGAAGTTATCAATCTAATGGAACTTTGAACATAATTTCCTTCACTTCTCAACCCAGAGTAGTCGCATGTGGAAAAAGGGCTAACTACTGTGGCATTTTGTTCTATTCAGGTTTAATAGACACCAGGCAGCAGATGCATCTCGAAGATGTGTAGGGAGAGCGCATCGTGCCATAATATGTCAGAAAAGTATTTTCTACATTAGCTGTCGTGTGGTAGTGAGATTTTATTCTTCTTCAAACTTTGTTTGACAGCTTTAACTCAGAACAAGTTTTCTACATGCATGTAATCAATAAACTGCATGTGCATTGTCAGACTGTCATAGGTAACATCAGAGAATTCGCATATATCGTTGATGATTAACTTCTCTCTCATGTTTGCTATTGTTTTAACAACACTAAAGGAAACCTTACGAAAATTGTGCACTGTATTATAAGAAATGAAATAAAACTAACCACGATAACCTTACGACGAAAGTCTGTTTTAATAAAACCGAGTATCTGTACACAAGTGTGCCTCTGTCGACACGAATTAGTAAAATACTGCTCACTTAGATTTTGATTGGGTCTGTGTTTAATTGGTATGCTGTGTCATACTCAAGAGGTATGCAAATGTGGCATTTCATAAATATAGTTACGTATTCCTAGAAACCCAAAATTCGCTTGTCAGCAGCGGAAAGAGGCGTTACCTGTTGTGCAGCATTGTAAGTTTTTCAACATTGCACTATGAGCCGCAAGTATTTTCTTGCGATTTCCTTATTGATGTTTGATCCGACTGCTTGTAGCTCTTTCACAGAAGCGATAAAAACGTTGCAATCAGTGAGACTGGAACTGCGAACCATAGTAGACGCATTTTCACAGGTCAGCACGTTACCACAGAGCTGGCGAAGAGGTATGCGTCTGAGCTTCCTCTTACGAGGGCAATAGTGCCTAGAACTCGTAAACCGCTATTTAAAGGTCGAGATTAGTTGCGATTTCCACCTGCAACGACTTTCCTGGGCTGAAAACCGTAAATTTACAATCTTTTGTTACACTTCAAGCGATAATAACTCAGATTATTCAATGGAAATGACAGGTAAAATCAAGTGAACTTTGAGGCTTAATTCCGTGCACACCAGGAAGTAACTCGTCGATCACAGAGTTGCCAAACATACGTTGCCTTGTTGCCAAATCTCAGTTACAGTACCAGCAGGAGGAAGACGAACCGATGTGATCCTACAGCGGGCTGGGAAGTGACCATAGCTGGTGTCTCCAAGTCGCGGCTGCTACGGCCTGGAATACGTAATGCGTCTGTAACTAGGTTTAGGGACTGGAGCGTAGTTACTAATAATACTCAGAACTGACTGCTAACTAAGCATCATAAATCAGTAACTCTCATTGTTGTTTTTATATTTCTTTCGTAAGTGTACTCAAAGCTAAGAAACTCATTCACAGGCGTTTTCGTGTCTCGCCGATAGTCGAGCACAACAAACAAATAAAAAAAAAAATAATGTGTATGTGTGTGTGTGTGTGTGTGTGTGTGTGAGAGAGAGAGAGAGAGAGAGAGAGAGAGAGGGAGGGAGGGAGGGAGAGAGAGGGAGAGAGAGAGAGAGGGAGAGAGGGAGAGAGAAATAAAAAGGAATGACTGAGAGTGTAAAAAATTGTTGTAAAGAAATTGAATCATGGTATTTAAAGAAATCTTTCATTAAAATGACACGTTCCACATCATTACGAAATGTCGTATTCACGATGTATGGAACAAGAATTAATCTAATGTAATCTAATCTAATCATATCATATTGATGACTAGCCATGAAGAGTCATGAGTTACCGAAATTTTTGCCAATACCAGTAACCAAATCTAAACTTGAAAATAAAAGACGACAATTTTTGTAATAAACCGTGACTTCTATCAAGACCCTTTCGTCCCTGTTATCTAACCATGGAAGATGTCTCATATACCTCCATTCTGAAGTAACAAAGTGTGCATGCATTTAAAGATAAAGTGCATGATGTGAAGTTCTGTGACGGAGACAAGAACCCAACACGTAATCGGATTGTTAACTAAGAAAAATCAAATGTTACGTATTGGTTTTTCTTACGAGCCGCTAGGTGTCTGAATCTAAAATAAGGATACAAACTTTTGTGCCTAAGCTACAGTCGAACTGCACACCTACTGGGCATCCACGAATATAGCTTAAGTATCAGTTGCTTACTCATGAACAGTAAGATGTGTGCGTGTTTGACCAGAAATAACGACACCTGTTTCGCTTGTTGGCAACACATGAACAGACATTAAAAATGCAAGTTAATTTTCACTAGCAGGTGGGTGTGCACTTGATAGAGCTTCAAATGAAATTATGAATATTTTTGTACTGGATCAGGGTTCAGATCCACATACTTACCTTTGGAGGAGACCTAGAGAAGATTGCAGTCTTGGGAAAAGGAACGAAATGAATGAACTATACTGTTCCGAGAGATTCAGATCCTCGAAAGAGGAGATACGAATTCGAATCACAGTCCAGCACCAAATTTTTCAACGTCTCTAGCTTAATCAAGTACAAGTAAAATAAGAGCCCTGTCCCTTTAAATGGCTATCGGTTCATCAAATAAAATAAAATTTTCTCATGTAAGTAAGCTTACTGGCGACTGTATTTCTGTTTACCATGACTTCCGCTATGTCATTTCCCAACGTAAACTAGCTCTGCCCAGTTGGTAATGAAGGAACGTGATGTTTAATGCGGATTCTGGATTATAACGTCTTTCTCTTGAGGTTACCAGAGGTAAAATAAATCTGTTTGTGTCTCTTAAAAGGTAAATGCCTGAACCCACGCATTGCACCTGTGATGGTTCGTTCCACCAGACCTTTGTGGCCACATTTCCCAGCCCCTGGAGTGTGCTGTAACGGATGATGTGCTTAGCTTACAAAATTAGTCACGGTGGAAAAATGCGAGTCTATTAGATGGTTAAGTAGAAGCAAGCTTCTGACGCAGAGATTATGCTATTCTCATGTCAGCAGGATGTAAAGACTCTTCTAGGCATCATAGGCTGGATGTGAAGCCATTTTCATTTTTCACAAATTCAGCAAATTTCTTAGTTCGAGAAAATCCACTGTGAAGTGTGAAGTTGCCGGATAATTCGATTATTACTGTTATTATTACTATCATTTTATTCATACCCCTGCTGGAACACACGTGCTTGAAGATCATTTAATGCCTTTTGGTCACTATAGAAGTAGTTTCCCAAGAACAGGTTCTTTCCCTGTCTACGGAATCCTTTTCATGTTAATATCAAACATCAACAATTACACGTAGATTACATTAAAACTAAATTATTTGACGAAGACGTTACTTGATAACAAAACCGCGCTGCCTTTCTTCATTTACTTGCGCACGTGTGTTCCAGCAGGGGTATGAATAAAATGATAGTAATAATAACAGTAATAATCGAATTATCCGGCAACTTCACATTTCACAGTGGATTTTCTCGAACTAAGAAATTTGCTGAATTTGTGAAAAATGAAAATGGCTTCACATCCAGCCTATGATGCCTAGAAGAGTCTTTACATCCTGCTGACATGAGAATAGCATAATCTCTGCGTCAGAAGCTTGCTTCTACTTAACCATCTAATAGACTCGCATTTTTCCACCGTGACTAATTTTGTAAGCTAAGCACATCATCCGTTACAGCATACTCCAGGGGCTGGGAAATGTGGCCACAAAGGTCTGGTGGAACGAACCATCACAGGTGCAATGCGTGGGTTCAGGCATTTACCTTTTAAGAGGCACAAACAGATTTATTTTACCTCTGGTAACCTCAAGAGAAAGAAGTTATAATCCAGAATCCGCATTAAACATCACGTTCCTTCATTACCAACTGGGCAGAGCTAGTTTACGTTGGGAAATGACATAGCGGAAGTCATGGTAAACAGAAATACAGTCGCCAGTAAGCTTACTTACATGAGAAAATTTTATTTTATTTGATGAACCGATAGCCATTTAAAGGGACAGGGCTCTTATTTTACTTGTACTTGATTAAGCTAGAGACGTTGAAAAATTTGGTGCTGGACTGTGATTCGAATTCGTATCTCCTCTTTCGAGGATCTGAATCTCTCGGAACAGTATAGTTCATTCATTTCGTTCCTTTTCCCAAGACTGCAATCTTCTCTAGGTCTCCTCCAAAGGTAAGTATGTGGATCTGAACCCTGATCCAGTACAAAAATATTCATAATTTCATTTGAAGCTCTATCAAGTGCACACCCACCTGCTAGTGAAAATTAACTTGCATTTTTAATGTCTGTTCATGTGTTGCCAACAAGCGAAACAGGTGTCGTTATTTCTGGTCAAACACGCACACATCTTACTGTTCATGAGTAAGCAACTGATACTTAAGCTATATTCGTGGATGCCCAGTAGGTGTGCAGTTCGACTGTAGCTTAGGCACAAAAGTTTGTATCCTTATTTTAGATTCAGACACCTAGCGGCTCGTAAGAAAAACCAATACGTAACATTTGATTTTTCTTAGTTAACAATCCGATTACGTGTTGGGTTCTTGTCTCCGTCACAGAACTTCACATCATGCACTTTATCTTTAAATGCATGCACACTTTGTTACTTCAGAATGGAGGTATATGAGACATCTTCCGTGGTTAGATAACAGGGACGAAAGGGTCTTGATAGAAGTCACGGTTTATTACAAAAATTGTCGTCTTTTATTTTCAAGTTTAGATTTGGTTACTGGTATTGGCAAAAATTTCGGTAACTCATGACTCTTCATGGCTAGTCATCAATATGATATGATTAGATTAGATTACATTAGATTAATTCTTGTTCCATACATCGTGAATACGACATTTCGTAATGATGTGGAACGTGTCATTTTAATGAAAGATTTCTTTAAATACCATGATTCAATTTCTTTACAACAATTTTTTACACTCTCAGTCATTCCTTTTTATTTCTCTCTCCCTCTATCCCTCTCTCTCTCTCTCCCTCTCTCTCCCTCCCTCCCTCCCTCTCTCTCTCTCTCTCTCTCTCTCTCTCTCTCACACACACACACACACACATACACATTATTTTTTTTTTTATTTGTTTGTTGTGCTCGACTATCGGCGAGACACGAAAACGCCTGTGAATGAGTTTCTTAGCTTTGAGTACACTTACGAAAGAAATATAAAAACAACAATGAGAGTTACTGATTTATGATGCTTAGTTAGCAGTCAGTTCTGAGTATTATTAGTAACTACGCTCCAGTCCCTAAACCTAGTTACAGACGCATTACGTATTCCAGGCCGTAGCAGCCGCGACTTGGAGACACCAGCTATGGTCACTTCCCAGCCCGCTGTAGGATCACATCGGTTCGTCTTCCTCCTGCTGGTACTGTAACTGAGATTTGGCAACAAGGCAACGTATGTTTGGCAACTCTGTGATCGACGAGTTACTTCCTGGTGTGCACGGAATTAAGCCTCAAAGTTCACTTGATTTTACCTGTCATTTCCATTGAATAATCTGAGTTATTATCGCTTGAAGTGTAACAAAAGATTGTAAATTTACGGTTTTCAGCCCAGGAAAGTCGTTGCAGGTGGAAATCGCAACTAATCTCGACCTTTAAATAGCGGTTTACGAGTTCTAGGCACTATTGCCCTCGTAAGAGGAAGCTCAGACGCATACCTCTTCGCCAGCTCTGTGGTAACGTGCTGACCTGTGAAAATGCGTCTACTATGGTTCGCAGTTCCAGTCTCACTGATTGCAACGTTTTTATCGCTTCTGTGAAAGAGCTACAAGCAGTCGGATCAAACATCAATAAGGAAATCGCAAGAAAATACTTGCGGCTCATAGTGCAATGTTGAAAAACTTACAATGCTGCACAACAGGTAACGCCTCTTTCCGCTGCTGACAAGCGAATTTTGGGTTTCTAGGAATACGTAACTATATTTATGAAATGCCACATTTGCATACCTCTTGAGTATGACACAGCATACCAATTAAACACAGACCCAATCAAAATCTAAGTGAGCAGTATTTTACTAATTCGTGTCGACAGAGGCACACTTGTGTACAGATACTCGGTTTTATTAAAACAGACTTTCGTCGTAAGGTTATCGTGGTTAGTTTTATTTCATTTCTTATAATACAGTGCACAATTTTCGTAAGGTTTCCTTTAGTGTTGTTAAAACAATAGCAAACATGAGAGAGAAGTTAATCATCAACGATATATGCGAATTCTCTGATGTTACCTATGACAGTCTGACAATGCACATGCAGTTTATTGATTACATGCATGTAGAAAACTTGTTCTGAGTTAAAGCTGTCAAACAAAGTTTGAAGAAGAATAAAATCTCACTACCACACGACAGCTAATGTAGAAAATACTTTTCTGACATATTATGGCACGATGCGCTCTCCCTACACATCTTCGAGATGCATCTGCTGCCTGGTGTCTATTAAACCTGAATAGAACAAAATGCCACAGTAGTTAGCCCTTTTTCCACATGCGACTACTCTGGGTTGAGAAGTGAAGGAAATTATGTTCAAAGTTCCATTAGATTGATAACTTCAGCAGACAGCAGAATTGCGTTTTAAAAAATTGTAGCACTGAATGTATTCGAACTCGCGACATCTTATCTACGCTACTAGCTGACACGTAGCTACAACAGCTCCAGAGCTCGACAACTATTCCTCCAGAACTTTTGGATTCCACAGCACTGGGAGATTATGCATATGGCCAGGTCTTGACTTCTGAGAGACAAACAGTTACAGCTTTTCTTTTGGACTGAACGACGTTTTCTACAAACAGATAGCGCAATAGAATAGCTCAAGTGGAAAGGAACACTTCCTATTTAAACTTCTGCATCCTACACTGTTGGCAGTTCTGTGTAGGTGGCAGTTACGTGATTTTATTTCGGTGATTACAAAATAGAGTCGAATGTATGCACTGGGTAGCCGAGGCAGCTAGTTCATGGTGATTTGGTCAACCAAGTAAATGAATTTACTGAACATGCTGCAAATTACTACAGGGAGCCTGTGTGTCAGAATTCTCATCCAGTGTGGCGCTACGGCGTTACGATAGAAAAATGAGTCGCAGAGAAGAGTATTTCGTGGTCTGTTGGACGGATGGTAGGTTGTTATACCTATGGTCTCGGTTCGATTCCCACTTCTGTCAATGATTTTAGATAGGGAGAGACAGATTCCATTCTCTCCTGGCTACACCAAGTGAAGAAGATATAATGGCAGTGTGGTCTGAAAATTCACATTAAAGATGATATTCCTTCTCTACAAAGTAGACGGTAGGTTGAACCACAATAAAGTCTGGAGTGGCGACATGTAGAAACTCTATCACCAGTAACCTTTCTTATACTAGTTATTTATTTCAAGTGACGAAACAAACGCTATGTATGGTCACAGGACACTTATTCCATCTTTTATCTGAGCTTCTGTATGTCGATAAAATTGGTTCTGAACTGGGAATGCAACTCAGACCGCCCTTAACGCGGAATTTGATCCCTTCGTGACAATACAGCTCGGCTACAATTTGTTGTTTGTTCAAAACTGCAGATTCCTCAACATCTCCCCAACGGGATCGGATCCTGGCCCGGCACTAAAGATTTAATTATGTATTATCAAGCTCTAGCATGAGAACATCTATCTGCTGGTGGATAATAATTTTGATTTTTAATGTATTTTCATTCGTTGTCAGCACTAACGATATCTGACGTTTTTAACTCCCAGTGAGACACAGAACTATTTGCGAGATGACTGTAAGTTCAAGATGTTATTCTGAGCAGCTGGTGGAGAAAAATTCGGTAGCTGACGTCTCTTTGTGTGTAGTCAACAACGATATGTGTGGGGCTCTATTCCCAGTGAGCGCTGAACTCTTCGTCATATTATTTCTAGTTCAAACATGCTCACATGTCACTGCTGGTGCAACAAACCCATATTTAACGTTCGTTTTCTCTAGAATATAACAGCGATAGGTGCCGGGTTGGTGCCTGGGAAGGAAAAAATTAATGTTTCGTCTCGTCATTTCGGTTAAAACATCTAGCTACTGCCGCGAAAATCCGATATGTCACATTTGACTGTGCTTCGATAGCAATCCGATTAGGTTCTGGGTTCGAATCCGTGTCCAACACAAAGCTTTACCTCACGGCATTTCAAGTAAGTTACTTGTGAAGAAGCAATATTTAACATCTCTCGTAGTTCGTTAACAGGGACAACAGATGCTGGGTAGGAATTCGCGTCTGTTAAAAATGTTTGCGTTATGCAATTTAAAGTTGATATTTGCTAACTGATACTATCTAAAATCGAGGTATATCACTCTCTGTATGCCTAATCAGGAATGACTGTTAGTTTCCGTCAGTCACGAAATCTTTGCTTAGTCTGCATGAGCTGGGTTTGAATCCATATGCGGAACAAGACGGTTCGTCGTGTCATTTGAAGTTCATACATATTCTCAACTAGCTGCTCGTGAATAACTTAAATTTTTAATGTCATTTTGTGTTAAATAATAAGTACGGTATGTTACTTTGAAGAGGAAATCATGAATACGACGAACTTACTACGTGCATTACCAATCTGACGTAATAATGAGAGTGGTAACATTTCAGGTATGTCATTTATTGTAATAAATGTGAGCTTACAAGCCTTAAGGACAGTCTTATCTGTGATAAGGTGTTCCCTGATATTTGTAGTATCGTGGTATGACTTTACATCTTGAGTTATTGCGATACAGAGCAGTGTTTTCTAGTGGTGACTTGTTGGAACCATTTTCAATAGTCAAACGACTGTACCAAGGAGCGATTAGAGAACCTGCAAACAGCTGCGCTATGCCGGTTGCATGCGAATCAGGCGAAATGCAATTTAGGTCGTTCGAATACTTTTGAGCACGACTGCACATCTCGAAGTGAAAACGTACGAAAATGCACAACTGCACTTTTGCGAACTTCTGTTTTATTTTCGCATCAATACTGTTGTGAACCCAACATCTGGTATCAATGCATTACATTATCATCCATTATATATAATCATTTTGATAGTACACTTGATATTATAGATGAGTAGGACACAAGACAGAACATAGATAATGTCCGTTTGACGTCAACAGTGTGTAACATTTTACTTTTTTTTGAATAGGACAATGTTCCTCTCCAATAATTTTTAGATTAGTTACAATAAGCTTACGCTGCAAGAGAATTCGCTTGTATTTTTTAATATGTGGTCTGTTGTCGGTTTGAAGGCCTTCCATTACATCGGCAACGTAGTGCAACTCCACCGAGGGCTATCTGGAGTAGGATGGAGATAGCAATGTGAAAGTTGCGAGCTGTCGAAGACGATCTTCATATTCCTAATGCAATTAGGACATCGTATACTCTTGACGACGTTTAGCACCTGTGCGGCACAGTCACCCAATTTCAGAATTCATGTTGAGTAATCCTGCTAAATTCCCATAATATTGTCTTTTTATATTGATGAGTAATGTGGGTAGTCGTCACGTTAATGTGCCGTCTACAACGCAAATTTAATGTTACTATCCTAGGAACTAACCTGCAATACGTTTTGTATTTCATAATCGGAACTATCTGCATTAACCGTCATCAGAGCAATGTCAGGGAACAGAATGCAGCAGTGCCTTGGTACCTACTTGGGGACCTGCTTGAGTCGTGTTCTAAGGAAAGGGTAGTTGCTGGTTCACATTATATTACACTAGCGAGAAGTACCGACTTTTCCTTTTCTCTGCAAACATCCAGAACTAAATTCAGTAACTAAATGCTAAGAATATATTTGCAAGATCAATAGATATGGATATAGATATAGATTTTTATATTTAAAGCCATTCTCGTCCTGTGTTACGATTGTTATTGTCATTCTCTCACTCGCAAGAGTTTTCATATTCCTATTTGGTATCGATGCACATGAAGAGTGGCAATGAAAGAAGGAAATACTGAATGTTACGTCATGCAGAATACACTCATTTACTTCGGCTCCTCGTGATCAACGCTACAGGAGAAGTGAGATACATAAAGTTGACAGTGTGAGGACAGACATGCTGGAACAACTCTGCAACTACACAGTGTTACCAGATAAAATGGTGCTGCGGAATAGAAAGTGTAGTACGGACTCTGCCACAGTAGCAGACAGCTGCTAATTTCGGACCATGACCGTGGATTACACTTCGGTCAGTGCTGGTTAGAGTGTTGCAACTGTAAATGGAAGGCTTTGTTTGATAGTCTTGTGCTGATGCTGTCTGAATAAATTATGCCATTGGATAAAAAGCGGTTTAGTTTTGAGACCTAACCCACGAGGGGGGAAGGCACAGTGGTCTGCTTCAGGAATTCCAAGCAATAAAACACAAAAAACAACCCAGGAAGGGTTCGAACAGCTACTTTCATGCAGACACCTGCATTTGGAATCTGTTCATCGTTACGGGGTCAAACAAGAGGGTAACATTACTGAAACAATGATCAGGCTACTTAGTATATAATAGAGCATACATATTTCAAGGAGGAAACGTATGAAGACGTAGACTTCCTCGTTATCTGTATGTGCGGCATATCTTTCGTGTTAACGAAAGTAATATCCCGCTTTACCTCTTCTTACGTCTCAAATGAAATGAATGCCACGAGGAATCGCAAATTTGTTGTCTGCGTCTCTTCTTGCTTCCATCCTTACCAACATATTTCTTCATTATCGTGGTAATCATGACATTCTATATGTATGCTGCAAAAGATTGCACGTGGACAAATTCGACATCGAGGTGCAAAGCGTTTGGTATCTTACATTATATTCAAATCGAATAAGGTTCCGATGTATTTTTACTTCGTTTGTATTTTTAGATGATTATGAACATTACGGAAAATTATCTCACATGCTTTATGTTGAATGAGAAACATTGAATGACCCGTTTTGCTTTTCCTACGTTGAAATGATATAATGTCGGCGTCAACAGCCTTCTTCCACGCCGGAAGCTGAAACTTGTATCATTCTGGATTAATGATAATTGAATGTCTCAAATGTATACATAGCCCACAAGGCGACGTCAGAAACCATCAGGGGAGAACGCCGCATAAAAACCAAACGTGCGCGCGTCTCCACTCTGAAGAACCGTATCGGAGAATCACGGCAAGCATTTCGCTGAAGAGCTGCCTCGTAAGAGAGCCGAGAAATAGCAGCGTCGTAGCAAGTATTTGTCAACACTGTGATAGTGCATTTACTTCCGGGTGTAGGCCGGCATTACCTCGCTAAATTCACTTGACATTCGTTTTCCACATCGAAGACTCGTACGATATAATCCACTGTAAGATGACACAATTAGAAAGTGTATTTAATTTCTGGACTTCAGGAACGGCGTTCTTCACATAAGTAACACCTGTTTGTGTGTGCATTCGGGGGGACGACGGTGTAATCCCGCGCCCAGCCATCCTGATTTAGGTTTTCAGTGATTTCCCTAAATCGCTTCAGGCAAATGCCGGGATGGTTCCTTAGAGAGGGCGCGGCCGATTTCCTTCCCCATCCTTTCCTAATCCGAGCTTGTGCTCCGTCTCTGATGACATCGTTGTCGACGGGACGTTAAAACAGTAATCTCCTCCTCCTCCTCTGTTTGTGTGTTTACGGTTGCGTTTTGAGGCTCAGGCAACATCGCAGTGACTATAGTCCGTCTCTTGCCGCCAGTGTGTCGTTAGCTCAGAGGTTCCCTTGTGCGTTGCAGTGATCGTACTATATGACATAGCAGTTCCAATCACGGTAGAAGCCGCTGACTACAACCTTTTATTTTCCATTTTAATTAATGGAGTTGCAAACTGCTAGTAAAAATTCCTTATACGAAATCTGAAGAATGCCTTTAAACATCAATCTTCGTCCGATTTCGACTTAGTAAATTAAGTTAATATCATGGATGTCTGCTTTGCAAATGCCAAGGTGCTTCACTGTAAAATAGATCCTGAAAAGATTCAAACCGACTGTCAACGATATAAATTTGAGCTTTGTTCGTCATATAGGTCTAACATGTCAGAAGGTTGTTTATGAAGTGCACATGTTGATTAATATAGTTCCCCTCTTCTAAATTTTTGCAATAGCATTTAACTGTAGACGTTTTCTAACACCGGCGTTAGCAATTCCTTTCCGTTCTCTGAAACCTCCAAAACGACAAATTTTTCTGGTTTAAATCTGATGACCTTAACTATCACTTCCGATCAACATTAAATACTTCATGAACCCATACATGGAACTCCAAATGTGCAGTGTTCCTGCACTGCTACAGAGCATGCATTGCAAGGTATTCACACAGTTTATCGCATAGACTTACCATAAGGAATGAAACAAGAACTGTAATACACTTTACACCACAGACGCTCACTCTGGCTTGACGAAAACATCCGAACATTGACCAAAAGTTGCACAAATAATTGAGTTTGAAAGGAAAAGAAACGAGGTATGAAGCATTTATAAATTCATCGAATGTAGTGAGGTGGTTTAATCTCGTCCCAGTCTATAAAATTAATTTCGGGCCATACTCAGCTCTTGCCGATTAATGTAATATAATACCCGCCTACTAATCAGGGCGTCTGTCTCCGTTGCTTTTGAGTGTGAATGGAAATTGTAGAAATTTTCTGTGGAGCAACATTTCATAATAAAGCGTTTTAAATCATCAAAAGCGATGAGCGGGAGCAGGAGCTTTCGATAAAGAACGGGGGAGTGCAGCGCCGCTGCTGTCGCCACGGCCGCTGCCGGTAGCCAGCAAATGGATCCCGGAGCTTTGCCGCATACGGCGTCCAGAGGAGGACAGTCTGCAGGAAATCTGCCGCAAAATCGTTACTGGATAAAATTTTGATATCGGTGTGTCAGAAAGCGAAATAGATTGAACCTGCGCTACCATTACATTCACGTCTTCAGCATTCAGACAGAAGAGGCTATAAAAATATTTTATGCCAGCTGCTCTCGATCCACTGACATTATGAACAGAAACAACGCACGCTACCGCTAGACCACAGGCGTAATCAGCCTAGGGTTATTCTATCATGGGACAAGTTTTCCTCCAGGAAGTGTCGCAGTCTACAGTGTTGCCAGATTGTGCAGATAACCGGACTTAGAGAATTAGCGAGTTGGCCAGTTTTTTTGTCCCATGTCGCGATCGGCGCGGACTTAGCCTCTGAAGCGGCCGGCCGCCGGTCGAATTTTATGTCAAAGAGTGTACATCCGACTCATTTTTTTAAAAGATTCAACCAAGCTTTGCCAAAGAACTGGGAGGATTTTAAAAGATTGAATTTGCTATTTGTTACCTTCTAGGAGAAGCCTCCAAATGGGGCTCAGTAAATATTGAGAACTTTTCCTCTTGGGAAGATTTTTAAAAGAAATTCTTAGAAGTGTTCATCTGCAAGTGCCCAGGAGACGTTAGTATCAAATTTGTGGGACCTAAAATATTGCAATAATACTTGGGGTACAATGAGGAAGTATTTTGATTGGCATCTAACGCATGCAAAGTATTTAGATAAGCCGATGGAGGAAGAAGGTTTACCCATATATGCGAGAAAAGATATGTAATGGATGGAAGACGGTAGAAGAATTGTTGTCCTTTGTAGACGCACTTGATGCCTTAAATAAGGACGGCAATGAAAACTTGCACCAAAGTGAAAATCCGAACTACAAAAGGAACAGTGGTAACAATTTTAAAAAACGAGGCTAGCGAGAGTACACCAGTGCAACGGGGAAAATGGTAACGGCAATTACCAGAAAAAGCACCCACCTTCGAATTTAGGTCCCGTAACTTCACAGGAATTTATACTGAGTAAGAATACAGAGTGATAACGTAGTATCTCGATTCAATAACCAACCTGTAATTACTAATAATGAGGAAAACAAAGTGCGATCTGGATCCATGGCCGGGGCCCAGGTCATGGAAATATACTAGGAGGCCTTAGTCCGTACAAGTATGTTAATTTTGCCTAGAAAATACCTACAAAGGAATGGTTGATACTGGAAGAACCAAGCTTGACTACCAGTAATCCACAACCTGTAGTAACAGGGACCATGGAAAATTCCAAGGTTAACATATTTATAGGTTCAGGGAGTTGAGGTATCACTCATCTCCAACACATTCATTAGTTCATTACAGACTAAACATCATATACCGTTATTACCAGTGACCAGAGTTTACGTAGTTGGAATAACAGGAACAAACATTAAGGTTGTAAAGTACGAAACTCAAGTGGACTGCAGTATTTGAAATATATTATTTCGTCAAACACTGTTAATAGTAAAGAGAATATCATTAGAGATGTATTGTTTGGTTTAGATTGGCTATTAGAGTTTAAAGTTATTTTGAACTTTGACGATAATCTTCTATGTTTTGGTAAATGGGATAGTAGATGTTGGGTTCCCTTTGTGACAGATAACTACATTGGAAAACAAACAACTGAGTTTCAGTGTTTGCGATTAACAGCTACAGCACAATTGTCACCAAAGATCGATAATGTAAATCCAGGAACACATCGAACTGATATACAAGACAAAGTCAATGAATCCCAAATTTTAACCTAACAAGAAAGAGGAAATTTATATAAAATTCTAATGGAATATGAAATAGTGTTTTCTGATCGTCCAGGTAATATCAGTGACTACATATGTAAGTTCAAAATCAAAGATGACACTCCATTTTTTTTATAAGTTTGAAAGAAGAAGTTAGGGATGAAATCAACAAAATTATTGTCAATAATTTCATAGAGCGGAGTTCTAGTATAATGAATAATCCTTTGGTCGTGGTAAAGAAAGCTACAGGAGGAGTACGATTAGTGTTAGACGCCCGTACACTGAATAGACACATAGAGGCAGAAAGAGACAGACTGACTAACATCAACGAATTGTTATCCAGATTTGAAAAGGTGAGGTTCTTGAGCACGAGGGATCTGACTGCAGGATATTGGCAAATAAAATTACACCCGGAATAAAAAAAAATATACAGCAGTTTTGTTTGATGGTAAATCATATCATTTTGATATGTTACCGTTTGGACTAAATATCTCTGTCTGTACTTATACGTGAACTAGATGAAGCACTAGGGAGAGATCTGCTAAAGGGGTTGACAATATATGTAGATGATATCCTAATAATATCAGCTACTTGGGAAGAACATTGTCGAGCCTTGAATAAGACACTGAAAAGATTTAAAGAGAAAGATATTACGTTAAAGCTATCTAAATCATATTTCGCGCACAAAGAGGTTAAGCTTTTAGGTCACGTTGTAGGGGTGCAGGGAATTAGACCAGACCCTGAATGCATCAAAGCTATTAAAGAATGTCCACACCCTAGAAATGTAAGACAGTTAAAGGGAGTTATAGGTATGGCCAGATATTACAGATGGTATATACAAGGGCAAGAACTAAATGACCCAAGAATTTTACGTTTATTAAAAAAGGGAATACTGTGGGTTTGGGATCAAGAGGCAAATGATGCGTTTGAAACCATCAAAAGAGCTTGCTGAATCACCCATATTACATCATCCGGTTATGGGTGAACCATTTAAATTGTCAACAATGCATCTGATTACAATATTGCTGTAGAACTGTTCCAAGGAGAGTGGGATCTAAATAATGTAGAGCACCAAACCATAGTTTTTGCTAGCTGTAGTCTAAATAACCATGAATTAAATTATATAGCTACCGAAAAAGAACTGTTAGCAATTGTATGGACCAAAAAATTTGAACTCTAGTATGGGGATCAGAAATCTATGTTTATACTGATCGTCAACCTCTATCCTTTCTAATGAGTAGTTCCGTGTTGCACAGTAGGTTAATGCGATGGATGCTTTTCCTACAGGGATATGATATTAGGATACAATATGTAAAAGGTTCCAAGAATATTGTACCTGATGCTTTGTCTAGGCTACCTACAGGAATGGAAGAATTAAAACATATGGAAGGACTCGGCGTTATTTTTGCCATTAATTTTATGTCAGTAGAATGTCCGAACATCAGAGTAAAGGAAATGGTGCAAAGAACAACTGAAAATATCCATCATGGTCCCTACTTTGCAGAAATATTCTCTATGTGTATCCAGAACTCCTTACCTCCAAATTAAGTGGGAAGATGGAAAATTATAGGTCATAATTTGTTTTGGAGAGACAGCGTAACATCACAATGTTGGCGCTTATGCATTCCAAAGGTAATGGAAGACGCACTTGTGTAGCATGTTCATGCAGGATATGGACACTTAAGAATAAAAAAGTGTATAGCCCATAACGTAGCATCTTTGATGAGAACTTCTGAAATTTGCCAGAAAATGAAAGAGAATAATACTCATATGAAGTACAAAATGTATCCAATTATCCCTAAGTCGTTGCACGATCTCACAGCAGCAGATTTTTTTTGGACCAGTTCCAAAAGGAAAGGGAGGAGTGTCATACATTTTGGTCATCATAGAGAGTTGGTCAAAATACGTTACACTATATCCAATCAAAAGAGCCAATACGCAGACAGTTATACACTGCTTACAGCAGTTCTTTCCAGAAGTAGGTAAACCAAAACAGTTTCTTATGGATAATGGACCACAATTTGTGAGTAACGAATTTAAAGAATTTTTAGCGTGGGAAGGTATTTGTTAAGTGTAAATATCCAACTATAACCCATCCTCGAATCCATGTGAACGAGTAATGAAGGAAATTGGAAAACTATGCCGTACCTACTGCCATGAAAAACATACTTCTTGGGCAACGAAAATTAAAGATTTTGAACTTATTCTAAATGAATTACCACATTTATCGACTGGGTTGACACCATTAGAAGTAATAGGCAAACCCATTGTAGGAGAACCTCTGATTAAATGTTTTAGTTGGCCCGAACAACCTATTGTCGATTACGAACTGAATCAGGAAATAATTTCTAAGAACTTAGTTGAAAATGCACAACAAAGAGCAAGTAAACATAATGAAAAAGGCTGTGGAACATCAATACCAAGTTGATGACCTAGTTATCATAAAACAACATCTTCAAAGCTCGACACTAAAGAAAGAAACTCATAAATTTTTCCAAAAATATGAAGGACCAGTCCCAGTACAAACGGTAAACTACCCCAAGACATTATTTTTAGTGGATCCTACAAGTGGATCAGAAAAGGGAAAGTACAATGTAAAGGACATAAAGTTATTTATTCCCCCAGGGATGTTAACATTATGAGTTGACGGGCAGAGTGACGACCGTTGAATCCTGAGTTGTTTTCACTGTTTCTTCCAAAATAGTTTTCTTACACTGAATTCCCTTCCAGTCTTAAACTATTTGTCATCTATTCCTAAAACCTTAAACTATCCTGCAATCTTAGTACTTGGAAAACTGGATATGGCAACAAAATAAAAAAAAATCCAAGAGAATCACAGAATGAAAAAGTGATATTCTCATAAAATAAAATGAATAGAGTATTTTATGTGAGTATAAAATATAAAGCGACTAACTAGATAACTATTATGCTGTAGTGTATAATTTTCTACTTTGTATAGAATATTTTATACCTTTTATGAAATGTGATGTAGATGAGAGGGTTGGTTATCAGTTTTGAAAGGGGTGGGTATTGTGGATAAAAACATGGCTTACGAAAACACACAAACCATGACTAACACAAAACACATACCACACCTTTCAAACAACCCTCACAAATAAGTATGCCTGATTCTTCATCATTTGCTGTTTCCATAGGGTTGCTAAGATTTCCTTCAGGGACCTCCAGGGTGAAGGTGGGAATGTCCATTCTGTAGGAGACAATTTAACACCAAACCTCCTCTGGCATCTCACTCAAGTACCTTGGGGTAGGGATCCTGGGGAAGGGGGGGTGGGAAGGGTTTCCTGTCTTTGGGGCTATCTTCTTTCTCTTCTTCGATCTTAGCAACTATTTCTATTTATTTCCTTTCTTACTTTTCATTTGAGGACCTTTCTATTTTTTCCCTGTTTCTGTACTCACATAATTCTATTGCAGAAGTCCTTCCTAGTTTCCATGGTTTCGAATCAGACTACATGAACTCACATCCGCATACACACAAAAATACATTTAAACACAAACATTAAAATTACAGATTGGAAACCTGTCGCAATGTGAGAACCACCAGGTGTGGTAGGGGAAAAGATATGTGTACGTAGGCAAACGTACACATACATACAAGGGTGAGTCAAATGAAAACCTTAAATGTTATTTATTGTGCGGAAGTGGTACCAAATTGTATCACTTTTCAACATAATCTCCCCCACACTCAATGCAAGTCCTCCATCGCTTACAAAGTGCATAAATTCCTTTAGAGAAAAATTATTTTGGTAGTCCACGCAACCGCTCATGCACCGCATGGCGTACCTCTTCATCAGAACGGAACTTCTTTCCTCCAATTGCGTCTTTGAGTGGTCTAAACATATGGAAATCACCTGGGGCAACGTCTGGTGAGTATGATGGATGAGGCAGACACTCAAAATGTAGGTCTTTGATTGTTGTAACTGTTGTACGAGCAGTGTGGGGCCTTGCATTGTCATGTTGCAAAAGGACACCTGCTGACAGCAATCCACGTCGCTTTGATTTGATTGCAGGCCGCAGATGATTTTTTAGGAGATCTGTGTTTGATGCACTGGTGACAGTGGTCCCTCTAGGCATGTAATGCTCCAAAATGACGCCTTTTTTGTCCCAAAAGAAAGTCAGCATAACTTTCCCTGCTGATGGTTCTGTTTGAAACTTCTTTAGTTTTGGTGATGAGAAATGGCACCATTCCTTGCTCGCTCTCTTCGTTTCTGGTTGGAGGAAGTGAACCCAGGTTTCATCCCCAGTAATGATTCTTGCATTCTTCTCATTCAAAGTGCTGAAGAAGTTCACAAGCATCAACACGTCGTTCTCTCATTTCAGGAGTCAGCTGCCGTTGCACCCATCTTGCAGACACTTTGTGAAACTGGAGCACATCATGCACAATGTGGTTTGCTGACCAATGACTAACCTGTAAACATGCTGCAATGTCATTCAGTGTCACTCGGTGGTTTTCCTTCACTATGGTCTTAACTGCTTAATGAGTCAGAACTCGTTGTGCCTGACCTGGACGAGGAGCATCTTCCGCTGAAGTGACACCATTTGCAAACTTCCTACTGCATTCGTAGACTTGCTGCTGTGACAAACACGGATCACCATACTGAACCTTCATTCATTGATGTATTTCAATAGGTTTCACACCTTCACTAAGCAAAAACCGAATAACAGAATGCTGTTCTTCCCTGGTGCAAGTCGCAAGTGGAGCAGCCATCTTTATACTGATACTGTCATGGTATGTGTGCATCTGCACTATGCTGCTACCTAAAGGCCATTTTGCATACCGTAATCCAGAGAGGAACTGATTGTTATAATCATGAAGTAATGTCAGTTTAACAAATACGCTGATGAATTGTAGTATAGTGGGACTCGAATAGACTAAGTGAACATAATATTTAGTGAATAGTGTATACAGACATATTATCTATTAAGAGTATAGAATTGAGTAGTAGAGGAGGACTCTATGGATTAAATGATGTATTAAGAAGTGAATGCGAAGTGTAGAGTAGATTTGTAACTTGACCAGAAAATACTTAATTATAGTATACATAGAAAAGTATACCGGGGTAATGAACCATCAGGCCTGCTCGAAAATGATAAGGAGGGGCGTACCCTGGCATTTGCTAAGTATAGGGGGCAGGCGTACCTACTTGGAGATAGGACGACCTGTGGCCTGAAAAAATAGGAATGTTTTATAAAGGGGTGTACCTACCAAAATGGAAAGAGGAGGTGCTCTCATATGGTCTACCCACAGGCAAAGTATAGGTACTGATCCTAGGCAAAAGGGACTGTACTGTGACAAAAGTCACAAAATTTTGTAGGGATTATTCTGGAAAGTTTGAGTTCTATGCACAATGAGCATTATTACATTTTATGTAAGTTCATGAGTGTCAAAAAGAACACTTTCACTTTGTCCGGAGTACCTCCAAACTATAACAGATAATGAAGCTAGTACATACTAAAGAAAAGGCAGTACAAGGGATAGAAATAATAGAATACTCAATGAGCATCTGCAGTTTACGATTGGAAATAAGGAAAGAGTCCTCAAAATTCTTAAATATTATAAAAGATGACTAAAAATATGAAAAAAATGTTCAGGTCTTGATGTCAAGGTGAAATAAGAGCAGAATAAAGAAACGCTCAGCTAAAGATTGTTCTAGAGAAAAAAATGATTGTTGTTGAAGTGAAACGTGTGTAGAAACAGGTATGAGAAAAGTATATTGTCATGATATGAAATGTTGTTGTGAGTGATGTTATGTACATTGTGATTATGTATAAAATATTGTGTGTCCGATCTGAGGGGGGGGATATGTAGTGTTTCGAGAATTTCCGTGTAAATTGTAGAACCCTTCAGCCTTCCACCGTCTCAAACACATGATATTTTAGATGTGAGTGGGAGAAAGGAACCCTATCTACTGCGCATCACCTGTCTGTATGTGTGTGTGTGCAGGTGTGAAATCAGTCGCGAGTGAAAGGTCGACACAGCGGTTGAACGGCACCAGCAAGTACTTGTTGGGTGATCCATAGCAGTTGTAGTGAAAGCACACGGAAGAACCAAGGAACTTCTGTGTTATTCTGTGCCGTTTGTAATTGTAACTATTGTTAGTGACAAAAGAACAATTGATATTCTGAATTGTGAAAAAACTCTTTATCTTGGGCTTGCTGGAGGCAAGACATATTTTACGATTTGTTTGTAATAGAGTTACGGTTGTTAAGCCAACTCTTTGCTAAATGTACTTAAATATATTTCTAATGTGAGACAGTACGAGTGACTTACAAGAAATCTAATGTTTATGTGCGAAATGTGAATTTTGTTCTTTATGAAGCTCAAATATACCGGTAGTTGTTGAAAAGTATTCTTTGAGTTCCTAATTATTTCACAAGTAGAGAGAGAGTCTTTAAGGTTCCTGTAACTAGCATCATTCTTCAGAGAAGTGCTTTATAGAGATCTAGAAGCCGTCTATACAGAGAAGAAGGTCGGCTGTGTACACCAAGTTAGTCGACTCGTATAAGAGGAGTGGGAAGTTTGCACATACACTTCACACATTCTTAGTCATCAAAAATGTTTGAACCCCCACCTTTTTTCCATCCATTAATCACTATCTTTTGTCTAACACCACTGTGATACATTCCACAAATAATTGTAAAATGTCCATAAGCAGTACACTGGGTCTTCAGTAATAAACATCTTGGCCTTCCTATGCTCTCCTTACTCAGAATATTGCATACAGATCTGCTGTGGGAGATTTCTTTATTAGGTTTATGTGAAAGAGACAGCCGAAGACACAGTAGCATAAAACTGCCATTTGAAAACATAGATTGCGGTCTTATGACTCTATTTTTGAAAAAGCAGCATAGTACTGCAGCCTTCAAAAGTAGTCAACAAACCACAACTATAGGGCAAATTTCTGTGGACTAAAGCATAATGTACTGTTAACATTTGAGTTTTCCTAGGGAGGAGACATCTGAGAGTTCGCTACACAGTATAGTGTGTTGTTCTTTTTCTAATCTACAGCTGAGACAGTACCCCTTTGTCCATTGTTGTTGAGACTACATACCATTTCCTCTGTATTGTACTCATTTTATGTTTTTCCTTCAAAATCAAGTGTTATTTTTTCCAAATAGGATATCTGTCTCTTAGGCAATGATGTTTGTGTGAGAAACAGTGTAACCTTCAGAGACAAGATTAGTAGCAAATATAACATCCCCCCCTCCTCCCCCTGAGCTGGAACTTATGTTCATATGAGAACGTGACATGTTGTTGTTGTTGTTGTGGTCTTCAGTCCTGAGACTGGTTTGATGCAGCTCTCCATGCTACTCTATCCTGTGCAATCTTCTTCATCTCCCAGTAACTATTGCAACCTACATCCTTCTGAATCTGCTTAGTGTATTCATCTCTTGGTCTCCCTCTACGATTTTTACCCTCCACGCTGCCCTCCAATACTAAATTGGTGATCCTTTGATGCCTCAGAACATGTCCTACCAACCGACCCCTTCCTATAGTCAAGTTGTGCCACAAATTTCTCTTCTCCCCAATCCTATTCAATACCTCCTCATTAGTTATGTGATCTACCCATCTAATCTTCAGCATTCTTCTGTAGCACCACATTTCAAAAGCTTCTATTCTCTTCTTGTCCAAACTATTTATCGTCCATGTTTCACTTCCATACATGGCTACACTCCATACAAATACTTTCAGAAACGACTTCCTGACACTTAAATCTATACTCTATGTTAACAAATTTGTCTTCTTCAGAAATGCTTTTCGTGCAATTGCCAGTCTACATTTTATATCCTCTCTACTCCGACCATCATCAGTTATTTTGCTCCCCAAATAGCAAAACTCCTTTACTACTTTAAGTGTCTCATTTCCTAATCTAATTCCCTCAGCATCACCCGACTTAATTTGACTACATTCCAATATCCTCGTTTTGCTTTTGTTAATGTTCATCTTATATCCTCCTTTCAAGACACTATCCATTCCATTCAACTGCTCTTCCAAATCCTTTGCTGTCTCTGACAGAATTACAATGTCATCGGCAAACCTCAAAGTTTTTATTTATTCTCCATGGATTTTAATACCTACTCCGAATTTTTCTTTGGTTTTCTTCACTGCTTGCTCAATATACAGATTGAATAACATCTGGGAGAGGCTACAACTCTGTCTCACTCCCTTCCCAACCACTGCTTCCCTTTCATGCCCCTCGACTCCTATAACCGCCATCTGGTTTCTGTACAAACTGTAAATAGCCTTTCGCTCCCGGTATTTTACCCCTACCTGCCACCTTCAGAATTTGAAAGAGAGTATTCCAGTCAACATTGTCAAAAGCTTTCTCTAAGTCTACAAATGCTAGAAACGTAGGTTTGCCTTTCCTTAATCTTTCTTCTAAGATAAGTCCTAGGGTCAGTATTCCCTCACGTGTTCCAACATTTGTACGGAATCCAAACTGATCTTTCCTGAGGTCCACTTCTACCAGTTTTTCCATTCGTCTGTAAAGAATTTGCGTTAGTATTTTGCAGCTGTGACTTATTAAACTGATAGTTCGGTAATTTTAACATCTGTCAACACCTGCTTTCTTTGGGATTGGAATTATTATATTCTTCTTGAAATTTGAGGGTATTTCGCCTGTCTCATATATCTTGCTCACCAGATGGTAGAGTTTTGTCAGGACTGGCTCTCCCAAGGCTGTCAGTAGTTCTAATGGAATGTTGTCTACTCCCCGGGGCCTTGTTTCGACGCAGGTCTTTCAGTGCTCTGTCAAACTCTTCACGCAGTATCATATCTCCCATTTCATCTTCATCTACATCCTCTTCCATTTCCATAATATTGTCCTCAAGTACATCGCCCTTGTATAGACCCTCTATATACTCCTTCCACCTTTCTGCTTTCCCTTCTTTGCTTAGAACTGGGTTTCCATCTGAGCTTTTGATATTCATACAAGTGGTTCTCTTTTCTCCAAAGGTCTCTTTAATTTTCCTGTAGGCAGTATCTATCTTACCCCTAGTGAGATAAGCCTCTACATCCTTACTTTTGTCCTCTAGCCATCCCTGCTTAGCCATTTTGCACTTCCTGTCGATCTCATTTTTGAGACGTTTGTATTCTTTTTTGCCTGCTTCATTTACTGCATTTTTGTATTTTGTCCTTTCATCAATTAAATTTATTATCTCTTCTGTTACCCAAGGATTTCTAGCAGCCCTTGTCTTTTTACCTACTTTATCCTCTGCTGCCTTCACTACTTCATCCCTCAAAGCTACCCATTCTTCTTCTACTGCATTTATTTTCCACATTCCTGTCAATTGTTCCCTTATGTTCTCCCTGAAACTCTGTACAACGCCTGGTTCTTTCAGTTTATCCTGGTCCCATCTCCTTAAATTGCCACCTTTTTGCAGTTTCTTCAGCTTTAATCTACAGTTCATAACCAATAGATTGTGGTTAGAGTCCACATCTGCCCCTGGAATGTCTTACAATTTAAAACCTGGTTCCTAAATCTCTGTCTTACCATTATATAATCTATCTGAAACCTGTCAGTATCTCCAGGCTTCTTCCATGTATACAACCTTCTTTTATGATTCTTGAACCAAGTGTTAACTATGATTAAGCTGTGCTCTGTGCAAAATTCTACCAGACGGCTTCCTCTTTCATTTCTTCACCCCAATCCATATTCACCTACTACGTTTCCTTCTCTCCCTTTTCCTACTACCGAATTCCAGTCATCCATGACTATTAAATTTTCGTCTCCCTTCACTATCTGAATAATTTCTTTTATTTCATCATACATTTCTTCAAATTCTTCGTCATCTGCAGAGCTAGTTGGCATATAAACTTGTACTACTGTGGTAGGCGTGGGCTTCGTGTCTATCTTGGCCACAATAATGCGTTCACTATGCTGTTTGTAGTAGCTTACCTGCACTCCTATTTTTTTATTTATTATTAAACCTACTCCTGCATTACCCCTATTTGATTTTGTATTTATAACCCTGTATTTGCCTGACCAAAAGTCTTGTTCCTCCTGCCACTGAACTTCACTAATTCCCACTTTATCTAACTTTAACCTATCCATTTCCCTTTTTAAATTTTCTAACCTACTTGCCCGATTAAGGGATCTGACATTCCACGCTCCGATCCGTAGAACGCCAGTTTTCTTTCTCCTGATAACAGCGTCCTCCTGAGTAGTCCCCGCCCGGAGATCCGAATGGGGGACTATTTTACCTCCGGAATATTTTACCCAAGAGGACGCTATCATCATTAAACCATACAGTAAAGTTGCATGCCCGGCTGCTGCCCTCTTCAGGAACCACACGTTTTGTCTGGCCTCTCAACAGATACCCCTCCGTTGTGGTTGCACCTACGGTACGGCTATCTGTATCGTTGAGGCACGCAAGTCTCCCCACCGACGGCAAGGTCCATGGTTCATGGGGGGAGGGAACATGACATAGTGCTGTCTATTACACTGACCAAAGTCATGTAATGTATAGACTTCTCAGCTGAACCAGTGACACATGAAACTTTTTGTTAACCTGCAAAAATAACATTTTAGAGCAGTTTTCAAATTAAAGGCCTTAACTCCATATTTAAGGTTTATTATTTAATTATATGAAAGTTGACCATACAGTTTTTGGTTTAATGAATGAGATTTAAAAGAATAATATTGAAATAAAATGAAAATAATTGAATCAGTCAACACAATTTATTGACACTATGACCAACTATTTCTTTTTAAATAACAAAAAAATAAAAATATGTAAAATAAGGGAAAGGCAATCACTCACCTGTAGCAGATCAATGTGTGGAGCACAGAAACATGTAACAGAGAACAGCATTCAACTAGCTTTTGAGCACTCTCTCTTTTTCAAGTAGATGTACACTCATGCATACGACAGCCAAACATACACTATGATTTGCTGCCTGTGTGAATATGTGTACTTCTGCTAGTTAAAGAGATATTGCTCGAAAGCTAGTGTGAATACTGTTTTGAGTCCTTGCCTTTCCCTTATTATACTTATTGATCCATCCAGGAATTTCCATTATTGTTAAAAATTTGATATTCAGGTACAATTGAAAATAAGCAAACATGTTTTTAGACAAATGCAAAAGGGATGTAACCAATTTTACTTATGTTTAATTTAAATACCATACTTCCCCAAACAGCAGCCTGAAGATGAAAGTTTCAGATAATCTTATTGGTTCATTGCTTTGCACCTACACTTTGTACTAATTTATAATTTCTTCATAAGTTACATCACTTTCAATAACAAGCAAAGTAAAACTTTGATCCTAAAGCATTGAGGCTCGAAGCCTGTTTTTGATCAAATTCAATTTTGAACCTGAACTCTTCCATCATATTTTTGTGACCATAAGTGACAAGCATATTCTTCAGGTGACCTCAGTGGAAGGAAAATCTGAAAACCATTTTTCTCTCCTTGTATCATGCCCTTGGGTACAAACAGTGTCAAAGAATGAAAACAGTTCAACGTTCATCCAAGATAAGATTAAAGATGACATTATATCACAACAGAAAAAAGTGGATTTTCTACTCTCTAGAGATGCATGAAAGCACATTATTACTTCATGGAAATGCAAGCTGGTTACACCATGAATTGCTCTTCTATCTGCAAATACACCCCCCCCCCCTTTTTCCCTGTCCTCTTGAACCATGGACCTTGCCATAGATAGCTGTACCATAGGTGCAATCACACTTGTGGACTATCTGTGGAAAGGCCAGACTAACATGGTTTCTCAAGAGTGGTAACAAACCTTTCAGTAATTGCAGATTGACTGATCTGGCAGTGTCGTGTTAGCCAAAGTGGTTTTGCTATGTCAATACTGTGAACATTTGAAACGGGGGAAACTCCAGCCATTATATTTTCTGAGGATATGAAGCTCTGCTCTATGGCTTAATCATGTTGGCATCGTCCTGGGTAAAAGAGCCTAGGGGGAAATCTCCCTCATTTGAATCTCCTAGTGGGGTCTGTTCCAGTGGATGCTATCACCAAGAAAAACAAAACTGTTGTATATTGCATCCCTTAATAAGGTAGATAGAATACAGAGTTTAAAAAAGTGAGAAGAGGACATATAATAAGGTAAATACCTACAGAGTAATTACCACAGTTAAATAGGCGTAATGTTTTTGTGTTTTCGTTGTGTTTCATTTTTGCACTCAGAGCAAACTGCTAACAGTACATTCTTCAAAGCAATCCTTATTTTTATATGAAGCTTATTAGGGATGTCAGTGCTGATGACACTTTGTTCTTACCCACCTAGGGTTTTGCATTCATCAGTTTTGTTTAGTTGCCCCTTACGATTCCAAAATACTTTGTAGATCCCCATTCCTATACTTGACATATTGCTGTGCACACTTGCGACTATAACATGTCATTGTCCTAACTCTTCTTTGTTCTCTGCAATTTCAAAAAGTGAATTCTTCATCACCTCAAAATAGGGGTTTTGCACCATGATTGAGAAGATGCTGTACCTTTTTGGAATGCAACATAGTATTAAAAAACACTTTTTATTTTAATTTTTTTTTTTTGTCATCATGCGGGCTGCAGCACAGATAAACAGCAAATGAATGCCATTCAATATCTGACAAGATCTTTACTTTTTGTGATGCAGTTTTGCGAACTGATTTCAAATCTGAAAACCATTTTGCTCTCCTTATGCCAAGTTTAGAAGGTGTCAACAAAATGTTTATTCTTTGTAGAACACCACTCAACAGAAATTATAGTGTTTTTGTTTTTCCATACACTGGCATAAAGAACTATAACACCTTGTGAGGAACTCCAGTGAAACTGTCCTTCAAATAAGATTTTTCAATGCATTGAAATACTGTCAAGTTTAATTACCATCATAAATCAAGCCCTTGGATACAAACAGTGTCAAGGAATGAAAACAGTTCATCATTCATCCAAGGCAAGATTAAAGATAATATTATTACACAACAGAATGGAGTGGATTTTCTACACACTAGAGATGCATGAAAGCTTATTATTACTTCATGCAAATGCAAGCAGGTTACACCAAGAATTGCTCTTCTACCTGCAAATATCCCCCCTCCCCCTCCTTCTCCCTGCCCTCTTGAACCATGGACCTTGCCACAGCGGGGTGGTCTGCAAGCTTAAAAAAATAGATACCTGTAGCATAGGTGCAATCACACTCATGGGGTATCTGTGGAAAGGCCAGACTAACATGGTTTCTCAAGAGTGGCAACAAACCTTTCAGTAGTTGCAGAGGCAACAGTCTGGATGATTGCCTGATCTGGCGTTGTAGTGTTAGCCAGAGTGGCTTTGCTTTGTCAATACTGTGAACATTTGAAAAGGGGGAAACTACAGACATTATATTTTCTGAGGATATGAAGCTCTGCTCTGTGGCTTAATCATGTTGGCATCATCCTGGGTAAAATAGCCCCCCTAACTCCCCCCATTTGAATCTCCGAGTGGGGTCTGTTCCAGTGGATGCCATCACCAAGAAAAACAAAACTGTTGCATATTGTGTCCCTTAATAAGGTAGATAGAATACAGAGTTTAAAAAAGCAAGAAGAGCACATATGATCAGGTAAATACAGAGTAATTAACACAGTCAAATAAGTGTATTGCAGAAGTAGGTATAATAATGAATACAAAAATAGGAATGTGGGTAAGTAACCATGAACAGCATAGTGAATGCTTTATCACAGCCCATCGCAACAGTATCAGTACTAGCTCTGCAGATGAAGAAGATATTGAAAGAATAAATGACTGGCAAAAGAATTATCCCATTTGTCAAGGGAAACACAAATTTGTTATTCGAGAGTGGTATTTGATAACAGAAAAAGGAAGAGAAGGAAAACCTTGACTGCTGGAAAGAAATGAAAGGGGAAGCTATCTTATATAATTGTGCATAGACCATAGTTTAATCATTGTTAAGACTTGGTTTAAGAATGATGAAGGAAAAAGATAGTACAGATGAAAGAGACTTGGAGACACTGCATAGTTTGCCTGCTCACATAATGGCGAGACAGATTTTGAAACAAGATTTTAAACTGCAAAACATTTCCAGGGATGTGTGTGGATTCTAATAATATTTTATTGGTTATGAACTGTGGAGTAAAACTGAAGAAAGGGAGGAAATTGAAGAGATGAGGAGGATCTGGATAAATTGAAAGAAGTACGTTATTGTGAGTTTTAAAGAAGCATCAGACAATGATTGACTGAAACAAGGCAGACAATGATTGACTGAAACAAGGAAAAGGGAAATATAAAAATGAAGCAGGCAAAAGGGATTACAAATAATTTACAAAGTGCAAAATGGCTAGAGGAGAAACACAGAGTTGTAGAAGCTTGTATGACTATGGGAAAGAAGGTCATCACAAAACAAACTTGAAGAAAATATTACAAAAAGCGAAGAGGTAATACATGAAGATGAGATGGGAGATATGATATGGCAAAAAAATCTGATAGATCATTGAAAGACCTAATTGAAAACAAGGCCCCTGGAGTGGACAACATTCCTCAGAATTATAAAGATGCTTCAGAGAATGTAACATGTCAAAACTATAGCGCCTAGTAATCAAGATATGATGCTGGTGAAATATCCTAAGACATCAAGCTGGAGCACTGATGCCAACCATCAATTTGTAGAGCTCTTGTGACAAGATACCTTAGTTGCCATATCTAAGAAAGTTGCTGGTAGAAGTGCTGGCAGCTTGAAATACCTCAGCTGCAAGACTTGGTAGCTTGTCTGCAAATGTGCAACACCTTTCTGTGACCTCAGCTTGACTATGCATGTATGGTTTATGTATCAGCAAACTTGTCTTACTTAAGGATTCTAGTTGCTGTGCATTGTGTGTGGGGCTGGTAGCAAGTATTTTATGAGCATCTTATTTCCCAGTGTGTGTCACAAATTATCAACCAATTGTTACTAAAATAGTGCATTATGCATATAACATTTTTTTATTTACAACAATAATCAAAATACAGTTCTTTAGGATCTCTCTTAACCCTCAAGCCAGTGCACTTTGTACTTTGTACACATGTCAAGAACAGCTGTCTTTATGTTACCAAGATAAACACGTGTATCAGCAGTATTACAGTTAAGTTAAAGTTTAATGAAACAATGATTCTTTAGTGTTTGTTTGGCATGGTTATAACAGATGTTTTTCAATTTTTACTAATAACCAGGTAAAAAAAAAGGAAAAAAACAACTATCAGTTAGCCATAGTCGTGGAGACAAAATTTTTGGTTTTAATTTTTTTTTTGGTAAAATTTCAATTGGTTTTATGTACTGCATTATAATAGGAAATGAGAAAAGCAATCGGTGCTATTTTAATAAGAACTGGTACAGCACTTCTGAGACAGTAATGTTCCTATTACAATGTAGCATGGCCTGTTAGATGGTATGCATGTTTGAGTACATGCAGTGTGCAAGACATGTCCCATCTAGTCTATATGATAGTTTCTTGCTGTTGTCATTAGACATGAGTTGTATTTCAGAATGGCAACATTCCCAGTCTGAAACTATTTTACTAAATGTGGTGTCAGTGAAGTACAATGTTCCATTTGCTTTAAAAAGTTAAAAATGGGAGGAGCTGCAACAAACTTTTGATGACATGCGAGAAGTAAACTTAACAATTCACTCATAATTTACGATAAAAATATAAAGTAGCTGTTTTGGTTTCTGTGTATACATAATATGCCTTTATTTTTCGTGTTGATGTGTTCATTTTCAAGGCCTACAAGCAGATAGTGTTTTTGAACTTCAGTTTTCACTCTTTATCACTGACTATTTGTAATGCCCAAGTAGTGATATGGCCCTCAGTTACAATATGATTTTTGATCAGAGTTTCAAAAAATTAGAATCAGTTGAATACTGGTGACTTCATTGTAACATTCAAATACTTAACATTTTTTGAAAAAAGCATCAAATGTTGGACAGACAAATTTTTCTTTTATTTGCCTATTTAATTTAATAAAATTGGTTATTTCAGAAACTGGTTGTTTCAGCGATAATCTCCATCTCCGTGGTCCATAACTCTGTATCTGGAGTGTTTCAGAACATTTGGCATGGAAAACAAGGCCTTTCCCATTCTGAAAAAGTTCACATTGGTCTTCACGTATTTGGCACTATGAGTGTCACCACCGGATGCAACTGTGGTCCTCTTCAGACACTTCACATAATGTGCTTATTTTCCACTGATACTGGCTTTACAGTGATGCAGTGTACCAACAATCATGATCTCTTCCTCTCTGTGGATTACAATAGTTTTGTAGTACTCCCCTGGAATACTTGCCTGACAATTTGTGCAGAAAGACACATGCTTCTTTTTCACATATAATATCATTCAAACTATGACCTTGGAATACTCTCTCTTTGTATCACCTGCAAACCCTCGATTGAGGCATCGTATCACGACACGTTCATGTGTTCCTGTTTCTCCACAGATATATTCATCATTGTTTCTTACACTGAATATAGAGAAATAACTTGGATATTGTCTGTGTCCTGTCAGCATATTGAGCATCCCCATCAAAGGATTTAGATGGCTTAGTTTTGCACATTCTCTAACATCTGATATGATACTGTACAGTCTTTTTCGTGTATTGGCAGTGCCCCAGAGTCACAGTTCGTCACTCATCCATATTTTTATCTCTCTTGCCAGTTTATTTTTCCAAAATTGCCTTTTCTGAACAAACATTCAACACCCCTTCCACTAATCTGTAGGTCATTTGGATGCACTCCAAGCAACACTAAGAGATGTTCTACTGACACTGTGTGGTAGGCACCGGAGATCGCTGTAAGGACATTGACACATTGCACTTGCACGAAGCTCTTGTGGCATCTAGTTGTGTGGGGCATTGAGATCCTACATGACACTGAATATGGCGAAAGTAGCAATTTGTTAAAACTACCTTATTATTTTATGTAAAGCAAACAGTGTGTGATTATGTGGATAATGAAGGAGATACAGTACTTCAAAATCATAAATAGATGACTGCAGGACAAAATAGTGATGTAAACTTCTCCAGTTTTTGGAAATGGGAATAAATTCCTGGAGTGCATTGTGGTATGCATAAAAAAATGTAACTGGTGCAGCATCTTATTATTATTATTATTGTTATTATTATCACCATCATCATTATTATTAACCACATTACATTTAAGGGAAGCTAATGGTCATCCCATTTCAGATAAGAAGGTTTTACTGACTAATAATGTTGACAATCTTGAGGAGAAGTTTGTTTTTTGAAATAGACAATGTCTTACTGAATTAAAAGATATGCTGTGAATTTGGAGGGATACCAGAGACAAAGAGCTCACATTTGTAGCACTTTTGGTCACACGTTATGTAAGCACAGGTGTGTGTTACAGTACGCACTGCACCCTGATCGCAAGAACTACACAGCCAAGATAAGATTTTTGCTTTCAGTGCTGTTTTCCAATAGTGTCAGCAACAGGCTCGACCAGTTGCAGAAGTCCCAAGTCTCTCTCTCTCTCTCTCTCTCTCACTCTCTCTCTCCCACTCCCCCTCCTCTCATTCCCACAAACGTGTTTGGTTGAGTGTCATGCTGATATGAAGCTGCATGTTTCTGAGAAATACCTAGAGATGACAGTCCTTGATATTTCAGAGGCTGTTTGTGAATCTGTGGAAAACAGCCATAGGAAAAGCTCCATTCTGCAACCCATGATGGTGCACTATTAAAAAAAATTCTCTTATTTATGAAGATGATTTGGAGTATTTGTTACTTTACTCACTCAAACATCATATGCCGAAACAGCATATAATGGAAGTAATTACGAATTCTATAAATTTTGAGCAGTTACAGCATAAATCACTCTCAGTTCAAAGAATTTCCAAAAGATACACAAGTGAAGAATGGGGACACATCTTATTGCCACACAGTGCAATGCTTAGTTGGAGAAAAGTTTGTGATGTTTTCTTTGTCATTCTTGAGGAACTCTGTTTTTCCTTGAAATAAAAGTGTAAATGTTACCATGCCTGTAAAACCAAAAGTAAGCATCCTGCTTATTTTTCCCAAATAAGCATCTGAAGAACTCGTATTTGTCACTACACCACAAAGAGCAGCTAATCTTCATATATATAAAAGGAAATGTCCTGACTGATTCACTGACTCATCATCACCGAGTCCAAACCACTGAGAATAGAAACTTGAAATTTGGAGAAGGTATTGATCTTATACTGTAAGCATCATTTAACATGGTAATTTTTTGAAAGTCTACCCCTAAAAGGGTGAAATAGGTGATGAAAGTTTTTATGGAAGTATTTCATTAGACTAAGAAATGCAAAGTCCAGGTTGGAATATCAACAGTATTATGAAAAGTATAGATTACTATTCACTGTAATGCTGACTCAATGAATTGCAGACAGGCACAATTAAAAGACAGTTACATTGAGCTTTTGGCCAAAGCCTTCTTCAGAAGCACATCTCAAGCACACATGACCGCCCTGTCCGACTGCTCTGACCATGGTGCAGTGGTGTTGAGTTCAATACAAGTACTGAGCTAGGTAAGGGGGAGAGATAAAAAGCCATGTGGGGGGAGAGGGGAGCAGTAAAGGAGACGAGCACACAAGTGGAAAAAGAAGAGTGTGTGCATTGGCAGAGAGCAGAGCATAATGAGGGTGAGTGGATGTGAATCGGGAGGCAGTGATAGGACAGAGGGCTGGGAACTATTAGCTGGTTGATTCGGGGGAGGGGACCAAACAGTGAGGTCATCAGTGAAGAATGTGGAACAAAGTTGGCTGTGTCCTTTCAAAGGGACTGTCCCGGCATTTGCCTAAAGCAATTTAGGGAAATCAAGGAAAATATAAATCAGGATGGGCAGACACAGGTTTGAACCATTGTCCCCCGAAATGCGAGTCCAATGTGATAACCACAGCACCACTGCAATTGTTGGGTGGAGGTTGTGGAAGCAGTAGCTTACCACAGGTGGAGGCCAGGATGATTTTGGGAGCAGAGAATGAGCTGTAAGGATAATTCCCATCTGTTCAGTGCCCCAGGTTGTGAAGCAGCCATTGAAATTAAGCATGTAATGTTCAGCTGCATGTTGTGCCACAGTGTGGTCTACTTTGTTCTTGGCCACAGTTTGACGGGTGGGGTGTGGGGGATTATTCACCCTGGTTGGTAGTTATACCAATACAAAAAACTGTGCAATGATTGCAGCAGAACTGGTATGTGGCATGGCTGCATTCACAGGTGGCTCAGCTTCTGATAGTGTAGGATAAGCCTGTGACAGGACTGGAATAGGAAGTTCTGGATGGGTTGTTGGGCATGCCTTGATCTTGGTCTTAGAGAACATATTCCTGTGCCAATGGGATGGGATTGGAAGTGACATAGAGATGGACTGTGATGATGTGGAGATTGGTTGGGTGATGGACCACCACTTCAGGAAGGGTAGGAAGGATCTTGGGTGGGTGATGGACCACCACTTTAGGGAGGGCAGGAAGGATCTTGGGTAGGATACGTTTCATTTCAGGGGACAATGATAGATAACTAAAGCCCTGATAAAGGTTCAATTGTTTCAGTCTGAAGTAGTATTAGGTGATGAATGGGGCACTCCCTCAAAGCTGGTTCTTGGAGGTGGTGGGAAAACTGGGGGTGTGGCGGGTATGGCATGGGAAATGCCAAGTAGCTCTGGGAGGTACTAACTGTCTGTGAAGGCCTTTGTGAGACTTTCAGCATACTGGGCAAGAGAGTTCTTGTCACTGCAGATACACTGCTGACTAGGTCGGTGGAGGAGGGGGAGGGAGTGGAGACAGTGTCTGTGAAGGCCTTCAGCATACTGGGAAGAGTGTTCTTGTCAAGGCAAATATGCCAGGCTGCAGGCTGTATGGGAGGGATTTTTGTAGTGTGGAAGGGATGTCAGCTGTCAAAATATAGGTACTGTTCGTGGTTGTGGGTATAATGTAACAGAGGTGTGGATGGAGCTGTCTTGAGGAGGAGGTCACATCCAGGATGGTGCCACACTGGGTTCAGAAGGACCAGGTGAAGTGGATAGCAGAAAAGGTGTTGAGATTGTGAAGAATGAGGGTAGGGTGTCTTAGCCCTGAATCCTGATCATGAAGATATCATCAATGAACCTGAAACAGACCATGAGTCTGTGGGATTTGGAGGCTAGGAAGGTTCGTCTAGATGGCAAACAGGTTGGCATAGAAGGGTGCCATTTGATTGCCCATGGCTGTGCTGTGGATTTGTTTGTGTACCTTCCCTTCAAAAGAGTAGTAGTTGCCTGCTAGGATAAAGTTAGTAAGGGATATGAGGAATTAGGTAGTGGGTTTGGAATCTGAAGGACATTGAGAGAGAGTGTGTTCAGTAGCGGCAAGACCATGGACACAAGTGATGTTGGTGTATAGAAGAGTGGCATCAACTGTGATCAGTAGGAATCAAGGAAATAAAAGTATGGGTATGGTGGAGAGTCAGTGAAGGAAGTGATCAGTATTTTTGGCATTGGGTGACTAGATTTTGGACAATTTGTTGGAAGTGTTGGACAAGGAGAGCCGAAATTCTTTCAGTGGGAGAAAAATAACCAGTTACAATGGGGTGTTTACGATTGTTGGGTTTGTGGATTTTGAGGCGCATTTAGAAGTCAGGTGTGCAGGGTATCACAGGTGGAGGATAGAGATGTATTCATGGGAGAGCTTCAGGGAAGGGCCTAAAGCTGTCGGCACCCATGCCATGCATTCACACGTTAAACAAGCAAAGTTTCTGATGTCACATCACACTGGGGAGTTTTTCTGAAAGTGCAGAGCAATATATAGCATGTCAGATATTCTGAACGTGCATATGAATGTAGACCAATGAGACTTCACACAAAACACCTTGACTAGCATATATACAAGGAAGGAAATGTGAGTTTTAATAGAGTTTATTTGGGAATTTTACACCGCCCGTTTCATAAACAGTGCAATATGTGAGATAGATACAGCTGACAACAGTGAATGGAGTGCACTGTCATCATGTATACCACGTTGAGGCTCACATACCATACACACAAGTTGCATCATTTCTGAGCATTCAATGTTGAACTCGGCACACTCAATGTTGACGTTCAAAAGCACCGTCCTAGCATGATGGCTTAAGGCTTTAAATGGGGTTTGGAGGTTATGTCGGACATCTGGGATGGGATCACTATGGAAGAGTTTATAGGTAGAGGAGTCAGACAACTGGCTGAGACCTTCTGCCAGGTAGTCAGTATAATTCATAATGACAGTTGCAGAACCTTTGTTTGCAGGTAGGATGATTAGATCAGCATCTGTTCTCTGTCTGTGTATGGCTGTCCTTTCTTCTGCAGAAATGTTGGTGTTGGAGGAAGGGAATTCTTGGAAGATAACCAAAGAGTGGTTAGGCAGGAGGGGGAAGATTGTGATTAGATGGTGGAATGAACTAGGAGAGGCAGGGTCCAATATTGGGATTAGGCTTGGTTTGGTTGGAGGGATTGATGGCAAAGAAGTGTTTCCACTGCAGGCACTGGAATAAGGGGAATAGGTCTTTGACAAGCCCAACGGAGATGAATTTGGGTGTGAGGCTGAAGAAGGAAAAGGGTACAAACAAATCTGCGGCACAACCACGGCCACCTGCATGGCACACTCATATTCCAACCCCTTGTCTGCTTCAAGTTTATTGATGATATCTTCATGATCTGGCTCAGGACCAAGACACCCTGTCCTCATTCCTTAACAACCTAAGTACCTTCTCTCATACCTAATTCACCTGGTCATCCTTAATCCACTGAGCCACCACCTTGGAAGTTGACACCCTCCTTCTGATGGGTCCAGCCACTCATCTGTCTACTTTAAACCCACCAACCACAGGTGCCATCCCTCCCACATCAAAAAATCCCTCCCATACAGCCCGGCCACCCTGGGGCAGTGTATCTGCAGTGATAAGAACCCTTGCCCAATATGCTGAATCTTTCACAAAGGCCTTCACAGACAGGCAGTAGCCCCCGGACCTAGCTGGCAAACTGATTTCCCATGCTATATCCCCACACTGAAGAACCAGCTACAACAGAGCACCCCCTTTCATCACCCAAATACTACCCCAGACTGGAACAACTGAACCACATCCTACATCAGGGCTTTGATTATATATCATCATGTACTGAAATGAGGGACGTCCTGCCCAAGGTCCTTCCTACTCCTCCTAAAATGGTGGTTTGTCATTCATTCAACCTCCCCAAAAATTCTAATCCATCCCCATGCCATTTCAACCCCAACACAGCGATCATATTCCTGTGAAAGACCCATGTGCAAGACCTGCCCAGTCCACTCACCCAGCATTTCCTATTCCAGTTCTTTCACAGGCATACCCTACCCCTTCAGAGGCTGGGCTGCCTGTGAATGCAACCATGCCATATATCAGTTCTGTTGCAGTCATTGCACAGCTTTATATTGGTATGACTGCCAACCAGGTGCTCACCTGGATGAATAGCCACTGTACAACACTCGCCATGCATTAGCAAGACTGGTAACAGTTTCTGCTTGTATTAATGCCACTGTACATGCATAGTGGGGTCATTGCTGGAGATGTGCAATTCCATCACACCTCACAGTTGTTTCACCACTGACTTGCTTGTTTCAAATGATTTTCCTTTCATTACAGTGCAAGCACTAGTCATGGACTCGCCGGATCTGGACACGGATATATGGCTGGAATGGTAAATTGTGAACGGAATCCTAAACTAATGGTTCTTGTCAGTAAACACTGCACATTTTAAAAGGGGTGTGATATAATTAACTAATCATATTGTGGTGTTGTCACATACCCATATACCACTTTACACAATTACATTCCAGCCTGCAACTATAGGCAGATTATCTAGAAGACACTCATACTGCAAACATCTCACAATCACAGACTGCAAATATGCAATACGAACCATGAAATTGACAATACTTATCAAAAACCTCTTCTGATAGTAAATACAGAAGCCATGATAACAATCCAACCTTTAATGCACTTCATTCAATAATTATAGTAATCAGCAGGAGCTACAACTGACACATGTCCACTCCTCCTAACTTTCTGCAACGCACGGTAGGGACACCTCGTCTCAGCCAGTCAGCACTGCAGAAATTTTGATTTTTTTTTGACTATATACAATGCTACCTGGCTCTGACAAGCCATGTCACCAATTTCACATCATAAGAAGCTATCTTCACTCTCCACCCCCACCAGCTCTCTCTCTCTCTCTCATTCTCACTCAATAGGCTGGCAACATATTGCACAACATTATGAAATATTAGGAGCCCATTATTTGACATAAATGTTGTGCATTCCTCTCCTTCATTGTTTTCAAAATGGGAAGTTCTCAGAAAACAGTGACAATTTCAAAAACTATGAAGAAGGTAGCAGATCTCTTGTCTGCGTCTTTCTGAGTTATAGATAAATAGAGGTCATATTTTAAGGTATTGCTAATAATTACTTGGAATATGCCTAATTGTACCATCTGAGTTTGAATGATTTATTGTTTGCTTACTGTATCAACTGCAGTGTATTGCTTGCCATTTATAAGCACTTAAATAATCATAATTATTCTAACAGTCATGTTATATATGGCTTTTCAGCACTCTGCCATTCATTTTCATATCACTATATGGTTGACCAGATGCTGCTAATGGCTTTCTATCTAGTAATGTTAATCCAATATGTAATCCTCATCTGTAGTGTGGTTCCTGCAAGGCTGGCATGCGTCATCCATTTCCTCACCTCTTCATAGATTATGTCAACATGAAATGAAATTTTACAGAGATTAGTGATAAACAATGGTAATCAGGGAAGTAAGGACAAATTTGAATTTTGCACTATATTGTCATATGATTGTTGGTAGTCATGGTTTTTTCATGTTTGTTATTTGCGATTGTTCCCGTTAGTAGCCTGACCACTTTTGTGTGGTGAGCATTGTTGTTTGATGTTTATTTTTGTCATGGAGCAGATGACACCTGAGTAGCATATCCAAGTGATAAAAAGTTATTACAAGAACAGTGAAAGTCCCACAGCAACTGTCTGTGAATTGTGTGTGACACTTGGACGTAATGTTGCTCCAAATGAGCTATCAGTACAGAAGTTGATCCGGAATTTTGAGGCTGCGGGTCTTGTTTCAAACACTGAAAAAACAGGACAACTATCTCTGTTCGAAAGCAAGAGAACATTGCTGTTGTGCATGACAATGTGACTGTAAGCCCCAGAAAACTGGTTCACCAACGAGCTCAACTGTTGAATTTATCACCAAGTTCACTGCGTGAAATCCTTTTCAAAACATCTGAAAATGCATGCATACAAGATTCAACTTACACAAGAGTTGAAGCCTGCTGATCATGGACAGGCACACGATTTGCTCATTGGGTCTTGGCTCAACAAGTGGGGAATGAGAACTTTGCAAAAAGACTCACTATTTTCTCCTTTACATGCTTTCTTCTCTCACTTTTCCCTACCTTAAGAATTTGAGCAGGCTGCTTCAGCTGGTTTCCCATCAGAACCTATCCTTGCTAATTACACACTTACACAGTTTCTTTTCTTTTTCCCTAGGTTGTTTACTTAATTGCTGGCTCCTGTTTTATTATGATGCCCATCATGCGTTGTTTGAATGCTTATGCAGCTTGTGTGCGCCTAGCATTATAATAATTTATTATCCTTGTTAACCCATAATATTTTTGTCGTGTTTTGTTTTCATTATCCTTGACACACATTCTTTCCTTATCTATTCTTATTTGTGTCCGTTTTCTTGAAGAATGTCTTATTGGGCTCTACAATGTCTTTACTGTATTTTTTTCTGTAGCTATACAATTGTCACTGTTCTCCTGCCATTTGATGGATAAAGAATACAATTGATAGATTTATAGACAGTAGAAGAGTAGACAATAGCGCAGAAATCTAAATGAGGAAACAGCACTATTGTAGCTTGAGGTCTTTTAATCACTAATTACCTACTCACAAAGGTCTAAAGTCCTCTAAGGTTGTTTACTGTCAGCTCCATACTGTGAGTTTTCTCCTTTGTTCGTGTAGTATTGCCATTCACGATTACCTTAGGGACTGTTGTGTCTTGTTGACCACATATACGTTGTTCATTATATCGTGCTCATCATTGAACTCACTCTATTCCTTTTGTAACTCTAATCTTATTTCATGAATTACTTTCCAAATTAAATCCATATTCTCGTCTATAGGTGTTATGTTACCATAACTAGAACTTACCTACTGTTCCGTATTTGTATTTTCTTTATTCTCATCCTTGCTGCCATTGTCATAATCATTAATTTCTTATGAACTTAAATTTGAAGATTCGTCATTCCAGGTATCTACCCTTGGATTTCCAAACTGATCAAATTCTGCTACACTTTTACTGGAAAATTTAAAATTATATCTTATTTCCACTTGCGGTCTGCTTGATTATTGTGGTGTGTGATTTTTGTTTCTGCTTTACAGCTTTTTGTTGGAATGGAGTCCCAGTGTTCTGCTGGGCTATGTTGCGTTCCAAAGGATGACTTTCATTTTTGTCGTCATTTGCTGAGAGGGTCACCCAGTCCTGTGTGAGGCCCCCAGTGTGTGCATCACTGTCTGTGCTAGGTGTCCCACTGCTCAACGTTACTGCATCTACACTGTGCCACCTGCCTCTGCATGTCTGCAAAGTGAAGTACCATCCCATATTTTTGCCATCTTCTGCTCTTGATGTCTGTCTTTAATCTATCTTTCCATTATATGCCTTCACAATGTTACACCCATGTAATCTGCCACTGCTCGACACAAAATGTGCCAGTTTCCAAATTTTGTTGAAAGCTGAATAGGTACATGTGGACAGGTGGAAAATGGAAATAATAATTGCTTGTATAATTGGAAAAACTGATTGGAAAGAATAGTTGAAAGAAATTTGAAGGTTATTTTAGGAATCTATACACAATCCTGGGTGAACTTTAACTGATATCAATATCCACAGACCTTCAAAATCTATAATTCAAGGCCAATAAACGTAATTTGTATTACATACTGCTTCACATTATCATATCCTCCGAATATTGTGTAAATTCTTCTTGTCTGCTCTGAACCTCTTGATGCAGGATCATGGCAGTGAGTGAAATGACGAACAGATAGGAGCGGATGCCTTAAATGTGTGACTAAATTTTGCTTTTCTCATAACTTTTTATAACATTTTTAATGTACAGTTGAAATACACATTTTTAACAATGCTGGTATGGCGGACCCAAACATACGTCCGTACACTATCCTTATCAAAACAAAAGGGTGAAAATACAGGAATTAATAAATGGAAGAGTTTTTACACCTAAATAATTCAGAGACAGTGTTGAACTTATTCTGTAAGCATTGTTTAAGAAGGAATTTTTCGAAAGTCCACCACTAAGGTGGAGGGGGTGAAAAGTTTCTTTGAAAGTATATCACTATCAATGCAAAAAAAAAAAAAAAAAAAAAAAAAAAAAAAAAAAAAAATTATATTTGATTTCCCTGTCAGAAATACAAAAAAATAAGTGTTTCAGTATTTTTATAAAGTGAAAATATTTCCATTTATTAAAACATTTTTAGAGTTAAATCTATATCTATGAAAACTAGTATTGACTTCTCTGTTAGAAATAATGAAATAGGTGTTAGGGAATGAGAGTTTATGTGGAAATATCACCACAAGAATTCAAAAGGCAGTATTAACAAAAACCTAAGGCTTCAGCTAGCCAGAATCACTTTTTGGTCAGAAGTACATTTGGAAAATCACGATGTTTCTATGGCTTTAATTAGCGTGAAAGGTAAGACGGTGTCGCAATTTGCAAACTACATCAAAGAAAGCTATTTTAAAACTACCTGAAATAACCAATTTTAATTATTACTAAGCTAAAATAAAACAACTCAGAAGTCTTTGGAAATATGAATGAAATTATTCAGTACCGTAAAACGAGGTGAATAGGTTAACTTTTCATGTTCAAAGATGTGTATCTCCTCAGCCAATTGATGTAAATTGATGAAACAATAGCCATTTTGTGTGTCTTCATCTGTAGTTTTGAATCCGATATTTGGCTTTCTCTTTATTGTATATGACGAATTTTAATAATTTTTTAAATACTCTGATTCTATTGTTCTGAAGGCCGGGGTGAATAGGATCAGCCACAGTATTTTCCCAAATTATTCCCAGATGATTGCCACATAGAAAAAAGAAGTCTACACATGATTAAAATTATTTTATTGAAAAAAAGAAAGAAATTTTATGTAGAAAACTTAAAATAATGCTACAACTTATTCTAAGAACATGGAATCCACATAAAAGCTGTATTGACCCCTTTGAATGTTAGCGACTTTTATCTTCCTCTCCATTTGTATTGGGGTCATTTCACATATATCGTCCACGTCTGGGAAAACAAAGACAGTGTTCTTTTTCCCAACCCTTTTCCGAAGGCACTTAACAGTCATTGCTTACTCAGTTACAGTGACAATTGTGCCTATGAACCTCCTGTGTCCATTTTTTGTGTCAAATCTAACAATGACAAAGTCACCAGGCTGAAGTTCATAAGGTGAAAACACTTCTTCAGATCCACTGATAGCGCTTGTGCCCTCGCCTGGGTTCTCATGTTCATTGGTGGAGAGAGTTGGTGAGCCGTTACCTCCAGACACATCGTCACTTTTGTCTCTTTTCATCATCAGGGAAATCATGTACTGACACACTTTTCCCAGCCTGCACTAGAACCCTGGTTCGCCGCTGTCTCTCAGGCCTTTCATCACTCCCTCGAAATTCTTGGAGCAATTCTATGAGGGCTCGATCAACATCCTGTGGATTTGCGGGTCCTTCACCATCATCTTCAACACCAAGAACTCTGCTAATTACTCTCTCAGAACTGAACGGCAGAATCCCACATTTCTCGAAACCAGCCTCGATGTTTCTTGCGGTATTTACTTCCAGAGCCCTCACAAGCTGGTTTAGTAATCAGGGAAACATATCCTTTGGAATGGTGGTATCCTTACGACCGGAACCCAACTTCCATTTTGAGAAAGCTTCGCCAGCTGGTCTTCAGTGGACGAAAAAATGCCACGTCAAGAGGCTGAGTGAGATGCTTAGAGTTTTTGGGAAGAAAAATCATTCTTACACCATTCTCTTCACAAGCCTTGACTGAAGCCATTGAAAGATGAGTGGAAAGGCTGTCGCCGATTAAAATTTCGGGGCCTTCTAACTTCCTATAAAAAGGCAAAACGACTGTGGTAATCCAGTCATCAAAGCACAGCATCAAACCACCCATTTTCACTTCTATAAAATCGGGTGGCTTTGGGAGCACCATCCATCCATGAGGCATACAAGTGCTTTGAGCGATAAACAACATACAAAGGCAGCAGTTTTCCATTTGCTGCAGCAGCAAACATAATTGACATTGCTGCTTTGGAGGTATTTATGACTCTCTCAGGATATTTTGTGATCCTCTTTTCGTATGTCCCGGATCATCTGTTAAGTTCGTTTCACTGATATTCACATCATTACTTGGGGGAACATCTTTAAGTTCCTTCTCTAAATTATCAAAATATTCCCACAGGACAGATCTCGACACAGAAGCACATGCTCTTTATATGTTCTGGCACAGTTTTAGACTCAATTTTTCTTTGTGCCTCCTCAAAAAGCTAATAGTGAATTCATGACCAGGTAAATTATTTTTGAATTTTCTAACAACTTTACCTCTCCGGTCCAAGAATCCTTTGACAAACAATCGCAGTCAACTGGTCAAAGGGATCACCCAACTCGGCACAAATAGGGAGCCTGTCCACAGTAAACGCCTCTTCATCTGTGGAGAGTGCAGTTTGTCCCCCTTGGGGGCGCACATTCTTATTCCTAAAATGTCGGTGGAGAACTGTGTATGGAATGCTGAAATTTCTGGCAGCTTGCCTAATGCTGCTCCCTCCTTTAACAGCAGCAATCGCTTGGGCCAATTCATTCTTGCTTCTCTTTGTGTAGGATTTCCCACGAGGATCAGGAATGTAATTTCTGGGCATTTTAATCAGTCTGGAAATTAAATAGAACAAAACATTCAAGACACAAGCAGGTAGTGTCCCATAACCAAATGTAAGCCCGATAATAGTGTTATTTTATACTGATCCTATTCAACCCATTTTTTTTTAAAGTGCGTTCGTTTGAGCAAAATAAAATGAAATATATTTAATACTCACCAAAAACAAAGGAGGACTTAAATTCAAAACACAATTCTCGGTAGAAGCACTGATTTTGATGATACACAACTGCCGACCACACACCACTGTATACTAAGTTTTCGGACATGGGAATCCCCGCCAACATGTTTACAGTGCTCTATAAACCAGGTTAGCCACTACTGAAACACAAAATGTTCGTGAATGTGTTCCTCAAGGGCAATACTGCCAACTGACGCACTGGTTTCCATATTTTATTGTGATCCAGTGTAGTTTCTATTGTTTTGAAGTTTTTCTGTAAGAATTGATCCTATTCACCCCATTTTACGGTACTCGTACATAATTGATTGACTATTCATATAGCATAATACAGATATTTACAAACAGGTGTTAAAACTTTTAAAATAGAAAACGGAATAAAAGTGCAATAGCCTATAACAGCTGTATTTATTGAAGTCGATTAGAGCTCTCACAACTGGCTTCTCCTGGTGTATATAATGCTACGTCATATGGCATAGGGAGCTATTACAGAATGTTGCATCATGATAATTGACATGACTAGGCATAGTTCTCAGCCTTCTTCAACTGGTAAGATCATCATCAATGAAGAATGTCCAGTCTTATGTTACTTCATCATGATTCTGTCTGTCACTTGACCGATTGAAATACGTTGCTGTTGGTCCATATCAAGCAAAGGATAATGCCCCTCATAAATGTTATCCAGGAAAATATTGGGTTCAGAAGGTGACATACTTATGTGTGTTTGTCACCTACGTAATAGTAATTGTAGTAACTGACAACACAAGCTTAGCTGCTATCTGGATAACCGGATAACAGTCACCGCGCATGCTCTGTCAATAGACTGGAAACCTCGTAGCTTGATTTATCAGTCAGTACGGTTACTATTATGTAGGTGACAAACACACACACGTGTGTCAATTTCTGAACCCAGTATTTTCTCGGATAACGTTTACTATTGGCATCATCCTTTGCTTGATGTGGGCCTACAAGAACATATTTTGATCACTCATGTGACAGTTAGTTTATCGTGATTCTAACATAGACTGAACATTCATTCTCGATGGTTGTTTTACCAACTGAAGAAAGCTGAGAAATTTGCCTAGCCATGCCTACTGTTATTTATGCTGTGGCATTCTGTAATAGCTACCTGTCCCATGCAACATAGCATTATATACACCAGAAGATGCTGGTTGTGAAAGTCTCTAATCCGCTTCAATAAATACAGCTATTGTGAACTAATGGATTTTCATTCGCTTTTCTATTTTAAAAGTTTTAACACCTGTATGTCAACAACTGTGTTATACTGTATGAATGGTCAATAAATTGTGTATAAGTACATTACCTGGGGTTGCCCTAATTTTCAAATTAAAGGTATTCAGTACTCAATTGCCAGCTTTACTCAATGACATAAAGCTATCAGTCCAGTTAGGAGTATCTTAGCCAAAAGTCAGACATTACAACATACTGAATTTGTAATGGTGGTGTCTTTAATTAATGCAAGAATTGTTTCTCATACTACACAAAAACGACACAGAATAATGTGCATTTTTGGGTATGCAGAATGACGTAACTATTTTTTCTTAATGACATGGGTAAAAAGCACAAAAAATAAGTCCTTCAGCGTGCAACAATGAAGAGCATTCCTTACTAAAACACAACAAACACTTTGCAAGCTTGGTATTGCTATTTTTGTTTTGAAATGTAAGCATTGTACTTCAGAAGCTCAATAAATGTATTACATACTTGTAATTTGATTTGTTACTCTTTCAATGTAGTATCACCTTTCAAACATGTTGCTGGATGTTGTGCAGGTGCAGCTACCATCTTCAGATGCTAAACACTTGCTCCAAATAAATATTTGGATCTTACACAATGTGATCTAGCAACATGTCCAGGACCTAAACTCCTATCAGGTTTTAATTAGTGACAAATTCATGTGAATATCACTGCGAGCAAGGTCCAAATTGTTTTGATGCCTTTTATTTTGGATTGTTCTTCCTAACTTTGTTAGTGTCACAATGCATTAATTTTATGGCTTTCAGCAGAGGAGAACACACTTAATTTCCAAAAAAAGCATCACCATGAGGTTTTGCATTGGTAGAATTTATCTGCAATTTCACAGATTTTTGGTGGTGAGTGATGCTGACACTGAAGGTACGGCACTTGGTATCTGTGGGTGTTGTGACACACCCATGTCTCACCATCAGTAAGAATCTGATCAAGAAAGGAATTTCCATCTGTGTGATACCAATTCAAAAATGTCAGTGCATCAGCCATTCTGGGTGTTTCGTCTTGGTCCCTTAGTCGCCAGGAAGACCATCATGTACATAAGGAGAAGGCAGAAGACGTGGTTTGTTGGTGTTGCACATTTTACCAATTCTGATTGAGATAAACCCACACTGCAGTGTTCTTTTTTGGCACATCAGTGAAGAAGTTGGCACAGAAACAGCTAAGTGAAAAATACCTGCAATTCACACATTTATTTATATATAAAAGTCGACTTTGAAATTTTCCTTTGTGTGTGACAAAATTCGAGTGCCAATTTGAAATTCGCATATTTTACTGTTGGCATCACTTCTGCATAATCTTTCACTGATTGTATTGTGCTATTTAAAACATTTGCAAGTACGACAATAAATTTGTACTGCTATTGTCACTTTTAGGCTTAAACCTATTACTGTTCTTTTAAAATTTTTGAGAACAGTAGGCCTATCCTCATTCAAAACAACAGTTCTCTAATTTCAGTGTTTGTGGTTAACAGTTATTAACAAAGAACAGATCACCCCTAAATTTCATTGAATATCAGCACAAATAAAGGTGCATTTTTGAGAATTTTCAGAATCTACCATTGCCCTTTACGTAATCTAATTTTTAGTTAATTGTCATTTAGTTACAGTAGCAGGTATTCTAACAGACATACTCTGTTACATCTAGTTTTCCCTTAAAAAGGAGTAGCCCTACATTTATCATAAATTAGCTCTGTTTTCAAGTTTGCTAACAACTATAATTAACTTCAAAAAGTTTTAGCAAAGAAGTAACTTTTACCACAGGTTTTTCCATTGTCTTGCTAGAAATCTCATTTTGTGTATTTGCTTCAATTACTGTAGAAAAGTAGGAACTTGTGGGCTCATCAGATTAAAAGATAATCAGAGAGGTTAATTTAAAGTTATTTGTTCACTGTCCTGCAATACGTTGCATCAGTTAAAACTCAGCCCGACTGTCACTGCTGTTCTCAAACATGGAATGAGTTGGTTGGCATTCATGAGCAGCTGGAAATCGCCCTGACTACTGTCAAACGATTGGCAGCTGCTACGAATTGTTGTGTGCCCGTGGAACCTGTACCAAAAGTACTATCAGGTCCCGTGGTCCCTGTCTCCTCTGCAGAATGTACGGGATCTGTCATTACCCATCCACTTGGCTGCAAGTGGTATTTCAATAGCAGAGCTAGGCATCCTGTACAGGTTGGACAGAGACCAAAGAGGACTCAGCATGTGGTATTGATCCCCCTAATTACCAAGTCTGAGGTGCTGTCTTTCACTGAAACTGAGCCAGCGGGACTTACTACACCTGTTTTGAGTGTCAAGAGAAGGCAAACGCAAAAGGGTAGAGGGTCTATTAATTGTTGGCAATTCAAAAGTACGGGGAACGAAGGTACCCCTTAAGGAAATGGCAGCAAGGGACAGGAAAGGGCACCAGGTACTCTCAGTGTGTATGTCTGTGCCTAATTCAACATGTTGTTCAGGCTATCCCAGCAAGCATTGAGGGAACAGAGTGCAACCAAATGCAGATTGTGGCACACGTTGGAACAAATCTATCATCTGGGCTGCGAGGTCATAGTTGGATCATACAAACGACTGGCAGAGAAGGTTAAAAAGACCAGCTTTGTGCATGGAGTTTCAAAAAAGCATTGTCTCCAGAACTGATCATGGCCCTTTGGTTCTGAAATGAATGGAAGTACTGAACAGGAGACTGAAGGTTCTGTGACATGCTAGGCTGCGACCCTTCTTGGACTTGTGCCATACGGTAGAGAAGTGTAGGGACCCACTAAATGGGTCACGCATGCACTAAACATCAGAGGCTGCTACTCAGGTAGCAGACTGTGTGTGGAGTGCACGCAAGTTTTTTACATTAGGTGCTTCTCCATCCAATCCAGGTAACATTAGCTGTAGGAAAGCCAGGAGTTTCAGTGTAACATCAAAGGAAATACCTCCTACAGGTGAGAGTATCAAAATCCTAATGGTTAACTGCTGAAGCATTTGCAACAAAGTGCCTGAGTTTGAAGTGCTCCTGAAAGGCAGTGAAGCTCACATAATACTAGGAACAGTGAGTTGGTTGAAACCTGAAATGGACAGCAGTGATATTTTTGAAGATAATTTAAGTGTATATCAAAAGGATAGGCAAATGCGAAATGGAACTAATTTATTTGTTGCTCTAGACAAGAAACTCAAATCCACCAAGACAGAGACTGAAGCTGCATGTGAGATTGTTTGGGCAAAACACAGTACCATGGGTGGGCATAAAATGATAATTGGATCTTTCTATTCACCACCAGACTTTTCTCCTGATGTAACCAAAATTTTAGAGAAAATGTCAGTTCACTTGTACCCAAGTTCCCTAAATCACACTGTAATCATTAGTGGAGACTTTAATCATCCAACAATCAACTGGGAAAATTACAGCTTTGTTAGATATCCTGTGAAACATTACTAATTACTTTCTCTGAAAACTACAAAGAACAGGTAGTTCAGGACTCCACTCATGATGGAAATATAATTGGATCTAATGGCAAGAAATAGATCTTAAAACAAGCAGAAAGACATGTATATTCAGTAAACTACATAAAAAATTAGTAATGTCATTTCTCAATGAGGAACCTGAAACAGGACAGGAGCATTTAGAGGAACTAAGGCTCAACTTTAAAGGAATAGTTGACCATGCATTGGATAGATATGTGCCCAACAGAGAACAGTTTGTAATGGAAGGGAACCTCCATGGTGTACAGACACTGTAAAGAAATTTCTAAAGAAACAGATACTAATGCATAATAGGTGTAACATTAAGTGTAGGGCTATTGATTGAAAGATGCTGTGTGAAATGCGCTTGGATATCAAGAGAACTGTGTGTGAAGCCTTCAATGACTACCATAGCAGAATGCTGTCAAATAATCTTTCACAAAACCCAAAGAAGTTCTGGTCATATGTAAAGGCTGTTAGTGGCACCAAAGTAAGTATCCAATCCCTATCGAATGAGACAGTAACTGAACTTGAGGGTAGCAAAGCAAAAGCTGAAATGCTTAACTCTGTTATCAAATGTTCCTTTGCAAAGGAAAACCCAGGAGAACTGCTCCAGTTCAGTCCTCATACCACTGAAAACATTAGTGGAATCAGTATGCTCCATGCCAATCAGCATGGATTCTGATAACATCAATCATATGAAACCCAACTTCACTTTTGTCACAACATACTGAAAGCTTTGGATCAAGGCAGTCGGGTAGATGCAGTATTTCTTGATTTCTGAAAAGCATTAGACTCAGTACCACACCCACGCTTATTGTCAGAAGTACGATCATATGGGGTCTCAAGTGGAATTTGTGACTGTATTGACGACCTTTTGATAAGGAGGACACAGCATGTTATCTTGGAACGAGTCATTGTCAGTTGTAGAAGCCACTTTGGGTGTGCCCCAAGGAACTGTGTTGGGACTCTTGCTGTTTATGTTGTGTATTAATCATCTTGCAGACAATATTAATAGTAACTTCAAACTTTTTGGAGATGAGGCAGTTATCTATAATGAAGTACTCTCAGAAAGAAGCTGCATAAATATTCACTCAGATTTTGGTAAGATTTCCAAGTGATGCAAAGGTTGGCAACTTGCTGTAAATGTTCAAAAATGTAAAGATCTACATTCACAAAATGAAAATCTTAGTACCCTATGACTATACTATCAATGAGTCACAGCTGGAAGCAGCCAACTCATACAAATACCTGGGTGTATCACTTTTTAGGGATATGAAATGGAATTATCACATAGGCCCACTCGTGGCTAAGGCAGGTAGCAGACTTCAGTTTATTGATCGAATACTGTGGAAGAGCAATCAGTTTACAATAGAGATTGCTTAAAAATCACTTGTGTGACCAGTTCTAGAATATTGGTCAGGTGTGTGGGTCCCGTACCAAATAGGACTAACGGGGGATATTGAACACATACAGACAAGGGCAGCATGAATGGTCACAGGTTTGTTTGATCCATGAGAGAGTGTCACAGAAATACTGAAGAAACTAAGCTGGTAGACTCTTGATGATAGACATAAGCTGTCCCAAGAAAATTTACTAACAAAGTTTGAAGCACCAGCTTTAAAATGATCACTACAACTCACTATACATCATTCACATAGGGACTGCGAGGATGATGGATGGATGGAGAGGGTTGCATGGGTGCACGACGGCAAGGTCTTCAGCGCCCGCTCAGTAACAGACTGGTGTCAAGAAAATACACAGAACAGGAAGATAAAACAGAATGTAAAATACAGGTAGAAAGGTTGGAAAAAATGTGCCTACCCACACCGAAGTGTGGGATGAAGCATACCGTCAGCAGTAAAACATGGACAACACAGGAAGAAAGCGGTAGAGGGAGCTAAAACAATATAGCAGATGGAAGTGGCTGGCTGATGGCAAGGAAGAAAGGGAGGAGCCAGCCACTCTGCAGTACACTAAAACCACCAGCCTAAAAGTTTAGGCCAGAGTCCAGACACATCACTAAACTTTAAAACCTTAGATACACGCGTCTCATCATTAGCTAAAATACAGAGCAGATCCACCACCAACTTGTGCTTCTGCCCTTGCATCACAGTATAAAATGCAGTCTGTTAAAATGTGACGGACAGAGATGGGCACACCACAAGCATCACAAAATGGGGGATCCTCCTGCCATAATAGAAAGCTATGTGTGAGAGGGCAGTGCCCGATCCGAAGATGTGTGAGGGTCACTTCTTCCCACCTCAGCAACCGGCAGGAGGAACGCCACGGCCAAGTTGTTGACTTCACCAACCGCAGTTTATTGGCTGCCACCTCCAGCCATTCTTCCTCGCACAACTTCATGCACTTCTTGTGGAGTGCAGAAAAGACAGACTGCAGGGGAATAGGACTGTGAGGATAAGATCAGAATAATTACAGCACACACATAGACACTCAGAAATCATTCTTTCTGTGCTCCATTCTTGACTGGAATGGGAAGAAACCCTAATAACTGGTACATTAGGATGTACCCTCTGCCATGCATGCCAAGACGGTTTGCAGAATACAGATGTAAATGGTTATTTTCTGTAGTTAAGTTATTTGGAAATGAATTGACCCAGAAAAGTCTGAAAAATATGCAGCTCATCAAAGGTTATTTGTTTGTCTGTCTTGCATGAGTTTTGTTCTTCACTTGATTCTTCAAATCGACTTTGAAAAGTGACTGATGAAACTTGATCCAGACATCTTCATTCACATATGTTCATCCATTGTTGAAAAATTTCACACCAATTTCTCACCTTTCCTTCAGTCATTGCTATATCACTGTATACTTCCTTTATTCGACAATAAATTTCTGCGGATTTCAACTTCAGAGCATTCAAAAACTGAGTAACTCCTCAGATGTGGCGTTCTTTCATTACATTTTAAATAATCATAAATTGCACAATAACCTGTTCAACTGGCAGTCATACTAGACTGAGACAAGATGTCAAGGGAGGAATTCAAGACAGGATAGAAGCACAAATCAATCTGTAGGAATGTGCAAATAGATCATTACTTCCTGTATTCATCACTTCTACAATATTCATCCTGTATTACACATCTACAATATTAATCATAAAAATCAACATGTGAGGAAGTCTTGCTCTCCAAGGTCAAGTAAATACAATTTAAACAGTCTTTTTTTATTTTACAGCATTGAAATTGTATACATTACAGCAAATAACAATGCGAAAGTAAATAATAAATGGTAATAGCATGGAACAGCTTGGTGCCAAACTCATATTTTTCCTTCATCAATATCTCCTAAAGCCTTCTGAGACTCTGGATCCAACAGCTTCACAGGTATCTCACCCATAAAACTATCAAGAAGCCTCAGATGGCACAATTTCTCGTGCTTCAAAGAAGGCTGCCATCAAAGCACTGATTTGAACATTTTCACTTGTGCCAGTAGCTAGCCTGTATTCAATATCTGCCATTTTTATTAGCAAAGTGTTTAGTGCTGAAGCTGGAAATTCAACTGGAAACAAAATAAGTTGTAAATTAGAGACAGAGCTTAAATACCTATACAGTGATCTTAGACCTAACCTAGGAAACATTTATAAGGGCAGTCAGAGCACAAATTTTCATCTACAATATTCATGAATCACATAAATATAAGCAGATTATCAGTGCAACCATACCAAATCTACGCTTCTCAGATGACAGTATTGCATATTTTTTTTTTTTTTTTTTTTTTTTTTTTTTTGTAATTGACGAAAACATAGTCCATATACAGCTATAAAATATTCTAAAAAAGTGAAACAGTTTCACATATCTGACTTCAGGGGGCATGAACTATGAACTGGCTGGACGGACTTCTCCCTAAAAACTTATCTCCCCCCCCCCCCCCCCATATCTGTGAGAATAACCTCAGGTGAATCTCTCCCACACTATTTTGAAAGAAAAAAAACACACAAAATAAGAAAAGGCAACCCACTCACATTGAGTGGATTGTTGCATGAAGCACAGAAACACAAAACAGGAAACAGCATTGACACTAGCTTTTGAGCTTTCCCGCAATAGTATGCAAATCCATATGCGCAACCACTCAGACACCCATAAGCAACATCCCATGGCCTTGGCAGGACTAATTGTTTATACTTAATTATTGAAGTAGTTGCCTGAGCTGATGGAGGTGGTAAGGGGGTAATGATGGCTGCAATGAGGGAGCAGTAGGAAAGAGGCAGGTCTTTGGTCAGATGAGCTCACAGGTGCTCAGAAAGGGCAGGAAAGGGGGGGGGGGGGAGAGTAACATGAACAGGTAGAAAGGGAGAGGGGAGTGGGAGTGGTTGAAAAAGGAGGTAGGAGAGGGAGAATGCCTGCACGAAGAGGGTGAGAGGGGAAGAGTTGTCGGAGAAGGCAGAGCATGGTCTGTACAGAAAAGGAGTTGTGTGGACAGAAGAGGGAAGGGAAAAAGGCAAGGTGAGGCAGTGGGAACAGGTCACAGAGCTTAGGGCAGATGCACTGCGAGAGAGCAGGATGTGATGTAAGAGACAATCTCCATGTGTGTATTTCAGAGATACTTTGTTCCTAACTCTGTATTTTTTTCATCTTCTTGTGTGGCTGTGGAGTCACCTGTCCAAGGACCTGCCGCTTTCCTACTGCCCTGTCCACACCTCCAACAGCTCAAGCAACTGCTTTCAATAAACAAGTATCAGTAATTAGTCTTGTCATGGGCTCAGGAATGTGCATTTAAGTGTCTGTATTGTTGTGTGTGTGAATGTGTGTACTACTGCTGTAAATAAAGCTAGTGTGAATGCCGTTTTCTGTAATGTGTTTCTGTGCTCCATGCATCAATCTGCTTTAGGTGAGTGGTAAGCTTTCCCTTGTTTTACACATTTCTAAAGAGAAATTAGACAATTTTGTCTTTAGGAGCTCAGTCAATCAAAGGCATTTTTTCAATTACATGGCTTGAGTGACGAACACAAACCAAATTTTCATGAGAGTATTACACAAGAGACACAATTATCTTCTTCAGCATGGCATAGCTTGAACTGTCAATAAAAACAAATAAAATTCTTTTAGCAAATTTATTCTGTAAACCAAACTTTGAGATCTTTAGGACACCTACATTTCCAGGTTCAGGTATTGTGTTTAAAGTAAAGTACTGCACCACATAAGAATTAATGCAATATTTGAGAGTTGCCATAAGATCAAAGATCTGCTGAAGTCCATGAAGGATTCCATAGATGCTCTCCACATTGTGATCAATGTTACATGCAACTGGAGCCAAACAGCACACCAGCAACAGCTGAAACACCACCTGGACTATTGCTGGCCTACAAATTTTCAAGAAGTCTATATGGTTGCCAGGCAGCCATGAATGCTGCAGCAGAAAATAATGGAGGCCACTGAAAGATGCCGACAGCCTAGCTGCCAGCAATCCCAGTCCAAAGAGTCCTTGTGTTCTGACTAACTAGCAGCTCCTCATGAAGTGGACTCACCCATGTAAACAATCAACCACAAGAGTAAAGGAATGGAGCATCTACCTATTTCAGCAGGAAGCACAGACCATGGATACAAGTTGCAGAATCAGTGTTCCTGACAATCTACCATCATAGAAGAGGCTACAGTATTCCATACGACCAATCTTCTGCAACAGGCTTTTACGCTTTGACCTGATCAGTGACATTCCATTATTGTGACTATGCATGTCCCATGACAACCAAAACAGGATGATAGACAGGGTGTCCCATAAGGAATGGTCAGTATTCGGTGACACAACAGGAATGATCATTTGAAGCAAAAAACTTCATATGGACAGTGCCCTATTCTGAATGATTTCCGAGATAGAGAACATTTAATGTACAGTGTTATTTATTTTCTGCATTATTCAATACACTGTCACATAAACAACAGTAAACACAATAATATGCACTTTACAAAGCATCAATTGCAAAATACGTATTTTAAACACATTCACCTCTAAGAATTATAGTATACATCACATTACAGTTGTTGTACAGTTCACAATAATTGTTCAAAAATCCCACTATCACCTTCAATGAATTTGTGAACTGCTGGGAGAACATGCTATGTTGCTTGTCTGAGCGCCTATACATATTCCCTAATGAGACGAGTTGCATCCATGATGTGACCAAGCAGTTCAGCTTTCATATTCACGTTTCATTTGTATATCTCAGACTTCATTCAACAACATAAATGAAACTCTAATGGCGTAAGGTCTGGTGATCTCTGTGGCCAATTAAATGTACTACCATGACCAATCCAGCGACTAGGGGAAGTGTGGTTGAGGTTTTCCCTCATATGTCTCGTAAAATGTGGAGGAGCTCCATCATGGTGGAAATACATTGCAGTGTGTGTGGCAACGGAAAATCATCAAGGTGTTCAGTACCAAACATGGCTCGAAAAACGAACTCTGAAATTGGTTTCCACTTTAGTGAGTCGCCTTTCCTGTGACCATTGATGATTATTAGATGTAGTATTGACTCCAACCCATGTAAATCTGGCTTCAATAGTGATCAGTGGAAACAAGTGACGATTTTCATTTAACCAGTGTCAAACCGCAAGTCATGTGACATGGTCGCCAATGTGAAGACTGTGGATACACTATTGTAAAATGGGTACAAGTTTCCCCACTCATAACATTTCGTGGGACATTATGTGTAGAAAGTCATTGCGTGCAGGGTGTACCATTTCAACAATGTCTTGCTGTCTCTGTACAGGTTGTTGAACAACATGTTCAGAAGAAAACTGGGAACTTGGAAGAATATCTGTCTCATACAATGTGCTGAAAACTCTGGTAAAGACTCTATGATCAGGAATTTGATGTGTCGGAAAGCACCAACAGTATTCTTTGACAGCAGCAGGAGCTATCATCACAGAAGCCACAAACATACACCATATATGCATAGTCTTCATTAGTGTTGATGTGTGTGGTATTTTAGCCAGTGTATATATGAATTAAGTAAACTGATGCTTCTCTCTGATACAGGCTAAATCCCGTGCACTACTTCACTCACAACGCACCATGAAGAATGGTGCATTAAAACGGGTTACTTTAATGGCAGTAAGACAACCTAAGCTAAGAGACTGAAAGCAACGAAGTACATTGGGCTAAAACAAAACATTAGAGGTTGGTTGGATAAAATACAAAGGTGGGTGTCACTAGTCCAAAAACAAAAGTACTTTTCAGGATAGGGTATATGTCTATAAGAAGTTTCTTGCTTCAAATTAGTGTTCCTGTCATATCCCTGAAGATTCACCATTCCTCCTGGGACACACTGTACAGGAAAGATCATTCGCAGAAAGCTCCAGTTCAGTTGCCCTCAAGAGGACCTAAGAAAGACATTCGAAACATCTGTTTTTACAGTACTTTTTAATTCCAGATTGATACAGCCAAAAATGCACTAAAAAAATTGAAGAAGATGCTTTTGTCTGTTTACACTTTTGTACTTTACAGTCATGATCAAAGCTTACGGCATTCACTGATATTTCTTTATATAAAATTAAATTTATCAAATATATTGCATTTAAAATTCTGTGTCTTATTTCCACATAGATCCTTGTTCACAATGTAATCATTTTACATCTGGCACAACTCTTTCTGTTTCCTTGACACCTACCTGACATTAATACATGGGAAATTAGGGATAAATGTGCTCTCCACATGATCATTGCAGATGGTACACACACTCGTATTATAAAAGGGAATCACTTGCATCCTTTTCATAAGAATCATCTCAGAATGTCCCCCAGACAATTTAATGACATTATGGACACACTATCCCACTTGTCTGGACAGATCTGAACCATTTTCTTTCCAAATGCTAGTCTAGTGTCTCGGTCATGCTATTATTAAATTACTGTGGATCTTTTACATGTCACTACCTCAGATTCTTCCACAAAATCCTGCTATAGATCACAGTGTGTCAATTTTGACAGTAAGGTGCTATGCCACTTTAATCAACTATACAGAAAAAATTACTGTAACTGGACTGTGCCATATATTGTTGGATGGCATGGAGAATATTGAAAAATGAATGATAATAAAAATGAAGAAAAGACATTTGTAATTGATGGTCCCAAATCTCTTATTTATTTATTGAATGACTAGTTTCGGGCTTTGCTCACTTTCATGTATTTTGTATATGGAATATACATGGCACGGGTGCTTCTATTTAATTCATCAAACTTTAGAAGTAGCTCAGATCTGCATTACAACATGTCACAATTGTAGTATGTCTATGTATGAGCATAATTCTCTTAATTGTGATACCCTCACTACCCAATTTCTGTTGTGCCAAAAATCAGACTTTTTCTTTTTCTAATGCTTAGAAATCATCTTCAGTGAAGGTTTGAGTGCAATAAACAAGTGTTATTCCTAAAGGGAGTATTACAAAACTATCTGCTGCAAACGGTACTGGTCTAGCGTGACTATGAAAATCAGCAGATGCATTATCAGCGTGCCAGAATAGAGAGCAGTTCTAAACTGCCATCAATCTGCACGCGCACACTAAACAGCGATAACTCCTCAAGTATGTGCAGGAGGTGGTGCCGCAGTACTTTCTGCTTGTTATTTTCTTATTATTAGGTGTCTAGTGGCTAATTCCAGATTTTTGTGTTGGTGATTTTCTGAATTTCTTTCAGTAAGTAGGTTTTCCTAAAAAAAGGAAATACTTTATTTGCCAGTAGACTTCCTATTACATTAACTGTTTGTGAAAGCATTTTTATATTGATTGATTCACATTGTAGAAATGGAACGGAGCAAAGAGGTATTAAGCGTCTTAATTCAGGCATACAGTGAGGAAAGGTGTTCAAAATGGCTCAAATGGCTCTGAGCACTATGGGACTCAACTGCTGAGGTCATAAGTCCCCTAGAACTTAGAACTACTTAAACCTAACTAACCTAAGGACAACACACACATCCATGCCCGAGGCAGGATTCGAACCTGCGACCGTAGCGGTCGCGCGGTTCCAGACTGTAGCGCTAGAACTGCTCGGCCACCAGAGGAAAGGTGTATGTATGACCCGCACGACACACTGTATCATAATCACGTATGTTGGCAATCGCAATCGTTTATTTTTGAGTAATATGCATATAACTTCACATGGTGATTTTCGATTTATATCATAATGCCTTTGCTTACGAAAGCTCATGTTTGATTTGATTGCATCTCTTGCTTTATTTCAGCACACCAGGAAAGAGAAACTGACATTGATAGACGATAAAGTCTGTGCAGTTATGCCCAGTGTAACAGAAGAGGACTGTAAACCTTTTAGTGACCCAGGCGCTGGCTTTTCATTATCGTTCTGCCCTAATCTGAAGGTTTACTGTCCCTGTCAGGGCAATAGCAAAAGAGTGGGCCTTCCACCTGCAAAACACTGTATAAAAGTGTGTGTGTGTGTGTAAATCTATTGTTGACGAAGGCCTTAACGGCTGAAAGCTTTATTTATTTGTGACAGTCTTTTTGTTGTAACTATCTGCAACTCAGTATCTCTGCTATATGGTGAGTTGAAACATTCATTTTCATAATATTGTTACATTCCATTCTGGATTTTCTGTTGTTTTTATAAAAGTAAATTTAGATATACAAATATAATACATATATTTTCCGAACTCTGAAAAATAACACACGTACATCTTTAAGTACGGGTCCTCTAAACTGTTGCAAATTGCAGTGCATACAGCCACAACAACTTTTGAAATCATACAATGTAGGCTTTCACGGCCGGTGTTGTCTTCAGTTAAAACTTTCAGGCTGAGAGGCCGTGGTCGACATATAAAATTTCCACCTAACGTTTCATCTCCATCTGCAGGAGACATCTTCTGAGGTCGTCCAGCTACTGCCACTGAGGCTTCAGGTACTCTCGCGTTTATAGAGCACATAGAGAGCACCACCATTCATTACGTGATGGCGATGGTATATCGCGGCATCACGTGACGAATGGTGGTGCCCTCTATGCGCTCTATAAATGGGAGAGTGCCTGGAGCCTCAGTGGCAGTAGCTGGACGACCTCAGAAGATGTCTCCCGCAGATAGAGACGAAACGTTAGGTGGAAATTTTATACGTTGACCACGGCCTCTTAGCCCGGACGTTTTAACTGAAAACTTTTGAAATGGTGGGCTGTTATTCTGTGGCTACAAGCCAGACTTGTAAAAGATTCCCAAGTCACCAGGAAATGTAATGTTGTAACCAGCCTGCAACATAACAGGACTTGTACCGGTATTTTATCAGTGATCAAGGCTGGTATGGTCACAAAATGCATAAACATATGATTTAATTCTTACTTTCGAGAAGGTGAGATAGTCTCCCTCATGACTGTGTCACACTTGCTAATTCCATCTTCTATCATAGGCAGCAACTTCTCAAAATTCTTGCGAATCTTCGAGCCTCAGTTTTTCATTAGCAGTGAATACAGTCCCCTGCCTTTGTCCCTTCTTTTCAGCCAAGGTCGAAACCAACAACATATGGCTTTTCGTTTTTGTCTTCGTTCTACTCTAATCAGAAGGTTTACTGTCACTGTCAGGTCAATAGCTCCAGAAAAGAGTGGATCCTCCATGTACAAAATGCTGTATAAATATCAATTTAGATATACAGGGTTATTACAAATGATTGAAACGATTTCACAGCTCTACAATAACTTTATTATTTGAGATATTTTCACAATGCTTTGCACACACATACAAAAAATCAAAACTTTTTTTAGGCATTCACAAATGTTTGATATGTGCCCCTTTAGTGATTCGGCAGACATCAAGCCGATAATCAAGTTCCTCCCACACTCGGCGCAACATGTCCCCATCAATGAGTTCGAAAGCATCGTTAATGCGAGCTCGCAGTTCTGGCACGTTTCTTGGTAGAGGAGGTTTAAACACTGAATCTTTCACATAACCCCACAGAAAGAAATCGCATGGGGTTAAGTTGGGAGAGCGTGGAGGCCATGACATGAATTTCTGATCATGATCTCCACCACGACCAATCCATCGGTTTTCCAATCTCCTGTTTAAGAAATGCCAAACATCATGATGGAAGTGCGGTGGAGCACCATCCTGTTGAAAGATGAAGTCGGCGCTGTCGGTCTCCAGTTGTGGCATGAGCCAATTTTCCAGCATGTCCAGATACACGTGTCCTGTAACGTTTTTTTCGCAGAAGAAAAAGGGGCCGTAAACTTTAAACCGTGAGATTGCACAAAACACGTTAACTTTTGGTGAATTGTGAATTTGCTGCACGAATGCGTGAGGATTCTCTACCGCCCAGATTCGCACATTGTCTCTGTTCACTTCATCATTAAGAAAAAATGTTCCTTCATCACTGAAAACAAGTTTCGCACTGAACGCATCCTCTTCCATGAGCTGTTGCAACCGTGCCGAAAATTCAAAGCGTTTGACTTTGTCATCGGGTGTCAGGGCTTGTAGCAATTGTAAACGGTAAGGCTTCTGCTTTAGCCTTTTCCGTAAGATTTTCCAAACCGTCGGCTGTGGTATGTTTAGCTCCCTGCTTGCTATATTTGTCGACTTCCGCGGGCTACGCGTGAAACTTGCCCGCACGCGTTCAACCGTTTCTTCGCTCACTGCAGGCCGACCCGTTGATTTCCCCTTACAGAGGCATCCAGAAGCTTTAAACTGTGCATACCATCGCCGAATGGAGTTAGCAGTTGGTGGATCTTTGTTGAACTTCGTCCTGAAGTGTCGTTGCACTGTTATGACTGACTGATGTGAGTGCATTTCAAGCACGACATACGCTTTCTCGGCTCCTGTCGCCATTTTGTCTCACTGTGCTCTCGAGCGCTCTGGCGGCAGAAACCTGAAGTGCGGCTTCAGCCAAACAAAACTTTATGAGTTTTTCTACGTATCTGTAGTGTGTCGTGACCATATGTCAATGAATGGAGCTACAGTGAATTTATGAAATCGCTTCAATCATTTTTAATAGCCCTGTACATATACCTTTGTAACGAAGTGTCATAATACAAAACTAACTGTTGAGTCTGTAATTTAGAACAGAAGTAACCATCATAAAAGAATAATTACACCAAAACTAATGAAAAAAAAATTCTTGTTAAATAGAAACCTAAGCTCAAAGAATTAATTTGAACGAATGATGTTCCAATATATCACAAGGTCTCCCTTGAGTTTCACACAGTAGAATGAACAACTTTACAAGAGATCACACAGTTCTATTTGTGTTTTGTACGTTGTTACCATCTATCAATTACCTGCCATTAGTTTGTCTTTCTGTGTTTCCTCCTATCCATGTGGAAATAGCAGACTGATCTGACCCCCCACCCCCCTCCTTTAAGTTCTAATACGCTTCCTACAACCTAAGCCAGGACATGGCAGTAAGCACCATATGTACAGCCTACAGGTGGGAATGCAAACACAGAACATCAACTTTATGATAAACATTACTGCCAGATGCTCATTTGAGATGAAAACTGCAAACTGTGGGAGACCATATAATGTACAAATGCCTTAGTCTGATGAACAGATTCTTCGTACTGTGAATGAAACTTGATCAATTAGTACAAAGACAACTGCAAGAGGGGAAGGAGTTAATCACATGACAATCTGAAACATTTTGCACGTAAATCTTCTGTACCCAAACACCTTCAATGAGTGTAAGATTACATGAGCCATATGTTCAACCATCAATAACTTTCTGTTGACACTGATGTGGGTCCTATCATGTGAAAATCCAGCCTCAAGTATTGCACCAATCAAGCTGGGGCATATGAAAACCCTAATGAAGTGCGGCAAGACAATTATCAAAAGAAGTTCAGCCTCAACAAGTGGGATGGAATCATTCGTGATCATCTCATTGGTTCCTACTTCTTTCCACAACATCTTACTGGAAAAATGTATCAACAGTTTTCTCAGACATCAGTTGTTTCGTTTCCTTTACGATGAACCTCTAGACATCATCCAATGAATATGGTTTCAGCATGATGATGCATCATCCTGATTTCCCTAAATCACTTGGGGCAAATGCTGGAATGGTTCCTTTGAAAAGGCACAGCCAATTTCCTTCTCCACCCTTCCCCAATTCGAGTGTGTGCTCCGTCTCTAATGATCTCGTTATCAATGGGACATTAAACACTAATCTTCTCCTCATATTATTAATATAATTAAACTACATGCTAGTATACAGGTGCTAAAACATCATCATCTCTCAGATAACACACCAAATTGGTAACTTAAAGTTACTTACTTCTATGTACAAAGTGATGAACTTCTGTTAATATGTCTTGTAGTGCCAAGCCCTTAGCCATTTTAATGTCCTTAAGTCCTGAGATCATTAAGGAAAGATTTATGCGGAATGTTCAGTATGAATGGTGATGAGATACATACAACATAAGTTACTCAGTTCATTTTTAAGTTTAGGATGACAAAAGACAGAACTCATGAAAAAATTATAAACTAGAAAATTCTTAATAGTAATGACAATCATGGATGGCTGAATACTGTATTGATCTTTATTATGCATCATGTAATTGGCCATGGAGGTTCCTCATTGTTTTCTGCACCATCTCAAGTGAGATACTGTAAATTTGATCTTGATTTCATTGTTTTACTCCATTCAGTGTCCTTTGCAGAGTCTCACCAGAGCCAATTCTCAAGCTATTCCCATGAAGGTGAGAAAAAAATCATAAGCAGACAAATCTTATTAGCTTGAAGGCCAGGGAATTTCATAAAATCTAAAGATGACATGGTTACCAAACAATTTCTTCATCACTGGTGTTGTCTACTTTGCAAAACTTGATTATAGAAACATCCTAATAGAAAGTAGTGTCATGAAACCATGGAGAGAAAAAAGGAAAGAAAGAAAGAAAAAGAATATGCAGGACATCAAAATTCTTAAACAGGATAACAGTCATTACAGCTCAAGCAGCAATCGGTATTGTAACTGTAAACTGTCGAAGCTGCGTTGGTAAAGTACCGGAACTTCAAGCGCTGACAGAAAGCACCGAAGCTGAAATCGTTATAGGTACGGAAAGCTGGCTGAAGCCAGAGACAAATTCTGCCGAAATTTTTACAAAGGCACAGACGGTGTTTAGAAAGGACAGATTGCATACAACCGATGGTGTCGCTGTTAGTAGTATTTTATACTGTAGTGAAATAGAAGTGGATAGTTCTTGTGAATTATTATAGATGGAGGTTATACTCAACAACCGAGCTAGGTTAATAATTGGCTCCTTTTACCGACCTCCCGACTCAGCAGCATTATTGGCAGAACAACTGAGAGAAAATCTGGAATACATTTCACATAAATTTCCTCAGCATGTTATAGCCTTAGGTGGAGATTTCAATTTACCAGATATGGACTGGGACACTCAGATGTTTAGGACTGGTGGTAAGGACAGAGCATCGAGTGACATTATACCGAGTGCACTATCCGAAAATTACTTCGAGCAATTAAACAGACCACTACGGTCGCAGGTTCGAATCCTGCCATGGGCATGGATGTGTGTGATGTCCTTAGGTTAGTTAGGTTTAAGTAGTTCTAAGTTCTAGGGGACTGTTGACCTCAGAAGTTAAGTCCCATAATGCTCAGAGCCATTTGAACCAATTAAACAGAGAACCAACTCGTGGAGGTAACATCTTGGACCTACTGATAACAAACACACTCGAACTTTTCGACTCTGTAAGTGCAGAACAAGGAATCAGTGATCGTAAGGCCATTGCAGCATCCCTGAATATGGAAGTAAATAGGAATATAAAAAAGGGAGGAAGGTTTATCTGTTTAGCAAGAGTAATAGGAGGCAGATTTCAGACTACCTAACAGAACAAAACGAAAATTTCTGTTCCGACACTGACAATGTTGAGTGTTTATGGAAAAAGTTCAAGGCAATCGTAAAATGCGTTTTAGACAGGTACGTGCCGAGTAAAACTGTGAGGGACGGGAAAGACCCACCGTGGTTCAACAACAAAGTTAGGAAACTACTGTGAAAGCAAAGAGAGCTTCACTGCAAATTTAAACACAGCCAAAACCTCTCAGACAAACAGAAGCTAAACGATGTCAAAGTTAGCGTAAGGAGGGCTATGCGTGAAGAGTTCAGTGAATTCGAAAGTAAAATTCTATGTACCGACTTGACAGAAAATCCTAGAAAGTTCTGGTCTTACGTTAAATCAGTAAGTGGATTGAAACAGCATATCCAGACACTCTGGGATGATAATGGCATTGAAACAGGGGATGAGACGCATAAAGCTGAAATACTAAACACCTTTTTCCAAAGCTGTTTCACAGAGGAAGATCACACTGCAGTTCCTTCTCTAAATCCTCGCACGAACAAAAAAATGGCTGACATTGAAATAAGTGTCCAAGGAATAGAAAAGCAATTGAAATCCCTCAACAGAGGAAAGTCCACTGGACCTGATGGGATACGAATCCAATTCGATTCTACACAGAGTACGCGAAAGAACTCCCCCCCCCCCCCCTCCCCCTTCTAACAGCCGTGTACCGCAAGTCTCTAGAGGAACAGAAGGTTCCAAATGATTGGAAAAGAGCACAGGTAGTTCCAGTTTTCAAGAAGGGTCGTCGAGCAGATGCGCAAAACTATAGGACTATATCTCTGACATCGATCTGTTGTAGAATTTTAGAACATGTTTTTTGCTTGCGTATCAAGTCATTTCTGGAAACCCAGAACCTACTCTGTAGGAATCAACATGGATTCTGGAAACAGCGATTGTGTGAGACCCAACTCACTTTATTTGTTCATTTAGATGCAGGCTCCCAGCTAGATGCCATTTTCCTTGACTTCTGGAAGGCGTTCGATACAGTTCCGCACTGTCATCTGATAAACAAAGTAAGGGCCTACGGAATATCAGACCAGCTGTGTGGCTGGATTGAAGAGTTTTTAGCAAACAGAACACAGCATGTTGTTCTCAATGGAGAGATATCTAAAGACATTAAAATAACCTCTGGCGTGCCACAGGGGAGTGTTATGGGACCATTGCTTTTCACAATATATATAAATGACCTAGTAGATAGTGTCAGAAGTTCCATGTGGCTTTTCGCAGATGATGCTGTTGTATACAGAGAAGTTGCAGCATTAGAAAATTGCAGCGAAATGCAGGACGATCTGCAGCGGATAGGCACTTGGTGCAGGGAGTGGTAACTGACCCTTAACATAGACAAATGTATTGCGAATTCATAGAAAGAAGGATCCTTTATTGTATGATTATATGATAGCGGAACAAACACTGGTAGCAGTTACTTCTGTAAAATATCTGGGGGTATGCGTGCGGAACGATTTGAAGTGGAATGATCATATAAAATTAATTGTTGGTAAGGCAGGTACCAGCTTGAGATTCATTGGGAGAGTCCTTAGAAAATGTAGTCCATCAACAAAGGAGGTGACTTACAAAACACTTGTTCGACCTATACTCTAGTATTGCTCATCAGTGTGGGATCCGTACCAGGTCGGGATGACAGAGGAGATAGAGAAGATCCAAAGAAGAGTGGCGTATTTCAACACAGGGTTATTTGGTAAGCGTGATAGCATTATGGAGATGTTTAGCAAACTCAAGTGGCAGACTCTGCAAGAGAGGCACTCTGCATCGCGGTGTAGCTTGCTGTCCAGGTTTCGAGAATGTGCGTTTCTGGATGAGGTATCGAATATATTGCTTCCCCCTACTTATACCTCCCGAGGAGATCACGAATATAAAATTAGAGAGATTCGAGCACGCACAGAGGCTTTCCAGCAGTCGTTCTTCCCGCAAACCATATGCGACTAGGACAGGAAAGGGAGGTAATGACAGTGGCATGTAAAGTGCCCTTCCCCACACACTGTTGGGTGGCTTGTGGAATATAAATGTAGATATAGTTTACATTTATTTATTTTTAAACTGCAATCTGATGATTTTGTATGATGAACTATACATAATGTAGTCACCTCGCGGCGGTGTAAAAGGGGATCAAACCGCATTAGGAATGCTGTCTACCATGTAATATTAAGGCTGTTTTTCCTTAAAGCATATATTAATGCTTCTGTCAACAGCTGCAGTACCTATATTAGGCGACTAGCTGCAAATCTTACAGGTTCATTTTCAAGCGTGGTATACTGAGGCTACAAAAAAACAGTACATACTTGTCAGTTAACAGTGAATAGAAAAATGGTATTACAATAAAAAGTTTTAATGTAACAGAAATTAATTATTTGAATACAAATATACCTGCACTGACAGTGTCTGATCTCAATAATAAGCATCAAAGTGGCAGCATGTGCTTTATAAATGTTGGCAGAATGAATGTCACAATCCACACATTCCCTTACAAAGTCAAAATCAAACTGGAGGTCAATAAATCCAAAAGCAGCAGGAAACTTACAAGCGCACGTCTGTTGCCAATGGGCATGCCATGTTTTAAATGTGGATGTGCCTAAACACTTTTATTAAACCTGACATTAATACAGTGAAAGACAACGACCAATGTACAAGTATCACACAAATACAAATCTAGTGCCACATGTACCCGTTACAAATTTGACCATGAAACAAACAATGTAAACTCCAGGTAGGAATATCAACAACATAGGAAAAGACAGATTGCTACTTATTGTAAATAAGAATGTTGACAGACAGGCACAATTGAAAGACACACAAAGCTTCCGGCCACAGCCTTCATCAGTAAAAGAGAATATAAGAAAAGCATTTCATGTTTAAGTGTATATCCATGGCCAATGTGCACATCAAATTAAAATAGAGAGCATCGCAGTGCCTCTATTGATGAGTTACATTTAATATAAAGTATGGTGAAACAAATCACATTAATTGTTCCATTACAAATTTTGCATTATACATACAGATGGTTGTCTTCCAAAAGTCTACATACATAAATAGTTTAAAAAGATAAAATATATCAAAATAATACATATTGTTTGTTTAACCAACATGTTTTGTAAATAATAGTTACATAGTCCCACTAAAACAGTGTCTCATGGCACAGAACCATTACGACATCTTGACATGTGCAACCACCTCGAAATCACCTTGTCCTGTACTCAAAGTCCATATCTGTTCATGTGAGTCTTCTTCTTGTTAATCACAGAGGGCAAATACTAAAATACACACACTCAAGCATTTTACATAACTCCACACAATTTTGCATAGCTGGTCATGCATGCTACATGAACAACCTTCTTTATATAGCACCCCTATGATTACACCAACAGTCATGCACAAACATCGTGACCTGACATAATTTACTAACTAGACATGCTAAACCAATCATAGATGCATGTAAGTGCTCTCCTAGTAAACACTGCTTCAGATTCAAACATCATGTTCTAACACATTTGCTGGCTTGACATGCATATCTAATTACAGATTACACTCAAATGATGTGATACCCACTACAAAGATCTCTCATACAAAACAATGTACTATGTGCCATACAGCACACAGTATTTCCAATTTATTTGCTGTGAGATCATCATACACTATTTTGGGTACCTAATTCAGTAATCAAAAACTGAAAAGACCATTACTCGTAGACTGCACGGGAAAAACTACCACACTTAACTAAAAACAAAATTAAAATTAAGAAATAAAATTTAAAAAATTAGGCCATTGTGTCCAGCCTCTGTGTATGAGCATTTTTGCATGTCATCTACACACATTATTTATAAACCATTTATACCTAGAGATCATGCCACATACACCTTAGCCCCTGTTAATACCCTTGCATTTACCATCTAGAAATAATCAGGAAATGGCACTGGCATCCCAGAACATGTAACTAAGAACATGCGTAGGTGTAGAATGCTTACATAACAGTGATCTTGTCAATGTGAATTGTATTAAGCAGTTCAAGAAATCACAAAGACAGAGGTCAATATTAGCCCCAAGTCAATATGGGGAGCTTGACTTTGGAACTCAAGCTTACATGAACATATATGGACATATATTGTAACACAACCATTACAAAGGCATGCTTATAAGTAATGCATCATTGTAAGCATACATAAAAAGAGAAAAAAAACCTACTCATAACCGCATTTATGGTAAAAGTAATAAGCTATTAAGCAATTTATAAAAATAATGTCAATTTATATTTATTTTTATACCTTTATATTGACTTGGTTCCAGTGTTTTTGCTATGCAACAACTGTATTTTTACTAATTCATTGTGTGTTTTTCCTCTGTTCTTTTAGGGCTATACTATTTGACAGGAGTTGGTTCCTGTGGTTTTATGGCATGTGGGTTGCATTTGTGATCTAGTCACTCTCAAAAATGTGCCTGGTAGATACGGCAACAAACGTGCTGAACTCACAGGTCTAGAATTTTTGGAAAAAATAGGATGAGAATTTTAGGCTTTTATAACTGCATGGTCATTGTTTTGGAACAACAATGGAGCATGGAAGGTCTATTTACGTGATGCAGAACCCATGTCAGGAATCAAAAGTCTAAAAGTAGCCTTTCCAGTGTGAAAGTTTGATGAACTAAAAGGTTGAATGAGGAGTTTGGGTGAAATTCATCATATTGAAAAAGGAGAAAACAAAAAATTGAAAATAAATATACTGAAAGGAAGAATTTTGTTGCAATCACTTCTCCAGCTGCTCACCGGTAGCAGTAACAATCAGAGCAGTCCATCACTTGGAAAAAGCAGCAAAAAATTGTGCAACTGACAATGGAAAAAGATACCCAAGTGAAACTAAGTGTCTTAATCTAGGGCCTGAGAACAAACGGTAAAGCATACGGAGGGATAAGCCAAATTTTGCATTGCTGGAGGGAAATACCAGAAAAATAATGCTGTATCCCTCCATACCCCTTTCCTGATTTTCTCCAATATGGAGTTGTACGGTACAATGGATAATTTGAGGTACACAGTTAAATAAAAATGACCTGTAACAGGCTTATCCATCTCTGGTAATACCTACCTCTACCAGTAGATGTACAAGAACCACATAAACTGTCATCAATACACACATCTAAAAACTAATTGACTTTGCTTATTTTGACTCTATTAAGTTCTATGGTACTATACTCTATTTTCAAAATGATATAACCAACTGAGACAGGCCTATCAGCAGTAAGATTTCACAAACATGTTCTTAGTTCAATGGAACCAAGAGAAGGGTAGTGTCAGGTGGCCTGGGCAAGGAGAGAAAGAGAGGCGAGGAGCAGGAAGGGTAGCTGATGTCTCAGGAGGAGGCAACAGGTGTACGAGATACGAATGTAGGAGGGAAAGGCAGCAGATTCATGGAATATGAATGTGACACTTGGCCATCAGACACAGTGAGTTCGTGCAGTGCACGATAATGATGATATGGGGGAATGAACTGGGAAGGGGTGACAACAGAGGAAGGGGAGATGCGGAGAAGAGGGTGTGAGTGCAGAGATTTAGCGAATACTGAGGCCACGAGGGTCACAGGAACAGAGGATATGATTTAAGGATAACTCCGAACTACAAAACTTATACACAGTGGTGCTGGGGGGATGGATCCAGATGGCATGAGTTTGTGACACAGCCACTGGATGTGAGTATATTGTGCTCGGTAGTGTATTCCACCACTGGGTGGGCAACTTTGTTCTTAGCCACAGTTCGACAATGGCCATTCATTTGGGTGAATAGTTGGTTGGTGGTCATGCCCACATAAAATGCCGTACAGGAACTGCAACACAGCTGCTTTCACATGTGGCCTTGACTCTGATGGTATAGGACAAGCCTGTGACACGAGTAGAGTAGGACGTGCTGGGTGAGTGAATCGGGCAGGTCTTGCACCTGGGTCTTCCACAGGTGTATGACCCATGTGATGTGGCAAGGAGTTGGGAGTGGTTGTGGCATAAGGATGGAACTGGATATTGAGTAGGTTGGGTGGTCGGTAGAATATTACATGGGTGAGTTGGAAAATATTTTCCCCTGTCGACTGTGGTCAGAGTTGTGTGCGAAAAGAAAAAAAGAGAATGAGACATTAAAGATAAGGCATATATCTAATTTTCTACATAATTTCCAAGTACATTGACACATTCCTCGCACCACTTTATAAGCTTCAAAAAGCCTTCCAAGAAAAAATCAGGGCGTTGCATACAGAAGAAGTGTTGAACGGCTTGTTTGACATCAGAACTGCTGCCAAAGCACTTTCCGCTGAGAGTCTTCTTCAAAGCAGGAAACAGATGGAAGTCACTTGGTGCGAGATCCGGACTGTAAGGCGGATGGTGAAAGTTGCAATATGGTTTTGCGTTGCAATAGCCGTGTGTGGTCTCGCATTGTCGTCAAACAGCAGAACGCCAGAGCTGAGAAGGCCAGGCCGCTTTTTCCGAATCACTTCTTTCAATTTCGACAGGGTGGCACAGTACTGCGCAGCATTGATGGTTGCAGCCTCCAGAAAGTCCAGCAGCAAAGCTCCTTTGGCATCCCAGAAAACGGCGAGTAGCACTTTTCACCTGCAGACGGAGTGCTTTAGAAATGTTGCATGTGTGTCAGGGTCAGTTGGCGGGGCACCCATCGTGCTGACACCTTCCTGTATCGAAGAATGTCATGGATGATCTTGTGAGCTCGCTCATGTCCAACTCCAAGTTCTGCCGCTACTCCATCGATGGTGATACGCCGGTTTGCTTTAATAATGTCATCCACCTTCCTGACATTTGAATTCTGCAGTGGCTGTGCGCGTCCGTCCAGCTGCACTTGCTGACATCCATCACTGAATTGCTGGCACCATTTGCCTCGACATCACACCTGACCCATACACCTCAACAAGGTGGTTGTGAATTTCTGTGCCTGATACTCCACATGCCCATTCATAGCGGATAGACCGAGCAGCTGGCCTCTGCTTTGTGCAGGCACTGCGACAGCGCCATCTGCTTGATCGTGGTCGACCTCTACCCAATGGTGTATCGGTGTCTTGCATGCGTGCTTTCACCTGTCGTGTCATCTTTCACCCATATCAGACAACTCTGCCCACAGTGGACAGGGGAAACTTATTTTCCAACTCCCCCTCATACATCAGGAGGGGTGGGAGAGATTGTGTGTAGGATGTCCCTCAATTCTGAGCATGAGGACACTTATCAACAGCATAGTTAACCACACAGTGGAAGACATGCTACTGCGTGCAACATGCTTGATTTCAATGACTGCTTCACAATCGCAGCAAGATTTCACAAACATGCTCTTAGTTCAACAGAACCAAGAAAATCTGCTTATCTGAACTAAGTAGATGGGGATTATCCTTGCAACTCATCCTCCATTCCTGTAATTCTCCTGGCCTCAATTCCCACTAACCCTGGAGTGCCAGTCTCGCCTTCCTCTGTTCCATCACCCCTTCCCAATTCACTCCCCCAAGTCATCGTCTCATGTGCCCCACATACTGGTAATGCTGTCCAAGAGTGACATTCCTATACTACAAGTTATTGCGAATCGCTCGCACATTCCTATCTCATACACCAGCTGCTTCCTTCAGAGATGTCTGTCACCCTTCACCAAACCTTCCTTTTTCTCACTTCTGTGCCTGACACAATCTCTCATCTTATTCTACATACAGAACTGTGATTGTGTACTCAGCTATGTACTCAGCCAGCACTATGCAGCTGTGGGCACACAGATGCACTAGCTCAAAAACGGATTTCATCTGAAAGGCTCTAAAGTTCTCAATTTTGTGTATTTACTTGCTTGTCAATGACTCAACACCTCTGCTTTTGTTGGGATGTTACCTTTTCTCCTATATTATTTATGTTAATATTAATAAATGCTACTTAGTTAGCCAACTGTAGACAAATGATCAAGAAATCACGAAGAACTGTTAATGTAAAACACTGCTAACCTGTAAATGTCGCAGACTTTGTTCAAATCAACTGGTCCTCATGACTAGCATTATTTTTGTAACAGACTCACCGAAAATTTTCAGTCAAATTTTTTCTTTTAAGCTGTATAACATGCAAAATCCCAGCTCTTCCATGAGGTCCGTACATCTTGCACATAACAATAGCTCAAGGCAATCTATGTCAACTTTCAAGAGAGACTATAACATTACTGGAACAACAGATAAAAGGATACTCCTATAGCAGTCTGCAAATTCATCATTAAGCAGCCATTTCACAATATTTGCAATGTCATTTTTGAGAGGATGGCCAACACATGTATAGACATTGTCCTCGGTTACCTTCCCATATGCCATTGAGGTGCTTTGTAATATGTTGAGAACTTTTCGCATATCACCTCCTGAAAGTGTTAATAATGCCTTCTTCCCATCCTCTGTACAGTCAACCCTGTGAATTCAAAGCACACAAACAAATGATATTAGCACTAACAGGAGACATTCCATTTACATTTTATTAACTACAGAAACTTATACAAAGTAAAGGAGAAAATTTCTAAGCTTGGCAGTGAAAGGTAGTTTGTATTAATTCACTGCTCCACTGGGTCTTGCAGAATATTTTACACATTACAACTGAAAAAGACACACAACACTAAAATGTTGTAGAATATTGCACCCATCACCCATGTCTTGTGTTTTTTTTTCCTTTTCATTTATAATGAAAGATTGTTTCTTTGGGTAAAAAGTGCACTTATTTTGTAATTTAGTATCCCATTAGATCAATAGACTTTGTCCAATGTTTTCCAAGTAAGTACATCCTGTAACTCAACTGCAAGGTCTGCAAAATATTCATCTATGGCTTCCATAAACTCTTAATTGAATCCAATAATTTTTGCAGCACTCATTTCTTTAGATTTGGGGACATGTTTAAGTCTGAGCCAATCTGATAAACAGGGTAAATGTGCACAGCCCATGTGCTTTAAATTCCTCACTTTCTGCAAATTTAAAACACAGGCTGGTGTTACATAATTCCAAACAGAGAAATGGGTCTTCTTGGTACCAGAAGTAGGTATCAATGGATGAACATCAGACAAACCTCCACGTGTGAATTTGTTACGCGTCCAGATGGATGTTAAAGAGTCTTGTTACCAGCACATGCATAAGTTAACTGAAAAATGTAATTCTGCCAGCTTTGCACTTAGAATTTTCTCTATGTTGATCTGGTCAACTAAGTAGTGTTCTATAGATCTATATAGTAATTGTTGATAACCAAACAAATTACAGAAGCCTGTCCATAGATTCCATTAAGGAGGAGAATCTTCAGGAATGAGTCACGCTACATATTAGCAAAAGATAAGCAACTCACAGAAACTTAATATGTGAATTGTATTAACAACAAACTAATGTACGGTAAGACAGAAAAAGATCAGACACAGGGATAACTTCAGAGGTCACTGAACGCAAGCTTTTACTTCGTGCATGCGTTTTGCTGTTTACATCTTATGTACTGTTAAGCAGATTCAAACATACATTGTTGCCCTTGGAAGTTGAGACTGCAGTGTGTAGCAGTTTTCAGTGCTGTGTACAATTACTGTTAGTTATCTTTACATGAATACTATTGTCACAGTACTAGAAGAGGAAAAAGAGGTAAGCATAATTTCCTTATTTAAATGTTGAGAAGGAAATGTGAATGTAATACGGCTGCGTATCTCACTTGCACTAATGCCTGGTGTACTGTTTACAGATATCTACACACATAGAGAGAATTTTGGACAATGCCACAGCATTATAACAGGAGGCTTGTTGCACTTCTGAGGTGCAATTATGACCCTTCAAAATCCTGAAAAGGCAGTTGCCGCTATAGGATCAACAAAACTGTCATACAGAAAGGCATTCAGCAAATTTAACATACCGCTTGAACTTCAGAGATACAAACATGATTAGAAGGAAACAGCAAAATAAGCAGTTTGTCAGAATCATTAATGACGTGGGTGCAAAAGAAGTGAGAGTCAGATTTCTGGGTCCATACCAAGGCAGCAAATCTGTATTTATTTTTCTTGAGATTCCAGATGATATTATGGTACAAAAACACCAAATTGCCTGAGTGTTGCTACTCCTAGAGAAGAAAATGATAAGTTTTTATTCACTGAGAACATACTGAAAAGTTATGATTTATAGTTTGAGTAGATTGTCATTACTAATCAAATATTTTCTAAATACGTTTGCCAAAGTTTTAGTGTGGTACATGTTTCCTGAAGACATGTAAAATATTTTGTAACCGCAAGTAAAGTATTTTCTACACATGTAAACGGAATTTCTGAATATGTGTATTTTTTAAAAAGACAATTAAGTGTCCAGAATTACATTAAGAGGGAAATATAGAACAATGGCTTGAAATTCAATGAGTGTCCAAAATTAGACCATCATATGGAGTAACACTGGATAGTTTTATTTGTTAGGATCTGGTTACATAAATAATATTTTTGGTTCACATTCTTTGATCATATTATTCTTCAATGTCACCCCACAATTTAAATTCAATCAAGGTGTCAGATATTCTGCCAGATATCAATGTCATTCTTGCATGATATTTCAACAATGTGACTCATTATCTTCATCAGGTGCTACCTGAGACTGCTCATCAGTGGAATGGGCCACCACTCCATTGTCAACGCCAAGGGTTCCATTTGCAGTCTGCTCCCAGCATACTTAGGCATTCTCTCTTTGCCCTGAACGCCTGTCTATGGTTTGACATTCTGTTTTCAGTCTGCTGCATTTCCAGATATTCTCTCTGCAGTAAGCTCCCACTAGAAACATTCTTAGGCATTCCTTCCATGATTCGATGCACCAGGCCAAGCACTGGTGTTTTGTCTTCCTTCCCAGGCACCCGTTTGCGTGCTGGTATCCCATTTTCAGTCTAGTGTGGTTCCAGGTGTTCCAACTTCAAACTGGTGCACCTGGTGTTCTATCTGGAGTTTGTTTCTCAAGTCCACACCCATAGTTGCTCTTTTTATGGAGCTCTACTGCTGCCCCCGTTGTGGGTTCTCAGATTGATGATTCATTAGGTTATTTGTCACCTGTATCTCCATAGACCCATTTATAACACTGTCCCACTATCTGGCGTCGGTGTCAGAATCCTCATTTCATTGAAGTTCATGCATATCTTTTCCCATTTAATATTCACTGAGTTGATATTGCAGTTTCTTCTGAACGAATCAATGTTATCACCAACTCTTGTGATGGAATGCACATACAGGGATGGCAGAGTTAAGACTTCTGAGACACCTAAATGACATTAGAAAATGCATTTAACCATCAACCATTTTATTTAACCAATATATTATCTACCAGATTCCGTCACAGACCATCACCACTGTATGTCTGTCAACATCAAAATTGTGCAGAGCAAAAATTGAAAAAATCTGAAAAAGTACAAAGTACACGAAAATACACTGTATTTTCTAAAGTACTTAACGGCTGTTGGTTCTCACCTGATGGAAACATTATCTGGGCGACAGCCTACCATAAAATTTGTGAACTGACACAGCAGTTCAGTCTAAATGCCTTTTCTAGGCTAAGAATATTCTTGGAGAGTGCACAAAGTTACCCCAAAATATAACACCATACAAGAGAAAAGCAAAGTAAAGAAGCTCCCAGTGTCAGACAGGGTGGAGATTATTCTTATGGTGCAGACAGCAGAATTCAGTTTCTCCACAAGATCTTGAATGTGATACTTAAAAATATATATATATATTTCAATTTACCATCAGTCAAAATAATGACTTTACAGACTGACAGAATACATTGGAACAGAAAAATCATTTTTATAGGACTCCCACCTAAAAGCTGTATGCACTGTCTTTTGTTTACGCAATCATCTGTTCTCTGCATCAACTTGCTGACATTAGCAACTACCCTATTAGCTGCACAACATATATTATGTTCTATGGTTTTCACAATAATACTGAGTTGTCAGCAAAGAGAATTTTTTGTATGAGATCATTAATACATATCAAGAAAAAGTAATGGATCAACAACAAAACCTTGTGGCATCCCCACTTTACATGAATCCCAGACATATTAACACCTCTTCCTGGTTTGTTGACAATGGAGGACAACCTTTTGCTACATACTTTCCAGCTACGAGGTGAACGACTGTTGAGCTGCTTCCCTGCTCCCATAATTTTATAATTCATGTCAAAGTATTGCATGTTACACATAATCAAATGCTTTTTTATATCAAAGAAATTAGCTACTGTCCTCAACCTGTACTTCAGCCCTGCTAGTGTGAAGCACTAAATTGCATTTTCTGTGGCTCTCTCTTGCTGGAACCAAACTGCAAGCATGACAATAATTTATGTCTACTGAGATGTGCTACTACTCTTATAACTGACAGTAGCAATTTTCTTTAATTTATAATTCATCTGAAGATCATAACCAAAAATGAAAATGCAGTTGTATTACAAATTCATGACTGTAAAAAGTTAAATAAAGTGCTTAAAACACCTTAAAAAAAGTATGGAGAGTAACAAGATGAATACTTACTTCTCTTGTTCAATGACAAAATTAAGGCGTGACATGACCTGACTTGAATCCAGAGGACCGAACCTGAATCTTGTACATCGAGACTGGAGGGCTGGGATTATTTTGCCGAGATAGTTACATATAATGCAGAACCTCACATTTTCTGTAAATTTTTCTATGACTGTAACAATTAAAATTCTATGTTTAGTGACAAAGGGATGACAACAAAACTATAACTAACATGAAATACTGATTACAATTTGTGCTGGAGAATGATGAAGGTGCTTGTCAAATAATTTTTCCAAAAGTTAATTTAATCTTAAATTTGAGGTATCAAACAGCAGTTATAAAGTTTAAGCTGTATAAAACAGAAGCCAAAGCAACAGCTCACTTCGTCTCAGAGCATTCTGTGCATCATTTGTCATTGCATCAGCTTCATCAAGGATAATAAGCTTGTGCCCAGCACTGAAAATGGTTCTTGTACTAGCAAAACTGAGGATCTGCCCACGAACAATCCCAATTCCTCTGTCGTCTGATGCATTTAACTCCAAAACCTGGTCAACAAAGAAAGAAACAGAAATGAATCAACACAATGATTTAATTTTCAAATATGTAACAGAGTACTTCTGAAATCAAATTTTCATATACGGTAAATGTTTTCTACAAATACGCCATACACAAACTTAGTTCACAAATATAAAAAGTTGCAACTAGGGCAACTGAACCACCTTTCACTGTCTCCCAGCAGTAAGGTTGATAGTGCATGTACTCACAATTAGGCTCAGTTTGGTGTAGTGTGCAACTGATAATTTACCACCCAGAAGGATCGCATATGCTTGCTAAAATGCAATGTAATAAATTCTGGGTCTAGGTAAATCAAATCAAATGAAACGAAATGTGACATTTAAAATGGCACATCTTTCCTGCATAGGCAGTACGTAATAGTAATTACCTCTTCCATAACGTAATGTTGACTTGTCATTATCAAGCAACATCACCAAAAATAATCCTACATGTGGCAGATGACTACTACACTTGGTGTTGCGTCAACAACTTTTTATATCATCAAAGCTTATAGTAATAATGTCTGCACTTGTTAGGTGATGTTGCTTGATAAATGAATAGTGGGGTCAAAATTGGCCAGTTGGAAGTGTAATTACAACTAAATAGAGTCTATGCAGTAAACATGTTCCATTTAAAAAAGTTTACTCTAGCTGTGGAACCATATCTGCAAAAAATATAACATTTAAAGTTTTGTAATTGGATAGGTAAACATTTACTCACCAAGTGGCGACAGGACACACCTAAAATGAGGTTATAATTAGTCCAGCTTTTGGAGCCAGTGCCTCCTCCTTCAGGCAGAGGGTTTGAAGGGGAAGGAAGAGGGGTGAAGGAAAAGGTCTGAAGAGGTCTAGGAAAAGAGGTAGATCTCGGGAAAGTCACCGAGAACTGTAGGTCAGGCGAGACTTACTGTTACCATCCAGTAAGTCTCTCCTGACCCAAGGTTATGGGTGACTTAACCCACCCTTTTTCGTAGACGTCTTGTCCTTTTCCTTCATCGCTCTTCCTTCCCCTTCAACACTTCTGCCTGAAGAAGGAGCCACTGGTTCCGAAAACTTGCCTAATTATAACCCTCTTTTACGTGTGTGTTTTGCTGCCACTTGGTGAGTAGATTTGTTTTTATCCAATCACATTATTTTGTCAAAAATGGACTGTTTACGGTGTAACATTTAAAGACTGCAGGAAAAGACATTTTGACAACGCACTTCTCTCATAATGATGTGATAAATGGGATGTACAATGTGGCATTAGTGAATGTTGGTCAGTTTCGTGACAACAATGAGAGTGTCGTACTATTAGCATTCGCTGCATATACATTTATATTAGTCCACATAAATGTTGTTGCAGATTACAGTACATCCCTCCAGACAAAAGCATATATTACAAAAGTGTTACAATGGGAAATAGTGAACTATTGTGGATGGGAATTACTGTACCAAACTTTATACTCAAAAAATTCTTTTATGCGATATCAACTTTATAGAAACATCCACAAACCACTGCATGGAAGAAAGTGAGAATTGTATAAATATGAAACCTGTTTTGACAGATGGCATTTAATGTCTGCCAAACTGTTGGAGAACTGTACGAGTGCTCTGTGGTCTATATTCAATGTTCAAAGTACAATATTCCTATACAACCTACATTTTGGTAGTGTCACTGTAATCTTATGACTAACACATGTGTGATTCTATTGTTTACTGTCATTTTCTTGTTTCCTAGTAAACATAAATGGCCTAAGTTCACAAATGAAATACCCATCCAGTTTTGAAAACTCCTGTAAAAACTGACTTTTATAGGTAAAATCATCGGTTACTTGAGATTAAGTACTATGAGTTAGTTCTGACAGTTAATTTTTAGTAAAATCAACATACCATTGATGAAAACTGTTTAGGCGGGTACAGTTGCCTGGCACAAGCAAGAATGGTACTAGTTTTGCCTGTTCCAGGAGGGCCATAAAAGAGCAAATGTGGGAGCTGGTCCTCTTTAATGAATCTGTTAACTAGACAACAAAGAAAGTAAGCATTATTCGGTATACTCCATTACCAAACTAAAATATTTATCAGCTATATACGAAATATTCTGTAAATGCTACTTCAGTAGTACAAAAAATTTTTTGTTTTGGTGAATATTTATTGGTCAAATTCTGACTGCATGTACCATTCAACACATCACACAACTTGTCATAAATGATCAGGTCCATTTTTCTCAAACAGCAATGTAAGTACAATAGTTTGCTAATATTATGAGACTCTGCAGTATATTCTATAGTAGAAATGCAGAAGCTTCTGCTGGGGAGAGAAAGTGCGCGTACACACACACACACACACACACACACACACACACACACAGGGTGTTCCATTTATCTTGACCACTCTAAATAACTGTCCGTCCAGATGCAATTACAAAATGTTTCAAGCAAATGTTCTTTAGCCACCAGGGGGACATCAATAAGCATGATTGCCTTCATTGTAGCATTGTTTTGTAGAAAGATATGAACAGCAGTATGACTTTTTTAGATGGCACTCTGTATTTTTTTATTCGGTAATTCATTTCTTCTCCTAAAGACCTATTCAAAAATATATCACAGTGTACCATTCACTGAAACACAACGTTATTAACTGCATAACACAACACTGACTTTGAGCCCAGGATCACAAACTCGTCCACTTGCTGGAGCTGTCAGAAAACAAATGAAAACCAAGTAAAAACATAACACCATGTCTTTAATGCATCCCCAAATAAAAAAGTCCAGAGGATTTAAATCAGGAGACCTAGCAGGCCAAGTAACTGCTCCTTCAAAACCAATCCATCTGGCAGGATACCTGCTGTTCAGAACACTTGTCCACACAAGGCATTATGTGCTGGACATCCATGTGTTGATACCACATAAGCATTCTGGTTCATAGCCACACCATCCAGAAGTACACGGTTCTGGAAATCATTCCCATGCAACTCTTGATGTAGGTGTACATGGTAAGGATGGACCCGGTGACGTGTAACAATATGATGTACACTGGTTTTAGGATTGCCAATCTCATGTTCAAGCTGTCATGTGCTCACATGTTGATTCATAGCAACAGAAGTAAGTACAGTAACTTCGGCAGCTTCGTCTGTGCGAGTGCTATGATGATTGCGTTGTTGTGGGTTGAAACTTCCCATTTCCTGAAGCGTTGCAACAAGATGAGAAAACATCTGTCCGGACAGTGGGTTCTTGTCAGAATATCACTCTCTGTACAGTTCCGCTGCCTGTGAAGCATTTCGGCTACCTTCAACAACAACAACAACAACAACAACAAACATTATGTCAATGCAGTTTGTAGGAAGGACAGACTTTACTGTATGCCTTCTCTACACAACAGTATTTAAAAGGACTAAACTACTGTACTAAATGTACGCATACTTAAGAAAACAGTATGGCAATTACTGTTCTGCTAACTTATGTTGCCCATAGATGATTAGCATTTCTACCTTCTCTTCGTTGGTGTACATTCTACTCACACAGTTCTTCAACTGATGATGGCTGATGGAATGACGGGTGTGCATTCTACTTACGTTTACATTTGTCCTCTGTCAACGTCAGCATGTGGATGCGTTCCATTACTCTGAGTACCTGCACTAAGCACTGGGTGCGTCAACGTCAATGTTGTGTTATGTAATTAATAATGTTGTTTCTCACTGAATGGTACACTGAGATACATTTTTGAATAGGTCTTTAGGAGAGGAAATGAATTACGGAATAAAAAATACAGGGTGCCATTTAAAAAAGTCATACCCAACACTTGTGTTCCAATGGCCTCGAGGTTTCTCGATACGCCAAAGCACTCAATACAGTATTGACCTTGCTCGACCAATCACGTGAAATTTGACTCATGGCGCTAGCACAAGGGATACGCGAGAAACTATGTACTAGTGAGTACAACAATGTAATGCTCTGCTCAAAAATTGACAATTTTGTGAAACACTGGAGAAAATTACATTAAATTCTGTCAACTTACGAACTTCTGTTGTATCTGAACAGGTTAGTAATAAATGCTTCCAAACATAATGGATACCATATACACACATTTATGCTGCTTTTTAAGTAAAAGTAAAAGTAACATTCAATGGCGAAAATCTTCTCCATCAAAAACCATTACTTGATTCTGAACTCAAGTCAATATTTTGTTTATGAGAACCTGTAACGATATGCCACTTGGGTTCACGTACCATATTAGAATACCACAGAAAAACGTTACCAGCTTTGGAGAAGATGAAACGAGAAATAGAATTAACACAGAATTAAAAGTCTAAAAAACGAAATAAATCACTTTAAACTGACTGCAATAGCTATCGCGAGAATAGATTACAGTGGAAAGACCTGTTTTCGAGATAGTATCAATAGAAGTAAATCCCCATCATAGTTTCGAGAATTGGACTGAGTCGTGATTGCAATCTTTTATTTAGTATGTATTAGCTGTTGTTACCACGTATGACCTGCACCCTGTAAGATACTGCCATCCACATTTTATTGTTGGTCAAGAACAACATTACGGAACATTGGAAGACGCACCATGAAACGAGCTTGGCTATGAGTGAGCAGAAATTACGCCTTGTTGCCATCCATGGAAATGTATACTGTGACTTCTGGCTTTTTATGCACATCAACCATATTTAAACAGCAGTTTGCTTAAATCCATTTTTTGGAATCGAATTGATGTTAAAATTGGACAAATACTCAACAACAACAACAACAACATATATTTCCACAGGATGTGCTAACAATCAAGATTGGGGCCTGTGGTGTACATACGTGTTTTGTGCATCATCAATGTTGTCAAGGCTCCCCGTGAAGTATGACGGGAACAATTGGAGGTGTGTTGGCTGCTGGTTCTACACAGCCAATGAGAGAGAGGCGGGCAGACGATATATGTGGAAGCATGAGACATTGTAACAATCTCACTTCAGTACAGAAGCGAAACACTAGGGTTTCAGAGAGGGGGGGGGGGGGGGGGGGGGGGGAAAGAAAAAAATAAATAAATTAAAAAAATATCTGTGTTCTCAGGTTCCACCGGCATCACAACCACAGAAATTACAACATATTTGGAAGAAACAGCCAAATATTTGTGGCAATGAAGATATAAGTTTCACAGCTGTACTGTTAGGATGACGACGGCGATGATGATGAAAAATTGTGATATCACAGACGAGCCATCTAAGTAAACAAAAAAAGGCACTGAAGATAAAAATTATTGTACACAGTTTCTTTTTGTTTGTTTTGTTTCTCCTTGTATTATCAAAATGTATACAATCAATAAACAGCATAGGTGTATGTTAAAACAGTTTACGCAGAGAAAGTTTCTAATTTTGATTAGTCAGAACATGTTAAAAAATAAATTTTTCTCAAGGAGCCTATTTAAAAAGGGGGGGCGTGTTATAATCTGGGTCATTTTATAAATGGGTGATTATGGTAATTTAGTCTAAAGCCTGATGTGTAGTACATGAATGTACATAATAAAATAGAAAATTTCTTATGTAGGTGAGTGCATTTTCTTGGTTTTGTTTGTTTTTCCAACATGGAATCATCATCATCATCATCATCATGTCAAACTATAACTAGAGTTTTGAATAAAATTTATGCACCATGTGAAATTAAACACACTAATCCATAAATTCTGAACTCAATAAGAGAAAAAATACTTACTTGTTTTAACAATATCATCATGTGATATCAGATCATCAAGAGTTTTTGGTCGATATTTTTCAACCCTGTAACAAAAACAAATTGTAACATTTTATATGCAACAGGTAGACAATATATGGCAGAAAACACAAAGTAATGAGGCTATGCCTACAAATTACAAGTCACAACACAATATGCAATGAAGGGCACGTGATTATTACATTCTGTTCTCCTTATTAATATATTACAGTATACTGCACCCACAAAACTATCCCCATGTCTCAAATGATCTCATTTCTCTAACTTTATATTCGTATTTGCTAAGGGCTATGAATGTGAGGCAGTAGTGTATTTTTAAGATCTTTAATGGTAACTGCTTCTTGTAGTTTTAAGACAGGTTGCACTGGTAGTTTCCCAGACAACCCAAAAACAGCTGAAGTGGCTCTGATTGATAAGAAGGTGATAAATCTAGAATTTAAAACTACTGATTCATCTCAATCCCACCCCTATTTTTATGGCAATTTAGAATGTTATCTACAGTACGCAAACGCCAATAGACCTACTTAGTCAACTGAATCTAATGTCTAACAGTCGGAATGGCATTATGGAAAGCCCTGCAGCTGCAGCATATTTAACAGACGAAATGATAACTGCCATTGAGAATGATTCTGTTTTCACCACAATATTACTTTACAATCAATGAAACCTGGGTGTAAGAGGAACTGGCTATCAATTGATAAAAATCATGTATTAGTGACAAGAAACCATTTATGTCGTTAAAACAAACAGTGAGTCATTCAAATAATTATTAATATCAAATATGGAGGGGCAAATGCTCCGTGTTAGGACCTGTTCTGTTCTTGATTTACATTAAAAAGATAAAATACTATTCTTGTAACTCTAAAAAACAATATATTGAATGCAGATTACATGTAGATTATGTGCAAAAACTAAGCCTATGACAATCTTAAGAGGTACTGCGTAACAGTGTGACCATGACATAGTACAGTATTTCAGTTAAAGTCGTGTAAATGGAAGACCTACAAAGATTGCAATTACAGAACTCAATGCCAAGAAACAAATACATTTGGTATGAAATAATCTACATTATATGACATTGCATAAAAGGAAAAATAAACCCAGGTAATTCCAGGCTGGAATATAAACAATGTTAGGAAAAGGATAGATTGCTACTCACCATAAAGATGACCTGTTGAGTTGCAGACAGGCACAACAAAAAGAATGTCACAAATTATAGCTTTCGGCCAAAGCCTTCTTCAGCAAAGAATTCCTGTCAGAGTTCCCATTGGTGGCGGTCATGTGTGAGAAGTGTGATGCTTTTGTGAAACACCCACTGGTCACCTTCCAGGAATTCTTTACCTACAACTTAGACTCACCATCCTTCCCCAGGTCCCTTCCTCAGAACACCAACCTTTTAGTAAAAGAAAGAACAGCTATACACAATCTCAAGACAAATCCTGGTATAATCACCCTATCTGCAGGCAAAGGTTCCACCACTTATTATGAATCAGAGTGACTATCTGGTAGAAGGCCTCTGCCAGTTATCTGAATCCTCCACCTATACACATATCCAGAGTGATCCCATACCAGCTCTGCCAGTTATAGTCAAATACAACTTCCAGTCCCTGCTTAAAGCCTTAGGCCCTTCTCAGAACCTCTCCCCTGAATCCATTTCCCTCCTCACCCCTATGATACCCTGCACACCAATCACCCGTAATCTAGCCTTCCACGCCAAAGACACCAATCACTTCCTTTATTGACTCTCATTCATCCCCAGCCCTTTACGTTCTGGTCCCTACTAGTCACTGTTGATGCCACCTCCCTGTACACCACCATCCCTTATGCTGGTGGTCTTACCACTATTGAACATTACATTTCCCAACTTCTTTACACTCCAAAGCCACTCCACCAGCCTTTTTGTGGGCCATCTGGAGGAGACCTTCCTAGCCTCCCAAAATGCCAAATCCCTAGTCTGGTTCAGGTTAGTTGATATCTTCATGATCTGGACTCAGGGCCAAGATACCTTATCTTCGTTCCTTCACAATGTCAACACCTTCTCTCCCATCCACTTCACATGCCCCTCCTCAACCGAGCGTGCCACCTTCCTAAATATTGGCCATCTCCTGTCTGTTGGCTAGGTGCTGACCTCTTCCTCTCTAATGGTTCCATCTGCACCTCTGTCCACATTAAACCCACCAACCATCAATAGTATCTGGTACCTGAATTCTGACAGCTGTCATCCCTTTCACACCAAAAAATCTCTCCCATACAGCATGACCACCCAGGGACAGCTTATCTGCAGGGACAAGAATGCTGTTGCTCAGTATGATGAGGGTCTCAGCAAGGTCTTCACAGACAGGCACTACACCCAGACCCAGATCACAAACATATCTCCTGTGCCATTTCCTCTCACAGGGTGTCTACGTGGGCAAGAAAAAAAAATTCCCGGATTTTTCCCGGTTAAAAACACAATTTCTCCCGGATGAAATTACGTATAAAGCGGGTGAAAATACATTCATGTTAAGCAACAGTATACTTTCCCTCGGGCTGTAAAACCTATCAGTCCTTTGAATAGTGAAGGTCTTATACCGGCTGAGGATGTCCCAGCACTTAAGGAAACTGGAAAAACAATGCGTTTGGAAAGATGTTTGATGCGAGGCAATATGGACAGATTTTATTTTCGTATTGCGAAAGTATATACACAAATTCCACAAGTTACAGCACAGTAGCTTCCGAAGCCTTAAAATAGAGATTGCGTTGAGCGATTCACTTTTGTCAGCCAGTCATAGCTCATATCACGTGATCTCACTAGCGAATGACGGCAGTTATTCAGAGCACGAGGCCTACGAGAAAGACAGGCCAAGGCGCGTACGTTACGAATGTAGGCCGAGCTCGCTCAACTCAGCAAAGTGCGTTTCTACACCGGTTTACGTAACTAAATGTGTATGTACGAAAGAGAACTGCATTGACTATTGGAATCCACTATTATTAGTCCTACAATGATAGGAAGTCCGTAGGCCTACTAACAGGCTCTAATTTGGCAATTAAAATCATACCAAAATGATTATCAGTTGCGTAAGGCACTACATCTTCTATGAAAGGAGAACTGTTACAAAGAAGAGACTAAATGTTGTAAACGAGTAGTTATACCATTTCTATCGAGAATTGATTTTAAATTTTGTTGTACGAACAGTAATCAGTAAGACTTCATAATAACGGATTCCAGTACAAGATGAAATTCTCGTTAGTATGCACGCACCCGGTTGCGAGTTAACAGATTTAAATATGCATTTTGCACGCTGAGTTAAGGGAACGAGCGAGCTCAGGCCGTTCTTCGTGACGTACGCGCCGCGGCCTGTCTTTCTCGTGGGCCTCGATCAGTGCATAATACATGTTATGTACTCAACCACTAGCAGCATCATTGTTAAGTAGCATGACCATACGAAGACGAAAGGTTAATGGGTTAAAGTAATGTAAGTACACTATATCTTCACGAAAAGCTGAACTTTCACATATAATATTGGGCATTAACAATGTTTTGCTGTTTTTTTCTCGAAGGACGTGGTTAGGCAGGAACCTAAGAATGCTTCGGAAACTAAACTGCTGTATTTGATGTATTTCATACATATACTTTCGTATTACGCAAACATGCAGTCCAAATGCTGATGCGAATCAAAGATCTTTCGAAAACGCGTTGTTTTTTGCTGGATTTCGTTTCCTAAAGTGCTCGGAAGTATAAAACCCCTAAACTTTCCATAAGCCGTTTTCCAATAACACTATTTAGTTTTTATTTCGTGATCATAGCTGCAGCGATTTAGGAGAACCTTTACAAAGTGAAGTTTATACTTTGCTGTAGTCGGTGTCATGTTTTCTCGAAGAGTGATGCATCAACTTTTACATTGTTTTTATTCGAAACTCTGAATGTACTGTACAACATTTAAACACCCACTGACGTAAGGCTGCGAGCACTCACAACAAGGTCTAGGGATCTTTGAGAGCATTCTGCGTTCTGCCTGACTGGGACTGGAGTGGCAATGAAGGATGGGACAGAATAGGAGTCACCATGGCGTCAGCTGGTCAATGCAAAGCGATCCAGTGACTGGATGAAGTGGGAAGAGACATCGCTGCGAGCTGAGGAGGCGAGGTGAGATGTCCAAGCCAGAAATCGATCACACGAAAGACGAGCCATCACTTTCAGCAGCTAACATCGTTACATGCCTGTTCAAAATCCCAATACCGTGAAACGCTGTAATAATACAGCCGCTGTTACCGTGATTAAATACAAATAAAACAATTGCTGTTTATACATTCAATGCCAAAAAATATAACTTGGTATATGTAAAGAGAAAAAAAAAAAAACGTCGAGACAGTATTACAGGAAAACACTAGCTGGCAAATAAGTGGTAAACAAAAACATTACGTAAGTTGGTCAATAATTAAAGAAGACAAGTCTGGAGAAAGAGTCTTGAAATATGAGTTTATTGAGCCGAGTAGCATGTTCTTCAGATGATCATAGACTACCGTGTAGCTAGCACGTTTCGGGTTTTTTTTGTGCTCTATCTTTGCAACAAACATTAGCAAATACAGAAACAGTTACTAGAGCGCACTCCGCAACATCAAAGTTCTCCAGCCATCGGATCACGCAAATCTTCAAGGGCAAACGTTCCGATTCAATGGTCCAAATATACGAGGTGCATTCAAGTTATAAGGCCTCCGATTGTTTTTCTCCGGACTGGAAAGAGATAGAAACATGTGCATTATTTTAAAATGAGGCCGCGTTCATTGTCAATACGTCCCAGAGATGGCAGATAGAATTTTACCGCCAGCGGCGAGAATGAGAACTGTTTTAAATACTTAAAATGGCGACGCTTTCCTTACTTGAACAGCGTGCAATCATTAGTTTTCTGAATTTGCATGGTGTGAAAGCCATTGAAATTCATCAACAGTTGAAGGAGACATGTGGTGATGGAGTTATGGATGTGTCGAAAGTGCATTCGTGGGTGCAACAGTTTAATGAAGGCAGAACATCGTGCGAGGTGTGACAACAAACCGAAACAACCTCGAGCTCGCACAAGCCGGTCTGACGACATGATCGAGAAAGTGGAGAGAATTGTTTTGGGGGATCGCCGAATGACTGTTGAACAGATCGCCTCCAGAGTTGACATGCCTATGGCTTCTGTGCACACAATCCTGCATGACGATCTGAAAATGCGAAAAGTGTCATCCAGGTGGGTGCCACGAATGCTGACGGACAACCACATGGCTGTCCGTGTGGCATGTTGCCAAGCAATGTTGACGTGCAACGACAGCATGAATGGGACTTTCTTTTCGACGGTTGTGACAATGGATGAGACGTGGATGCCATTTTTCAATCCAGAAACAATGCGCCAGTCAACTCAATGGAAGCACACAGATTCACCGCCACCAAAAAAATTTTGGGTAACCGCCAGTGCTGGAGAAATGATGGTGTCCATGTTCTGGGACAGCGAGGGCGTAATCCTACCCATTGCGTTCCAAAGGGCACTACGGTAACAGGTGCATCCTACGAAAATGTTTTGAAGAACAAATTCCTTCCTGCACTGCAACAAAAACGTCTGGGAAGGGCTGCGCGTGTGCTGTTTCACCAAGACAACGCACCCGCACACCGAGCTAATGTTACGCAACAGTTTCTTCGTGATAACAACTTTGAAGTGATTCCTCATGCTCCCTACTCACCTGACCTGGCTCCTAGTGACTTTTGGCTTTTTCCAACAATGAAAGACACTCTCCGTGGCCGCACATTCACCAGCCGTGCTGCTATTGCCTCAGCGATTTTCCAGTGGTCAAAACAGACTCCTAAAGAAGCCTTCGCCGCTGCCATGGAATCATGGCATTAGCGTTGTGAAAAATGTGTACGTCTGCAGGGCGATTACGTCGAGAAGTAACGCCAGTTTCATCGATTTCGGGTGAGTAGTTAATTAGAAAAAAAATCGGTGGCCTGAGAACTTGAATGCACCTCGTACAGAGCTAGTCTGGGATGGAAATCCTTAAATAGATTTTACAAGGCATGTACAAACTGAATTATCATCCAGAGTGTTTCCTTTATTGCGGACTTGATTAGCAGAAAAATATGGAGAGGGGGCTTGCAAGTTCGTCAAAGAACAGCAAGAAAACATAACGTGAAGACAACAATAACAGCTGAACAGGGTTTATTACGTTTCTAGGTACGGAGGGATACATACAAAGCGACATTATCAATTTACTGCATATCAAGTAAAACCATATTTTAAAATTAAGCGGGTAAATCATTCCTCTACAAGTAAATCAACATGTACGCTGCTACAGAATCTAGACTTTAAATTAAAATCGGTATATGTACAATAGAAGGTCTACCAAGTCCTAAAGCACTTCGGAAATTTTACACACAGGAGAGAGCCTAAGCTGTAAAGTAACTGGGAGGCCAAGTCGTTCATAACCGGCAGACTTCGTAACTTAGAATTCGTGGATGGGACACGAGAGCAAGTAACCAATAGCAGCCGATAGATGATAGAGAGAGAGAGAGAGAGAGAGAGAGAGAGAGAGAGAGAGAGAAGGTTGGTTGGTTGGTTGGTTGGTTTTGGGGAAGGAGACCAGACAGCGTGGTCATCGGTCTCATCGGATTAGGGAAGGATGGGGAAGGAAGTCGGCCGTGCCCTTTTAGAGGAACCATCCCGGCATTTGCCTGGAGTGATTTAGGGAAATCACGGAAAACCTAAATCAGGATGGCCGGACGCGGGATTGAACCGTCGTCCTCCCGAATGCGAGTCCAGTGTCTAACCACTGCGCCACTGAGAGAGAGAGAAGAAGAAGCCTCATGGTAAGGAATAAGCTAGAACGAAAAGGTGGCGAAGCCTTCAGAACTTTGGTCGATAAGCCTTAATATCTTTCGTCTTTATAATTGAGGTGCTGTACTGGACATGTAAAATTAGCTAGAAACTTGCAACAGGTTACTGGAGTAAGACTGGTTGATACGTCTTGTCATTCATAGTTTCTTAAAGGGTCAACCAACACAGCGCTACTAATAATATCGTAATTAACGCCGATTGTTGCTTTGCAGAGACAGTGTTGTCAAACGTGCCTCGTTCGATTTTCAAATCACACTGTCTGTCAGTAGTCAGTGTGCTCGGCTCACCTGTTGAATTCAATTCTGTGCACGTGCGGGGCAAAATTTTATAAACTGACAAGGTAGGTAACACTCATTGTGTCATATTTCATTATGCGTAATAGTGATGGGCTAAACTGCGATTTTCCGATATCAGTGATTTCTGTGAATGCTACTTTTCAGTATCTGTTATTCTTAACTGCGATTTGTCGCAGTTAAGAGTCGCAGTTAAGGAGCATAGGTCGTGTATCCCTCCGCCACTGCTATTTCTGCGATTTCTGCTACTTCCGCGATTTCTGCTACTTCTGCGATTTCTGTGACTCCTGCTACTTCTGCGATTTCTGTGACTCCTGCTACTTCTGCGATTTCTGTGACTCCTGCGATTTCTGCGACTTACTACTGTATGAAAAAGTTACATCTGTCAACACGGAAAATTGCATCGCAACAAACCTGTCATTGGCAAGTATGTTTTACGTTTTTTCTTCCGTTGGCTTTAATTTTGTATTAAAGAAACAACTGTGAAAATATTAATAGTGTAATTAATATGTAAGTAGCCGTACAGTACCGTAATAGTTCGTATTTAGAAAATGAATTCTAACATATTGTTATGTTCACAGGTACCTGAACTACATTTCAGTCACTCAGTAAAGTGATAACTGAAAATATCATTGTCAACAGATCTGAAGAAATTGCCACTGCATCTTTAGACCGTTTTCGTCAGACGAGAGGTTAGTTTCTAAGCGTTTCGATGGACTTAATTACTTCAGTGAGATCGTTCTTGCAAATGTGATATTCATTATAGCAAATATTAGCAATCTACTCTGTCAATTATACTTCTAGTAATTAATGACAGCAAAAATTGTTTAATAATCCTTGTGTTTTTGCAGACACAGTTCTGACTCTGATTACTGGTTGCTGTACGTATCTATCCACATCAAGGCTGTTGGGAGGGACTCGTGAAGATTCAAGACAGCTCTTAGAGGATTTGCAGTTTAAAAGTGAAACAATTGTGAAATAAGTGTGTGAATGATTAAGCTGTGTTTTATCGAAGTTGTTGTGCGATTTTAAAGGAATAATAAATGTCAAATACAGTGAGTGAATAATAAAAATCTCATTTTCCACATGTTTAAGCCGTCCTATACCCATAATTTTCCGCCACTTACTTATTGGTAAACACTTGTTGGAGAGCGACATGCCCCCCCCCCCCCCCTTTCTCCACAATCTTGGTGTGACACTGACCTGTAACATATCCCGAAGTCTACAATATGCATTTTGAGGCTGTTGATATGAAAGTGGGAAGTACAGATCTTCCAGTTAAATCAGGAATAGCTTAAGTGCATTACTTGAAAGTAACACAGGAAAAGCTTACTTATGTAGGTGGTAGTAGTGTCGGCAAAAAGTTCTTGTGTGTGAAGTTGCCATGTAGAACACCAGGTGTAAAACTTTTCTCCCGAGTCTTGAACTGTGTCGTAACAAAAGTGAGGCATTCATATGACTGTTTTCATTTCTCTACACTTATACAGATGTCTGAGTTCTGCTGTGTTAACATTGCAAAGTCCTGTAGGCATGTGGAGTATTAACCAAAACTGTCATATTGGAAGCAGAATCAAACACATTTGTTACGTTACTTGATATTTTCAGGAGAAAACGGCAATGTTGCTTCTTATTAATATAATACATTCAGAGTCACAGCAGTATTTGACCAACCATAACTGATGCTGAATGTGCATGTCGTCATATTATATGAAAGGCTTATTTCAATAGTGGTACAAGTCCATTACCTCCACTTTTCTGTCTATAATGCTTCTGAAATTAGTGATCCAAACAAACATAAATAAAGGTTCATCTCTAGCAAGAAGCCATATGCTTGAATATTTCTGGTATCTCAACTGCAGATTTTTCAGCGCTCATTTAACTTTACGACTCTATATCTCAAAATTAACAAAAATGGACTTGTACCACTATTGAAATAAGCCCTTCATATGCACACACAGCACATCGATCTCGTGAGGAACAAGGCTCTCACAACGAAGTACGTACGTCGGTCAACAGATGACACTAGGAAAAGTATGTTAACTGCGCTTTTTAGTTGCTACTTGCGACTCTTAGTTGCGATTTGTCACAGAAATCGCAGTTTGACTCGGTAGCGAATAGCGTAGTATGAACTTTGCTCAACAGATGGCAGTGCTAACTGCGCTTTTTAGTTGCTACTTGCGACTCTTAGTTGCGACTTGTCACGGAAATCGCAGTTAGACTCCATAGCGTACCGCAGAGATGGGCGTAGTACGAACTTTGACCCACAGATGGCACTGTTAACCGCGCTTTTTAGCTGCTACTTGCGACTCTTAGTTGCGACTTGTCACGGAAATCGCAGTTAGACTCCATAGCGTACTGCAGAGATGGACGTAGTACGAACTTCGGCCAACAGATGCCACTGTTAACCGCGCTTTTTAGTTGCTACTTGCGACTCTTAGTTGCGACTTGTCACTGAAATCGCAGAAAGCAGTGCTAAATTCGACCAATAGATGGCTCACGTCTTTGAATGTGAACTACTACTTGCGACTGCTAACTGTGACTGAAATCGCAGTTAGATTTTGTAAAGTTGCTACTGTGATATCTGTGACTTCTCAGTCACTGCGATTTCTAACAGATACGCGATTTCCTGCCCACCACTAATGCGTAATAACGAGGCGCAGCCTTATTTATATCCATCGTTCTTCTTTCTCCAATAAAGGTTGCCCACCAACAACCACTGCGACTGCGCCATGTCGATTGGTTTTCAAGATAGCTGGCTTTCAGATCCAGCATTCAAGGACTGGTTGGTGAAAGTACCTACAGACCTTTATAGTGCTAAATGTGGATTATGTCCAGGGACCCTTATTAACATCCATACTTTGGGAAGATCGGCTCTTACAAGACACATGACAAAATCCAAGAAGCACGTCGCGAAAGCAGCTGCCATGAGAAGCACAGCAAGTTTGTATGTCAACACCCGACCGGCGGCGACCACTTCAACCCAGCAGACAGATTCTACTTCCACTACCACATCTGCGGATTCAGCTGGGTCAACAACAGTGGCGTTGGCCGCTGAAATTGTTGAGCCTCCGCAGAAGGATGTCGCTGCAATGTCAAAACCCGGGGATAAAATGAAAGGAATTGATCGAATGGCAATAAAGGACGAAGTAACAAAGGCGGAAATACTGTGGTGTTTGGAGTGCATCGTTTCACACAAGTCACTGCGACGTGTTGCTTTTCCCCGCAATGTTCCCCGACAGTGAAGTGGCCAAGAGCACGCGTTTACAAAAGGACAAAATCGGTTATATCGTGCAATATGGACTAGCTCCCTTCTTTGAGTCTGAAATTAAATCTGACCTCGTAAACGTATCAAGGATTGTTGTTTTTTTTTGACGAATCCTTGAACAAGGTGTGCAAAAGAATCCAGATGGACATTTTAGTGCGTTATTGGGACATTAAAACAAATCTAGTGTGCACCTGTTACTACGCATCGGCTTTTCTAGGCAGTTCGACAGCAGCTAAGCTACTCGAGTCCTCCAAGAAAAAAATTCCCGGCGAAGCAATGAAAAACTTTTACAAGTATCGATGGACGGCCCTAACGTCAACTTCGCGTTCTTAAGGGAACTTAAAAATTTTTTGAAAGAAATTGAAGGAGTATACACCGTTTTACTGGAAATTGGAACGTGTGGGCTTCACGTTGCTCACGGCGCCTTCAAGTCCGCAATTCAAGAAACACAGTGGATGATAATTCAGTTTTTATGTGCCTTGTACAATCTTTTTAAGGATGTCCCTGCCAGAAGAGCTCTGTATATTTCGACAACGGAATCGGAACTGTTTCCCTTAAAGTTTTGCGCGATCCGATGGCTGGAGAATGTGGAAGTTGCTGAGCGAGCTCTAGTAATGCTTCCGTTTCTGCGAATATTTGTTGGAAAACTGGAAGAAAAAAACAAACCAAAATGTGCTAGCTACAGAGTAGTGGAGGATAGCCTCAAGGACAAGCTACTTGGTCCGAAAATTGCCTTTTTCAAGACTCTTGCTGGAGACTTGACACCTTTCCTAAAGGATTTCCAATCCGATTGGCCGCTAGCACCGTTCCTGCACTCTGCTTTGACAAAGATAATGGAGACAACAATGACACGATTTGTCCAACCGACGAAGATCTTGCCGTCAGTTAATTTGGAGAAAGAATCCAATCTTTTGGGTGTGAACCACGTCAAGATTGGGTTCACCGTCAAGAATGAATTCAGAAAGTGCAGGTCTCTCACAGCCCTTGAAATTGCTAAGTTCCGGAGCGAATGCAGAAGAGGAATGATCAAGCTCGTGTCAAAGTTGATGGAGAAATCTCCCTTACACTTTAGGTTGACAAAAGCTGTAAGCTGCTTTGATCCCACAATAGCGTGCAGGGAGGCTGGTCCCAAACGATTTCATCCCTTTCTACAGATTTTGGTGGAGAGCAATTGGATGAACGGTGTATGTGCCGATAAAGCAGAAGCGCAATACGCTTCTGTTGTAAAGAAGAACTGCAAAACAAAATTCGAAACATTCAACAAAAAGGAGCAACGGCTGGATGAGTTCTGGATGAAATGTCTCAAGAACCAGAATGCAACGTGCCACGAGCTGCAGAAGGCAATGGAAATCGCGCTCACTTTGTCGCACGGTCAAGCAGCTGCGGAGCGAGGATTCTCGGTAAACAAAGAGTGTCTCTTTGAGAATATGAGGGAACAATCTGTAGTGAGCAGAAGACTGGTGTACGACGCCGTCAAGACACACGGCGGAGTCCAAGGAGTGCCTATAACAAAGTCCCTTATACAGGTACACTCTGTAAGAAACTCACGAGATCGATATGCTGAAGACCTCAAAAATCGAAACGACGAGTCATCCAGGAAAAAGGATCATCTGACTAAAAGGAAGATTGTTGACGCAGAAATAAGACAGCTTAAAGAGAAGAAGGCAAAACTTGAGGGGACCATTCAAAACGCTCAGATAGAGCGAGAATCTATTACAGAACGAATCAATGCTCTCGCACACAGCTCCAAGTGAGTTATTCTCAAAGGTCAATTCCTAAATTACAGTATTAAACATGGTGCTTCCTTCTAAATTATTTGAAGTATTGTCTAATAATAATGAAAATGTTTCTTTAATAAAATGTTTTTAAAAACAAAAGAATATGATAGCGTTATTTTAAACTGCTAACTCCCACAGATGTTTAAATATACATTTCCAACAATAACTTTCGTGATTAAAAAATATTTGAAAAATAAACCTAATTTAAGAAATTAAGTATTAAAATAAAGACCGGAGCTAAAATTTAGCAACACGAAAATCCGAAAAATAAAGGACTGTAAAAATGCACAAAATATTTTACGGAAAAAAATCTCTTATTATTCTAAAACGAAAGACAGTAATTAAAGGTCTTTAACAACGATTAAACCGCAAGCTTTTGTATTTAAATAAAAAATAATAATATCAGAAAAATTGAGGAATGGAAGAGGTAAAAGACATACTTGTCCTTACTGAAAGCAAATTTTAGAGCGGGGAATATAGTAGCTGCGCTTGACACAGGTTTTCGCTCTAAAACTGGACTAATTTCGTACGAGAGCAAGGTACGGAGCTCCCGCTACCTGTCGCGTGACTGGTGCTGCCGTCTGTTGTCCATTTATAGGATTAGAAAGAAGTAGTAGCGAACGTTAGAGCTGTTCGGAGACGAAGATCCAATTCACCGGCAAAAAAGTAGAAAAGAAGAGCTGGTATTGCTCTGCATGCCAGAACACTTCGTCTTTTCTATACTACAGAAAAGTCGAAGTGCTCTGGCATGAAGAGACTTGTGACATTACTCAGTAACATATTACTCACTTTTTTTGAAGGTCAATTACACTTTTTGCCATCGATTGCATAATTTTTTATCTATGGAAGAACAACATCAAATATTACAACTAACTTGAAGCTCGATCTTTTTTTAACGTGTGTTACACGTTAAGTCATATCAAATACAAATGTGCGGTAAAATTTTAAATAGTGACATAAATGACTCATCTTCTGGGTCCGAAATTTTTCAAATGACTGATCCTGAAGTGTTACCGGTACGTTTTGAATGAGAGTTATAACGCCCTGTGATTTAAGAAATTCACTGCACATTCTCACACGTAACATACATCGTCTTGCCTGAAGTGTTACCGGTACGTTTTGAATGAGAGTTATAACGCCCTGTGATTTAAGAAATTCACTGCACATTCTCACACGTAACATACATCGTCTTGCGTGGAAATTTACTTTGAAAGTAACGCTTCTCAAGTCACTATTCGTAATATTTTCCAGTGATCTGTTAGAAATGTAAACAATTGCGACGCAAGCACATCGAATGCACGTTAGTTGTTACGGACGTACTGCATAATCTTCGACCTAAAGCCTTTGACACTTTACGGTGTCGGCAAACTGGTCTGTGCATTGTGTAAATTACTCATTTTCTACGCAACTAAACTTTTATTTTGGTGTTATTCTCTGATTTATGTTTCATTGCTGCAGTATTATTCAGCAGTAGTGGGCTAAAGTTCTTTGTCAGCGTATCAGATCTTACACGTCAGAACCTACAAAAATTTAACTGAAATCTAAAAGAATGAAAAATCCAGGAATTCTAAAAAATTCCCGGGTTTTTCTCGGATCTCCCGGGCCGTATACACCCTGTCTCACATACCCAATTCTTCCACCACTCCCAAGAGCCAGCCACAAAGGAATGTTCTCTTCATCACCCAGTACAGGAGTGTCCTCTTTGTCACGCAGTACCACCATGGACAGGAACAACTGATCCACATCCTTCACCAGGGCTTTGATTACCTATTATCATGCCCTGAACTGAGGGACATCCAACCCAAGATACTTCCCTAAAGTGGTGTTCTGTCACCAACCCAATCTCTACAACATCCTAGTCCACCCCTATCCCAGTCACAATGGCAACCTCTTGCCGCAAGGATCTCATCCCTGTGGCAGACCCAGGTGTGAGACCTGCCCAATCCAACCATCCAGCACTTCCTATTCCAGTCCTGTAACAGGTTTATCCTACCTCATCACAGGCTTGGCCATCTGTGAAAGCTGCCATGTAATTTACCAGTTCCTCTGCAATCACTGCATAGCTTTTTATATTGATGTGTCTACCAAGCAGCTGTCTACCAGGATGAATGGCCACTACCAAACTGGGGCCAAGAGCAAAGTAGACCACCCTGTGGCACAACAAGCAGCTGAACATAAAATACTTGATTTCAATGGCTGCTTCACTACCTGAGCCATCTGGATCCTTCCCTCCACCACCAGCTTTTCTGAACTGCGCAGATGGGAGCTACCCTTACAACATGTTCTCTGCTCCTGTAATTATTCCAGCCTCAATCTACGGTAACATACTGTTCCCACACCCTCCACCCAACAGTTTTCACCCTCTCTGTCCTATCATCTCCTACCCATTCTCATCTTCCAACCTCTTTATTTCCCACCCTATGCCAACGCACGCACCCACCCACTGTTCCCCTTTTTCCCCTCATCTCCCAGCCCCACAAGCTCCTGACAACACTGCACCTGTTGGCATTCTAGTCTCTGCACACTCTACCAGACAGCATTCATCTCTCTCCCCACCCGTACACTATTATCCCTTCCCCTTCCAGAAAGCTTGCATCCCATGTGTAGTTGCAGTCTGGCCCAAGGTGCTGGAGTTGGCAGTTATGAGTGCTTGCTTGTAAGTATGAATGTTGTATGTTTCTCTTTTGCTGGTGAAGGCTGTGGCCAAAAGCTTTATGTAGGTGTCTCTTAATTGTGCCTGTCTGCAACTTAACATGTCTTCTTTACTGCAAGAAGCAATCTGTCCTTTCCTGTACTGTTGATATTCCTATTTGGTGTTTCCACTATTTGATTTTGTGTGTGTGTTTTCTTTGTCAAAGAAGGCTTTGGCCAGAAGCTATAATGAATAACAGTCTTTTCATTGTGCCTGTCTGAAACTCAGCACATCATCTTTATGGTGACTAGCAATCTCTCCTTTTACTAAGACTGTTGAAAACTGAACAATCTTGGATAGCTTGTAAGCACATGTTGTAAACATGATTAACATACATAGTAAAGACGTGTGTGTGTGCTGAAAACTGCTCATCATTCATTACTCTCAAAAAACTTGGATTATATAGTAGAAATATGGGATGCAGCATCACAAACTCAGTCCACACGTTGCACAAAACAGCCTTCAGAATTACTGTGGCCTGTTCAATCCTTTTCCATTTACATATTTGTTGGTTTAGTTTCTCTATCACATGGGTGTCAATGCTCCACAGATTAAACAGAACACCCGTAAGCAAACTAAACTGACCACAGGAGCTAAACACAATGAAACGGGTAGCAGTGGAAAATAGTAATGACACCCATGTGATAGAGAAACTAAACCAACAAATATGTAAATGGAAAAGGAGTTTGCATATTTGTGTGTCCCCGCATGGTATGATTGACTGTGAATGGTGGTGCTTGTGGTTGTTGGTTTCCTGAATATTGTGAAGTCATGAGTGTCATTTCTTCTTTGTACAGGGAGATCCAGAAAATTCCGTGTGTTGTCATTTCAGTTTCTTATGTAAAGTGAATTTTTGGCTGTAATTTTTTAATTTCATTGAGTAGCTGTTTTATGTGTGTATGCGGTTCATCGATCAGGCATATTATGTCATTGACATAATGGTACCAGTATATAACTTTATAATTTTTTTTTGTTTTATTATGTGCCTGAGAATCTTGTTCTTAAAATTATTCAAGAATTTGTTGGTTATGGGACCACGAATTGATGATACTATTGACAGTCCTACATGTCACAAATAAAATTCTTTGTTGAACACAATGCAAGAAAAACATGAGATGCAAAGCAAAAAACTTAACAGAATAATAAACAGCACTAGTACACCCACTGCAAACAATCACTACAATCAAACATATAATTTCCATAACAGAATCATCAACCTAAGTGACGTGATACTCATCAAACAAGAAAAGTGCCTTCCAGAAAAAGGATTACGACACACACACACACACACACACACACACACACACACACACACACGACAACAGAAGACCTCACAACAGAGCCTGAAAACATAATAAAGGAACAATAAAGACTCAGCTCACCAAATTTTAATGGTAACTTAACACGACAATTAGTAGTTGGAGAAGTAACATAAAAAAGTGGAACACACAAGTCCATCATAATCTCCGATAATATAAAACCTGAAGAATCACATCCAAGAAAATAAAACAAAAACAATACTATGCCATACTAATAAAGGCAATATACTGGTGATCATGAATGGAAAGGAACGCACAGATAAGCACTGGATATTCTGAAGGACAATATCACCAAACTGACATGTGGCACAACACCAGTGTACCAGGAAAATGTCCAACAAACACTCTGAAAAACATTACAAATACATACCTGAGAGTCCAGATAAAAAGAATGGTACAAAAGGTCCAAAGATACTCATTCTACTGAAAGGACACAAAGTATTCCATTAAGACCAGTCACTAAATAAAACACACACTTTTAAAAACAATTGGAACCTAGAAAACGCAAAGGAATTAATATACCGAATCAAGAATATAGGCATCCCTGGCACTGCAAGCCTTATATCATTTAATGTCACACCGACATACTCTTGAATTATCTACAGGCCTACATCTACTACTACTACTACTACTACTACTACTACATCTACATTCTGCAAACCACCATGAAGTATGTGGTAGTATGTCCCATTGTACCAGTCACCAGGATTTCTTCATGCTCTTGTACCATTCATGTATGGGGGGCAGGAAGGATGACTGAGTGAATGCCTCTGTGTGTGCTATGATTATCCTGATTTTATCCTCATGATATGTATGTGAGCAATACATAAGCAGTTGTAGTATGTTCCTAGAGTCATCATTTAGAGCTGGTTCTTGAAACTTTGTTAACAGACTTTCTCAAGATAGTTTACATCTATCTTCAAGGGTCTTCCTGTTCGGTTCCTTCAGTATCTTTGTGACACTCTCCCATGGATTAAACAAAGCTGTGCCCATTCCTGCTGCCCTTCTCTATATATGTTCAATATCCCCTGCTCGTCCTATTTGGTATGAGTCCCACTCACCTGAGCAATATTCTAGAACGGGTCACACAAGTGACTTGTAAGCAATCTCCTTTGTAGACTAATTGCACTTCTCCAATAATCTACTAATAAACCGAAGTCTGCCAGCTGCTTTACCCATGACTGAATCTATGTGATCATTCAATTTCAAATCCCTAAAGTGTGTTGCATCCAGGTATTTGTATGAATCGGCCAATTCCAACAGTGACTCATCGATACTGTAGTCATAGGATACTACGTTTTGTTTTGTTTTGTGAAATTCACAATTTTACATTTTTGAAAATTTAAAGCATGCTGCCAATCTTTGCACCACTTGGAAATCTTATCAAGATCTGACTGAATTTTTATGCAGCTTCTATCAGACAGGACTTCATTATAGAAGCTCCTCATCAGCACAAAGTCTCAGTTTATTATTAATAATGTCTGCATGGTCATTAATATACAACAAAAACAGAGAAGGTCCCAACATACTTATCTGGGGCGTACTTGAAGTTACTTTCGCATCTGACGATGACTCTTCAGCCAAGATAATATGCTGCGCATTCCCAATCAGGAAGTCCTCAATGCAGTCACAAATTTCATTTGATACCACGTATGATCGTACTTTTGACAGTAAGTGTACAGTCAAATGCTTTTTGAAAATCAAGAAATACTGCATCTACCTGGATGTTTGCTCCAAAGCTTACAGTACGTCACATGAGAAAAGTGTGAATTTCGTTCCACGTGATTGATGTTTCCGGAATCCAAGATGGTTGGCATGGAGGAGGTCATTCTGTTCAAAATACCTAAATTGCATTTGGTCTCAGAATATGTACTAAGATTCTTTAACAAATTGATGTCATGGATACTGGACAGTAGTTTTGTTGATCACTCCTACTACCCTTCTTGTAGATGGGTGTGACGTGCTTTTTTTCCAAGAACTGCCCACAGGTTTTTGTTCAAAGGGATCTATGACAGATTATAGTTAGAAGAGGGGCTAATTCAGCCGCAAAGTCGGTGTGGACTCCAATAGGGGTTTCATTGGGTCCTGGAGTTCTGTTCAATTTTAACGATTTCAACTGTTTCTCAATACCACAGACACTTAATACTTATTACACATTTAAGCATTCCACCCAAATTTCAGGCTAGTAACACAAGGGAAAGCAAATTAACACTCAATGGCTTTCAGTACGATTTCTGTTTATCTTCAACTGTCACTAAAAAAACAAAGCTGTGATGTTATCTCTACGATGCACAATACAAATGAAATTGACATTGAAAGTGGGGAATTAGCAGAAATTTGGACTGCACCAGAACCAAGGGAGGAGTGCATCATATACAACAGCCAGAACAACCAGGAGATGGCCTCTGGCATTATTCTATCGACATTTTGATATCGCAGCAATAAATTTGAATGCCATCTTTAGCCACAACAATCCAGACAATAAAGATTGATGACTGCTTTTTCTAAAAAACCTATCGTATAGTCTTATGAACGCTCATCTAAGACAAAGTGCGAAACTAATGAACCTTCTGAAAAATATACAAATGTTTCTTGAAAAATTCAGAAAAGGAGGCCCAGTTCATGATGAACCTAAACCTGGAATATGTCACATATGTGGACAACACAAAAATGGCACGACGAAGGCATCGTGCAACAATTGTGGAAACAATGTCTGCAAGAAGCATTCTCGTCAAAACGTCCTGTGTTTCTCTTGTGATGCTAATAATTGGCAGATGGAAATTGGTTCTGACTGAATATGTTTATTTATGTAACCTATTTTAATAGAGTTGACTGAATTTTTTTCTTTTACTTTTATCCGAAATAAATATTTAATGCAATGACATGCTGTTTTATTTCAGTTTTTACCCTCTGTTTTGCCAAAAAACGATAATGTGAAGACGAAACTGCAGTGTAAATTGAGCAGCGCGGCCACTCACGTGAAATCAGAAGGTGCGTCCACCAGAGGATTAAAGTTCTCCACTGATGATTACAGTATGACTGGGGAATTTATGTACAAGTGAACTAATGTTTTCTCTAAAATTTTTGGTTTACATTACAAGACGAGTCTGTTGGGCGACAGAAGGATCCAATTATCATTTTATGCCCATCCCTGATACCCGAGTCTTACCCAAACAATCTCACATGCAGCTTCAGTTTGTATCTCAATAGATTCAAGTTTCTTGTCTACTGCAATTAATACACCAGCTCCATTTCCCATTTGCCTATCCTTTTGAGATATGTTTAAATTTTCCAAAAATGAAGCAATCAGCATCGTTGCCCAAGGACTAAAATGACAAGGCAGTGCACCAATCACACCTTTGCATATGATGGTGTGGAGGATGGATTTGGAGGGTGGGAAACAAAATAAGGAAGATGGGAACTATGGAGAGGAGGGTGTGAAAGCAATATGACTGAGGTTAGGGCTGCATGGCTGCTGCTGCTGCTGATGGTGGCAAGGATCATAATGATAATTATGAAGATAATTATGGGTTGAAAAAAAAAAAAAAAAAAACTAAACACCTCATTCCTCAATGCATTGGAAATTCACATAAAATGATGTGGAATGAGAAAAGGCCCCCCCATGAACCATGGACCTTGCCGTTGGTGGGGAGGCTTGCGTGCCTCAGCGATACAGATAGCCGTACCGTAGGTACAACCACAACGGAGGGGTATCTGTTGAGAGGCCAGACAAACGTGTGGTTCCTGAAGAGGGGCAGCAGCCTTTTCAGTAGTTGCAAGGGCAACAGTCTGGATGATTGACTGATCTGGCCTTGTAACAATAACCAAAACGGCCTTGCTGTGCTGGTACTGCGAACGGCTGAAAGCAAGGGGAAACTACGGCCGTAATTTTTCCCGAGGGCATGCAGCTTTACTGTATGATTAAATGATGATGGCGTCCTCTTGGGTAAAATATTCCGGAGGTAAAATAGTCCCCCATTCGGATCTCCGGGCGGGGACTACTCAAGAGGATGTCATTATCAGGAGAAAGAAAACTGGCGTTCTACGGATCGGAGCGTGGAATGTCAGGTCCCTTAATCGGGCAGGTAGGTTAGAAAATTTGAAAAGGGAAATGGATAGGTTAAAGTTAGATATAGTGGGAATTAGTGAAGTTCGGTGGCAGGAGGAACAAGACTTCTGGTCAGGTGACTACAGGGTTATAAACACAAAGTCAAATAGGGGTAATGCAGGAGTAGGTTTAATAATGAATAGGAAAATAGGAACGCGGGTAAGCTACTACAAACAGCATAGTGAACGCATTATTGTGGCCAAGATAGATACGAAGCCCACACCTACTACAGTAGTACAAGTTTATATGCCAACCAGCTCTGCAGATGACGAAGAAATTGAAGAAATGTATGATGAAATAAAAGAAATTATTCAGATTGTGAAGGGAGACGAAAATTTAATAGTTATGGGTGACTGGAATTCGAGTGTAGGAAAAGGGAGAGAAGGAAACGTAGTAGGTGAATATGGATTGGGGCTAAGAAATGAAAGAGGAAGCCGCCTGGTAGAATTTTGCACAGAGCACAATTTAATCATAGCTAACACTTGGTTTAAGAATCATGATAGAAGGTTGTATACATGGAAGAACCCTGGAGATACTAAAAGGTATCAGATTGATTATATAATGGTAAGACAGAGATTTAGGAACCAGGTTTTAAATTGTAAGACATTTCCAGGGGCAGATGTGGACTCTGACCACAATCTATTGGTTATGAGCTGTAGATTGAAACTGAAGAAGCTGCAAAAAGGTGGGAATTTAAGGAGATGGGACCTGGATAAACTGAAAGAACCAGAGGTTGTACAGAGTTTCAGGGAGAGCATAAGGGAACAATTGACAGGAATGGGGGAAGGAAATACAGTGGAAGAAGAATGGGTAGCTTTGAGGGATGAAGTAGTGAAGGCAGCAGAGGATCAGGTAGGTGGAAGGACGAGGGCTAGTAGAAGTCCTTGGGTAACAGACGAAATATTGAATTTAATTGATGAAAGGAGAAAATATAAAAATGTAGTAAATGAAGCAAGCAAAAAGGAATACAAACGTCTCAAAAATGAGATCGACAGGAAGTGCAAAATGGCTAAGCAGGAATGGCTAGAGGACAAATGTAAGGATGTAGAGGCTTATCTTACTAGGGGCAAGATAGATACTGCCTACAGGAAAATTAAAGAGACCTTTGGAGATAAGAGAACCACTTGTATGAACATCAAGAGCTCAGATAGAAACCCAGTTCTAAGCAAAGAAGGGAAAGCAGAAAGGTGGAAGGAGTATATAGAGGGTCTATACAAGGGCGATGTACTTGAGGACAATATTATGGAAATGGAAGAGGATGTAGATGAAGATGAAATGGGAGATAAGATACTGCGTGAAGAGTTTGACAGAGCACTGAAAGACCTGAGTCGAAACAAGGCCCCCGGAGTAGACAACATTCCATTGGAACTACTGACGGCCTTGGGAGAGCCAGTCCTGACAAAACTCTACCATCTGGTGAGCAAGATGTGTGAAACAGGCGAAATACCCTCAGACTTCAAGAAGAATATAATAATTCCAATCCCAAAGAAAGCAGGTGTTGACAGATGCGAGAATTACCGAACAATCAGTTTAATAAGCCACAGCTGCAAAATACTAACACGAATTCTTTACAGACGAATGGAAAAACTAGTGGAAGCCGACCTCGGGGAAGATCAGTTTGGATTCCGTAGAAATACTGGGACACGTGAGGCAATACTGACCTTACGACTTATCTTAGAAGAAAGATTAAGGAAAGGCAAACCTACGTTTCTAGCATTTGTAGACTTAGAGAAAGCTTTTGACAATGTTGACTGGAATACTCTCTTTCAAATTCTAAAGGTGGCAGGGGTAAGATACAGGGAGCGAAAGGCTATTTACAATTTGTACAGAAACCAGATGGCAGTTATAAGAGTTGAGGGACAGGAAAGGGAAGCAGTGGTTGGGAAGGGAGTAAGACAGGGTTGTAGCCTCTCCCCGATGTTATTCAATCTGTATATTGAGCAAGCAGTAAAGGAAACAAAAGAAAAATTCGGAGTAGGTATTAAAATCCATGGAGAAGAAATAAAAACTTTGAGGTTCGCCGATGACATTGTAATTCTGTCAGAGACAGCAAAGGACTTGGAAGAGCAGTTGAATGGAATGGATGGTGTCTTGAAGGGAGGATATAAGATGAACATCAACAAAAGCAAAACGAGGATAATGGAATGTAGTCGAATTAAGTCGGGTGATGTTGAGGGTATTAGATTAGGAAATGAGACACTTAAAGTAGTAAAGGAGTTTTGCTATTTGGGGAGCAAAATAACTGATGATGGTCGAAGTAGAGAGGATATAAAATGTAGACTGGCAATGGCAAGGAAAGCGTTTCTGAAGAAGAGAAATTTGTTAACATCGAGTATAGATTTAAGTGTCAGGAAGTCTTTTCTGAAAGTATTTGTATGGAGTGTAGCCATGTATGGAAGTGAAATATGGACGATAAATAGTTTGGACAAGAAGAGAATAGAAGCTTTCGAAATGTGGTGCTACAGAAGAATGCTGAAGATTAGATGGGTAGATCACATAACTAATGAGGAGGTACTGGACAGGATTGGGGAGAAGAGGAGTTTGTGGCACAACTTGACCAGAAGAAGGGATCGGTTGGTAGGACATGTTCTGAGGCATCAAGGGATCACCAATTTAGTATTGGAGGGCAGCGTGGAGGGTAAAAATCGTAGGGGGAGACCAAGAGATGCATACACTAAGCAAATTCAGAAGGATGTAGGTTGCAGTAGGTACTGGGAGATGAAGAAGCTTGCACAGGATAGAGTAGCATGGAGAGCTGCATCAAACCAGTCTCAGGACTGAAGACCACAACAACAACAATGAGAAAAGGGGTCTGTGAACTAGTCAGCGTGGTTGAAAATTTGTGCAACAGCAGCTTAAGTCAGACAGTTAAATGTGAGATAAAACTAAGGTAGCTAAAAACTGTATTTGGATACTGAAGGACACTCCAAGAAGAGTCATCAATGCACTGAGAAAATGGCTTGAGAAAATGAACAGTGTGTGGACTACAGAGGCAATTAACTTATTCTGTTAGACAAATAAAATACATATATCAGTAATTAAAAATGCACAATGGTGTAGATGTAGAAAGTAGCTGATGGTCACTTGGGGCACATGCCGCAACGAGAGGCCCTCCCCGCTCATCCACTCCTGACCCCAGACATTGAAGTGCATTAAATTTTGTTATGAAATCCACTTTCCCCCAGGAACATATGACTTTGTTAGCAGCTATCCCACCATCCATAAATATCTGGGGAAGGGAGTTAGGCAGTTTGATGGATCATCTCAGAACAGCCAGCAGGTCGCACACTGTGAGAATATAGGCTGTTGTGATATTATTACCATAACTGCATTGGGGGGAGTCCTCTTGATGTGAAAGGAATTCACTGGTAAGTATGGAGTCCACAGTCAGCACAGTACGATGGCATCTTTCCGAGAGGCTTGGAGAAAAGTATGCCATGCTTTGGTGGTCCCCTTAATTGCCCTTAACTTACTGAGAATTGTGGTAGCCTACCATTTCATTTCAAAAATTGATGTCTCCCTTGCAATCATACGTCTGCACCCAGTACTTCAAATTCATGTTTGTTGCCTGTGGTTAAGTGTCTAGCAAATGTGTCACTGAGCTTGTTTCCTGGAATACCCATATGGCTAACAGCCCATATGAGTGTTATAATGGTTCTGGAGCTGTGGAAGTCAACTGATAGGATGTCAGCAACCACAAAATTCTGGGGTAGCACTGGGATAAGCCTTGTAAGCAACTCATACAGTTGCTACAAACAAGGAAGTCCTTTGTTGTGAGTATTTCAATATATTGCTGAGCCCCTGATATGGAGACCACTAATACTCGGCAGAGAGTATTTCTCATACCCCCCCTCCCCCCTTCCCCCCAATGTGAAAAAGCATGGCCAACCCTGTCATTGACTTTCAATCCATCTGTGTAGACGCATGTTGAATTTGGGCAATCATGGAGAAGTGAACAGAATACATGTCTGAGAATGGTAGGATTAGGAGTTTCTTTTGAACCACAGAAAAGGTCTATCTAAATCATAGAACCAGGTACACACAATGGAGGGTACTAAGAGTTGACTCTAAGGACACAGACAACAGGGGACATTTGGAGGTCGTTGCATAGAGCCACCAATCTTATCTCAGCTGATTTACCCATTTCTGGGTGGTTCGAAAACAGTCTGAACTGTCGGTTGTGAAAAGACTTCAGTAAAACAGATGAGTACGCAACTCTGACAGAGGGTGGATGCATAGCTCATCAAGAGTGTGAGTGCGAGTGTGAGTGAGTGAGTGTGTGTGCGTGCGCGAGCGCGCATGCGAGTGCGGATATGATAGGCACCCAATGGCGAGGTCATTAGCGCCCTTACACTTATGAAAACAAACTAATGTGTAGATGAACTAAAACGTTGTACACCGATGCACTCAAAATGACCACACAGTCACTCTGTATCACATGCACTAAAACCAATTAGGAGGGAAGAGAGCTAATCAAGAAATTAAAACACAGAGAAAACAAAACAAAGAAGAACTAAAAAAAGCACAGAGATATGTGACTGGCTGACCACTTACAAAAATCTAGGGTGAGCCTGCCACCCTTTGACGCATTAAGAACATCTCCCTAAAATCTGGTTAAAAACATTGGACAATTCACAAAACTTTAAAAACATGCAGTCCAATAAAATGTGGCACACCGTGATGTGCACGCCCCAAGCACCACACATTGGAGGTCCTCTCGCCGGAGTAAGAATCCATGTGTCATAGGGCTGTGACCTATGTGAAGACAAGTAAGAAGGAAATGGTCTCGCCGACGTGGCTGGAAGGAAGTATTCCACGACCGAGTTGCGGGCTTGAAGACACGGAGCTTGTTATTGGTCACTTCCAGCCACTCATCTTCCCATCGAAACATGACTTTATACCTCAACAGCGAGGTGATAGCATGCAGTGGGACAGCACACTGAAATACCAGAGGATCACGACACGCCTCCTTGGCTGCACAATCCACCCTTTCATTCCCCCCAATTCCAATGTGCCCAGATACCTAGCAGAAATACACCTCCTTCCCCAGTCACTGTAGTTGTAGGTGAGCATCCTGGATATTCTGGGTACTGTATCTGCTGGGTACAAATGTTGGAGAGAGCAAAGGGCACTCACAGAATCTGAGCAGACGAGAACTGGGAGAATGTCTCGTCTGCTCCTGTGCTCACAAGACCGCATATAATTCTGCGTCGAAGACGGTAAATTCTGGAGGCAGTCTGACCTTGAGCACATAATCCAGGAAAACGACAGAGCAGCCAAGAGAGTCCACCTGCTTAGACCCATCCATAAAAACAGCTACACGGTCATTGTACTCGATAAAATATCGGAGCATAGCACATTTAAAACGGAAGCAGGAGTGCTACCTCTCCTGTACCGCACCAAATCTAAAATCACTCTGGGCCTCTCCAGTAACCCGGCCGGCAGATAGTTAAAACCCTGGATTTGGGGTCGTACTGGCTCCACACTGAGTGACTCCAGCACACGTTGCACATGGATCCCAAATGGCATCGTGGTTCGTGGACGGTTGGAAAAAAAAAAAGTGTTGCAGAGGTGGACGGGCAACGGTATGGTGTGCGGATGAAGTCGGAGCTGCAAGGAATTTACACACCTGATGCACCGAGAGGAGCTGGCACCGGATGGTAAGTGGTGGTTCCCCCACCTCAGTACAGATGCTAGGTATGAGGCTGGTCCGATAAGACCTGTGGCCAGCCAAATCACCTCATGATGGACAGCATCAATGATCCGCAAGTAAGAGGGCCTCGCTGACCCATAGACCGCTCAACCATAGTCCAGCCACTAACACACCAAAGCCTGATAAAACTGAAGGAGAGGTGCCTTGTCTGCTCCCCAAGACCTGTGACTAAGGCACTTTATGATGATCAGTGCCTTCAGGGTTCTGGCCAGATGATGGTTAACCATTCGCTCCAGGGTCTTTCCACACAGCACATTAAGGCAACACTCCGATAACTACAGGGATAGTGGGACATGTACAGTCCTTTCCTGGTCTGAGGAGAGAGATCAGAGTTGCCTCCCTCCACGAGTTGGGGAAGCTGCCTGTCTGACAGTTTAGATTAAAACATTCAAGGAGGATTTTCTTTGATGTCGCTGGCTGATACAATACCGGATTTGGCCATGACTGGGTGCAGTGTCATGAATCTCAGTCAGCGCCGGTCCGAGATACCACATGGAGAAAGGTGAGTTTAGGCCTCAGAACTGTTTCCCTCTCTACAGTCGCACTGCAGCGACAAAACACCGGATCCTGACTTGCATTGGCAGTAGTTTGTGCAAAATGTTTGGACAGCTTCTGAGCAACATCGGTGGGTGTTGTTTGGAGGCACCCCTGTTTCAGCACGGCTGCTATTGGTAAACAGCTGCGTTTACCGAAAATCGTCCAGATGGATTCCCATACTTTTATAGAAGAAGTGAAATGATTGATGGAGTCCAGGAACACTTGCCCCGGCCTTTTCTTACACTATCTAATGTTGTGTCGAGCCTTGGCCCTCCCTACTTGAAAGGCCCCAAGGTTGTCTGCTGTTGGTCGGCATTTAAAAGGTTGAAGAGCCGCACACCTTTCCTGGATCGTGGAACGGCACTCATCTGTCCACCAAGGTACTGGTTCCCTCCTAAGATGACCTGAGGACTGTGGGATGAAGAGGTCAGAGACACGAAGGATCACTTAAGTGTGTGATCCACTCATCCTAGGATGCTGTCGCAGTGTTCAAACACAGCCAGCGTCCAGTTAGCCCTGCTGACTATCCATTTTGTGGGCTTAACTTCAGGTGATGAGCCATTAAGTAGGTGAAGGCAGATTGGGAAGTGGTCATTGGAATGAAAGTTGTCAATGGCTTCCCACTGAACAGTCAGCAAGCGTGGGGGAACAGAAAGAGAGGTTGATGACTGAAAATGACTCAGTAGCAGTAGAGAAATGTGTGAGAGCACCCGCGTTGAGGATGCACAGCTCATGAGACACCACGAGGCCCTCTAAAACCTGAGACCGAGGGCAAGTATTGGTCGAGCCCCACAGGACATGATGGGCACTGAAGTCTCCCAGGAAGAAGAATGATCGTGGGAGTTGTGTGATAAGATCTGTGAGAGCCTCAGAGTCTATTGCATCTTGCGGAGGTAAATACAGTGAGCAAACAGTGATCCTTCGACACACACAAATTTGAACTGCAACTGCTTGAAGGTCAGTAGTCAAGGGGAGGGCAGAGGAGTGGTGCGCATTAATGACAAACACTGGGGCACCTCCCTCGACACTTTCCCCCCAGTAGGTCATCCTTGCGGTATAGCGTGTACCCCTGTAGCACAGGGACATCTGTATCCTTAAAATGTGTTTCTTGTTAAAAAAGCACAAAGGACATGTCTGTGCTATGAGTTTCAGTTCCTCCACATGAGTCCTGAACCCATTAATGTTCCACTGTAGTATAGAATCCATGTCATTGGTGCGGTTTTAACTTACCCCTATCTTCGCACTGGGGAGGTGCAGCACTTGATAACCGAGGGGGAGTGGAGGGGCTGCCTGGATTCAAAGCATCTAGCACCATGATTATCCTCCTCATCAGTCAGACGGGAAAGAATGACGTCTGACGGCACTCGGGACAGCTTTTGACCTGAATGTCGTGAGCCTTTCCCTGCTCCCGTCCCTTTGAGGATGAGGGAGAAAGAGGGCGTTGAGAGGTACTCTGCTTTTCTTGTACCTTCTGGATGCTCGCTGCGGAACTGTTGTTGGTCTTTCCTTGTGAAGTTGCCTGGATTGCTCTGTCCTTACTCTTTTTCCCTTGACATTTACATGTGCAAGTATAGGTGTTATGGTGGATACAGACATACTAGGCATAGTCTGTGCTGAAGCGTTCGCCTTGGGAATAAGTTTCTGCACCATGGAAGAATACGACATGGCAAAGACAGGGTTACGTTGCCTCATATTCTTTTTTGGCTTCAGTGTAGGGGATCTGCTTGGTCACTTTTATCTACTGTATTTTGTATTCTTCAGCAAAAACAGGGCAGCCTCTGCTCCAGACTGGGTGGTTCCAAAAGCAGTCGATGCAGATTGCCGGAGACGTGCAGTCAGCCACAGCGTCATGAGCGGCTTTTCCACAGTTCACGCAAATCACTTCACCTCCACAACTCATGGTTGTATGGCTGAAATGCTGGCATTTATAGCACCACGTGAGGTTTGGAATGTAAGGCCAAACAATAAGTCGAAGGAACCCTGCCATAAGATGCTCAGGAAGTGTCAGAGAACTGAATGTGACAATGAAAGTGGCAGTCTTTCCAGTTGCTCCATTATTCCTGTGCATTCGTTGCTCCACATCACAGCCCATTTTTGCTTCAGTTCTGCTGTGTCCATGTCCATGATGTCTCGGCATGTGACAACGCCCTTACTGGAGTTGAGAGGGGTGTTCATCTCAACAATGATATCAGTCACCCAGCTTCTGCGATTTCTTAAGAAGGTCTACATGCTTTGACCTGTTAGTCTCTACCAACAATGAGCCATTACATAATTGTTTTATAGATTTTAAAGTTCCAGCAAGGCCTTCCAAAGCCTTATGATTATAAAAGGAAGACACTTTTTCAAATGTCCCCTCCTTCTTCTTTATTACCACAAACACATTGTTATTCACGATTCCATGAGCCCTGTTACTGCAGTTCAAAGTATTCTTATTATCAAGATGACTAGACTCTCTCATTCTTTTGGATGAATTGTTGTGAATACTCCAAGCCGGTACACCCTTCCCACTGGGAGGAGAAGATGATGATTTCGAGGGTTCCATCTCAGTCCCGTGAGCAGCTAGGGAAATAAGGGTCCACTCAGAGTCCCGCAAGCCCCAATAAGCTTTATACAACTGAGGTGTGGCAAGTTCCCCAGAGGTTGCCTGCTAACGACTGTTCCACCTCAACAGCCATGCATCCTATCAGTGCGCAGCACACCTTGAGATTGAAGGTTTTTTTTATAGAGCCAAGATATCCATTTCCTGAGGCACGCAGCGTTCCACCGCCATGCCATGCCCAGAGCTTACAGTGACAGGTGATTGGTGGCGCTTACCAGTCCCCAGCTCAGGAACCCCGGGGTCGTCAAATCTGTACCCAGCAAATCAGTGTTGAGCCCCTGAGGGGTAGTTCATCAAGAGTTGCTGGTGTCTGACCCTCAGTGGTGGGATACCAGCTTCCACCAGAAGGCAGTCAAAAGGACTCCAAAGGAAGCCTCTAACTGCCAACCATACAGTTCTGTGGCATACAGGATCTAACAAAGTCAGTACTGATGCTTCTGCCGACCCATAGGCAACACACATCCATGAGCCAGGCGGGATAAAATCAAAGCTTTCTAAAATCACAGAACCGCACAGTCTGTGCTCTAGGTGGTGCTGCCGCTGACATATCTGAGAGTATTAAGTTTCTTCATGCAATTTGCCTTCAGCTGCTGTACACATGGTAACCATGTTAACTTGTTGTGAATTAATAGGCCTGAAAACATGAAAGTTTCAATGACTTCAAGTAACTGGTTACAAAGGTAAAATTCTGGGTGCAGATGCATAGACCTGAGTCGACAAAAGTGCATGATGCAAGTTTTCATGAGACAGAACTGATATACATGATTCAGAGGTCAGCTGTGTACCGTCTGTTAGGCCAGAATGTAGCCACGGGGGGGGGGGGGGGGGGGGGTTGTACATGGGTCCGGACACCCACCCTCCTCCCGCCTGCTTGAAATTACACACAACCTAGCACCGTGTGCTCAAATTGAGATATACAAGTACGATAAAATCTTCCATTTGAGGGTGTTGCTGCAGCATACATGCGACACAGAGTGATTCTGATGTGGGTGTATAAGCATCAACAGGTGAGCAAGGGATTAGTGTGGCACTCATGTCTTTCTGACATGCATGGGGTAAATGTGGAAAAATGAATTATGACGACATTACTAGCAAATGCATCCGAACAGAACCATTGTGCTGTTATTCGTTCCTTGGCTGCAGAAGGACAAACACTGATAGACATTCATTGGAGAATGAAGAATGTATGCAGGGAAGCATGCCTGTCGAAACCCACCATTGTTGAATGGTGAAACGAGTATTACTGCTCCACGATAACACACGTCCCCATATCACAAATGTCATAATGCACAATACGCCAATTCAAGTGTTAAACACTCGAGAATTCGCTCTATGCTCGTGATCTCTTTCCATGTGATTATCACACCTACGGCCCCTTAAAAAAAGGCAACGAAGGTTTGAAGATTCCTGTCGGACGAAGTTGTACAGCAGATAGTTACACTTCTTCAAGCAGCAAAACACAATGTTTTACCAAATGGATAACTTCAACCTGGGGTGTTAGTGGAATGGCTGCCTCAGTGCCCATGGTGATTTTACCACAGTGGCATTCCAATTGTGGACTGTGCGGCCACTGAACGGAAACTTTTTGAAGACCCTTGTATTTTGATGTTCATTATGTAACGAAAAAGGAATATGCACTGTCGACTGTCAACAAGTCCATCAATTGGCTAAAATATCTATATATCGAAACCACTATCGGCTATTGCCTATCCTTACTTTAGACCAACCATAGTACACTGTTGAACTTACTTGAGTCCAGTTGTTTTATTAATCAGTTCAGTTCTCAGTTTAATGTTAACACTGGAGTCATTATTTGGAGACGGGTAGAACTTTAGAATTGCAATATTTCAGCATTTCACAAGGCAGTGCTGCGGTTAAGATCATTACAAATAACATCAAATTAAAATCAGTGCATAAAAATGCACTTGGATTTGCCAATGTTGTCCAAAAATCGTACTGATCGACAAAGATATTGCCCAGACCGTGATGATTGCATTTCTTTACAAAATTTGCTCAAAATTCTACCAATTATTAGCCCAAATGGCAAAATATCGCCCATCCTGGTCACCGGGGTGATACTAAGTTATTAAAACCGGTTCCGATAAGGAACAACGGGGAGGTAGGTGTGTGTGTGTGGGGGGGGGGGGGGAGGGGTGAATATGGAGCAGCATGTACTTCCCACTTACATATCATACGTAGTATCCTCCCCAACAAGCAAGAATGTAATGGACACTATTAGTGAACATGGATCGTAACATCAATGGCACACAAAATTGGCGATTCATTTTCTCTACCAGCACTCGCAAGAAAAGATATTGTCACTGTTAACTGAGGAGGACAACGAACATATGCTAACAGATGTTGATAAATAAAATCATCCAGGAACAATTATGCTGTATAAGACCTCTATTTTAAAATAAATAGGGTTTATTTTTCTCTTAGAGTAGCTTATAGCTCCACTTAACACCTTTTTATGAAGGAGCTCTTTAAAATTTGAGGTGTTTTTCTTATGTTTCGTTATGTAAACTATCAGCAGAAACTGAAAAACAGGAGTCTTTTTAATATTGTTTTAAACAAATTGGACTCCCCTTTAGCAAAATTCCGGCTACATCCTTGTGTAAGGCCCCCTGAAGTTGGCACTCTGCATTGGGCAATGTTGTAAAGCTGTAATATATGCAAAGGTTGACCATAAACATTGACGGTATGACTGTGGGTCCCAATGCAACCATGATACCACAGGATGTGATGGTGAAGAGGGTTACACTCAGAACCAATCCCTGAAGGACTGCAATTTCCTGAATGTATTACTTGTTCAGTGTTGGGCCTATCTGGAACTGGAACAGTTGGAGGAATATGAAATCCTGGATCAAAATTGATAAGCAGCCCGGAAAGCTCTAATCGTGCAGTGTAGACAGGGTGTGATTATGCCTGGTGGTATTGTACACCTTCCACAGGTCAAAAAACACAGTGATCAGGTGTTGGCGATGCCTGAAAGCACTGTACACTGCAGATTCCAGACAAATCAGTTGGTTTGTGGTGGGCTGGAATGCCAGAAAGCCATTTTGAAATCGCAAAAAAAAGTCCTCTGGCTTCCAGGAATCAACAAAGTTGTTTGTTGACCACTCCTCTGAATAATTTACACAGACTGTTCATTAGATAGTATGGCTGATAATGAGTCAAACTTTGAGAGTCTTTTCCCAGTTTTGAGGATAGGGCTAATAATACTCTCCAGCCATTGGGTGATGGGGAAGGAGGGACGAGAAGCTCCCCACCAAATATAATGAAAAAAAACCATGAATGTGCACACGAGGATAAGTAGTTTCACTCTGCAAAGCATTTCAGGATCAAGAAGTCAAAATGGTACGTCAGCAATGATCTAGGGATTAGTACAGATCTCGCCACAGAGAGAGAGAGAGAGAGAGAGAGAGAGAGAGAGAGAGAGAGAGAGAGAGAGAGCAGGAACTGTGGACAGTGGGCAGCCAAAAATGCAATGGAGTTTAGTCCATACTTGAGACAATGGTGCCTGGGCTCCCACAGACGATACATACTGTTCCAAAAACTACTGCTTCCCCCTTTTTTTTTTAAATTAAAAACTGTGCCTTTTCTCGAAGTCTTGATAATTTAATCGTTCTGTATAAAGATGGTGTTTATGTCAATGAAATGCCCTTCAACACTCTTCGATAGCTGCAACAACTTCTTCAGACCACCACAGCATAGGTTTCTGGCACGGATGGCCTGAAGAATGGGATGTCACTGCTTTTGTAGAGTGTATAGTTGTGTCAACAGTATCTTTTACCACGCTTTCAATACCCATCTCTTAACTGGTTTCAAAAGTTACTTTGGAGGTAAAACCCTGCCAGTTGGATTTCCAAAATGATCAATATGTTGCATGTTCCTTTGGACGGTAGTTTGGGAAAGAGATAGTGATAGGAAAGTGGTCTCGGCTGCAGAGGTGCCACGAACGTATAGAAGGATCAAGTGTGAGAGACCTGGACTGCAGATTGTAATATCCATGGTTCAGTATGTTCTACAGGCCATAATGAACTGCTATGGTCATTAGCGCCCGGTCCGTGACTTAGGAAACAGTAAAAAACAAAAATGGAAACTAGCAGCAATGGGAACGAAACTCAAAAAATTGGAGAAACCTAAAAGCAGAAGGAAGGCTTCAAAATCAACTACAGAAAGAGGTTGGTTGTCCCCAAAAGAAGCTTCAAATGACTGACGTCATTTCACTGGCACTAATAAACTCGAGAACGCGATTGGCCGAGCGCGTGTCATCTGCTAAAATGGACGATATATCAGGCGACAGCTGTAGACGGGTGCGTAACGGAGTAAAAATGGGGGCACTCAATTAAAAGGTGTCTTACCGTCCACAGCTGAGAGCAGTGGGGACAGAGTGGGGGAGGATCGCCGCTTAAAAGATGTCGATGGCTAAAAAGACAGTGCCCTATCCGGAGTCTAGTTAAAATTACCTCCTCCCGACGACGCGTTCGGGAGGAAGAGGTCCAAGCACAGGGAAGAGCTTTCACATCCCGCAATTTATTATGGGGAAGTGTTGACCAATGTGCGTGCCATAAAAGAACAACACGACAACATAAAACGCTCCGTAGATCGGCGAAGGGAATCGATTGAATAGCTGGCCGAAGAGGAGAGACTGCAGCCTCGGCCGCTATATCGGCCGCCTCATTTCCACAGATACCAACGTGTCCTGGGAGCCAGAGGAACGCCACCGAGATGCCCCCCAGGTGGAGCAAGCGCAGACAGTCCTGAATCTGGTGGACCAGAGGGTGGACAGGTTAGAGAGCTTGGAGACTGAGGAGAGAGCTGAGAGAGTCTGAACAGATAACATACTGTATCCGCTGATGGCGGCGGATGTAGTGGACAGCCTGGAGAACAGCGTAAAGCTCCGCAGTATAAACCGAACACCGGTCGGGAAGCCGAAATCTATTTGGGGTGTCGCCAACAATATAGGCACTCCCTACACCAAACGATGTTTTCGTGCCATCAGTGTAAATAAATGTGGCTTCCTTCATTTATGCACATAGAGCAGCAAATGCCCGACGATAAACAAATGAAGGGGTACCATCCTTGGGAAATTGACAAAGGTCACGAAGCAGGCAGATCCGGGGACGGAGCCAAGGCGGTGCTGTACCCCAAGTTGTCAAGAAGATTTTAGGAAAGCGGAAGGAAAGAGAATGGAGCAGTTGACGGAAGCGGACTCCTGGTGGTAGTAGGGAGGAAGGGCGGACTGCATACCCTACATCCAAGGAGGCGTCGAAAAAAATGTCATGGGCTGGATTAGCAGGCATGGAAGACAGATGGCTAGCATAACGACTCAGAAGGACTGCGCGCCGATTGGACAGCGGAGGTTTAGCAGTCTCAGCATAAAGGCTTTCCACAGGGCTGGTGTAAAAAGCTCCAGACACTAAACGTAATCCACGGTGGTGGATAGAGTCGAGACGCCGAAGAACAGATGGCCGAGCAGAGGACTAGACTATGCTTCCATAATCCAATTTCGAGCGCACTAAGGCGCGATAGAGGCGGAGAAGGACCACTCGGTCCACTCCCCAGGAGGTACCATTCAGGACACGGAGGGTGTTGAGGAATTGCAGACACCGAGCCAAAAGCTAGGAAATGTGGGAGGACCAGCACAGTTTTCTGTCAAACATAAAGACCCAAGAATTTAGCGACTTCCGAAAACGGAAGGTTGACAGGTCCTAGATGTAAGGAGGGTGGAAGAAACTCCTTACGTCGCCAAAAATTAACACAAACGGTCTTACTGGAAGAAAAACGAAAGCCGGTTTCGATGCTCCAAGAGTGGAGGCGATCGAGACATCCTTGAAGACGTCGTTCAAGAAGGCTGGTCCGTTGAGAGCTGTAGTAGATCGCAAAATCGTCCACAAAGAGGGAGCCCGAGACTACAGGAAGGAGACAATCCATAATTTGATTTATGGCAATGGCAAACAGTACAACACTTAGTACGGAGCCCTGGGGTACCCCGTTTTCTTGGGACAAAGTACGGGAGAGAGTAGTGTTCACCCGCACACTAAATGTGCGCTCTGCCATAAATTCGCGAAGAAAAAGGGACAGCCGACCTCGAAAGCCCCAAGAGAACAGTGTGCGGAGGATGCCTGTCCTCCAACAGGTATCGTATGCTCTCTCCAGATCAAAAAATATTGCTACTGTTTGGTGTTTCCGGAGAAAATTGTTCATGATATAAGTGGAGAGAGCAACAAGACGGTCAACTGCAGAACGATGCTTTCGGAAACCGCATTGGGCAGGTGTTAAAAGACTGCGGGACTCCAGCCACCAAGCTAAACGGCAATTCACCATACGCTCCAAAACCTTACATACACTACTCGTGAGGGAAATGGGGCGATAGCTAGAGGGGAGATATTTGTCCTTTCCAGGTTTCGGAACAGGAACGACGATAGCTTCCCGCCATCGTCTGGGAAAAGTACTGTCGGTCCAAATTCGATTATAAAGGCGAAGGAGGTAATGCAGACTATGGGTTGATAAATGCAGCAACATTTGGATGTGGATACCATCCGGTCCTGGGGCGGAGGAGCGAGAAGAAGAGAGTGCATGTTGGAGTTCCCGCATGGAGAAATCAGTATTATAGCTTTCGCGATTTTGAGAGAAGAAAGCAAGAGGTTGCACTTCCGCTGCACGTTTCTTCGGGAGAAACGCTGGCGGGTAATTTGAAGAGCTCGAAATCCCAGCAAAGTGTTGACCCAATGAGTTAGAAATTGCGACGGGGTCCACTAACGTATCACGCGCGACAGTGAGCCCAGAGACCGGGGAGAAAGTAGGCGCACCTGATAACCGTCGAATCAGACTCCAAACTTCCGAGGAGGGAGTGAAGGAGCTAAATGAGCTAATAAAGAATTTCCAGCTTGCCTTCTTGCTATCGCGGATGACGCGATGGCATCGCGCACGGAACTGCTTATAGCGCATACAGTTGGCCAAAGTAGGATGGTGGCGGAAAACGCGAAGAGCACGTCGCCACTCACGTATTGCGTCATGGCATGCCTCGTTCCACCAAGGAACTGGGGGCGCCGGGGCAATTCGGAGGTGCGTGGTATTGAACGTTCCGCAGCTGTAAGAATAACGTCTGTAATATGTGTGACCTCATCGAATGTCGCTAGAGATGAAAAAAGTGTCCAATCGGCTTGGGCAAACTTCCAGTGTCGCGGGCGCATATATGGCAGTTGAGGCTGCAGTCTAAGGACACATGGAAAGTGGTCACTCGAGTGTGTATCATCAAGGGCGAACCATTCTAAGCGCCGAGCTAGCGGAACAATACCGACCAAAAGGTCCAAATGAGAGAAATTTGTCGTGGAGGCAGACAAAAATGTAGGGACCCCAGTGTTGAGGCAAACTAATCCGCTTGGTGGAAGACGTCTAGCAATAGTGAGCCACGTGGACAAGGATGTGGAGATCCCCAAAGCGGGTGGTGGGCATTGAAGTCCCCAACCAGCAAATAGGGGGGTGGAAGCTGACCAAGAAGATGAAGGAGATCAGCTCGTGCCATTGGTGTGAACGATGGAATGTATACAGTACAAAGAGAAAAGGTATATCCAGAAAGGGACAGACGGACAACGACAGCTTGGAAGGAACTGTTTAAGGGGATTGGGTGATAATGGAGAGTATCATGGAGAAGAATCATGAGTCCTCCATGGGCTGGAGTGCCTTTAACAGAGGGGAGATCAAATCGGACAGACTGAAAATGGGGGAGAACAAAGCGGTCATGGGGACGCAGCTTTGTTTCCTGAAGACAGAAGATGACTGGGGAGTAGGATCGTAAGAGGATCGACAATTCATCCCGATTGGCTCGAATGCCGCGGATATTCCAGTGGATAATGGACATAGGGTGGACATAAAATGGAGGAATGGGACCACGGTTTCTGGCAACTCAACAACTGCTCAGACCTTGCGACCGACAGCATGGAGTGGCATTCAGCCGAAGGCAGAAGATCCTGACCCATAGGTTGTTCAGGAGCAGCTCGTGCTACCAGCGATCGGCCGCCAGTAGTGCGCCTCGGCGACACAGAAGACGGCGGAGGGCGATTTCCACCAGGTGGTGCTGTAGATGAGACACGCCTTGGCGGAGAAGGAGATGAACTGGGTTTCTTACTAGCCTTCTTGGAAACATGATGTTTAGATGAAGGAGGAACCGATGGTTGTGAAGTTGGGGTACATAAAAAATCTTCACGAGTATGCTCTTTTTTCGAAGTGTTGGTGTCTGACTTTTGGGCTCGAGATTTAGCAGAACCCGATGAAGGATGAGCCATAGAGTGGGCAGGCGAAAGTGGTGAGGTTGAACGGGCAATCTTTGCGCTGGCCGATCTGACGACCGTGGCACTAAAGGTGAGGTCGCAAGTCTGCTTGGCCGCCTCCTTTGTTGGCCGAGGAGAAGCAAGGACAATGCTGTATTTTCCTGTCTGAGGCACAGTGGGCTGTCGACTAGCGAATAATTTTCGAGCAGCAAAGGTCGACACCTTTACCTTCACTCCGATTTCCTGAATGACCTTTTCGTCTTTAAAAATGGGGCAATCTCGAGAGGAAGCAGCGTGGTCACCCATACAGTTGATGCAATGAGGGGATGGAGGTGGACAAGCACCCTCATGGGCATCCTTGCCACACGTAACACATTTGGCCGGATTGGAACAGGACTGGCTGGTGTGATTGAACCGCTGACACCGATAGCAACGCGTAGGGTTTGGGACATAACGGCGAACGGAAATTATCTCATAGCCTGCTTTGATTTTCGACAGGAGTTGAACTTTGTCAAATGTCAAGAAGACAGTGCGGATTGGAATGATGTTCGTGTCAACCCTTTTCATAACTCTATAAACAGCCGTTACGCCCTGGTCAGACAGGTAGTGCTGAATTTCTTCGTCAGACAATCCGTCGAGGGGGCGTGTATAAAAGACTCCACGTGAGGAATTTAAAGTGCGGTGCGCTTCAACCCGGACAGGGAAGGTGTGGAGCAGTGAAGTACGCAGCAATTTTTGTGCCTGGAGGGCACCGACTGTTTCTAACAACAAGGTGCCATTCCGTAATCTGGAACAAGACTTTACAGGACCTGCAATTGCGTCAACACGTTTCTGAATAATGAAAGGGTTGACCGTGGAGAAGTCGTGACCTTCGTCAGACCGAGAAACAACGAGGTACTGTGGCAACGATGGAAGAACTGTCTGTGGCTGAGACTCAGTGAACTTACGCTTGTGAGCAGACATAGTTGAAGATGAGGAAACCATTGCGAAAGAATCCCCCATGATTACCGGCGTCTCCGATGGCACGCTCCTCTCTGAGGGCACTCCCGCCTTAGGTGATTGTTCACACCTCAGGTCACACCTCCCGACAAACGGACGGAGGCACCAATCGGCACTTTCGGAAGGTATCAGCTCGGGTAATCATCCCTCCCTGGGGTACGTACGTGTCCTACCTGTCTACCCGGGGCGGGGAATTACACGTTACCCCGTCACCGGCTACGCATGAAAATGCGTGGGTCGGCCTTCAGACACGCACAGGGAGGAAAAAAGAGAAAGGGAAAAACAAAGAAAGGTCTCAAACGCCACAGCGGAGAAAAGGGTAGAGAGAAGAGATTAGGAAAAGAGAAGGACAAAGGAAGGATGAAGACATACAAGCAGAGAAGGCGAAGAATGCGTTACATTTACGAGCGTCCATCTCCGGACGTAGGCACAAACCATACTCCCAGAGGGGGAGAAAGGGAAGGAATAAGCCAGAGGTGAGGGGGGGGGGGGGCAAAGATGGGGGATGGTTGGTTGGTTGTTGGGATGTTTAAGGGGGACTAAACAGCTAAGGTCATCAGTCCCCCATTCCAAAAACAGGCGAGACAGGGTCACGAAGCAGGTAAAACCCTAGAGGGAAGGAGACTCCCCCCAGGCACTACAAGAACACAAATGCAACAACGAACACTACAGACAAGAAGAGGACAGACAAACACCAGACACTAACATACAGAAGAAAAGAAGATGGCTGGAAACTGGTTGACTGACCGCGAGACAAAAAAAAAAGGGAAAGAGTCAACCAGCAGACTATACACCAAAACAGCAACAAATGTAAAGAGACGCGAGGACAAAAGACACAGAATGGGAAGGTGCAGGACCTCCCTAAATCGAACCATAAAAAGGACTACAACGGATAAAAAGTAAAACATTGTCAGCCATGGAGGCATCGTCAGATAAAACCAAAGCCAAAGTGCCCGGGAGATTAAAAGATTGCCGGAGTGTGCGCAGTCGAGGACACTCCAGCAAAACGTGGCCGACCGTCAGCCGGGACCCACACCGACACAGAGGGGGATCCTCCTGACGCAACAGATGGCCGTGCGTCAGGTATGTATGGCCGATGCGCAGCCGACACAGGACCACCGAGTCCCTGCGAGAAGCCCGCAGGGAGGAACGCCACACATCGGTCGTCTCCTTGACAGCCCGCAGTTTATTCGGGGCTGTCATGCCACGCCACTCAGCAGCCCACATCCCAAGCACCTTACGGCGCAACACCAGCTGCTGGTCGCGAGCCGTAAGGCCGATCTCCAAAACTGGGGCGTCGATCGCCCCTTTGGCCAAACTGTCGACACGTTCGTTCCCTGGGATGCCAACGTGACCCGGCGTCCAAACAAAGACCACCGAACGTCCAGAGCGGGTAATGGTGGAAACAGACTCCCGAATAGAGGACACCAGAGGACATGAGGGATAGCAGCGGTCGATGGCCTGGAGGCTGCTCAGAGAGTCACTGCAGATGACAAGGGACGTACCTGAGCAGGAACGCATATGCTCAAGAGCGCGCAATATGGCCACCAGCTCTGCAGTAAAAATACTGCAGCCAGCCGGCAAGAAGCGCTGTTCAACGTGGGCGGCATGAGCAAAAGCGTAGGCAGTGCGACCATCAACCAGGGAACCATCGGTGTAGACAGGCTCACAGTCCGAAAAGGAGGCGAGGAGCGCAAGAAAACGGCGACGGAGGGCCACAGGCGGAACCGAGTCCTTGGGTCCCTGTGCCAAGTCCAGACGGACGGACGGACGGGACAAGCACCAGGGAGGCGTAGGTGCACGGACCCGGAAGGGAGGCAGAAGAGGGAATGATCCCAGTTCGGACAGCAGGGACTGGACACGGACAGCTATGGAAAGCCCAGACCGAGGTCGCCGTTCGGGCAGGTGGAGGACCGAGACAGGGAAAAGCAGGCGACGATGGGGATGGCCCGGCGAGCAATGAACGTGGACAGCATAGTCGGCGAGCAGTCGATGGCGGCGAATCCGCAGTGGGGGAACCCCGGCCTCCACCAGTAGACTATCCACGGGGCTCGTACGAAATGCGCCAGTTGCAAGCCGAACCCCACAGTGATGTATGGGGTCTAACAACTTCAACACGGAGGGTGATGCAGACCCATAGGCCAGGCTCCCATAATCAAGCCTGGACTGCACAAGGGCTTTGTACAGTCGCAACAGCGTGCAGCGATCCGCACCCCAAGATGTGTGGCTGAGGCAGCGGAGGGCGTTGAGATGCCGCCAGCACTTTTGCTTCAGCTGAGTAATATGAGGAACCCATGTGAGCCGGGCATCAAACACGAGTCCTAAGAAGCGGCAAGTGTCCACCACTTCAAGCAGGTGGCCGTCAAGGTAAAGTTCAGGATGAGGGTGGACCGTCCGACGCCTGCAGAAGTGCATAACTCGAGTCTTGGCTGCAGAGAACTGAAAACCGTGAGTCAGAGCCCACGATTCTGCCTTGCGTACGGCTACTTGCAGCCTGCGTTCGGCGACCCCCGTAGTCGTGGAGCTAAATGAGATGCAGAAGTCGTCGGCATACAAAGAAGGAGACACCGACGACCCCACGGCTGCAGCCAGACCATTAATGGCCACTAGAAATAACGAGACGCTCAACACCGAGCCCTGCGGGACCCCATTCTCCTGTGTATAGGATAAACTAGAGGCGGCACCGACTTGTACCCGGAAAGAGCGGTGCAATAGAAAGGTCTGAAGAAAAGCCGGGAGTCGACCACGAAGACCCCACTCATGCAACGTAGCAAGGATGTGATGCCTCCATGTGGTGTCATACGCCTTCCGCAGATCGAAGAATACGGCAACGAGATGCTGACGTCGGGCAAAGGCCGTACGGATAGCAGATTCCAGCCGCACCAAATTGTCCGCTGCAGACCGGCCCCGACGGAAGCCACCCTGGGATGGAGCGAGGAGACCGCGCGATTCAAGGACCCAACACAAACGCCGCCCCACCATACGTTCGAGCAATTTGCACAAAACGTTGGTGAGGGTAATGGGACGATAGCTGTCCACCGCCAGTGGGTCCGCATCGGGCTTCAAGATGGGGACAATAAGACCCTCACGCCATTGCGACGGGAACACGCCCTCGCTCCAAATGCGGTTAAAGATGGTGAGGACGTGTCGCTGGCAGTCCCTGGAAAGATGCTTCAGCATCTGCGCGTGTATACCGTCTGGTCCTGGTGCTGTATCAGGGCAGTCGGCGAGGGCAGCAAGGAATTCCCGCTCGCTGAAGGGAGCATTGTATTTCTCAGAACGACGCGTGTGGAACGATAACGGCGTCCGCTCGGCTCGCTCCTTTAGAGAGCGAAAGGCGGGGGGATAAGTTGCAGTCGCAGAGCTCTGAGCAAAGTGCGCAGCAAGGTGTTCAGCAATGGCGGCAGCGTCCGTGCAGACAGCGCCGTCCAAGGAGATCCCAGCGACACCCATAGGGGTCTGGTGTCCATAAATCCGCCGTATCCGGGACCACACGAGCGAGGGGGAGACACGAGAGCCCAAGGATGAAACATACCGCTCCCAGCACTCCTGCTTACGCCGTGCAATAAGACGACGGGCGAAGGCACGGAGCCGCTTAAAGGCGATGAGGGTCTCGAGAGACGGGTGCCGCCGATGACGCTGGAGGGCCCGCCGACGGTCGCGAATAGCTTCAGCAATCTCCGGCGACCACCAGGGTACAGCCTTCCTCCGAGGGAGTCCAGAAGAGCGGGGGATGGCAGCCTCGGCCGCCGAAATGATGGACGTGGTTAAGTCACGGACCACATCGTCAATGTCACCCTGCGGGGGAGACTCAACGGTTGCCGCGGAAGTGAAACTCGGCCAGTCAGCCCTGTGGAGAGCCCAGCGGGGCAGGCGCCCAGAAGAATGACACTGGGGCAGTGACAAATAGATGGGAAAATGGTCACTACCACACAGGTCAGGATGCACTCTCCAGTGGAGAGATGGGACAAGGCCGGGGCTGCAAAGAGAGAGATCGATGGCCGAGAACGAGCCGTGGGCCACACTGAAATGTGTGGGAGCACCGGTGTTCAGGAGGCTAAGGTCGAGCTGAGCCAACAAATGCTCCACGGCACGACCGCGGTCATCGGAGACAGTCCCACCCCATAGAGGGTTGTGGGCATTGAAATCGCCCAGCAACAAGAAAGGTGGCGGCAGTTGTGCTATCAGAGCAGCCAGGACATGCTGTGCGACAGCACCATCCGGTGGTAGGTAAATACTGCAGACGGTAATAGCCTGTGGCGTCCACACCCGAACAGCGACAGCCTCTAAAGCTGTTTGTAGAGGTACAAACTCGCTGTGTAGAGAGTTAAGGACATATATGCAGACGCCACTAGACACCCTTTCATAAGCTGCCCGGTTCTTAAAATAACCCCGATAGCCACGGAGGGCGGGGGTTCGCAGTGCTGGAAACCAAGTTTCCTGGAGAGCAATACAGAGGAAAGGGTGAAGGCTGATAAGTTGGCGGAGCTCAGCTAGATGGTGGAAGAAACCGCTGCAGTTCCACTGGAGGATGGTATTAGCCATGGATGGGAAAGGCGTGAAGGGACTGGGGAGGCAGATTACGCCTCCGGGTCCCCTGCTGCTACTGAGTCACCACCTGGACAACAGCCATCTATTGCGTCCGAGGGACTGGCGAGATCCATGTCCGCAGCGGACGCCAGAATCTCCACCGCGTCCTCCGAGGCGGAGCTGGTAGTAAGCGGTGGGACGGGTGCCACCGCAATGTTGGTATTCTTGGGGACTTTCTTCTGGTTCTGTTTCTGTTTCTCCCGTTGTGCCTTCGGTGGTTCAGGCTTGGAGGACTTAGAGGGCTTCACAGGGTCAGCCTCAGGGACGGAGGACGACCGCGAGGCCCTACGACCAGGGACTGGTGGTTGTTTGAGACTCTTGCAGGTGTCTGCTGTGCCGCCAGTCGGAACTTGCGAAGGGAGGTCCCCAAGAGACGCCTTCCTTGCGAGAGTAGCCGAAGAAGGCGGACGCTTCTCCGGCTGGGAAGGGGGAACTGAAGTCCCCGATCGGTGGGGGGGTGTTGCTCCCGAAGTAGATGGAGCAGGAGCAACAGGTTGTGAAGTGCCCCCCACAAGCAAGGGGGCTGGTGGATGCTGACCGATCTGAGAGCCGATTCGTGATGACGGGAGAACCTTCGTTGCAGCAGCGGCGTAGGTGGACGTCATTGCCACAGGATGGAGCCTCTCATATTTCCGTCTAGCCTCGGGGTAGGTCAGGCGGTCCAGGGTCTTATATTCCATTATCTTCCTTTCTTTCTGCAATATCCTACAGTCCGGCGAGCAGGGGGAATGGTGTTCTCCGCAGTTAACACAGATAGGAGGCGGGGCACATGGAGTATCGGGATGAGAAGGACGTCCACAATCCCGACACAAGATGCTGGAAGCACAGCGAGATGACATGTGCCCGAACTTCCAGCATTTAAAACACCGCATCGGAGGAGGGATATATGGCTTCACATCACAACGGTAAACCATCACCTTGACCTTGTCGGGTAATACATCACCTTCGAAGGCCAAGATGAAGGCACCGGTGGCTACCTGATTATCCCTCGGACCCCGATGGACGCGCCGGACGAAGTGAACACCCCGTCGTTCGAGGTTGGCGCGTAATTCATCGTCGGACTGCAGAAGAAGATCCCTGTGGAATATAATACCCTGGACCATGTTGAGACTCTTATGCGGCGTGATGCTAACGGAAACATCCCCCAACTTATCACAACTGAGCAACCTCCGTGACTGGGCAGAGGATGCCGTTTTGATGAGCACAGAACCAGAGCGCATCTTGGACAAGCCCTCCACCTCCCCGAACTTGTCCTCTAAATGCTCCACAAAAAACTGGGGCTTTGTCGACATAAAAGATTCCCCATCAACCCGCGTACACACGAGGTACCGGGGGGAATATTCTCCACTGTCTGTTGTAGCAAGACGTTCCTCCCACGGAGTAGCTAGAGAGGGAAACGATCTCGGATCAAATTTCTTCCCGTTGAGGTTAGACCTCGATCGCTTAGAGACTGCTGGTGGAGGCCCACCAGCGAGAGACGATGTACCACGCTTCATTGCGGGTCATCCGCCCTGATGCCACCTACTCCGACCAAGGGCCCTCCCCACGGGCGCCACCCAGCCGCAGCAATAGCCACCTGGCAGGACGGCCATTGCCGGGAGTCCTGATGCCCCAAGGAGATGGGCATCTACTCCTTGGCATACGTGGGGAGTTAACGGCGCAGGCATCAGTAGAGCGATCCCTGTGTTGTCAGGGGGCTACAACCAAGAGGGTACATGGCGGCCCCACCACAACGGACTGGCTACCGTGCTGGATCTTAGGTGCAAAACTGACCAAGGTCGTCGTCGCAGATAAAAGAAACACTGCAGAGTGCAGCGTGGTAATCGCCCAAGAGATCGAAAACGGACGGGACACCATTGCAACGACGAGAAAGCCGGCTAAAGGTCTAATTGCACGACGGATACAGTGCACCATGTAAGGCGCCCTTCCCCAATTGGCTCGCTCTTCGGAATAATTTAGAAAGATGGAGGTCAAACCCGAGAGGGGACCATCACATAAGGCCGAAACATTTGAGACTCCTTTTAGTCGCCTCTTACGACAGGCAGGAATACCGCGGGCCTATTCTTACCCCCGAACCCGCAGGGGGTAAAGATGGGGGATGGGGAAGGATGCGGAAAGGGAAGGTATGCAGCCCGGAAAGGAAGGAAGGCCACATTAGCTCGGGGTCCCGTGCTCGCTACGCACGTATCCACAAAAGAGTTGTGGACCCCCTGAGGGGTAGATGTGGTTTGACTGATCCACATAAGATTGTGGGCACTGAAGTCAACCATTAGAAGGGTGCATGGAAGCAGCTTTTCCACTAGCTCCAGTAGCTACAGATCCATTCGGGAATAGACAGATATTACACAGAGATAGACTCTAACAGCCACATCTTCTAACAAAGTGCTTAGTAGCACATGCTCACTGAAAGTGTCAGAGTATGAGAATGCTGACTCCTCCAGATGCCCTCTTGGCATTAAAAGATTTTGTAATTTTTAATTGGGGAGGGGGTGCGAGGAGGTGCAACGCGGCGGTGGCCATTACCATTTTCCTGACTGGTTTGATGAAGCCCAGGGCAATTTCCTCTCCTGTGCCAACATCATCATCATCATCTAAAAGCAACATTAAACAGTAAGTCCTCAACTATTTTTTGAGTTTATTCCAGTCTCACCCCTGCAATTTTTATCCTGTACATCTTCCTCAAGTACAACGGAAGTTATTCCTTGATGTCTTAACACATGCCTTTTCATTCTGTCCCTTCTTCTTATAACCATTTTTCACATATCCCCCTCTTTGCTGATTATGCAGAGAACCTCCTTATTTCTTATCGTATCATGCTACCCAATTTTGAACATCATTCTATAGCACCACATCGCAACACTTCAATTCTCTTATTCTCTGGTTTTCCCACAGTCCATTATTTAGTTTCCAAGGTAAAAAAATTTCCTCCCTTCATCTATTTCATAATACCCAATTTTGATATTAAGTTTACTGCTCCTCTCATTTCTGCTACTCCTCAATACTTAAACACTGAAGAGCCAAAAAAACTGGTATGCCTGCCTAATATCGTGTAGGACTCCCGTGAGCACGCAGACATGTTACAACACAATGTGGCATTGACTCTACTAATGTGTGAAGTAGTGCTGGAGGTATTGACACCATGGGATTTCGGAGCCGAAGGCCCACTCGTGTACTCTTGATGAGTGCACAACACAACAGGGCTGTCCATAAACCTGTAAGAGTACAAGGGGTAGAGATCTCGTCTGAACAGTACACTGCAAGGTATCCCAGATATGCTCGATAATTTTCATGTCTGGAGAGTTTGGTGGCCAGCAGATGTCTTTAAACTCAGAAGAGTGTTCCTGGAGCCCCTCTGTAGCAATTTTGTGCGTGTGTGGTGTCGCACTGTCCTGCTAGAATTGCCGAAGTGAGTCGGAATGCAGAATTGACATGAATGGTTGCAGGTGATCAGACAGGATGTTTATGTATGTGTCACCTATCAGAGTCACATCCAGACATATCAGGGGTTCCATATGACTCAACTGCATACGCTCCCCACCATTACAGAGCCTCCACCAGCTTGACGGGTACAGGAAAGGAGTAAAGCTTTGTGTTGTGCACTCATCAAGAGTACACGAGTGGGCCTTCGGCTCCGAAATCCCATATCGATGATGTTTCATTGAATAGTTCATATGCTGACACTTGTTGATGGTCCCAGCATTGAAATCTGCAGCAATCTGAGGAAGGGTTGCACTTCTGTCAAGTTGAGCGATTCTCTGCAGGCGTCATTGGACCCGTTCTTGCAGTATCTTTTTCCGTCCACAGCAATGACGGAGATTTGATATTTTACCAGATTCATGGTACACTCGTGTAATGGTTTGTAATAGGACACCCTTTTCTAACACAACTTCTTTTTTATAGAAATAGCCAATACCAGGATTAATCCCAAATCTTGTATAGGTGAACATTCTCAGATGTTTCACTGAAAGAATTTCATTTGATTTTGTATATGGTGTATTGTATTACAAGCTAAAATGTATAAAAAGAAATTAATTTGTTAGTACTCTGTATGTACAGTTAAAATTACTTTTCTTTTAAAAATATTTGAAATTACGAAATATCTGGCATACTTAAAAATCCCTATTGTTAATTGTACAATCTGACAATATTTATTAAATTTATTTCTGGACTTATTTATAAAATAATGATACAACCTGGTGAAAATCTTTTGTCAAGAAAGCTCTCTTGTTTTGTAAACTCTTTGGAATCTTGTGAGTACCCCGGAATGTAAGTACTAGCTAGCACGCCTCCGATGAAAACACATTTTTTTTTTTTTAATGTTGTCTACAACAATGTAATTGATGGTTGTCTACAGGAAAATCCTCACTCATCGCTACCTCGGAGATGCTGTGTCCCACTGTGTGCAGACTATAACACCACATTCAAACTCACTTAAAATCTTCATAACATGCCACTGTAGCCACAGTAACCCATTTAACAACTGCGCCAGACACTTGTTCTCTTACATAGGTGTTACTGGACACAGTGCCGTATTCTGTCTGTTTACATATCTCAATATTTGAGTACACATGCCTATACCAGTTTCTTTGGCACTTCAGTGTAGTTATCTTCAGTTTACTCTGTGCTAAGACTGTTCGATCCCTTCAACAGCTCCTGCAATTCTTCCTCACTTTGACTGATAATAGCAATGTGATAGGTGAATCTTATCATCAGTGTCCTTTCGTCCTGCATCAAGAAGACCTGAGAAGGTAACTGTAAATTTTCAACAAGATAAAAGTGCTCATGAATGACACTGAGATGACAGACTGATTGAGAAGTGAGGACTTAGTTACTATCCGTAAAAATTGGGACTCCTTTGTTTCACTACACTATACCTTCCATCTTACCAGATCCCCAGTCTTCCACACTGCACTTAAATTGTGACTAATACTGGATTCACTGTGTCTTCCAAATCAACCCCTATTTCTTCTTGTATCACACCATCAGCCATTTCTTCCCCTCATACTGGCTGCATTCAACAGTAGCTGTCTGGCCTGGTGCATGAAACCGATAACCCACAATCTCATAAAAAAATGACTTAATATAACTGAGTGACTGCTAATGCCGTCTGCTATCATTTGCTAAACAAAGGAATTTATTTATGTTTCGATTTTGACTCCACAGAGGCCGCTAGTGGTTGTATGTATTTTTAATGAAGCATTGTCCTGTGCAAGAACCTGATAATCCTCAGAAATGCAGAACAAAATAAGAAGAACGGAAGAATATTATTCAAGATAACAGAACACCCTAATACAGTAGTCATTACACAAGGAGACATAATCCTTATACAAAATACCTGTCTCCAGAATTCTTTGAGAGGAATCTAATATGACTTATGGAGAGTTGTACTGGCAACGCACAAGAACCAACAACATTCACCATTCTCACACACATTTTCAGAACACAATTTAACTTCCACTTTGGCAAGCTCAGTTTGGACAAATATAAGAAGTGTGATTTTCTAGAAATGATTGCAAGGAGTACTAAATCAGAAACAGAGAAAAGGAGTATCCTAAGAGATGAAGAGCAACACCTTCAGAAAACTGAAAAATCCCAAACACAAATGAAAATATACTGGACTCTCGCTAATCTGGCCCTCAGTAGTCCGGCTTCTCAGTAATTTGGCACACATCCAAAAAACACGTGCACAATGAATTATCGTGCTTAATTAAACAATGCTTTATGTATACTGTATTTGAAACTGTAGCTTTCTTTACAGTTCGCAATTATATCTTCTAAAAGGAAACACGTTACGCTAGACCTCAAGCAGAAACTCAAAATTTTAGATGAGTTAAATCGAGGTTCTTTGCAGAAAGCCATTGCTGCCGAGTTCAATGTTGGACGAGCAACTATTTATGACATCAAAAAGAAAGAAGCTGTTATCCGACAGTACTCAACACACATGAATAGGGAGTTGGGAAAAGGGAAGGTTATGTGAAACACCCGATGAGACAGCCCTAATTCAGCCAATGGAGCAGGGAATTTTGGAATCAATTAAACGTCATTACTAACATTCACTTCTAATCCCCTTGCTGAAAGAAAGTGAAAACAACTATTGAGACTATGCTGAAGGCACGAAAGCAATTAACATATGTGATGTTGTTTTCCAAGCAGCCGAAGCATGCGATAAAGTGGAGAGCACTACCATAATGAAGAGCTGGATAAAATTATGGCCATCCATTGATGCTGAGTTGGATCCAGTAGTGAGTGACAGCGATGAGCCAGTCAATTCGGAATTATCAATTACTTTCTACACTGACATGTTCCACAACCTTCCTGGAGGAGAAGAAATTGATGATGAAGATGTTACTAAATGGCTGAATGAGGAAAACTGCAATACAGACCAAACTTTAACAGATGAAGAAATAATCACCAATGTGCACAAAAGTAATGATGGAAGTGATGAAGAAGAGGACACAGGAGGAGAAAGCATGAAGATTTCTCACACTGCTGGTGCTGAGGCTGCAGAGGTCTTCCTGGAGTACATTATGCAACAACCAGATGCTTGTAAAGCGGTTGCGTGATTAAGCACGCCACTGTCGCATATCATCATTGCGACAGTTAAAAATTAGGGATATGTCTCATAGTGAGTGATACGACTGTATAATTACGTACAGTATACACTCAAGGACTAAGTTTTCTTTGAAAATTAATGTATTTTTGGATTTAATAAACTATATCCTCTATGTTTTAAAATAGTATTCTTCGGTTAAATAAAGTACAGTACACTACATACCCTATGTTTTCAAAATAGCCGGCCGAAGTGGCCGTGCGGTTAAAGGCGCTGCAGTCTGGAACCGCAAGACCGCTACGGTCGCAGGTTCGAATCCTGCCTTGGGCATGGATGTTTGTGATGTCCTTAGGTTAGTTAGGTTTAACTAGTTCTAAGTTCTAGGGGACTAATGACCTCAGCAGTTGAGTCCCATAGTGCTCAGAGCCATTTTTCAAAATAAAATAAAAAACAAAATAAATGAATAAAATAAATTTCAGACACTCACTCAATAATCCGGCACTTCCACTAATCTGGCACCCATATGTGCCAGGAATGGCTGGATTAGCGAGAGTCTACTGTAGATTCTGAGAATTCTGCTGGAAGTGAAATACTTTTCACAACAGCATTTGAGATGTAGCAAGGCCTACCAACTCTACACATATATACCAGAGTCATATTTTTATTCCAGGCAATTGTGGACACAAAACCTTTGAGTCCCTGACTCTAAAGGAGAATCTCACGTGCATATGTGGTCAGAGAATGTTGCTGGTCGGGGATCACACGCACACCTAAAACGATTAGAGGGCTCAACAGAAGCCAAACACTTGATCGCTTGGCAAGACACTTGTGGGGGCCAAAACAAAAAAGGGAATTCGGTATCTTTTTGGTGCTATGCTGTTCATGTATGGAAATTATTCCATACAGTGGAACACAAATTTCCTATATCTGGGCATACATTTTTATTTTCTAATAGTAATTTCAGTGTTACAGAAAAGGAAAATCGCTGCTGTCTATATACCAGTAAGTTGGTAGAAAATGTAGAAACATACTACAGGAAACAGTATTTTCACGTGAAAGTGATGGCACAGGAAGACTGTGTCGCTTGAAAATTTGAAGAACTACCTAACATTTAGGAATAAAGACAAGATAACACTGTGTGTGTACAAAAGCCTGCACACATCATGATTACCCAACGCTTGCCATGAAAATACTGTGTAGCATATTCACACAATCCAGAAATGGAAAAAATACATAGAGTAAACATTGTAGGGAAAGATAAGATACCCACAACATACCGAACACCTCTCCACCAACACCGCCTTCCAATCAATGAAGCTAAACTGAAGGATCTGGGGAAACTGTCAATTTATATCCAAAGAACACTGAGAATTTTATGCTGGACTGAGGAGCAAAGTGCCTACACAATGCAAACTATGGGGTAGACAAGTAACAGATCAAGAAACATAAGAGCAGCTGCAACAATGACGACAACACACTCAGCCTGAAAATGAGTCAGAATATTCATTGGGTGATGAAGATGAGCAAAAAAAGTTATTGTGGTGTATTGTTCATGCAATGAGCTAATTAAATTCTGTTTGGCAAACTTTTTTATTTTAATTTTTTCAAAGACAAAACATTAAGGTATACTGTCAAAAATTTGTGGATAATTAGTTTATATGGCTAACTTTGAAAAGGCAAGTATAAATAAAATATAATTCAATCATAGCCTGTAAAATATCACATTTGCATTTTATTTAATATCTCAAAAGTAACATTGTATGTGTTATCAGGTTTTATCATGAGGCCACATAATTTTTCTTGTACGCTTAATGTTCGTGCCTTTGCCTTTAATTTCACTGAAGATTGTTTTGTCTTTTCTATATGCTGAATCAGACTTTTTGATAACCATTTCTTTTCCTATTTCTTCGCATTTTTCTTGAAGCCCTTTCACTTTGGCTTCCCTGCACTTTGTATTTATTTCATTTCTGACTGACTTATATTGATGTATTCCAGTCTTTTCCAGAACATTTTTGTACTTACTTCTGCTATCCAAGGCTTCTTCACAGCATTCTTGTACCTATATTTGTCTGTTCAACTTCTGTGATTGCCTTTTGTAGATATGCTCATACCTCATCAACTACAATGCCAACTGTGGTATTCATTACCACACTATCTACAGCCTTAGATAACTTCAAATGCACCTCGTTGTTCCTCAGCAGTTTAGTATCCCACTTCTCTCCACATTCATTCTTCTGGATGATTCACTTCAATTTCAGTCTACTCTTCATCATTAATGAACAGTGATCCAAGTCTATACCTGATCCTGGGCATGCCTTGCAATCCAGTACGTGATTTCAGAATCTCGTTTTGACCATCATTTAAGTTAGCTGGAATCTTCCTGTCTCCAGACCTTTTCCAAGTACATTTACACCTCTCGTGATTGTTGTACAGAGTATTCATTATTATTAGTTGAAATTTATTGTAGAACTCAATTAGCCTTCTTCTTCTTCTCTCATTCCAACTGCTAAGCCCATAGTATCCTTCCCCTACCACAATTTTCCAATTATCCATGATTACTAGATTTTCATTTTCCTTTACATACTTAATTACCTATTCAATATAGTCCTACATGAGGGTGTTCAATAAATAATGCAACCCCTTTTTCTTTTCAGCCAATTTTGGTTGAAAAAAATGTGGATTTTGTTGTGTGACATTGTAGAATATTGGCATTTTACCCCCTAGTTTCACAAGGTTCCGCTACATGGCAACACTATACGCAACTTTCAAAACGGCATCTGGAATGGACGTGTGCTTCAAGCAGAGAGCTGTCACTGACTTTCTTTTGGTGGAAAACCAGAGCTTCAAAAATATTTGTAAGCCCTTGCAGAATGTCTACAGCCATCTGGCACGAACAAAACCAAGGCGAATCGTTGAGTGAGGTGTCTGTCATAATCCCAACAAGATCATGCAAACCTGTTCAATCTCCTGTTTGCTAGTTAGTCACACAGTTGTGACTCCTGCAATGTTGGAATGTGTGGACACTCACATCTGGGGTGACTAACAAATCACAGTCAAACACCTCGCAGCACAACTAGACATCTTCATTTGTAATGCTGACACACTTATGCACCAATTGGGGTACTCAAAGTTCTGGGCCTGCTGGGTTCCTCGTAACTTTACAGAAGACCATAATGAGCAACAGAGAACCATCTGGAGTTGCCTGCACTTTATGAACCCAATCTGATAATTTCTTGTCGAACATCATAAATAATGCAACCCCTTTTTCTTCTCAGCCAATTTTGGTTGAAAAAAATGTGGATTTTGTTGTGTGACATTGTAGAATATTGGCATTTTACCCCCTATCGTTTCACGAGGTTCCACTACATGGCGACACTATACGCAACTTTCAAAACATGGTTTTGTAACTTCAAACCGGAAACAAAACAGTGATCCATGGAGTGGCACCACACCACCTCTCCTCCGAAGAAAAAGTTCAAACCTGCACCCTCTGTTGGTAACGTCATGGCGACGGTCTTTTGGGGCTCTGTAGGGGTTAATCTGTTTGATGTCATCCCTCAAGGTGCAATGATCAACTCTGAAGTATATTGTGCTACCTCCAGCAAATTGAAAAATAAATAAATAAAATAAAAAACAACATCTTCAGCTTGTTTGTCACAACAAAATGCAAACAAACTACTTCTGCTCCAGGGAAATGAAAGACCTCATATAAATCTGTGCACCTGAGAGAAGCTTACGAAACTTCATTGGACTATTTTTCCTCGTCCACCCTACAGTCCGGATCTCTCGCCTTCTGCCTTCCATCTGTTTGGCCCTATAAGGATGCACTCCACAGGAAGCAGTATATGGATGATGGGGAGGTTACTGATGAAGCAAGATGCTGGCTCCACGTGTGCCAGTCGAGTGGCACGATGTGGGCATACAGGACCTCCCTGTAAAATGGTGTAAGGCTGTTGCATTAAACGGAGATTATGTTGAAAACTAGAGTTTTGTAGACAAAAGTGTGAGAAATAGTATGGTGTATTGAAACCCTGAATAAAAACAACCTGCTTTCATAAAAAAAGTGTTGCATTTCTTATTGAATGCCCATCATACTTTGTCTGCATCTTCATTTTCGTCTTCAGCTTCAGCTTGTGACCTCAGCACATGTACTTTAACTTTGGTTGATAACACTGGTTTGCTGTATATTCTTATGAGAATAACCCTCTCAGTTAATTGTTCACAGTAACTCACTCTCTGCTCCACCTTCCTACTCAACACGAATCCTACTCCAGTTATACAATTATTCTGCTGCTCCTGATATTACACTATACTTCTATAACCCTTATTTCCATCTCCTTCACTTCACTGTATTTATGCAAAACCATTGCATTTCCCTTTTCAGATTCTATTGCTTCACCACCACATTCATACTTCTGACATTGCACACTCAGGCTTATAGGTTGGTTGGTTGGTTTTGGGGAAGGAGACCAGACAGCGTGGTCATCGGTCTCAGGCTTATAGAATGTTACCCTTTTGATGGTTATTCAATCTTTTTCTCGGGGTCTGCTGCCAGAGATTCAAATGGAGGACTCATACAGAATTTTCTGACAAATGAGAGATTATCATGATACTTTCTCAATTACTTACATGCCATAGCTCCTGTTTATACATACTGTGTGTTTTTAAGGGCGTAGTTTCCATTTGCTTCAACATCCTCATACAACAGACCATAGCTAATTCTTCCATCTTTTAGGGCCTGTTTCGCACTCGAAAAGCAAGATAATGACCCAGATCTCTGTCCCCTTCTATACAGTTTTTGCCTATGCCATTTGCAGAATGAAGGTGATTTCTTATACTGCAAGCCTTTGACCAAATTTTCTAATGAGTTTTATTCAAAATTTATACACTGGATGAAACCAAACCTGGGATCCAGGAGACTACCTGCAAATCACAGTGACAACCTATTTGTCATAGCACCTAAAAATGTCGATACCACACCTACTACCAATCCGTTGCCATATGGGTCATTCTCCCGTACAAGTCTCCGGTGCTCGACTTGACTCATGCAACCATCCAGCACATTCTACTCCAGTTATATTCAATTCTATCATACAAAGGGCCACCTGTGAAAGCAATCTTGCCATATATACCAGCTCCACTGTAATTTTTATACAGCCTTTTATGTAGCCATTACCACCAACAGCTATTCATCAGAACAGATAGTTGGTGATAAACTGTCCCCAAGAGCACAGCTGGCCACCCAGTGCTTCATTCCAATGGCTGCTTCACGATCCATACCATCTGGATCCAACACGTTTCTCTGTATTATACATGTGAAATGTCTTTAAAATACATCCTTTGATCCCATAATCCTCCTGGCCTCAATCATTTCTAGCTCATGCACATAGCCAACTCCACACCTGCCCTATGACCCTAACTCATTCATACTGCACATTTGTATTCAGTGCACCTGCTGTCTCTCCATTCCAATCTTCAGCCATCCTCCCCCCCCCCAACCCTGCCTCTCATTCCCTATCTCCTTTCTCCCTTTTCCCATGCCAAACGACACAACCCCTCACCCTGGCCAAGCTGCAATGTTCACACAGTATAGTCAGCCAGTATGATGGAGGTACACAATGGTATGTTTGTGTCTCCAAAACAGGGTTCATCCGAAACCTAGCAATACTCTCAGTCTCGTATATGTACCTATCAACATCTCAAAGTCTTGTCTATATGGTGAGTTGTTACCTTTACTCCTCCCATTATTTGTATTCAACCAAGCACTCTCCATTATCACATTTTTACCAAAAAATATCATCACAACCCATAACAGTATGTTGGTCTTTTCTCCACAAATGACTTCTTACATGAAGAACAGAAGATGAATGTCCTCAGCACTACTACCACAAATTAAATAAAATGGTGAAGGGGACTGATGTGCTGCAAGAATTATGGAATCACAGACTGTTTGTGAGACCAAAAAAATAGAAATCGCACTAGTGTACTCCAAAATAACCTTCCTTCCCATGAATCAATTTGCACTATAATTATAAGAAATACAAAACCATTTGACTGTTCAAAGTATTCAGGAAAAATGAATATAAGACACATGAAATTTCCATTAATATATCACAGTTCTGGCCACAAGCTCAAACAGTTTTTAAAATTACTTTTTATTGTTGGGGTCTTATTAGATTCAACTGTCAATGCTTTAGAGTCCAAGCCGGAGCACAGCTTGAGCCACAAATTTGTGTAAAAAATTTCGTGCCCAAGTATATGTTAGATCCTGAGTTTCTCGATGTGTGAGCCTCCTATCACTCAAAAACTGGACTCCTTTCGTATGAGAACAATGTATGGACATCTCATGACATACCTTGACTGGTGCTGCTTTCTGCTGACAATTTCTAGAATTATTTCTAAAGAAATGTCAGTTGCTATCATGAATGGCAGAGCCAATATGATCGCACTGGCGTACTTTCATGCATGTACTCATTAGGTTTTGCTGTTAGCTTTAATTCTGCTATAAATAAATCATGTTTGTTGAGTGAGCACCTTGAAGCCTGGCCCTTTTTTAGTATGTATTACTCTGGAAGATACACCACTTACATATGAGCCAGCAATGCTTTAAAAACTGGCATAAACGGCCAGTTTCCTAAGTCTCTTATTCTTCTAAGTGACTGGTCTCCAAAGTGTTAAGGATTCGATTGGACTAATGAAGTTAAAGGGACCAAACTACAAGGTCATTGGTCTCTCCACTGTATATGTGTCAAGTACGAAAGAGTCATTAGAGAGGAAGTACGCAGAAGGCATAGTCCATATCAATTCAGGCAGGCTAGGAAAAAATCTTACCTTCATAGTCACGGATGTTATTGAACTTAGCATATGTTAAAATGAAGGACTAAGTAAGGAACACGTATTTTTTTTCAGAATGAGTATGTCGTCGACGTACCGATGTCCTGTAAGGGATGCCGTTTTATAGAAACAGCAGGTTGGCTCTAGACAGCCATCCTGTAGCGCGACAAGGTCGCTCGCACGTAGGACACCTGAGCTTTTCGTCTGATGCTGCTGCTCGCAAATCCGGAAGTCACTTGCTGTTGGTCGCTTCTGTTGCTCACGTAGGACATGGCCTAATGCCTATCTCTGTGGTTGACTGATTCAGGGTATTTAATTCTTCCTCTACTGATGCAAAGTCTGCATCATGGGAGGTTTCACCTTGTTCATATACTATCATTGTTGTTGTTCTGTCAAAACATTTAGAACACAAATCTGCATTGAAAAAAATCTTCACTTTGAAACAGAGTCTTCAAATGAGAACACTTATTTCCAACCTGAACTAAGACTGTTTTGTTGTTTGTCTTACATATCACTCTTTTAAGGATAGCGGTATACAAATATTCAGCACACTTCACTCTCCTGTGGCCCCAGTCAGAAGACATTTCAAACAGTCCTTTTCACAAAACATACTGCAACTGTGTCAACTGGCAAATTCCTCACGAAAACACAGAACTCACTCGATGGTCTCAGATTTCTTATAACCCTCTTCAGTAAACAAATTGGCACTGAACAACTACAAAACAGAAACTTGCAATGAAAAACCATGACAAAGAAACTGACAAGAAACTACAACAAAGTGTAAGAAATATCTTTCACAATAAAAGTGAAAAGAAATAACTGAAACAAAGAAAGTGATAAGAAGTAACTGCAACAAAGAAAGTGATAAGAAGTAACTATAACAAAGACAAAAAATAAACATTGTAACAAAGAAATTGGTAAGAAACAACTTCAGTGACGACACACATTATCCTTGAAAGTTAAAAAGATTATTTTTAAAAATAAAACCTGTCCAACTTAAAAGTGGAAGCTCTCCTTTACAGAGAATGGTACTAATCAACAGAAAAATAAATTAACTTTTCTGTATAGGCATTTTTGGAGGAAAAAAAAGAGTAAATTATAAAAAAATTCAAAAGGTGACAGTAAAAGACTTTTCCCAAAATCTGCATCTTCAAAATAGTGTTTGCAGTGTTATCTTTGGAGGGCTGTATCTCAGGGCACGTTTTTTTTTTTTTTTTTTTTTTGAGGAAACAAAAAAAACTCATGTTTCTTACTTACTCCTGAATTTTAACATACGCTATATTCAATAACACCCAAAACTATGAAGGTGATACAGATTATGCTGTCACAAGTTTTTGAAATGTGATGCTACAGAAGAATGCTGAAGATTGGATACTGAAATGAACTGGGCCAAAAAGAAATTTAGCTCATAACTTGACCAAAAGAAGGGATCAGTCGATAGGACACATCCCAAGGAATCAATGAATCATCAATTTGGTAATGGACAGAAGTGCAGGATGTAAAAACTAGAGCGAGAACACAGCTTGACTACAATAAGCACATTCAAATCAATGCCATCTAGAAATATGGCCTTTTCACTCTCTCTGGAATTGCTTGTGGCGTAAATGCTAGGGGTGATAAACAGAACACTGTTGGTTGTTACTTTTCTGTCACAGACTTGTGGTATGAAGAACAAACTGAAATATGGAAAAGGTATTATAATTGTTATTATTATTATTACTGCTTCAACATTAAAATATGCCACAGAGAGGCAATTACACTATTAAGAAAACAGTCAGTACATTTTCTTTTTCATATGATGCAAATATGATGATAGAATGAATAAGAGTAGTTCACTGAGAAAATTTTACACCTTCATATCATTCTGTGGTAAGTAGCAGCTTTAGTAAATAAACTCATTAAATATTTTTATTTACTTTGGGTGTTAACTGTAATTTATAAACATGACCTACATACATAAATTACTGTATCATTTTAATGTGACCTCATCCACCATTTTTAAGATGTCTGGGAGCTGCACTTTCATGTACACAACATAGAAAGAACTGTATCTGAATATGATACTAAGACTGGAAAATCAATTACAGCACTTCTCGATCGTCCGCGCCTAAGAAAAGATTAGTTGGGTATTTACTGACTTCGAGTGAGGACATGTCATTACTGAATGAATCTGTTACCCTTATGACTTACCAGGCGAGGTAATGGGAATTAACGTTTGTTACAGGTGCAGTATCTTCACTATTGCCTGGATGTCCTGAATATTTATCTACACCTCCAACATCATGAGAGTATCCTGAGGATCAGAGACAGCGTTTGGAACATGCTTTCATCAATTCTGCCCTAAAGGAAAGTATATCTTGTCATGAAGATCATCTGAAAATATCATTCTCTTCTATGAAGAAATTATATGATAAAGTTGATAGTTATAATTTGAATGAGTAGCTTTGTGATAAAAAGGAGACTAGTGTATATTCCCTTTTAATTAGTGAAAACTTAAGTCTCACGGTTCATGTTAATAATCTACAGATTGACTGAATTAGGAACTTCAAGATTTCAGTACAACTAACTAATGTGCTTCATAGTGTCAATTTAAAATTTAGCAATAGAAAAGATCAGAATACTAATGAGAGCACTGATTTTGTAGGTATTATATTGAATCATTTATCTGAAAAGTTGTCAGATAAACACAAAATGACCACACTTTTGAAAGATTAGGTTTTGTTGTTAAAACATAACAACAGGGCAAGATATTGATAGGATATTTTAGTTTTATGGTCATTAGTTTATTACATTTCTCCTCATTATTATAGGTTTTTAAGAAGCAGTGGAATAATAACTATGCCTAAGTTTGCTATTCTGACTGGAATATGTGGTGGATTTTCTAGTCATCCTACTCTTGAATAAATCTCTATACATTTTCTAGGGTGCATAAGAAAGAAAGAGTCATTTTTAACGGAACAAGACTGAACTGTTCTCCTCCTGATGCATGAAATCCATTTAAAGTCACAGATGGATTACAAAAGGGGGGAGAGTGGAGTGAACTCTTGTAGATCAGGCCTATAATAGTGGCGAATGTGCATCTACAGCCTATGTAGAAAGATATTATATTGAAATTGGAGAGCATTGGGTTCAAAGCTGTTGGTGCTGTATCTGATGATAACGCCAACAATAAGAAAGCTGTATCATATGTCAGTGATCCACCAGAACTTAAAATTAAACATCCACTCTCTTCTCCAGATGTTGGATGTACACCTTCGTATTTTCTACTTGATAGTGTGCACTTTTTGAAGACCTAACTGCTTGGTCATCGTTCCCTTGTTCCTGTTAAAACAATTGCACAAGAGAAAGAATAAAACAAATGATGAGACGCACAGCACAATACCGAAAGGAAGGAAAAACAAACAACAACAACAACAACAACAACAACAACAACAACAAAGAGATGCAAGAAACAGGTAGAGGATATTAAACCAAGAAAGCAGAGGACCGTGGCTGGCCGCACACAAGAATAAAAAGGAGCCAGCCACTCTGCAACACATTAAAATGTCCAGTCGAAAAAGACAAGGTGAGATGAACACATGAAGGGAAAAGACGAACACCAAGACAAAAAAATGCAGAGAAAGGGTGACAGACAGTTAAAATGGAGGGAGTGTGGAGGCTGTAATGTTCCCACAGAAAATACCCTCTACCACGCACCAATTAATCATTTTCAATCAAACCATCCACATTCCTTCACTCTGGAAAAGTTATCTGATCTGATTTTCTCGTAATATATGCGGCGACAGCTCGACGACGCCAAAGTATTTTCTAGTGCGTTTATTCTTTGAAATAACAGAGATGCATATATGCATTCTCCATGGTTGTTAGAGTGGTAACTAGGACAGCTTCTGGAGTATCTGTTGAGGGATTGACGTGTTTCTGAGAGATACATATTCTGCTTTTCTTCTCGCTAAAGCGAGCCAATTAACATTTGTGCCGCTAGCGGTTTGTTTGAAGAGAAAGAGACTGTAAAAGGAAAATAATTAAGGCGTGGAATCACCGGAGATCTGGACATGTAATGGAGATGGATTTAATACACAATTTCCTTCATAAATAAGGTTTATGACTTTTTTTGTTCTGGAGTGAATGAACGAATGAGTTTTTTCTGAATCATTTGATGATCACATTGGCCCTGTAATTAGTGGGGAAGTTTCAGCTGTGTCGAAGAGAGCCTGCAATCACCGAGTCTGTGTTAAATCGTCCAAAAAGGCTTCGTACACATCTGGAATTTGCAATCTTTCATAAAAGGAACAAATTGTCCATACGATTGATTCTCCCGACTGACTGCAGCGTTTAACAGTAATAATAAATGTAAAGCTCTCTTACAGCAAGCCAGCCGCTGATTACCAAGACGAAGGACTCCACCAAAGATCCTATTTGGCTGATTTCACGTAATGAAATATTATATTAAAAACTGTACATAGATAAAGGAGAGAAAGAGAGAGAGCGAATGAAAACAGAGATAATACTAATAATCCTCCATTAGTCTAATTTTTCGCCTGTCTTATCACGGATCAGCCAAGAACTGGGAGGGCCTTACTTTACTGTATAGATTTATGTGTGAAGGTGAAGGGATCTTAAAGGCAACAGATACACGTCTATACAGACAAGACATTACACAGAGATAGCAGCTAGCTGCATTCATCATCTATTCTTAGATAAAGAGACGGCAACTTATTATCCGAACATTAAAATGTTAAAATGGCCAATCCGTGACAGGACACGTTTTTGGACGTTGCTAAAATAATTTTGTTCTCTGTTTCATGTCAACTACGACGAGATAACCTAACTGACCCTTGGAAAAGAGAGGAAAGACTCGCAGTTGATATAATTGGATCTACAAATAAAGCCGAAAGACAGCACGCTGGGCACAGAGAAAAGGCCAGATCTGTATTTTTATTATTAAAGCTTGCTAGTACAGTTGAAGTATACGCTTTTCTGTTTAGTGTTATTTGATATTTGAACATTGATTAATTGTGTTCATGTTAGATATAGGAAGTGTTTTGATTGACCTGTTCCAGTTGCATTTATCTGTATATGTACATTAAGAAAGTAGACACAGAAGTACTCTTGTGTGAAGGGAGTTACATATAGTGACAGTAGAAGGGAGTTATATATAGTGACAGTAGAACATTTATATGGTTTTAACTAGGGCAATGTTTAGGATGAGTCAAGCAGAGCAAAGCAGCATGCATCAGCCTTCAGCTATTAGCACTGATAATGAAGCAGTAAGAAGTGTTGTCGGACCAATGGCTACATATAGCGCAACAGAACGCCCTGTAGACACGGCTGGAGGTGTAACAGCAAGTACGCAGCAGGGATTAGATCCATTGGTAATTATCATGAGACAGATGCAGATGATAACCGAGAGCATGAATACTTTGAAAACTGACATTAATGCGAAATTTGCCTCAGTTACTGAAGGGCAAAATGATTTGAATACAAAATTAGCCTCAGTTACTGAAGGGCAGGAAAATCTGAAAACTGATATTAAAGCACAATTAGTGACAGTCACTCAAACTCAAGAAGAGATGAAATTAGTCCAGACTGAGATTAAGCAGCATTTACAAGACAGTTTTTCCGAATTAGAGCAGCGGATAGAGGCGAAGACCAAGGAACTCAAAGATCAGGCCGAAGAGACGGAACGAAAATTAATTGCACAAATAAAATTGGTGAAAGCACAATGTGAGGAATCTACTCACCGCGTATGTGTCGAAATGAAGGAGTATGTGGCTAGTAAGATAGATACTGTACAGGAACAAATGGAAATGGTTCCGCAATTAGTACAAAAGCAAGACGCCATGTCATGTGCAATTGCGCAACTTCCTGAATTGGCACGTACACAGAGTAACCTAAAGGAAAGCATTGAACATTTGACAGAGCGTCAAGACGTTATAGACCACCAAATTAACGTATTAACGGGTAAATTATCTGAAACCGCATTAGAAAACAAAAGGCTAATGTGTGAAAACGTTGAGCAAAATGTTAAGGCAGCATTCCAGAGTTTATCTGGCAAACAGGAAGAGAATTTGTTTGCAAAAGTACTTGAGGAGGTGCGACAGCAGTTAGGTGCTGATTTGGAGCATTGGAAACAAACGATAGAAGAGTCGATGCGCGCTTCACAACAAAGCTCAGTACAAATGAATACTGGGCAGCAGCAGAAGTTGGCAGCGACTATAGAGCCAGTTACTGCCCATTTGCACACAATACCAACTTGTGCAAGTAATTCAAGCATTAAATTGCCACAAGCTGGTTGTTCGCGTGAATTCTTATCTAACAGAGATTATGAAAGCCTTTGCCATGCCGAAGAAAAAATGATAAAGCATCAGCAATTCCAAATTTTTAACCCTGACAAAAGGGGGGTCCATCCAATTGTTTTTATTCGAAGTTTCAGAGGAGTGCTACCCAGAAATTGGTCGGAGTGGCAGAAGATCAGTCTTCTTACAGGATATATACAAGGTTCGGGGATGATCTGGGCCTCGGACATGACTTCTGTTTGCCCGACATATGACGATTTTGAGAAGGCGTTTATAGCAAAGTTCTGGTCAGAAGGGGTACAGGAACGCCTAAGGCAGGAGGTGCTCTACCAAGAGCCTTTCTCCTTTTCGAAAGGAAGCCTTAGAAGGTATTTCGAAAAATATATAAATAAAACGAGATACTGGGACAGACCTATGCCCTTGCCAGACATAATAAACATACTTAAGGCAAGACTACCAACTAGCATCCGGAATCAATTGATTTACGGCAACGACAAAGACTTGGAGTCGTTCCTTACGACGTTAGACCATATAGATATTATCGAAGAGAACAACCAATATAGAGCGATAGAACCTCCGCCAAATGGTAGGCAAGGTGGAAGTATGGGTTATACCAATGGCGATCAATCGACACTTAGAAGGAATGAACAGAGATCGTTAAATAATGGAGGAACCCCTCAAAATCTCAATAGTAATCCCAGCAATGGTCTTGCGAGGGGCTATTCAAGGAACAACAGGAACGGGAAAAGATACAGTCCTGTGTGGGGGAACGAAAGGAATTTCAGACCGCAAGCCTGGAACAATAACAGTAATAGAAAGTGGAATCAACCGGGAGGAATAAACTCAAATAACCAACATCAGTGGGGACAGACATCTGCGAATCAACCGGTAATTACCGAAGTGACGGACGATGTGAACCACCAGGCGAATCAAAATCCAACAAACTTGTAAGGACCCACTCGTGCCCCGGAGGAGCGGTCAACAATTGGTTGAGGGGCAACAGGATATGTGTACCCATGCTAACGTATAATGATGGACGATTACTGGCAGATGAATTGACCGAGGACTTAGAACCCCGAGATGAGGATAAGGAACAGGTGGCAGTAGCCGAAGTGCAAGTCATTATGGAGACCGTACCTATAGTGGCGGTTTTAGACACAGCTGCAACCACAAATGTTATTTCGGAGGCACTATTCAACAGGATCAGAAATATAAGATGAGTACCAGTATTTCCAGTTCAAAATTGCAGAATAATAGGCGCCGTTGGGGCTCGATCGGCTAATGTAAAGGTGCAGTCACTACTTGGTGTGGAATTCGGAAATGTAGCAATATTTAGCACATTCCTTGTTGTGAAAAATTTGGTGGTAGATTGCATTATCGGAGTCGACAGCCTACGTCAATACGGATGCAGAATAGATTTTAAAACAGGAAAAATTTGGTTGAATGTTAATAAACAAGAAATTGAGTTGGAGTTGTTGGGGGGGAGGGGGGGGGGGGGGAAGCCTTACGAGAAAATATAATTGTGGGATCAGTGTGCAAGTAATCAGGACGGCCCAAAATTCTAAAGAGCACGTAATTAATGAGTTCCAAGTCAAAGAAGATTTCGGTCAATTAGTGTTTGAAAAGTTAAATGAATCCGACTGCATTATCGAAGATCAGAAGAAGCAGCTCAATTAATTATTATTAACGTATGAAAACGTTTTTGATGAAAGGCCAGGAGTTATTAAGGGATACATATGCCATCTCTACGATAAGCCGCACGAAATGTATTGTAGAACTTTCTATCCTGTTCCCTGGAGGTTAAAGGCTCAAGTTCAAAAGGAAATAGATTGCATGTTGAAATGGGGTTTGATCGAACCCTCTACAAGCCCATACTGTTACCCACTGTTAGTCGTGCCAAAAGCAAATGGGACTGTTAGACTGGTACTTGATGCCAGAGAAATAAATAAAATCATAATTCCAGTGAGAACACATCGGAAAACAGACGAACTTATACAACGGTTCCAGGATGTCCAATATTTGACGAGCATTGATTTGCGGAGCTCTTATTGGCAAGTCAAGCTGGATGAGTCATCATCAAGGAAGTATACGGCTTTCATTTATTCCGGAAGAAGTTACCAATTTACCGTAGTTCCTTTCGGACTCAACATTAGTGCTGGAATCTTTATAGCAGCTCTAGATTATGCACTAGGCCCAGAACTCAGAAGCAGGATAACAGTGTTTGATGATGATTTGCTTATTGCATCGAAAACTTGGGAGGAGCATATTACCTTACTGAGCCGAGTGTTGGACGTGTTCAAAACCATGGGAATAACTGCTAACCTACAGAAATCCCATTTTGTAGTAAACAGAATCAAGTTCCTGGGGCATATAATTGACGCAAAGGGAATTTTACCAACCAAGGAGAAGCTAATTGTGATTAGTAAGTTTCCAACACCCAGGAATAGGAGGCAATTAAAAGGGTTTATGGGCCTTGCCTGATTTTTTAGAAGATTTATATCAGGCGATGAACGCAGCTGCTTTAAATAGTCTGTTGAAGAAGGATGTGCCCTGGCTCTGGACATTAGAATGTCAAGAAGCATTCGAAGAGATAAAGAAGCAATTAGTAAATGCACCGCTGTTGTACCATCCGGACATGCAAGAAGAATTTTACTTGTCAACAGATTCTTCGAATGTGGGTATTGGAGCATGCCTTTTCCAAGTACGCAAGATAAATGGACAACTCACCTTCCGTCCTATTGCGTTTGCTAGTTGTGTTTTGTCCAACTGTGAACGAACTTACACGACGACAGAATTAGATGCTCTTGCGGTCATCTGGGGATTTAAAAAATTTCATTATTATCTATATGGGTCAAAGACTATCGTATATTGCGATCATCAATCATTAACGTTTTTACAAATGTGTAAACTGTTACACCTCAGACTGGCTAGATGGACTCTCGCCCTGCAACAATACCAACTTAAGATCGTGCATGTCTCAGGACAGCAAAACATTATTGCTGACGCTCTATAAAGGTCACCACAGGGTTTGACCAAAGAGATTGAAGTAAATAATAACTCAGAATTCCCTGTATTGCTGCTGCAGGAAAATCCATATAAGATGTACTACGTCAATTTGTGTGTGCATATGGCACAGTTACAGAAAAGAGATGCTCAATGGGGAAGTGTAATTCAAAGGTTACAATAGCAACCTTCGGATCAGATGGCAAATAATTACAAGCTGGTAAATGGCATATTATTTTTCCGCTGTGGAAGGCCAAACAAAGTCCGTTGGTGTGTTTGTATACCTGATGTGCAAATAGAGAAACTCGTATGGTTCACCCATTTAACCAGACAAGATAAGTGTGTACTGTTATTTTCCCAACATAAAGTGCTGAGTGCATGAGGTCTTGAAGAAATGCATAATCTGTCAAAAAGTAAAGCCGGATTCAAAAGGGAGTAAGCACCCATTATGCTCTATATTAGTCCGAGAACCAAAAGAATTAATTTCGTGTGATCTGTGTGGACCGTTACCTACTTCAAGAGGAGGTGTTAGATATGTGTTGGCATTTCTCGATGTGTGTACGAAATACGTAAAGCTATACCCGATAAAGGCGGCTACAGCCAAAGTAATTGTATTAAGATTGACAAGGGATTATCTTCCACATGTTGGTATACCTAAGACGATAATAACAGACAATGCTAAGATATTCACGGGACTCTCATGGAAACAGGCTTTGTCTCAAGTCGGTGTGAAACACATACTAACATCATTTTACCACCCACAAGGTAATTTGGTTGAGAGAATTTTTAGAGAGTTCAATTGCTTTATGAGGACCTATTGCCATAATAAGCAGACTGCGTGGGCAAATTATGTGGAAGAATTTGAGCAGATATACAACAACATGCACCACTCCTCCACTGGTTATACACCTCATTAATTGATGTTCAAGGCAAAAGAAGAAAACTTCTGGACTGAACATATGCCCAAAACTCAGGAAACTGAGATGCCTTGGGAAGAAAAAATAAGACAAGCCATCATAAATATGACGCAAAAGGCTGATCAGAGAAAACAACAATATGACAAATTAATCAAGAGGGTACAGGCGTACCACGTCAGAGAGAAGGTACTAGTCAAAAGACATACCAAATCATCCTTAATATAGAAGAGTATAAAGGTATGGGAGTTGTTATATACTGGCCCATACATCATTCTACAAATTCCGAACCCTGGGGCTTATCTGTTAGCATACCCGTGTTGCGAGTGACTGAGATGAATGCTCGTAAAAACATAACAATAAACTGTGTGTGTTTAGTGTTAGAAAACTTTAAACTGAAATAATTAATCAGTGACACAGACTGTAGAAATAGTGACTAACTATTACTATAGAGTGCTGCAAAGAAGATAGTGGAGATAGGCTTCACCTGTGTTTGGGTAAACATAGAACTTTAGCATTGCTAATGTCAACAAGAATTATAAAGGATCTGAATGACCTTCAAGAAGAAAGAAATATTTCCCAAAAACGACGCAGCATAATTAAGAGGTTCCCAGTGAATGTTCATATATAATTTCAAGTGCACACTTAGATGTGTAATCGTGTGAAGTGAAGTTTTGGCGGTTAAGTAGTGAATCATGAGTGACGGTTAACGCCGCAAAGATAATTTCCCGCGCAAAACAATTGACGTCGGCGCGAGAGTTAGAATCGATATAGACGACACAGATATGCTTTGTAAGAGACTCGCATCAAACGCGAGGGGAAACTGATTGATGTTGAACTTCAAAAAAGTGTCATAATTAGATGTTAAGAGTTCTTGATTTATTGTTGAATGTCAAAAGAAAGTAATATTCATAGAATTAGTAGTTATTTAATGGGTCTTGTTCACTTTGGAATTTTGTTTGAAAATCCATTTCCATATATGTGCATGTATGAATGCCGGATGAATCAGAGAATAAATTAAAGAAGTGAATCCACATTCCTCACTACTAATAACTTTTACATTACAGCAATCAAGTGGAGAAATATATGTATTTCGGATAAAATTTTTATGAATATAGATAAATGATATGACTTTTCAAGGAAATGATGGATTATGACTTTGTATAAAATGAACCACACTTTCCATTATTCGATGATTTGAATCCAAAATCTACTGCAAGTTGCATGAGTCCTTTAAATTACGAAGAATAAATCATTGACAGAAAATGTGTCAGAATTTTTGGACTTATAAGCACAAGTGGTGATGCAAAGTCCAAAAGAAAATTCAAACTAGAGTAAATATTATGATGTTTTCGGCAACAGCATTAGTCAATGGATAAAGGGAAACCTTAAATCAATGGCTAAATTCCTTGCAGTACATCGTAAGAAAATGGATGCATGAAGCCATAGGGATTTTGTTTTCAAAAAGGAGAATCTTGGACGGTGCAACCTAACCAGTTCTTATACAGGAAGAGTTTCCCTTTCGGTCATTGCTAATTCTTTTGGAATGAATGTTGCATGTAAAATCTGGTATCCCTGTCCCTTCTACTCTTCCCATTGTGGGCCGCGTAGAAGACCGACTACAAATGTGGACGTCGGGGACCCGGGGGAGTTTCAGCACCGCAAGATATTGTCCTGGGAACAAGATTGTAAAAAAAACACCTCGAGTTATTGATTGTAATTTTTTTTTTTTTTAGCTAGAGGCACAAATCACTCTTCTCCAAATCATTATATAAATCGATCCCTATTTTTCCTTTAGAGATCAATTTCAAAATTATTTTTTCTCTTCTGTGGGCTTTCCTATCTTCTATGTACCGTAGGCTGGGGGTCTAGGGTTAAGAGGTTTTCCAAGGTTTCCCTGCTTAAGAAAGTTCCCGAATGGGTAGACCCTGATAACAGTTTCATGAAAGACCGTCTTCCTTGGTTGTGCACAGCCGACATAACACCTTGATGCACGTAAAAGAAATACAGCCGCGGTACCTGTCTCTTCATTTCTTCTGTTTTCAATGTTTCTTTTCTTCATCTGTCTTAAACATAATTTTTTTCTTTTTTTTTCAGTCTGAGAACTGACACTCATCACTTCCGGGTTACCCACACTAATAGATAGCTCGCGAAGTGTGTTCGGTAAATCAAAATTAGGCTCATAAACTTCGCTCGCTGTGAGGGGCATTGTAATGTCCCCACAGAAAATACCCTCTACCACGCACCAATTAATCATTTTCAATCAAACCATCCACATTCATTCACTCTGGAAAAGTTATCTGATCTGATTTTCTCGTAATATATGCGGCGACAGCTCGACGACGCCAAAGTATTTTCTAGCGTGCCCTGAGGACCTGGATCTCACTCATGCCTCATCCACAATAGGAATGGATACAAATAATCAATCAGTGGAAGCAGGTGAATCTGAGGCGTAACATGCATCCTTGCACACTTCATGCCTTCCCAACCTCATGATAACATCATCCTCCAGTGGAATTGCTGTGGTTTCTTCCACCACCTGGCTTGAGCTATGGCAACTGTTAAGATTTACACCTGCTTTCTGCATTGCTCTCCAGGAAAACTGGTTCCCTGCAATGCGGACCCCTGCCCTCTGTGGCTATTGGGGATATTACAAGAACCGTAGCGGCTATAATAAAGTGTCAGGTGGAGTTTGCGTTTAAGAATAAAAAGGAGCCAGCCACTCTGCAACACATTAAAATGTCCAGTCGAAAAAGACAAGGTGAGATGAACACATGAAGGGAAAAGACGAACACCAAGACAAAAAAATGCAGAGAAAGGGTGACAGACAGTTAAAATGGAGGGAGTGTGGAGGCTGTAATGTTCCCACAGAAAATACCCTCTACCACGCACCAATTAATCATTTTCAATCAAACCATCCACATTCCTTCACTCTGGAAAAGTTATCTGATCTGATTTTCTCGTAATATATGCGGCGACAGCTCGACGACGCCAAAGTATTTTCTAGTGCGTTTATTCTTTGAAATAACAGAGATGCATATATGCATTCTCCATGGTTGTTAGAGTGGTAACTAGGACAGCTTCTGGAGTATCTGTTGAGGGATTGACGTGTTTCTGAGAGATACATATTCTGCTTTTCTTCTCGCTAAAGCGAGCCAATTAACATTTGTGCCGCTAGCGGTTTGTTTGAAGAGAAAGAGACTGTAAAAGGAAAATAATTAAGGCGTGGAATCACCGGAGATCTGGACATGTAATGGAGATGGATTTAATACACAATTTCCTTCATAAATAAGGTTTATGACTTTTTTTGTTCTGGAGTGAATGAACGAATGAGTTTTTTCTGAATCATTTGATGATCACATTGGCCCTGTAATTAGTGGGGAAGTTTCAGCTGTGTCGAAGAGAGCCTGCAATCACCGAGTCTGTGTTAAATCGTCCAAAAAGGCTTCGTACACATCTGGAATTTGCAATCTTTCATAAAAGGAACAAATTGTCCATACGATTGATTCTCCCGACTGACTGCAGCGTTTAACAGTAATAATAAATGTAAAGCTCTCTTACAGCAAGCCAGCCGCTGATTACCAAGACGAAGGACTCCACCAAAGATCCTATTTGGCTGATTTCACGTAATGAAATATTATATTAAAAACTGTACATAGATAAAGGAGAGAAAGAGAGAGAGCGAATGAAAACAGAGATAATACTAATAATCCTCCATTAGTCTAATTTTTCGCCTGTCTTATCACGGATCAGCCAAGAACTGGGAGGGCCTTACTTTACTGTATAGATTTATGTGTGAAGGTGAAGGGATCTTAAAGGCAACAGATACACGTCTATACAGACAAGACATTACACAGAGATAGCAGCTAGCTGCATTCATCATCTATTCTTAGATAAAGAGACGGCAACTCATTATCTGAACATTAAAATGTTGAAAGGCCTCGGACAAAAGGCCAAACGCCCACTCTTAGATGGTACGATAAAAATCCCCCTCATGAATAAAACTTAAAACTAAATCTGCAGTTGAGGTATTGTCGCCCAACACTGAAGGTAGTGTGTTGGGAAAGTTAAAAGTCCGCCAAAGTCTGCCACAGAGCGGGTAAAAGTGGGCAGTCCAGCAAGAGGTGGACAACTATCATTTGTGAGCCACAGCGACACCGAGGTGGGTCCATACAACAGAGGAGGTAAACGTGTTAGCCATGTATGGCCAATGCAGAGCCAGCAGGAAACCACAGAGACCCTGCGAGAGGCCCGCATGGAGGACTTCCACACATTCATAGTCTCCTTAATGCCACACAGTGTGTTGTGCGTACTGAGATTATGCCATTCCGTCTCTTAAAGTTGAAAAATGTTGTAGTGTAATAATGATCACAGGTCAGTTGTAGGAATGCCGATGTCCAGAAGCGGTTTCCATGTAGCCTGTTTGGCCAGCCTGTCAGCAAGTTCATTTCCTGGGATTCCGATGTGGCCTGGGGTCCACACAAACACCACGGAACGACTGGACAATTCCAGGACATAGATGAACTCTTGGATGGGTGCTACCAAAGGATGGCGTGGGTAGCACTGGTCGATAGCTTGTAGGCTGCTCAAGGAGTCAGTACAGAGAAGAAATGGCTCGCCAGAGCACGAACAGATGCACTCAATAGCACGACAAATGGCTGCCAGCTCTGCAGTGAAAACACTGCAGCAATCTGACAAGGAGTGCTGTTCAATATGTCCTCGATGAACATATGCAAAGCCAATGTGACCATCAGCCATTGAACCATCGGTGTAAACCACTTCATGGCACCAGTACATGTCAATAATCGAGAGGAAGTGACACCGGTGAGCTGCGGGGTTAACTGAGTCCTTAGGGTCACGTGAAAGGTCCAGGCGAATCTTTGGCCTAGGTGTACACCATGAAGGTGTACGTGACTTGACCACTTCAGACAGAAGAGATCGGACGCAAAATGCAATTGTGAGCCCTGACCTGGGCCGCCGATGCGGGAGATGAACTGCTGGGGGTGGGAAAAGGAGATCGTAATTCGGATGCTCAGGGGAAATAGGAATGTGTGCAACATAACTGGCGAGCAGTTGTGCACGTCTAACCTTCAATGGATGGACTCCGGCCTCCAGCAGGATGCTGGTCACCGGACCCGTCCTAACAGCCACAGTGGTGCACTGGGTCAGGTAAATGCAACACTGAGGGTGCCGCTGAATCACAGTCAAGGCGGGATTTAACAAGGGCTCTGCAGAACTGCAGCAGCATAAAGCGATGTGCACCCCAGTTGGTGTTGCTCAGGCAGTGGAGGGCGTTTAGGTGCTGCCAGCACTTCTGCTTCAGCTGGCGAAGATGAGGAATCCACGTCAATCAGGCATCGAAAACCTGTCCTAAGAATCGATATGTCTCCACTACATCGTCATTACGGTAAAGTTCTGATTCCAGATGAACGGTACAATGCCAACAGAAATGCACGACACATGACTTTGCAGCTGAAAGATGGAAGCCGTGGCCTAGAGTCCGTGACTGCACCTTCCGGATGGCTCCCTGCGGGCACCGCTCAGCAACACCAGCACTGGAAGAGCAGTACAAAATGCAGAAATTGTCTGCATATAGAGAAGGTGAGACGGACGGCTTGACAGCTACTGCTAGACCGTTAATGGCCACTAAAAATATAAACACACACAATACAGAGCCCTGCAGGAACCAATTCTCCTTGATAGGAAGGGAGGGAGGGGAGGGGGGGGGGGACTATGGGGGGCACCAACTTGGACATGGAAAGTACGAAGCAACAGGAAATTTTGGATAAAAATCGGGAGTGGGCCCCGGATACTCCACTCATATAATGTCACAAGATATGATGTCACCAGGTCGTGTCGTAAGCCTTTTGTAAATCAAAAAGGATGGCAACCAGGTGCTGGCGTCTGGAAAACGCTGTTCAGATGACAGCCTTGAGGGAAACTAGATTATCAGCGGTAGAGTGACACTGGTGGAAACCACCCTGGCCTGGACTAAGTAGGCCACATGACTCCAGGGCCCAGCACAACCGCCGACTTAGCATATGTTCTAACAGCTTACAAAGGACGTTGGTGAGGCTGATGGGTTGATAGCTATCCACATCAAGTTTGTATTAGCTAGGTTTGTGCACTGGAGTGATAGTGCTCTCCCACCAATGCAATGCAAAGACGCCATCACACCAGATCAGGTTGAAGATGACGAAGAGATGCCACTTTTAGTCTGAGGAGAGATGTTTGATCATCTGACAGTGGATCCAATCTGGCCCAGGAGCCGTGTCAGAGCAATGGGCAAGAGCGCTGAGGAGCTTCCACTCATTTTAGGGTTCACTGTGACATTCAGTGAACAAGTGATCTTTCCTTTCCATCTGCCGTTTGAGGGTGCAAAAGGCTGGGGGATAATTCTCTGACGCGGAGGCTCGCGCATAGTGCTCAGCAATTGCGTTTGTGTCAGTAGATAACACACCACTGATATTAATGTCAGTGACACCTGTCATGGTCTGGTACCCAAAAACACATCTGATCTTTGTCCAGACTTGGGAAGGTGACGTATGGTCAAGACGTTCATCTCCAAAATTCCTGTTTCCATCTTTTTACAAGCTGCCGAATGCAGATATGGAGCTGTTCAAAAGCTATTAGGTGCTTGAAGGAAGAGTGCCGCTTATGTCGCTGTGGAGCTCTCCAACACTCTTTAATGGCCTCAGTGATTTCCGGCAACCACCAAGGTACTGACTTTCACCAGTGGCGTCCTAAAGAACAAAGGGTCGTGTTTTCTGCTGTAGAAACGATCGCTCTAGTGACCCGCTCAACCACCACATCGAAGATACCATGTGGGGGAGATTCAACGGTGGCAACAGAGGTGAAAGCTTCCCAGTCTGCTTTGTTTAAAGCCCATCTTGGTAGATATCTGGGGGAATGGAACTAGGGGAGTGACAGGAAGATGGGAAAGTGGTCACTACCACCCAAGTCATCGTGGGCTCTCCAGTGGACAGACGGGAGAAGTCCTGGGCTGCAGAGGGATAAATCAGTGGCTGCGTAAGTGCCATGAGCAACAATGAAATGTGTGGGGGGCCCAAGTATTTAAGAGGCAGCGGTCAACTTGAGACAGTGAAATTTCGACATCTCTACTTCGGCCAGTAATCAAGATGTCACACCACAAGGGGTTATAGGCGTTAAAATCTCCCAAAAGTAGGAAAGGTTTAGGGGGTTGATGAATCAGTGCAGCCAATGTATTCAAGGGTACTACACCATCTGGAGGAAGATATACGTTGGAGACAGTTATTTCCTGTGCTGTCCTTATCCTGACAGCCACAGATTCAAGAGCAGTTCGAATGGGCACAGGTTCACAACATACAGAGTTCAGGACATAAACGCAAACTCCACCTGACACTTTATTATAGCCGCTACGGTTCTTGTAATATCCCCAATAGCCACAGAGGGCAGGGGTCCGCATTGCAGGGAACCAGTTTTCCTGGAGAGCAATGCAGAAAGCAGGTGTAAATCTTAACAGTTGCCATAGCTCAAGCCAGGTGGTGGAAGGAACCACAGCAATTCCACTGGAGGACGATGTTATCATGAGGTTGGGAAGGCATGAAGTGTGCAAGGATGCATGTTACGCCTCAGATTCACCTGCTTCCACTGATTGATTATTTGTATCCATTCCTATTGTGGATGAGGCATGAGTGAGATCCAGGTCCTCAGGGCACGCTAAGATCTCCACCTCATTCTCAGATGCAGAACTGGTAGGAAGTTGTGGTGTTGGGGTCACCGGAGGGTCCTTTTTTTGTTTGCTTGCTCTCTCGCTTCTCTTTAGGGGTGTGCTGGGAGGACTTTTCCGAAGTAGCTTCAAGCATGGAGGAAGACCGTGAAGCTCTTCGTCCCGCAGCTTTTGGCTCTTCAGCCACTGGCAAGTGTCCACTGTGGCATTAGTAGAGACCTTGGGAGAGAGGGGTCCCAAGGGACCCCTTCTGCACGAGAGGAGCCGGAGGAGGCTGTTGCTTCTCTGGCTGGCGGAGGGGACCAAAGTCCCCAGCATTTGGGTGGGGGGTGGCTTGCTTCCGAAGTAAGTAATTTGGGAGCAAAAATGGGACTGATGTATTCTGGTGGCCTGGAGGGCCCACTGCTCCTGGCACCAAGAGTGCTACGACTCGTACTTGTGATGGCGATGGTAATGTAGCTGCAGCATATGTGGACGTCAATCAAACAGGGTGTAATTGTTCAAATTTACGTTTAGCCTCTTGGTAAGTAAACTGGTTTAGGGTCTTGTACTCCATGATCTTCCGCTCCTTTTGGAGTACTGCGCAGTCTGGACAGGAGACAATGGAAGAAGATGATATACTCTGGAAAGTGTCCTTGCCCAAATAGTTGAATTGCAGGTGGAGATGCAAAGCCATGACGAGAAGAGGTTCAGGAGATCAAATCTAATAGCACTATGGATAACTCATGCATCACGTAAGGTGTCTTTCCCCATATAGCCTGCCCTGCACTTCTGTAGAATTTAGAAAGTGGCAGGTCAAACCAGAAAATGGGACCTGAACTTATAGGGCCAAAAAGTGTGAGACTCCTCGTGGTCGTCTCTAACGACAGGCAGGAATACCTCGGGCCTATTCTAACCCCTGGATCCGCAGGGAGAGGCAAATTTGCTGAAATTCGCCAATAAAATGTCTTAAATCACTGTATCTATCAACCACGCAAAGGCAGAGCATAACACTTGCTCTTCATGTTTTTGACCACACAACAGTTATTGTTCTGAAGGAATTAGGTTCTAAACACAATACTGAATACTCAAATGATACTACAACTTTGAATGAGAGAGTTTGCAAGTAGTGGGATGCAGTTAACATTAAAACTCTATTAAAAGGTCAAAGATTATTTAATAAGTTTCAATAGCCAATAACCAGGAATTCTCAACACATGCTACAGTTCCTACATCAGTTTGCAAATTGGTTAGTGAAGGAAAACTGTCAGAGTGTAATTGCTCTTGGTAAACAAACTGATTTAGCTCTTCATATACCACCCTTGCCTTGACGGTTCTGGTTGGTACTGGCTCACTGAGAGAAATAGACAGTACCTTCTAACAGGCAAGATTCAAACTGATGACATGGAAAGCACATTTGGGAATTATCATCAGATGAGTGGTGGTAATTACCATTTCTCAATTACATAGATTTTTGAGACACAATAAAAACAATGGTACAAAGCTATGTGGCATTCACATGGAAGTCACAAAAATTGGGTGATAATGTGGTTTCAATGGAAGATATTTTGTCTAATGAATCAGATATAAATGACCTTTCAAAAGTTACATACAACAAAGAGTTAAATTTATTTGTTAGATGAGGATGTGTGGCCCGTGCTTCATTACCTAAGTGGCTACTGGACAAATCGAGACTTTTAAGAAAAGTAAAAGCAATTATTGAAAAATGTATCTGGCAGATGGCGAGGAAGTGAAAGATGACTGAATTCATTTAACACCCGTTACCAGTAGACGTGGGCTGTGTTAACTTAGGATGTTATAGCCTGCGCAGCATTTATATTTTTTACTGCACAAAAATTGCTTACAGAAAAAGAAGAGTTGCTTTTTCAGGAAAGGTGCCAAAGAAATGTATTGTTTTGTGTGTGTCATAGCAACTTCCTTGGTATGATATATTTGTTGGGTAGTGTACGACAAATCACACTGTACATGACGACACTGACTATGATTGGTCCTTCAGTCAGTATTCTTTTGAATAATTATGTCAAAAGGATTAATTGCATTGTAAATATCAATAACATTACAATACTCAAGATTAAGAGAAATGGACTGAAGTTTTTTTCTGTATTTTTAAGCACAAAGAAAAAATTACTAGCTGTGCAAATATAAATTCATTGCTTACTGAATCTCTCAACCTTTTCTTAATTCCTCTACATAGAGATTTGTATCGATATTGCACAGTTTCTCTTAATTTCTAAAATGTTTCAAGACAATTTTATGAAGGGGAAAAGAGACAGTATACCATAAAAACAAGAGAACAAATATACCCTAATTAAAGTATCACACTTTCCTTTATATTTTAGGCAAGAATCTGATATATGTGGAGCTCAATATAGGCTAGCAGCTAAAAATGTGTTTTGTAATAGTATGACCTGTACTGCTAACATCATGCAAGGAGTGTAGAGGCCCTATTCCTTGGTGGCATTGTTCAAATGGCTGTCAACTGTAGTAATACAGAGATGAAGAAGCTTACACAGCATGAATTGGCAGGGGAGAGCTGCATCAAACCGATATTTGGAATGATGACCACAACAGATATATAATGGAGAGGAATCAACATATTTTAATGGCACCTGTTTCACTTAATTTTTGTGATGTAAGTTTCCATTTCCAGTTTTTAACCCACTGTGTACTACTACTGATATAGATGTTATGCATAATGACAAAATATGGGAAAATGTAAATCTGGATGGCTGGATACAAATTTGAAATTTCATCCTCCCGAATATGAGCCCAGTTTCTTACAAGTGAATTATCTTGCCCAGTTTTAATAAGGATTAGGGAAGCAATGATAGCTGTCTCGTTGGAGGGAACACCCTGGCATTCAGCTGAAGTGATTATGGTACTGATGGAAATCTTAGAACTGCTTAGCAAATGGGGATCTGACTCCAATCCTCCAAAGCACTAGTCGAATGTTTTGGATACTGTGTCATGTTGTTTGGTTTTATGCTACACGTGCAGTTAATTTAACACTTGAGCTAGTTAAAGTTCATTTCTGTTTCAGTACTAGTCTTTTTATTTAATGCTTTGGTGAACAAGAATGAGTTTTGTAATGCATACACTAAATTTTTGTCAGCCAAAGGGTCAATCCAAATGAAGTGGTCCCAGAAAAATTAAGTTGGTCACTAGACCATTTTTAAATATTTTAATTTTCTTATGTGTGGTTACCCTATAACTGAGAAGATCAAAACAGGTATTTTTTTTAAAATTACTTTTCACCTTTACTGAATGACTGCCATTTTCGTTTGTAAGCAAGCGATGATGTTTCAGTTTACATACGTTAGCAAAGATATGAAAATCTCTCCACTGGGTTAAGTTACAACATTGCAATTGACATGATTGTTTTTAGAAAAGTGTCCTCTACAACATTGTATATTACACAAAATACCGTAAATTAAAAAATAACCAGTCAAAATGACCTCCAAAGTTTGGTATCCAAATTTTAAAAAAAATCCACTTTTTAATAACAAACAAGGAGTGATTTATGAGAGTCTATTTTTTTCCTATTTCTAGCTTTCATACACTTCTAGCCTCCTACAGAGCAAGAACACTTACAAATGTTTCCTTAATTTTTTATGAATTTTTGAAATTTGAAAATTTTAATTTTTTGTGAAGTTTGGGGTTAGTTAGGTTTATTGTCAACAAAGAAGAACATTATTGCAGGGTGTGGCATTGTAGAAGTACATTATTGTTGGGAGTGACATTGTTGTAGTCAGTCTGTTCTGAAACCTCTGTTTGAGTTGATGTACATCCTTCATTGAGAGTGTAGAATTTTTATATGCTGTTCTGTGTGTAATTTGTAATTAATTTTGAGAGATTAAATGGAATGCAATAACATGGATGAACAGTGCTCTGTTGGACAGATAGCAAGTGAATTGCGTCACAAAACAGTTTACGGTTCAGTTACTAAAAACTTGAAAAATGTCAATGACAGTCTTCCAATTCATGAAAATGGTTCTAAATGCCTTGAACAAGAATGAATTAAGCTGTGGAATATTCTTAGATTTATCTAAAGCGTTTGATTTAATCAGCCATGACATATTGCTTATGAAACTAGAATGTTATGGGGTCTGGGGACTTGCCTTCAAATGGTTCAAGTCTTCTCTCTCTGATAGACAACAGAAAGTACAAATATGTCATGAAAGCAAAGAGAATCTTTCAGATTAAAAAAAAAAAAAAAAAAACACTAGCTATGGAGTGCCCCCGGGTTCCGTGTTACGCCCTCTGTTGTTCTTGGTGTACATAAATGATTTGCCAAACCATCTGACAGTTGCACAAACGGTGATGTTTGCTGATGACACTAGCATTTTTATAAAAGGATGCACTGAGGATGATCTACAGCAGAGTGTCTCTAGGACAATAAATGAGACAGGAAAATGGTTTAGTGATAATGCTTTGATCATAAATAAGGGTAAAACGGTATTCATCAATTTCAGTAATATTAAAAGTAAAGCTAGAAAAAGAGTAAAAGCTGAGTTAGGGAACTATGTTATTGCACAAGCTCCATACACAAAATTCCTCGGTATATGTGTGGATGAGCACTTGAGATGGGAAAAGCATCTAGAAGTTTTGAGTAAAAAAATTAAGTACACGCTGCTTTGTGCTAAGAATGCTTCGGGAATGCTGCAACACTGACTCATTGCTGTGTGCCTATTATGCTTACATGAACAGTTTGCTTAGATATGGTATGATCTTCTGGGGAAATACAGGTATAGCAAAACAAGCTTTCAAACTTCAAAAAAGGGCCATTAGAATAATGAACGGGGTTCCCTGCAGAGTGTCATGAAGGGAAATATTTAAATAATTTAAAATAATGTCTCTTCCTAGCTTACACATCTATGAATGTGTATGCTTTCTGAAAACTCACCAGGAAGTTTCAACATTAAATAATCAGGTTCATAACCATGAAACAAGGAACAGGGATGATTTTCACAGACACACCCACAAAGGAGCACTCTACCAAAAAAGTGTAAAGTACCAGCCCAAAATACTTTTTAGTGCATTGCCTTCTACAATAATTTAAGAATTGCATAAATTCAAGGTAGATCTTAAACAATTTTTACTAACACATAGTTTTTATAGCATTGAAGAATATCTGAATATGAAAAAGTAATATTATTTATATACACTGATATAAAATATTTGTATTTATTATCCAAGCTTTTGAAACAAATTAAAAGATAAGAAACTATATTGTAATTGACTACATCCATGCAATGTATATTGTTAACGGATGAATAAAGAGATTGATTGATTGATTTGATGAAGTTAGACAGACTTTGTTTAAATTTCGAGTAAGTTCTTCTGTAACATCTTTGTGTGAGTATCATGAGAAGAAATATATTCTAAAGTACAACCACATTTTTGGGAAATACAGAAGCGTCCGATCCCGCCCGTCTGCTTTGACCCATGACGTCACAAATATGGCGGAAACGACCATAAACCATGATTCCAATATGGCGCATATAAAGTCGGTACATACACATTATGAGGACGAAAATACATCGAAAAACAAACACACGCACTTTCCACAAAAAGCCTAACGATACTAACGAGACAAACACGGGAAATGGGGTGTTTTTGGGTGGGGGCAAACTAAATATAAACAAATTCAGACACCCTCCCACACACACAAAACCACACAAAATGACGAAAAACACCGACATCACAAAACTCCCCAAATACCAATAAAAACACAATATCATCTGGAATTGGACACTTCCCTTGATCTATATAGCTCAACAGCAGCTTCTGATCCCATAAATTAGAATCAAACACTTCCCTTGGCTTATATAGCTCAAAAACATCTCCCGATACCAATACCAACATACAAAACCACACATTGGGATCGAACACTCCCCTTGACCTGCGCAGTGTAAATTTTATCTGTCATATCCGCTCCTGAACAAAAACAACAGCCGATTAATTTTACTAAAATTCCCGCATGACGTACAGCGAACAACACTAAATTAACCTTCACACAAAATCGTTAACTCACTGAAACAAATTCCACTACAAACACAGCCGACACTCTAACAATTCTTGATAATGGGCAAAAGCAAACTGAACCCATTACACCACACAAACGAAAACCCTGAACATACCACCAGAGAGCACAACAAACCACACCACGATGACATCTACAAACACGTCACACTCACAAACCGCGCCGTCATACACGACAACACCCTTACATCACGGGTCAAAGCCAACGCTTAGGATCGGACACTTCTGTCAACCCCATTTTTGGAAGAAAGTACTGTGATCCACTTAAAGTTCATAAAAAGCATATTACTAAAGGTTTGAGGGAAATAAAACTTAAATATTTGTCCTTGTTATGTGAGAGTGAAACAGCTTCCAAAGTGAAACGTAATGCGATTCCTGAAAATTCACTGTGCCCAAATTGTTACTCAAAAATATTTGTTGTGAATCCAGAGCCTAAAAGTAAATGGGCATTTTTATTATCATAGAACAAAAGCAAAAGCTCCTATTGTTTAATATTGCATTATTAAAAATTAATAAACTAAATGAATATTGGGTGACAGTGTTAACTAAATATATGTCACAATTAAATTTTATTACAATGAAACAATAAACCATTTAAATAGGCAACAGTAATAAGATCAGTTATAGAGTAATGTGAATTATTTCCTCCTTTTCAAAAATTCATATCTTTGTTCACAGTAAGATATCAATGTTGAAATTTTTACAGTACGTTGCTATCATACAGATGTACAAACTGTGCAAAAATCATATTTTTATATTCAGTCCCACGTGAGATAGGCCTAACCCCAAACTTTGCAAAAAATTAAAATTTTCAAATTTCAAAAATTCATAAAACATTAAGGAAACATTTGTAAGTGTTCTTGCTCTGTATGAGGCTAGTAGTGTATGATATCTAACTATAGGAAAAAAATAGACTCTCATAAATCACTCCTTGTTTGTTATTAAAAAGTGGATTTTTTGAAAACTTGGATACCAAACTTTGTAGGCCATTTTGACTGGTTGTTTTTGAATTTACGGTATTTTGTGTAATAGACAATGTTGTAGCAGACACTTTTCTAAGACAATCATGTAAATTGCAATGTTGTAACTTAACCCAGTGCAGAGATATTGAAATTTTCGCTAGGCCCTAACGTCTCCAGACTGAAAAATCATCACAGGCCTACAAATAAAAATGGCCACTTCGAGTAAATGTACAAGATAAATTATTTTAAAAACCTGTTTTTAACTTCTCAAATATAGGGCAATCACATATAAAAAATTAAAATATTTTAAAATGGTAAAGTAACCATCACTGGACCACTTCATATAGATTGCCCCCAAAATGAATACACACTGTTACATTCTGTTTAACTGTTGACAGTGAACAAGTAAGTGAACAAAGATTCTTGTATGTTATTCCCTATTATTCAAGTACCAGCTGCAAACAGCATGAGCTCATCTGCATTGTCCGAGATCTGAAAATTACATTTATGAGGAACAGGAAAGTCGATACTGTAATTATGCAACCACTGTTATTTGGATTCCTGCATTTGAGAAGCAGTTGCTGACTAATGCTGAAGAAATATCCCAGAATGTTGTGATGTACAAAGCAGAACCTGTGACTAAAGTCTCTGTCTTGAGGGACTAGGGGGGGGGGGGGGGGAATTATGAACAGAAAGCACCAAAAATTGTCCATATTCAAAAAAGAAGTTTACCAAACCAACACTTCTGCAAATATGAAAGAAGGCAGAACAGTTTAACCAATTCACCAAATCATTTTACCTCAGTCTCTACTCTCCAGTCACTTCCATCCAGTAAAAGCGTTTATGACAGTACTACCTTTCAGTTAAAAAGATCGAAAGTGTCTTCCTCCGACGAACTCTAAAAAAAGATTGGAAAGCAAAACCATCTAAGTAAATCTTTATCAAAATGTAGATCAGCATCGAGGCTACCTCTTGTTCAGCCTACAGCAGCAATGATTCCAACCAAGAAAACCCTATTGACTCTGCTCAAGACAGAGCTCAGCCAACATTATTCAGAAGACTGTATAAAATGTGACATAGAAGATACAGACATGAATCAGATAAATCACCCACAAACTCAAACATTATATGCCACATGGTACAGAAAACCAGATAGAGTAAAATTTGTGTTATGGTTTTCACACGTCAACATAAAATATTCTAGTGCACATTTAATAAATTGAAACAGGATTGTGTTTGTACGATTGGCTTAAATCTGTATTAATTCTTTGTAACTTCTGTTCTACCTTTTATCCTTATGATAACACGATTTAATAGATCCCTCGTTAAGTCATGTTACGTTTGCCAAAGTTCGGTTAAGACGGCCAATGCCGACGATTCCAAGTTTTATAAACAATGAGGTTTCTGAATTGCCAGTAAAACCCTGACGTCCTTTGAATCGGATGCAAGTCTCCCTTAAATCGTTGGGATCCAGTGACACTATGTAGAAATTTGACTCTTTACATATTCTGTGAGCCCTAACTACAAAATCAAAAGCCGTTTACAAGAACAAACTCGTCCAATGAGTCGCCCACGACTGTAGGCGATGATTCAAAAATAAATTTTGTAAAGCGTGTGCAATTTCGCAAAGATCTATGTGTATATACCATTACTCCACAATCTAATTCTATTATACTTGTTTCTATATCAAATTTACTTTATTTGAAGGTTGCTTATTCCGTCGAGTATGTATGTGCGTATATAAAAAATACAAGGGACCGTTTCCTTCCGTATTTAGAAATTCTCCAGTCGAACATCTTACCATGGCAAGTTTTCTTTTGTCGTTTCCTCGCTGCCTGCTTTCCCTACCATAATAAACAATACTTCAGCACTTCCGAAATGTGGCGGCAAAACTCTGAGAGAAAACTCATATAGACATATACGTAATTGGCGGCAAAGCTAAAACGAAAACCAAAACAATGAATTCTGAACAGTTGCCTGTCGCTATTGAGCATTTTTGTTTTGTTTTTAACCCATCATCGTAGTCCTCGATTGTACTCCATTCTGAGGGATCCTTCAATTGTTCATTATTAGTCGTAATAGCATTTTTCGTAAGTGCCAATGACAGAATGCCATCTCACATCAGTATTTGACCTAGCAGGACATGTTTAGATCACATCGGAGATGTCAGAGATACTAGCTCGAAGAAGCATTTGTTTATTATTTGTTTACATGGGACCTTAGTTGTTCTAGGTGTATGTTTGTGAACTTCGCAGAAAAGTGTATGTCAACAGCATTTAACGTGAAGTAATAGGTCAATAGTGCTTACAATGCACCATTCAATGAAACTTCCTGTCTCACCTATCGTGGACAAAATGTTTTCACGATATTCGAATTTTTGTGTTTCTAAAGTTAAAAGTGCTGCGTTAAGTCGGGCATACAGCGTTTGTGCAAACAGATCTTATTCTGGCGTTGAGTTGGACCATTTACACCACGAGAAAAAATGTGGGCTTTTCTTGTTTAGTATGGGAAGAAACAAATGTTGTCAGCGAAGGCCCCTCTCCTCACAATCTTCACCGGAAATAGCGCCTCATCCGCCCATGGTTTTAAAATTTCTGTCCGAAAGCACCCCAGTGCTTTTTGCTCAAGAAAACCTAGTCCTTCTTCACGATCTGACATGTCTACCGTGGTGGGCCACGATAATTTCTTCAACTATCATACTCCGCACAGCAGTAACATTACCACTTGCTGTGTATCAGGTAATGCTGACTCTGTTATAAAGTGCTTTATAATACATAAGTCATCTAAAAAGTATATAGCTGCTAACTGTGTCAACCGTTGAAAGTAAAAGTAAAGTCTTCGCTATAGATGAGGACAGCTCATTAAAGACCGTGTAGGGTGATGAGAAGGGGATACCAATATTGAATTCGTTACATACGTGCTAAAATAATTAGGGGCTAATGTATACGTTGAATGAATAGGGAGGGAGGGGTTGGGTGGAGGATGTAGCCTTGGAATCAGAAGGGGATATGACAACTTTGTCATAATAATGCTCAATGTGATTTTGCCTGTTCATTTTGTTAAAGACACTGTGGCTTTCCATATCTAAAATAAAATATAGAATCTGTTATAAATGAATGAACAACTTCTCCAGATTTCCTTGTGTGTACACAATTAGCTTAGAAAACAGCTCAAAATTTTATGGTATTGTGTCCAGATTGCAAGACGAACAAGCCACCATGTGTCACCTATGTCTTTGGCAAATCCCACATTATCCTAAATTGTGGTATGTAGCTCATCCATTTTGGTATCAACCTGTTAATATCTACCCACAATGTAGTTTCTCCTTTATCTCATTGTAGAATGAGTTTTATCCATTACTTTGTATTGTGTGCAGGCACGTGCTGACAAAAAAGTAAACAATAAGATTTTTCCCAGTAATGCATAAGCACGCAAAATTTCTAAAAGTTGTATTACACACCTTCCATTACCTTCTCCTCCCCTACCCCTCGTCTCCCAGCACTCCTTCCCGGCATTACAGAAGTGTCCGATTCCACCTGACCCATGACATCACCAGTGTGGCAAGAAATTGTAACTTTCAGCATACACAAAATGACATCACTACACACACACACACACACACACACCAACAAATGCAACAAAAAAAGACATAATAATGCCTCACTCCAAAAATAAAATAAAACTAATGGGACAGCCGTGGAAAACTGTGGTTTAGAGCGGGGACAAGCTAAATATACAACAACAAAGTAGCACCATATGATCCCGAAACAAACAATATCCAAAGATAAATTACAGCGTTCTGCTACACTAAGAAAACCACAGGAATCCGACGTTTTCCATGATCTATATAGCTCAGCAGGTGTCGATATCAAAAGATCAACACCTACAACTCCAAAAAGTGGAATCGGACATTTCCATTGACCCATATAGCTCTATCAGAGTCCTCAGTTCAAAAATACCAAAAAGTGGAACTGAAATCCAAACACCTCAATTAAAACACAACTGACCTACCATAAATATACAACACACAAAACATCACAATTGGTGGTGGTGGTTAGTGTTTAACGTCCCGTCGACAACGAGGTCATTAGAGACGGAGCGCAAGCTCGGGTTAGGCAAGGATTGGGAAGGAAATCGGTCGTGCCCTTTCAAAGGAACCATCCCGGCATTTGCCTGAAACAATTTAGGGAAATCACGGAAAACCTAAATCAGGATGGCCGGAGACGGGATTGAACCGTCGTCCTCCCGAATGCGAGTCCAGTGTGCTAACCACTGTGCCACCTCGCTCGGTCAAATGTCACAATTACCATAGAATAAAACCAAAACAAGAGTTACTTACCAATAGAAGCCTCCGGCTGTATAAGTTGGCCACCACCCACATACAACAAAACAAAAAACAAAAATTTCCTAACACACCATCCACAACCTGTCACCCATATACCAACCCCAGTGCACCTGAATCACAACCCCAGTGCACCTGAATCACCGACCCCCCCCCCCCCCCCCCCGCCAAAAAAAAAAAAAAAAAAAAAAAAAAATTTCAATCACACTTAAAAAATTATGCAACCAAACTGGTCCTCTCCAACATAATCTCAAAACAACCTTCCCACAAACACCCAACCCCCTTAACTCACCCCCCTCGGCCTGTACATTCTCCCCATGGCACTAAAAAATCGTGAAAAATACAATAATTCTCAGGGACACACTTCCACCAGCAGGTTGGAAGAATGCCTCTCCTCCCTCCCTATAACTGATTTAATTGCCCCCCAAAACCCCTCTATTATTTTAGTATAAGCCTCAGTTTCATAATTCTTCAACTAAATACTTTTATTAACTACTGAATGATTATAGCCCCTCTTCCCGAAACTACTTTAAGACGAAAATGCATCAGAAACTATAGTGCTACCCTCCTCAATAGGTTCCTCAATAAAATGTGTCAATTGTGTTTTACTACAACTCTGAAAAACTCGAAAAACAGTATTGGCATACCCACTCCCCTAAATAATAGCCCCTCCCCCCCACATGCACAGACCAACATAGGAACTGCCCCTCCCATACTTCCTTTTATCAAACTGTAATTCATTAATTTCAACAACTACTCTGAGCCCATCCAAATTGCCCCTATACTTGACATACTCTGAACAAACCTCTCGACAAAATGAAAACCAGTTCAAAACAGTTCTCTCACTTAAGCCAGTTTCATGCACATAAAAACTTATAGATGACCTGTAACAAAAATAATAAGTGAGCAAGTCAATCTGTCTCATTTCTCAAACCAGGTATCGCGTCTAATTGACCGACAGATCTTATCATGCCGAATGCCACATAAACGTGCCCCTGGTCCGAGCTGCCGGAACTCTTGTCAGTCTCATGTTGTTGCCACAAATGTGACATCTAATCTATTCTGCAATAAGTTGAAACATCTGCAGAAATTTTATGACAGACATCGCATCATCACCCATCTGTGAACATAGTGATATGCTCGCAAATTTTGCTGTCATATCCATACTTAACAACACAGCAATAAAACAAATTAAACTTCTTTCTGCACAACAAACACAAAACCAATAAGACCTAACAAAAATGCCAAACACACAAACAAAAAAAACCCTTAATAACCCACTGAAAACACTTCCACAACCTACATTACCGCACAGACTGTGTAAACTCAGAGCTACGTTAGCGTGGTCACAACCAAAACTCAAATGAACCCAATATGGCATGTTAAACTTAGAATGTACACATACACCACCAGAGGGCACCACAAGCCCAACAACACAACATCTACAAACACAACCAACTCAAAAACTCTGCACTGTAGTGACGTCACATGAAATCATGTGGCTGGAATCAGACACTTACATTGACCCCTCCCTCCCTTACCCCTTTTCTCATCCTCTCGTCCTCTCTCCTCCACCCTAACCCATTTTCTTCATCCTGTGCTCATTGCCCCCTCATGACAGCTCTTGTGCACCCAGTTTCTCCCATATTCATTCTTCCATCCCTTTCACCCACTCAGAAGCCCTCACTCACCGCTTCCCAGCCACATCATTTCTTCATTTTTCGACACTTTCCCCCACCCAACAACTGCTCCCCCCCTCTGTCCCCACCATTGTCATCACTTTGCTGTTTTTCTCATGTATCTACTCATAGTGCACTCTGTCACTTTGCTCACCTTTTGTCCTCCTCCATCCAAATGTAACTTTATATAATTCATGTCTTACTGATATCTCTATTTTTCAGCAAGAATTTATTTAAATAATTTGATTTCAGAATCATGTACTAGCCAGATATGAAAACATACTTCAAGAAATGCCTGCTATTGTAAAGGAATTGAAAGCAGAGACGGCGTACGCTGTGAAAAAATTCCAGTGGACAGAAAAGCAAGCAAGAGTAATATATAACCGCTCAGTAAGTAGCCATGATTGAATTCTGATTGGGTGATGTTTGCTTTGTTTCATAGGTGGATGCAACATTTTTATAGACTTTATCAGGCCAATCTGAAATTTTCTGCAGACTTTTAAGGCTGTTTGTCACCTCATTCCATCCTCAAGATGGGTAGGTGGTTCTTATATTAAAGTAGAACATCAATTAACTGGAACATTTTGGGACTGAGTGTGTTTGGCTAACTGATTTCTTGGATAACCAATTGCTTAAAAAAAATTGTATCACTATCATGAGAGCAATATGAAACAGAGAGACAGGTATATGTATTAACCACAAAACTATATATATTTTATACATATGAAGCAGCCCTATAGTTTATAAAAGAAGTCCAAAATTGATTTTTGCTTCAGAACTGAGACTTGCTTTTTAGCTACTAAATCTCGCATACCTCTTAAACACAATAACTAGCAAATATAACCTTGTTTTTCAAACGACATAATAGACATCTTAAGGCAGAGAGAAGCTTCCTCACTGGATGGTCCTTTTACAATATGGCTGTCACCATGTTCTTCCTTGTTGTGACAAGGGTCTTAGTTATCAATGACACTAGCAATGATTCCATCAGCCATCAGTGTTATTATAAGTAAATTGATATCAAAAGCATACTCTTTACTCTTTTTTGTTACTTTAACTCTGGTTGTGATGTGCTCATGTGTAATAAAGCATTCTTTCCCAGAGCTTTCACCATAATTATATTTGAAATGCTCAACAAAAAGGTATGGGCCCAGGACCAGGTATAAAAACAATGTTTTTATAAATGTTAAGGAATAGGAGTCGTGCATGGAAATCCAAAGCCTTTTCATAAGTGACACATGACCGATCACTTTTTTGTTTTTGTCAGTTGATTGTTCGCACATATGTACTGCCATTTATTTTATATGTTCAGGCCTAAAAGTGAATAGCTCAGACACATCTTGACTTCCAGTACTTGAAAAGGTGATCAGCCAAGACAATTATTTGATGTGTAAATTTGCTATGAAGGTGTATTTAGTTCACATTGAACTATGGGATGTTATAGAGAACTCTCCTTTGGATCCAACGAAACTAGATGATTCTTGGAAGAAAAGAGACAGAGAACCACATTCCTGGATTGTACACTTCATTGAAAAAACAAATTATTCCCACACAAGGGACACAAAATATAATAGCAGAAGCTTGGATGGCCTCGGAAAAGTGTTTAAACGCTCTGGACTTCGACATACAGTGAACTTGCTTAAAACGTTAATCACCAGCAAATTAGAAAAATTAAATTTGGAAGATGACTAATGCAAGCGAATCATAATGAGCACATTTAAGTTAAATGAAATGAAGTTTCTGATGAGTGAAGAATTGATAAAAATGTTGCTCCTTGCTGGATTACCTGATAATTATCAACCTTGATTATGGGACTTTAAAACAGTGCCACACATGTCACCAGAGATTCTATTAAAGTAAAACTACTGCAAGACGTCAAACTTGAAGATGCAGATGGAAATGAAGAATTGGCGTTATGTGTAAATAAACAAACTTTATAGTACATCATCAAATGCTTCAAGTGCAACTAACCCAATGTGCAACTAACCCAGTCATAATGCTAAATATTGTTCTAGCACAAGGGAAAAAGGAAGGTCATAAAAAATAACTATAAAGGAAATATAACCAGGAAACGGTCAGAAAAGAGAGAGCCTTTCTTGCAGCAGATTCTATACAGTCTCATGAAAGGGAGATGTGGTATTTAGATTCTTCTGCCTCGACTCAACACTAATGATGGATGGAAGCTTCATAATACCAAGCCATGCAGCGTGGGTGGTGGTGGTTTAGTAGCAAAGACTTCTGGAAGTGTTGGTCTGACATTCTATACTTGTGATAACACTATGGAGGTAGAAGTGTCTGGCATCATTCATATACCTAACTCAGCAACAGATTTGGTCTCAGTTAGTAAAATTGTAAGTAAAGGGCATAAAGTGATGTTTAACAAAAAAAGATGGACTCATCTATGATGCAGAAGGTTAACTAATTGCCAAAGCATCACCTAAGAATAGGATCTGTTGCTTGAATACAAGCGAACTGAAACAATGCTGCTACACAAAAGGTATTTTATTCTTATGCCATCACAGGCTAGTACATGAGAATTGCAGAAGTATGCAGAAGTTGACTGAGATTTCAATGCCGCTAAATGAGGATAATGTGGCAAAAATCTACTGGTGGTAATCATTAATTCCTCACATTTATTGGTTATTTTTCAAATATAAATTTGTCTATTTTTTGAAGCAAAAGTCTGAGGTCACATAGATATTTAAAAACTTCAAAGTTATGGTGGAAAAGCAGATAGGCAGAAGTATGGAGAAATTGCAGACTTACAGTGGAAAGGTATATGCCAATGACAAACTAAAAAGATTTCTGAATTCTGTCATAATGAACTTTTTTTGCAGTTTCGACAGTGATACAATAGACTCAATCTCAATATGAGGAACATGAAAATCGGAACATGTATTCTGGAGTTCAACACGAGGCTACATCTCAAATGTCAAGCAGAGAACCAAAACCCAAGAGATGCATGACCATTTTACTTACTACTTAGAAGAAGGATTTCTAAATTAACACATTCATGTCAAAGAATGAAAATAGTGGAAAAAAGAATTCTCTACTCTAGGCTGTAATGACACATTTGAAGTGGTACAGGAACCCAGGGAACATCAACCTCTCAAGACTAAGTGGGTATTAAAGATACAGCTTGGGACTAGCAGTACACCAGAAAAATTTACGGCGCCCCAAGTAGTAAAAGGTTGCTCTCAAGTGCAAGGTATTAATTATCAAAAAACCTTCACACTGGTGGTCAGTCATGCATCTATTAGGTATCTCTTGCCTATGGTAGCTCAAGAGAACATGGAGATTGATTGCATAGATATCATCATCCCTTATCTCTATGGAGACTTTAATGAAGAAACATATGCTATTCCACCAGAAAATTTTGCAGCTCTTGGAAAAGTATGGAGGCTGAAGAAAGCTGTTTATGGACATAAACTGGCTGATCAGAATTGGAACCAAAAAATTGACGAGGTTTAATAAAACTGAAGCTGACCACATCAGACACTGAGGCATGTTGAGCCAGGTGTAATTAATATTAAACATCTGACTTCTGAAGAAATGTTAGCACATACTGTTACAAAACCCTTAAGTAATTAAAGGGAAATTCATATGAAATTGTGGCCTTGTGAAATAAATGAAGGAGTAGCTGTATATTTGAACGTCATATTGTGTGTCAATGTCAATTTAAGGGGATGTGTTAGGAAATGTAAATTGATATTTGCAGCACCTTGTTGTTACTGTTACTCTGTGGTTGTTAATGGGTTTGTGTGTGTAGTCATAAGTGTACATGTAATGATTTTCATGAAATAAAATGTTATCTCACAAAGCTTTCACCATGATTACATTTAAAATGCTCAGCAATCAGTAAAAATAACCAGGTTGATTGGCATCACATTCCAACCAGTTTGAATGTTTTCTTGGTCACAGTCTTGAAATCCAGAAGATTCTTTTATCAGTCCAGCCAGTTGTGGTACTAATTGGCTGTTTAGTGAGTCTGCAGTTACAGTCATCAGCTCATCTGATGGCTGGAGCTTATTCCAATCTATTCCTAGGGTAGTGTCCTTCACAGTAGTTCAAGTTTCTGCTGCCAAATACACAGCACCTTCAAATTAATTTGGGTGTACACTTCCCGAGGTCCACCCCCCCCCCCCCCCGCCACATCCTGTCCTAGACAGAACCATACCCGGCAATGCCTTTCTATAATACCATTTGAAGCTTTCAGTGATCCCATGATCCATTGGGTGGAGGACTGAAGTTGCATTGGGAGGCAGAGAAGGAACTTTAATCTTGCCATTTTCTCTTTCCATTGAAAACTTTGAGGGGTGACTTGGGGCATTATCGATCAACAACAAAACATTTCCAGAATTACCAGTCGCATGCTGATGCATTTGGACTTCAGAGATAAATAGTGTCAAATAATTCTGTGAAAATTTCCAGAATTACCAGTCGCATGCTGATGCATTTGGACTTCAGAGATAAATAGTGTCAAATAATTCTGTGAAAATGCTTGAATCCATCCACAAATTCTTTTGATTCTTGTAGATGACCAACAATACTTTTTGTCCTGTAAAGCACCACAGATTCTTAAGACTTCCATATGGTCAGCGAGGGCAACCTATGCATTCCGGTAACATTTCCACATATCTCAGCAGTGACGCAAGATTTCCTCATCTTATAACCAGGTGCTGACATTTCTTTCGTGGAAACTTGGGCTTTACTTCGCGTTTTCTTCCAGTGTAGACCAGTTTTATCTGCGTTGTAGACATTGCTTTGTTATAGCCTTCATTTATCAATATTTATTGAAACATTCAGCAGCTTTAGTATCAGCTAACTTTTTTCACCTTGAATGTCCACTTCCCTAATTCCATGCTTAAATTTGAAAATCACGTGCCAGCTTATAGCTGCTTTGAAACTGGTGTTACCCCCCAAGTTTCTTATTCATTTCAAGGGCTTTTTCACAGATCAAACGGCCACTTATTGGTTATCCTTGGGTATGTACCTGAATGAACCAAATGTATACTGAAGAGTCTAAATACCAGTTTCCTGCCATTTTCAACATTTTTCTGTGTAAGGTTCAATCTCCACTGTCAAGTTGACTCGCAAGTTTTGTGATGCCACTACTGTTCATTTTAATATCCAATATTATGGCATGCCGAACTCAGTATTCCACAGCTAAACTTGATTCACTAGTATCGTTCTTCAGTCAGTCTGAAGCACTGAGAACCAGTGCGAATGTTACAACTGCGGCACGATGTCGCAAGTGAAGCTCACATGCTTCTGCCTAGAGACTATCAGAGGCTCAAGTTCAAGCACATGATTACTCGCTGTAGGCAGAAAGAGGAAAAGAGCTACAGTACCAAAGAACTATCATCTGCTAGTGGAAGTGTGTGGAGTGCATATTTAAATTTGCTGACTGGAACTCTTTTTGCTTAACCAGTGTTTTGGTTGATTGATATTTGAATTATTGATGTTGTACTGTATTACTTTTATTATCAGTTTTCATGCCATAAATAAGATGTGTTGAGAGGGATGACCAACTCCTATTTGAATAGTGTCATATGAGTGTGTGTGTGTGTGTGTGTGTGGGGGGGGGGGGGGGGGCTCTTACCTTCCTAATAATTTTATAACACTTTTAATATATGGTTGGAATACACATTTTTAATCTACACTGGCACGGTGGAGCTAGTCATATGTGCGCCTGCTACCCACTTACAGAAACCAACAGGTAAAGATACAGAAATTAATCAACTGAAGAGGATATCTCTTCTCATTTTTTGTATAAAAACATTATCTGTGGCACAAAGCAATTCATTAATTTACATTTAGTTTTACATGTATAAAAGGAAAAGGCAAAGAAAGGAAAAATAATGTGATCCACTACACTTGCCCCCCACTATGCACTGGCATCTTACAGAGGTGCACAGTGTCTGAGCTTGTTTCTCTTTTTGAGGGTTGATAGCCCTGGCCGGAATGGACATAGTCTTTATTTTCAGCCATTGGAATTATCCTGTATGGTTATCAATGTGTACGGGCATGTCAGCTTCTTTTAACACTTACATACATAAGTTTTCTTTCATAACAAGTGCTTGCTGTAACCGCATAGTCCCATTGTTGTCAGTCAGTATCTGCCCTGTGTTTCGCTTGCAAATTGTCCCATCTCGTGCTCACATGTTTAGTACAACGCCAGAGTGTCCATCTCGTGCATTCACAGTAGCTTTCACTGCACAAATCCGTGAAGCTCGTGTTCAGTGGCATGATCCTCTGTGAAATCTTCGATGCTGTGACAACTGATTTCCAGAACAGTGGCCCGAGGAATTTATTTCACCTTGTCGCTCTCACTTATTCAGTGGGGACATGAGCTGTTCATCCGACATCCGTTGGCAAGGAAAGTTTCTTGCTGCTTTTACTACATTGTCGAACACAGAAAATTCATGTCACACAAAGTATTCCCACCTTTAGTTTATCACGTGCACACCCACTTATATCGTACACACACTTAACACTTTGCAGCCAGGTCTCATATGTTTTTGTGCTTTGTTTTTGAGCGTCTTTCATACAGTTGCATTACATAAAGTTTCTGTTGTGTCCTTTCCACATACTATACAAATAACATTAAAAAAATACAATTACAAAATACACTCAGTCCGTTCATTTGCTGACATGCCATTATTGTCGCTTATATACATTACAGTGTGCTTGTCATTTTGTTTTCGTACATTTTGTTAAATTACAATTTCATTACATTGTTCAATTCCAGTTATATGAGTACACTTTTTACTCTCATTTGGTTATACATTCTGCCTATAACATTCATACAATAATAGATTCTGTTTTCCTTTATGGCATAAATTGATGTACATTTCATTTCAATTTACAATGACTTCTTGTCAGAGCATATTTATCAGTTCCAAAGAATTAAAGAAGTAAGCAATGGTCGCTAAAATAGATACTATGCACCACCTCAGATAACTATGTATGGCCTCGCCTCTCTAGCATTCTCCAGGAAGGATCTGCACACTACAGGCTTGAGGTAATTCCACAGAAAGACATTTATGTGCTCGGTTACTTCTTGTTACTGGGCTTAACTGTGATCCCAAGAGCAAAATAATTTGTTGTTTATAAACACAATTCAGATCTGATGATACCAATCGTATCAAATACTTATTCAGTGTTTAAAAGTGCAGCTCAATATTTACTTGTTATGTTCATTGTGTAAAGGATATGCTGAGGCATATGGAGTATTATCATCAATACTACATGCAACAAGCAATGAGCGTAAAACAGTGTTCACGCAAATAACAAATGTGCATAAAAAGTTCGGTGTAAATCAGGTGTTTGACTCTCTCATGGGTAGTCGACGCTCACAATAGTTTGGTTTCGACCCCTTGATTATTTGATAGTGCTCAACCTAGACCTGATATGTGACATACTGAAACTGTTTTCCTCTTCACGTACTTTCACACTATTACATTGATATGTATCATAAACTTATAACTATATTTATCTTGTGGTGCGGTCCTTTCTTACTTTTATATGGTACCTAACACTCTACAAGCATTTATCTTGCTTCACTTTAGGACGTATCGATGCATTGTTCCCTGGAAGAAAAACTTAATACTAACTTAAAACTAAATCTTCATAGATAAGTGTATAGTGGCTCAATTGCTACTTATACCTTTTGATAAATTAAACCACATATTGATTCACTTCAGTGTGCAGTCGTGCTATCACAAAACTTATTCAATGTCATGTGTGCGTCTCTACTTACCGTATAAATCTGAAAGATAAAGTGTATTATAGGCATGGTGTGACCTCTTATTCGATTTGCTACTTATACTATACAAACTTGTTTACCTGCAGCAAGACTTTTCTGGTCCATCAAATGTAATTAATGACTGTACTTTCAATACTTAAATTTGTAAATATTATACATATATAGATATAATGTATATACACTCCTGGAAATTGAAATAAGAACACCGTGAATTCATTGTCCCAGGAAGGGTAAACTTTATTGACACATTCCTGGGGTCAGATACATCACATGATCACACTGACAGAACCACAGGCACATAGACACAGGCAACAGAGCATGCACAATGTCGGCACTAGTACAGTGCATATCCACCTTTCGCAGCAATGCAGGCTGCTATTCTCCCATGGAGACGATCGTAGAGATGCTGGATGTAGTCCTGTGGAACGGCTTGCCATGCCATTTCCACCTGGCGCCTCAGTTGGACCAGCGTTCGTGCTGGACGTGCAGACCGCGTGAGACGACGCTTCATCCAGTCCCAAACATGCTCAATGGGGGACAGATCCGGAGATCTTGCTGGCCAGGGTAGTTGACTTACACCTTCTAGAGCACGTTGGGTGGCACGGGATACATGCGGACGTACATTGTCCTGTTGGAACAGCAAGTTCCCTTGCCGGTCTAGGAATGGTAGAACAATGGGTTCGATGACGGTTTGGATGTACCGTGCACTATTCAGTGTCCCCTCGACGATCACCAGTGGTGTACGGCCAGTGTAGGAGATCGCTCCCCACACCATGATGCCGGGTGTTGGCCCTGTGTGCCTCGGTCGTATGCAGTCTGATTGTGGCGCTCACCTGCACAGCGCCAAACACGCATACGACCATCATTGGCACCAAGGCAGAAGCGACTCTCATCGCTGAAGACGACACGTCTCCATTCGTCCCTCCATTCATGCCTGTCGCGACACCACTGGAGGCGGGCTGCACGATGTTGGGGCGTGAGCGGAAGACGGCCTAACGGTGTGCGGGACCGTAGCCCAGCTTCATGGAGACGGTTGCGAATGGTCCTCGCCGATACCCCAGGAGCAACAGTGTCCCTAATTTGCTGGGAAGTGGTGGTGCGGTCCCCTACGGCACTGCGTAGGATCCTACGGTCTTGGCGTGCATCCGTGCGTCGCTGCGATCCGGTCCCAGGTCGACGGGCACGTGCACCTTCCGCCGACCACTGGCGACAACATCGATGTACTGTGGAGACCTCACGCCCCACGTGTTGAGCAATTCGGCGGTACGTCCACCCGGCCTCCCGCATGCCCACTATACGCCCTCGCTCAAAGTCCATCAACTGCACATACGGTTCACGTCCACGCTGTTGCGGCATGCTACCAGAGTTAAAGACTGCGATGGAGCTCCGTATGCCACGGCAAACTGGCTGACACTGACGGCGGCGGTGCACAAATGCTGCGCAGCTAGCGCCATTCGACGGCCAACACCGCGGTTCCTGGTGTGTCCGCTGTGCCGTGCGTGTGATCATTGCTTGTACAGCCGTCTCGCAGTGTCCGGAGCAAGTATGGTGGGTCTGACACACCGGTGTCAATGTGTTCTTTTTTCCATTTCCAGGAGTGTAGTAGCCTAACTTACGTAAATATCTCATAGCTTAGGGTCACCCTCCTTGTGTATGATCCCCTAGCTTATCTTGTGTGTGTGTATTGTGTAGATAGTCGTACTTGTAGTATAGACCGTCACTTTCCGTGTGTATGATTCCCTAGCTTATCTTTGTATGTGTGTATTATGTAGACAGTCGTACTTGTAGTATAGACTCTCCCTCAATTTTCTATGTCCCTGTCTATGCAATAGGCTTTACAAATGCTAGTGAAGGCCGTAGCTCATACGGTTTGTTTGTTTTGGGTGCTCCAACACTCTTAGCTGTGTCTGTCTGGTGCGTATGCGCTGTGTTTCTCTGATACCACTTACAATCATGCTCATAAATTAAGGATAATTGCAGGATGTGGTGCCACACAATGTGGCACTACACAAAACTGGCACTAATAGTGTAAGCACATAGGCAACACACACAACACAGATCTGTAAGTCCACGGTATTGGTGATAAGTTGAGAAAACGTCCCGAAACACATGTGCTACAAAATGCCACTGTTTCCTGTGCGTGTACCCCGACATCAATATGGGATACGATCACCATGCACACGTACACAGGCCTCACAACGGGTTAGCACACTCTGGATCAGGTGTTTGAGCAGCTGCTGGGGTATAGCCTCCCATTCTTGCACCAGTGCCTGTCGAAGCTCCTGAAGTGTCCTAGGGGTGTGAAGACATGCAGCGATATGTCGACCGAGAGCATCCCAGACGTGCTCGATGGGGTTTACGTCTGGAGAACAGGCAGGCCACTCCATTCGCCTGATATCTTCTGTTTCAAGGTACTCCTCCATGATGGCAGTTTGGTGTGGCCATGCATTATCATCCATCAGTAGGAAGGTGGCACCCACTGCACCACTGAAAAGGCAAACATATTGGTGCAAAATGACATCCCGCAACACCTGACCTGTTACAGTTCCTCTGTCAAAGACATGCAGGCGTGTACGTGCACCAATCATAATCCCACCCCACACCGTCAAACCATGACCTCCATACAGATCCCTTTCAAGGACATTAAGGGGTTGGTATGTGCTTCCTGGTTCACACCAGATGAAAACCCAGTGAGAATCACTGTTCAGACTATACCTGGACTCGCCCATGAACATAACCTGGGACCACTGATCCAATGACCACGTAGTGTGTTGTTGAGACCAGGCTTTACGGGCTCTCCTGTGACCAGGGATCAGTGGAATGCATCCTGCAGATCTCTGGGCAAATAAACCATGTCTGTTCAGTCGTCTGTAGACTGTGTGTCTAGAGACAACTGTTCCAGCGGCTGCGGCAAGGTCCCGAGCAAGGCTACCTGCAGTACTACATGGCTGTCTGTGGGCGCTGATGGTGAGATATGGGTCTTCTTGTGGTGCAGTACACTGTGGACATCCCATACTGTAGCACCCTGACATGTTTCCTGTCTGCTGGAATCATTGCCATAATCTTGAGATCACACTTTGTGGCACACGAAGGGCCCGTGCTATGACTTGCTGTGTTTGACCAGCCTCCAGTCACCGTAGTATTCTACCCCTCATAACGTCATCAATATGTGTTCTTTGAGCCATTTTCAACATACAGTCACCATTAGCACGTCTGATAACGTCTGCACACTTACTCGCTACACCGTACTCTGACATGCACCAACATACCTCTGCGTATGTGGACTGCTGCCAGTGCCACCGTGCGACAACCGCAGGTCAAATGCACTGCAAGGTCATACCCCGAGGTGATTTAAACTCGCAAACCACCCACCAGAGCGCTGTTTCACCATGTATCAGCATTATCCTTAATTTATGAGCACGAGTGTATTTACGTCACGGTGAGTTTTTATTGCATTGCGTGCTACAATGCATTTCCCAAGTTCGTTTATTTGTTTACAGCTGGGCCATGCACATGGCATCGTCGTCTCTAGGCACATAAAAGTAAAATTCTTCCTTGTTGCATCCATTCAGCTTATTGTTTACACATTTGACATATAAGAAAAAACACAAACAAAAATTTTCCTTATCACCTAACAACATAAATTCTGGAATGTGATTTTCCAGCATTCTAAATCTAATATTATTGTTCATATATACAACTTAGAGGTTATACCTACCTTGATAGTATCTGATAAAGCAAGTGTCGATCAAGCTTGTGCCCCCACTCTCCTCAGTGGTCACAGAACGGGGGCCTACCGTGACCAGTTCAAATTTTCCGGCCTCACGATGGCATCGGTCTCTGGGTTAGGTGTAACTTCCTCTATATGGACTCTTGGTGTTTGATTATGCCGATTAGTGTCCTATGAAGCTCTTTACTCAAATTCTCTTTGCCTTTGCGCGTTATGTGGCATATGTGCACTATTTTGCTGGCCGAATCCCGCTGTCTGTGGTTTATTCGGCTGTTCAGTATTGTTTTGCGTTTGCCAAGTGGTTGGCTGATTATTGGCGGTAGCTTGTGTCTGTACATATTCACAGGCTGTTGTAGTTGTTTTTGTTAAATTTTTGCCCATTTCTTTCGTATCCACCCTTGAATTTATGGCTTTGTACATTGTCGTTGTGATTGCCATTACCATTACCATAGGTCTGTGTGGGATAAGGTTGCCAGCCATGTTGTACTACGAATCCGTTGTTTACTTATTGGTCTGTAAATTTTGGTGGCACTATCTGCATATTAACTGGCTTGGGTTGTACTGGCCTCTTTTCGTATATCAAATCTATTGTCCAGTACAGATAGACAGTATTCGGTCTCGTTTTCTGGAATGGTAATAAGTTCTTGCCTAAGACGGGCAGGAAGACAGCTGTTTAAAAAATCAGCACATCTGCTTGAGATACCGGGTTTGTTCAGTATATGGTTTGATTCAAATATTTTTCAAAATAGCCCCTTAAGCTTCCGTGTTTGCTATTGAATGGAGGTGGGTTGAATACTTCATGTCTGAGCCTCTCTTGTACAGCCTCAGACCAATATTTATCCAGAAAGGCTCTCTGAAACTGTCCATAGTAGTGATAACATTCCGCCATGTCAGTAGCCCATAGTAGAATGTCACCCTGTGTGTATCCAACAACAAATCTAATTTTCTGGGCTTCGGTCCAGGGACAAGGTAAAACATTTCGAAATTGTCTAATAAAGACCACAGGGTTTGTTCTTTTCCCTTCAGAGGTAAATACCGGAAATTGTCGGTGCCTAAGTAATGTGTCATCTGCAAGTAATGTTAACAAACACGCCGCGCTGTCAGTGACAGTCGTGTTTGTGTTCACTTGTGGCATAGCACATGGCAGTTGTGCTTGCTTAACAGGGACAGCTGCCGACAAGTGTTGTTGCATTCTGTAACCTTCACTATTTTCCTTTGACAGGCTATTGTGGGTGTCCAGCGAAAGTATCTAACTTCTCTAAAAGCATGGGTTTGTTTTCCGTCAAATGTTGTTTTGGAATGTCAGTGGTTTTAGCAATACTACCCCGTAACCTTTCCTCTACTTCCTTTAAACCTTGATCTATTTTAGCTAGAAGTTGACTTTCTTTCTCCTTAAGAGCTGCTTCTACAGTATCTACATAAATTATGCACTCGGACACTATCTTTTCAGCAAGGGTGCTGCCCTTATCCAGCATCCTGGCTTCAGCTTCTTCTGTTATTTCCTTTATATCTGCACATATCTTATCTCCCTGTTTTTTTGGCAAATTTTGACTCTAAACTTAACTGGTCTACTCTTAGACTTAACTTTTGTATTTATGTAGGTAAGTTTTTGCATACGTCTTGCAGCTCGCTGACTGCATTCGTCACATTTTTTACCGAAGCATCCACTTGGGATTGCGTCTCCTGAATTTGAGAATATGCTTCACTAAGGTTTTGTAACTCACCTGCAAATTGTAGCTGTTTATCGTCTACAGATGGTACTTTTTCCGTTAACATATTAATATTGCGGGATATGTTGGTAATTATTTATTGTTTTAGTTGTTTACCTAACTCTGTCGACTTCCCGGATAGTTCGTCAGATAATTCAGTGCCAATAGTTTTGCTCATCTCATTGAACTGTTGACTAATACTATTCTTAAAATCGTTAAATGTCTGATTTTGCTGTGTAAGCTGTTGTCCAGTGATTAACAACATGCCAGACTAACAATTCCAAAGCCGAAAATAAATCTGTAGCCAATGATCATTAGCACAACAATAATTCAGTAAAAAAGCTCCAAATGCTCAATTTCAATACTAAATATATAAGTAACTGTTATAACGTCAAGTTTAACACATATATTTCAGAACGACACAACACATATAAGTCACAGAGTAAGTTGACAAGCAAGACATGTGTACAAGTTAGCATTCGAATGAGCACTGAGTCCCAGTCTAGCGGCCGCTGCTCGGCTGGCCGATGCTCGGCTGGCCGCTTAGGTGGCGCAGCTGCTGCATGGCTGGCAGACAGCGCCGCACGTAGAGGACGTGCGTAATTGCGCGGCGGCGCTTTGAATGATCGGCGAGTCACAACACTTTCCCCCCCTTTGAAATTGTTGCACTGGTCTTGATGGAGGTGTCCTGGAGATGGCTAACGTCCATATGCGTTGTTTGACTCGCCGTAAAGTCTCAAGGAGGAGGCTTCCCGTACGGATGGAAGTGTCCCCGATGATAACGGGTCGAGATGATAGGAGACGTAGGGGACGAATCTGCTGGGGCCCCATGCACCAATCTGCCCGTTGCGGCAAGTCCAGTTGATATGACAGGAGACATGGGCGATGTTTCGGCGTCAGTTGGAGGAGGAGGCGAGTAGATTTGCTCTGACAGAGGATGGTCATCCGGTTCCTGCATGGGCACGTCTCCTGGTGGCGTCCGTTCTTGTGCTGGCATCGCGATGATGGTGAGAGGGCTGCGTTGTGAGTATTGAGAGATGCCAAGATCCCGAGTGTCAGGTAGAGCCAAAGGTGCTGTAACGGCATTCGGAACAGGCGTTGTTGGCACACGAGGCTGAAGCTGGTCCGAATGACGCACTGCAACACCCGTGTCCGTCTGGATTTCATACAGGCGTCTGCCACGGTGTCTTAAGATGCGGCCCGGGCTCCATTTTGGCCGCCTGCCATATCCCTGTACCCAGATGAGGTCGTCGGCGGTGAACCAGCCAAGTGAAGGCACCTGCGGCCGTGAGGTGGAAGGCCGCAGAAGATGAAGTAGCGTGCGGGGCTGTCGGCCATGTAAGAGCTCAGCCGGGCTTTGGTCGCCCATGGGGGTGAAACGGTAAGACGCCAGAAACTGGAGAAGCGCATCATCAGCAGCAGAAGAAGTCAGAAATTTCCGCATCTGAGCCTTAAATGTGCGGACTAGTCGTTCAGCCTCACCGTTGGATTGTGGATGGAACGGCGGGGCCGTGACATGCATAATGCCGTGACGAGCATAAAAATCCGCAAATTCGGAAGAGGCAAATTGCGGACCATTATCAGTAACAAGAGTAGAGGAGAGGCCTTCCAAAGAAAAAATGCGGGCGAGAGCACTGGTGGTTGCCGCAGTGGTAGGCGACGTGCAACGGACAATGAAAGGAAAGTTAGAGTAGGCGTCAATTACGAGGAGCCAATAAGTACCTAAAAAGGGTCCTGCAAAGTCAGCATGAATGCGCTCCCAGGGCTTCTCAGGCGAAGGCCACGGTGACAAAGATGACTTCGGGGCAGCGGCCTGTGACGCACAAGGGCCGCAGGCAGCGACCATGTGTGCTATTTCAGAGTCGATGCCAGGCCAATACACATGACGGCGCGCTAGAGATTTTGTGCGAGACACACCCCAGTGCCCTTGGTGAAGGAGGCGCAAGACCGAAGCATGCAAAGACGCAGGTACCACAACACGCGGCGAAGCATTGTCAGTGGAGAGGAGGATAACACCATCCCTAGCCGTGAGGCGGTAGCGCAAAGTGTAGTAGTTCCGCAACGGATCAGAAGTCTTAGCAGATGGGCGATCTGGCTAACCCTTCTGAATACAGCGTAAAACCCAGGAGAGGATAGGGTCAGAACCCGTAGCAGCCACCAGCCTGTCCCCAGTGATGGGGAACCCGTCCACAACCCACTGCTCGGCAACATCCAGGTGGAAACACAAAAGTTCGTCCCTATCGAATGCCTGATCAGGACCCATGGGAAGGCGAGACAGAGCATCAGCATTTGCATGTTGAGCCATTGGCCGGAAATGAATCTCATAATTGAAACGAGACAAGTAAAGAGCCCAACGCTGCAGGCGGTGTGCAGCCTTGTCGGGAAGTGACGTTGATGGGTGAAACAAGGAAACAAGTGGTTTGTGATCCGCAACAAGATGAAATTTCGAGCCATAGAGAAAAACACCAAACTTATGAAGAGCATAAATAATGGCCAAAGCTTCTTTCTCAATTTGAGAATACTTTTGTTGGGCATCCGTGAACGTTTTGGAGGCATAAGCAATGGGTTGTTCCGAACCGTCAGAAAAATGGTGCGCAAGGACTGCACTGACCCCGTATTGAGAGGCGTCTGTGGCAGGAACAAGATGTTGGCCAGGTCGATAAGTAGCCAGGCACAGGGCCTGTTTCAGCATAGTCTTCTATTTCTGGAAAGCCGCTTCGAATGACGCGGACCAGTGAAAAGGCACGTTTTATGCAACAGGCGATGCAACGGCTGAGCCACCGAAGCCGCAGACGGTATAAACTTGTGATAGTATGCTATTTTCCCCAAGAAGGCCTGCAGTTCCTTAACAGATGTAGGGCGAGGAAGGGCATCGATCGCAGCGACAGTTTGCTGAAGCGCACGAATACCATCCCGAGAGAGTTGAAACCCCAAGTAGGTGATAAACGCCTGAAAAAATTGTGATTTCTGAAGATTACACTTAAGACCGGCAGTCTGTAAGACATGAAAAAGTGTGCGGAGATTTTGAAGATGTTCTTCAGTGGTGGAGCCAATTGCGACAACAACCGATACATTTGAGGTGAAATCCAGGAAAGGAACAGAGACTTACATGGTTGTTTGTCCATGACATGAAATGCCTAGAAGTGCTGTCGAAAACATTTTTCATAATCAGACCCGTCTTCCGCCGTCCCGTCGTAAGGAGGAAAAGGAGGTATAGCCAACGATGAGAAACGCCCCGCATTTGAAGCCGCGATGAAATCGCGAATTGCCGCTGTTAGAAGCATTTGCTGTTCAAGGAGATTTTGCAATAGTTGCTCGACAGTAGCCATGGAACCCTGTGGGTCAATGGTGAAAAGGAAAAATCCACTACCTCGTCGCCAATTGTTATAACGTCAAGTTTAACACATATATTTCAGAACGACACAACACATATAAGTCACAGAGTAAGTTGACAAGCAAGACATGTGTACACGTTAGCATTCGAATGAGCACTGAGTCCCAGTCTAGCGGCCACTGCTCGGCTGGCCGCTTAGGTGGCGCAGCTGCTGCATGGGTGGCAGACAGCGCCGCACATAGAGGACGCGCGTAATTGCGTGGCGGGGCTTTGAATGATCGGCGAGTCACAACAGTAACATACAGTGCCTGATAAACAGCACTACACCAGTCTGTTCACACAGTAACAACACTCAAAAGCAAATTTGAAAAATTGATATACAACACTAGAATGTGCCAAAAAATACTAAAAGACAACCTCTTCAAACATGACCCAACCAGCATGGATTTTGAAAACAGATCACATGAAACTCAACTCGCACTTTTATCACTTGATGTGCTGAAAGCTTTGGATCAAGGCAGTCAGGTATATTCAGTATTTCTTGATTTCCGAAAAGCATTTGACTCAGTACCACACCTATGCTTATTATCAGAAGTACAATCACATGGGTATCAGGCAAAATATGTGACTGGAATGAGAATTTCTTGGTAGAAAGGATGCAGCTTGTTATCTTGGATGGAGAGACATCATTATATGTAGAAGTAGCTTCAGCTGTACCTCACGGAAGTATGTTGGTTCACTTGCTGTTAAAGTTCTACATTAATGACTTTGCAGACAATACTAATTGTAACCTCAGACTTTTCACAGGTGATGCAGATATCTACAATGAATTACAGTCTGAGTGAAAATATATAAATATTCAATCAGACTTTTATAAGATTTCAAAGTGGTGCAGTGATTGGCAACTTGCTTTTAATGTTGAAAAATGTAAAATTGTGCACTTCAAAAAACAAAAACAAAAAACTTGATATTCTATGAATGCAGTATTAATTAGTCACAGTTGGAAGCTGTAAACTCATACAAATGCTCGAGGTAACACTTAGTAGGAAACAATCACATAGGCTCAATTGTGTGTAAAGCAGATACCAGGCTTTGGTTTATTGGTAGAATACTAAGGAAATGCAATCAGTCTACATGGGAGATCGCATACAAATCCCTCTTGCAATCCATCCTAGAATATTGCTCAAAAGTGTGGGGCCCATACCAAATAAGACTAGAAGGAGGTGTTGAACATACACAGAGAAGAGCAACACGAATGGTCACGGGTGTGTTTGACCTGTGGGAGAGTGTCACTAAGGTGTTGAAGGGTTGTGAATCAATACTGGATGTGAGGAATACTTGGAAGGCTTTTAAGGGATGATTTTTAGGTAGTGGTGGTCGATCAAGTTGGGATCATAGTCAGAACTGTTCAAGACAGGGTTCAATGTCAAGTTTGCTGTTGGAAAGGTTTTGGGATTGGGTTGCAAAGTAATATTTCCAGCTGATACGTGTGAAGGAAAATGGGTCCTTCACCAAAGCAGCATGATTAAATGCACATTTAGGACTGAAAGTGAGACCCTTGGCTAATACAGATAGTTCAGGAGGGGACATTGCCTTAGACAAGAGGTTGAGAACGCTGTACTGTTGTGACTGGTTCTTGTGATTTTCAGTTATTGTTGTTCTGGGAGGCAGCGGTGAAGGCTGTGGGGATGTTAAGGAGGTTGACCAAGCTTGGTTTGTAGGAGAGGAGTGGTGGTTGATGGTGTGCCTGTTTGACTTGTTTTGAGTAGTTTATATGTTGCTACTTCAGTGCAGAAGTGTTGTTATTTGAGCACACCTCATAATGAAGGCAATTAAAATTAGTTTATCTAAAGCTGCCTTTAGCTGAAATTAAGGATCATTTTTAAAGTGTCAAGTGAAAGGATTCATCTACTAGTAAGAAGTAGAGAACAAAACGAGTCAACTGAATATTTTATCAGAGACATGCACGCTATGGGCTAGTAATTATGTAAAAGTCTAATGTAATTGGGTAGATAAAAAATATGCTCTCCAAATGGTGGCAGGAGAACACACATATAAAAAGAAAAAAGGTATTACGTATGCAAGCTTTCGGAGCCAAAGACTCATTTGTTTGGCAGAAGTGTAGAAATCTTTGCTATATGGACTCATGTTGAGACTGACCTGTTAAAATTCCTGGAATCTCTAAATACATTCTCCCATTTAAATTACATGTGGTCCTGTTCCGAATCCCATGCCACTTTCCTTGCTGTTGATCTCATCCTCACTGAAGGACACCTACACACACTTCTGTCCACATTAAACCTACTAACAAACAATAGTACTTACATTTTGACAGCTGCCATCCTTTCCATGTCAAATGTTTCCTCCCATACAACCTTGGCATTCGAGACAGACGTATTTGATCAGATGAAGACTCTTTACAGCAATACACCATCATTCGCACCTCAGCCTTCACTGGATGTAATTACCCTACCACCATAGTTCAAAAGCAGATTTCATGGGCCAGCACATCCAATCTTGGTACTGCTGAGCCCTCCAAAAAAAGGAGTATATCACTTGTCACGTAGTATTATCCCAGTCTTGAATGTATTAATTATCACTTCGACAAGGCCATGACTTCCTAAAATCATGTCCTGAAATGAGGTCCATATTGTGTGAGATTTTGCCAACCACATCCAGAATAGCTTTTTGCCGCTCTCTCAATCTCCACAATATTCTTGTCAGAACCTATGCCCCTTCTGCACCAATCTCCCTACCATTTGACTCCTACCCCTGTGACCTTCCCTGCTGCAAGACTTACCACATGCACCCTGCTATGACCACCTATACCAGCCCTGCATCTGGCAAAATATATACTATCAAAGGGAAATCTGCCTGTGAAATGAGACGTCATACTCGTATACCAACTGTTATGTAAATACTCTCCAACCTTTTACATTAGCATGCCTATCACAAAGTTATCAGTTACGATTAATGGGCAAAGGCAGAGGGTATATATTGGTAACACACAATATCTGTTGCAGAGCTTGCTCTACAACATGACAGTTGTGACCTCGGTACCTGTTTCATCACACGCGCCACCTTGATTCTTCCCCCAGACACTAAATTTCAGAACTCTGCAGCTGGAAACTAGCACTACAATGTGACCTTGGTTCTGGCCACCCACCTGGCCTTAATTTACATTAATTTATTTTGTCTCAGCATTTTTTCACAGTAACTACTCCATTTTAGTTTTCTACACCTTTCATTTTCTGACTTGTCTATTTTTGGCCGTCGCCCTCCCACCTCTACTACATAAAATGTGCTTAGCTTTTCACAGTGTTTTAGCAATGTCTTGCATATTACCGGGTCTTCCACCTATAAGGTCTCAGGTTTTCGAATCTCATCTGGTGCCGTCTCCAACAATCAGTCTTTTCATCTCATCCTGTTTGGCAAGTCTTCCCTGACCCACAATTCTGGGTTATTATTCTGAACTGTACCTATTTTCCTAAATCTCTCCAGTTCTTTTCCTTCACCCCTCTTCCTTCCCCTTCAACCCTTCTGCCAGAAGAAGGAGCCTTTGGCTCTGAAGACTTGCATACGTAATACCTTTTTTCTTTTTTAAATGTGTGTTCTCCTGCCACCACTTGGTGAGTAGATATTTTATCTGTCCAATTACATTATAGTTTCACATAATTAGTAACTTATAGTGTGCATGTCTCTGATAAAATATTCAGCTGACTCATTTTGTTGTCTGCTTGGTACTAGTAGATGAATCCTTTTTCTAGACACTTTATAAAATATCCTTTAAAGTTTTAGCTAAAGTTAACTTTAGGTAAAGTAATTGTAACTGTCTACATTATGAGGTGTGCTCAAATAACAACACTTTTCCATTGAAGTAGCAACACACAAACTACTCAAAAAAAAGTTTTGCACCATCTGCATATATGCGAATATCTGTGGTCGTTGATTGTAGGGAAACAGTGAATAAAAGAATAAGAAATAACTGTACTTTAGAATGTAAACTAAAAAAAGGACCATGGACTTTGCTGTTGGTGGAATGGCTTGTATACCTCAGCAATACAGATAGCTGTACTGCAGGTGCAACTACAATGGAGGGATATCTCTTTAGCAGCCAGAAAAATGTGTGATTCCTGAGGAGGGGCTGCAGTCTTTTCAGTAGTTACAAGGGCAACAGTCTGGATGATTGACTGAACCTTGTAACATCAACCAAATTGGTGTTGCTATGCCGGTACTGCAAATGGCTGAAAGCAATGGAAAACTACATCTGTTATTTTCCCCAAGGGCATGCAGCTATAGTGTATGGTTAAATGATGATGGCATTCTCTTGGGTAAAATATTTCAGAGGTAAAATAGTCTCCATATTCCAGTATACAGGCAGACACTACTCAGGGGAATGTTGTCATCAGGAGACACAAAACATGCATTCCACTGGTCGGAGTATGGAATGTGAAATCTCCTAATTAAGCAGGTATGCTAGAAAATTTAAAAAGGGAAATGGGTAGATTGAAGTTAGGTACAGTGGGAATTAGTAAAGTTCAGTGGCAATAGGAACAGGACATATAATCATGTGAATAAAATGTTATAAGTGCAAATTCAGATAGGGGTAATGCAGGAGTAGGTTTACCAATGAATGCGGGTAAGCTATTGTGAACGTCATCATGAATCGTTTATCATAGCCAAGATAGAAACTAGGCCCACACCCACCATGGTAGTTCAAGTTTATATACCACTAGCTCCACAGATGATGAATGAAAGAAATGTTTGATGAGATAAAAGAAATTACTCAGATAGTTAAGGGGGAAGAAAATTTATTTGTGATGGGAAACTAGAATTTGATATTAGGAAAAGGAAGGGAAGGAAAAATAGTTGGTGAATATGGAGTGGGGAAAAGGAATGAAAGAAGAAGGTACCTAGTAGAATTTTGCACAGATTATAATTTAATCGTCAGTAGCACTTGGTTTAAGAATTATAAGAAAAGATTGTGTACATGAAAGAGGCCTGGAGATGCCGGAAGGTTCCAAATTGATTATGTAATGGGTAGGCAGAGATTTAGGAACCACATTTTAAATTGTAAGACATTTCAAGAGACTCTGATGACAATTTATTTGTTATGAAATGTAGATTAAAATTGAAGAAACTGTAAAAAGGTAGGAAGTTAAGGAGATTGGATATGGGCAAGTTGAAAGAACCAGAGGTTGCTGAGAGCTTCAGAAGGAGTTTTATACAATGGGAAAGGAATACAGTAGAAGAGAAATGGATAGCTTTAAGAGATGAAATAGTGAAGGCAACAGAGGATCAAATAGAAAAAAAAGGCCTAGTAGGAATCCTTGGATGACACAAAAGAAATTTAATTGATGAAAGGAGAAAATTTAAAAATCATCAAATGAAGCAGGCGAAAAGGATTACAAACATTTAAAAAAGGGGATTGACAGGAAGTGCAAAATTGCTAAGCAGGAATGGGTAGAGGAATATATAGATTTAAGTGTTAGGAAGACTTTTCGGAAAACATTTGTATGGAGCGTAACCATGTATGGAAGTGAAGCATGGATGATAAACAGTTTAGCCAAGAAGAGAATAAAGGCTTTTGAAATGTGATGTTACAGAAGAATGCTGAAGATTGGATGGGTAGATCGCTTAACTAATGAAGGTACACTGAATAGAAATTTGTGGCACAACTTGACTAAAAGAAGGAATTTGTTGACAGGAAACATTCTGGGACATCAAGGGACCACCAGTTTATTATTAGAGGGAAGTCTGGGGAGTAAAAATTGTAAAGGGAGACAAAGAGATGAATACAGTAAGCTGATTCAAAAGGATGTAAATTGCAGTAGTTATTCATAGATGAAGAGGCTTGCTCAGGATAAAGAGCTTGGAAAGCTGCGTCAAACCAGTCTTCAGACTGAAGATTACAACAACAACCAAAATAAAGACAGCCTATTTTGACGTGCAAGTCTGTGAAGTTGAAATCTGCCACTGGGTAACATTCAGGACTATATCACTCCACTAGGTTATTGTAATATGATTATTCCTTTGCATTCTATCCATAATGCTGTTGACACGTTGTTGCACAAGCCTGTCCCACTATTTCATGGCTTGAGGTCATCCAGTGTGAGGAGATTTACTGTAAAGACATTCTGCAGGTTGTAAGTGGTCCCAGGCATGCTCAGTTGGGTTCATATAACAGATACTGCCAACCGTTCCAGTCACTTGAGTCCTGTGTCCTGATAAGAAGTAATCCTTAGGTGGATGTAGTGTGCCTGTGCATTATCAAAAGGAAGCCATAGCTGAAATGTTACCTGTAGGGCTGGAAAATAGGTTGGAGGATCCTCTTCCAATACTAGAACCATGATGACCATCAGGCAGCAGACAAATACTGCACTTCTACATCTACATTGACACTCCACAAGCCACCATACAGTGTGTGGCAGAGGGTACCCTGTACCACTACTTGTCATTTCCTCTCCTGTTCCACTCGCAAATAAAGCAAGGGAAAAATGACTGTCTGTATGCTTCAGTATGAGCTCTAATTTCTCGTATCTTACCTTCGTGGTCCCTACGCGTAGTGTATGTTGACAGCAGTCAGCTTCAAATGCTGTTCTCTAAATTTGCCAATGAAGAGAACCAAACAATATTGATACTGCCTCCAATCTAGGTGTTCACTTTTCCCTTTCATGCACTACAATGCCAGTATGTTTGTATTACTGTTTGTAATGGATGTCTAGATTCCATGTTGAACATGTGGAGAGAGTTGCATACTATCTGTGTCAACACAGCCCTTCCAGTAGCCAGAAAGGTGGCACACAGTTCTGCATTCTCCTGTGGGTACAGTAATGTTCTACTTCATTGGACGTTTGTTATCCCATGGAGACACTTTATTACCTCTTTGTATATTTTGACAGTGCCCTCTCAAAAGGCTATGATAGACCACTAAGTTGACTGCCTCATAATTGCTATTTGGAAAAACTCAACACTACATTTCTAATTACTGTTGACTAATATACTGATTCATTTTACATTAGTAAAATGTAAGCCTCTTCAGAGTAGGTTGTAGTAAGACATGCCATGAAAAATGAAGTAATAGGTGCATGCTCTCTCTCTCTCTCTCTCTCTCTCTCTCTCTCTCACACACACACACACACACACACACACACTATATCTGTGCCCTCCCGAGTACAATTTGTGTGTGTGTGTGTGTGTGTTAGTACATTGCTATTATGGCTCATTAATCCCTTTCCCGTTGCAAGAAATATACAGATAAGGCTAAAACATTTCTGACTGTTTCACCCAACTGTGTCCACTTAATTTGTGGTTAAATTATATCATTTTGAACTACCGTATTTACTCGAATCTAAGCCGCACTTTTTTTCCGGTTTTTGTAATCCAAAAAACCGCCTGCGGCTTAGAATCGAGTGCAAAGCAAGCGGAAGTTCTGAAAAATGTTGATAGGTGCCGCCACAACTAACTTCTGCTGTCGAATATATGTAGCGCTACACAAGCATGCTTTGTGGTAGTGATGGGCTAAACTGCGATTTTCCGATATCAGTGATTTCTGTGAATGCTACTTTTCAGTATCTGCTATTCTTAACTGCGATTTGTCGCAGTTAAGAGTCGCAGTTAAGGAACATAGGTCGTGTATCCCTCCGCCACTGCTATTTCTGCGATTTCTGCTACTTCCGCGATTTCTGCTACTTCTGTGACTGCTGCTACTTCTGCGATTTCTGCTATTTCTGCGATTTCTGTGACTTCTACTACTTCTGCGATTTCTGTGACTCCTGCTACTTCTGCGATTTCTGCGACTTACTACTGTATGAAAAAGTTACATCTGTCAACACGGAAAATTGCATCGCAACAAACCTGTCATTGGCAAGTATGTTTTACGTTTTTTCTTCCGTTGGCTTTAATTTTGTATTAAAGAAACAACTGTGAAAATATTAATAGTGTAATTAATATGTAAGTAGCCGTACAGTACCGTAATAGTTCGTATTTAGAAAATGAATTCTAACATATTGTTATGTTCACAGGTACCTGAACTACATTTCAGTCACTCAGTAAAGTGATAACTGAAAATATCATTGTCAACAGATCTGAAGAAATTGCCACTGCATCTTTAGACCGTTTTCGTCAGACGATAGGTTAGTTTCTAAGCGTTTCGATGGACTTAATTACTTCAGTGAGATCGTTCTTGCAAATGTGATATTCATTATAGCAAATATTAGCAATCTACTCTGTCAATTATACTTCTAGTAATTAATGACAGCAAAAATTGTTTAATAATCCTTGTGTTTTTGCAGACACAGTTCTGACTCTGATTACTGGTTGCTGTACGTATCTATCCACATCAAGGCTGTTGGGAGGGACTCGTGAAGATTCTAGACAGCTCTTAGAGGATTTGCAGTTTAAAAGTGAAACAATTGTGAAATAAGTGTGTTAATGATTAAGCTGTGTTTCATCGAAGTTGTTGTGCGATTTTAAAGGAATAATAAATGTCAAATACAGTGAGTGAATAATAAAAATCTCATTTTCCACATGTTTAAGCCGTCCTATACCCATAATTTTCCGCCACTTACTTATTGCTAAACACTTGTTGGAGAGCGACATGCCCCCCCCCCCCCCCTTTCTCCACAATCTTGGTGTGACACTGACCTGTAACATATCCCGAAGTCTACAATATGCATTTTGAGGCTGTTGATATGAAAGTGGGAAGTACAGATCTTCCAGTTAAATCAGGAATAGCTTAAGTGCATTACTTGAAAGTAACACAGGAAAAGCTTACTTATGTAGGTGGTAGTAGTGTCGGCAAAAAGTTCTTGTGTGTGAAGTTGCCATGTAGAACACCAGGTGTAAAACTTTTCTCCCGAGTCTTGAACTGTGTCGTAACAAAAGTGAGGCATTCATATGACTGTTTTCATTTCTCTACACTTATACAGATGTCTGAGTTCTGCTGTGTTAACATTGCAAAGTCCTGTAGGCATGTGGAGTATTAACCAAAACTGTCATATTGGAAGCAGAATCAAACACATTTGTTACGTTACTTGATATTTTCAGGAGAAAACGGCAATGTTGCTTCTTATTAATATAATACATTCAGAGTCACAGCAGTATTTGACCAACCATAACTGATGCTGAATGTGCATGTCGTCATATAATATGAAAGGCTTATTTCAATAGTGGTACAAGTCCATTACCTCCACTTTTCTGTCTATAATGCTTCTGAAATTAGTGATCCAAACAAACATAAATAAAGGTTCATCTCTAGCAAGAAGCCATATGCTTGAATATTTCTGGTATCTCAACTGCAGATTTTTCAGCGCTCATGTAACTTTACGACTCTATATCTCAAAATTAACAAAAATGGACTTGTACCACTATTGAAATAAGCCCTTCATATGCACACACAGCACATCGATCTCGTGAGGCACAAGGCTCTCATAACGAAGTACGTACGTCGGTCAACAGATGACACTAGGAAAAGTATGTTAACTGCGCTTTTTAGTTGCTACTTGCGACTCTTAGTTGCGATTTGTCACAGAAATCGCAGTTTGACTCGGTAGCGAATAGCGTAGTATGAACTTTGCTCAACAGATGGCAGTGCTAACTGCGCTTTTTTAGTTGCTACTTGCGACTCGTTAGTTGCGACTTGTCACGGAAATCGCAGTTAGACTCCATAGCGTACCGCAGAGATGGGCGTAGTACGAACTTTGACCCACAGATGGCACTGTTAACCGCGCTTTTTAGCTGCTACTTGCGACTCTTAGTTGCGACTTGTCACGGAAATCGCAGTTAGACTCCATAGCGTACTGCAGAGATGGACGTAGTACGAACTTCGGCCAACAGATGCCACTGTTAACCGCGCTTTTTAGTTGCTACTTGTGACTCTTAGTTGCGACTTGTCACTGAAATCGCAGAAAGCAGTGCTAAATTCGACCAATAGATGGCTCACGTCTTTGAATGTGAAATACTACTTGCGACTGCTAACTGTGACTGAAATCGCAGTTAGATTTTGTAAAGTTGCTACTGTGATATCTGTGACTTCTCAGTCACTGCGATTTCTAACAGATACGCGATTTCCTGCCCACCACTACTTTGTGGGCACAAAGATAAATACTGGCGCCAAAACCTCTGCATCAGTAAATAAATTAAAAAAAAGGTAGAAGACGAGCTTTTTTTTTTTTTTTCTCCGCCCCGAGTTTCGACCACTGCATTTTCATACATTATCCAACGAAGTAAATACAAATTCCGTATTGTTCATCTTCGAATGTAGCAGAATTTCAATGTACTACGAAAAGACGACTGGCAAGACTGTTAGGGATGTTTGTCAATATCGCCAACTCTACGTTCCGAGTTTTTTCCTACCTGTGAGAAGAGATGCTTGCTAATAGGAACCTGATGAAATGTGAATCACATGCAGTATTCTCTTCACCATAAGAATAATACGAATATAAACATTTTGCCATGTATTCTTTCGTGTTTGCTGCTATCTCATTTAAATCCTGTCTGCCTAATAAACTACGAAACTAGAGTGAGACAACAGCAAACGCGGAAGAATATACGTATCGTGTCATGTTTATATTCGTATTATTCTTATGCCTAATAGTGATACAGTCAGAAATGAAGCACGGCAACTGACTAAATTTTAAATGTAAGATGACTAATTTCTGTGCAGAATTTGATGTACTAAAGAAGCGGCTGCAAAGATTTTCAAACGGAGAAAAATTTTCGCTAAACTCTCGTTCAGAACATGTTCTATCATACGCAGTCTATTATTTGGTTCTTGTTGATCATTATCAAAGAAAGCAGCAGTGTAAGTAACAACAAATGGCAGTCTCTTGCCATTGTTTCGCTAATGAGACGATTCCTCTTTTTTTTTAAGCGGCGGTAGCGTGCACAAAAGCAAGTCATGCCGCGAGCGGCGACAGGCCGTAAACACGCACTATCAAAATGCGACAAACAATGCATGACACAGTACAGTAATGCATTTTTAGCTTAAAGTGACGTAAACACCTATAACAAAGAAAACGGCACTTATCAGATCAAAGCAAAATAAGCAATCGATTCAAACCAGACGAAGCACGTGAAAAAGGAAGGGTACCCGTATAAATACGGACGGAGCGCCTGACGCATAGCAATGGCTACCTGGTAAAGCTTAACTGCTAAGCTTACGACTCGAACCAAACTACTGTAGCTGTATCGTCTTTCATTCGACCTAAATTGTGTCTCATATTACATTGGACCAATTTTGTTTCGATTTGGAGGTGCGGCCTAAAACTTTTCTCTCCCCCTTGAATTTCGAGCCTCAAATTTCAGGTGCGTCTTAGATTCGGGAAATTTTTTTTCCCTTTATTTCGAGTCTCACTTTTCAGGTGCGGCTTAGATTCGAGTAAATACGGTACCTTGCAATTACAATGTCAGTGAACAAAATAAACTTTCATATGTTGTAGAAGAAAGATGAAAAGAACAAAATACCATATCCCGTATTTTTATCTTATCCAGACAATGTAATGATTTAAACTATATTGCTTCTGAATAAAAATCTGGTGCTGTAACCATTGTTCCCCTAAGTTTTCTGAGAACTACTATGTGATTTCCTCAGTGGTTGGAGTGAACTACTGTTTTATGACCTGAAGATAGCTGTTGTCAGGCAAAAACAGTAATTTCATATTGCTGTTATTATGGTAGTGCCAAGAAATAAATTATTTTCAAAATAAGGATTTCAACAATCTTGGGTGTCTCCTGTCAAACTGAAATGACAGCATTTCCAAGACCTATTCTTATCAGAACAAAATCTCTACAGAGACAGTGAGAAAGTGACTGGGAGGCTTTATTCAAAAAATATAATGCATCACATAAAGATTCTAGACCTTTCTTTGCAAATGACATTACTTACATCACCATACGTTTTGTGAATAGACCACATTGAGACAAATCCAAAGGCAGACAGTTTATTTGTTTTTAACTGTGCGCTACTCACTTTGTTGATTTGTTGTACGGTCTATTGTTCAGATTAAAGAGGATTTTCTACTAGTGTAGTGAGCCAAGTATATCTTAAGGTGTCTTTCTGAATACATCTACATCGATAATCAGCAAACCACCATCAGCTGATGGCAGAGGGTACGTCCCATTAGGTTTCTTCCCGCTCCAGTCACACATGTAGTGCAGGAAGAATAATTGTTTGAATGCCTCTGTGCGTGCAGTATTTATTCTAATCTTCTCCTCATTATCCCTATGTTGGCAATACTGGAGGGGTTGTAGTGTATTCCTAGAGTCATCATTTAGAGCCGTTTGTTGAAACTTTGTTAATAGACTTTCTCAGGATAGTTTACACCTGTCTTCAAGAGTTTTGCAGTTCAGTTCCTTCAGTATCTCTGTGAACTCTCCCATGGGTTAAACAAACTTGTGACCATTCAGAAGTCATTCTCTGTATACATTCAATATCCCTTGTTAGTCTTATTTGGTATGGATCTCACACACTTGAGCAATATTCTAGAACTGGTCACACAAGTGATTTATAACCAATCCCTTTAGTAGACTGATTGCACTTTTCCGGCGTTCTACCAATAAACTGAAGTCTGCAACTTGCTTTACCCACAACTGAACCAATGTGATCATTCTATTTCATATCCCTACAAAGTGTTGCACCCAGGTATTTGTGAGATTTGTTCAATTCCAGCAGTGACTCATTGATATTATAGTCATAGAACACTATTATTTTTATTATTATTTTGTGAAGTGCACAATTTTACATCTCTGAACATTAAAAGCAAGCTACTAATCTTTGCACCCCTATGAAACCTTGTCAAGATCTAATTGAATATTTATGTAGCTTCTTTCAGATAGTACCTAATTACAGGTAACAGCATCATCTGCGAAAGGCCTGATGTTACTCTTAATATTGTCTATGAGGTCATTAATACACAACATAAACAGCAAGGATCCCAACAAAGTTCCATGGGGGACACCCAAAGTTACTTCTATATCTGATGATGACTGTCCATCTGAGATAACATGCTGCGTCCTCCCTACCAAAATGTCCTCAATCCAGTCACAAATTTCACTGGATACCCTATGTGATCGTACTTTTGACTGGAAGTGTAGGTGTAATGCTGAGTCAAATGCTTTTCGGAAATCAAGAAATACTGCATCTACCTGGCTGCACTGATCCAAAGCTTTCAGCATGCCATGTGAGATAAGTGTCTGTTGGGTTTCACTTGATCAAAGTTTTCGGAATCCATGCTGGTTGGCATTGAGGGGGTAATTTTGTTCAAATCACCTCCTTACGCTTCAGCTCAGAATATGTTATAAGATTCTACAACAAATTGATATCAAGGATATGGGATGGTATTTTTGTGGATTACTTCTACTGCCATTCTTGTAGACAAGTGTGAACCGTGCTGTTTTCAAAGAACTGGGCAAGGTTTTTTGTTCAAAGAATATATGCCAGATTACAGTTAGAAGAAGGACTAATTCAGTCACCTATTCTGTATAGCATCTGACAGGGGTTTCATCGGGCCCTAGAGCTTTGTTCAGTTGTAATGATTTCACGTGTTTCTCAACACCACTGGCACTAATACTTACTTCAGTCATCTTTTCAATGGTATGAAGATTAAATTGGCACAATTCTCCTTCATTTTCCTTTATAAAGAAACATTCAAAAATGGATTGCCTGGGTTTATACTATTTGTAAATGTTGGTGCTGGTAGATTTTCATTATACATTTATATTACAACTTTACATTAAGTAGAAGACATGATTGCCATTTAAAAAGGAGGTATTGAGTTCTGGATGTGATTAAATTACTTGCTTGTACCTAATTTGTAAATTTTTTCCCCTTTCAACCTCACAAATAAAGTGTAAGTTTCCTACTATTAACATGAGTAGTGACGGACTGAGATCAGCATCAAAAGCTTGTTTCCATGTCATGTACTGATGTTTATCTGTCAGCCTATACAAACACTGATATGGAGAAATGGTTCAGTAAAATACTTTTGATTATGAGATTTGATCATGAAATAAAATATATCAGCAAACAAAATTTAATTTAATTTAAACTCTTTACTCATATTATATGGGTAAATATTCTAAAGTTTACCTTTATTTAACTTTTAAATGATTTAGTTTGACAGCGTATAGCCGTATAGCGCTACAATAAGCTTATAATTATGTGGCCACTAAATGTATGTTTCCCACAAAGAATTATGTTCAAAGTATTATCTTTTTTTTACAGTTGCGGAAGCAGTTAAAAAAGTTAATTATAAGGGATAACTGTCATCCAGCCAAAGCATCATTACTAGTGTGGGTTCAGATTCCAATGTGGATTTGTTTGTCGGCATCTCTGAGGAATTTGGTGTACATGTTACCACAGCATTCAGTAGGTACTTCTCAAAAATTTATAAAAGTATTTATAATTTTGAATAACTCTAAACAGTACATTGGGAATGGAAATTAGAGACAGGATCATCATGTTGGAATGTATGTGGGGATGATCTCCCTTGTCAGTAATGCCATGGGAGTCAGTAAACTGCAATGACATGAGTTCTCATTGCTACTGTTGTACTTAGACAGGAAGCATCACAAAGGAATTACTGTGCTGTCCATCCTGCTGTCCCACCCATCCTTGTCTCCCACCTCTTCCTCTCTCCTGCCCCTTCAGCAACCACCATTAGGTATGATGGGAGGACATTGTGTGTCTTGGATAGTGACGATAGATCACAAGAACACTACAAACCTCTTTATATTAAAGTAATGAAAAATTATCAGTTTGTATGGATGTTAATTTTTTCATTTATTCATAGTAATTGAATGGAGTCTCCAGTTTTACATTCAAACACCCCCAGCAGCTCAGGTGATTTGTTAGAGAATCTTCACAGTGGCCAAATAAAAGGGGTTGTATGGCTAGTCCATTAGAGGAGACAGTTGGACCCAAAATAAATAATTAAACAGGTCATGTCTGTGCTGAAAATTGTATTTCTTGTTATTAAACAAGATTCTGGAGCTGCTGGAAAATTTTCATCATTTTATATGCATAAATCATTAGAGACCAACAATTTCTGTCACATCAATCGGTACTGTAACATGACACTTCTAGTAGAATCAGTGAAAACTGTCCAAATAAACAAGATCTTAAATCCAAAGAAGCAGGGGGCCGTATGCTCTTTCCAGTGAACTATGCATGGTATTAATTTATTGAAGAAGCTTTGTCACCTGCAAGGGGTCATACGCTATCACACAAAACATCTACTGTGGAAAAAGTAAGATGATTTAACTGAAGTAAGAAGTATTACGAAAATTGTGAAAAGAGAATGTGAAGTGAATGCTGTTTTTGTGCTAACTTTTCATAGACTGAAGTTTACAGAGTTCGTTGCAGCTGATTTTATCTGACAAAGTTATCACTTGTGTATCCAATGCCTCGCTAGATTGCAAGTATCCATAATTTGGGCATACCGTAATGATCTGGTGCAATTGTGATTTATCACCTCAGAAATCAGGTACTCAGTGTACCCCTTTGCTTGATTCTATCAGTTGTTCTGTCGTGGAATGGAAAAGTCAGGAACTAGAACGTAATAAAACACTTCATGTACTCTGAAGCAAAGAAGGAATTTAAGGCCAACCTTTCCCCACTTTCTGAAAGTTGTCTGCCTCAGCAGTTAAGCAGCCCATTCTGAAGAACAGTATTGGTACACAATGGTGACAGGCATTATTGACACTAGCACCTGAAATGGCAAACATAATTCCAGTACCTGGAAAATATGTACACCATCGTGCGATGCTGAGTGACAATCAACATTGAAATGAACATCATCAGTATTGTTACACTAATTCGGCAGCCTTACAGACAAAAGAGAAGTAGTAGATCACAAAACAAGAGTAATCTCCATCTCCTTGACCAATATCAAGCCTAAAAAAATAGCACTAGGGCTATCAGGTGATGTTTCACTGGTTATATTTGATGAATAACAAGTAGAATAATCATACAGATTTTGAAATCTGTCTCTAAGTTGAACGGAGTTGTTTCTCTGACCAACTGTGAGGAAAGCACCTTGAAGCACATGGTCAATCAGTGCCTTGTCTGAATCTTAGAATGAAGAAAGCTCCTTAGTCACTTCAGTGATTATCCAAGGAAATCATTCTTTGACTGGTAAACTGGTCCTGATGGAGGTGGTTATCCATTTGGCTTTCCTATGTGAGCACTATCTCTCAATTGTTAACACAGTAAGATTAGATTAAATTAGATTAGATTAATACTAATACTAGTTCCATGGATCATGAATACGATATTTCGTATGATGTGGAACGAGTCAAATTTTCCAATACATGACATAATTAAGTTAATTTAACAACATACTTAAGTTAATATAACAACTTTTTTATTTTTTTGTGTTTATTTATTTATTTATTATTTTTATTTTTTAAATATTTTTTTTTCTTAATTTATATCTAAAAATTCCTTTATGGAGTAGAAGGAGTTGTCATTCAGAAATTCTTTTAATTTCTTCTTAAATACTTGTTGGTTATCTGTCAGACTTTTGATACTATTTGGTAAGTGACCAAAGACTTTAGTGCCAGTATAATTCACCCCTTTCTGTGCCAAAGTTAGATTTAATCTTGAATAGTGAAGATCATCCTTTCTCCTAGTGAAAGACACAGCAATCCATTGTTTAATCATTGTGTAATTGAAAACAGTCTTTGACTGCAGAAATTTTTCTTTTATGCTGACACCAACCCTATGCTACTGGTCATTTGTGTTTGTTTATAACATAGTTTTGTTATGTTCTAAAACTTTTGGTGGTGCCTATCTTGGTTGCAAGTATTTCTTTTATATATTTATTTTTAAAAATCTTTGGAACGTAGTTTTAGGAAATGTCAGCAGCTATGAAATACTATTAAAAATATAATAAAAACAGTCCAGATTGCAAAAAAATATTTTATTTCTTCAAACCATTACATACTCTGTAAATGGAGTAACATGAAAGTTATTAGAAGACATATGAAGATAAACACAATAGCAAAAAGCTATATAACTATAACTTCTCTGAAGATAACCACAACAGTTAAAAGCTGTTAAAAAAGAAGAAGAAGAAGAAGAAGAAAGAAAAATACCCTTGCCAACGGCTGGAGCTGCTGCATGACTTGCAGTTGCTGTTGCGTAAATAGTGTGTTATGTCAGTGATGGCAAATGGCCATCAAATACAAATAAAATCAATAAAAATACAATTGTAGTATGAAATATTTGGGCCACGAGAAGAGTCATGTAAATATAAAAACAGGGTTGCATAAAATATAATGAAAGAACATGTAAAAGAAGCATAATAAGGAAATAAATGATCAACATTTGAGCTAGACCCAAAGTGCCCTCTATGGGGATTTGTGTATGACATCTGTTGTGCAACAATTTCTTACAGGGACGCAACCAGTAACCATAGTAACAGTATGAAGATCAGTATGTTCTGATTTAGAGTTAAAGATACAGAAGTGTGGCTTGCAATTTTTGACTTTGAACTGTTCCCATAGTTTTTAATACACCTATTACCTCTTTTGTATATAATGATGATTACTTTCGAGGATTGACGGTGATGATCATGTGTGTGTTAGGTGTTCTTGCTTGTGTCAGTGTGTGCTCCGTCCCACTCCTGTGGAGAAGGCTGTAGCCAAGATATTACATATAACAGATTTTTTATCAGGCCTATCTGCAATTCAGTGTGTCATCTTTACAGTAAACAGCAATATATCCCTTTCATAATATTGTTGATATTCAAAACTGGACTTTCCATTGTTTGAGAAATAAATCTGTAGACATTAAGAATAAATATGTAGAATGCTAAAAATGTTTGTTTTGTTTAAAAAGCTTTAAGAGTTTCCACATAAAAAATTTGGAGACATTACTTCTCAGCATGCCCAAGTACATGTGTGAGAAGGAAAATTGCAATCAAAAGTACATCAAAAAGTATTGACAGATTCAGACGGACAGTCTTCACTGTTTTTGGTGTGACTTTTGAGTTTGGTTTTTCTGGATTCCATAGTATAATGTTTAAGATGCCACTCAACAGTTAACTTCATTCTTAATTATTAGCAATGTGTCACTGATATTCCAAAACTATTGGTTTATTTAGATGTAATGTTTTATCTCCACCAGCTTTATTCACATGATTTTAATTCAAGTTTAACCATTTGTTACACAAATCTTTGCTTGATTCCTGTTTAACCCTTCATTACACAAGTTTTGGTTAATTTCTCACATTCTTCTCACTAATTTGCAATACTTAGCAAATGTCATGGGATAGGTACCTGATATCAAGTGAGGCCTCCTCTGGCTGTGCAGACTGCAGTGAAATAGCATGGGAGTGAATCTACAAGTCCCTGGTACTACTACTGTTGATAATTTTAAAAATATCGAGAATCCGATATATTTATATCTAAAAAAAATATTATTATCGGCTTGCAATGCATCGGGGAAAAAAATGAAATGATATATTGAAGGAAAAAATATCAACTTATTGGCCTATAAAAATATTGGCTTCACAGTTTTAGAGTTGTATATTTAAGTACTGATTTATTATTGATATCCTGTACATAATCATGGTAGCAGCCTGCCTATCCCCCTTAGAGCAAGAACTGAAAGAAAAACACTTAATTTGAATATTTGTAAGTTAATAATGGGACTTTGTGCACATGAAAAACTTTATTACGATACTTTTTTGGTCAACTTGTGTTGTTAATTAACAACTGTGCCCATGGTGCACTGTCATGCAGTATTTCATTCCAGTTTATGTCTCATGCCTTAGGTTCTTAATTTGTGCTGCCTATGTGTTGAAATAAACCTTGCTTCAGGCTGATGTAGGAAAATTGTGTGGTGAAGCTAAACATTGCAGTTTCTGTTGGTAGCACCAATTATGTCAGCATTTCCCCTCACATGTCTCCACCTGCTGCAAAGACCAACCCCGTCATTTAGATTTTTGTTCATAATTTTCAGCAACTGTTTTTGAAGTATGCCGATATGAAGAAATAGCATAGTAGTTACACCAAAAATTGTTTTTTAATGCAGTTCATGTGCTGTTTCTTCACCTTGGAAATCTTGACACCACCACTCCCCAGTGCAATCGAATTTCTTTTCTTCTGCCACCTATACTTGCTTCACACAGTGAAAGTAAAATTATGTTCTACTACAATTTCAAAAGAACAATTTCAAACATTTACCGAAAATTCTATAAAAATTCTAATAAAATTATATAAAAACTATAAAATAAAAATATCGGCACTCGATATTACCATTTTGATATTGACATACCGATATATTAGGGAAGAAAATATCGCTGATTTATATATGGATATTTCCTGGGTAAATATCGATATTTTATCAACAGCCCTACTGGCATTCCTCTGGAAGCAGCTGACCAAATTGTTTGCAGAGCGGCAGCCAATTCTGCTCTGTACATGGGTGCAGGACCCCTGATACAGAGCCTGTGTTCCTTGACATCTCGCCGGCCACGGTGGTCTCGCGGTTCTAGGCGCGCAGTCCGGAACCGTGCGACTGCTACGGTCGCAGGTTCGAATCCTGCCTCGGGCATGGATGTTTGTGATGTCCTTAGGTTAGTTAGGTTTAAGTAGTTCTAAGTTCTAGGGGACTAATGACCACAGCAGTTGAGTCCCATAGTGCTCAGAGCCATTTGATTTGAACCTTGACATCTCAGATATGCTCGATAGATTTCAAATCTGAGTTCTGTGATGGCCATCTCAGTCTTTGGAATTCCTCTACATGCTCCTGGAAGCATTCCTGAGAGACATGGGAGGGATTTGGTGCCATGTTATCATTTTGAAGCACTGCAGAACCTTGAGGGTGTTGGAAGGCCAAAAATGGGTGGAGACAGTCCCATTAAAAGTCCTTTCCAATACAGCTAGGTGGCCAATTCTACAGCAGGAAAATGCACCCCAGACCATAACAGAGACACCACTGCCTTGGACCACATCTTCTTTTCAAATGGAATCCGTCAGTTCATGTAGTCTGTGCCACACACGGTGCCTCCTATCAGCATGGTGCAGTTGAAATCATGATTCGTCTGACCATATCGTGCTATGCCTTTGTTTCAGTGTCCATCTGTGGTGATTGCTGACAAATGCGAGCTGTTGTGTTAACAGTGACACCTGTTTGTGGTGTCAGCTCTCATACCCCATGGAACCCTTGTTCCTACAGATTGTCCACTGGGAAATGTGTGTAGCATCTCCTGTGTTAAATTGAGCCTTGATTTGCTGCACTGCCACTATTGATGATCAGTCTCAGATGTTACCAGTCACGGTCATCGGGGGTGGCTGGACGGTTGGTAATTTGTCTGTTGTGGTGGCCAGACAGCAGTAGTTTGTCTGATTTGGACTGTCTACCGTTCACAATACACCTTGGACACAGTTGAATGTGTGAACCTGAATACCAGCACCAATGCTGAAATAGAATTTCCCCTCTCTCAGGCACCAACCACTGTACACTGTTCGAACGGCGTCAGCTCATGATGTTACATATTACACAGGTCACTTGCACAACCACTTATCAGGTGTCCTACACAACTGCAGCTGGCACAGTGGGTGTGTAGCGCATATACAGCATACCTGAGCTCTCTGTGGCCTACTATCATATGAGATTTGCTAAATCAGTGTAGATGTCTGTTCACTATTACTTGTTTCTTTATGATACAACTTGAATTAAATGACACTGTGATAACAGGGTGAATTTACAATTCCATGCTGAGGGCAAGGCTTCTTCCTGTAGGCAGAAGATAAGAGCATTCAGGATAGAGAACCTCACATACCTGTTGTTAATTCTTAAATTTCTTTTTGACAGTCAGCTTTCGTACCCCACTGTGCTTATGCCTTGGGTGGCCGTGTGTTGAATTTTCATCTGACATTCCCTGCGCCAACTTCTTGGCACTGCACAAGTGTCTCACCTCCAACTGCAGTATTCAATCACTGTGTTCCATTCTTTAAGATGCTGCATGCTACATGCTACGTGAAAACAATTTGGTAACAACTACAAGCAATGATATAAATGGAGTGTGCCATAGATTTCAGCGTGCAGCATGTATGTGTTTCTACTAATGAATATAACATCTGAATAAATAATTATTTTTCCTTCATAAAAAATGTTAAATTTTTTTTTTTAATGGAAGTATAAAGTTGGCCAAAGGGACTGTTCCTTTCATGCATGTGTAAATGTATGAGTAGACAGAGAAAGGACTGAACTCTTGAGTATAAAGGCTTGACTTCTTCCTGCTGCTATCTGTACTTGTGCTGACAAAACAATGGAAACCTAATGTTACCATTTGTCAAACATGGAATTAGGTGCAATGACAAATGACTGATCAAAACCAGTAACTGATTTTGAAATGTACTTGTGGTTGTTGTCACAAGGAAATAAAAGAAGATAATTAGTGAGTCACCCGATCTACATTGACAGTATTTCATTTTTTTCCATAATGAAGTTGTGTTCTTGTTCGGTATACTTGTAAAAGTTGTCAGAACCCCCAAAAATTTGTGTGGGCCATCTATTTCCTGTGCACTGTGCCTGTCACTACCAGTTCTTTGCATTCCTTCTTAGAAAATGAAATTTTAGATTCTGTTGGACATTTGTTGTCCATTGGTATTTCCCAGGATTACATTAGGTTATGCAAAGCACTTTGTATCTTTCACAGTAACATACCTCTGTTGTTAAAGAGAATTCTCATAAGATGTATCTTTTCTATTCTGTTCACTCTTAATTTCACCATTTTACTCATTTATTAACATCATTGTAATATAACCCATGTCACTGTCAGTGTTTTTCAGCTTAAGTATTCTCACCGTTATGTCCTGTTCCTTTTCAGGGACTAAGTGTGTACAAAAGATCTTTTGAAGAGATGAGCACAGAATTCAGTTGTGCCTTTTGTTAAGGATGTTGGCTGTCGTATTGTGTATTTATATGATTGATGATACACTAGTACAGTCAACGAGCTGAGTGAATTAGAAACTGTACTTAGTTTTGTTTGAATATGTATATTCTCTATTATATTTCATGAAAGAATTACTCTTATATCAATACTATGACAAAGTGAATAGGAAGGTGTAGGTGTTAACTGAAATAATGGGACATCATATGATAGTGAAAGGTACAGCTGAGAGTATACTATAATCCAGAGAAGTTCCATTGGGATTATATACACATATTGCTCAACATATTTCAGTGATTATTTACTTATTGTCTAGGTGCATACTATCAACAGATCAACAAAAAAATCTAATAATGTGCTGCTTCGCATTTTCAGGTGCCGAGATAAATTTTGTTCAACTTACTAAGGAGGGATTGCTCTGGTTCTCAGATCTTACTTTGCCTGATTCAACTTTCATATTGCCATTAATTTTTGGCATGACAAATCTTGCCATTATTGAGGTAAGTTATTGAAATTATAATTTTTCATTGGACTCTCAGCTTTTTTTCTGTACAGTTATAAGCAGATGGCATGCTGACCTGGCATTGTTCAAATCTTGAGACATTAATTTTGACCAGATTCTGGTTCTCACACCTTTAATAGGGTAGTCATCTATGATGACTGAGGAGTTCACTTCATTTGATGATGTCAAGAAATCCTTGACCAAATGGCAATGGACTGCTATGCAGCAGGATGGGTGAGGGGAATGGTGAGTGAGATACAGATTCATGATGGAGTGTGCGGTTAAACAGTGGTTATACAGATGTGTTTTTTCAAGCAGCCTTATTCAGCATTCCAGGCTGCCTCAGGGTTGCACTGTGTACATGCAGACACAGCTGATTGCAGAATGTGCTGATGGCCTGTTGTCCTGGATCATGGGTGGCAGCTCCTGTAGTGCTGTGCTTGTTGCCAGCAGGTGAAGACAAGAAGTGCTGCTCTCCCCCCCCCCCCCCCTTCCCCCTCCCAAGCCCTCTGAATTTGTGTTGGCTAGGAATCCCTGCATGAATTTGTTGTCCCCACGTCGAGTGCTAGGGTGTGATAGCTGACACTAGATGCCCTGATGCTGATTAGAAGTGACCCCAGGGGTAAACCAGGATAGTGGCCAATGACATGGGTGACTAGGAGGCTGCGAGGGCATGCCTGCTCCAGACAGATCATAGACAGCTTGTGGTCCATCAGCCTGAGGTTCTCGGAAGGTGACGGCTGGCCGGATACCAGCTCCCTGCTTTGTTGAAACTACCTAAAGTTCCATAGGCATCATGCCACTACTATGGCTCGCCTTCTGCTGGAACTCGATGAGGTAGTCAGTGGACAGGTAGACAGCCGATCTTCATCACCCAGTGGTAGCTGTGGTTTCTGTGAAACTCAGAAGTCTGTATTCTCTCTAGTTCAAGATTCAGACAGAATTGGAGCATGACTCAGTGCCTTGAACCCTTAAGCTCAATTATTTATGCCGTAGTAGCTATGCTTCTGATGTAGTCCTACAGTGGGTTTGTCATATTACTTGGTCCACCAGCTTTTCCTAGCTCATTCCACGCCAAGCTTGGGTTGCTACAACCCAAGGTATATAGAAAAAGCGGGTAGGCCATTCTGGCCACAAGCGAGTAAAAAACTCCCAGATGCCCGTACGTGCCTTGACGTCACAGAGAGGACACTGCAGTGCTGTGCATTCAGTGGAACATGGAAGTGGTAGTGTACATCCAATAAAAGTGATTTGTTTTGAGACAGTCATGAGCAAGGGTCACTGTAACTGTGCTGTGGCACATTGCATTAATACTGCTCTAACGACGACGGACGTTATTTATCACGTTTTTCCCAAGGTTGAGCACTTGCAACGTGAATGGATAGTTCGATGCCAACGCAAGGACAAAGTGAATGTGAAAACTGCACGTGTGTGTTCAGCTCATTTACGGCCTGAAGACTATGAACGGGATCTGAGAAATGAGCTTCTAGGGCTACCTTCAAGAAAGAAGTTATTACCAACAGCAATCCCCTGCATAAACATTCCGAACTGGCATGGAGAAGAAATTGTGGAAAGCGGTGATGCAAACGAAAGGGTAAGACGTATGCACGTACATAACACTTTAAATAATTGAAACTGAAAAATTACCGTAATACAAACGAATTCACATAAACGCAACGCTTTTTGACGCATTACTATCTTGCTTTATGGGAGTGGATGACTCGCTATATTGTACAGGCGATAAATAATGTTTCTCAGGTGTATTTGCTTTTCCTCCTGGATATAATGGCTTCATTTGTCGTAGAAATAGCAGTTATTTTTACGTATTCTTGATATGTTAACTATTTTAACGCTAGTATATAGTTCAAATGACAAAATCAGCATACAGAGGGGTCCAGAAAAATGTACCCACTGTTTAAAAGTTCATAACTTGCAAGCTAATTGACGGAGTTGTCTCATTTTTGGTGAAAGTGTAGCTTAAAGTCCAACTTAAAGATATCACTGTACATGTTCGAAATGGTCACCATTAACATCCACACACAAATGATGCCGCCGAACTGTAGCATGAACTACTGACTGCAACGTGTTCTGTTGGATATTTGAACATTAAGGTACAATGGATTCTCGAAGTTCATCCAATGTGCGTGGCTTTTGTCAATAAACAACGTCCTTTAGTGTTCCCCACAGGTAAAAGACCAGAGGAGTTAGGTCTGGGGAATGTGGTGGATGTTGCCTTTCCAAAAAGGTTTCATAACTTCAATAAAATCTCTCTTTGGTCTTTTCGGAAGTCTGAAAAGTATGAAAGTTAGCTATATATTAACTTGTAGACTGAATCAAGATTGCCTGGAAAACTTTTTTTCTAGGGTATAAGGATTAGGTATATTTTATAACAATCCTACACCTTTTGAAGTAAGGAACAGGATATGTCTCCTTATACTGATGGGTAATGAAAGTGATATTTCTTTCTCTGGGATCATGCCAGTTACTAAAGAATTAAACTCAAGAGTCCTCCCAGTGTGACGTCGACCCGGATTCTGCATCCCTAAGTTTCATTACTAGTGAGCTCTGTGTAAATGTTGTTGATGTAGCGCTGCTACAAGAAATCCCAGAAACTGTGAATGTGGAAGAAAATTTACTGACAGATGTGGTAACAATGGGGGATGACTCTGTAATCTCAGATGTTCTTCCAGATGCGGTAAAATACATTGCAGGCTATATTGCATTTAAGTGCCACAACATTGATAAATCACTAGGCTTTCCAGCAGCAAAAAGTGAAGGAGATCATGCTGCAGACTGGATATCAATTATATCTCGTGGTGGTCTTTACACTCCAACGCCAGCAAGGGAAAACAGAGTGTTGCAGTTTGAAGAAGAATTTGCTGCTTTTCACGGAAATGGAGTGTGTAAACAAAAAAATGTCGTAAAGTCTCTGTGCTCTATTTTAAAACAAAAGTTTCCTGAGGTTCATGAAGCAGTTATTACTCTGTACGTAAAAATGAGACATTTATAAGGATTAGGGATCTCAATCAAGAAGCAAAGTTGGAAGCAATGAAGAAATGTGCCGCAAAGAGGAAGCAATTATGGATTGCATTGTCGTCTGGTAAACAGCAGTAGAAACAGACTACATTAACATTTGCTTCTTCATCAAATGAGTGAGTTATTTTTCATCTTAATCATCATTTATTTACTCTTAATGTGTACAAAACCTGTCATGCCACTTGTTTTGACTTGTACAGATGCGTATCGAAAGAAACCGTAAGTAAAATGAACGAGTAACATGGCACTGAGTCTGTGGTGCGGTGCATTTGTCATGTAAGTATACGGTGCGCTGCGCTAGGGTCCTCGTCGTGACGTCACGGCGCTCCACCCAATAGCAAACGTTTTCGCCTGAGTGCCCCCCCCCCCCCCTCCCCCGGGCACAACCATTTAAGTTAGCAACATGTGAGTTTCTCGTTAGCACCTAAGTGCTCTGAGTTACAAAGTATTACTTCACTCTGGGTCACACTGTGCTGCACTGTTCGCAGTTCTACGCATCTTGGTCGTGGTTGGTGTAGCAACCTCGTCTGGTCAGAACGTTTTGGCGTAATGTCAGCAGTACTCCACAGTGGCTTACTTGAGTAGTACATTGCCAGAGCTGTCCCTACTGCCTGGCTGCAGCTGGATTTAAATTTAAAAATTTTCAATTAGTGCACCAAACTTTTTCAATCTGGAGCATGACTCCCCTCATTTGAAAGATTCAACCCAAATCTTCCAAGGTGAATCTTCCCTTAAAATTACTTTTAACTAATGGAATTCTGTGCCGTGCTGATGGCAGCACCCATATTCAATCGTTATCTATCCCTCATGGATTTTCCCTTATTCACTACTGTGTGAGTTTACTCTTGAAGTTAGGTTTCCAGAACCTTATTACAATATGGTCCTTAATCTAATACTTACACTATTAAATACAGTGGCTTTATTTCCATTAACTGTTCCCTCAGCCCATGCTGGCTAACCACTCGACTGGCAATTGATGCATCACTTGATCTGTAGTCTGTGCACGTCTGTGTTTATTATAGAAATGAAATATGCAAATTCCTAGTAGAAGCACACTACAACTGGCAGCTGAACTGCTTAATGATATAATCTTGTGCTAATGATTTAAACTTGTAGTAACTTCTGTTCCATTGAAATTTTATCATTCTGTGACTCGATAAATATGTATAATGAATGCCTAATTCAGGGTTGAGGATATCATTAAATTTTGGGTGGGCAATACTATTAGTGACCCCCTTCTGGCCAATACAATATATTCTGCATCAGTGTTATGATAGTTGTACCAGTGAATGTAGCCTGAAGGAGGAAATCCCTCCTGACTATCTCACAAGGCGTACCATTAATGATAACACAGTTTCCTTGCAGCTCTAATTTCCTCAATCCCTCAGTTCTCCCTTTTCCATAACAATTTGTCAACACAATTTCTGGTGAAAAGACCAAGTACAGCCACTGCATTCCAATCTTTTCAAAGTGGGATTGTATGGGTAAATTTTCCTTTTTGTAACTTGTTTCATTCGTTTCCCTAAAAACATACTCACCTTACATGTCCACGCATCAGTCTGTACCGGTCTCTCTGGGCAGACAACAATACTCCCTTGAGTACATATCTACACATCCGCTACCAACATAAGTACATGGGCTTCCTATTACCTGAAGTCAACAGAACCTTCTACATCCATATACATGTCCATTTCCCTGTCGCCACGCTGTCTCATGAACTTTCTGCCTGAGGAAAGGAATCATTCATCATTCCTTCCCTCTTTATGAAATGAGTAACTAACAACTAGTAGAAAACAAGAAACAACACCAAAGAAACCTGAAAATAATCCTGCAACAGTAAAAGAAAAATATGCATGGCAATGCCATGAAAACACTGAATCCATCCAAATACAACACAATGTAAAACATATCCGTAAACTTAGATGACAAGAATAAAGCTAAAACCACTAAAACATTTCAAAGACTCTAACAACATAACTAATTACAGGTAACTCGTGACACTTGGCTGCAGTAAAACAGTTTAGTTTTCTGAAACATATGTCCATTGCTGACAATGTCATGAAGAATGCATAGCTAATTACGCGACTTCAAAGCATAAGGAATGTCATGTGACTTTTGCTGTCAAACCACTAAAGGTTCGTTCTTTCTGTCTGCTACATCTTTGCATACCAGGTCATTCGCAGGTACTTGTACCACATCCATCATACCTTTAAATGGTTTTATACAACTGCCGTGTTGATACATGTTTCGATGGAAAGTTGCAACTTTACATTAACCAGTCACATTATCTCCATGACCTAATATGGTCAATGATATTTGGCCAAGAATTTATTCATCTTTCCCTTCAGTATATAGGAATTAGTGACCAATACTCACTCCCCTATACGATACGATGCTGCCCATGCACTAATACAGCTGTTCCTGGCATTCCAGAGCTTTTGTGTTAGTTTTTTGAATGTTTCTCCATATTTCCCCTATTCATCTTGCAAACTTTTTTACTGATGTGCAGTCTTATGCCAATTTAGGACAATCCTTTTGCAGGCTGTGGGGGATGTACTTCCCACTAACTGTATTTCCTTACATCGTTTAAGGTAATATGTATTACCACTTCTGTACACTCCTGGCATCTAGTGGCTGCATCAGCTGTAGCTTCTGTTTGTTACAAAATATAGCCTTCAGGACTGTGGGAAGTATATATCCCACTAAACAATGGTGTGTTAATGATTACTGGGAAGTATGGCTACCACCAAAGTAGTTTCTGGAAGGAGCTAGGGAAGGATACTTACTGCAAAATTGATCTGACATTTGTGGTCATTGGGAAGCATGCTTACCACCAAATTAGGGATATCTCAAAGCTTACCTCTTCTGTCTATGTCTGACATCTTGTGGTAGTACACTGCACCATGTGTATGAAAACTGCCACAACAACCAATTTGTGGTTGTTGTGGGATCACTACAGTTGTCGAAACACATTGCTTTGCTTCTGTAGTATACATTATTGTGACCTGTATCAGTTCATACCTTTATTGTGTGATAAAGTTTCAAGGAATGTTTTCATGTTATGGTAAGTAAACTTTAATATCTACACGAAGTATTTTTAAATAAAGTAAAAGAAAAGATAAAATAAAAACAGAAAACACTGTTCATTATTTTTTATATGTAATGGCAACACATAACAGCTCACAAAAGGGAAGTGGAAAATCCATTTACCACCATAGCTTTAATACCTCACAAAGGTGGCATGGTGATATATGTACCACCATAGCTTTTGGTCCTAAAGCACAAAAATAAAATTATCAAAAAATAAATGTAGTCAGTTGATCACAGTACTGATAGGATAGCAAAAAAGTTATCTTTGCTGAGTTGCTACAAAAAATGCACCCACAAAGGGTTAAAATGTCAAAGTGGGACATCATTTTTGTCCCACATACAACCTCAAATGGAGATATGCCTGTTCTCGTACCAGTCTTTGAGTTGTATGCACAAAAGACACAGAAAATAGATATCCCAGTCATCGTGTCAAACATTCACACTAAAGCTCAGCATCTTCAAAATGGTCTTATGAACATGCTCTGTCTTACCGTTGGTTTGATGGTGGAATGGGCTCGTTCTGACTTCTAAATTCGTAACAGATAGCATAGCTGAAAGAACTTCATAAGTTCTGAAATGAAGCTCATGCCCTGATCCATGAGTAAGCTATCATGCACTCCAAACTTAAATATCCAACTGTACTGGCTGCCATTGGTCTGGAATTGCTACTATTACTAGAAAGCATGAAAAGTGGTCAATTATCGTAAGTACATACCCATTCCCTGCAGGTGTTTTGTTGAATGGCCCACATATGTCAAGGCCAAGCATTTGAAATAGCTTTGATGTCTCTGATGACACCTCTGCAAAGGGATTTTCTGATGTGAAATATCTTCTCTTTTTGTGCGCAAGGTACGCAATCTCTGATATCCTGCTCCACATTGTTTTTCCTATTCCTCCACAAAAACTGTTCCACAACACTCCCATCTGTTAATTATCAGCCACCATGACCTGACAACATATGGTCATAAGCCTGTTATAACATCTCCTTTTGAAAATCTGCTGGAACCATGACATGTGGTCTGCATTTCATGATTCTGCACAACAAATTCTCATGTACATAAAGTGTGGCTATGACTTAAAAGCCTGAGAGTCTTTATGGTCTGTCTGTGCTTGTTGCCATTCCAACACACTCTTGCCCAGTATACTCAACATGGCCACTTTGCAACTTAACATGTCTGTGTTTGTCTTTTCCTACCTGGCTTATGGATTACCTCGTAATCAGATTCATTAAGCTTGAGAACTGTACACATTAGACAACTAGATGGGTCTTTCAGACCAAGCAACCACTTCAGTGACCCATGATCAGTCACAACCTTGAATCTACCATACTAGTAACACCGGAAATATGTAACACTGCATATGGTCGCTAATGTTTCCTTCGAGTTGTCATGTAGTTACTGTTCCGGCATAAAGCCAGGTGGAAACGTTAGAGCAGAGGGGGCTGTGAAATGCTGACCGACCCCTCTGCAGGTCGACAGTGCAACAGCAGCACCCTCTATAAGAAGAGGACATAAGTGTCACGCCGCTTGGCCGTGGCTCAGTTCTGTCAGTTCTATGACAAGTGTCAAGACCAGCGACCTGGATAGGAGCATCCACTGTATTAGTTCACTTGTTTTAGGACTTATTTTGTCTGTCACCCTTTGCCTGCGACACATCTGTATTTCACAAAGTTAAGTATTGTAATCATTTCCTTTTGTAGTAAACTTCATTAATACGATTTGCTTGAATTGTTTGTCTAGTGATCCAAGGAGCAGGTTTCCTAGCCACCCCATATTTGACAAGTAGGCAGGATACAACAGTTACCTTCTGCTTTATTTAACTGACTTGAAGCATATGCTACTGGCTGTTCCCATCCATTAACAGTCTGACCCAAAATATGGTGGATTGCTTTGTTAGAAGTGTATGAGACGATGAACTATTTTTCAAAATCCAATACCAGATCTGAAATCAATGCCTCCTTCAATTTCTCAAAAGCTAACTGACACTCCTGTGTCCATTGAAACTTTACACCCTTTTTAAGTAATCTGTTCAGAGGTTTGGATATTTTTGCAAAATCTTTTACAAATATATGATAGTAGTTACACAAACCAGCGAATGACTGTATCTGTTTGGTTGCTCATGGTGCTGGAAAATTTTGAATTGCTTCTGTAAGATGAGGATCGGTCTGCACACCATGGTGACTATTTGCGTGTCCCAGATAGTTAACTTTAGTTAGAGAAAAATGACGCTTGACCACGCTCAGTGTCAAATGCGCTTATCATAATCTAGTAAACACAGCTTCCAACTGTCTTACATGCTGTGGCATACCCTTTGAATAAATTATTATGTTATCAAAATACACGATAGGGGTTTTTGATAGTTTAACCTCTTGAAACTCCATCCAGTAACCGCTGAGAAGTAGCAGGTGCATTTTTAAACCCACTGGCATCCAGTTATATTCATAATAGCCACATTGTGCCATAAATGCTGTCTGTGGTCCATCTTCAAGTGCTACTTCTAAGTTATGATAACCAATTTTGAGATCCATTGTACTAAAATAATGACACTGACCCAAATTAGCTAAGGTTTCCGTAATGTTAGGGACTGGATAAGCATCTGTAATGTCTGTGCATTCAGAAACCTATAATAACAGTAAAACTTATATTTCTTTGTTGCATCCATCGATTTATTAGGGACAATACCAATGTTAGTGCTCCAGGGATTCCATCTCATAGATGCTGTTCAATGAACTCCTTTATTAGCGGCTGCAAATATCTTGCTGTGTGATACTGTTACCTATAAATTGGTGTACTATTAGGTATATGCTGCTGAGTTTCTGGTAACCACCCATTTTATGGAACAAGTCACCAAACTTTTACAATGTTTTCCACAGCTGTGTGATCACTGCCATTCAACTGACCCATTGTCTTGTGTAATGCTGCTACATTGACGGTTTACTTATGTCTGATATCCAGATTTGATCTGCCAAGGTCTGCTTCCTCTCTCACTTCTAGGGGAGCTATAACTGTACCTTTTGACAGACTAACTTCATCTCTGCTAAAATTGTTTATGCTGACTGGAACTATATATTTCCCATTAACATTAATTGCATGCACTATGCTTTCATGCAAAAAACTGTGTGAACCATCTGACTCCTCATTGCTGGAGAGTGGCTCAGCCATATACTACGAAGCCCCACAAGACAAATCAGTACCCACTGAAACCCACACCAGTTTTCCCAAAACTGCTGATATTTCATCCTATTGATCAATCTTTAAAGAACTCATGTGCAGTTTAATTGTCATCACTTTCATGACAGGTGAGCCTTGCAACATGGCTTCATTTGCAACTGTATCACCCAGTTGAAACAAAGTTCCACTGAGCTCAACCTTGTGTTGCCAAAGACTAATCCTAGCATGATATCCATTGAGAAAAGGTAGCCTGAAAATCACTGAATAGCCTTCACCCACATATGGCAAAACTTCCGTACTCAGTTTTCCCAATAGTAAACTCAAGTACCATTATACCCAGCAACTCCACACAATTATCACCAACCTATGTAACTCGTATCATGTGGGCCCAAGTCTCTTCCTGCTCACCAGGTCCAGACTGATAATGGACACGTGTGTCCTTGTGTCTATTAACAATCTCTGTTCTGCATCCCCCTTTAAGGCCACTAAGCAGCGTTTCATCTGTGCACTAACTTATGCTTTGCTATAGTCTATCAGGACTGCTTTCTAGTGGTCGGATTATTCCAGTTTTAGTTTAATGGTGGCATTCTTTCTATTCTGATGATCCAATGCTCTGTGGCCCTCTTCCCCACTCTGCTTGCCTACACTATTTCTGCATATGGCCCTTACATCCACACCTGTAACATCTGACTTCTTAAGCAAATACACAGTGATCTACCCATTGCATATGTAAAAATATGTCTCCTCCAATTACACTGCACTTCTAAGAGGTGCTGTTAAATCATGACGATTCTCAATGTGATCCCTTCATGACATTTCTGTGGGTACTCCATGCAAGAAAAGTATTATGTTCTGTTTTCTTCTTCCTGCAGTAACACCTAATTGACCTCTGCATTCTGGGTAGACACATACTTGTGCAAATTGGCTTTGTGAATTCTGTCTGAAAGTACTTCCATTGGCTCATTACATCTGAAAGTCAAAGTACTGAGCCTCTTGCAAAAACATTGTTTTCTGTTCTGTTATTGGTAAAGCTGGTGTAGTCCAGTGATGAAGTGCTTAAATGACTGTGCTTTACTGAGTGTGTAATGATACAACACATATATCTTGGCTTCCATTGTGAAATGTTAATTCACCACACAAAGGGTTACTTCACCTGACCAACCACTCATTGCAGCTGTAGTTGTAACATCATTAATAAATACTGACACAGCTTCCATTGTTTCACCAGAAAAGGGATTGATAACTGCAGCTACAGCCAGATCGGAAGAAGAAGAAGAAGAAGCCACCCCCAACTCTGTCTTATTTTCCCCAGATTCAGGCTGTGATTGAACCTGAATGGTTTCTAAAGCCTTAAATCTATGAAGGAAGTCCTCATTCTCCTGCTTCTGGTGAGAATTTTCATTTGTTAACACTTGAACTTGCTCTGGCAGATCAACAAGAGACTCTGTAGTAATACCAGCAAGTGTTTCTATCTACCATTTTATGTAATTTACCTCTTAATGTAATTAATACCAGAAACTAAGGCAAGTAACTAATGTTCTCAGTACTTACAAAACCGCATGAATTACTTTCTGAAGCGTATCATCATCCATCTACACTACGAACAATCGCGGCCCAAATGACCAACATGTCTACAAGTAAAACCTGTGGCTGCTTCAACTTTAGTGCACAGCACTTCATGCTCTGCAAGATTGCAAAAATGAGCCCGACTGAATGCCTTGAGCCCCTAATTTTGATTATTTATGCCCTTATAGCTAAGCTTCTGATGTAGGGGAGACAAGTGGCTTTGCCATATTATTTGTCCAGCAAGCTTTTCCTAGCTCGCTGTGCACTGAGCGCAGAGTACTAGGCCTGGTTAAATTAGTAATGTGTGAGTTTCTTTGTAGCATGTAAATGCTCTTAGTTACAAAGTATTACTTTGGTCTGGGTTACATTGTAATGCAACATTCATGGTTCTATGTACATTGGCTGTGACTGGTGTAGTAATCTTGTCTGCCCAGAATGTTTTAACATAATATCAGTAACACTGCTGTGGCTTAGTTGACTAGGACATTGCCCAAGCTGGCGTGTACTGCCTGGGTCCAGCTGGAATTAAACTTTAAAAATTTTAAGTTCTCATGCTGAACTTTTTCGGGGTGCAGCAAAACATAATCAGGTTGAATCATAATTGATGCATAAATGCATACAGCTGAAGGTACACAACATTGGAAGCAAAAAATTCTGAGTAAATATAGATCTACAAACGAACTGTTTGCAAGGTAATTGCGACTTTGTGGTTACTGGCCACCACTGCCTTGATTCTGTGTAAGCATCATCCCAGTTAGGAAAAGGTATCAGTACTGCTCAAAAAGTTAATAGAGATACTTTGCTAGAAGTGCAGGTGTTTTGAATGAACACGATAAAAGTTACATGACTGTGCTTGTAGTTAAAGTAGTGTTCAAAGTGTCGTCTTTGTACCCGGATGCTGGCGTGTACCAATTGCTGCAATGAGTTTCGAATTCTTCCAAATGTGCATGTATCATTTCACAAATCTTGGCAAGCATTGACAAATCTCTGCTCCAATTCTTCAACCGTGTTAACAGGAATGGTGTACATTACTCCATTAAGGTGCCCCAAACACAGAAATACATGAGGTTCACATCAAGTGATCTTGGAGGCCATGGTACAGGTCCTCCTCATCCACTCCATCCATGACCATATTGGTGCATTATATGTTGTCTCACTATAGCAGTAAATTGCTCTAAGGCAGCCCGGCAAAGTGTGACTTGCAAGCTATCCTCTCCAGTGCTTGCTTCCTCCTATGTGGAAAATGGATTTTAAAATTTTATTGAAAAATGAATGCTGGTACAAGGCATATAGTCATTAAGATTCACCAGCGCTATATGGCTTCCCTTCCTGCTCCTGCAAAGCTTCTTCTTTTTGTAATTTCAAGACCAGGGTAGACTTTATCTTCTCCAGGCATCATCTCGGAGATTGCTTCATTGATCTCCACACAAACAGATCTTCTTCTGCAAGGATGATATAGGAGTACTGGGACTCCTGCTCTTTCCAGTTTTCAAACATGCTGTATTGAATTGAGAATCTCCCTTCTGCAACACCCAAAAGTATCTTCTTCTTAGGCACAAAAATTTATTTGGGATGCTTGGACTAAATAATACTGTGCAAACTTTCAATTGCATTTTGTGTCTTGCTATCAGTGCATCTTGCCAGTAGTGCATCAGATCCAAGTCTCATATAAACAGGTAAGGGCACACCCATGGGAACCAGGACAGCTCTTTCCTATGATAACCTTTACATGGGTTGCTTAGAAGGGAGTTTCCTGGGATCCACAAACCTTCAGCCCCTGGTTTGATGAGATTTTTGGAATCTCTAAATAAATTTTCCCAGTTAAATTTCGCATGGTCCTATTTCAGTCCCAAGCCATGTTGAACTCATCATCAGCAAAGGTCAGCTACACTCTTCTGTTTGCATTAATCAGTACTTACATTTTGACAGTTGCCATTCTTTCCATGTCAAATGTTCCCTGCCACACAGCCTTGGCATTCAAGGCAAGTGAATTTGTTCAGAGGAGACTTTGCAGCAATACACCACCACTCTCACCTCAGCCTTCACGGGATGTGATTACCTCACCCACCTAGTTCAAAAGCAGATTTCCTGGACTGTCACATCCAATCCTAGTACTGCTGAGACGTCTAAAAAAACAACTTAGAAGTACACCACTTGTCACTCACTATTATCCTGGTCTCGAATGTATTAATTAGTTAAGTCACCAAGGCTATGACTTCCAAAATCATGCCCTGAAATGTAGTCCACCCTGTCCGACATTTTGCCGACCACATCCATAATAACTTTTTGTCGCCCTCCCAATCTTCGCAGTATCCTTGTCAGACCATATGCTCCTTCTGCACCCATCTCCCAGCCCTATAGCTTCTATCCCTGTGACCATCCCCGCTGTAAGACCTGCCCTATGCACTCTCATACCACCACCTACACCAGACTTGTAACTGTCAAAACATATACTATCAAAGGGAGAGCCACCTGTGAAATGATACGTCATGTACCAGCTATTATGCAAACACTGTTCGGGCTTTTACATTGGCATGACTACAACCAAGTTATCAGTAAGGATGTATAGGCAGAGGTAGAGGGTGTACACTGGCAGCACACAATATCCTGTTGCAAAGCATGCTCTACAACACGACAGTTGTGACCCTGGCACTGTTTCACCACATGTGCGATCTGGATTCTAATTCCAGACACTAGGTTCTCCAAACGCTGTAGGTGGGAAATAGCGCTGCAACATGTCCATGGTTCTGGCCACTCTCCTGGCCTTAATTTATATTTATATTAATTTCTTTAATCTCAGCATTTTTAACAGTAATTATTCCTTTCTTCACTCCCTTTTAGTTTTCTACATCTTTCATTTTCTGACCTGTCTATTTTTTGCAGCCTCCCATCCCACCTCTGTCACATTTAATGCACTTAGCTTTCAACACCTCTTGCCTAATGTTTTAGCAGAAATCTCTGTGTTCCATATTACCCTGTCTTCCACCTTTAACCTTTCAAGTTTTCATATCTTGTCCAGTGCAGTCCCCAACAATCTCAGTCTCCTTCTCATCCTGTGTGGTAAGTCTCCCCTGTCCAAGGTTCTGGGCAACTTTTCTGAAAATTACCCCTTTTCTTAAACCTCACCAGTCCTTTTTCTTCACCCCTCTTCCATCCCTTTCAACTTCCTGCCAGGAAAAGGAGCCACTGACACTGAAAGCTTGCAAACTTTAATACCTTCGTATGTGTGTTCTCCTGCCACCACATGGTGAGTAAATTATTTTTATCTATCCAATTGTGTTATAGGTGCAAGCCTCTTTTAGACAGATACTATCTTGACCACAGCATCCGTACTAAAAGGAGTGTGAATATTATTTCCATGAGGTCCTGACACTTCATGTAGTACTTGTAAGTTGAATACAACCAAATCATTTTGGCATCTAAGAGTACACACTCCAAAGGTGTGAAAGAGCTATTATTTTTTTTTTCTTTAATAATGAAGTTTTAGGTTGCTGTATCTCAGGTTGTCATTTTGGTCATTACTGTTGCTATTATTCTGGTTTGATTCTGATTATTACTATGGCCATTTTTCTATTATGATTCTCAAGACTGTTGAAAAGAAAGAATACGGAAAGCAATAGTTTCTATGAGAAGCAGGAGATTAAGTAATTTTTGCGCAATTCCCATGAATATCCCCAGTATATAATATGTAAAAAGTGGTCAAGTCAAAATAAAGGTACTAATCTTGTTTGACGTTTCTCTTGGCTCCGTGAAGCAACACAGAAGCATTTCTGTCATAATGAGTGATGAGTGTTTCAGCTACAGTGTACTTATGAAAGAATGTGCAATAGAACTGGCAAAAACATTTGTTTACAACAATGTCATTGAACATTTTAAAACAACTGTTTTGTCATGTAACACCGTAAAAAGGCGAATTGTTGTTATGGGATATAGCTTAACAGTTTAACTCCAAACTGTTGGTATTATTATGAGAGTGCTGATCCAACAGATCTTTGCCAACTACTAAATTTTATTTGTGCAATAACAAATGACTGAAGAGTTTTGCTCTTGTTAGTTACTTACGACAGTAGGTTTGGATATTTGTAATATAGTTACAAAGTGCGTTAATGAAGTTGGTGATTAAAAAAAAAAAATGCTGTGCAATTGGAACTGAAAGTGTACCAATTGTGGTTGGTACCAACAATGGTTTCATTGGTCAATTAAGAAGAAATGGAATAAATGCTTTAGTTTTCATGCATTATTCATCAGTGTGTGGGAAAAGTGTCAGAGTGCTATTTGCGACAAAAGATCTAAAGAAAATTACAGGTGTGGTATGTGGACAAAATCGATTAATATCTCATTGTAAATTTAAACATTTTTAGAAGAAGCTGACAGAATACTGAGACATACTTCTTCATTCCAAAATTTGTTGGTTGGGTGCAGGAAAATATTTAGTCCCGTTTTCTTGCACTTAGAAAAGAACTCTTTTGAGTTTTAAATAAAGAAGTAAAATTGCCTGTTATATAATTTGAAAATAAGCTGAAGGACTCGCCCTTTTTTTAAATCACAATTAGCATTTTTAACAGATTTTGCAAATCATTTAAATAATTTGTATTTGCAAGGAAAGGAATGCACTATTTCTGATATGTTTACAGACATTAACTGATTCTGATATAAACTAGATTAGATTAGATTTAGTTTCATTCCAATTGATCCGTAGTGAGGAGGTCCTCCAGGATGTAGAACATGTCAGAAAAACAACAATACATGACAAATATTTACAACTCAAACAAATAAGCTAATGTACCATTCCACAGGTCCCTTTTATTTATTTATAAGGTAATAAGCGTGTAATACAACTACAATGAATACATTACTGCACTGAAAGCACTGAAATGGTGCAGAAGTTAGATTGTACTTACGCACACACACACACACACACACACACACACACACACACACACACACACACACACATTTATTTACAATGAACACATTATTGCACTGAAATTGTGCAGAAGTTATATTGTGCTTGTATATGTACACACACACACAAATCAGTTGGTTCTACTGAGAAATTCATCAATGGAGTAGAAGGAGTTGGCCACCAATAAATCCTTTAGGCTTCTCTTAAACTGAATTTCATTGGCTGTTGAGCTTTTTATGGCTGCTGGCAAGTTATTGGAAATGTGTGATCCTGAATAATGCACACCTCTTTGTACAAGACTAAGTGACTTCAAATCCTTGTGAAGATTATTCTTATTTCTAGTATTGATTCCATGAATTGAGCTGTTGGTTTGAAAAAGTGATATATTTTTAATGACAAATTTCATTAAAGAATATATATATATATATATATATATATATATTGGGAAGCAGTAGTTAGTATCCCTAGTTCCCTAAACAGGCCTCTGCAGGATGTTCTTGAGTTCACATCACATATAACTCTTACTGCACGTTTTTGTGCCCAGAAAACTTTAGCTTGACTTGATGAAGTACCCCAAAAAATAATCCCATATGACATTATGGAATGAAATTAAGCATAGTATGCCAGCTTTTTCATTTTTATATCCCCTATGTCTGACACAATTCACATTGCAAATAGAGATTTGTTAAGACGCTTCAGCAGTTCTGTGGTGTGCTTTTCCCGGTTGAATTTATTATCCAGCTGTAATCCCAAGAATTTAACACTGTCCACTTCTTCTATCTGCTTTTCATCATATGTTAGGCATATACTCGTGGGACACCCCTTACGAGTTCTGAACTGCATGTAGTGTGTTTTTTCAAAGTTTAGTGACAAGGAATTGGCTAGGAACCAGTGATTAATGTCCACAAATATTTTACTAGCCGACCTTTCTAAGACTACACTTGATTTGCTATTTATTGCAATGTTTGTATCATCGGCAAACAAAATGACCTTGGCATCTGGTAATGTTACTGATGAAAGGTCACAGATATACACTAATATTTTTTTAATTGCAACTAAACAAGGAAACATTTGTGTGATTTCTTGAGTTGCTGTGAGTTGAAAGAAGAATACAAGGAAGTAAAATTTTCGAGTTTTACCTCCATTGTTGATCAATCTCCAATGAATTTCATAGCCATTTTAAAGATTTTAAGTCTCTAGAGCCAGATATCATTCTCTTTCATAATCCAATGAAAATTAGTCTTGGAAATGGTCTTAAAGAAGAAGTATGCAATTTACCAAATGATCTGTTAATGTTATCCAGAACAGAAACAGAAGTCACAATTTGGAAGTCGGCCCACAAGATCAATACCCAAAACTTGCAGACTTTCCTCTTAAAATAAAATCTTTTTCCAGTTCAACACACATTTGTGGAATTAAATTTTCTTCAATGAAATACATTAATTCTGTTCAGTGTAATGCAGTGACCAATGACTCACTAGAACATCAACTTCGTTTTGCTATAATGCAAATTAAAATCATTATTGGAGTGCTTGTGAGAACCAAGTGAATAAATCTAACCCAAATAGTTATATATGTCATTAATGTAAGTACAAGAGTTTGAGACACATAACCAACAAAAATAAAGGTTTTAGCAGAATATATGTTATGATGTTTGCGTACAAGAAGTGGGTAAGGCTTGCGACCGATGATGACTGACAGTCATCCATGCAGTTGGCTGACTTGGCTATGGCAAGACAATGACAGCACCACACAAGTCAAGTTGGAGGGGCAAGCACTTGCAGGAGGGGAGTGGCCTGTGAGCCATGCTTTGCCAGGCCTGCTCTAAGGGAATATACTCAAGCAATTTGCAAGATGATGCCACAGGAACCAAAGGTAATTCGATCATTGAGTTTGCTTGGTAATATGTACAGCCCAGTAAGATGATCATCTAGTATCCCTAACCAAAAACAAAATGACCTTGCTGATGCGGAGACTTATGCACAGTATGTGGTTTGGAGCTGAATGACTCCCAATGTGGAAGTTGTGATACACACACCACCATGTGTGAAGGCTGCTTCACGTGTAAACAAAATGTTATTGTCAAACATAGGGTTGCCTACAGCTTGTTGCTGCATCCGCTAACAGAATATTAGTCTAGGACTGAAGTCTGCCTCACTAAGACACTGAACTTGTTGGGGGTGGTATGGACACATTGCATTGCGATGCATTATCTCCAAACTCTACTGTGGCTAATTTCAGGAATTTGTGTGGCAAGTCTCCTTGTCGAGATTCCTGGAGAATATTCATCTTCAAGTAAAGGTGTAATTCATGCAGGCCTAACCACTCCTGCAGCATGTGCAAAACTCACAGTTTCTTAGAGGCACTGATGCATCCTTGTAAATGTTCTGACTCTCAGGGTTCCTTCAGGCAGGGTATATGTCTTGTTACAAGCATGTGTTGAATTGCTGTTAGCCTTACCATACATAAAATGCAGATCCGCATACTCCTCATTATTGTAATGTTGCATTTCACCACCAATGCCTGTACAATAAAACTGACACTCTGCAAACAGCTGACATGAGTGGCACTCTGACTGTGTGCTGTACTGTCGTATCCATTCTGCTTACAGCTCCATGTCCCAAAAATGTGAATGTACACTACACCATAGACCAGTGTGGAATGTTTACACAGAATCATGTTACTAGTGGCTGGTAACCACAGCACTGCAATCATCTCACAAATAGTTTGTTTGTGGACCTATGTTTACTGAGACATTTTGCTTCTAGTATTGTGTACTTTCAACTGTATGCCTTTTCACCATTAATTATGATACAGCCTATATATGTGTGTAAATTATGGTACAGCCTGTGTGTGTGTGTGTGTGTGTGTGTGTGTGTGTGTGTGTGTTTTAATTGGTGATGAATAGAGCAACAATATGAAATAATGTACACAAAATTTTACGATCAGTAGAACTGAATGATATTGGCCACACTTTTAACAGGCTAACTGAAGTTTTGGACAGAATTTCAGCTTTTTTATGTGCAGTTGTGAACATAAATACAGGTGGAAAGGATGAAATTAGTAACAATTTCGAGAGTGTTTTGAATATGTTTGACATCACCCAATTTTTAAAAGCTGGAATCAGGGTAACCTAAACTTTAGCATTAGTCTTAGACCAAGTACTTACAGATATCAATAGTGAAAGTTGCGGTATATATATAAAAGATCTTGATCTGTCATTAAGGCCAGGTAATGAAGCTAAAGGCATGTTTGGAAAAATCCCATAAAACTGCAGGCTTAGAAGAGAATCATCTCTAAGCCTAAAATAAATATGTTTTCAATGGGATATTGACAAATCAAACCTGAGATGAGCTATGTACAGAAAACAATGTAGATGCTAACTACAATGCAGCACTTTCACAAGGTAGATTGTGTAACAGGCACATTTTTTGACCTGTGAAAGGTGTTTGACACTATCAACCATGAAACATTACTAAAGAGGATGTTTAGAGGAATAGTTAATGAGTGGCCCCATGCATACTCGGAAAATAGAGTGCAAAAGGTAGAGATAGCCCGCACTTCAGATGATGCTAGATTTTTAGTGAAACATTATCAGACCCCACACACATTATCACATGTGTTTCTAATGGGAGTATACCAGGGCCAGTTCTGTTCTTGATATATATCAATGACTTCCCAAAAAATAGAAGTTATGAAAAAAAATTATCTTTATTGATGACAGCAACATTACAGTCACTGATAAAATATTGTACCTAGTTGAGAAGGCTAATGAAACCTCACAGATATCTACAGTTGGGCAGTTGTAATCAATTAGCATTGAATGTAAAGAAAGCTAATAGCCTGAATTTCAACTTGAAGATGAAAAATAACTGTCACTTTGATCATAAATGATAAACCTGTAGGCTTTGTAACAAAAATTTAAGTTTTCAAAGATTAATATTGATTGTCAGTTGACATGAATTTAACACACAGTGATCCTGGCAAAGAGAATGTCATCAGCATGTTATGTCTTTAAAGTTCTATCTCTAATGCCTTCTGGTTACATACGTTCAATTCTCAGCTGTGGAGTTCTGTTCTGACTGACATAATCAATGATTTAAGTTTGTTGTGACATATCAGTACAATCAATTTTTTTCAATTTCTAAGAAAATTCTTTACTGTCATGCTCACATATGAGTTCCAGATCCATTATGATATTCCAAAGGTGTATTAAGATCTTACTCCAGTTATATTAAAATATATTACTCGAGTGCTCTACTAACACTTCCATGTCCTGACTGTATATACCTTTCACTATAGAAGTGTTTCTTAATTTTTTACATTGTTGTCACTAACTGAACACATGAGCTGACACACTTGCAGATATACTGGAATCATGTTTTAGACAAGTGGAGATGAAGTCATTGAGAGCTATCGTGTATTAGATTTTGTGTTCTTTTCCAAAATCACTGTAGGTAGCTGCAGGGATGGTTCTTTTGATAATGCCACTGCCATTTGTCAGTTTTTAAACACAACTTTAAAATAATGAAATGTAAATTAGCTTTATCACTAAGCCAATGTATTTATAGTAATCATCTGCTGTGGTAAACAAAATAAATGAGACATATTAGATGAAGTCAATATGATTACTGAGCAATGTGGCACACTGGTTCAGACACTGGATTCGCTTTCATGGAAACTGGGGTTCAAATCTCCATCTAACCATTTCCAAAATTGTTTAAGACCAATGCCATAATAGTTTCTAGGAAAGAGATGTGCTCAGTTTCCTTCTGCGTCCTTCCTCAGTCTCAGCTTGTGCACCATCTCTAATGACTTTGTTATCAATGGTATGCTAAATCCTCATCCTCCTTGCTTTCTTTTCCCTATATGATGATTTACATGTTGCCACTGCAAAACTAATGCTTGAAGCAAGTAGTTTATTAAGATATAATTTTATTTAAACAATTTTTTCTATATTTTAGTATGTTGGATGGCCTTTATATTAAATCATTGTTAGGGAAACTGCACAAAGCATAGCCATTGCACAGCAGTTATTTACAAGAAAGTATTGTGTTAGCAGCGCTATTGCGGTTCATATTCCATAAATCCATTTTTGCATGGTAAAACATGGATATGAAATGAGTGAACACATTTACATAATTCATTAATATGTTTGCATCATTAGGGTCCATGAACAAAGATTAAGAATACAAATTAGAAAATAATAATAATGAAAAAAAAAAACACTCTGTAAGTTCTAATTACAATCACAAACATAGGTTAAGATAAAATTTTCAGGTATTATCTAAATCAATTAAAAAACACTGTCTTCTTGATTTACAGAACACAGTTTAATTAACACAGCAAGATACATTAAAGCAAGAATACACAGAAATACATGGGGAATAATCTTATCTATCTCTGCTAAAGAATTCATCTAGAGAATAGAAACTTTTTTCAAGAAAGAACTCTTTTAGCTTACTTTTAAATAGTATTTTATTACACTGTAACACCAAATATTACTTGGAAGTGTGTTGAAGATTTTTAAGTGCATGTGTATTTTACATCTTTTTGCCTCGGAGACAAATTTTTCGGGTCACAATGTACATCACATTTCCTTCTGGTGTTATGATGATTCATTTAATATTGATAAGGATTGTGAAGCATGAATATCATGATTTAAAAGAGATATTGGCCAACGGCCTTGCTGCTGGGGTAACACCGGTTCCCGTCATACCACTGAAGTTAAGCACTGTTGGGCTGGGCTAGCACTTGGATGGGTGACCATCCGGTCTGCCATGCAATGTCGGCAAGTGGAGTGCACTCAGCCCTTGTGAGGCAAACTGAAGAGCTACTAGATTGAGAAGTAGTGGCTCTGGTCTGAGAAACTGACTTACGGCCAGGAGAGCGGTGTGCTGACCACATGCCCCTCCATATCCGTACCCAGTGACGCCTATGGGCTAAGGATGACACGGCGGCCAGTTGGTACCATTTGGCCTTCATGGCCTGTTCGGAAAGAGTTTAGTTTTTAAAAGATATATTGTGAGGAATTGGATGGTATCCCTATTTGCTTAAAAAGATTATGATGTGTGGCTCTTGGAGTTGCTCTACACAAAATTTGGAAAACCTTTTTATGACTTGCAGAGACTTTTTTCAACAGTTGTGAATTGCTCCAGTTTATTCCATAACACACAAGTGAATGGAAGTAGCCAAAATAGGCAGATTTTGAGATATTGGTGTCTCCAGTTTTGGTGCTTATCCAGATGGCAGATGTTACTGAGCTAAGTGTTTTCTGGGCTTGGTGGATGTGGTGTTCACAGATAAGCATGTGATCTATATGGACACCTAAGAATTTTGAACACTGTACCCTCTGCATCTGCTGCCTCTCACATGCAGTGTTTATCTCCTGTTGGCTATTTTGTGATCAGAATGGAAATGAATGTAATGGGTTTGGTTAGGTTTATCGATAGAGAATTTTCTGTGAACCTGTTGAGAACATCTGCAAGTATTTGATTGACATCTAACTCTGGGTCAGTGGATGTTTTATTATCTATCACAATATTTGTGTCATTTGCAAACATTGTAAAGTTGCTTGGTTTGTTTGAGGACAGAGGCAGGTTGTTAATATATGTGAGAAATAGCAGGGGACCAGGACAGAACCTTGTGGAACTCCATAATGTACTGTTCCCCAGTTGGACTCTGCCCTCGTAGCTGCATGTTGTTACCATCTAACACTATTTTCTGTTGAAAGCATAGGCATCCATGGTCACTGTCACAGTCAATAAAATTCTTCTGGGTCTGTGACTGCATTGTCAATGAGTAAAACTTCCAATGTTACAGCCACTATTGCAAGTGATGTTCCTCAGGGTGCCTTTTTTTCCATACTGCTGAATGAGAAAAGTGTGATTCTTATATGCTGTCAGAAGAGGCTATTATCAGACTCTGATGAGAAGTAGGGGTTTTGGACATCCTTTATTGGTGTTTTCAATATTGTTTCTAACATTGGTGGAAATAGACGTTTTTGACTGGTGTTTGCTTTATTGCTTGCCACTGATGGAAATAGGCAAATGAGAATTGGGTGGCAGTTGTGACATAGCATTGTTTACTTCCTGCCAAGTGCCAGCTAAGATGTGCCAGTACTCGATGTATCTGTGGCTGCTGTGGTCTGCTGCATTCCTGTGTATCTTGCTTTGCCTGACCTACGATTCTGTAGCACTGTTGCTGCTGTCAACCAAGACACCGGAAGTCAGTACCCACCCTCTCTGTTCACTTTGTCACCTCACTTAGCTATTTCTATCAATTTTCTAGTCTTCCTCTTGAGGGCAAGAGGTTGTTTCTCCATTATGTGGGTTCTCGAAATCCTATCTGTTTGTCTAACTCGTCCTCGCAGAACACCAGGATGAGTGCAACAAACAGGTAGAATTTCAAGAAGCTCGCATACTGGCAAATCAGCCTCTTCCCTTTACGTGGAAGATTAGAGAGGCAATTGTAATAGATAAATAAGCAACCTGTCAGCATGAATAGAGAGGGTGGGTACTGACTTCTGGCATCTTGGTTGCCAGCAGGCAGTAACAGCACCATGCAACGGCAGCTCATGCATAGCAACACACACAGAGATGCAAGGGAGGGGGGACCACACCGGTCTCAGGTACACAGGGTACTGGCATGCCTCAGCCAGCACTTGGCAGCAGGTAGACTGCAGTACATCACAACTGCCATCCATTTGCTATTCGTCTGTTTCCATCTGTGGCAAGCTACAAAGCAAACACAAATCAGGAATGTCTACTCTCACCAGTGTAAAGAAATAATGAAATATAAAGGATGTCTAACACCACCCCTCCTCATCGTCAATAGTCTATTAGAATTTGATAACAGTCTCTTCTGCCAGTATATAAGAACCACACTTTTATCATTCAGTAGTAAGGAAAAAAAAATATCCTGTGGAAGGCCACTTACAATAGTGGCCAGAATGTTGGAGTTTTCCACACTGAAAATGCAGTCGCAGACCCAGAAGAATTTTATTTACTATTTTCCGTTGTCTGCCCTGTATATAGGACCAGAGCCAGTTACCTATTTGTCCTCGGATTCCATAGTGACATGCTTTCTCCGTAAGTATTCTGTGATTAACACATTCAAAGGCCTTAGACAGGTCACAAAATATGTCAATGCAATAGCTCCTTGTCAAGGCATTACAAAATGCTGTTGGTCAACAAAAATATAGCTTCAGTTGTGGAGATACCTTCTCTGAATCAAAACTGGTGTTTACTAATTATTGTGAAGTGTTTTAGGTGATTGACTATCCTCGGCGTATATTAATTTTTAGAGGACTTCAGAAAATGCTGTCAAAAGAGTGACAGGGTGATAATTTGTAACATGTGTGAGGCATCACTTTTTTTTTGTTGAGGGGCTTTACAGTAGTCATACTGTCAGGTAAGATACCTTGTTTGAGAGAGGAATTGAATATATGAGTTAGCACTTTACTGAACTGACTGCAGCAGACTTTTAGCTGTTTGCAGGAAATAGTGTCAACAGCAGTTGAATTTTTTACTTCTTAAAGAAATTATGATTTTTCTTATCTCCTGTACTGTTATAGACCCATGCCTATTTACTCTAAAGAATTAGGGAAATTATCTACTAGTATTTTTATGGCCCTTTCTAAGGAGCCATTGTGTCCTGTTTTCTCAGCAATACTTTAAAAATGTTCATTAAATGTTTTTGCCAAAATCTCCTGATTTTGTACTTGTTCAGAACTGTTTTGTATCCTACTGAGGCAATTTGCACCAGTCTCACTCATTATCATTTCCCATTTTGATTTTGTTACTAGATTTATTAATTTCGGAACATACATACAAACTTTTCAACTTCTGAATAATTGTATTTAATATTTTACATTATTTTTATAGCAGTTTAACTAATTGGGGTTGTCTGAATTTCTGGAAGCAATGTACAGCTCTCACTTCCTTTTGCATGAAATCTTAATACCAGCGGTTCTTCAGGTCTTTTGATGAGTTTTTGGTCTGAGTCGTTATGTATCATTTTTGGGAATTTACTTTGAACTATCAGTGCCACTCATTACTGAAAAGATTGTGCTTGGAACTGGCATTATTTAAATTATACACAGTTCTCCAATCCGTGTCTTGGAGATGATTTAAAAGCTGTATAGTTTCATCATTAATCATCTTAGCTATTTTCCAGTGGGTGCCACTTTTATTCTAATAGGTTCTTGCGCTATTAATAGTGAGTCTTTGTCCATCATCCTCAGAGAGACCATTCAGGATTTGTCTGGTAATTGTATCACCTAGTTTGGTCTGGTCTATAAATATATTGTCAGTTAGTATGCTTGTAAATGAAGTTATTCTAGTAGGGGAACTAACTACAGAAGTTGATTGTATGTGAACATCAAATTTTCCAGGTCTGATATGTCTCTGGAATTCATTAGAAAGTTTACATTGATGTCCTAAAGCACTATTTCTCTTCTGTGTCAGACTATGTGTATTAGGAGTGTGTTTAACTGCTTAATGAAAAAGACTCAAGTTCCCTGAAGGTGTTCTGTATTCTGTTATTACTGACATGTGAGAATTATTGTAATCATATCTTCTATGGCACACACTTCCAAATTTTGTTCTAAGCAATAATTCTGCACATAAATTGCCCTACATCTGACATTGTTTTTAATATAGATGGCAGCACTACCTTTTTCTTTATGTTTTCTACAGAATAACATTGCTAAGTAGTAATTATTTATCCCAAGTTTTTTCTGTACGAGAATTAATACGGTGAGAATTAATATGGTGCTCACTAAAACACAGAAAATGGGCATAACCTATACCTCGTGACTCATGGACACTGATTATAAGTTCATTGACAGTACTGCAGAGGCTTCTAATGTTTTGCTGATAAATTTCCAGTTTTGTTTTGCAGAAAGAGTTACAGATTTTTCTCTAAAAAAAAAAAATTCATTTGAAGGTCTGGGCTAGGTATTTTTCACTACTGATTTCTCCGATGTGTTCTGTTTCCATACACTGAAACATTGGGAAGAAGCAGTCTTATCTTATTTTTCACCAGCCAGTTGTCAAATGTAGTCTGTTTATACCCATCCCTACAATTTTCTTGTGTTGTAGTGCAATCTTTGTTCAAATCTGATTGTCCTGAGTTCACCTTATCCTTGCATTTGCAGTGATGACACAAATGATAGTTACTATACGATTTTTCCCATTCTAGTTGAGGTGAAAGCCATAGTGGTCTAAAGTTCTTTATCAAATTTGTATACTACAGTCCTATGAATATTTGCAAAACTGTTGCAGGTTTCAGCATATTACTGCCTTGTTTGCATATGAGGATTGTATTAAGTCATGTCTGTGTGGAATATAAGTACAATTACATTAGAATGCTTCAGGTGGTTTAGAGCTGTTCTTTAGACCTTAACAGCATGCAGACATTTGTTGTATGCAACATCATTTCAAGCACCACAATCACAATGTACTCTTCCTTCATTATCTTTTGAGAAAGATCAGTTGCTGTTCATTGGTCAATGCGAGCACCTAGCTTGATATAATCTGAGGCCCTTACCTAATTGTTAGCATTATTTTTTGTTTTGAGGACAACACCTCTAAGATAACTATCACCTAGTAAAAATAAATTGTTTGTTCCAGCAGCATTTGGTGTATTACTTACATTTTCCTTCTTTTTGGGCATGGGAATCATATTGTTTTTATTTTTGATTTGTGATTGTAGCTGGGTGAACACACAGTTTGCCTAGCTTTTCCTCCTATCATATAATTTGATCATAAGTCGATCAAGTTCTTTGATGCAGCACATGAGAATTTTTTGCTATATACGACACAGTATATATGCTACGATTTGTGCAGCGAGCAGAATATGTTAGGGTGCTGGTATTAGTAGCATTATCTTTGGCTGATAGTATTACTGCCTCTTGTTTGTTTTCCCCCTGCCACCTGTGCTTTGAAAAATCAATATTTACTTTTGTGAATCATCTTCCTATCTTCTTACAGTTGTTCTTCTTCCTCCTCTTCCTCTCTGTTCATATTGTCTCCTCATTGAGTGTTAACTGTACGCAGATGTCTGCATAGTAATGGTGTGCATCTCTTTTTTCAGATTGTGTCACTCTCAAAGGTTAAAACTCCTGGAAAATTGCAGAAATTTATTACAAATTTTTTCAGGGTTCTTACAATAGGAATGACTGCAATAGCAACACAGGTGCCTTCTGTGAGTAACTTTGAATATGCAAAATAAATGTAGCTTTAGCTTACTAATTTCTTATGAAAATGCACAAATTTTATTCTTGTGCACAAAATATGTTATGCTCTTGCATTTTTTTGTTTCCATTAAGCATGTTGTGTTACTCTGCACTATTTTATTGTTTTATAAAAATGAACCATATTTTTTCTGAATCTCAAAAACACTATTAATTTCTGTGACAAGATTAATTTCTAGCAGCGCAATGTTGTTGTTTTGTTGCGAAAGTTATAAGATTTATGAGGGTGTGCTGAAAAGTGGTGCCTCCAAATTTTTTATTCTGTTTTCAAAATTTGTTGAGATATTACATGTCATTCATATTACCAGTTGATTTTCCCTCTTTACTGACTTAAGCTGCAAACTTTTGCTGCTAGAAGGCTCAGAATTGTAGCGTGTAACATGGAAGTGTGTGAGAAACAGCATGCTGTAATCGAGTTTCTAACTGCAGAATAGTTCATCCATATGTGGACCACCATCACCTTCAGCATTACAATGCCAGACGACACACAAGAGTGCTGCAACAACTGCAACAATATGTCTTGGGTCCACTGTCATCAATCACCTTCCATACAGTCCTGACTTGGCTCCATCCAATTTCCATCTGTTTCCAAAAGTTAAGGAACACGTTAAAGGACTTTACTTTGGTAGTGATGAAGCGATGCAAGCAGAGGTGAGATTGTGGCTCCATAAACATATTTATTTATACATATTTACTACTCCTCTGGTTGTGTTTTAAGTTTTGGAAACAGATGAAAATCAGATGGGGCCAAGTTGGGACTTCACGGAGGATGATCAATGACATGAACCAAAGGCATTGGAGTGTTACAGATGTCACAGTGCTTGGATGTGTGGTCTGGCATTGTCTTGCTGAATGAGAGGATGCTCCGTGTGTGTGGACAAACTCTTCTGAAGCTAGAAGCTTGATTACTGCACACTGTTTTGTACACACCAAATTAGTAGCATTGCACAGTGCCAAGCTACTCACTACAGTTTGGACCACTGTAGTAGCAGAGGGCTGCGAAAGTTGACCAAGTAACATGTGTGACATGTTATTCCTGAACTGACCTTGACAACAGAATAAAGAATTCGGGACCATTACTTTTCAGTGTGACCTCGTACCACTTCTACCACCTGCCTGGATTGGCTAGTGGGCCAGGAGGATGCCCTGCCTCATATGGTTTTCACACACCTATGACTTGCCATTGGCATGTATCAACTTCTACTGAACCTCATCAGTACATGTGAACTTTGCACATGCTGTGAAATCCAATGGCAGTGCCTGTGCCAGCACCAGTCTCTAATCGCTGTGACATTTGGTAAGCAGAGCCACATGTGTGAGCTATAGTGAGAAGATGCTTCTAGATGCAATGGTTGCTCACCAGTTGAATCGTCTAGTGGATAGCTGCTTTATGGGCCGCATGTCCTCTGTTAACAATTCACGATAGTTGACAGTGATGCCTGTTATCATGACATTTCTAACTATGGCAGTTAACCCAGCTGGCAGAAAAGTTTCTCCAAGTCTGTGAGCTCACCATAGGCTATTGGCAGGTAGCATTCGAGGTATCTGCATGGCCTTGGAGATAAAGTAACCAAAGTATTGGGCATCCTTGATAAGGCTGTGACCTTTCAGTGGTGTAGCACACCTTGCCTATCCTGTGCACAGATTTCTCATCAGTATCCAGTTTGCTGTACCATTTCCATGAAAGGCCAAATTGTTCTGTTTACCTTCTTGACAGGAGTCCTCTCTCTCTCTCTCTCTCTCTCTCTCTCTCTCCTCTCTCTCTCTCTCTCTCCCCCCCCCCTCTCCTTCCCCTCCCCTCCCTCCTCCTCCTCCTCCTCCTCCTCCTCCTCCTCCTTCCCCCCTCCCTCCAGTATATCTATGATCTCCAATTCAATTGCTCATGAGGGTATAGTTCATAAGATTTGCTATGGTTACATGATTGCAGTTGTGAAAATAAGACATTAGGGCATGATATTGTAAAATATGGCTATACATGATTGAAAGAAGTGGCTCAGCATCTCCATAACATTCAATAAGCTCAAAATCTAGCACTGTCAAATGCTGGGATGCCAGATGGTGTGTTCCTCAAAGAGCTCAACTAGATAGGGCTTGATTTGAGTTATGGAGATGGTTGATACATGAATAGAGTAGGTTGAAAGTCCCAGGTGGATGCATTGGACAGATTCCTGCACCTGTGGCTCTTCAGGAATATTTATCATGGGGCAAGAAGTTGGTTAGCAAGGGTTGGTGACATGTGGGTGTGCATTGCTGTATCATGGACTTGTTTGTACGTGATACCATCAGAGGAGAAGTAATTGTGGATTAGTATATACCAGGTCATGGTGACGAGAGAGAGGTTGTATGTTTTGGGTCATTTGGGCATTGGGTAAGGTAGTGTGGAGTAGGCTATGAGCATAAGCACAAGTTGGTAAACGAAAAGAAAATGTGAAAAATAAGTAGAGGAAATGGTTGGTGTCATTTATGTAAGAGGGTAGGTTACAGGTAATAGGCTGATGATGATCGTCTCCAAGGGAAAAATTCTCCCTGCTGGGACACAGGAAACAGTTACGGTGGAATGTCCTGGATGGTTGGGTTTATGTACTACAGGGGGTTCAGTAAACAGCCACAGTGGAAGATCATGGGTGGTTGGGTTGAAGTACTTCAGGAAGCATGTAGAAGGAAGTAGTGCAAGGAGTGGTGGGGTGAGGTGGGAGATAGACTCAGGGGAAAGGTTCTGGGGTGACACTAGAGTTTTGAGGAGAGGCTGTAGATTCTGCTGGTTTTCTGGAACAGATCACTACAGCAGGCTTGTTAGTGTATGTATCTGACAACTGGTAGAGTCCTTCCACCAGTTAATCCCTACACTTCTTGGAGCCTTTGTCAACAGTTGGGATTATGAGGTCGGGACCTATTTTTAGGTGATGGGTTGCAGTTCATTCTGAGGATGTGACTTTGGGACCCTGTTGAAGAATTTGGAGAATAATAAGTTTGACATTAGGAAATCCTGGATAGTTAACTTGGGAAGATTATGGAGTAGTGGGATGGATCACTGTTAGACGGAGGACTAAATTGAGCAAGGCAGGGTTTGATATTGGTTATTAGTTTTGGATTGAATCTGGTTGGTAAGGTTAGTGGCGAAATAACACACTATAGGGGCTGGGGAAAGGAGAGAAGTTCTTAAACAAGCCCAGCATTTTTGAATTTGGGAATGTGAAGAAAGGTAAGGCCTTTGGAAAGAATGGAAACTTTTTTAGGACTGATGTTTTTGGAGGACTGGTTCATGACTGTATTTGAGGTTCGGGGTTCTGTCAGTTGTGGAAGGCAAGGTTTGACAGATCTGAGGAGATGTTTAATGGAGGCTTTTGTTGTGGTGATGGATGGGAGTATGAAGTGAATAGATTGGACAGTTCTTTGAGGTGATATTGTGCATGAGATCGACAGGAGGTGCAAAATGGTTAAGCAAGGATGGCTAGAGGACAAATGTAAGGATGTAGAGGCTTATCTCACCAGGGGTAAGATAGATACTGCCTACAGGAATATTAAAGAGACCTTTGGAGAAAAGAGAACCACTTGTATGAATATCAAGAGCTCAGATGGAAACCCAGTTCTAAGCAAAGAAGGGAAAGCAGAAAGGTGGAAGGAGTATATAGAGAGTCTGTACAAGGGCGATGTACTTGAGGACAATATTATGGAAATGGAAGAGGCTGTAGATGAAGGTGAAATGGGAGATATGATACTGCGTGAAAGGTTTGACAAAGCACTGAAAGACCTGAGTCGAAACAAGGCCCTGGGAGTAGACAGCATTCCATTAGAACTACTGACAGCCTTGGGAGAGCCAGTCCTGACAAAACTCTACCATCTGGTGAGCAAGATATACGAGACAGGCGAAATACCCTCAAATTTCAAGAAGAATATAATAATTCCAATCCCAAAGAAAGCAGGTGTTGACAAATGCATAAATTACCGAACTATCAGTTTAATAAGTCACAGTTGCAAAATACTAACGTGAATTCTTTACAGACGAATGGAAAAACTAGTAGAAACCAACCTCGGGGAAGATCAGTTTGGATTCCGTAGAAATATTGGAACACAGGAGGCAATACTGACCCTACGACTTATCTTAGAAGAAAGATTAAGGAAAGGCAAACCTGTGTTTCTAGCATTTGTAGGCTTAGAAAAAGCTTTTGACAACGTTGACTGGCATACTCTCTTTCAAATTCTGAAGGCGGCAGGGGTAAAATACAGAGAGTGAGAGGCTATTTACAATTTGTACAGAAACCAAGATGGTAGTTATGAGAGTCGAGGGACACGAAAGGGAAGCAGTGGTTGGGAAGGGAGTGAGACAGGGTTGTAGCCTCTCCCTGATGTTATTCAATCTGTATATTGAGCAAGCAGTGAAGGAAACAAAAGGAAAATTTGGAGTAGGTATTAAAATCCATGGAGAAGAAATAAAAACTTTGAGGTTTGCTGATGACATTGCAATTCTGTCAGAGACAGCAAAGGACTTGGAAGAGCAGTTGAACGGAATGGACAGTGTCTTGAAAGGAGGGTATAAGATGAACATCAACAAAAGCAAAACGAGGATAATGGAATGTAGTTGAATTAAGTCAGGTGATGCTGAGGGAATTAGATTAGGAAATGAGACACTTAAAGTAGTAAAGGAGTTTTGCTATTTGGGGAGCAAAATAACTAATGATGTTCGAAGTAGAGAGGATATAAAATGTAGACTGGCAATGGCAAGGAAAGCGTTTCTGAAGAAGCGAAATTTGTTAACAATGAGAATTGATTTAAGTGTCAGGAAGTCGTTTCTGAAAGTATGGAGTGTAGCCATGTATGGAAGTGAAATATGGATGATAAATAGTTTAGACAAGAAGAGAATAGAAGCTTTTGAAATGTGGTGCTACAGAAGAATGCTGAAGATTAGATGGGTAGATCACATAACTAATGAGGAGGTATTGAATAGGATTGGGAAGAAGAGAAGTTTGTGGCACAACTTGACTAGAAGAACGGATCGGTTGGTATACACTAAGCAGATTCAGTAGGATTTAGGTTGCAGTAGTTACTGGGAGATGAAGAAGCTTGCACAGGATAGAGTAGTATGGAGAGCTGCATCAAACCAATCTCAGGACTGAAGACCACAAGAACAACAACAACAACATTGTGCATGCTGCTCCAGTTCTTGGAGGACAAATGTTTCAATCTGGGAAATGAGATGCGGGAGTTTGGGACCACATAGCAAGAGGAGTTTATGGATGAAGAAAGTTAGTACAAGGGCCTTGGACCTGAGTCATTGGTTTTGCAAGGCTAGGTTTGTGAGGTCATTGTGGATGGACAGGTTGCAGATGGAGATAGGTAATTTGATGCCCAGGCCATTTTGGGGGGGTTCCAAAAGCTAGGCAGTAACACAGGAACAGTATGTGGGACTGGATTCTGGCTATGGATAGGGAAACTTTTCTGTATTGGCACAGATGGAAGGAGCAAGTCACAGAAAAGATGAAACTAATGTAGTAAAGTGAAAAAAGATTAAACCTGAAGACCTGAGTAAGTATACTGAAAAATAACATGAAAACAAATTACAATTTACACCGAAACAGGATGAAATCAGACTGAAACTACAAATAAAAAAACAATAATAGAGTGAGGTGCATGTCAGTGGGTGGGATGTATGGGAAGGGAGGGACATCAGGTGTAATTCAATTGGATGAGGTAAGTAAGTTGAGTGCTTGAATATGGAAAGAACAGGGGTGTTGATGTTAGGTGCAAGGTGCAAGAAAGTACGTCTTAATTCAGACAGGGCCGAGAAAATGTGTAAATGCTATTGGGTGAAGGTACCAATTTTATGATCATAGAATAATTATCTCCATGCAGAGAAAGTGGGACATAATATTCTGCAACTACAGTCCATGCGGGCACGTATTGTGTGGATGAGACTGTTGATACAGAATGTCTTGGATGTCAGTGCTTCACAGGGTGTGTGGTAAGGAGTGGACAGCATACACAGTTTGTAAGATGACAAGGAGACAAAGGAAAGTAGAGAAACAATAGGACAGTCACTGAGTAATGTAATGCAGTAGAGAACAGTAATAAAGATAAACAGCACTGGTTGTAGGATAAAATGGAAGCCGCTAGGCGAAATCAAACATTTGAAAATCTGGGATAGACTAACAATGATATGAAAAGGATGGATTGCTACTCACCACTTAGAGGAGGTAGACGGACACCATGTAAAGGTCTACTATACATTATTCAGCTGTCAGACTAAGTCCTTAATAAGACATAGGCAACGTAACTCCTTACATATTCAGATAAGCACAACTCTCGCCCTTGGCTAGTCTCCCCCTCCTTCTATACTAACATCCCCCATGTCCATGTCCTTGCCAATATTCAACACCACCTTTGCCTGTGCCTGACTGACTCCAAACCTAAACCCTCCTTCCTTGTCACCATGAGCAGCTGTATCCTCACCCACAGTTACTTCTCATCTGAGGGCATGGCCTGCAAACAATTCATGGTATAGCAAATGGCCCCCGTATGGCACCAAACTGAGCTGATCTTTTCATAGGCCATATATAGAGGAATCCTTCCTAATCACACAGTCCCGAACCCCCCCCCCCCCCCTCCCTGCCCTCCCCCCGATACAGATTTACTGATGACGTCTTTGTGATCTGGATAGGGAGTTTAGTCACTCTATTCACATTCTTTCATAACCTCAACTCCATCTCCCCCATTGACTTATCCTGGTCCTCCTCATCTCAACAAGTCACTTCCTCGATTTTGACCTTCACCTGAAGTATCAGTACTTCCATTTGGATCAATTCAAAATAATACCTCCACTTAGACAGCTGCCGCTCATTCTACACCAAGAAGTCCCTTCCATTCAGCATATTCATGCATTGGGGTCACAGCTGCAGTGACAAGCAGTATCTCTCCGAATAGGCTAGATGCCTCACTAAGGTCTTCACAGAATGAAGTTACCCACAAAGGAGCACCCCTCTCATGACTTAGTATCACAAATCGCTAGAGCAGCTGAATCACATTCTCTGCCAGGCTGTTCCACAAGTTTTTGTGTGGCTTCCACATAGAAATGGATGCCCTTTGCTCTACTACAGATTTGTTTGTAAGATGCCTAATGGGGATCCTCATGGTACCACCATGTGGTAACCTATTCATAGGTCATCTAGAGAAATCCTTCCCAACCACCCAGAATCAGATTCATTGATGACATCTTCATGATCTTCACCGAGGCGAGGACACACTTTTCTCAGATTTCCCATGCCTTATCTGCCCAGCCTCCTCACATCCTCCACATACCCATTGTCCAGCCATGAAGGAGCATCCCTTTCATCACTCATTACCAGGACTGGAACAACTGAATCAAATTCTCTGTCAGGGTTTCCACTACCTCTTGTTGTTTCCTGAAATGAGGAATATCCTCCCACTATCTCCCCCCCCCCCCCCCCCCCAAATACCTCTGTGGTGTTCTACCATTCACCCATCCTACACTATGCCCTTTGTCCATCCATATTCCACTTCAGCTCCCAACATGTTGCCCCATGGCTGAAATCCCTAAATAGACCTAGGTGCAAAACTTGTCCCATACAGCCTCCAACTACCACCTATTCCAGTCCTGTAACAGGCATCTCCTACCCCGTGAAAGGCAGGGACCTTTGAAAGTAGCTATATTATCTACCAACTTAGCTGCAACCAATTTGCTGTGTACTATGTGGACATGGCAACTGACAAAATATCATCTGTTTGACTGGCCACTGCCAAACTGTGGCCAAGAGAGAGTCAGTAGCTGAACATATCACTCAACACAATATGCTTTACTTCAATGACTGCATCACAGCCTTTGCCATCTGGGCTCTTCCCAGCAACACCTACTTCTTTTTTGAATTGCGAAAGTGGGAGCTCTCCCTGCAACATATCCTTCATCCTGTCACCCCCCCCCCCCTCCCCCTCCCTGCCTGGGCTCAGCCTTCACTAATCTGTGTCCCCTACCTGCTTGTACCCTTCTGTGCTTCCACTCCAGACCTACACATGCCTTTTAGCCTACCAGCAAACCTGCATAGTCCTTTTCCCATCTTTCTTTCTCCCCCTCCCCCCACCCTCCAAGCACAGCTTCCTCATGCTGCATTTATAGTCAAGCCAGCATAAGAAGAACCCTGGCAATTGCAGTGGTGATTGTCTTTATGGCAATGCATCAGTGTTGTTCCAGCTCCATATATGACTATTGTTTAAGGATGACAAAAGGAAATACTTCAGCTATTTTTTAAACTTGACAGGGTATTCAAGTGTGTGCAGAGTGCAGGATTCCTTGTTACAGAGACAAACAGTTGCAATGGAGAAGTATGAGAATGTTTTTAAGTTATAAATTGCTACTGTTAGGCTACTAGATAAGTGAGATCTTATTTAGGGATAGTATATGACCTCCCATTTTCTGTTTGTATATCGACAGTGTTCCTGATATTGTCAATTCTGACCTCAGTTTGTTTGCTCACAATGCTGTTGTGTATGGGAAAACACCACCATTAGCAGAAGTAAAGAAATTCAACAGTTGGGCAAAATTTTCTCTCGGGCTTGTGAATGACAGCTGACCATAATTATGGGTAAATTCAAAATAATGCACATAAACGTTAGTAAAAGTGCAACTGCATTGAATACACTGAACTTCATCTTAACACTTAAGTACACTATGTGCACAATGTTCTCAGGACATCATTATCTTTATCAGTTAACACAGCATCTATATTCTACAGAAAATCACTGTGTGATATGTTAATATGGTGGCAGACAAGACCATTGCTTGAACAGTATCTGTTTGTGAAGGGACATTAGCTGTAAGAACAGGTTCTTAATCAATTCAGCTGGCCTAGGTTTTTACTAGGCACCTTCCAAATAAGAGCTGAGGGGTTTAAACTCTATAGCAACTGTGACGTGTCTCATTACTGTAGCCTTGTTCGCAACTAACTTCTATTTATGTGCTCATTTCCTTTTCTCTGAAATTTCTCTCATGTCCTGTTAGTGTGGATAAATCACGTTTGATCTATTACATAATTTCTATTATTTTATACCATATAAAAACAGTAAGTATGAGAGACACTACAAAGACATTGGAAACTATAAGCTCCACTGTTCCAGCAATAAAAACATGGCAGCATTGGGTGTTTTCCAGTATAGTGGGATGCATTGTAGAACATTCTGTTGCAGTGGAGGTTCCATAGTGTGAATGACTGCAGGGCTTAGATGGTAGATTTACCAGAGCGGAGATATATTCTGTGGTTTCATTTGACTCTGCAGCTGTGAGATGGAAAAGATGATTGAACTAATGGAACCATGTTGAATGTAAAAGATAGAAAGAAACACCTAATGCTCGACCTGTGGGTGTGTGTCTGTTCCAAATTGTGTCTCTGTCAGCCTTGATACACAGTTCTCCTTTCAGTCCTTTTTTTTTTTTTTTTTTTTTTTTTTTTTTTTTTTTTTTTTTTTTTTAAAAAAAGTTCCTCTTAGATATTGAATATTGGCAATTAATTTTTTAACTTCCCTTTAATTTACAATATGATTATCATTTATTTAATTACTGACCCACGAACACCTACATTGCTCTCCTTTGAGCTCCAAAAACAATAAATATGCTCTTGGCAATGTTTGTTATCATTTATGTGTGAAATTTTCACCTTTTAATTTCTAGTATAATTTACATTTTTGTTTTGCTATGTTTCAGTGCTTAACAGTTTATTGGGTGACGTCCAGTTTCTACGGCTTGGTACAAAACATAGTTCTTATGTCACCACGTGTCAAGAAATTCTTTAGAATACCAGAAACCCCATCCCAACTAAAACATCCATACAGGCATATTTACAAGCGCTTAAGGGAGAAATTAGATAAACTGTTTACTTTTGGAACACAAGTGTCAAAGGAGAAGTAGCACGCTTGTTTTGTGATACAGGTTTTCAGAGAGAGGAAGAGAACCCACCCATGAAGAAATATTACTATATGTTGAAATAGATACTGGTACAGTGACTGGTGCAATGTAAGTTGTGAATGGGCATATATAAGACACATTTCTTAATTTGTACACTCAAATATTAGAGTGAATTTCAGTTAAGTTTTTGTTCCTTGTTGTCTTTGACAACAAGGTCAATCTTTATTACAGACGTATCATGTGCTTTCCTATGACAATCATGCTATGGTGAAATCTTGTTCACATTTTGAAAGTGGATGCCCTGCTGGATATAGGAAAGCATGAGTGTGTGTGATTTATGACTTGGCAGTCATCATATGCTGAAGCTTTGGGTAACCCTGTTAGGGGTCAAACACATTAATTAACAATTTAGAAAGCTATTTACCCATTACCTGCCAGGCTAAATAAGTTCTTATTGGTGTTAATGAGATTTGTCACTGGCATTATGGTATCTTTTCTTATTCCTTGAATTACAAAGTTTGAGAGACCATACTAATCTTCAGCTCTCAAGTTGCTGGTTTCTCTATTGATTCATTGAGTTATTTACTATTTACATTAGTGAAGCTAACATTACCATTTGCATTATTGTCTAGATTCTAGAAGCTGTGTGTCCAGTAGTGCTTCTGTTTTGCTCACAACTTTCAATAAGTTGATGTATGGGGTAGGATTTATAAAATGTGTTTTAATACATCCAGAGAGACTGGAATATCACTGGCTTTGTTTTGACACTTTCTCTCTGGTTTAATGACCTTCCGTTCTCTCTTACAGCTCTTTGGTCTGTTAAGAATGAGTTCATCATTTGCTTTACATTTTGCTGTGTTGATTTCTGACTTATAATTCATTTTTATTGTTGTATTTCCTTATAAGCTTTACTGTGATATAATGTGTCACAGCATACTTTTTTCTAAGACTAGCATTTGCTCAGCTGTTATATGGCAGAGGGTATGTCCCAATTGTATCAGTTATTTGGGTTTCTTCCTGTTCCATTCACATGTGGAGTGCAGGGAGAATGATTCTATGAATTCCTCTGTGCATTCATCAGTTATTCTAATCTTATCCTCATGATCCCTATGTTGGCGGTACCTGGGGGGTTGTAGTATATTCATAGAGTCATCACTTAGATTCCGTTTCTTGAAATTTTGTTAGTAGACTTTCTTGGGCTAGTTTTACACCTATCTTCAAGAATTTTGTAGTTAAGTTCCTTCAGTATCTCTGTGACACTCTCCCATAAATTAAACAAACCTGTGACCACTCATGCTGCCCTTCTCTGTATACATTCAGTATCCTCTGTTAGTCCTATTTCGTATGGGTCCCACATACTTGAGCAATATTCTAGAACTGGTCACACATGTGATCAAGTGATTTGTAAGCAGTCTCCTTTGTAGAAAGCAATCTCCTTTATAGACTGATTGCACTTTCCCAGTATTCTACCTATAAACTGAAGTCTGCCACTTGCTATACCCACAACTGAACCTATGTGGTCATTCCATTTTGTCAAGATCTGACTGAATATTTATGCAGCTTCTTCAGGTAGTACTTCATTATAGATAAATGCATCATCTGCGAAAAGCCTGATGTTACTATTGATATTGTCTATGAGGTTGTTCATATACAACATGAACAGCAAGGGTCCCAACACACTTCAGTGGGACACATCTGATGATGACTCTCCATACAAGATAACATGCTGTATCCTCCCTATCAAAAAGTCCTCAATCTAGTCAAAAATTTCAGTGGATACTCCATATGATCATACTTTTGAACTGCGGTACTGAGTCAAATGCTTTTCAGAAATCAATAAATACTGCATTTACCAGTCTGCTTTGATCCAAAGCTTTCAGTATGTCATGTGAGAAAAGTGTGAGTTGGGTTTCACATGATTGATGTTTTCAGAATCCATGCTGGTTGACACTGAAGAGGTCATTCTGGCAGGAGCATTGACATAGTGACCGATAGTGTTATGAAGATTCCAGCAACCTCTGTTTCTGCCTGTTGTTGTTGTTGTGGTCTTCAGTCCTGAGACTGGTTTGATGCAGCTCTCCATGCTACTCTATCCTGTGCAAGCTTCTTCATCTCCCAGTACCTACTGCAACCTACATCCTTCTGAATCTGCTTAGTGTATTGATCTCTTGGTCTCCCTCTACGATTTTTACCCTCCACGCTGCCCTCCAATGCTAAATTTGTGATCCCTTGATGCCTCAAAACATGTCCTACCAACCGATCCCTTCTTCTAGTCAAGTTGTGCCACAAACTCCTCTTCTCCCCAATCCTATTCAGTACCTCCTCATTAGTTATGTGATCTACCCATATAATCTTCAGCATTCTTCTGTAGCACCACATTTCGAAAGCTTCTATTCTCTTCTTGTCCAAACTGGTTATCGTCCATGTCTCACTTCCATACATGGCTTCACTCCATACAAATACTTTCAGAAACGACTTCCTGACACTTAAATCTATACTAGATGTTAACAAATTTCTCTTCTTCAGAAACGATTTCCTTGCCATTGCCAGTCTACATTTTATATCCTCTCTACTTCGACCATCATCAGTTATTTTACTCCCTAAATAGCAAAACTCCTTTACTACTTTAAGTGTCTCATTTCCTAATCTAATTCCCTCAGCATCACCTGACTTAATTCAACTACATTCCATTATCCTCGTTTTGCTTTTGTTGATGTTCATCTTATATCCTCCTTTCAAGACACTGTCCATTCCGTTCAACTGCTCTTCCAAGTCCTTTGCTGTCTCTGACAGAATTACAATGTCATTGGCGAACCTCAAAGTTTTTACTTCTTCTCCATGAATTTTAATACCTACTCCGAATTTTTCTTTTGTTTCCTTTACTGCTTGCTCAATATACAGATTGAATAACATTGGGGAGAGGCTACAACCCTGTCTCACTCCTTTCCCAACCACTGCTTCCCTTTCATGCCCCTCAACCCTTATAACTGCCATCTGGTTTCTGTACAAATTGTAAATAGCCTTTCGATCCTTGTATTTTACCCCTGCCACCTTCAGAATTTGAAAGAGAGTATTCCAGTTAACATTGTCAAAAGCTTTCTCTAAGTGTACAAATGCTAGAAACGTAGGTTTGCCTTTTCTTAATCTTTCTTCTAAGATAAGTCGTAAGGTTAGTATTGCCTCACGTTTTCCAACATTTCTACGGAATCCAAACTGATCTTCCCCGAGGTCCGCTTCTACCAGTTTTTCCATTCGTCTGCAAAGAATTCGCGTTAGTATTTTGCAGCTGCGACTTATTAAACTGATAGTTCGGTAATTTTCACATCTGTCAACACCTGCTTTCTTTGGGATTGGAATTACTATATTCTTCTTGAAGTCTGAGGGAATTTCGCCTGTCTCATACATCTTGCTCACCAGATGGTAGAGTTTTGTCAGGACTGGCTCTCCCAAGGCTGTCAGTAGTTCTAATGGAATGTTGTCTACTCCCAGGGCCTTGTTTCGACTCAGGTCTTTCAGTGCTCTGTCAAACTCTTCACACAGTATCATATCTCCCATTTCATCTTCATCTACCTCCTCTTCCATTTCCATAATGTTGTCCGCAAGAACATCGCCCCTGTATAGACCCTCTATATACTCCTTCCACCTTTCTGCTTTCCCTTCTTTGCTTAGAACTGGGTTTCCATCTGAGCTCTTGATATTCATTCAAGTGGTTCTCTTTTCTCCAAATGTCTCTTTAATTTTCCTGTAGGCAGTATCTATCTTACCCCTGGTGAGACAAGCCTCTACATCCTTCCTTTTGTCCTCTAGCCATCCCTGCTTAGCCATTTTGCACTTCCTGTCGATCTCATTTTGAGAGGTTTGTATTACTTTTTGCCTGCTTCATTTACTGCATTTTTGTATTTTCTCCTTTCATCAATTAAATTCAGTATCTCTTCTGTTTCCCAAGGATTTTTACTAGCCCTCATCTTTTTACCTACTTGATCCTCTGCTGCCTTCACTATTTCATTCCTCAAAGCTAGCCATTCTTTTTCTACTGTATTTCTTTCCCCCATTCCTGTCAATTGTTCCCTTATGCTCTCCCTGAAACTCTGTACAACCTCTGGTTCTTTCAGTTTATCCAGGTCCCATCTCCTTAAATTCCCACCTTTTCGCAGTTTCTTCGGTTTTAATCTACGGTTCATAACCAATAGATTGTGGTCAGAGTCCACATCTGCCCCTGGAAATGTCTTACAATTTAAAATCTGGTTCCTAAATCTCTGTCTTACCATTATACAATCTATCTGAAACCTTTTAGTATCTCCAGGGTTCTTCCATGTATACAACCTTCTTTCATGATTCTTGAACCAAGTGTTAGCTATCATTAAGTTATGCTCTGTGCAAAATTCTACCAGGCGGCTTCCTCTTTCATTTCTTATCCCCAATCTATATTCACCTACTACATTTCCTTCTCTTCCTTTTCCTGCTCTCAAATTCCAGCCACCCATGACTATTAAATTTTCATTTCCCTTCACTACCTGAATAATTTCTTTTATCTCATCATACATTTCATCAATTTCTTCATCATCTGCAGAGCTAGTTGGCATACAAACTTGTACTACTGTAGTAGGTGTGGGCTTCGTGTCTATCTTGGCCACAATAATGCGTTCACTATGCTGTTTGTAGTAGCTTACCCGCACTCCTATTTTTTTATTCATTATTAAACCTACTCCTGCACTACCCCTATTTGATTTTGTATTTATAACCCTGTATTCACCTGAGCAAAAGTCTTGTTCCTCCTGCCACCGAACTTCACTAATTCCCACTATATCTATCTTTAACCTATCCATTTCCCTTTTTAAATTTTGTAACCTACCTGCTCGATTAAGGGATCTGACATTCCATGCTCCAATCCGTAGAACGCCAGTTTTCTTTCTCTTGATAACGACGTCCTCTTGAGTAGTCCCCACCCAGAGATCCGAATGGGACACTATTTTACCTCCGGAATATTTTACCCAAGAGGACGCCATCATCATTTAATCATAAAGTAAAGCTGCATGCCCTCGGGAAAAATTACAGCTGTAGTTTCCCCTTGCTTTCAGCCGTTCGCAGTACGACAACAGCAAGGCCGTTTTGGTTAGTGTTACAGGCCAGATCAGTCAATCATCCAGACTGTTGCCCCTGCAACTACTGATAAGACTGCTGCCCCTCTTCAGGAACCACATGTTCGACTGGCCTCTCAACAGATACCTCTCCATTGTGGTTGCACCTACGGTATGGCTATCTGTATCGTTGAGGCACGCAAGCCTCCCCACCAATGGCAAGGTCCATGGTTCATGGGGGCTGCAAGAATTAAATTGGAGCAATTCTCTGGGCTTTCCTTTGAAAAGGAACTTTTGAAATTGGAGTTAAGCATTTCAGATTTTGCATTGCTGCCCTCAGTGTCAGTTTCTGTCTCAAGGGACTGGACATTAACTTTGGTGCCACTAAGAAGCTTTACGTACGAGCAGAATTTCTTTCAGTTTTGTGAAGGATCATTTTACAATATTCTGCCATGGTAGTCATTGAAGGCATTGCTCTCTTGACAGCCAAATGTGTCTCAATCAGCATCTCTGTATCTATAATCCTATACTTTGTTTTGCACCTATTATGCAGTAATCTCCGTTTCTTTAGAAGTTTCTTTACAGTGACTGTATACGTGGAAGTTCCCTCGCATTATGAAGTGTTCTACTTGGTACATATCTACCCAGTGCATAGTCAACTATTCTTTTAAACATAAGCCATAGTTCCTCTACATGCTTGTGCCCTGTGCTGAAAGTTTCAAGTTCCTCATTGAAGTTGACACTAATAATTTTTTATGTAGTTTACTGTTTTAGTTGTCCTTTGTACTTTGGTAATCATTGTTGCCACAACCGTGTCATGGACACTGATATCAGTTTTGATGTAGACATTCTCAAGGAGGACAGGTCTATTTGTTGCCATTAGATCCACTGTATTTTCATCATGAGTTGGGTTCCTAACTATCTGTTCTAGGCAGTTCCCTGAGAATGCATTAGTAATATGTTTCGCAGGATGTCTTATCACACCCACCACTAACAAAACTGTAATTTTCCCAATTAATTGTTGGATCATTTAAGTCTCCACTGATGATTATCGTTTGATTGGGGAACTTGCATGCAAGTGAACTGAGGTTTTCCCTAAAGTTTTCAGTGACAGACCTAATCCAGCTACTGATCAGGGATTGGAACCCTAAATTTTGATTTAAATTGATACATGACCTGCTTAGCTACCTAGTTACAGTACTTATAATATTTGCCATGATGTCGTGTAGTGACGTAATTATGAGATTTCAAAAAGTGTTTGAGAGAAAGTCACATATCATTTTAATTTCAAGATATTTGCATACAGGCAGAAACGGTGGTTGCTGGAATCTCCATAACACTATCGGTCACTATGTCAGTGCTCCTGCCAGAATGATTAGTATGACACTGCTGGGTAATTTCATCAGTATAAGCAAACTGATACCTCCATCTCTTACATGAAGGATGAGTTTTGCCAACCAAAATTATGACTCATTTGACTTTTTGAGACTCTCCCAATCCTTCAATGCCATCTTGCACATTTCTCCATGGTCCAGCAATCAAAAAGTGAGAAAGTGTCTTGTGTAAATTAGCACACTGTTAATACACAGAAAAAATCTCTTGGCTGAAAATAAAAACAGGTGCTTTTAAAATACACATTTGTGTGTAATATTCCGTAAGCCATATTAGATTGTATATATCTCTAAAAGGATGTCTAGCTGTCAGTCCAAGAACAAGGATGCCATTATTACAAAAGCTTACTGTACGTCATCAAAAAGAAGAAATCAGGATTCATCTGGTTATGCAGGTGTGGGGGTTAAGTTGTTAAGTGTTTAAACCTTGGCTTTTGCAGCTACCAGCAAAGAGAAGCAAAATCAGTTTGAATGTCTACATTGAAAAAAAGTGTTGTGTCATACAGCCTGTAACTAAATTTTAAGTTGCTTAATAAATAATGGTGTCACTGAAACATACTGCTTCTGAAAATATTTAAATTGAAATTGTCATTGAGTCGATGTTTTTTTGTAATATGAGTGAAATCGTGTTACTTCATGTTCATTAAATATTTGCCACAAAATTTTTTGTATGTTGAAAATTTGATTTGTAACTCCTTGTCAAAACTGAATTTAAGTGTTCAATCAACTTCTAAATTTGGTCTTTTCCTGTCACACCAATACTGACAAAGCATAACACAATGTGACAGAATTATGTACCTTAACCAAGGTTTTTGGTTTGAGTACATGTGTTCTTGGATACATAGATCAGATGTGTTGTTTGTTTCTTAGATTCAAGGTGAGGAGATCGTTTTGGATGTCTGGTAACAAATCAGAAAAACATAATAGAGAATACATATTGCACATTAGAATTTCACAAACACTTCATGAAGTAGTTCTCAAGGATGCTGAAAAAGTAAAAGAAGTTACAATTCACCCTCATTTATTGAGTAATACTGTACTCACCATAAAATACACCCATACACACACATATGTGCGCGCACACACACACACACACACACACACACACACACACACACACACACACACACACACACAGAAATAATTTCTGTGATTTTGCAGCCAGACAAACATACGTAATGGTTATATCTAAAAACAAAGATGATGTAACTTACCAAACGAAAGTGCTGGCAGGTCGATAGACACACAAACAAAAACAAACATACACACAAAATTCAAGCTTTCACAACCAACGGTTGCTTCATCAGGAAAGAGGGAAGGAGAGGGAAAGACGAAAGGATGTGGGTTTTAAGGGAGAGGGTAAGGAGTCATTTCAATCCCGGGAGCGGAAAGACTTACCTTAGGGGGGAAAAAGGACAGGTATACACTTGCACACACACACATATCCATCCGCACATACACAGACACAAGCAGACATTTGTAAAGGCAAAGAGTTTGGGCAGAGATGTCAGTCGAGGCGGAAGTACAGAGGCAGAGATGTTGTTGAAAGATGGGTGAGGTATGAGCGGCAGCAACTTGAAATTAGCGGAGGTTGAGGCCTGGCGGATAACGAGAGGAGAGGATATACTGAAGGGCAAGTTCCCATCTCCGGAGTTCTGACAGCTTGGTGTTAGTGGGAAGTATCCAGATAACCCGAATGGTGTAACACTGTGCCAAGATGTGCTGGCCGTGCACCAAGGCATGTTTAGCCACAGGGTGATCCTCATTACCAACAAACACTGTCTGCCTGTGTCCATTCATGCGAATGGACAGTTTGTTGCTGGTCATTCCCACATAGAAAGCTTCACAGTGTAGGCAGGTCAGTTGGTAAATCACGTGGGTGCTTTCACACGTGGCTCTGCCTTTGATTGTGTACACCTTCCGGGTTACAGGACTGGAGTAGGTGGTGGTGGGAGGGTGCATGGGACAGGTTTTACACCAGGGGCGGTTACAAGGGTAAGAGCCAGAGGGTAGGGAAGGTGGTTTGGGGATTTCATAGGGATGAACTAAGAGGTTACGAAGGTTAGGTGGACGGCGGAAAGACACTCTTGGTGGAGTGGGGAGGATTTCATGAAGGATGGATCTCATTTCAGGGCAGGATTTGAGGAAGTCGTATCCCTGCTGGAGAGCCACATTCAGAGTCTGATCCAGTCCCGGAAAGTATCCTGTCACAAGTGGGGCACTTTTGTGGTTCTTCAGTGGGAGGTTCTGGGTTTGAGGGGATGAGGAACTGGCTCTGGTTATTTGCTTCTGTACCAGGTCGGGAGGGTATACCCACAACTTCTTCACCCATTCCACATCAAACGGTCCCTTCCCTACAGCCTAGGTCTTCGTGGCAAACGAATCTGATCCAGTCCGAAATCACTGAACCATTACACCAACAACCTGAAAACAGCTTTCACATCCCGCAACTACCATCCCAACCTGGTACAGAAGCAAATAACCAGAGTCACTTCCTCATCCCCTCAAACCCAGAACCTCCCACTGAAGAACCACAAAAGTGCCCCACTTGTGACAGGATACTTTCCGGGACTGGATCAGACTCTGAATGTGGCTCTCCAGCAGGGATACGACTTCCTCAAATCCTGCCCTGAAATGAGATCCATCCTTCATGAAATCCTCCCCACTCCACCAAGAGTGTCTTTCCGCCGTCCACCTAACCTTCGTAACCTCTTAGTTCATCCCTATGAAATCCCCAAACCACCTTCCCTACCCTCTGGCTCGTACCCTTGTAAACCCTACCCCCCCCCCCCCCCCCCCCCCCCCGGTGTAAAACCTGTCCCATGCACCCTACCACCACCACCTACTCCAGTCCAGTAACCCGGAAGGTGTACACAATCAAAGGCAGAGCCACATGTGAAAGCACCCACGTGATTTACCAACTGACCTGCCTACACTGTGAAGCTTTCTATGTGGGAATGACCAGCAACAAACTGTCCATTCGCATGAATGGACACAGGCAGACAGTGTTTGTTGGTAATGAGGATCACCCTGTGGCTAAACATGCCTTAGTGCACAGCCAGCACATCTTGGCACAGTGTTAACACCATCCGGGTTATCTGGATACTTCCCACTAACACCAAGCTGTCAGAACTCCGGAGATGGGAACTTGCCCTTCAGTATATCCTCTCCTCACGTTATTCGCCAGGCCTCAACCACCGCTGATTTCAAGTTGCCGCCGCTCATACCTCACCTGTCTTTCAACAACATCTTTGCCTCTGTACTTCCGACTCGACTAATATCTCTGCCCAAACTCTTTGCCTTTACAAATGTCTGCTTGTGTCTGTGTATGTGCGGATGGATATGTGTGTGTGTGCAAGTGTATACCTGTCCTTTTTTCCCCCTAAGGTAAGTCTTTCTGCTCCCGGGATTGGAATGACTCCTTACCTTCTCCCTTAAAACCCACATCCTTTCATCTTTCCCTCTCCTTCCCTCTTTCCTGATGAAGCAACCGTTGGTTGCGAAAGCTTGAATTTTGTGTGTATATTTGTGTTTGTTTGTGTGTCTATCGACGTGCCAGCACTTTCATTTGGTAAGTCACATCATCTTTGTTTTTAGATATATTTTTCCCATGTGGAATGTTTCCCTCTATTATATTCATACGTAATGGTTACATATACTGATCATATTAAAATGCTTTTCTGAATTATATTGTTTATAATCAAAAAGTTCGCTTTGGGAAGACAGAAAGAAAATAACATTTTATTTTTGGATGTACAGCTACTTCAGCTGATGTATCATTGTGGCACATATTTTGCATAAAACCAATTCACATGGCCATATACCTTCATGGGTATTCGTATCACCATGCCGAGCAGAGAAAGGAGTAATTAAGGCATTGGTAATCAGGCTAATTGACTCTGTAGATCACAGTACTTGGAAGGAGAGTTGGATCATTCAAGAATTACATAAAGATGAATTGACTTCTCTCATAGTGAGACAAATAAAGCACTACAATGAAACAGGTCTGCAGCTTCTGATCAAAATAACCAGCTAAAGGGTAAGTTTTTCTCCCATCCACTAGAAAAATAACAGATGGATTATCGTAGTCCCAAGAAGACACTGTATCTACACAGTGTTTAAATCAACAAGAAAGGTGTGTGAATATTGGAATATTGTGAAAAACCTAAAGCCAATGCTGACCTCCGCAGGAGTATACAAAATTCCTTCCACCTGTTATCAAGTGTGTATAGGAACTGCCAAAAGAAGCATCAATGTCCAGCTTGAAGGAAAGAAGAGCAATTGTTGCCTGGGCAGCGCAAGTAAATCGGCAGTAGCAGATCATGCACTGGGTCCAGGGAACATCAAAATTCAACTCTCTGGTACTGTAGTGTTATCATGACCCAATTATTACCATGCTAGGATATACCAACAGGCCATAGAAATTCAAAAACATAAAAAAGAAAAAAACACTGTTTAACAGGAAAGGAAAAGGACTGAAATCAGATGAGTTGTGAACCAAAGTGCTAAATAAACCAAACAGCACCGAGTCTTTTGCAGTACAAGCTCCAGAACACAGGTCAGTGCAAATCTGCTATCTTTTGCATCAGTTGTATGACATTGTGGCCCGACCAATGTGCAGTTACATATAAACAGTTTGGGTTGCTAAGTTCAAACATCAGTGACATCTTTATAGCCTCAGAGGATGTCTCTAGCATTAGGAGACATAACATTATGTACGGAAATGTGACTTAGACCAGTGCCAAAAATCACCAAGGGTATCAGTATCAGTTCTGGAAGTCTGCACTGTATGAGAGTTAGCACACCTAATTCTTTGAATGTGCACCAGAACTTAATAAACACTTTTGAATTTATATTCTTCCATTTAAAAAATTTTAAATATACAATTAGTACTCTTCAGTACTTGGAATAGTTCAAGCTTGCATCATACATTGAAAGAGAATCATGGATAAAATTATGTACTTCCTTCCTGAACACTTCCTCTCTAGCAATCAGCATTATTTTAATTATTTTTAAAGAATTAAAGAAACTTTAGATCTATTCTTTAACAGAGAACATATGAGGTGTGGCTAGAAAAAAACCGGACTAGTACTGGCGAAACAATAAAACGAATGCAATAAGGCTGAAAGTCGCGTGGCCTGTCACGTGACTCTCGCTCCGCCTAATGCTCGAGTTTCATCTGCCTCCTGCACTCAGTCTGCCCGTGGCGTCTGTTTTAAGTAGTTGATGTTTTGTCTGTGCGTCGTAAAATGTTGAGTGTACAGAAAGAACAGCATGTTAACATCAAATTTTCTTTCAAACTAGGAAAATCTGCAAGTGAAACGTTTGTAATGTTACAACAAGGGTACGGCGATGATTTTTTATCGCGAACACAAGTGTTTGAGTGGTTTAAATGATTTAAAGATGGCCGCGAAGACACCAGTGATGACACTCGCACTGGCAGACCATTGTCAGCAAAAACTGATGCAAACATTGAAAAAATCGGTAAACTTGTTCGACAAGATTGCCGTTTAACAATCAGAGCAGTGTCTGAGTTAACAGGAGTTGACAAGGAAAGTGTTAGGCAGATTCTTCATGAAAGTTTCAACATGAACAAAGTGTGTTCAAAAATGGTTCCAAAGTGTCTCACAATTGAACAGAAGGAACGCCGAAGAATGATTTGTTCTGACATCCTGGAAAACATTGAAAGTGATCCCACCTTCTTACAAAATGTTATTACTTGCGATGAATCGTGGTTTTTTACTTACGATCCCGAAACTAAACGCCAATCGATGCATTGGAAAACTCCTGGTTGTCCACGACAAAAAAAAGCACGAAAGTCAAAATCGAAATTCAAGGCAATGATGATTGTTTTTTTTTGACATCAAAGGGATTGTGCACATTGATTGGGTACCAGAGGGACAAACAGTGAATCAGCATTACTACATTAGCGTCCTGGCTACCCTACGTGAGCGAGTACGCAGAAAACGGAACGATTTGTGGAGAAAAAAGTCATGGATCCTTCACCAAGACAATGCCCCAGCTCACAGTGCGTTGTCAGTGAAGACGTTTTTGGCAAAACACAACATTCCCATCTTAGATCATCCACCCTACTCACCTGATTTGGCCCCCTGTGACTTTTTTCTTTTCCCTAAAGTCAAGTCAGCTTTGAAAGGAACTAGATTTGAGACTGTTGAAGCAGTAAAAGAAAAAGCGACAGAAGTAATGTATGGACTTACCGAAAATGATCTGCAGCATTGCTATGAACAGTGGAAAATTCGTATGGAGCGGTGTAGAGACCGAGGAGCAGAGTACATTGAAGGAGATAACCAGAAATTGTAAATAAATGTTTTTTCCAGCATCAGTCCGGTTTTTTCCTAGCCGCACCTCGTACATTTGTACACTAGTCATTAAGGCAATAGAGGTTTCTTACTTAAAAGTTGTTTTGTACTGTGTTGAAATATAAGGTGGATGGGGGGGGGGGCAAAAAATAAATAATTGGGAATTAAAAATGTTATGGGGGCCAGGTCAGGAGAGTAGGGTGCTTGAGAAATTGTTGTCATTGGTCTTGGCCGAAAACTACCTGACACTCAATATTGCGTATATAGGGCTATTGTCATGGTCTCACTGCTTCACTTGAAGGTAGTAATGTTGGTTAACTGTGGTATGTTGTGGAACAAATTTACGATCCTCTTGATTGGGGGGGGGGGGGGGGGGGAGAAAGAGGAGAGAAGAAGAAGAAGAAAACAGCATTGTCTTCACATGACATTTCACCAGTCGTGCTTTATTTTATCTTTGTGATGAAGAAGTCTTCCACTGGCTGGATTTTGGGTCATATCCATAATACCATGGTTCGTCAACTGTGACGACTTGTCCCTCAAAATCTGGATCACTTTCTAACTGTTCTTTCAATTCATGGCACATACGCAAACAGTTGGCCCTGGTTATGGAAGTACACATGGATAAAATTTTGCTGCCATACATTTCATTTTCAATCAGTATTTATTATCGTGAACTCCAGAATATTCCAGTCATTTCCACTAGTTCTACGGCAATCAAACATGAAGGCAACATCGATTTTTTTCATTCATTCTGGAAGTCGAGTGATGGCCTGGTCATGATTTGTCTCTGACATTTGACCACTTTCAAAATGAGAAAACCACTTGGAAAACCTTGCCTGGCTCAAAACTACCTCTCCATATACTGTTCAAAGCAATCCAGCAGTTTCTGATTTCCTGAGAGGAAGCAGAACCTGATGATGATGTCATGTTGGTATTCAGTGTCCACCATTGAAAACTGCCAAGCACATGAAAAAAATGGTTCAAATGGCTCTTAGCACTATGGGACTTAACATCTATGGTCATCAGTCCCCTAGAACTTAGAACTACTTAAACCTAACTAACCTAAGGACAGCACACAACACCCAGTCATCAGGAGGCAGAGAAAATCCCTGACCCCGCCAGGAATCGAACCTGGGAACCCGGGCATGGGAAGCGAGAACGCTACCGCACGACCACGAGCTGCGGACCTAGCACATGAAACAGAGCTTACAAAACCAGACACACCTACTACAATAATGTTTCCCTACCCGTGGTCTAGGGGTAGCGTCTTTGATTCATAATCGAAACGTCTTCGGTCCCGGGTTCGATCCCCGCCACTGCCTAAATTTTGATAAATAATCAGCATTGGTGGCCGAAGACTTCCGGCATAAGAAGTCAGCCTCATTCTGCCAATAGCCGTGTCAAAGAGGGCAGAGGAGCGGATAGAGGTTCAGGGCACTCTCTTGTCCTAGGGGTGGGAAATTGCCCCTAAAGGTGGAAGAATCAGCAATGATCAACGACATGAGAATGCAGAAGGCAATGGAAACCACTGCATTAAAGACACGTAACGTGTATCCACAGGACATGTGGCCTGTAATTGAAGAAGTGTCATGATGGTCTCTCCATTGGCAAAAGATTCTGGAATAGTCCCCCATTCGGATCTCCGGGAGGGGACTGCCAAGGGGGAGGTTACCATGAGGAAAAGATTGAATAATCAATGAAAGGATAACATTCTACGAGTCGGGGCGTGGAATGTCAGAAGCTTGAATGTGGTAGGGAAACTAGAAAATCTGAAAAGGGAAATGCAAAGGCTCAATCTAGATATAGTAGGGGTCAGTGAAGTGAAGTGGAAGGAAGACAAGGATTTCTGGTCAGATGAGTATCGGGTAATATCAACAGCAGCAGAAAATGGTATAACAGGTGTAGGATTCGTTATGAATAGGACGGTAGGGCAGAGGGTGTGTTACTGTGAACAGTTCAGTGACCGGGTTGTTCTAATCAGAATCGACAGCAGACCAACACCGACAACGATAGTTCAGGTATACATGCCAACGTCGCAGGCTGAAGATGAACAGATAGAGAAAGTGTATGAGGATATTGAAAGGGTAATGCAGTATGTAAAGGGGGACGAAAATCTAATAGTCATGGGCGACTGGAATGCAGTTGTAGGGGAAGGAGTAGAAGAAAAGGTTACAGGAGAATATGGGCTTGGGACAAGGAATGAAAGAGGAGAAAGACTAATTGAGTTCTGTAACAAGTTTCAGCTAGTAATAGCGAATACCCTGTTCAAGAATCACAAGAGGAGGAGGTATACTTGGAAAAGGCTGGGAGATACGGGAAGATTTCAATTAGATTACATCATGGTCAGACAGAGATTCCGAAATCAGATACTGGATTGTAAGGCGTACCCAGGAGCAGAAATTGACTCAGATCACAATATAGTAGTGATGAAGAGTAGGCTGAAGTTCAAGACATTAGTGGGGAAGAATCAATACGCAAAGAAGTGGGATACGGAAGTACTAAGGAATGACGAGATACGTTTGAAGTTCTCTAACGCTATAGATACAGCAATAAGGAATAGCGCAGTAGGCAGTACAGTTGAAGAGGAATGGACATCTCTAAAAAGGGCCATCACAGAAGTTGGGAAGGAAAACATAGGTACAAAGAAGGTAGCTGCGAAGAAACCATGGGTAACAGAAGAAATACTTCAGTTGATTGTTGAAAGGAGGAAGTACAAACATGTTCCGGGAAAATCAGGAATACAGAAGTACAAGTCGCTGAGGAATGAAATAAATAGAAAGTGCAGAGAAGCTAATACAAAATGGCTGCAGGAAAAATGTGAAGACATCGAAAAAGATATGATTGTCGGAAGGACAGACTCAGCATACAGGAAAGTCAAAACAACCTTTGGTGACATTAAAAGCAACGGTGGTAACATTAAGAGTGCAACGGGAATTCCACTGTTAAATGCAGAGCAGAGAGCAGATAGGTGGAAAGAATACATTGAAAGCCTCTATGAGGGTGAAGATTTGTCTGATGTGATAGAAGAAGAAACAGGAGTCGATTTAGAAGAGATAGGGGATCCAGTATTAGAATCGGAATTTAAAAGAGCTTTGGAGGACTTATGGTCAAATAAGGCAGAAGGGATAGATAACATTCCATCAGAATTTCTAAAATCATTGGGGGAAGTGGCAACAAAACAACTATTCACGTTGGTGTGTAGAATATATGAGTCTGGCGACATACCATCTGACTTTCGGAAAAGCATCATCCACACAATTCCGAAGACGGCAGGAGCTGACAAGTGTGAGAATTATCGCACAATCAGCTTAACAGCTCATGCATCGAAGCTGCTTACAAGAATAATATACAGAAGAATGGAAAAGAAAATTGAGAATGCGCTAGGTGACGATCAGTTTGGCTTTAGGAAAAGTAAAGGGATGAGAGAGGCAATTCTGACGTTACGGCTAATAATGGAAGCAAGGCTAAAGAAAAATCAAGACACTTTCATAGGATTTGTCGACCTGGAAAAAGCGTTCGACAATATAAAATGGTGCAAGCTGTTCGAGATTCTGAAAAAAGTAGGGGTAAGCTATAGGGAGAGACGGGTCATATACAATATGTACAACAACCAAGAGGGAATAATAAGAGTGGACGATCCGGAACGAAGTGCTCGTATTAAGAAGGGTGTAAGACAAGGCTGTAGCCTTTCGCCCCTACTCTTCAATCTGTACATCGAGGAAGCAATGATGGAAATAAAAGAAAGGTTCAGGAGTGGAATTAAAATACAAGGTGAAAGGATATCAATGATACGATTCGCTGATGACATTGCTATCCTGAGTGAAAGTGAAGAAGAATTAAATGATCTGCTGAACGGAATGAACAGTCTAATGAGTACACAGTATGGTTTGAGAGTAAATTGGAGAAAGACGAAGGTTATGAGAAGTAGTAGAAATGAGAACAGCGAGAAACTTAACATCAGGATTGATGGTCACGAAGTCAGTGAAGTTAAGGAATTCTGCTACCTAGGCAGTAAAATAACCAATGACGGACGGAGCAAGGAGGACATCAAAAGCAGACTCGCTATGGCAAAAAAGGCATTTCTGGCCAAGAGAAGTCTACTAATATCAAATACCGGCCTTAATTTGAGGAAGAAATTTCTGAGGATGTACGTCTGGAGTACAGCATTGTATGGTACTGAAACATGGACTGTGGGAAAACCGGAACAGAAGAGAATCGAAGCATTTGAGATGTGGTGCCTATAAACGAATGTTGAAACTTAGGTGGACTGGTAAGGTAAGGAATGAGGAGGTTCTATGCAGAATTGGAGAGGAAAGGAATATGTGGAAAACACTGATAAGGAGAAGGGATAGGATGATAGGACATCTGCTAAGACATGAGGGAATGACTTCCATGGTACTAGAGGGAGCTGTAGAGGGCAAAAGCTGTAGAGGAAGACAGAGATTGGAATACGTCAAGCAAATAATTGAGGACATAGGTTGCAAGTGCTACTCTGAGATGATGAGGTTAGCACAGGAAAGGAATTCGTGGCGGGCCGCATCAAACCAATCAGTAGACCAATGACCAAAAAAAAAAAACAATGTCACTACAGCAACTGATACAAAATGGTGTTTATTGGAGGCATGTAATGTGAGAATTTGGAACTGGTGTTTACCACCTGCCAGAGAAATATTTTCATTACTTTTGGGTCCCACCTTGTATTGAAGTGAAGTAAATATGCCTTACTAACCCTAGTTTCAAAACCATTTGTTGAAATTTTAAGTGGATTTGGCATGGATAAGAAATAAACTTTTAAATCAGCTTACCCGTAAATTGTTCTGTCAGTTGCTGAAAACAGAGTAAATCATCTAGGGCAGTGTGCCCCTTCATAACTAACTAGAAAATCCTGTATGGATTAACAACAATATGGAGGATAGAGTGCTACTCATCACATAGAGGAGTCATTGATTGCAGACAGGCTTGTTGTGGGGCTGTTGGTGGAATAGAGGACTGTGTAGTGCTAAAATGTGAACAGGGAAGGGGACAGGTGGGTAAAGGACATTGGCTAACAAAGGTTGAGGCCAGGAGGGTTATGGGAACATAGGATATATCATAGGGAGAGTTCCCACCTGTGCAATTCAGAAAAGTTGATGTTGGTCAGATGCCACAGGCTACAAAGCAGTCATTGAAATGAAGAATATTGTGTTGGGCAGTGTGCTCAGCAGCTGGGTGGTCTAGCTGTTCCTTGGCCACAGTCTGTTGGTGGCCTTCAAGCAAACAGAAACTTGTGGTCATCATGCCCACATAGAATGCATCATAGTGGTTGCAGCTTAGCTAGTAGATCAAATGACTGGTTTCATAGGTAGCCCTGCCTTTGATGGGATAGGTGATGCTTGTGATAGAACTGGAATAGGTGGTGGTGGGAGGATGTTTGGGACAAGTCTTGCATCTAGTTCTATTACAGGGGTATGAGTCATGACGCAAGGGGTTGGGATGGCCAAGGCGATTGTGTACGTTTGGTGGAAGATGGAATACCACAGTGGGAGAGGTGGGAAGGATAGTGGGTGAGACATTCCTCATTTCAGGATATGATGAGAGGTAGTCGAAACCCTTGTAGAGAGTATGATTCAGTTGCTCCAGTGATGGGTGGTACTGAGTCACGAGCAGAATGCTACTCCGTGGCCAGACAGTGGTACTTTATGATGTGGTGGGTGACTGGAAAGATAAGGCATAGGAAATCTGTTTTTGTACAAGGTTGGGAGCATAATTACAGTCTGTAAAGGCCTCAGTGAGACCCTTGGTATATTTCAAGAGGAACTGCTTGTCACTACAGATACGACGGCCATGGGTGGCTAGGCTGTATGGAATGGACTGCATGCTATAGAATGGGTGGCAGCTGTCGAAGCGGAGGTATTGCCGTTAGTTGATAGGTCTGATATGGACGGAGGTACTGATGTAGCCATCTTTGAGGTGGCAGTCAACATTGAGGAAGGTGGCTTGTTGGGCTGAGGAGCACCAGGGGGAAAGGAATGGGGGAGAATGTATTGAGGTTCTGGAGGAATGCTGATAGGGTACAGCTATTGGCAACCACATGGCACCATCATATGCCACCCTTTTCATTGTCCATCTAGAGGAATCATTTGCAACCACCCAGCAGATCGAGGGTGAGGCCTTGGCAGCCAGAGAGCCAGAGATTGTGATCGTGTGTGTGTGTGAGTTGCATTTGCGTGAGAGAGAGAGAGAGAGAGAGAGAGAGAGAGAGAGAGTGTGTTTGTGATTGATACACTGCTCCCAATGTCATTTCCACTTCCAGAAGCAGTCTTAGTATGCCTCTTGCTGGATTGCAGGAACTGCTGTCTGTGAATTTTCTTTTACCTCATCTATCATTGCAAATCTTCATCCCTTCAATGGGGTTTTCAACTTTGGAAATAAAAAAGATCTGCAGGTGCCAAGTCTGAAAAGTTGTGAATTTTCTTTTATCCCATTTATCACATCTGTCATTGCAAATATTCATCCTTTCAATGGGGTTTTCAACTTTGGAAGAAAAAAGATCCACAGGTGCCAGGTCTGAAGAGTACGGAGGATGAGGCAGCAGTGATTTCGTTTTCTGTGCACACCAACAGGGATGAATGTGATGGTGCGTTATTGTTATGGAAGAGCCACGAATTGTCTTGCCATTTTTCAAGCCATTTCCTTCTTGCATTTTCTCACAGGCATCACAACACATCCTAATAGTACCATTGATTAACATTTTATCCCCTTGTCATGACTTAATGATTAACTAATCCTTTAAAGCCAAAGAAAACTATGATTAGATTAGATTAGATTAGTTTTTCGTTCCATAGATCCGTGCTGAGGAGATCCTCGTGGATGTGGAACATGGCTTCGACATTTGACCTGACCTGATGAGCTTTTTTTGGTCTTGAAGAACCTTTCCTGATCTATTCTGAAGGTTGATCTTTGGTCTCAACATCATAACCATAGACCCATATCTCATCACCAGTTATGATTCTCTTAAGGAACATCCCATTCACATTTGCATGATCCAAAAGCTCTTCACAGATTGCAAGGCAAAGGTCTTTCTGGATTCATGAGCCGTGTGACGAATTTGGCGAAAACATGATGCATTCCAAGATGCTGTGTCACAGTTTCATGACATGTTCCAACTGAAATGTTACGTCCTTCTACAATCTCTCAGTCAGTCAGTCTTTGATTGCCACACACAGTTTCATTGACATTCCTAACATGAGCATCATCAATAGACATTGAAGGGCATCCTGAATGGGTGTAATCTTTAGCTTCTGTCCAGCCATTTTTAAACCGTGTGAACCATTTGTAACACCTAGTAACTCTAGTAACTCTGCCATCTTGGAATCTGCAAACTGTGCAACACAACATTCTACTCAATACAGCACTGAACAGTAACTAACAGACATCCAACAATGAAACTTCTGCCAGTTACACATTAAACACAGGCTTGTGCAGTGATACCAACCACATTTTGCTCCAACACACCATTGACATGAAATCGCAAATGTTCCAGAATTTTCTGAACAGACCTCACATTTGTCTAATTCTGATGAAGGTCTCTTTGGCCTAAAGCTTTGTTTGACAGTATTTTTGTTATGCCTATCTGTAACTGAGCATCCCCGCTATACCTTGTGTAGCAACTATCCGTTTCACAATATTGTCAAAATAACACAAAGTAACACACACATTACGACATTCGCCTCCAGGTGTTATGGCCCATTTGGTGTCATCTAAAGATTGAAGTCTCGGGTTGCAGTTGGTACCTCATTGCAGCACCACAAGCTAAAGACAGTCGCCGCCAGGCACAACCACAAATGAGAGAAGTCAACGAAAACACACTTCAAGAGGTTCCGTATGCCACTGCTATCCAAATACCACTTATGTAAGAGCGCAGTGCTGCTCATCCTATTCTGTAATAATCAGCATTAGCAGAGCTCAGTTCTGGCAGAGCTTGTGGTATTAGTCAGAACTGAGTACCAAAGTTTAAAGTTAAATGTACTTTGTTTGATCTGTAACTGTACTTCATTACTATTCAGCTACAAATAGTAGTCTTTTACTCAGTGACAGTGATAAATATCTATTGTCATTCATGTGGAAATGAACTGCTCCTAAGTCAAGTATTTTGTGTTAAAGGGTTATACTATGCTGAACTATATTTCTTGTGTGTTGAAGTAACTACTTGACCTCCTCCTGAAGTAAATCTAGGCTTGCTACAGCGCATAGAAGCCTGACTCTTAACTGTGTCTGAGGCGAGTAGCAAAATTTGCCAGAATGGGTAGTGGAAGTACAGAATAGGCATGGGCTGGGGAGAGGGAAGTATAACAGTTGTGATGATTCTAACTTGGTTTGAGCCTCATCTTGTCCTCGCAAGCATGTAAGTTCATTGTCTCATAACCAAAAACTTTTTGGGTATTGTATGTTATACAATAACTTTTGGGTATTGTATGTTATACAATAATGTGTGCAATACTGAAACAGTGGAAAATCCAGGATGGAATGTAACAATATTAGAGAAGGAAAGTTGCTACTCACCATATAGTGGAGATGCCGAGTTGCGGTAGGCATAACAAAAAGATTCACACAATTATAGCTTTCGGCCATTAAGGCCTTTGTCAGCAGTAGACACACATACACACACACACACTCAGGCAAACACAACTTGCACACGTCTGCAGTCTCAGATAACTGAAACCACACTGCATGAATCTTTTTGTTGTGCCTATCGCAACTCAGCATCTGCTCTATATGGCGAGTAGCAACTTTCCTTCTCTAATATTGTTGTATGCAATACTGTTGTTTTTTTGTTACCACTTGTTCACAGTATTCATTAACTTGAAACTAACCTGTTGATGACCAGGTTCTAACTCTTCTACTCTCATATCAAAAGAATGAAGCTAGACCCAACAATCAGTGAACATACTTGTCATAAAGTCATTCCACAAATCATAGTTTACGCAAAACACAGGTGGTTGAGCACAGTTCTCTACACAGGTCACCATTAACATTTAATGCAACACAGATTCACAAAACACAACTGCAAAGTGTAGACTGGTAAACACCTGTTACACTTGTTTCAATCAAAGTAGTTCACACTGATATTTTACAAACACATAATTGTTGACAAGAAAAATGACAGGAGACTGTTAATTGTTCCACATCAGGTGGCAGATATCTTTCACTGCATTATCTTGATCCAGACAAGTGCAAACTAGCAATTTAATGTTAACTAAGTACTTCCTAGGCACAGACTGTACTACATGATTGCTGATACCAACACAGATTTTAGCACACTGATTTGGAGTAAGCAGACTCATTATATGGTTTTTGCTCATGTGCTAGCTCCCTCAGGACTCTATGTACATAGATTTTACTCGTGAACTTGCTCTATTCAGACTTGTTACATAGATGTTAACATGGTAATGCTAGTTGTGAACTCTCACAGAGATGTTAGGCATGTACAATATCACCTGGGACTGAGGATTTTTGGGTGGGAAGGTGTAAGGGTATTTTAGATTTTTGGAAAGTATGTATTTGCTTATAAAACTGCTAGACAAGGATTTACTAATTTAGACGAGCTAAAACTTTGGCGACAGGAGGGCATCCAGCCACCCCTTAAAATCAGTATGCCATATCCAGTTAACCATAACAGCAGACCTCGCCAAGTCAGGATTAATGCTTGGAAGTAGAGAGAGATGAGCTAAAGCTTCAGATAATAATTTGGTTTACATAACCATCAATTCAGTTATGGTGGCTATGCACCTTAGATTTTGTACAGCATCAAACGTTTTCATGAAAATCCTGCATTATTTTCCAATTAGTGGCACTGTTATATGCCACTTGACAGGGTTTTCAGCATAGTTTAGAAACAAGTGAGAAAATTGGAGACAATCACAGTGCCTTCACAGTACCATGAAGTGCTGCTGAAGGGTCATGACACTTGGATGGTACTTGCGAGAGACTGCGAATTTTACTGTATGAAGTCCCCAGGTAACAAAGTCAATAAAAGAAGTTACTATTCAAGATAAGTGAAGCAAGAGTTCTCATATACCAGAAGGCTGCAAAAAATAATTTTGTGCTCAAAGTAAAAAAAACATGTATTATGGATCTCCAATCTTGGCTGAAGTGCTGAAAGAAATTTCACCAACTTTAGAGGAATGGACAAAACTCCATTACTAAGATTAGAAAATAAAAGTCAGTGAGAAAAATGCCGAAGATGACAAACACTATTCAAGTGTTTTGACAGCTCTTTGTGTGAAGCAAAAATGTTTTGGACAGAAGCTCTTCAAGGCTGCAGTAAGAATGACATTGATAATGATGAAGCCAGCTGGATATGGTGAGTGGATTTTAAAGAATTATCATACTGTGGTTATTCAGTTTTGTGATTAACAAAGGATGTCATTTGGTCCCAAAATAGTAGGATAACAAAAGAGTGCTGTTATACTTGGAAATTAAACTGGTTTAAAGGCTTGAAAGGCAAAAGTAATTTTGGACATGTCCAAACTTCAATAGCAATTATTTTTTGAGTTACAGTAATTAGTTTACTGAAAATTAAAATATGTTACTATAAATTCTGAAGTCATAGGTTTCTAATGACATGCTTCATTATTTTCAAAACCACTGATCAGCTCAGTCACAATCTATCATTATCCACCATTATGATAACTTCAATTTCTCATTTCTTGTAATCAATATGATTTCCAATAAAATTAAACCCACCGCTGTAATTAGCATATACGTAAACACCACTCACACATTAGGCCTTAGACCTGTTCCATCTGGCTGCCTGCTGCCTGCAAGGCAGTATGAGGAATGGTCTATTATCTTCGGACATGTGATGAGCGTGTTGCCAATCCCTCCATCTGATACTGCCAATAGATGATTCCTGATGATGCCACTGCTTCTCTATCCAGGCAGCTCCTCATTTGGCCTCACAAGGGCTGAGTGGATTTTGTACCAGACCCCCCTACCTCAGAAGAAACTGAGGTGGTACCTGGAATCAAACCCAGGTCCTTATGTACTCAAGGTAACTACACTAACCATTCGGCTAGGACATTGTGTTGTTTAATCAGCATACGGAAAATTATAAACTTAATAATGAATTTGCACAGAGTGTGATTGAATAACATTGTAAACTGATTTGGGCATACACTACGTATATAAGATTTGGTTATGTAGACTCAAAAAGAAAACTGAGAAAAGAAATACCATTATTGGTAGAATGCAACAACAGCAGGTGGAAAATTTATGATATGCTCTGTTTCGCAGTATAGGTGTGGGGGAAGGTGCTACCGCTGCCTGTGGGAGAGTGTAGGGATGTGGTGGGGACAGGAGAGTGGGTTGCTAGGTGCAGCTGGGGAGGAGGCATTGGGGCCACAAGAGAAGTAGAGAAGGGAAATGGCTATACACATGCGCCAGTGGGATAGAAGGCTTGTGTAGTGCTAGAGCAAGAGTAGGAAAGGAGATAAGCAAGGCTACAATGAGGCAAGGGCATTACAGGAGTGAACAATATATTGCAGGAAGGGTTCCAACATGTGCAGTTCACAAAAGCTGGTGGTGTTGGGAAGAATATAATGGGATGGGCTGTGAAACAATCGTTGAAATAAAGCACATCATGGTGTATGGCATACTCAGCAATTGGATGGTCCATCTGTCTCTTGGCCACAGTTTGGCAGTAGCCATTCATGTTGACAGACAGCTTGTTAGATGTTGTGCCCACGTAGAATGCAGCACAGTGGTTGCAGCTGAACTGGTAGATCACATATCTGCTTTCACAGGTAGCCTTGCCTTTGATGGGGTAGGAGATGCCTATGATGTTTCTCGGGTAGGGTTTAGTGGTAGGATGTGTAGGATAGGTCCTGCATCTAGTTCTTTTGCAGGGATATGAGCCATAGGACAAGGGGATGAGAGCTGGATTGTAGTAAGGATGGACAAGCATATTGTGCAGATTGGGTGTGTGGCAGAATACCACTGTGTGAGGGGCGGGTAGGATAATGGGGACAATATTTATCACTTCAAGGCAGTTTGAGAGGTAATGAAAACCCTGGTGGAGATTGTGATTTGGTTCCTCCAGTCCTGGGTGGTATTGAGTCACAAGAGGTGTGATGGCCAGACAGCAGGTACGTGGAGAGGTGGCTGATGATGTGAGACAAGGTGCAAGGTAGGGAGGATAATGTAAGTCTGTGAAGACCTCAGTGAGACCTTTAGCATATTTGGTGAGGGACCACAGGTGGCTAGAATGTATGGAAGAGACTGATATACCTATCCCAGAGCTGTAGGTCAACATCGAGGAAGGTGACTTGCTGGGCTGAGGAGGACAAGATGAAGAAAATGGGTGATATGTTGAGCCTCTGGATCAAAGTGGATAAGGTGCCCCCACCCTTATTCCTTATCATGAATATGCCATCAGTGAATCTGAAGTGTGTGAGTGGTTTGGGATTCTAGGTGGTTAGGAAGGATTCCTCTAAACGGTCTATGAATAGGTAAGCATAGAATGGTGCCACCCATGTGCCAATTGCCGTACCACAGATTTATTTATTTGTGATATATTAAAAGCAGAAGTGTTTGGGCGAAGATGTAGTTGGTCATGGTGACCAAAAAGGAGGTTGTATGTTGGAATCAAATGGGTAATGATAAAGGTAGTGTCGAGCAGTGGCAAGGCCTTGGGCATTGCAGATGTTAGTGTAGAGGGAGGTTGCATCAACAATGATGAACAATCTGCAGGTGGCAAAGGAACAGGAACTATAGAGAAGTTGGTGGAGGAAACTTTGGTACTAAATGAACCGGCAATGAAACATGCTGCTCTTCCTTATTTCCTCTGTCAATCCTATATGGTACTGATTCCAGACTGATCAGCAATATTCGAGTATTGATCAAACGAAAGTTTGGTAAGCTACCCCCTTTACTGGTGAATTACATTCCCTGAGGATTCTTCCAATGAATCACAGTCTAGCATCTGCCTTACCATCAGTTAATTTTCTGTGATTGTACCACTTTAAACTACCCCTAAATATTTTATGTATGTGACTGCCTTCAGTTTGTTTTAAAATTATCTAATCTTACAATAATGGATCAATCTACCTGTTTATGTGCAACATGTTGCATTTGTTTATGTTGACGGTTGATTGCCAATCCCTGCACTAAGCGTCGATCCTCTGCAGGTCTTCAAACATTTCACTACAATTTCCTAACATTGCTATTTCACTGCCTACAACAGAAACATATATGAAAAGCCTCCTGGAACTTATGATGTTACTCACTACGTCATCTATATGTATGGTGAAAAGTAATGGTCCTATAATAATTCCTTGAGGTATGCTCAGTTAATTTCACATCTGAAAATTTCTCTCCACTGATAATAACATGCAGCGTCCTGTTTGCGAGAAACGCTTCAGGCCAGTCACACAACTGCTCTGATATTTCGTATGCTTGTATTTTGTTCATTAGATGACAGTTTGTAAATGTATTCAATGCCTTCCCGAAGTCAAGGAACACACTTTTGGGGTCTTTTGAATGAACAGGGAGAATTGGGTTTCATATGATTATTGTTTTCAGAATGCATTTTGATTTACACAGCTCATATTTTTTGTGTTCAAAAATGACTTAATATGCAAATACAAAATGTGTTGCAAAATTCTACAACATACCATCAGCGGTACAGGTGTATAGTTTTGTGCATCTGTTTGGTGATTCTTCTTGAAAACAGGAATGACCTGTGTGTTTTACCAATCGATAGGAATGTGTCTCTTCTCTGGCAACCCACTTTTACACTGCTGCTTGAAGAAATTCCATGTAAAATCATATTGGCACCCCATCAGATCCAGCAGCCTTTCCAGTGTTAAGCAGTTTCAGTTGGTTTTTTTTATCCATGGTCACTTATTTCAATGTCTGTCATTTCGACATTTTTCCAATGATTTAAAAGAGAAACCACAGTGTAGTCTTTCTCAGTGAAACAGTATTGGAAAAAGATGTTTAGTATTTCGATCTTCTATGTGTAATCCTCTGCAGTGATGCCATTATGATCATAGAGTACCTGGACAGATGGCTTCAACACATTTCCTGATTTGTCGTAGTACCAAAAGACTTTAGTATTTTCTATCAGATTGCTAGATACAGTTTTATTTTCAAATTTGTTGAAAACTTCACACATGGCTCTCCTTACGCTAATTTTTGTGATTTGTTCAGTTTTAGTTTGTATGTGAGGTTGTAGCTACATTTAAATTTGCAGTGAAGCTGTCTTTTCTTTCATAGCAGCTTTCTAACATGGGCGTTGAACCACTGCAGGTCTTTCCCATCCCTCACAACTCTGCATAGCATGCACCTGTCTGAAGTGTATCGCACAATATTCGTGAACTTTCCCTTTTGGTGCTCAACATTATCAATCCTGGAGATTAAAATTTAATGTTGCTCTTGCTAAGCAGAACTAGCTTCCTATCTTTCTTTATGTTCGTGTTTACAACAGTATTTAGTGACACTATAATGGCCTGATGATCACTGATTACCTGTTCTGTGTGAACTAAGTTGAAAAATTGCAGCCTGTTGCTGACCAAGAAAACTAATATGTTGTTTTTGTGAGTCAGTTTGCTGGTTAGCTGCTCAAGGCAGTTTTTGGATAAGACATTTATGATAAGCTGTAAGGCCATTGTCCCTCAGAGCTCACATATTGTCACCGTCTGGTAATGGAATGGGATTGATTTGAGTCCTGTTTATCAGATACACTTGCTCATTTTAATATACAAAGATTGAAAGGTAAGGAAATAGTTGTTCTGGATTTGAGTATGTTGAATTTTATTGAGAAGACAGAAATTAATTTTATTGGAAGAATATATTTTAATTTTTAGTAAATGCTGGAGCTTGGGATGTACGACAAAAAGTCTGTAGGTTATTTATGGATATGAAGACAACTTGAAATGAGAAGAATTGGATTTAGTATCTCTGAACAGTATATGGAAGCTCTCTGCCAATTTATTGAATGCTATGTACAACGAGTATATTAGAACTTTATCCCAGTCATCATTCCTGCTCTACACATCCTATTATCTTTTCCTTTTCACGCTGTACAAAACTGAACCTGCAGTCTAAAAATATATATTAATATTATCAGCCAATGAAATATTTTGGTGCACAGCACATAAAATAGAACTTTAGATTCTCTGCTGTCTGAATTATTATGTGGCATTCAACAAACATGGAGGAGATACAATTTAATACGTAAGAAGTTATGACAGGGACAACACATAGCTACATCTACATCTACGTAGACACTCCACAAGCCCCCATATGGTGTGTGGCAGAGTGTACACTGTACCACTAATAGTCATTTCCTTCCTGTTCCGCTCACTGATAGACTGAGGTAAAAACAAGTGTCTATATGCCTCCATATGAGTCCTAATTTCCCATATCTTATCTTCATGGTACCCATGCAGAATATACGTTGACATCAGTATGATCGTTCTGCAGTCAGCTTCAAATGCCGTTCTTTAAACTTTCTTAGTAGTGTTCTTTGAAATGGGTGTCTTCTTCTCTTCAGGGATTCCCACTTGTAACACATGCATGTTGATTGAACCTCCTGGTAACAATTCTAGCTGCTTGCCTCTGAACTGCTTTGATGTCTTCTTTCTATCTGACCTGGTGTGGATCCCACACACTCAAGCAGTACTCAAAATAAGTCACACTAGTGTCCTATATGTGGCATCCTTTACAGATGCTCCTTACATATTCTTGGAAACAGAGTAAATCATCAAGGACAGTGTCCTCCTTCACATCTATCTGTTACAGAATACAAATATACATACATATGTGCATTATGTTTTAGCTATCTCTGAAAAAGGACAGTATCTATAACCTTAGGTAACACTTTCAGCCTCATTTACAAGCGCATCAACTGCTCAACACCTCAACTATACAGTTGATAATGACTTTTGCTCTGTCCGTTATTTATGTTCCACACTGGACTTCGCATTGTCCTTTCTTATAGCTTTTACCTACAAATTCACAATCCTCCACAGGTTGTTCTGTATGCACCTCAAAATAAACATGGTTACACAGTTTACTTTTAAAACAACAAATTATACGTAATTAAATATAAAGTAAATATATCTAAAAACAAAGATGATGTGACTTACCAAATGAAAGTGCTGGCAGGTCGACAGACACACAAACAAACACAAACATACACACAAAATTCAAGCTTTCGCAACAAACTGTTGCCTCATCAGGAAAGAGGGGAAGGAGAGGGAAAGACGAAAGGATGTGGGTTTTAAGGGAGAGGATAAGGAGTCATTCCAATCCCGGGAGCGGAAAGACTTACCTTAGGGGGAAAAAAGGACGGGTATACACTCGCACACACACACATATCCATCCACACATATACAGACACAAGCAGACATATTTAAAGACAAAATAGATGCTGTCTTACCTGCCATTGGTTGAATTAGCTGCTCAGTTAAGTGACAACACTGCACGTGCAGCATCGTTTTTGTTTTTATTGAGTTTGTTGATGAAAATTCTACTCTGTTGAGCTGTTAATTTATTGTTGCGTGCATCTAATGTGTTTTTTGTTATTCAGTGTGTAACTCTTCCTACACAGTCATGTAGCAAGGGCAAGGTGTGATATATATTACAGATATGCTCCATGAAAATATTTTAAAATCACATAAAATGAAAGTAGTTTTGCATATGAAACGTAGCATTAGGTTGTTGTTTACTGTTGTTTTGCACAATGTGTAGACAATATACGGCCAACATCATTTTTTAGTATAAGGAAAAGAATAGATTGCTACTCACCATAAATATGACTCATTGAGATGCAGACAGGTCCAACAAAAAGACTGTTACACATTTTAACTTTTGGTCAAAGACTTCTTCACCTAAGAACACACACACACACATTCACACAAACAAGTGCACCTCATTTAAACATGACTGCTACCACTGGCAGCTCCGACTGGTCCGATTAATAATTTCAGCAAGTCTTAGCCCACGTATGGCTAATAACACTAATATTTTACCTACATTATTTTCAGTTTTGGTCCAGTGTTGTTTTGAAGTTTGCTCTCATTGGTTAACTAACATATTTTTATTTTCATTGTGCTCTTGGATCCTGTTGAGATGTGAAACTGAAAGACTTTCCATGTTTTCGATCTTATCACAATGTGATTCACTGTTGTAGTTACTGTTTTATTGCTTATATTTATAATGTTTATGTTTCAAAGTGTTTATCTCTTCTAAAACCAATGTAATAATTACATCTTTGTGGTCCTTTTCCTTCAGTTTTTGGCCCAGTTCATCACTTTTGTGCAAAACAATTCTTTTTCTTTTGGATGTACATTAATACAAGTGGAACGGTATACGATTCTACAATTTAAGCACATTATACCCTCAAAATGGCTAAGCAGGGATGGCTAGAGGACAAATGTAAGGATGTAGAGGCTTATCTCACTAGGGGTAAGATAGATACTGCCTACAGGAAAATTAAAGAGACCTTTGGGGAGAAGAGAACCACTTGTATGAATATCAAGAGCTCAGATGGCAACCCAGTTCTAAGCAAAGAAGGGAAAGCAGAAAGGTGGAAGGAGTATATAGAGGGTTTATACAAGGGCGATGTACTTGAGGACAATATTATGGAAATGGAAGAGGATGTAGATGAAGACGAAATGGGAGATAAGATACCGCGTGAAGAGTTTGACAGAGCACTGAAAGACCTGAGTCAAAACAAGGCCCCGGGAGTAGACAACATTCCATTAGAACTACTGATGGCCTCGGGAGAGCCAGTCATGACAAAACTCTACCATCTGGTGAGCACGATGTATGAGACAGGCGAAATACCCTCAGACTTCAAGAAGAATATAATAATTCCAATCCCAAAGAAAGCAGGTGTTGACAGATGTGAAAATTACCGAACTATCAGTTTAATAAGTCACAGCTGCAAAATACTAACGCGAATTCTTTACAGACGAATGGAAAAACTGGTAGAAGCCGACCTCGGGGAAGATCAGTTTGGATTCCGTAGAAATGTTGGAACACGTGAGGCAAGACTGACCTTACGACTTATCTTGGAAGAGAGATTAAGAAAAGGCAAACCTACGTTTCTAGCATTTGTAGACTTAGAGAAAGCTTTTGACAATGTTGACTGGAATACTCTCTTTCAAATTCTGAAGGTGGCAGGGGTAAAATACAGGGAGCGAAAGGCTATTTACAATTTGTACAGAAACCAGATGGCAGTTATAAGAGTCGAGGGGCATGAAAGGGAAGCAGCGGTTGGGAAAGGAGTAAGACAGGGCTGTAGCCTCTCCCCGATGTTATTCAATCTGTATATTGAGCAAGCAGTAAAGGAAACAAAAGAAAAATTCGGAGTAGGTATTAAAATTCATGGAGAAGAAGTAAAAACTTTGAGGTTCGCCGATGACATTGTAATTCTGTCAGAGACAGCAAAGGACTTGGAAGAGCAGTTGAACGGAATGGACAGTGTCTTGAAAGGAGGATATAAGATGAACATCAACAAAAGCAAAACGAGGATAATGGAATGTAGTCAAATTAAGCCGGGTGATGCTGAGGGAATTAGATTAGGAAATGAGACACTTAAAATAGTAAAGGAGTTTTGCTATTTAGGGAGTAAAATAACCGATGATGGTCGAAGTAGAGAGGATGTAAAATGTAGACTGGCAATGGCAAGGAAATCGTTTCTGAAGAAGAGAAATTTGTTAACATCGAATATAGATTTAGGTGTCAGGAAGTCGTTTCTGAAAGTATTTGTATGGAGTGTAGCCATGTATGGAAGTGAGACATGGACGATAACTAGTTTGGACAAGAAGAGAATAGAAGCTTTTGAAATGTGGTGCTACAGAAGAATGCTGAAGATAAGGTGGGTAGATCACGTAACTAATGAGGAGGTATTGAATAGGATTGGGGAGAAGAGAAGTTTGTGGCACAACTTGACTAGAAGAAGGGATCGGTTGGTAGGACATGTTTTGAGGCATCAAGGGATCACAAATTTAGCATTGGAGGGCAGCGTGGAGGGTAAAAATCGTAGAGGGAGACCAAGAGATGAATACACTAAGCAGATTCAGAAGGATGTAGGTTGCAGTAGGTACTGGGAGATGAAGAAGCTTGCACAGGATAGAGTAGCATGGAGAGCTGCATCAAACCAGTCTCAGGACTGAAGACCACAACAACAACAACAACAACATACCCTCAATAGCAGGTTTCTTACACAAGTAGGAACCTGTGTTCAGTATTTTCTGTGGCTTGTTGTGAAATGATGTGTTGGGTTGGATGTGTTTCTTTTATTGCCATTTTCATCTGTGTTTCTGCTTTCGCCTGCTACTTTTTTGATAATGCAACATGTCATACACATATTTTCACAGTGTACGTTTTTTTTGAAGATGAACACTTTTGCCTGTTTTTTATATATTTATTTTCAGGACTTACATATTCCTGAAGTACAGTTGGCTTGCTCTTTAGGTTTTGTTGAATTATTTATGCAGTTATACAATTTTCTACTGTTCTAAAATGTTATCAAGTAATCCCACTTCCAGGATCAAGTTCATACAGTTCTTTCTGCAAAACACTTATTTTATCACAAAACATAGCAATGATATTTTGCTACAGAAATTTCTTCTATGAGTGCTATGCTGGAGCTGACAGTTGCATACAGGGTGTAAAAAAAAAAAAAAAAAAACTACCTATATGTATCTGTAGGGTTATTAGAGGAGGTAAGAAGAAACACACTTTTCCCTGTTAGAGTCTTAGATGCATTTGATGCTGGCCTTCCCCTTAGATCAACATTCACAGTTGTTTTGAGTGCTTCGTATGAAATATGTTGACAACAAAATTTGATTTGCAACACAATTACATCTTACTGTCAGGTAGAGTAAGTCTTCATTACTTCTAGCAGTGTCCATGTCCCTGGATAAACATATACATTATTTTTGTGAAACATGTTGGCAATGAAATGCAGTTTTCAATGCAATTACACCTTACTGTCAGGAAAGGAAAGTCTTCATTACCGCTAGCAGCATTCATGTCCCTGGATTAATAATTATACTATTATTGTTTATATTATGCTGTGTTAACATGAAAGTTTCTGGTGTTTACAAGTTCTTGGTGGCAGATTATGCTCGTGAGTTAGCTGATATGCCTGTCAATTATGGGGAAGCATGATACAACACCTTAGCAGTGGAACTTTTCCCAAGTCATATCACATTTCAAGGACTTGACGCCCATTTCTGTGAAACAGAATATCATTGGACAGGGTGATGGGGAACTGGTAGACCTCACAATGTGTGAACCGTTCAGTTAGAGGAAGCTAAGTTACAATGAATTGAGGATAACTTCAGTGCCAGCACACAATCCATAGCCAAGGTACTAAATATCTCCAGTGTCATTGTGTGGAATGTCCTGCATGAGAGGGGCATACATCCAAGTATGGTATCGAAAGGTACAAAATTTGTCAGATGATGATTTTCCCAAATGCATGAAATTCTGTCAATGGTATTGACAACAAACTGTAAATACCCCTTACTGCCAACCATATGTTTTGTTGACTGATGAGGCTGCCTTCACAATGGGATGAATATTCAACAATCAAAATAACCATGTCAGGGAGTTGGAAAATCCTTTGTAACTAGTGTGTTTCACTATCAACAGAGATTTACCATATTGGTACTACTGACAACCACCTGATTGGATTGTGCCTTCCGCTTAACCTGCTCAATGAAGGAAATTACTGTATCTTTCTCCATGAGGTATTACCAACAATGTTGGTGAATATCCCGCTAGCAACTGGGCGACGTTTATGGTTCCAGCATGATGGGCTCCCAGTATGCTTGGGTTCCCCAATCTCACTCTTATGGATTTATTTTTGCTGGGAGGAAAGGAAGTGTTTGATGTATGAGACACTAAATGACACCCATGAAGTGCTTATTGTCTATTTGGCTGAAGCTACATTCATTTTACATTCCATTATTTATGAAATGCTGTGTTGTTTTGAGCATGTCAGACAATCATTAGCATGCAGATGCCAGTTGTACATTAATGTAAATTGACAACATTTTTAGCAGTATCTCTGAAACAATCTTCATCACACAGCTGTTTGAACACCTGGACATCATTTCCATCAAAACATTCATGTTCCCCTAGTGAGAATGTGGTGCTCCCCTGACATTTTTATCGCATAAAAAAGTGTTCCTTTTTTAACATATTTTTATGAGGTTGCTTTCTTGGCTGTTTGTCTGTCCAGTACAAATTTTGCAGTTGATTTTAAACTAACATCCTGATAAACTACAGAACTGAAACTTTCAACATAGATCAGAACTGGATGACAAAGCAATATTAACTCAGATTCTTGTCTGTTCTATAGTGGAGGTGTACTTTGTATACCACCGCTGTTTCCCTCTTTCCTTCTTCTAGATGCAAATGTTACACAGTAAGAATGATTGCTGGTAAGCCCACCTGTAAGCTTAGTTCTCTCTTGAAGTTTCTTAGTTCTCTCTTATTTTTACCTTCACATTTTTTTCCAGAAATACGTAGGAGGAATCAATATACTGGTTAATTCAAGTGAATAGAAACTGAAATAAACCTGAAATTTACCATGTCTGTTGTAATCTCATCAAAATGTTTGAAATTGAATTAAAAATTTCACAGACACGAGATTAAAAAGCGGAAAACAATTTCTTAAATAAAAAACTTTTAAATACAACATGTTTTTAAGATGAACTACCAAGTATAAAGTCATTTCTCCCATACAGATGCCTAAGCCCATACACATAGTCCTGAAAATTTGTGCTTGCAAATTTTTAATAGCTACGACAATGCTTATAAAATGTAAATCAAAAACTTGGAGTGCATGCAGGAGATAGTAGTAAGGAGTGTAGAGAATAGCTGCCACTGAAAAAAATCACAGAACAATTCACATCATTTGCAGCAAAATAAAATTATGAGTGACTTAACTGAACTGTTGTTGTTGTTGTTGTTGAAGTCTTCAGTCCAAAGACTGGTTTGATGCAGCTCTCCATGCTACTCTATCTTGTGTAAGCCTCCTCACCTCTGAGTAATTACTGCGATGTACATCCTTCTGAATCTGCTTACTGTATTCATATCTTGGTCTCCCTCTATGATTTTCACCCCACACACTTCCCTCCAGTACTAAACTGGCAATCCACGGATGCCTCCGAATGAATCCTAACAACCAATCACTTCTTCTAGTCAGGTTGTGCCACAAATTTAACTTCTCCCCAGTTCTATTCAGTTCCTCCTTATTAGTTACGTGATCTACCCATCTAATCTTCAGCATTCTTCTGTAGTAGCACATTTCAAAAGCTTGTATTCTCGTCTTGTCTAAACTGTTTATCGTGTATGTTTCACTTCCATACCTGGCTACACTCCATACAAATACCTCCAGAAAAGACTTCCTGACACTTAAATCTATACTCAATGTTAACAAATTTCTCTTCTTTGGAAACACTTTTCTTGCCATTGTCAATCTCTCTCTGCTTCGATCATCATTAGTTATTTTGCTGCGCAAGCAGGAAAACTCATCTACTACTTTAAGTGTCCCATTTCCTAATGTAATTCCCTCAGCGTCACCTGATTTAATTTCATTTCATTCCATTATCCTCGTTTTTATTTTGCTGATATTAATCTTAATCCTTCTTTCAAGAAACTTCCCATTCTGTTCAAGTGCTCTTCCAAGTCCTTTGCTGTCTCTGACAGAATTACAGTGTCGTCAGCAAGCCTCAGAGTCTTTCTTTCTTTTCCCTGGACTTCAGTTCCTACTCCAAATTTTTCTTTTTGTTTCCTTTGCTACTTCCTATACCACATATTGAATAACATTGGGGATAGGCTGAAACCCTTTCTCACTCCTTTTTCAACCACTGCCTTCCTTTCATACTCCTCAACTCTTATAGCTGCCAATTTGTTTCTGTACAAGTTGTAAATTGTCTTTCACTCCCAGTATTTTACCCCTGCCATTTTTAGAATTTGAAAGACAGTGTTCCAGTCAACATTTTAAAAAGCATTCTCTCAGGCTACAAATGCTATAAAAGTAGGTTTCCCTTTCCTTAATCTATTTTCTATAATAAGTTGTAGGGTCACTATTGCACTGCATGTTCCTACATTTTTTCGGAATCCAAACTGATCTTCCCTGAGCTCTGATTCTATCAGTTTTCCCACTCTTCTGTAAAGGATTAATGTTAGTATTTTGCCACTGTGACTTATTAAACACCTGTCAGCACCTGCTTTCCTTGGAAATGAAATTATTATATTCTTCTTGAAGTCTAAGGACATTTCACCTGTCTCATACATCATGCTCACCAGATAGATGGAAGAGTTTTATCATGGCTGGCTCTCCTGAGATTATAAGTAGTTCTAATAGAAAGTTCTCTAACCCCCGGGGGCCTTGTTTCGACTTAGCTCTTTTAGTGCTCTGTAAAATTCTTCACACCGTATCATATCTCCTGACTCATCTTCGTCTACGTCCTCTTCCATTTCCGTAATATTGCCGTCAAGTACATCTCCCTTGTATAGACCCACCATACACTCCTTCCACCTTTTAGCTTCCCCTTCTCTGATTAGGACTGATTTACCATCTGAACTCTTGCCTGTCACCCAGCTGCGTCTCTTTTCCCCCAAAGGCCTCTAAATTTCCTGCAGGTGGTATCTATATTCCCCCTAGAGAAATATGCTTCTCAATCCTTACGTTTGTCCTCTAGCCTTTTGTGCTTAGCAATTTTATACTTCTTGTCAATCTTATTTTTTAAACATTTGTGTTCCTTTTCACCTGCTTTATTTGCTGCATTTTTAAATTTTCTCCTTTCCCCAATTAAATTCAATACCTGTTGTGTTCCCCAAAGATTTATACTAGCCCTCATCTTTTTACCTTCTTGACCCCTGCTGCCTTCACTATTTCATCTCTCAAAGCTACCCAGTCTTCTTCTACAAGTAAAAAAAGAAAGATTGCTACTTACTGTAAAGAAGGACATGTCAAATTGCAGACATGCACAATTAAAAGACACTCACATATAGCTTTTGGCCATAGCCTTTGTCATATGTGTGTGTGTTTTACTGATGAAGGCTGCGGCCGAGTGCTGTATGTGAGTGTCTTTTAATTGTGCCTGTCTGCAACTTGACGTGTTTTCTTTATTTCTTTATGGTAAGCATTAATCTTTCTTTTCCTACATTGTTGATATTCCTGCCTGTAGTTTCCATTGTTTTATTGTTCTTCTACTGTATCCCTTTCCCCTCTTCTTGTCAACTGTTTCCTAATGCTCCCTTTGAAACACTCTACAACCTCCGATTCTTTCAGTTTATCCAGGTCCCATCTCCTTAAATTCATACCTTTTTGCAGTTTCTTCAGTTTTAACTTGCAATTCATAACCAATAAATTGTGGCCCGAGTCCACCTCTGCCCTTGGAAATGTTTTACAATTTAAAACCTGGTTCCAAAATCTCTGTCTTACCATTGTATAATTAATCTGATACTCTCCGATGTTTCCAGGTCTCTTCCACATATACAACCTTCTTTCGAGATCCTTAAACCAAGTGTTAGCTATGATTAAATTATCCTGTTCCCCCAGACTATTAAATTTTCATCTCCTTAACTATCTGATTAATTTCTTTTATCTCTTCATACATTTCTTCAATCTCTTCGTCATCTGCGGAACTAGTTGGCATATAAACTTGTGCTACTGTGGTGGGTATGGGCTTTGTGTCTGTCTTGGTTTCAATGATGTGTTCACTATGCTTTTCATAGAAGCTTACTTACATTTCTAATTTTTTAATTCAACACTAAACCTACTCCTGCATTAGACCTATTTGATTTTTTAATTATAACACTGTATTCACCTGACTAGAAGTCCTATTTCTCCTGCCGCTGAACTTCACTAATTCCCACTATATCTAACTTTAACCTATCCATCTCCCTTTTTAAATTTTCTAACCTACCTAACCGATTAAAGAATCTGACATACCACACTCCAATCCTCAGAATGCCAGTTTTGTTTCTCTTGATAATGATGTCCTCCTCAGCAGTCTCCACCCAGAGATTCAAATAGGGGACTATTTTATCTCTGGAATATTTTACTCAAGAGGATGCCATCACTATTTAATGTACAGTAGAGCTGCATGACCATGGGAAGAACTACAGCTGCAGTTTCCCACTGCTTTCAGCCATTCACATTACCAGCACAGCAAGGCCATTTTGCTCGCTGTTACAAGGCCAGATCAGTCAATCACCCAGGCTGTTGCTCCTGCAACTGCTGGAAAGGCTACTGCCCATCTTCAGGAACAACATGTTTGTCTGGCCTCTAAATAGATAACACTTTGTTGTGGCTGCACCTATGGTATGGCTATCTGCATCACTGAGGCACACAAGCATCCCCACCAATGGCAAGGTCCATGGTTCATGGGAACTGGACTGTTCATGCATAAATTACTTATTGCATTCACCTGATATTTTTGTTCTAAGTTGTACAAATGTTGTTTAGCAATAAAATTTCACAGGCATGATTTTTCAGGGCTATCTTTATGTGATTAAGAATCTGAATAAAGTTTTTTTTTAAATTATCATCTCCTCTAAACACTCCAAAATTTTGTATACATAGTTTTTTTACATCCTCTGTATGTAGCCATATTCTGAATGACCATTGATATATGTGCAGGATGGACAGGAAGTAACTAGGTATCATTAAATTCCTGTTTGCTTCGCACTATGAGCTGTGGAATTTGATCGTTCCAATGCAGGGATGGTGGTGTACAGTGTAGGGAAGAATTGTCACAAGAAGCTAATGATCATAGGTTCAGTAAAGGATGCAGCAAAAACAGATCATCCATCCATGTATCAGTGTCCTGTGAATGTGATAATTGTGCGGAACATGTTGAATCATAGCCTGGGGAAATCAACACATCAGGCAGCTTGTGAGAGTGGACCCATGAGGCACACTGTGCATCAGGTGTTTCATAAAGAATTAAACTTTGAAGCATGGAAACTAAATTATGTGCAGCAGCTGACACCAGAACACTGATCACGAAATGGATTACGGGGAGTTGATGTTCGGTTGGCACGAAGACAGGTGTCAGTTGTTTCACAACTTCCTCTGGAGTGATGAGGTCATATTCCATATGGGAGGTTCCTGTCAGGTGGCACAGTTACCATTACTGGGCAGACACTGGGCAGACACGACCTGGAGTAAAGGCGGAGACGATGCACTTTTGTTCGAAAGTGACCATGTGGTGTGGAATAATGGCTACAAATGTCATCGGCCCAAATGCTTCATGATTACATTTGGCCCACAGTATCTGGATGGGAAAATACCGACGACATTATCTTCATGAAAGACAGTGCACTGTCTCACTTTGCAAATATAATGTGGAACTGGTTGGATGGTAAGTTTCTGCATAAAATCCAGACCTGACACCCTGTGGCCATTCAAATTACCAGTACAGCAAGGAAAAAGGTGGTGTGCTGGATAAAATCTTGCACCCTGGATGAACTGGAAGCAGATTCGGGAAGTTCTTACTCACATTCCACACAACCTTGTTCAGAAACCTGTGGATTCCATTCCAGGTCATTTGAGGAGATTGATCGATTCCACAGGTGCCTACATCAAAATTTAATGGACTTTTAATATATGCAATCATATTCCCATAAAACAATGTATGTACTGTATAATTTCAAATAAATAACTATGCAAATATAAAAGTTAGATGTAAATTTCAATACCCTACATAATCATCAAAATTGGTTGTAATATCCATATTCTTTTTGTTTTTTTTTTTTACTTCCAATAACACTAATGAAAATAAAATTTCTCAATTTTTAGGATAATTAAGATTTTTTTAAAAACTGATTCCAGACGCTGGAAATGAGGTTAAAATATATGGCACATCTAGGATTTTCTGGGCATCTGGTACTTATATCCATGTGATAGTTAACTGTATCTCCAGTCTTAGTTTCCAGGCTACTAATCCAGCCATACCAACATCTTGTAATCTTCCCTGAACATAAACAGTCCATTGCCAAAGTGAAGGTGTTGCTAGGCAATTGGGATTAGTGACACAGCAATAGATAATTTCAAGTGCACCCCAGGAACCTCACAACTTTTCATTGTATTAGAAAGAGAGCAACACACACACACACACACACACACACACACACACACACACACACACACAGAGAGAGAGAGAGAGAGAGAGAGAGAGAGAGAGCAGAGAAAGTTCATGGGCAGAATTGTCCATTTTCAGTAAGTATCAACACACAAACAGTGCAGATATGACAATCAGTATTATTTGTATAGGGTTGAAGTAGATAGCCTGAACGATTTGTGATTATTCAAATCAGTTTAGTGTCCCTATATATTATTTTGGAAATTATAGGCTTTTAAATACTCAATGGAAACGAAGTGTAATTGTTAATTTGTTGACAGGAAGATGAAAATTTCTAGTGTAAGTGAATAAAAAAGTTATTTTGTAAAAACATTTGGCATACTGTTTACTGTATTTTACACATTCAGTTTGTCACAATATTAAATTGTAAAAATAAGTTTCACATGACATTGTAACTTAAATTAACAGTGTATAAATTTCTCACGATATGAAACAAATAGTTCTAAGATACAGTGTAGCTTAAAACACTAATAACATTATATATACACTTTTACATTTACAACAATAATTATATCTTATTAATATTGAAGTGTAATTGTTGTACAGAAAATTATTCTTCCTTTTACTCAGCTATTAAAAGTTTGTTACAACACATTGTTTCTGGACTTAATCTATTACATTTATCAGTTGCATAAACCTGCCATACAGTTGTATGTTTCACTTTGGCACTGATTACATTCACACATTTTCCTTATGAGGTACAAATGAAGACACCACTTGTGAAAATTTCTTAAGTTTTACAGTGCAGTTGATGCACTTATTTTATAAAAAATATTACACAACGCAGCAGAATTCTGTACTTCATATCAGGTTGGTCTGCTACAGATATCACTATTCTGTGTAATAAAATGGAACACCTACAGCTGTCCTTAAGATGTTATTTGTTACATGGCTACCAGTTTTGGTGCTCCAGTGCACAATTTTCAGGCCTTAACTGATAATGAAGGGATTAACTCCAATTGTATAAACGATTCATCAGTGGCCAACATCTATGAAATGGTTTTTGCAGATTACCTATAATGACAATGTTGTGTCTCTAACCATCTACTACCAAGTTGATTGCTGGAGACACAACATCGTTGTTATAGGTAGTCTGTGAAAACCAGTTCATAGATGTTTGGAGTTAACCCCCTCAGCATCAGTTATGACCTCAAGATAGTGCACCAAAACTGGTAGCCATATAATAAGTAACATCGAAAGGATGGCTGTAGGTGTTCCATTTTATTGCACAAGTGAATGGCCGAAGTCCCTGACACCTCCAATCAGAAGGATGGACATTCAAAAAATTTCCATTCTGTGTCATCTTAAGTCAATTGATCAGTATAAAATCTGAATGTCATTCATTAAGAGTACCAGGCCTACACACACACACACACACACACTCACACACACACACACACACACACATGTACGTTCGTGTTTTATATTACTGTTGCTCTGGGCAGTCCATCAATTCTCTTATCACATTTGTGGTTTTCTGTCAACACGAGAAAGCAAAACTTTGGCAGAAATCTTTCCAGTACCATATTCATGCTTCACTGGAGAGGTCTTCTCAGACTGAAACAAAAGTTAAATTTTTTACTATTATTCTGTTGTTATTGAGCAAAAACTTGTGCAGAAAATATGTTCATACTAAAATTTATGTAGAAGTATTCAGTTGCTAATCTCTGGAGCCTTTATTACAGGAAAATTGGTTATGAAGGATGAAAAATTGTGATGACGTGTTCCTTGAAAAGTTCTACTTGAAAATGCTGCCACTGCCTTAATTATTTAACAAAAATTGTGAGTTTGTATGTGATATGAAGTGGATACAGCTACCTATAAACATTCTGGGTGTTCTATTTTATATATGAAGGGGATGCGATGAATTAAAATATCCACAAGCAAGGAAAAAAATACTTGTCAGTTTTTTTAGATATAGGAAAGATGATATTGTGTGACTGGCTCATTATCTCTGTGAAAAGTATATGGAAAATACCATCAAAAATTCACTCTCCTTTTTTTGGATCTGTATGTCTTGCAAACAAAAAATAGATAGCACACAATGGAAAATCATAGCTCTCTTCACAAATGTGCAACATTTCCATACAGTGAATGCAGAAGTGAATGATGGCAGCAAAAGTCGCAAAGCCATGCCAGCAGTAGTATGAATGAAGTGCATTATTGCCACATAAACCCTGTTAACAATATTTGTATGTTTGGTAGTCATTGCTTCTTATGATGCTACATGGATGGCAGCTGGGGCACATGATTGGTCACTTGTTTGTAAAACTGCCTTAAGTTTATACAAAATGAATACAAGACATGATACAAAACATGACTGGTTCTAATCACTTTTCAGAGATCTTCTCCTAATCTTGTGGTAGCCCTCATCTTCAGATGATTACAGAAAGCTTGATCGTGTGGATTTGTAATACACTTCAATAGTCTGTATCATCTTCCTTCTTGTTGCTAATGGGAACTTTGCCATCTATGCTGCAGTTTGAGGAATCTCAGTCTTTTTGCTTGCAAAATGTGTCCTGGCTTTCACTAATGTAAAGCAATGGACTTAAAGCCTCCAATAAAGGAGTTGACAATTATTTGCTCTTTCTTTTTTGAACTGTACTTAAGAGTGCAGAAACTTTTGGGGACCACATGATACTCCTATTGCTCATTGTTTCAGCTGAGATGATAACCCTTTTATATAAATGGCTTTACCGCATTTTGAAGTCCACTATTTTGCATGACATTTTAAAGTGGCCAAGAAAGCTGGATTCAGTAATAAGTGACATAAACTGATCTGGAATAAGAACTCAGCTGCACATTCACCACTTTCTTTTCTGACACAAAAGTCACCATCAGATTTTAGATAAGAGTAGGAAATAGTGGTATATATTACCAAATCTGCCACTGTCTATAATAACAATAACATTTATTTTCTGCTTTGTAGTAAGGTTAAAACTAACATGCAGAGCTAATGAATGGTTGATGTCCTTTAATCAGATCTGAAATAGCTTTATAATTTCACAGATGAGTAGTAATCATGTATTTTGCTTGATACATAATTTCACAGCCATAATAAACTGTTCTCACCGAGCGAGGTGGCGCAGTGGTTAGACACTGGACTCGCATTCGGGAGGACGACGGTTCAATCCCGCGTCCGGCCATCCTGATTTAGGTTTTCCGTGATTTCCCTAAATCGCTCCAGGCAAATGCCGGGATGGTTCCTTTCAAAGGGCACGGCCGACTTCCTTCCCTGTCCTTCACTAATCCGATGAGACCGATGACCTCGCTGTCTGGTCTCCTTCCCCAACACAACCAACCAATAATAAACTGTTCTAAAGAATTCATTGTGCACTTCTGGCACTAAAATCTTTATTGCAGTGTGCTGTCTGACAAGTTTGGTAATCATGGCACTTTCAGGTGAGTGCCGTGTGATGTGTTATGTATATATTTGTTAGACAGCATTGTTAAATGACATAGTTTGCCAACTTCAGCTAAATATAAATGGGTCTGCAGGCTGAGGCTTCTGATGACTGAAGTGTATGACAAGAACACAAGTGGGGGAAGGGTGAGGAAAAGGTTGTGGTGGTGCCTTCAATACTGGCCCCTCCAGCCCCTAGCTTCACGCTCTATAGTATAGTAGCGCATCTTTAACTTCTCTCCAGTGAAATGATTTTCACACATTCCTACAGGTGGAGATCAATTTTATAACAGCAGCATAATCACTTAAGATAGTCAAATTACTAATTGTACAATGTAGGCTGTCATGGCCAGTGTTCATATCACTGGTGATTTTTATTTTATGCGCATTAGTCTGTTGTCTGAGGCATTTTCTCTACAAATAACACTAAGGATAAAAAATAAAATTATTAATGAGCAGATACACACGGACCAATCACTTTTAAGTTAATTATCACTTTATGGTAAAGCTATACAGAAAATAATAATGTACTGTGTGGACATTAAATAATAAATCTTCAAACTCAGTACATAGTTTCGTATTATAACACTATTTGTTTATGGTTCATCTATATTTTTTATAATTTTTTTGCTTTAAAATTTTCACATATTGGTACTATATTTATTACATTAAAAATTTTCTGTTGACATTTGTATTTAAAAATAGTTGTGTGTATAAACCATTCAAGGTGATGTAAATTAGACAATTGTAAGAAATGGTCACGCTTAGGAACAATGTAAGAAGTAGGTGTTATGTAAAAACCAGTGTGGTGTTGTTTGAAATGAAAATGGCTTTGGGGACTGGAAAAGGTGGCAAGGGCAAATTGGCACGCTACCTAGAGTAAATGTGGAAAGTAAGTCACACAGTCTGTAGGCAGCAGTTATTGAGGAGCAGGAGAAGCTTTGCCAGCAAATTTGCACAAAAATGCCTCAGATGAAGATTTAAAATGGCTTACGGCATGGCAGCAAGTTGTTGGGCTACTGTATTTAAGGTTGAACAATGCCAAGAAGAGAAATTGAGCCCACACAGCAAGATACTTTTAGGCTGTACTGTGGGTAGTGTAGTCAGCATAATTGTTCATCATACACCCAAGCCTACAGCCACCAGACAAGATTTTTTTTGTTATTTTCCTTTTGTAAGCATGAACCATTAATTTATAGCTTTTCTTGCCCCCCCCCCCCCCCCCCTCTCTCATGAACTTTAAAGAAACTGGTTCACCCTGTTATTTCATCCTAATCATACACCTATATAGCGTTCCTTTCTGGTCTTTGATTAATCCGAGTACCCTGTTTTACAGATTTATGAAGTGCCAAGTTAATGTAGAGAGGCACCATTTAAATTGTTTTTTGTAAATAATGAGAAAGTTTTCTTAACTATTACAAACTATTATAGTAAAAGTTTTCTTACGTAAAATTCAATCAGAGTGAAGCCAAGTTACTAGAATCTGTTAAATGACTATACATAGTTAGTTCAGAGAATAATAGTTTTTGAAAGTGAATTCCAGAAAAAAGAGATTTTCTTGATCTGAAATGTTCAGTATAAAAAGTGTATGCTTTAGTATTTAAGTATCTGAGTTTGATGATTATGGAAAGTGCTTTTCTAAAGGTGCCCCTTGGCCAAATTTTTTTAGTTCCTTAAATTATCTACTGGGCTTTTTCTCTTTTAAAAACATAATGTATTAGGGTGTAGTACAACTTTGTTTAGGTGGAGTAATATTTATTTGAAGAAGCAACAGTAGAAGAAAATAGGCAAAATTCATACTTCTGCTTTTCCAGTACTTCACTATTTCATTGCCTGGATAGGCTGGTGACTGTTAGTACATATTTTAAACCACTAAATGTATTTGGAACTGAGTTGTCCTAGCTTCAGTATAATACTATTCATACTGCATTTCTTTCTAACTGCTGGGTAAGATCTTAGGAAAAGAATTGAATAGTCTGATTTACTTATCCATTATACACAACACATGGTCAAATCCTGTAAAAAGGGTAACTCTATTGATTAGCTTTTCCTATTAACAGGACTATCCTCCCATAGTGTACTTTAATTATAACTACCTAGTATGTTAAAAAAATTAAAGTGCAGCTGCTCACAAAGGCCCGTTTGGGCTGTAATCATCATATGGTAGCAAAATTTGGTACATATTCTAATGTGATAATGTGGAATCGATTTACATTGGAAAAAATTAGTTCTAATTTTGGCCAAGTGCAAATTTGGAACTGTAAATCATCTTGTCAACATCTCTGGTGCTCATATTGAACAAATCATGAAAGCAGTCTTTAATAATATCAACACTTTTTTGACATTTTCTGCCCATGTCCTATTCCTAATCCATTATAATTGGAACCATTTCTGTATGTCTTTTCTTGCATTCACTGTGACAGATTAGCAAAATGGTTCAAATGGCTCTGAGCACTATGGGACTTGACATCTGAGGTCATCAGTCCCCTAGAACTTAGAACTACTTAAACGTAACTAACCTAAGGACATCACACACATCCATGCCCGAGGCAGGATTCGAACCTGCGACCGTAGCGGTCGCGTGGTTCCCGACTGAAGCGCCTAGAACCGCTCGGCCACACCGGCCGGCTACAGATTAGCACCTGGTGGCTAGAATCGGAGCTATTTTTTTTACCAGCATAAATTGGTTTCACATTAGAATATCTACCATGTTTCACTGCCATACAATAATTACAGCCCACACTTGACTTGAAATGAACCCTAGATATATCTTTTGACATTGGAAAAGAAATGCCAGTTCAAATGGTAGCCACAAATAGACAAGATACTTCATGCATGCATCAGAGAATTTGTGCCTGATAATCTCCACAGAACCCAGGTGATCAGTGCAGAGTATCACATGTAGTTATTGTAAAAGCCAAAGAAGGCTGTTAAGTAGGAAGTCATTAAAAAGCTATCAGAGGGCCTAATTTAAATCGCCAAGAAAGGTAGCAGTGGTTAGCATACTGGACTCGCATTTTAAAGAATGATAGTTCAAACCAACGTCTGGCCATCCACATTTAGGTTTTCCATGATTTTTCTAAATCACTCCAGGAAAATGTCAATATGGTTCCTTTACTGATCCTTGAAACATTTCGAGTTTGTGCTCCATCTCTAATGATCTAATTATCAGTGGGACATTAAACCTTAATCTTCCTTCCTTCCTTTAATTTACTTCCAGTAATGTACTTTGCTAAACAACACAGTTACAGTGTTTCACAAATTTCTGTTCATGAATGAAGCACTGTCATTCAGACAGCATTAATGTGTTCTGCAGACAATGCTAATAAGGAGGCCAACCTCACAGTGTTACTCTTCAGCAGTAGTTCTAATATTTGCTTCTCACTACACTAGTGAGTTTACTACAGATTCAAACATAGTCGATAACACAATATTTACCTATATTCAATCTAATACTTAACTGAACTGTCACATATAATTTCCTTGATGTATAATGTGTATGTGTCTGTATTTCTGTATCCTAGGCTGTTTCTGGTTGTGTTGGTCTGGTATTGTTGATGGTAGTACGGGAAATTGAGCTTTGTCTGTCATCCACTGTAAATATTGCTCATTTATTCACCAGTAACATCATTATGCTTGCTCAGGATAAAACAACAAACAACTGATAAACAACTGTAAATAACAACAATCACTATATGCTGACTGCATCAAAGATGCTTTTAATAATCTGTGGTTGTTTTGTTCGCTTATTGTGGCGGAGTGTATTGGAGGTGTCACCACATCAACTACCTTGCCCTTTATTGAAACTGGGTGCCCCCCAGTAAGCGAGGGATATTGCACTTTATCTGCCTGCTGGTCCTCGAGAAAATGGCTGGTGCAGGCAAGGATTGCTCCTGTTCCAAGGTAGACGCTTCGGTTTCTTCTATTGGTGCCAAAGGATCAGCTTCCTTCGAGTGCGATGTCAAGGAATGAGAAGGGAGCATCTCTTCATCAGTGTACACAGGCCTGAGTCACTCTATTGAGACTGCTTCCTGTTTACCAACATTGAAAGTGTGTCTCCTCCTTGTGATTTCTCAGTACGGTACTAAATATGGCGAAACAAGGGGTGGTCACACGGTATCATCCTTGTGCCACATGTGGGATGTTTTTGTTATGTTTCTTTGAACAAACACCTGCCAGTCTCCATTTATTACAGGAGTGGTAGGCTGAATGGCCCTCATTCTGAGACTGATTTTTATCCAAACTGTGCTCAGCTCCAAGACAACTAGTTGAGTGGATGCTGGCAAGATCAATTCTCCTGGAACCTTCAGCTGCTTGCCTTAGACCAACTGTGCTGGTGGGCAGTGGATGCTCTCCACTGCCATTCTCAACTTCAGTAGAACCAGTGGCAGTGGTTCTGACCATCTTGATGAACTGCACGTTAGGGCCATTTTAAGAGTACGGTAAAACTGCTTTACCAGTCCATTGCTAGCTGGATGGTAGCTTGCAGCATGGATGTGGTTGTGGCCACACAGGAGGAAAAGTTCACCGAAACGTTGGCTTTCAAATTGTCTCCCTTGATCCATAGTTACATCTTGCGGAATGCCAAACCTGGAGAACCAAGCCTGCAGTAATGCTCTCCCAACCGATTCAGTGGATGTACAGTATCTTATATCGCAATGACCTCTGGCCACATTGTAAAATGATCAATGATCATCAGCAAATAAAGTTGGTGCACAGAGTATGGTAACAGGCATACATTGTCCAAATGTGTATGCAGAAATCTAGCTGACAACATCAGGAAGTAAGCAACAGCAGTGAAGACATGACTGCTGATCTTATTATGCTGGCATGTCAGGCATATACATGCCCATGCATGACAATCTTTCTGCACTTCCATCCTCACAACTTCAGTGGAGACAAGCTTGGCTGTCACTTGAACTCCCAGATGTGCTAAATTATAGCACTGTTTTGGTATGTAGAGTCAATGCTTTGCTCTTGCTATGTCACACCAAATACTGTCCAGCACATCCATGGCTGGCACAGATCTGAGATGCAATGCAGTTCTGTTGTTTTAACACTATATTTGCCCAATGAATGGAGTTTAAACTAGCACAGTTCCAAGAGAGGCTATCTGCAACCACATTGTCTTTCCCTGCTATGTGCTGCACATCACTTGAGAACCGGGCAATATACTTGACCTGCCTGCACTGATGTGATGAGCTGAGATTAGTATCACACTGAAAAATAGCTACCAGTGGCTTGTAGTCAATATAAACTGCAAAATGTCTCCCTTCAACCAATGGGCCGAAATTTTTTATTGCTAAATGAATAGTAAACAACTCATGATCAGAGGTGCTCCATTTTTGCTGTTGTTGGCTCATGTTCTCTGAGGAAAAGGCAAATGGCTGTCAAATGCCCTCAACTTTTTGTTGCAGAGCCACTCCCACCACTGTTTGGCCCACATCTACCATATATACCAAGGGGGCACTCAATATTGGTGTCCCAGCTGTGTTGCCTGTGACAGATGTTTCTTGAGTTTGTGGAAAGATATTTCAGTATATGGAGTCCACAGTATCTTAAGATTCCCTGCAGTGCTCTTGCACAATTAGCACTGTGAGTGCCTACTGGATGGCTGGTAAGTGAGGCAGGTGACATCAATAATAGTTCAGCATACCTAAGATGTCTCTTGTAAGTTGTGGGAAGAGGCATCTGTAATACTGCTTTGACCCGCTCAGGCAATGGTGACAGGCCTGTGGGGAAATCAAGTCTCCCAGAAATTTAACTTCACATTTTCCCAATGCACACTTTGCTATGTTAATAATTATGCCATATTGTTGTAGGTGGCTGAAAAGCTGATGCAAGTGTATGGCATGCTATTCTACTGAAGTAGAAAACACAAGAATGTCATCCATGTAGCAAAAAATGATCTGTAATTCTCTAAGCACTTTGTGCATGAACCACTACCAAGTTTGGGTGGCATTCCTGAGGCCAAATGACATCAAATGGTACTCATACAAGCCAAATGGTTTGATCACTGCTGATTTTTTTTGTTGGCTGGCGCCACTGGAATTTGGTGCAATCTATCACACTGAATATTTTGGAAATGCTAATGGTGCTGTTTAAATCCATTACGTTAGGTGCAGGGTAGCAGTCTGGAATTGTATTTCTATTGAGCACTCTACAATTTCCACATGTTCTCCAGGAATCATCTTTCTTACGAAATGTAGACTGGGGAGGCCCACTTACTATCCAACATGGTCACAATACCTGCTTTCAGAAGTTGGTCGAACTCCATTTGCACCACAAGTAGCTTCTCTGTGCGCAGACACTGTGAGCAGAATGCAGTGTGTTGACTTCATGTCATGCAGATGTTATATGGAACATTGTGTGAGCATAGAAGGGCATGGTGAGTCTGGAAGGTCTAGAAGTAGATTATGAAATAACGGCTACGATTTTGCCAACAGCATATGAATTGTTACAATTCGTGGGGTTCTGCTTTAATGATGCACACATGTATAAGTGTGTTGTTGCAAACATGGAATCAATATACTCTAATATGGATGATGTGGAAGAGATGATGGATCTTCCTGTGGAAAGCCATAGGCACATTGCGCTGCATGTGACCCGACACAAAAGGCACAGTTGGCAATAGCCTTTCTGTGTGTACTGGTACTAAACAGCAATTGATCAAGTAGGGCATAAACTGATAATGATGTAAAAAGTTCACTCTGATTATCGGACAAGGCATGTCTGCAATCATTAAGGCCCATATCAGGTGGAAGTTTGAATCCAAGTATAGTGCTAAGCATTTTCACTGGATGTAGCCACAGTAAGTACCTGTTGCATTGTTGCCATCAGTGTGTCATTGGTTCCTCTTGAACAGACACTGACTTCCAAACATGTATCAATAAGAAACTTGTCACCTGCTGGATAGTCTTGTGTGAACAATCAGTGTGACTGGATGACTGCTGCTAATGTGGTATTTGCATTTTTTTTAACCACAGTCTAGTCCACGCACTTGTGCTGTTGCTGATGGATGTTAGTAACCCTTCATGCCTGTCTTTGAAATTTGGGTAATTACAATGATGAGTTGCTGAAATGCCTATGGCACCAGCACTACTGTTCCAGGAGGCTTGTTGAATGGCAATTTTCCTTGTTTTCCAACTGCAACTTCATAGTTGCTGATGGTGTGTGGCTGCCTGGATGTTTAGTTTTGCCCCTTGTGTTGCTAGATGTCCATGGTGGGTTCAACTGATGCTTGCTGCTGGGGAGAGGTATTCATGCGCATACAGGACCAATGGTGTCAGCTTCCACCTCTCTGCTCATTCCTCAGTCCTTGTCTTGACTGTTGCTGATTTTTGCGCATACAGAAATGTCTCTTAAGCTTTTTACAATGGTGTCTGCCTTCTTTGCCAAGACTTTCAATGGCAAGTCTGTTTGTGCTGCAATGATGGCCTGGATGTAAGACTGGAAGTTTATGATGCCGTAATATGCATAAAGACTGTACAGGCAGGAGTTCTGGGCCTGCTAATTTGTGTAGAGCTTTGAGCACTTGTAACAGTGTCTTGTCACTCATGTTTTCATGTGTGAATTTTTTGTAACTGCCATTCTGGTGATAGCCGTTCTTATGATAGCCACACGAGAACTTCCTATAGTGCAGCATATCTTTGCTGTGAGAAAGTTTATTCTATTTCCTCTACCACTTCTAAATCCAGATGCAAAACTACAATATTAAATCTGTCAGTATTATTGAACATCTGACACAGTTGAAATATTCATTCAGCTTGTGCAAACCAAAGCTGAGGTCGCATCAGGCAGAATGAGAGAAACTTAACATTCCCATGTCACATGTATGTCCTCACATCTTGTATATTTACTTCTATCATGACATTTTGTAGTGAATTAAAATTCGCGGATGGTGATCCTGGGTCAACTGGTAAACCTTGTTCCATTCTGATTCCAGTTTCTTGCTTGAGTCAATCATCATCATCATCATCATCATTTAAGACTGATTATGCCTTTCAGCGTTCAGTCTGGAGCATAACCCCCCTTATACAGTTCCTCCATGATCCCCTATTCAGTGCTAACATTGGTGCCTCTTCTGATGTTAAACCTATTACTTCAAAATCATTCTTCACCGAATCCAGGTACCTTCTCCTCGGTCTGCCCCAACTCCTCCTACCCTCTACTGCTGAATCCATGAGTTTCTTGGGTAACCTTGCTTCTCCCAGGCGCGTAACATGACCCCACCATCTAAGCCTGTTTGCCCTGACTGCTACATCTATAGAGTTAATTCCCAGTTTTTCTTTGATTTCCTCATTGTGGACACTCTCCTGCCATTGTTCCCATCTACTAGTACCTGCAATCATCCTAGCTACTTTCATATCCGTAACCTCAACCTTGTTGATAAGGTAACCTGAGTCCACCCAGCTTTCGCTCCCATACAACAAAGTTGGTCGAAAGATTGAACGGTGCACAGATAACTTAGTCTTGGTACTGACTTCCTTCTTGCAGAAGAGAGTAGATCGTAGCTGAGCACTCACTGCATTAGCTTTGCTACACCTCGCTTCCAGTTCTTTCACTATGTTGCCATCCTGTGAGAATATGCATCCTAAGTACTTGAAACCGTCCACCTGTTCTAACTTTGTTCCTCCTATTTGGCACTCAATCTGTTTATATTTCTTTCCCACTGACATTACTTTCGTTTTGGAGATGCTAATCTTCATACCATAGTCCTTACATTTCTGATCTAGCTCTGAAATATTACTTTGCAAACTTTCAACTGAATCTGCCATCACAACTAAGTCATCCGCATATGCGAGACTGCTTATTTTGTGTTCACATATCTTAATCTCACCCAGCCAGTCTATTGTTTTCAACATATGATCCATAAATAATATGAACAACAGTGAAGACAGGTTGCAGCCTTGTCTTACCGCTGAAACTACTCTGAACCATGAACTCAATTTACCGTCAACTCTAACTGCTGCCTGACTATCCATGTAAAGACCTTTAATTGCTTGCAAAAGTTTGCCTCCTATTCCATAATCTTGTAGAACAGACAATAACTTCCTCCTAGGAACCCGGTCATATGCCTTTTCTAGATCTATAAAGCATAGATACAATTCCCTGTTCCCCTCATAACACTTTTCTATTATTTGCCGTAAGCTAAAGATCTGGTCCTGACAACCTCTAAGAGGCCTAAACCCACACTGATTTTCATCCAATTGGTCCTCAACTAATACTCGCACTTTCCTTTCAACAATACCTGAGAAGATTTTACCCACAATGCTGATTAAAGAGATACCTCTGTAGTTGTTACAATCTTTTCTGTTTCCATGTTTGAAGATTGGTGTGATTACTGCTTTTGTCCAGTCTGATGGAACCTGTCCCGACTCCCAGGCCATTTCAATTATCCTGTGTAGCCATTTAAGACCTGACATTCCACTGTATTTGATGAGTTCCGACTTAATTTCATCCACCCCAGCCGCTTTATTGCACTGCAATCTATTGACCATTTTTTCCACTTCCTCAAATGTGATCCTATTTCCATCATCATTCCTATCCCATTCTACCTCGAAATCTGAAACATTACTGATCGCATTTTCACCTACATTGAGCAACTCTTCAAAATATTCCCTCCATCTGCCCAAGGCATCCACAGGATTCACCAGCAGTTTTCCTGACCTGTCCAAGATACTTGTCATTTCCTTCTTACCTCCCTTTCGAAGACTGCTAATTACACTCCAGAATGGTTTTCCAGCAGCTTGACCCATAGTCTCCAACCTGTTTCCAAAGTCTTCCCACGATTTCTTCTTGGATGCTGCAATTATCTGTTTGGCTTTGTTTCTTTCTTCAACATAACTTTCTCTGTCTACCTGGGTTCTGGTATGTAGCCATTTTTGATACGCCTTCTTTTTCCTTTTACAGGCTGCCTTGACTGTATCATTCCACCAAGCTGTTTGCTTCATCCTCCCTTTACACACTACTGTTCCAAGACATTCTTTAGCCACTTCTAGTACTGTGTCCCTGTACCTTGTCCATTCATTTTCCAATGACTGTAATTGACTACATTAAACTAACTGGTACCTTTCTGAGATCGCTGTTATGTACTTGTGCCTGATTTCCTTATCCTGAAGTTTCTCCACTCTTATCCTCCTACATATGGACCTGACCTCCTGCACTTTCGGCCTCACAATCCCAATTTCACTGCAGATTATATAATGATCAGTGTCATCAAAGAATCCCCTGAATACACGTGTGTCCCTCACAGCCTTCCTGAATTCCTGATCTGTTATTATATAGTCAATGACAGATCTGGTTCCCCTGCCTTCCCAAGTATACCGGTGAATGTTCTTATGTTTAAAAAAGGAGTTTGTGATTACTAAGCCCATACTGGGACAGAAATCCAAGAGTTGTTTCCCGTTCCTGTTGGCCTCCATATCCTCTCCAAATTTACCCATAACCTTTTCATACCCTTCTGTTCGATTTCCAATCCTGGCGTTAAAATCACCCATGAGCAGAACACTGTCCTTGTCCTTTACTCTAACAACTACATCACTGAGTGCCTCATAAAAACTATCCATCTTATGTTGATCTGTCCCTTCACAATGCGAATATACTGACACAATCCTAATTTTCTTGCTAGACACTGTCAAATCTATCCACATCAGTCGTTCGTTTACATACCTTATTGCAACTACGCTGGGTTCCATTTCTTTCCTGATGTAAAGCCCTACACCCCATTGTGCTATTCCTGCTTTGACTCCTGACAGGTAGACCTTGTATTCTCCCACTTCCTCTTCTTTCTCACCCCTTACCTGAATGTCACTAACAGCTAAAACGTCCAGCCCCATCTTACTTGCAGCCTCTGCCAGCTCTACGTTCTTCCCAGAGTAGCCCCCATTGATATTAATAGCTCCCCATCTCATTACCATTTGTTTGCCAGTCCTTTACTTTTCTTTTTCTTTTCGGGGTCACCACAATGTGAACTGAAGCTTTACCTCCTGTCCACAATAGATACTTCTCAGTTATTCACTAATAACTTTATTACGCTCACTTAGGATAACACGACTACTAATAAACAACTGTAAACAACAACAGTCATTATGCGGACTGCAGCGAAGAGTCGTGATAGTTTTGTTCACTTTTTGTGGTGAAGTGTATTGGCGGTGGCACCATTGTAGTTTCAACTATGAAACCTTAATGATTTACAGATTTGAATTAGTGCTGATGGGTGGTTTTGAGCTGGCTGTTGTGAATGTTTGAAGGTAACATCAGTGAACCTTTCAACTATGATAGGCTGGAAAACCAGGCTACAAAGTCGTATGACCTACACAGAACCACTTCTTTGTGATTGATAATGGCTAAGTTGAGCTTCAGTAGCCAAAGATCTGACGTTCTTTTACATAAAAGTATCCTTTGGCTGCAACACCTTATGTCATGTGTCCTATCAGTTTCGTACCGATGTTTGCTCCAGTTTATTTTTAACCACATCATGCCCAGTCCCTATAACCCCACACACACACAAAACTAGTGGTTTTGACTCCTTTATTCATGTATTTCTTCCTTTTACATCTCTATACAGATAGTTAAAATTCCTAATTTCTACCACAAAACAAAATGGAAGCAACAGCAATGGAAGCAATATATACTGATAATTAGATATCTCATATTTTTCTTCTGTGGTTGTGATTTTGATCTGTAACTCTTCCCGGAATAAATCATTCTCAGTAGTGCTAGATAAAGATACTAAATTAGCTTTAATAAGTAACAACAAACAAATCATTGTTTGCTGTACACTGAGGCGTTAAATAAGTAGACTAGTTCACCTAGAATTTACCTCATATGAGTTCTGCAACAAATTCAGGTTGTCCATCCTTATTTATAGTCAATGCTGTTCGTGATCTGAAGCCATCAGAATTACTATTTGAATTCTGATGTTGCTCAGGGACTTGAAAAGTTGAACCTTGAAATCCAAGGCTAGCTTCAAACATCTGAAAAAAAAAAGGAGATTAAAAATAAATAATAGATAAAAATGAGGGAAGATAACCACTTACTTATAACTGACTGGTCTGTGACATATAGACTTAACAAGGTTTCAAGCTAATCCACACTCACACACACACAAACGGACTCATCCCCATTGACTATTTGTAAGTGGATGCTCAGGCTAAAAAGAGTGGGAGGGGGGACAAAATGTGCATCATGTGAGAACTGGGAAGGAGGATAAGTTGTACAAGCCAACAAGACAATGGAAGGTAATGAGAAAGTGGGCGGGGGAATACATACGAGATTTGGACATGGGACGATGGCTATGGAAAATGAGGAAATGTGATGGTACAGGAATGGTCAGTGAACTTGTAGAGCTTTAGATGATGGGGATTGTAAGGACAGAGGATTTGCTGAATGGAAGTTACATTCATATAATTCAGAAGAGCTGGTGCTGGGAGAGTGAGCAGGGCTATCCAAATGGCACAGTTAGTGAAATAGCTATTTGAAGTCTTGATAATAGTAGAAAAGTTCTGGTAGAATGTAAATACTGTAGGTGTCTATGCCCCTACATGGTGCTGGCTGGACACATAATGCCCAATGTCCATTGTTCGTCCAGCCAGCACGTAGGGGCAAAGTGTGTGTGTGTGTGTGTGTGTGTGTGTGTGTGTGTGTGTGTGTGTGTGTGTGTGGGCGCGCGCGCGCGTGCGTGCGTGCGTGCGTGCACACAGATGCCGGTATTGCATCTGGATCATTCACCTGTGTACGACCCAAGTGATGCAAGATTAGGAACAGGGGTGGCATAGGGATGGTCTATGACATCAGATAGTATGAGATGATGTGTGATAGAATATCCCTCATCTCAGGATGCAATAAGATGTTTGAAGCTCTGAAAAATGATATGCCTGGGCTTTTCAAGGTCTGGGTGACATTGGGTATTGAGGGGAGTGTTGGTCAGTGACTGGTATAGAGTGGGTGTGTGTTTTCCGATGTACCAGGAAGAGGTGGACTTGGAAATTTGATTTTGGACTACTTGAGCAAGATATAGTGTATTTGTAAAGGCTCTGGCAAGTTTATCAACCATGTTTAACTGAGGCTACCCCCTGGACATGCAAATGCCGAATCCCTATGGTAGGGCACCTTAATGCAGACTAGGTGATAGCCATTAAAATGGACGTACTGTTGTTGGTTGATGTGAACAGAAGTTTTTGCAAGGCCATTTGAATCTCCTAGAAAGGAAGCTCATTTAGATGAATATGCTCAAATGAAGCAGATCTGGGAGTAGATACTGAGGATTTGGAGGAAATACCACAGGCTCTCCTTAGCAAGAATCCCAATCATGAAGGTTTTATCATCATTGTTTGTGACCCAGGAACGGTGTTTTAGAGGGACAGAAGGGGGTTTCAGATGTATGTTCAGTCTTTCAGCTTAAGGTTTTCTATGGTTCATGTAAATCACTACAAGTAAATGCTGTGACAGTTCCCTGGAAAGGGCGTGGCTGATTCAGTGCTTCATCATTGTCAAGTGTGAACTTCTGTTCTCCCGCAAAATAATATTCTCCTTCATTCTTATATTAATGAACACTTCTTAAGTCAAATTTCTTTAATATCATATAAATTGCTTGTTTGCTTTACATAAGGAAAATAATTGAGTTAGAAATTTGATTTGTATTTATTGTTGTCCATATCTTTCATATATTTGATACACAATAGCAAGCAATTGTAACAATGACACAATATAACTCTCTCTCTCTCTCTCTCTCTTTCCCTCCCTCCTTCACCCCTGGCATGACAGTCCAAAGAAAACCTGTGTGCCTGACAAAAAATAGCCCTAGTTTATGAATTAAAGAACTGCTGTTTACAGAAGATGGAGACTCAGGACTGTCTGTCCCAATTATTAATCATAGGCTATTTTGATTACATTGTCACAAGATGTCAAAAAGTTTCTTGGGGGGGGGGGGGAGTTTTATTTTGGGTTTTCCATGGCTTGAATTCTTATTTTCTTTCTTATCTAATCTGCTCTGTTGTAATTTGTCAGCACAAATTATATATATTTTGCAACTTCAAATTTTATTGATCTAATTAATGAATTGAGACTGCACAGTTTTCAGATCTTCTATTTTTATGTGTTTAAATTCAATGCCATTGGATAAGATGTTATCGTGTTTTCCATGCCAATACAAGATACTGAACATACTCCTCAGGGTGTTCAGCTTCTTTTTAATTGATATGAGACTACTTCTCCCAGATATTCTTTCTGCACCACCCAATATCACCCTGCTAACCTCTGTAATATCCTTGTCAACCCACCTACATAACATATTTGTCAACCCACATGACATTCTCATTTCATAATCCCTAGCCCACAGTTTCTACCACTGCCATCATGTTGTTGTTGTTGTGGTCTTCAGTCCAGAAACTGGTTTGATGCAGCTCTCCATGCTACTCTATCCTGTGCAAGCTTCTTCATCTCCCAGTACCTACTGCAACCTACATCCTTCTGAATCTGCTTAGTGTATTCATCTCTTGGTCTCCGTCTACGATTTTTACCCTCTACGCTCACCTCCAATACTACATTGGTTATCCCTTGATGCCTCAGAACATGTCCTACCAATCAATCCCTACTTCTAGTCAAGTTGTGCCACAAATTTCTCTTCTCCCCAGTTCTATTCAATACATCCTCATTATTTATGTGATCTACCCATCTAATCTTCAGCATTCTTCTGTAGCACCACATTTCGAAAGCTTCTATTCTCTTCTTGTCAAAACTATTTATCGTCCACATTTCACTTCCATACATGGCTACGCTCCATACAAATATTTTCAGAAAAGATTTCCTAACACTTAAATCTATACTTGATGTTAACAAATTTCTCTCCTTCAGAAACGCTTTCCTTGCCATTGCCAGTCTACATTTTATGTCCTCTCTACTTCGACCATCATCAGTTATTTTTGCTCCCCAAATAGCAAAACTCATTTACTACTTTAAGTGTCTCATTTCCTAATCTAATTCCCTCAGCATCACCCGACTTAATATTACTACATTCCATTATCCTCGTTTCGCTTTTGTTGATGTTCATCTTATATCCTCCTTTCAAGACACTGTCCATTTCGTTCAACTGCTCTTCCAAGTCCTTTGCTGTCTCTGACAGAATTACAATGTCACTGGCGAACCTCATAGTTTTTATTTCTTCTCCATGGATTTTAATTCCTACTCTGAAATTTTGTTTTGTTTCCTTTACTGCTTGCTCAATATACAGATTGAATAACATGGGGGATAGGCTACAACCCTGTCACACTCCCTTCCCAACCACTGCTTCCCTTTCATGCCACTCGACTCTTATAACTGGCATCTTGTTTCTGTACAAATTGTAAATAGCCTCTCGCTCCCTGTATTTTACCCCTGCCACCTTCAGAGTTTGAAAGAGAATATTCCAGTCAACATTGTCAAAAGCTTTCTCTAAGTCTACAAATGCTAAAAATGTACGTTTGCCTTTCCTTAATCTATCTTCTAAGATAAGTCATAGGGTCAGTATTGCCTCATGTGTTCCAACATTTCTACGGAATCCAAACTGATCTCCCTGAGGTCGGCTTCTACCAGTTTTTTCCATTCATCTGTAAAGAATTCGTGTTAGTATTTTGCAGCCGTGACTTACTAAACAGAGAGGTCGGTGATTTTCACATCAGTCAGCACCTGCTTTCTTTGGGATTGGAATAATTATATTCTTCTTGAAGTCTGAGGGTATTCGCCTTCTCATACATCTTGCTCACCAGATGGTAGAGTTTTGTCAGGGCTGGCTCTCCTGAGTCTATCAGAAGTTCCAATGGAATGTTGTCTACTCCCGGGGCCTTGTTTCGACGCAGGTCTTTCAGTGCTCTGTCAAACTCTTCATGCAGTATCCTATCTCCCATTTCATCTTCTTCTACATCCTCTTCCATTTCCATAATATTGTCCTCAAGTACATCGCCCTTGTATAGACCCTCTATATACTCCTTCCACCTTTCTGCTTTCCCTTCTTTGCTTAGAACTGGGTTTCCATCTGAGCTCTTGATATTCATACAAGTGGTTCTCTTTTTTCCAAAGGTCTCTTTAATTTTCCTGTAGGCAGTATCTATCTTAACCTTTGTGAGAGAAGCCTCTACATCCTTACATTTGACCTCTATCCATCCCTGCTTAGCCATTTTGCACTTTCTGTCGATCTCATTTTTGAGACGTTTGTATTCCTTTTTGCCTGCTTCATTTACTGCATTTCTATGTTTTCTCCTTTCATCAATTAAATTCAATATATCTTCTGTTACTCAAGGATTTCTACTAGCCCTTATCTTTTTACCTACTTTATCCTCTTCTGCCTTCACCATTTCACCTCTCAAAGCTACACATTCTTCTTCTACTGTATGTCTTTCCCCCATTCTTGTCAATCGTTCCCTAATGCTCTCCCTTAAACTCTCTACAACCTCTGGTTCTGTCAGTTTATCCAGGTCCCATCTCCGTAAATTCCCACTTTTTTGCAGTTTCTTCAGCTTAAATCTACAGTTCACAACCAATAGATTGTGGCCAGAGCCCACATCTGCCCCTGGAAATGTCTTACAATTTAAAACCTGGTTCCTAAATCTCTGTCTTACCATTATATGATCTATCTGAAACCTTCCAATATCTCCAGGGTTCCTCCATGTATATAACCTTCTTTCATTATTCTTGAGCCAATGCTATGATCAAGTTATGCTCTGTACAAAACGCTACCAGGTGGCTTCCTTTTTCATTCCTTACCCTCATTCCATATTCATTTACTAAGTTTCCTTCTCTTCCTTTCCCTACTATAGAATTCCAGTCACCCATGAGTATTAAATTTTCATCTCCCTTCACTATCTGAATAATTTCTTTTATCTCATCATACATTTCATCAATCTCTTCGTCATCTGCAGAGCTAGTTGGCATGTAAACTTGTACTATTGTGGTAGGCGTGGGCTTCGTGTCTATCTTGGCCACAATAATGCGTTCACTATACTGTTTGTAGTAGCTTACCCACACTCCTATTTTTTTATTCATTACTAAACCTACTCCTGCATTACCCCTATTTGATTTTGTATTTATATCCCCATATGTCTTGTTCCTCCTGCCACCGAACTTCACTAATTCCAACTACATCTAACTTTAACCTATCTATTTCCCTTTTTAAATTTTCTAACCTACCTGCCATCATTTCCACTGTAAAACTGTATCAGGCCCCACACACCTGCTCCACTCACACCAACCTCACCACTGCTAAATGCTTCAATGTCAATGGGAGGGCAATGTGCGAAACTATAAAGTTATTTACAAAGTAACACTGCACAGCTTTTTATATAGGAGAGACTACGACTAAACTGACTGAGTGCATATATGAACACAGTAGGATTTTCTGCTTTGGGGAGACCAGCAGCCAGTTGTTGTGCATCCTCTATAGCAGGCTGTTCAGCTTGCTAGGCAGCACAAACACAGGTGGGCAGAGATGGGCAAACAGCTGATGCACAGGCAGTCTTGTAGCCATGCTACAGCGTATGCAGTTGAATCCCACTGGCTAACACATCTGTGCATGGATGGCCTAGAAGTGTGCACATGTGCAGAATGCATGCAATATGGCGATCTAACTGGTAGCCTACACTACCTGCACCTGCCCACAAGCTAAATAGGGGCAGGCAGGGGTGCCCTTGCCCCATGCAGCATTAGGACAGCCTGCTCTGTGGTATGACTCCAGAAACCCTGTGCCTAGTACACCATAATGGCATTTGGATTCTCTCATCAGTACCTGTTTCTCTGAAATCCAGAGAATTAAACCTTTTCTTCATCATACTGTTGAATCCTACCACACTCCTAAACATAATCACCATTAACAACTCACTCCATCTCCCCTTTTATCATCTGTAGACTTTTCTGCTTGGTAGAGTTTCATTATTATTGCTTTTTATGTTCATCTTTCTAACTCCCCCCTCCCCGTCTTCTCATCCCTTTCTCTCTCTCTCTCTCTCTCTCTTTCAAGTTTTTCCTCACTTTTCTTGCTCTACTCCTCATTCTTAATTTAACTTTTCTTTCCACTTCTCAATTCTCTTCCTCAAAACCATACTTAATTCTTGCTTTGCCGTACTATCATCTATGGATAGAAGCTGGGACAGTGCTTATCACTGTACTATCTTTTACCTCATACTCTCTCTGGCGCCCAACCCCCTCTGCTTTAACTCTGTCTCTCCCCCACCTCATCCCAGGACTGTCCAATGGATTAATGTCAGTGGCCGGTGTGCAGGTGTGGTTTTTAGGCAGTTTCTCACATCACACTAGGTGAATACCGGGTTGGTATCCACGTCCTGCCTCACATACATCCTTCTAAGTTGCCCCTAGAATTTACTCTAGATGTAGTCAGATCGGGTGCAGCGATTCCACCGGGAGGAGGGGTGGGGGGGAGGGGGGGGAGGCGAATATGAGACTGATGACCTTAGATGTTTAAGTCCCCTTAAACCCATAATCAGCAGCAGCAGAGTAGCTCATTACAGGTGGGTCTCCCTCAACCTGAGGTTCGTGTGACCTGCTTTTCTTCTACAGCCTTCCTCAACTTCAACCTCCCTCCACTTTCTCCCTAAGGAAAAGACTAACAGTTCCAAAAGCTAAGTAGTGTTTTTTCTACTTTTAAATGATTCTTTTAGCAGTACATGGAATTATTCCTCTGGAAGGTAAGTGATTTTACAGTTTTCTCAGATGAGATACTGTTTTGTCATGATTAAAGGCTAAAGTCTCTGTACTAATCATTTTGTATTTGTTTCATGATTGCCCCACTTAATGTTATTGTAAAATAAGACAATTTTTGGTATAATTTGAAACAAGAATGTTAGACTCGTAGGAATTACACATTTCCATTAAATAATTGTAGATTTAATTAATGTATTTGAATTTTTGTTCTGATATAAAAGTAGTTATGCCTCCCGTATGTTTTTTCAGGTTTCTGGGGTTTTGGGATTGCCTAAGCTGATTGACAAGTGAAATTTTTATAACACAACAGTACCCAGAATAAAATGCCTGCTCCCTTGCATGTAAGGTGTCAGACGAAATCTAATGTTAACTGTGATGTCATGTTACTTACCTGCTGTGGCATTCCTCTCAAAGACCCGTGGGCACTATTCCCACCACGTGCAGCTTCTATGCCACCACCAGACAAAGTGGCATAGTCAGCCAGTTCCCCAGTTGAGGCTTGATGGCTGGGTAATGGCTGTGATGCATTCGGGGAGCTCTGCCGAGCTGGCTGCCGGATTGTTGCATAGGTGTTGTCAGCCTGCAGAGTGTGCAAAATGCTTTTTACAAAATACTGTTTTCCAGCAGACTTATGTATTAATGAATCAAGTGTTACAGTGAGCAGGGAACTGTAGAAGTAATTTTCTGTTAGGATTGCAAGGCTCTAGCTTGCCTATTTTTTAAAACTGAGGAAAAGGAAAAAGCAGGTAGGAAAAACCAGAATAAGAACAACAAAGAACATAATGACAAATACGAATAGCTGGAAGCAAACATTCACACATTGTTTCTGTTGCCTGAACTACTATTTCATTATCAGTTAATTGAAGTATTTCTGGTCGATATAGCTGATTTCCAAAGGAAGAATCAAAAATAAATGGTAATACATATAAACATTGATTGTGTAAGTGTTGGTCAGTTTTATTATATGTTATGGTGTTGAGTATTTAAGTCACGCTATGATATGGATGATAAATAGTTTGGACAGGAAGAGAATAGAAGCTTTCGAAATGTGATGCTACAGAACAATGCTGAAGATTAGATGGGTATATCATATAACTAATGAGGAGGTATTTAATAGAACTGGGGAGAAGAGGAGTTTGTGGCACAACTTGATTAGAAGAAGGGATCAGTTGGTAGGACATATTCTGAGGCATCAAGGGATCACCAATTTAGTATTGGAGGGCAGCGTGGAGGGTAAAAATCGTAGAGGGAGACCAAGAAATGAATACACTAAGCAGATTTAGAAGGATGTAGGTTGCAGTAGGTACTGGGAGATGAAGAAGCTTGCACAGGATAGAGTAGCACGGAGAGCTGCATCAAACCAGTCTCAGGACTGAAGACCACAACAAAAACAACAACAACATGATACTTTTAAACTCTTATTGTTATTATCACTATTTGCAGTATGAAAATTTTTTTGTACATACAAATTATGAGTAGAAATAAAAGGATGTTTTAGATCTACTAAGTTACTTTAGATTCGTTGTTTTTGAATGGATGTAGGCATTCTACTGTCATATTACGATTCACTATGACCGCACATCATTGTCATCAGAGGATAAGTCTGATTGACATGAAACTGATGAGGCTCGACATGAAACTGATGACGCTCCCACTTTTATGCTGAAAGGACAGTGTCTGATTTCTTGGATTATATCATAGAGATGGTGCATGCTGTATCTACAGATTAACCCTTAAAAGGAAGTATGTGCCTGAGGGTCACACATGCATTTTTAATTTGTTAGACTGACAATACTTTTTGCGCTATTGATGGGAATGCCTCTATAGCTTCATACAATATCTTTGTCAGCCTTGTGGTGTGAGTCATTGTTGATGGTGACTGTTACACATGAAATAATAGTTGTTTTGTGAAATATCATGGTGTCTGTGAAACATGTATTTCCAGTAACGCAAGTTTTGTTGTGTGTCTATTAGACGTATATTTCCAAAAGTGATACTTTTATTTTTGATGAATAGAACTAATGCAGCTAATTTCCTTTTCTTTTAGACATTCCTTAAAGTTACAAGGCCTCCATTTTTGTAATTATTACACAGGTGGGAAAAATGTAGCTGGTTCCATCTACATCGTAAAAAAGAAAACAAACTGAAGTATTGAGAGGGGATAATCCAAATTTGGAAGAGAAACTTAGAGGGAGAGGAAATGGATGTAGAGGATTTATTTTCTGATGATTCCATTTTTGATTATTTTCTCTTGAAAAAGCAACATCCAGGTCTTACTCTGATGAACAAAACTGTGTTGTAGTTGTTGACTTTTCCTGCACAGGTGACCAAGAAAATGATGATGTATCAGTTCCTTTTGTTTACAAAGGGGAAAATGGATTTTGTTGAGCATGAAAAGAACCAACTAAAGATAGAGGAGCATCTTGTGATAGCATAATCAGTGGGATATCAGGCATAACAAGGACTATTAGAAATGTAGGTGATAATCCTAAGATAGAAGATATTTGCTCTTTGATGTTTGATAATGAACTCATAGAACTAATTGTGAAATGGACAAGCATTAAACTGGAACACTACAGAAACAGGATTTAAGTACATCAGCAAAATAACAAAAGATCTACTGATCTGTGTGAACTAAAGGCATTTAAAGTGCTTAATATTTATTTTATATGTGACATGTAAGTGCTGTTTCTTTTTGTATTGTTAATCAGTCTTCAAACTGTATTTCTAAGCTTTAACATAAACAAAAGTTACCATGTCTGCTGGTGTAATGTTCACCTGCCACAGTTGCTAACACAGGTGCCTCAGTCTGTTGCTACCTGTGGCATTATAGGTTTGAGCAGCCCATAGTGGCTCACCTTCCATGTATTCTTTTTAAATTTTTGTGACTAAAGCCTTTCTTGCTTGATATTTATCTTATATTTGACATGTAAGTACTGTTTCTTTCTAGTACTGTTGGTCATCACTTACACTTTTATATAAAAATTTTTCCCATAAATTTGTATTTTATGTTATAGGCCAATTTGAATATTTAATTTCCGATGAAGGCACTCATAAAAGTGTTGAAATCTGGTCAAAAAACTTAATTTTTTTGATGGAGGGCTGTAATTGCTTTAGGCCAATTTGAATATTTAATTTCTGATGAAGGCACTCATAGAAGTGTTGAAATCTGGTCAAAAAACTTAAATTTTTTGACGGAGGGCTGTAATTGCTTTATCTAACTTCTATCTGTCAATCTGAGCATAAAGACACGCCATAATTGTTCTCTACTGACAATACTGGAAGACCTAAATTTAGAACCACTGTTTCAGTAATGCAGTTCCCGTTCCTGTTACCCTGTTCCAATTTGATAACACTGAAACAAGAGAAATACATAAGGAGGAACACAGATCAGCACTAATTTTGGAATTTTTTTCCAAACTCATCAGTAATTGTCAGAAATTGTACTCCCTTGGAGAATATACTTGCATATATGAAATGCTTGTACTATTTCATGGTAGATGTGGCTTCAAAGTATATTTACCCAAAAAAGTCCGCCATACATGGAATAAAAAATCTCGTGTCTAACAGATATCCGCAGTTCATACAATGACTACATTTATGAGTATACTGATAAGGATTCTAACAAGTACTGGACTGAGCAATGAAGGTGGAAAAGTTTGTGTTTGTACGCAATAATTTCTTTGATTACACAGCCAGTTTTAAGCAGCAACAGAAACATAACTGGTGACAACTGATTTTCCTCCACATAACTAGTGAGACAACTTCAAAGCATAGGGTTACCATAAGTAGGTACTTGGAGAAAAATAAACTAGAAATTTCTATTGAATTGCTGCCTTCTAAGAATGGGGCTGTCAGCACTTCTCTTTATGAATTCAGTGACTAAATTACGCTGTTGTCAGTAGTTCTGAAAAATAAAAAAAACTGTAATACTATTGTGCAGATGTCTTTCTAGGAAGTAGTGGATGAAATGAAATGGAAACCTGAAATTGTCCTTCTACAACAGCACCAAGGGTGGAACAGACGCACTGGACCAAAAATAAGCAAACTGCTCAGCCAGTAGAAAATGTCGATGCTGGCATCTAGTATTGTTTTTACATTAATAAACATCAATGCAGTGGACAGCTGCATTCTCTACTTCCGCCTTAGAAACACTAAAAGTGTCTCCAAGTACAGAATTGTCAAGTATCTGTCTGTAAATTTAGAGACCTCCTCTTGAAAATTGGCTACTTATCTCCAATTTGAGACAAAGTTTGAAGATTATAATTCAGAATCTCCTTGGACAAGACTCAAAGAAGAAGGAAGAGGCACAAGAGAGGGTGAAGAGTGGAAAACTGGAAGTAAGAGGAAGTACCGTCTTTGTTCTCACCACAACAACACCACTGCACATAAGAATGTGAATTGTGATAGATCAGTGTGTAGGAACGTACCAGAAAAATGTGTATGAACTGCTTAATGGATCAACCAACTAAAAATATTTGTGAATATGAAGGTTATCCCTGACATTGCTTTACACAGTTTGTGTATTTTTGTTGAGTTTCATTATATGAGAATTCATGAAAGTTATACATACTGCAATCCTTAACTTGATGGTGATGTTTAGTCAATTATTGTCAACTTTTTTTTTATTGTACCAATATATTAATGTGCTTTTTGTCAGAAAAGTAAATTTTTTTCCCTTGTTACCATGTCTCCCACACACATATTTCTAGCTAGCTAAAAAACTTCATTCTTCCTATTAAAGGTTAAATTTTCACTTGCTAGCAGGTATCGCTTGCAGCCCCATCACTTACATGCAGTAAACCATGATAAATCTTCTTCTGTGCAATTTCTTTATTAAGTCCATGCTTCCGTGCACAGCCAGTGTCTCTATTAAAGTTGTCCACACAGTCTAATTTCAACTGCTTTCCTGATCACAAGAGCCCCAATACTTTAATGAGTAACTAAGGCTTCTCATTTGTTCAAACATAATCTTGTGTTTATTTAAGAGGCTGTGCTGGACCACCACTGGTTTTTTAAAATTTATGTGTTTAAGGCAACACTGACACTCAATGCAGTGATCAGAAAAATCTGTACAGACTGCTGCACATAACTGCTGCCATACTTGCAAGCAATATTATAAAGTCCTGGTATTCTCAGGTCAAGATGATCATCTTTAACAAGTGGCAATCTTTCTTTGATTTCCTGGGTACCTGGAATACTGGTGTGATTCCTTTCCTGTTTAGGACCCAACCTATCTTACTAGCTGTTGCACTACAGAATGGATTTCCTGTTTAGGACCCAACCTATCTTACTAGCTGTTGCACTACAGAATGGATTTCCTGTTTAGGACCCAACCTATCTTACTAGCTGTTGCACTACAGAATGGAAGCCATATTGTATGTCGATCCTCCCTGTTTAATAGTAAGGCATCCAATCTTGGTTTTCTTAACAGCACTGACATAATATCATGGACAGAATACCTGTTTTTTTTTTTTTTTTTTTATTATTCCAAACCACTGTCATCAGATGATTAATCTTGGAGCTGAGGTGCTCCTAGTCCAAAACAGTCCTGGCTCTGTGTCTTGGTGTGTTCAGCATACCTCTTTTTCAAGCTGGATAGTAACAACTATGCCCATTGAATCACAGATCTGCTTGACCAACACATCTAAGAAAGACAGCTTCCCATCCTCCTCCATCCCTGACGTAAATCTTATTTTTGGATGTGTACTGTGCATATGGTTGATGAACTCCTGCAACACTTCATTGCCATGCGGCCAGATTACAAACATTTCATCATCTTTGAAGAAGCAGAGAAGCAGGATGCACAGAGGAGGGCACAACTCCATGTCCATTCTTCGAAATCTTCCATGAAAAGATTAGCTATGCTGGTGTTAGTGGTAAATCATGGATATTACATAAGTCATTTCATAATAAATTCCACCATACAAACAATACATGGCTGTCTAAGTGTGTCAAAATAATTTTAAAATTTGAAGAGAGAAATGAGCAGCCATAGTCTTAATGTCTCTTTTACTGTTACTTTTGTGTAAAGGGAAACCATGTTGAGGTTGACCATGATTACATTTGAACCTATCTTTGTTTGCTTGATGACACCTACAAACATATAAGATTTCTTAATAAGGCTTTGCAAATACATGAACTGAAACCCAGCAATATTGAAGATACACACAACTTGGTTAGATTGTTTGAATGGTCACATATTTTTAAAATGTCTGCATATTATAAGTATTTTAACATATAAGTAACTGCAAGTACAATGTTTACATCTTGATGGATCGGTGCCAGGATAAGCGTGTTTCCCAAACAGTATATGAAGTGAATGTGGAAGCTACAATAGCATTATCCATGCTCACAAAGGATTTCTTAAATAACTGGAACAGTGTGTGACTGGTTAGAGTCTAACACAGGATGGAATACAAAAGATGAGAATCGAGCATGCCGGGAGGATATGATGCACTCATCTTTTCATCTTTATGGAATAGTGTTCCCAAGATAAAGTACATCGCTGAAAGAACTGTTGGCACATTTATGTGACTTTTGAAATGTCTTTTCTGTCTAAAAGGAGTGATTCATATTTTGGCTGTACAAAATATTTTGAGATAAGGAGCAGTTTGGTAGATGTGATGTTCTATCTCTGTCTTGCCATCCACATTTAGGTTTCCTGAAATTACTTCAGGTGTTATTTGGAATGGTTCTTCAAACACGCGCACGGAGGCTTTCAGACAGTCGTTCTTCCCGCGAACCATACGCGACTGGAACAGGAAAGGGAGGTAATGACAGTGGCACGTAAAGTGCCCTCCGCCACACACCGTTGGGTGGCTTGCGGAGTATAAATGTAGATGTAGATAGACAATACTGATCTTCACCATTCTGCTTCATCTAAAATGGTGTTTTTTCTCTAATGATAATAAAGTAAATTTGTAGGGCTTAATTGGTTGGAAATGCCTAAAGAGGAGTTTTCATCCACCTGTTTGCACATTGTTTCAATTGGACACCACTTTGATGACTTCTGTGCCTTTAATCTACTCCACTAATCCTACCAGAGTGAGAGGACCTCCTGTTTCACATGAATCTGAACCACATGTCACTTCTGACATAGTTCCATATCACTAAGATGTGAATGCTAGTGTAAAGACTGACTGAAAAATTTCCATGGTCTGAATGGGATTCTATCCTGAAACCTCTTGGTTTCCAAGCATGCAATTTACCATTAGACTGGCAGGTCCATTGGTGATGATAAAAGATACTTTATTCACTAATCTTCCTTCAGTTTGAATGCTGAATAACATCTGTTAACATTCTGATCATACTAATTTGTGTCAGAGCAATTTCATAATGGTGAATAACCATTCTGAAAAAATAAGTGTAAATTCTACACTGCAAATGCCTACATCTTCAGCCTTAAATACAGGCAGAATAATTTTAAAAACATTTTCTGAAGTTTGTTGGCAAATATTGTAGGAAAATCTGTTCATCCAGATAGATTAAATAACCACATTCACTGGTGTAGAGGAAAGGATTTGAAATATCTAGAGTTTCAAACGAAGATATTTCTACAAGGAATATAACAAAACAAAATGTCTAAAAGAGGAATGTAAAGAAGTTAAAAAATTATTTGAGTTAGAATTGGTTTACTATGCAGCAGCAATAAAAAACAATGAGATGATCATTTGTGTTTATGTGTGGCAATATCATATCAGCAAAAGGTAGCATGGTTCAACCATGGATAGTTTTAACTGTGTGCAGTTTAAATAGTCCTACTGATATGGAACAGGGATACCATTTTCTGTCATAAATATAAGGCAGATTCTACAGACAGTGGAATATACGACACACAGAGTGAAGAATGAAATAAAGGCTAAGCTTATTTTGGACCAGTTTCTGTAAAAAATGTAACTTTGAGAGGAAGTTCATAGTTTGTTTGCAAACTATCTGATCTATACGTGGCCATGAACAAACTGTTTCTCTGCCTGGAGATTCATTACATCTGGCAGAATTCTAATATTGTCATCATTTATCCATAAATGACTGGTTACAGTCCAACACAAGATGGAATACAAAAGATGAGAATCGAGCATGCTGGGAGGACACGATGCACTCATGTTAACAGAACCATTCCAGCATCAGCTCAAACCAATTTAGCAAATTAACAGAAAGCCTAAATCAAGATGAACAAGTCTCTGTTTAAACACATCCCAGCATATACACAAGCCCAACAGCTTTTTCCATCAATTAAAACTTCATTTCTGTAATCATAAACTATGAGATGATGTCATAAATATAAATAAAGGAATTATCTATAAACTCTTGGAATGATTTTACATCTATGCATGTTCTGTAAGTAATTGTAAATTCCTGACCTACTGTTCATTATGAAGGTGACTACCACATTTTTTCTAAATATCAGTCATACCTGTGTGAACTGCCCTGTGTTTCCACCATCACCTCCAGGTTGTTGTGAGGCCATCATATCTGGCTCACTGAACACTTGCATTGTCAATTCCTGCTCTTCATATAATTTCAGTTTCCTGCAAGTAAGGGTCAAATAGCATATCATCCTTTTGCCAAGCAGAAGAGCAGTAGCAATTACTTTTTACTGTACAGTGGGACCAGTGATAAAATAAAAAATGTATGTAGTGGTACAGTGTGACAAATTTCATCTCTAGTGTACAATATTATGTATTCTCTCTTTTAGAGCCACAACCATATACTGCACAATAGAGAACTTTTTAATCAGACTTATCAAGCTCCTTCTTCCTTCACAATAATTATTTTGGTTTTAACAAACAAACATGATTTAGGAAGGGAAGCAAGTCTTTCTTTGTTAGAACTTAAACATTATTACATGTTGCTCACTACAAGAAGGGATCGGTTGGTAGGACATGTTTTGAGGCATCAAGGGATCACAAATTTAGCATTGGAGGGCAGCGTGGTGGGTAAAAATCGTAGAGGGATACCAAAAGATGAATACACTAAGCAGATTCAGAAGGATGTAGGTTGCAGTAGGTACTGGGAGATGAAGAAGCTTGCACAGGATAGAGTAGCATGGAGAGCTGCATCAAACCAGTCTCAGGACTGAAGACCACAACAACAACAACAACATGTTGCTCTATTTACATTTTGTATATGCCATCGGGAATCTGATATATGCCAACAGTCATCTTGATACATGAGTGACACTGACAAGCCAAAACATTATGACTACTGCCCACCGTGATGTTGGATGCTGCCTGGTGACATTGTGGGCACATGATACGGTAACAAAATTATGTAAGCAGAACAGACATGAATGGGGATCACTCTAGCAAAGATATGTGTTGCAAATGGGGAAAGAGCACAGTGCTGATGCATGCACAAGTGTTATGGAGCACACCGTTCATCACACATTGTTGAACAGGGAGATCAGCAGCAGACCACCCCTACGTGTTCACATGTTAACCCAATGACATCATCAATTATGACTACAGTGGGGACAGGACCATCAGAATTCAACTGTTGATCAATGGAAAGATGTCAGTTCTTCAGATGAATCACATTTTTCCTACACTAGATTGATGGTTACCTCCACAAATGGCACCATCGAAGTGAACAGCAGCTCAAAATGTGCAACACACCACGGATGCAGGCTGGTGGGAGCAATATTATGCTATGGGAGACATTTTTCTGTGCTTGCATGGGACTTTGGTAGTAATCAAAGAGACACTGACAGCTGCGAACCACCTGCATCCCTTCATCCTTGATGTCTTCCCTGACAATGATGTCATTTTTCAGCAGTATAATTATCTGTGTCCCAGAGCCAGGACGACGTTACAGTGGTCTGAGGAGCATTATAGTGAACTCACGTCTCAGCAACTAAATTTGCCTAATGTGAATATTGTGGAATCCATCTGGGTCACCATGGGGCACAATCACCATGTACACAAATTGGCAGCCCAGTATTTATGTGAATTACATGGCCTCTGCATAGATATCTAATGCTACATACCTCCACAAACCTATCAACAAACTGTCAGATCCCTGATATGCAGAATCAGTGATGCATTTAGTTCCTGTTGTGACTCGCCGATCATTCAAAGCGTCGCCGCGCAATTACGCGCGTCCTCTACGTGCGGCGCTGTCTGCCAGCCATGATGCAGCAGCTGCGCCACCTAAGCGGCCAGCCGAGCAGCGGCCGCTAGACTGGGACTCAGTGCTCATTCGAATGCTAACATGTACACATGTCTTGCTTGTCAACTTACTCTGTGACTTATATGTGTTGTGTCGTTCTGAAATATATTTGTTAAACTCGACGTTATAACAATTGGCGACGAGGTAGTGGATTTTTCCTTTTCACCGTTCACCCACAGGGTTCCATGGCTACTGTCGAGCAACTATTGCAAAATCTCCTTGAACAGCAAACGCTTCTAACAAGAATAATTCTTGCTGGTGTTTTATTGAAGTTAGGTGGTTATGGTATTTTTCGTGTTATAAAGGTTATTTCTTATTTGGGTTTAAAGTTTAATTATTTTTGATTATCTTTAGGTTTATCTGGTGGGGTTATTGTTAGATTTATTTGTTTTCGTTAGGTTGATTTAAAGTCTTTAATTGCATGTTCTTCTGTTGCTCATATGAGAATGGTTATTGGTGGATTGATAACTATAAATTGGTGAGGTTGTATGGGTTCTCTTTCTTTAATGGTTGGTCATGGTTTATGTTCTTCTGGATTGTTTTGTTTATCTAATATTATTAATTAACAAGGGTATAATTAATTTAATACCTAGAATGGCTTTATGGTGATTTCTTTTAAGATCATCAAATATAGCTGCTGCTTCCCTCCATCATTAAATTTGGTAGGTGAACTTAGATTATTAAATAGAATTAATTCTTGATCTTCTTTTAGATTTTTTGCTTTAATTTTTTCATCTTTTTTAGAGCTGGTTATACTTTATATATACACTCCTGGAAATTGAAATAAGAACACCGTGAATTCATTGTCCCAGGAAGGGGAAACTTTATTGACACATTCCTGGGGTCAGATACATCACATGATCACACTGACAGAACCACAGGCACATAGACACAGGCAACAGAGCATGCACAATGTCGGCACTAGTACAGTGTATATCCACCTTTTGCAGCAATGCAGGCTGCTATTCTCCCATGGAGACGATCGTAGAGATGCTGGATGTAGTCCTGTGGAACGGCTTGCCATGCCATTTCCACCTGGCGCCTCAGTTGGACCAGCGTTCGTGCTGGACGTGCAGACCGCGTGAGACGACGCTTCATCCAGTCCCAAACATGCTCAATGGGGGACAGATCCGGAGATCTTGCTGGCCAGGGTAGTTGACTTACACCTTCTAGAGCACGTTGGGTGGCACGGGATACATGCGGACGTGCATTGTCCTGTTGGAACAGCAAGTTCCCTTGCCGGTCTAGGAATGGTAGAACGATGGGTTCGATGACGGTTTGGATGTACCGTGCACTATTCAGTGTCCCCTCGACGATCACCAGTGGTGTACGGCCAGTGTAGGAGATCGCTCCCCACACCATGATGCCGGGTGTTGGCCCTGTGTGCCTCGGTCGTATGCAGTCCTGATTGTGGCGCTCACCTGCACGGCGCCAAACACGCATACGACCATCATTGGCACCAAGGCAGAAGCGACTCTCATCGCTGAAGACGACACGTCTCCATTCATCCCTCCATTCACGCCTGTCGCGACACCACTGGAGGCGGGCTGCATGATGTTGGGGCGTGAGCGGAAGACGGCCTAACGGTATGCGGGACCGTAGCCCAGCTTCATGGAGACGGTTGCGAATGGTCCTCGCCGATACCTCAGGAGCAACAGTGTCCCTAATTTGCTGGGAAGTGGCAGTGCGGTCCCCTACGGCACTGCGTAGGATCCTACGGTCTTGGCGTGCATCCGTGCGTCGCTGCGGTCCGGTCCCAGGTCGACGGGCACGTGCACCCTCCGCCGACCACTGGCGACAACATCGATGTACTGTGGAGACCTCACGCCCCACGTGTTGAGCAATTCGGCGGTACGTCCACCCGGCCTCCCGCATGCCCACTATACGCCCTCGCTCAAAGTCCGTCAACTGCACATACGGTTCACGTCCACGCTGTCGCGGCATGCTACCAGTGTTAAAGACTGCGATGGAGCTCCGTATGCCACGGCAAACTGGCTGACACTGACGGTGGCGGTGCACAAATGCTGCGCAGCTAGCGCCATTCGACGGCCAACACCGCGGGTCCTGGTGTGTCCGCTGTGCCGTGCGTGTGATCATTGCTTGTACAGCCCTCTCGCAGTATCCGGAGCAAGTATGGTGGGTCTGACACACCGGTGTCAATGTGTTCTTTTTTCCATTTCCAGGAGTGTATATTCTTATTCTCAGCATGGTAATTATTATTCTGGGGGTTTATACTTGTTCTCTTGGTTATTTTTGTGAATATCATCTTTTACTTTTACATTGATTGCCTTTAAATATTCTTTGTTTAAAGGGTGAAAATTTCTTTGTTTAAGTTGCTTAAGTATTTTAATTAAAAATATTGTTTTGTGGAATCAATGATATGAAGTTTTTCATCTTAGGCCGTGAATTTATTTTCTATTTGTTCTTTGAGTTTTTTTCTTTATTCTTTTCTAGAACTATAATTTTTATTTTAGGTATTTATTATTTAATAATTGATTATAGAGTTTTTGTTGAGTGAGAACTTTTTAATTTGAATGGTTATATGGTTGTTATAACTTTAATTTTGGATTGAATGTCTCTTATTTTTATGTCTTTTGTTATATATATTTCTTCTTTGGTTATTTATTATAGAGAGGATTATACATCGGGTGAAAAGAATATAAATCGTTTTATTATTATTGTTTTAATATTTATTCTTTCTATAGGGTTTTTTATTATTAGTCCGAATTTAATTAGAATTTTGTTAGGATGAGATGGTTTGGGTTTAGTTTCTTGTTGTTTAGTTATTTACTACCAAAATGTAAAATCTTATAGTGCTGGTATATTAACTGACTTTCTAATCGTATTGGTGATGTTGCTATTTTAATTTCTATTGCTTGAATATTAAATTTTGGTGGTTGGAATTATATTTATTATTATGATTTTATTTCTAACTCTTTTGAAATAAAGCTTATTACTATATTAATTGTTTTGGCAGCTATAACTAAGACTTCTTGACTTCCTGCTGCTATGGCTGCTCCTACTCCTGTTTCTGCTTTAGTTCATTCTTCTACTCTTGTTACTGCTGGAGTTTATTTATTAATTCGTTTCAGACCAATATTAGATACTTATAATTGTGGTTGATTTTTACTTTTAATTGGTTGTATAACTATATTTATGGCTGGATTGGGAGCTTATTTTGAATTTGATTTGAAGCAGATTATTGCTCTTTCTACTTTAAGACAACTTGGTTTAATAATAAGAATTTTGGCTATAGGTTATCCAAAACTTGCATTTTTTCATTTATTAGCCCATGCTTTATTTAAGGCATTATTATTTATGTGTGCAGGTTCAATAATTCATAATTTAAAGGATTCTCAGGATATTCGTTTTATAGGCTCAATTATTTATTTTATACCTTAACTTCAGTTTGTTTCATTGTTTCTAGTTTGTCTTTGTGTGGTATACCTTTTTTAGCAGGGTTTTATTCAAAGGACTTGATTCTTGAAATGGTTTGTTTAAGATGGATTAATTGTTTAATTTTTTTCCTTTATTTTTTTTCTACTGGTTTAATTGCTTCTTATTCTTTTCGTTTGTTTTATTATTCATTATCTGGTGATAATAATTTTTATTCTAGATTTTCTTTTGATGATAAGGGTTATTATATTTCGTTTGGTATAATTGGTTTATTGTTTGTTGCTGTTTTTGGTGATAGTTTTTTGTCTTGGTTAATTTTACCTATTCCTCATGTGATTGCTTTACCTTATTATTTAAAGTTTTTCACTATTACAGTGGTTGTTTTAGGTGCTTATTTTGGTTATCTTATTTCTAAGTTAGATTTTTCTCATAATTTATTTTCTTTAAGTATACTTTCTTTTGTTGGATTTGCCGGTTCTATGTGATTTATACCTTTTCTTTCAACCAAGTTTGTTAGATATATTCCTTTAAAATTAGGTTATTATTCATCGAAATCATTTGATTATGGTTGGGGTGAATTATTTGGTGGCCAAGGTTTATATAGACTATTTATTTATTTAATTGGATATATTCAGGGTTGATATGATTCTAATTTCAAGATTTATCTTTTAACTTTTATTTTTTGAATATTTATTTTAATGGTATTATTTTTCATGTACTTAAATAGCTTATAATTAGAGCGTGACACTGAAGATGTTAAGGAAGTATTTTTACTTTTAGGAATTTATAAATATACATATATTATTTTTACAGTGAAAATGTAATGTTTTATTTAAACTATATAAATTTTAGAAATGTTAACGGAGTTTAACCCCTAATATAAAAAGTTAGCAGCTTTCATATTGGCTTTACATTTCCTTAATTGGAACTTTATAGTTCAATTATATTATTAACAGTAATATGCCTCTTTTTGGCTTCAATTAATAAGAATAAGGATATTTTATTTACCAATCTTCCAGGTCGAAACTGACTGCAATATTTCGCTTCTTATTCTATTTAAGGTTGATTGATTAAATCAAAACTTTTTGAATGCAACCCAAATGTTATAGTTAACTACAACCCTTTATTATGCTCATTGTAAGGCTCCTTGATTTCATTCATGGTATAGTCCGCCTAATAGGACTAGAATAAAAAAATTATTTTGATACTGTTCAGATTATAATGTCTGAGGTTTTGAAAATAATTACAATTGGAAGAATCAGTGCAATTTCTACATCAAAAATTAAAAAAATTATTGCGATTAGGAAGAATCGTAAGGAGAATGGTATTCGTGCTGATCTTTTTGGATCAAACCCGCATTCAAATGGGGAGCTTTTTTCTCGATCATTGATTAATTTCTTTGATAATGTTGTTGCAAGGATTATAATAATTATTGGAATAATAAATCTAATAAAAACTCTTGTAGATAGAATTAGGATCGTTTTTCTTGATTTATATCAAGCTTTCTGATTGGAAGTCAAATGTACTATTTATAATAGAAAAACAATTATCTACCTCATCAATAAATAGAGATGTATAAGAATAATCATACTACATCTACGAAGTGTCAGTATCATGCTGCTGCTTCAAATCCAAAGTGGTGTCTTGGTGAAAATTGATTTATTGAGTGTCGAAGTAGACATGTTGATAAGAAGATTGTTCCAATAATTACGTGCAGACCATGGAATCCTGTTGCAACAAAGAATGTTGATCCATAAACTGCGTCTGCAATAGTGAAAGGTGCTTCTCAATGTTCGTATGCTTGAAGTATTGTGAAATATAGTCCTAATAATACTGTGAAGAATAATCCTTGTAATGCTTGAGTATGATTAGATTCTATTAAACTATGATGTGCTCATGTTACAGTTACTCCTGAAGCTAAAAGACTAGCTGTATTAGGAACGGAATTTGTATAGGATTAAAAGGTTGAATTCCTATTGGAGGTCATAACATTCCTAGTTAAATTGTTGGTGCTAGTCTTCTTCTAAAGAATGCTCAGAAAAATGAAATGAAGAATAATACTTCTGATGTAATAAATAGGATTATTCCTCATCGTAATCCAACTGATACAAATCCTGTATGTAGTCCTTGATGTGTCCCTTCTCGTACTACATCTCGTCATCATTGAATTATAGTTAGTAGCGTAATTCCGAATCCAATTATAAATAAGTTAATGTTAAATAGGTGAAATCATTTTGCTAATCCTGATACTAGGACTATTGCTCCAATTGCTCCTGTTAGTGGTCAAGGTCTATAGTATACTAAGTGGAATGGGTGATTTGAGTGAGTTGTTAACATAGGTTTGATATATTTCTCTAGAATATAAAGTACTTAAAATTGAGAAAACATAAGCTTGAATTATTGCCACTGCTGATTCTAGAATTAATAGAAGTATTTGTCCAATAATTAGTAGTGAGATTAAGTTTATTGCTATAGATGGCCATGTATTTCCTAGTAAGGTTAATAGTAAATGCCCTGCAATTATATTTGCTGCTAATTGTACTGCCAGTGTACCTGGTCGAATGACGTTTCTAATTGTTTCAATTAATACTATAAATGATATTAATGCAGGTGGTGTTCCTCGTGGAACAAGGTGTGTAAATATATGATTAGTATGGTTAACTCATCCAAATAACATGCATCTTAATCATATAGGTAGAGCGATTGCAAATGTTAATGCTAAATGTCTTGTTCTAGTAAAGATGTAAGGGAATAATCCTATAAAATTATTAAATAGTATTATAATAAAAATTGAGATAAAGATGAATGTTGTTCCATTAAATGATTTTGGTCCTAGTAGTGTTTTGAATTCATTGTGTAAGGTTAGGTTTAGTTTATTTCAGATAATATTGATTCGTGATGGTGTAAGTCAGAACATTGATGGGATTAATAACAGTCCTAAAAATGTCCTAGTTCAATTTAATGATAAATTGAAGATGTTAGTTGATGGGTCAAATGTTGAGAATAAGTTTATCATTTTCAATTTAAGTTTTTAATCTCAATTGTTCTTTTTTCTGCTCTTTTAATAAGATTAGGCTTAAATGAGAAAAAGTTTATTTGATTGAATAGGATTAAGGTAGCTGAAAATATAATGAATAGGGAGAATCATATGAGAGAGGATATTTGAGGGATTTGGATTTAATTTCCCCATCAGAAGTAGTTGTTAATTTACTATTGTTTGGTTTAAGAGACCATTACTTACTTTCAGTCATCTGATGTTTTCAAGGTGTACTAATTGTTTAGTTATTTTAGATTGACACTCTAATGTTATATATTTTAACAAACTCCTTAGATTATCTTAGATAATCACTTGATAAATAAATTTACTGAAGTTCTTTCAATTACAATTGATATGAATCTGTGGTTTGCTCCACAGATTCTTGAGCATTGTCTGAAGAATAATCCAGGTCGGTTTATTGTAAATGTTCCTTGATTTAGTCGACCTGGTGTTGCATCAATTTTAACTCCTAATGCAGGAACTGCTCATGAGTGTAGAACATCTGATGCTCTTGTTAATGTTCGTACTTCTGTATTTATTGGGAGAACTGTTCGGTTATCTACGTCTAGAAGTCGAAATCCATCATTTTCTAGGTCTTGTTCTGGTGTCATACAAGTGTCGATTTCTATGTCTATAAAGTCTGAATATTCATATCTTCAGTATCATTGTCATCCAATGGTTTTGATTGTAATTACTGCGTCTACTGAATCGTCAAGTAAGTATAATAGTCGTAATGATGGAAGGGCAATAAAAATTAGGGTGATTGCTGGTAATGCTGTTCAGATTGTTTCAATTAAATGTCCATGAAGTATGTTTCGGTTTGTATAGGCAATAAATAATATATAACTTAGGGCATAACCTACAATTACTGTAATTAATAATAATACGACCATAGTATGATCATGAAAGAATGATAGTTGCTCCATTAATGGTGAAGCTCCATCTTGAAGGGATAAATGTGATCATGTTGCCATTTGAATAGTTTTCTAATAAAAGGTCAAACCTTTATTTGTAGAGCTTAAATCTACTGCACTAATCTGCCATATTAGAATCTAGAAATTAATGGTAATTCTGAGTAACTGTGTTCTGCAGGTGGGTTATTTTGTAGCCATTCTGTTGATCTTCTTATATTAGCTCTAAATATAATTGCTCGGTTTGCAACCATTCTTTCTCATATAATTACAATGAATATAATAATTCCTACAATAGAAATTGTAGATCCAATTCTTGATACTACATTTCATGATGTATATGCGTCTGGATAGTCTGAATATCGTCGTGGTATTCCTGCTAACCCTAAGAAGTGTTGAGGGAAGAATGTTAAGTTTACTCCAATAAATATAATTCTAAATTGGATTTTTAATCATGTGTTGTTTATAGTTAATCCTGTAAATAGTGGGTATCATTGAATAACACCTCCTATGATTGTGAATACTGCTCCTATAGATAATACATAATGGAAGTGGGCTACTACATAATATGTATCATGTAATACAATATCAAGTGATGAATTTGCTAATACTAATCCTGTTAATCCACCAATTGTGAATAGGAAAATAAATCTTAGAGCTCATAATAATGGTGGATTGAACTTGAATTTAGTTCCATATAGTGAAGCTAGTCATCTGAATACCTTAATTCCTGTAGGTACGGCAATAATTATTGTTGCTGATGTGAAGTATGCTCGTGTATCAACATCCATTCCTACTGTAAATATATGATGTGCTCATACAATAAATCCTATTAATCCAATTGATAACATGGCGTAAATTATACCTAATGTTCCAAATGATTCAATTTTTCCTCTTTCTTGACGTACAATGAGTGAAATAATACCAAATCTGTGTAGAATTAGAATGTAAACTTCTGGGTGCCCAAAGAATCAGAATAGGTGTTGGTATAAAATTGGGTTCCCCCCCCCCCCCCTCCCGCAGGGTCAAAGTCAAAGAATGATGTATTTCAATTTCGATCTGTTAATAGTATAGTAATAGCTCCTGCTAAAACTGGAAGTGAAAGGAGGAGAAGGGCTGTAATAGCTACAGATCAAACAAATAAAGGTGTTTGATCTAAAGTTATACTTTCTGATCATATATTATTTGCTGTTGGAATGAAGTTTACTGCACCAAGATGATACACCTGCTACATGGAGTGAGAAAATAGCTAGATATACAGATGCACCCCCGTGTGCAATAGCTCCTGCTAGAGGAGGGTAAACTGTTCATACTGCACCGGCACCGTTATCTACTATAGAAGATGTAAGAAGAAGGGTTAATGAAGGTGGTAGTAATCAAAAACATATATTATTTATCCGTGGGAATGCTGTATCTGGTGCACCAATTATTAATGGTACAAGTCAATTACCAAATCCACCAATTATAATAGGTATTACTATAAAGAAAATTATTACAAATGCGTGGGCTGTAATAATAACATTATAAATCTGGTCACCTCCAATTAGAGATCCTGGTTGACCAAGTTCAGCACGAATAAGTATTCTTATTGATATTCCTACTATTCCTGCTCATGCTCCAAATAGGAAGTATAAAGTACCAATGTCCTTATGGTTTGTTGAGAATAATCATATTTGCGGTAAGATGGCTGAATTTTAGGTGGTAGACTGTAAATCTACTTATGAGATGTTTTCTCTCTTACCATGTTTTGGTCTTATATTCAATTATGATTCTAGACTGCAATTCTAGAGGTGTAAAATTTTACTAAGGCCTAAAAGATTATTCTTTTAATTATAATTTTGAAGGTTATTAGTTTAATTAACTTAAGTCCTTTTATAATGAGATTAGGGTTGATGTTGAAATCAATCCTATTGTTGAAATTATTACTGTTATAGGAAGAATAATTCTTGATTTTTGAGACTTTATCTTTATAGATCATGAATTTTTTATGTATGACATAATTAAGGCTGAGAATCTAATACATATGTAATAATAAAGTGTAATTGCAGTTAATACGACTATAATGGTTATAATAGTCGTTATGTTGTTTTCTATTAATGATTGTATTACAATTTATTTTGGTAGAAATCCAAGAAATGGTGGTTATATATATATATATATATATACTAAATAATTTATATTAATATATTACATTTAATTAAATTTAAATACTTTATTTTATTATTAAGTGATCATTTTAATACATTTATTTACCAAGGATTATAGCTACTTATGTTTTTAGTTTATAATAGGCTATTATATTATAATTTTTATAATAATATGTAAATTAATATTAAATATTATTATAATTGAATATAATAAATAAAATTAATAATTTTAAATATAAAATATTATATTAATATAAATAATTATATTAATTATCTACAATTAGATCGTTTAACTAATGAATATTTAAGTTAACTTAATATAAACCTAATTTTATGTTAATAACATATTACATTAATTTACATAATTGTATAAAATATATTTATTATATTATTTAATCTTTCTTTATTATTAGTGAAAAGAAAGATTAAATAAGAACGAATCTAATACATTTATTGGTATAAATGTTCCATATTAATCTTTATTTATATACAATAGAGAAGTTGTTGTGGTCATACAGGGGAGCATTTCTTTTTTTTTTCTTAGTGTTTGTGATTTTTTTTCTTTAAATATTTGAATCTTTTATTTTTTCTTAATTTGATAAATTTTTAAATTTCTTATTTTTTGTTCTTAAAAGTTTTATTCTTGCTTGTTTATTCACATTTTCTTTGTATTATATGTAAGTTTTATTAAACTAAATGTTCTTTTTGCAGTAATTTGATTTAATTATCAAGTGATTTTGGATTTAGCAATTGATTTAGTATCGGCATAATTCGTGCCAGCAGCCGCGGTTATACGATTGATACAAGTGAATATTATTGGTTAAGACAGTTGTTTATATTATTAGGGTTAAAATATAAATTTGTAAGGTGAAATGTTAAAATTTATTTGTAACTCTTTTTATGAATCCTTGAAATTTAAATAATAAACTAGCATTAGATACCCTATAAATATAGATACCCTATTATTATTATACGGAACTAGGTAAAATTGATTTCCGCCTGTTTATCAAAAACTTGTCCTCTTCAAAATACTTTGAGGTCTGGCCTGCTCACTGAGCGGATTTTTAAAGAGCCGCGATATTTTGACCGTGCAAAGTAGAGATGGGCAAAACTGTTCTTTTCAGAGATTGGATCAGAACTGTTCACTCCCTGAAATGAATTAGCTGTTTTTCATGACTCACCACTCATTTACAAAAGAAAATAAATGAAAGGCACATTGCCCTTTAAACTTGGTTTATTCCAGTACTATACCTGTATTTTGATCTTATTTGATCATATTTTGAAGTAACATAGATAATGAGTAAGAATTTTGTATTGTTTATTGAAATTTCCACGATATGACAAAGTTTTTGATTATTGATTTATTTTGCACTAGCGTGGTTTTTTGGGTAATTGGAAAATGTTGTAGCTTGAGATTTACATTAACAATATATTTGGCTATAATGTATTAAAATTTCATTAACCTCATACAAATACATCGCAAGCCATATATTTTTCCTTTCGAAGACGCCTAAAATCGCAAAATCCGTACCAGAATAAGAAAAAAAAATATAAATTTGACTGTAAAACGAAAGTGCTGCATATAGCCTTACGCAGAATAAAACAAGGAAAATATTGGTGTATCACATTTTGCGATACGTTTATCGGTTCGCTCGTAATTAAAGCGTAAATTCGAGTGTCCATAATAAAAATCCTATAGTAAGAGTAGTCATCAGGAACCTAATCTAATCAGTTTAAACAAATAAAAATAAAATAGAAACAATTGATGTATACATAACATAATAATGTAATATACATAGCGGTATTACTACGAAGAACAATATCCAGTGGGGACAAACTCCGATGCAGAGGCGCTGAGTCGAGCAGGTCGAGCCGCGAGCTGTATTACTGCGTGAGCTGAGACCGCAGAGACCAGAGTGACACCAGAGTCGCTTTGCTCGACGCTCTGGCTAGAGTCGAGACGGTGGGGTGAGCGTTGAGCGGGCGAGTTCCGTGGGTGGGGGGAGCTCACCCGCTCCGAGACAAATCGTCCGCTCCCTTGCGAGCAGGTTTTTGCAAGTAGTTCCTATGTTATCCGCTAGGTGGCTCTCTGTCCTGTTGCTGGCATCAACTGCCCAGAGGGCAGGACGCGCGACTGAAACGATCGCCGACAGAGTGCGATGCGAAGTTAAGCTGCGCCAGACACTGCACAGTGCACACGGCAGACGACGCACAGAGACGGCCCGGCATATGTGAAACACAAAATCCAATGGGGCACTGCACAATGCAGGCAGCCAAGGTAGAAGCAGGGCAGAGGCCGGCGCTGGCTGTGTTGTGTGGCGTGCACTGTGCTCTGACCAGCAGAGGCGCTGCTGATATGCTCCGTCTCTCTCTCTCTCTCTCTCTCTGCCTGGGAAACGTTTGGAGCTACCGTTCTTTTTTTCTGAATCACTGATTGTTCACTCCTTTGAAAGATTGAACTCTATGAATTAGTTCAAGAGGGGATCCCCCATCTCTAGTGCAAAGGTAGCATAATCATTAGTCTCTTAATTAGCGGCTGGAATGAATGGCTTGACGAGAAATCAACTGTGTCTTAATAAATTTTTGAATTTAACTTTTGAGTCAAAAGGCTTAAATTCATGAGAAGAGAGCTTAACATTTTACTTTTATATAGTTTTTTGTTTGTCTTTCTATATTTAATGATGATGTTTTGTTGGGGTGACATGAAGAATTAATAAACTCTTCATTATTATATCACTGATTTATGTTTGTTGTTTTGATCCATAATTTATTATCATAAGATTAAGTTACGTTAGGGATAACAGCGTAATTGTTTTTGAGAGCTCATATCGACAAAGCAGATTGCGACCTCGATGTTGGATTAAGAAAAATTTTTCGTGCAGGAGCCCAGTGATTAGGTCTGTTCGACCTTTAAATTCTTACATGATCTGAGTTCAGACCGGCGTGAGCCAGGTCGGTTTCTATCCTAAGATTATTAATCCATATTAGTACTAAAGGACCTTATGGTTAAAATATTTTTTATTATATTGATTAATATTAATTAATTTACTATTTTGACAGATTAATGTGTTGAATTTCGAATTCATTTATTTTGATTTTTTCTACAAATAGTATTGAAATTTTATGATTTATTTATGTTTATTTTAAATTTTCTTTTATTAGTTATTTGTGTTTTAATTGGAGCGTAAGGTTTTAGGTTATATTCAGATTTGTAAGGGTCCAAATAAAGTAGGATTTGTAGGAATCCCACAGCCCTTTAGTGATGCTATTAAGTTAATTTGTAAGGAGCAGCCAATTCCTATTATATCTAATTATTTACTTTATTATTTTTCTCTTGTTTTTAATTTAATAATTTCTGTGGCTGTTTGAGTAATTTTCCCTTACTTAACTTATATATGTTCTTTTTCTTATGGGTTTTTGTTTTTTTTTGTGTTGCACTAGATTAGGTGTTTATACCGTTATAATTGCTGGTTGATCTTCTAATTCAGATTATTCTTTATTAGGTTCTCCACGTTTTGTTGCTCAAACAATTTCATATGAAGTTGTTTGGCTTTAATTTTATTATCTTTAATTATTTTAATTGGTAGTTTTAACATGTTTGATTTTATAAATTATCAGCTTTATTGTTGATTTATTATTATTTCTTTTCCTTTAGCTTTAGCTTGTTTTGCTTCTTGTTTAGCCGAAACTAACCGTACTCCTTTTGACTTTGTCGAAGTTGAATCTGAGTTAGTTTCAGGGTTTAATATTGAATATGGTGCAGGTGGTTTTTCTTTAATTTTTTTTAGCTGAGTATACTAGAATTGTTTTTATAAGAATATTATTAGCTTTAATTTTTTTAGGTAGTGATTTTTATTCTTTTATATTTTTTATTAAGCTTGCTATTATATCCTTTGGCTTTATTTGAGTTCGGGGTACATTACAACGGTTCCGTTATGATAAGTTAATATACTTAGCTTGAAAAAGTTTTTTACCTTTATCTTTGAATTTATTTATTTTCTTTGTTGGTTTAAAGATTTTATTTATCTCATTTATTAGTGAAATTTTTTAAGAAAAGTTAATAGAAGAGTTAAACTTCTAGTTATATGTTTTCAAAACATATGCTTTTCCTAAGCTAATTAACTTATTATTCCTTAATTAGCTTATCTCATGCGTTTGCAACATGGACATTAATTAAGAAGTATGTGAAGTAGATAATTGTTAAGATTTGCCCTGTTATAATGTAAGGTTCTTCAACAGGTCGTTTACCAATTCATGTTAATAAGCATACAACAACTACTATGATTCAGAATAAAACCTGATTAATAGGATAGAATTGGATACCTCGGAATGGTGTTTTATTATAAAATGGTAAAATTATTAAGATTCTAATTGATAAGAATAATGCAATAACACCTCCTAACTTATTAGGAATTGATTGTAGAATTGCATATGCAAATAAGAAATATCATTCTGGTTGAATATGAACTGGTGTTACTAATGGATTAGCAGGTACAAAATTATCTGGATCTCCTAGGAGGTAAGGATTAATTAAGCATAATATAATTAATAATGATGTTATTAATACAAATGTAATAGAATCCTTGAAAGTAAAGTATGGATGAAATGGAATTTTTTCGGTATCTCCATTTAGTCCTAATGGGTTATTAGACCCTGTTTGGTCAAGAAAGAATAAATGAATTGCAGCTATAGCAGCAATAGTAAATGGTAATACAAAATGAAATGTGAAAAATCGATTCAATGTTGCGTTATCAACAGCAAACCCCCCTCACACTCATTGAACTAAATCTGTTCCAAAATATGGAATTGCTGATAATAAATTAGTAATTACTGTCGCACCTCAAAATGATATTTGACCTCAAGGTAAAACGTATCCTATAAATGCAGTTGCTATAACTAAGAATAGAATTACTGTACCAATTATTCAGGTGTGTATGTATATATAAGATCCATAGTAAATTCCTCGTCCTACATGCATATAAATACAAATAAAAAATATAGATGCTCCATTTGCATGTAAAGTTCGAACAATTCAATCATTAATTACGTCTCGGCAGATGTGTACTACACTACTAAATGCTATTTCAATATTTGATGTATAATGCATAGCTAAAAATAATCCAGTTACGATTTGAATTACCAAACATAACCCTAGCAGGGACCCAAAATTTCATCAAAATGAAATATTTGTTGGTGCAGGTAAATCAATTAAAGAGTTATTAATAATTTTAATAAAATGATGTCTTAATTGTAAGGGTTTATTCATTAGTAAATTATCTTATTTTACGAATAGGTCCCTGATTAATATTAGTATTTTAACAACTGCTAATAGTGCTAAAAATAAATAAATTATTATTATTATTGTAATAATGAATGTTGGTCTGTAATATTATTTTTCTAAAGATATTGTTATTTCTTGGTAATTGATTGAATTATCAATATTTATAGTTTCAGTATTTTTGAAAAAGTCTATAAATGTTGTTATATCTAGGACAATTAATGTCGATATAATAAATACCCATATTGTTAAGGTAATAATTATGGTAATTCATTAAGGTTGAAATATTTCGTTTGATGCAATTCTTGTAATATAAATAAATAGAACTAATATACCACTAAGAAACGTTAAAAATAAAATATATGATAATCACTATCTTTCCATTATTGTTCCTGTTATTAATCCAACTAAAAAAGTTTGTAGGATAATGAAAAGTATTATTGATATTGGGTGTCTTAATTTAATAAAATTAATATTCATTACGTTTGATAGTGATATAATTATTATTTTAATCATTTCAGGGGTTAGTTTATTTAAAATATCGGTTTTGGGGACCGATGATGGGAGCTTTTCCACCTCTGTAATTTTAAAAGCGGGGGCTAGACTTATTTCCGGTTTACAAGACCGGTGCTTTTTTTAAACTATTAAAACTAATGTTTATATTCTCTGTTTTTACTTCTTTGTTGGTTTATTTTGCTGGTGTTTATGTTTTTTCTTTTAAACGTAAACATTTATTGATGGTTCTTTTGAGATTAGAATATATTATTCTTTCTTTATTTATATTAATTATTGTTTTTCTTATTGAGTTTGATTATGATTATTTCTTTCCTGTTATTTTTTTAGTTTTTTCTGTTTGTGAGGGTGCTTTAGGTCTTTCTATTTTAGTTTCAATAATTCGTTCTCATGGTAATGATTTTTTAAATTCTTTTGGTTTATCTTTATGTTAAAAGTATTCATTTATAACTAATTTTTTGATTCCTCTTTGTTTGCTGAATAATTGTTGATGGTTGGTTCATTCTTTAATGTTTCTGTCAAGTTTTGTTTTTATAATTTGTGTTTATTCATATGCAGATTTGAATATAAGTAGATATTATTTTGGTATTGATTATTTTTCTTTTGGTTTGATTTTGCTTAGTTTTTGAATTTGTTCTTTAATAATTACTGCTAGAGGTTCAGTTTATTTAAGTTCTTATCATTCTAATTTTTTTGTGTTAATGGTTTTAATTTTAATGATTATGCTTTATTGTTTGTTTGCTAGATTAAGTCTTCTTTCTTTTTATATGTTCGCGGCGTCAAATGCGGGGCGTTTCTCGTCGTTGGCTGTACCTCCTTTTCCTCCTTACGACGAGACAGCGGAAGACTGGTCTGATTATGAAAAACGTCTTCGACAGCACTTCTTGGCATTTCATGTCACGGACGAACAACCATGTAAGTCTCTGTTCCTTTCCTGGATTTCATCTCAAATGTATCGGTTGTTGTCGCAATTGGCTCCTTTGATGGATCCTGCATCTTTGTCCTTTGCTGAAATGTGCTCACTTTTGTCTGTTTATTTTCAAAAGCAAACGCATGTGGTAGCCTCTCATGTTGCCTTTTATCGTTGTCAAAAACAGCCACATCAATCCTATTGCGCTTGGGCTGCTGAACTTCACGGCCTCAGTCGAAAGTGTCAATTTGTTACTGACGTTCACAAAGAATCCTATGCCGATTCCATGGTACGGGATGCTATTATTCGGTCGGCGCCAGACAAAGAAGTTCGGCAACGTGCCCTTCAGTTGGCGAATCCGACTCTAGATGAAGTTCTCTCCATTGCGCAGTCTTTTGAAATTTCTCGCGCCGCTGGGGCGCAAATAGAAGCGTGGGGTGATGTCGGGGAAATACAACCTCTGTATAATGTTGACGACGCGTGCGGCGCGTCCCCGCCGGCCGACGTGGCCGCAGTGCGTTCCCACGTGCAGCCTCAGCCTAGCCGTAAACAACCCGCTAAGAAACTGCAGCAAAACCCCCGGCAACTTCCTTCATGTCCGCGGTGTTTTACGAAACATTCACGTGAGGATTGTCCCCAACGTTGGGCTGTGTGTCACAATTGCAAAACGAAAGGTCATGTGTCTTCCGTTTGCAAATCCGACCGCATACATGATGTTCATGAACATGACGCTGATTCTGATTCTGTGTTGTCTGTCAATTGCACTTTTCCCTTTCAGGGAAGTTATTCCTCTGTCCAAATCCTTGGTCGAGATGTTCACATGCAAGTGGATACCGGTTCTGCTGCCACTATAATTAATTGTCAGACGTATCTTCAGTTGGGTTCTCCACTCCTGTCTCCTGCCACTCGGCAATTATGGACGTACAATAAACAGAAGATTTCTCTCTTGGGACAGTTTAATGCTGAGGTATATTACAAATCTGTCGTTCGCACTGTTCCCATATTTGTGATCGACCAGAGCAACGCAGAAAATCTTTTTGGTTTCGATGCCTTTCGCGTTTTTGGGTTCTCCATAGATGACTCTGTCAATATTGTCTCTGATGCTATTCCTTATGCTCAACTGGATTCCTTGTCGACGACATTTTCGTCCCTTTTTTCTCCTGGGTTAGACCGTGCAAACAACTTTGAAGCTCATATCACGCTCAAACCCACTGCTCGGCCTAAGTTTTTTCGAGCTCGGCCCATTCCTGTGGCCCTTCGTGATCGGGTAAAACGGGAGTTGGATCGTCTCACAACTTCAGGGGTCTTGCTTCCTGTCACTTCCAGTGAGTGGTCCTCTCCTGTCATTGTTGTTGCTAAGCCAAATGGTGATATTCGTCTCTGTGGCGATTTCAAAGCCACTGTAAATGCTCAATGCCTCATCGACACTTACCCTATGCCCCGTACTGAGGAACTGTTCACTAAACTTGCTGGAGGCCAGTATTTTTCTAAAATTGACCTGTCAGAAGCTTATCATCAACTTCCTCTTGACGCTGCTTCCCGGCAGTTTCTGGTCCTTAACACGCCTTTCGGCCTCAATCAATACCTACGCTTGCCATTCGGGGTTGCTAGCGCCCCTGCTCTCTTTCAGCGTTTCTTGGAACAATTATTGCTACCTGTCCCTGGGTGTATCAATTACATGGACAACATTGTTGTCACTGGCTCCACCACTGAAGAACATCTTCAAAATCTCCGCACACTTTTTCATGTCTTACAGTTGCCGGTCTTAACTGTAATCTTAAGAAATCACAATTTTTTCAGGCATCTATCACGTACTTGGGGTTTCAACTCTCTCGGAATGGCATTCGTCCGCTTCAGCAAACTGTTGCTGCGATCGATGCCCTTCCTCGCCCTACATCTGTTAAGGAACTGCAGACCTTCTTGGGGAAAATAGCACACTATCACAAGTTTTTACCGTCTGTGGCTTCGGTGGCTCAGCCATTGCATCGCCTGTCGCATAAAAACGTGCCTTTTCACTGGTCCGCGTCATGCGAAGCGGCTTTCCAGAAATTGAAGACTATGCTGAAACAGGCCCCGTGCCTGGCTACTTATCAACCTGGCCAACATCTTGTTCTTGCCACAGACGCCTCTCAATACGGGGTTGGTGCAGTCCTTGCACACCGTTTTTCTGATGGTTCGGAACAACCCATTGCTTATGCCTCCAAAACGCTCACGGATGCCCAACAAAAGTATTCTCAAATTGAAGAAGAAGCTTTGGCCATTATTTATGCTCTTCATAAGTTTGGTGTTTTTCTCTATGGCTCAAAATTTCATCTTGTTACGGATCACAAACCACTTGTTTCCTTGTTTCATCCATCAACGTCACTTCCCGACAAGGCTGCACACCGCCTCCAGCGATGGGCTCTTTACTTGTCTCGTTTCAATTATCAGATTCATTTCCGGCCAACGGCTCAACATGCAAATGCTGATGCTCTGTCTCGCCTTCCCATGGATCCTGATCAGGCATTCGATAGGGACGAACTTTTGTGTTTCCACCTGGATGTTGCCGAGCAGTGGGTTGTGGATGGATTCCCCATCACTGGGGACAGGCTGGCGGCTGCTACAGGTTCAGACCCTACCCTCTCCCGGGTTTTACGCTGTATTCGGAAGGGTTAGCCAGATCGCCCATCTGCTAAGACTTCTGATCCATTGCAGAACTACTACGCTTTGCGCTACCGCCTCACGGCTAGGGATGGTGTTATCCTCCTCTCCACTGACAATGCTTCGCGGCGTGTCATGGTACCTGTGTCTTTGCGTGCTTCAGTCTTGCGCCTCCTTCACAAAGGGCACTGGGGTGTGTCTCGCACAAAATCTCTAGCGCGCCGTCATGTGTACTGGCCTGGCATCGACTCTGAAATAGCACACATGGTCGCTGCCTGCGGCCCTTGTGCGTCACAGGCCGCTGCCCCGAAGTCATCTTTGTCACCGTGGCCTTCGCCTGAGAAGCCCTGGGAGCGCATTCATGCTGACTTTGCGGGACCCTTTTTAGGTACTTATTGGCTCCTCGTAATTGACGCCTACTCTAACTTTCCCTTCATTGTCCGTTGCACGTCGCCTACCACCGCAGCAACCACCAGTGCTCTCGCCCGCATCTTTTCTTTGGAAGGCCTCCCCTCTACTCTTGTTACTAATAATGGTCCGCAATTTGCCTCTTCCGAATTTGCGGATTTTTGTGCTCGTCACGGTGTTATGCATGTCACGGCCCCACCGTTCCATCCACAATCCAACGGTGAGGCTGAACGACTGGTTCGCACTTTTAAGGCTCAGATGCGGAAACTTCTGACTTCTTCTGCTGCTGATGATGCGCTTCTCCAGTTTCTGGCGTCTTACTGTTTCACCCCCATGAGCGACCACAGCCCGGCTGAGCTCTTACATGGCCAACAGCCCTGCACGTTACTTCATCTTCTGCGGCCTCCCACCTCATGGCCGCGGGTGCCTTCGCTTGGCCGGTTCACCGCCGACAACCTCGTCTGGGTACGGTGATATGGCAGGCGTCCAAAATGGAGCCCGGGCCGCGACACCGTGGCAGACGCCTGTATGACATCCAGACGGACACGGGTGTTGCAATGCATCATTCGGACCAGCTTCGGCCTCGTGTGCCAGCAATGCCTGTTCTGAATGCCGCTACACCACCTTCGGTTCTACCTGACGCTCGGGATCTTGGCATGTCTCAATACTCACAATGCAGCCCTCTCACTGTCATCACGATGCCAGCACATGAACGGACGCCACCAGGAGACGTGCCCATGCAGGAACCGGATCACCATCCTCTGTCAGAGCAAATCTACTCGCCTCCTCCTCCAATGGACGCCGACACATCGCCCATGTCTCCTGTCATATCAACTGGACTTGCCGCAACGGGCAGATTGGTGCATGGGGCCCCAGCAGATTCGACCCCTACGTCTCCTGTCATCTTGACCCGTTATCATCGGGGACACTTCTGTCCGTACGGGAAGCCTTCTCCTCGAGACTTTACGGTGAGTCTAACAACGCCTATGGATGTTAGCCATCTCCAGGACACCTCCATCAAGACCAGTGCAACAATTTCAAAGGGGGGAATAGTGTTGTGACTCGCCGATCATTCAAAGTGCCGCCGCGCAATTACACGCATCCTCTACGTGCGGCGCTGTCTGCCAGCCATGCAGCAGCTGCGCCACCTAAGCGGCCAGCCGAGCAGCGGCCGCTAGACTGGGACTCAGTGCTCATTCGAATGCTAACGTGTACACATGTCTTGCTTGTCAACTTACTCTGTGACTTATATGTGTTGTGTTGTTCTGAAATATATGTGTTAAACTTGACGTTATAGCAGTTGCAAAGACATATAAACAAGCTATTAAGCAGATGGTCATAATGTTTTGGCTTATCAGTGTATATTGTAAGAATTAGGTTGAAGACTAAATTCTAAGAAGAAAGCTGTTAGGAACCCAATCTAAAATTCTGAGAGTGTGTCCAATGTATGTACAGATTACAGAAGGAAAAATTTACAAATGTGGTACTAATTCAACCAGGTTACAGTCTTGAACGAAGTGCATTGATCAATATTCTCTACCGTTATGAGCAAATTTTGACAAAGGCGTTGTCAAAAATGAGGATTAATACAGGCTTTGTTCTGTTAAGAGTACATCCGTCCAATGTAAGGAGTAAAATGAAAATATACATTTTAAAAGTTATGATCATAAAATAAACTGCCCACTTTGTGAATAGTTTTGTTTCCCTTCTACTGAAGCACAGTAGCAAATGGAGCTGCAAAGATTTTACATTCATTAACTCACCTAAGAACCATGTTCTGTAAACATTTGCATGAAAGAGTACCAAACTGTCAAGGAATGCATTAATAAAAGTGGTAAAAAAAAAGCAAAACTTAATTACTTAGCAAATCCTACGCTACATGTTAAAAGCAGTTATAGCATTTTTATATTATTTCAATCATGAAATTTTACTTTTTTCTATGTTACTCGAAATAAATGTGTTGGACCAAACAATGGAAAGTCCAAGATGGAATAACAACAGTATGGAAAGGATACATTGCTACTCACCCCATAGAGGAGGCGTTGAGTTGCACACACACACACACACACACACACACACACACACACACACAAGTGCCACTCACACAGACAAGACCAGTTATAGGGGTGGGGGACAATGCTAGTGCTGCATGTGAGAGCATATAGGGACATGATGGGAACAGGATACCACTGCTGGGTGTGGTATCAGGAGGCTATGCTCCTTTACTCACAGGTATTTTAAAACTCAAGTATTAAATATTGTGAACTAAGAATTTGTGGAGCTACCTAAAACATGTATTCATAGCCACACCCCAAACATGAACAGTATCTGAGGTGTTATAGTGGGGACAATTTTTAAAACTGGACCGCTTAACATTGATTAATATATTTTTCATCACATCTCATACTTACACATAGAGAATAAAGAAAATATTATGGCAGAAGAGAAAAAAATGTGAGTACATAAAGACAGGACAGAATAAAGTAATCAATATATTAATAACACATTCCATAGAACAAAAGTTGTAACACATGATAAGTGGTTTGATGTTCAAAAGGAATAGGAGGAGGATTTATCAAAATCAAGGAATGGAAAGTCCTTGCTGGGTAAAAAAGATGATCATAAATTTGTAATACCTGGTTACCCTAGTATGGAAAAGTGGTTCAAGAAAAGAGCTAAGAGCCAAATGGCAGCACTATGGGACACTTTTTTTAAGGTGGGAAATGTGGCCGGGGGGGGGGGGGGGGGAGAATAAGAGTGAGCAGTTATTAGCTAACCATAATTAACCATAATCTGTACATTGTGAATATCTGGACTGCATGAAGCTGTAAAAACTGAGTAGGTACTAAGAAAGATGATGCAAATATAAGTACCTACAGAAAAAAAAAAAACAGAAAAGTGTAACTAATAAATTGTTGAAAAGCTTACACTAACATTTAGTGAAACATGGAAAGGACTGAATTACAGAAATAATGGCAGTGTTGTGAGAAGAAAACAGATGGAAATTCACACAAGAAGTCAGAGCAAATGTTAAGAGCTGAAAATGTAGTGTATGTCCACTTTTGTGTCAGCAGGTTTTGCAGAGTGATTTTTTTGTATAAAAACAAAAATTCAGTATAAGATCACAAAATTATTAGTAATATTTACTTTCTGTTGAATCAACTCTGAATACTGCTGACAGAAACTCTTAAAATAGAAAACAGTGCTACCAGCTTTTGAAACAGCAGACTTCTTTTACTGAGAGAGAATAGGAATTGGTTGGGAGAGTTCAGAATGGAGTTTCAGAGGAGAGAGGTCACTTAGGCCCTCCCTTTTCATAACAGGTGGTGCCCTCATTTAATTACAGAAGTTTCCTCCAACAATTTATTATCTATGTCATTTTAATTAGTCATTTAATTAGTCATAATATATGTTGTCAAAAAGGGGAAAAAAATTATCACTACTTACTGTTCTATCCACAGCGGATTTTCTGTTGTGTTAAGCTCATCCAGAATTTCTTTCTTAATCAATGCTTCTTTCTTCTTCAGATCTGTTGGTACAGTAATGACCCTAAGAGAAAAAAGAGCAAAAACATTTAAACTAGTGAATTAACAATTCTTAATGTTTTATCTGCTGTAATCATCAGATGTACTGCTAACGTAATATGGTGCCAGCTGCATGGTATGTCCATAAAATATCAATAAAATAAGTAAAAATATCATTAACACATACATACCAATGTCTCAGGCAGCAGCAAACAACAACAAATGTTATTGAGCCCACAAAAAGAACAATTATAAGGGCAATGAGTGCAGCAAGTGCTGGATCAAATGCTTCCTCCTGCACTCCAACAAATGCTGGCTGTAACAAAGAAGAAAGACAAATAATTTACCAGTGTAAATGTCATACATACAGGTAAGTAATTTATTTCAGTTTTAGTTAGCCAAATTGTGGCTTTGCTTGTAACACAGCAAAGTGGAATTATGCTACTCATCCTTATACCACTCTTGGGGGGCAGTATTATTATTATTTACTTTCCAGTATTTTTGCTTCATTACTAGTACATATACAACAGAAATACATATATGATAAACACACACACATACATACAAACTAAACAAAAATATTTACATTTTTTCCCTTGCTATATTTCATGAAATCATAGTAGTTTTCAGGCCACTGATGATAGTGGTATATTTAGTTCTTATGGAAACATTTTATTTAAAGAAATATTCATAATTTATGATACCTGGAGACCATGTGCATTTCAAAACTCCACACTCCTAAAAATTGTGTATTTCAAGATTAACATAGCTGATTTCAAAGCTTTTATTCTCTTCTTTTCAACAAATGCTTAACTTTATTTGGAAAACATAATATTTTAAAAGCCATTTGTATTCAAGATTTTCATGTTCCAGAATGTTTGAATCCTAAAATGTAATTTCTAAAATTCAGTTCCATGGTTTTGTAGCTTTGATTTTTCTGTTGCCAAAAATGTATAGTTTCACTAAAATAACTTGTTAGTTGGTTCATTATTCAGATTAGAAGCTTTTGTCAAACTTTGGAATATCCCATGCTCACTATACTTCTCACTGATGAAATAGTGCCGTTAATTTTGCCATTTTCAAATTATACAGCTGACTGTTAAGCAAACTTACTTCACTGATTATTGTACATTTGTCCATTTTAATTTTGCTGCCTTTTATATTAATGTCTACACTGGAATAGCTTAGTATTTTAGCTACGTGTAGTTTTTTGTAATATGCATATCTGTAAATAGCTTCTATCAGTCGGCGCAAAGCAGTTACAATCTGAAGTAACTATGTCAGTATGTGCCTGCTAGTCAAAAGATAGACATTTAAAAGTGTGCAGTTACTATGTATCAGGCAGTTCAAATTCACAGTGAATTGCATAACATGTACAGTTATTTCATTTATTGCTGCCACTTGTGGACTCCCTGAACACTCTCCAAGTTGTTTAAGTTACTGACCTATGCAAAGGATAGATGTCCTATAGTTTATAAAGTTTATCATCAAGCTAAACATTAACTTAATAAATGTGAAGAGAAATGAAATCCAAATTCTTTAGTGTTGGATACATCATTTAATAACAATTCACCATCATCATTAACTACATTAAGGAGATCATAGCAGACATTCTACAAGACTTTTAAGTCAGAGGCATATGAACCAGATCAGTAATCTACATGTAGGAAATATTTTGTACTGTGGTTCCTGTTTATTTACTATGGTCAACAATAAAACAATATAATCAAAGTCAAGATAAAAATGATGCCTGCAGTGGATATATTTTGGGCATCTTTTTTCAGTTGTGAATGATATGCAGATGGTGACACACTTACAAATCTAAAATAAAAAATTTCTCAAAAGGAGCAGTGAATTTGTATTATTAAAAAACCAAACATAAATTTGAAGAACTAGGTGAGAAGTCGTGAGAAGTCATGGCCTGAACCATCTCACTGACATCGTGCAAACATGACGGTCATCACCCAGATCTCTTGCGGCTAAAAATTCTAAACTGAAGCAGAAATGTTGGCAGTGGTCTCTTCCAAAACATGTGGAATTTTGTTCAGAGGTGAGGAGCTACTCTTCATGCCAAGGAAATAAAAGTCTTTTTTTCCAGCTTTAGGGGTCTATCTCATAAATGCAGGAATGTGGCATTGCTCCTGCAGTTGAACTCGTTGAGATAGCACAGTAAAATGTGTCTTACACTTTGTTCATGGTATTATTCATCTATGTATAAATGGGATTTGCATATATTCATTAATGTTCCACTGAGATCTGCATGATAGCCATTAACCAGTATTGAGTTATAAATTAAGTACTCAAATGAATCAAACTCATTCATCTTACTGTGCTTCCTGCAGAGCCTCAGATGATGCCATACATTTTTTGGGTGCTATAAGAACAGGTTGCCATCCTCTGTGATGTGTTTGGTATGTGCAACATCTAAAACGGTATTTAGTCTAAATTCTATTCACCATTTGACATACTAAATGTAAAGTATACCATAAATTTTCCATGGAAATTCACATTCATTTTAGAAAATGTGTATTTACTATCTCAAGATATAGCCCTTTTAAATTGTGGGGAAAAGTGCTGTGCATTCAGGTATAACATTTTGAATGGCTAGCTTGTCAAGTGAGGAAATTTAGAAATATTATAGCAATCAAATAAACTAATTTTATTACAAATTTTATAACACAGTTGTACACCACACTATGAACATATTTGTAACTGAAATTCAGTCCCATGTCATCCACATCACTGAAGGACTTCTCGACTGAATGAAACTCACATGCATGGATGTATCATATATATTTTCAGAAGCAAAAGTCTTCAATTGAAAAACTGTTTTGTCAGTATGCTCCTTTTTAAATGCTAGAACATCTGCACCTATTGCATTGTCTCTGGACCAAGCCTAGTAAGACACAAGGGTTGATGAGAATGTTGTAACCTATGTGAGAACAATTTGTCAGCTACAAGGCACTGTGTCAAAAAGGTTGACACATTCATCCAATGCCAAATAAAATGCAATACAATTTTGCACAAGATGCATATTCGTCCATGTAGCAGTATCAATAACACAGGCCAAAGAAAATTTTTTTTGATAGCTGATCTTTATCGTGATCCGAGGCATGTTCCCTTTTTAAAAGCAGTTGATTTATCCACTACTGGCTTGCTAGGCCTATCGCAGCTTCACCAGAGCCCCGTTAGCCGTCACGTTTCAGAGTTCCCATAGGGCCTTCCCAGCTACCGTAGCGGTCCTGGGGCACACGAAGTCCCCGCTGTACATCGCCCCTATAGGCAGTCCCCTACTTTGTGCCGTTGCCCATCTCCCACGACTTGGATGAGGGGTTGGACTTATGGGAAGAGGGGGAATGGTGGAAAGACAGAACACGATGGAGAGGCTTGTGTTCCCGACAGACCCAGCCAGTGGCTGGAAACTGTCCAAGATGATGATGATGATCCTTATCGATTTTTATGAGCTGAATCCAGATTTACCTTAGTTTTTTTATCACCCATAGTCTTCAAGCAATATGCTTTTTATTATATAGTATAAAAATCCTATGCTATACGGTAAACGGGGAAATTAATGAAATCCTTTGTTACAACATAAGCATGGTTTGTATTTACAGTAAGCTACTTAAAACAATCATATGTGTTAATAGAGGTTTCACTTGTCAGCTGGAATTGGTTTGTATTTTATTTCTCTTTTTTCTTTGAAGCTTCTTATATAGCTTTTTCTATGATGAGTCGCTTGCTGAACTTCTCGGTGAAGTGACCAACAGTAGTCCCCCATCATGTTGGTGTTCCTGTGGCCTTGGTAGCGTTTTTCCATCACTTTAATGTCCTGGTGAAAATGCTCTCCTTGCTCCTCACTAACATCTCCCATATTGTTGGGGAACTAATCAAGGTGACTGTTCAAAAAGTGAACTTTGAGTATAATTAAAAATCCTAAAATTTTAAACTTCTTTAACATTGTAGCTATAATAGAAACATATTCTGGGTCATTTCAGGTCATAGGAACTTTGTGACGACTTACTTGAATGATACCCACACTTCTTTTTCATTTAAGGTCATTGTGGATTCAAAGTTAACATCAAACATCAATTTTCTAATGTCAGGTCTGACAAAGACTCCTTCTTTTAGTTTAGCTTCTGAAAGGTGTGGAAACTTTTGACAGAGATACTTAAAACATGGTTCATCTTTAGGCAAAGCCTTCATAAATTGTTTCATTAGGCTAACTTTATATGTAGAGGTGGTAGGAGTACATTTTTTGGATCTACAAGGTTTTTGCATAGAATGTTCTTCTCACCAGGTTTTAAAGACTCCCTCAAAGGCCAGTTTTTACTGCACCAGTGTTGATCCCTATCCCTACTGTCCCATTCACACAAGAAACATGGAAATTTGGTAAAGCCACCTTGCTGACCAAGAAGCATGCATGTTACTTTTAGATCACCACATGTCATCCAACCATGAGCAGAATAGCCTATTTTATTCTGCACTATTTCTAGGTTTTCATAGCTTTCTTTCATATGAACAGAATGTCCAACAGGTATAGATGCATACATGTGACCATTGTGTAGTAAAACAGCCTTTAAACTAGTTTTGTATGAATCAATAAACAGCCTCCAGTCTTCCTTTTTGTATTCAATACCAAACTCATTCATCAGACTGAGAATGTCTGAGCAGTATACTAAATCACCTTCTCGTTGAAAAGACTTGGAAAACTGCTGCTCTCTCTTTCTATACATGTATATGCTGGTTCCAACTGCCAATAAGTTCTTTTCTTTTAATCTAGAGCCAAGCAATTTAGTTTTTTCTTTCATTAAGCCCAGATCCCTAACCAAATCGTTAAACTCAGTCTATTTGGGCTCTAGACTTTCTGTATTACAATGGAATTCATCATCATCTGGTTCATGTAAATTACATTGTACATCAGAAAATACTTCTGTTGGAATAGAATTTAAATCATCTGGTGGTTCAGGAACCAGCAAATCTACACCATGCCCTACTGGTCGGTTGGCGGACAGAAGGCTAGGATAGCTTATTACCTTCTTGATAAACCGTTTCACAAGGCCTGTAATGTTACTTTGGTGGTTTTTTTTTAATCACAAATTCATCACAAATATAACAAAAACTGTCAGCAGAGTTTTTACGACCACAATTAGACATTGTACTGAGGACATGTACAGGAAACAGGAAAGTGAGGTTAGGTTGACAGTGAACAAAACACCATCTGTTAACACAAAAATAGAATCGACCTTTTTTTTGCCAGCAAATGTTTTTCAGCAGTGTTACCAACATCATCTACATTCATTACACGTCCTTTTAAAATTACTTTAACTATATAAAAGCTGTTAAATTCTTTAAAAAATTGCGTAATTTAATAAATTTAACAGTAAAAAGAGAAGAAATGGTGAGCGATACAGTTTTTTTAAAGTCTCATATTTGGATATCCCACCCTAAAAAACATAAGAATAAGGTATTTTCAGCAAAAAAGTTTTTCATCATTGGCCTGTGTAATTTTTGGAATTCTGCATTGCATCATCTAATGGAAGAGAGCAGCTGTCAAAAAGTTTTCAAGTTTATTATGACAGGACTCCTCGCTGCAGATACTGAACATATGTTTAAAAATCTTCTTCTATAAAACTAAGTAATGTTTTAGCAACATGAAACTTCCTGACAGATTAAAACTGCGTGCCAGACTGAGACTCAAACTTGGGAACTTTGCCTTCATGGTCAAGTGCTCCACCATCTAAGCTACCCAAGCTTGACTCACGAACCATCCACATGGCTTTACTTCTGCCAGTACCTCATCTCCTAACTTCCAAGATGAGATATTGGCAGAAGATGGGTCGTGGGTCATGCTTGGGTAGCTCAGTCGGTAGAGCACTTGCCTGCGGAAGACAAAAGTCTCGGGTTCGAGTCTCAGTCCAGAACACAATTTTTATCTGCCAGGAAGTTTCATATAAGTACACACCCCACTGCAGAGTGAAAATTTCATTCTGAACAACTGATACAAATGTTAAGTAATTGTGCTTAAAAAATAAAATATATCTTTTTTCTGCTTCCACTTAATGAACACTTCAATTTGGCAGAGGTTTCTGTAGTTTTTGTGTATCGGCATTCTGCTGTTGATGATGTAAGGCAGTATAATACTTTCTGTGCATGACATTGTGAAGGGACCAAAAATTGAACTTTTCTACTGTATTATAATTTTGCAACCTATTTAGCATCCTGAAACTCAGTTACCTACATCATACAGTATTAAATCTAAACTTATTGTAAAATGACAGCTTGGAAGTTCCAGTCTTGGTTTTATGTGACTTGTCACTTATATTAAAAAGAGAAAATCAATGCTGAATGGAAAGACATGTACACGACAATGAGCTATGATTTTTCTGTCTCTAGTCTTACTAAACTGCATTCAGTGTTACAAAGATCCTTCACTGCAGAGCTTTATTATCACAAGAGAGAAAGACAGCATTCTTAGCTTTACACATTGAATAATATCTTCGATTTCCACTTAGTGCACGGAGATTTTACATTCTATAATGCTTAAATTATATATGTCTGTTCCTTACCACAACATTCTGAATTGAAATTCCTGCATAGTAGCTCTTCAAATAATCATATTTTGCATCAATCACTTTTAAAACCTCAGCTATTGGTGCAATTGTTTGAGTACTCTCATCAACAACATGCATATACATGTCACACCTGTAAAAAAAAAAAAAGCAGTAAACTGAAGAAACATGTCTACACACCCAAGCATGTCAGGAAATGATAAGTGACAGAAACAGTCATTCCAAGCACACAGCTAACAGTAATAATTACACTGAAGCACCAAAGAAACTGGTATAGGTGTGCATACTCAAATACAGAGAAATGTAAACAGGCAGAATACAGTGCAGCGGTTAGCAATGCCTGTATAAGACAAGTGTCTGGCACATTTGCTAGATCAGTTACTGCTGCTACAATGGCAGGTTATCGAGATTTAAGTGCGTTTGAATGTGGTGTTACAGTCAGTTGAATGCGGTGTTACAGTCAGCGCATGAGTGATGGGGCACACCATATTCGAGGTAGCAATGAAGTGGTGATTTTCCAATACAACCATTTCACAAGTGTACTGGGAATATCAGGAATCTGCAAAACATCAAATCTCCAACATTGCTGGGGCTAGAAAGAGATCCTGCAAGAATGGGCTCAACTATGACTGAAGAGAATTGTTCAACGTGACAGAAGTGCTACCCTTCTGCAAACTGCTGCAGATTTCAACGCTGGGCCATCAACAAGTGTCAGTGTGTGAACCATTCAACAAAACATCACGGATTTGGGCTTTTGGAGCCAGCCCCCTCATGTACCCTTGATGACCCCATGACACAAAGCTTTATGCCTCGCCTGGGTCCATCAACACCAATGTTGGATTGCTGATGACTGGAAACATATTGCCTGGTCAGGCGAGTCTCATTTCAAATTGTATAGAGCAGATGGATGTGTACGGGTATGGAGACAATCTCATAAATCCATGGACCCTGCATGTCAGCAGGGGACTGTTCAAGCAAGTGGAGGCTCTGCAATGGTGTGGGGTGTGTGCAGTTGGAGTTATATGGGATTCCTGATACGTCTAGATACGACTCTGACAGGTAACATTTACTTAAGGATCCTGTCTGATCACCTGCATCCATTCATGTCCATTGTGCATTCTGACAGACATAGGCAATTTCAGCAGGGCACTACAACACCCCACATGTCCATCGTTGCTACAGAGGGCTAGGAACAGAAACACTTTGCTGAGTTAAAACACTTCTGCTTGAGCATATCTGGGATACCTAACAACATACTGTTCAGAAGAGATCTCCAATCCCTCATACTCTTACAGATCCATTGTGTCGGTTCCTTCCAGCACTACTTCAGACATTAGTCGAGTCCATACCATGTTGTGTTGTGGCACTTTTGCATGCTCGCGGGGGCCCTACACAATATTAGGCAGGGGTACCAGTTTCTGTGGTTCTTCAATGTAAAATTAGTAGTCACACGACTCCGTTTGCAAATATTGCTCACATAATATTTCATTTAATCATGTGAAGGATAAAAATACTTCTGACACTAAAGTATCAATACGGTATTTGGATGTTATTCATACCAATCATGATGTATATGTCCATTGGAGTCTACATGATATCTGATATCATCTACAACAACCAAGCTTTTGGTGATATTAGACAACTCTGCAACTATTTCATCCCGGACTTCATTAACAGCTTCTGGTGGTCGAGAAAGTATCACACGTATAAGTTGATCAGGCTCAAAGATCCAAATCTGAAAGGATTTAAAATGTTCATGGAAAAGATCACGCTTCTTAGACTATAAAAGGTTAGTAGCTATTCTAGATTAACTTTAACTGCATTTTCCATTGGTGCTTTACAAAACCTGACAACAATACTAAACATGAAAGATTATTCTTATGTTCTGCAAAACATTATTTAATTGTTTACAAATTAGTTCAAAGCTTCTTGGTCCATTGTCAAGTGACAATGGATTATCACTCTTGCATATAAAATAATGTGCAGCTACGAAGATTTTACTGATACAAATAGAGAATATACATAAAATGGTGAGACAGTGCTTGCAAAGGAAAACATTACTTTTTAAATGCAGAAATTGCTACATTTATAAAAAATGAAAAATAAAGTTTTTTTGTGGAAATCATTACATTTGAAAACAGATGAGAAATAAATTTGAATTTACTAATGTAATCTAACATTTGCATAAATGGAACTTAATTTAACATACGTACAAAAAGAAAATTGTGTTTGGTTGCTTACAACTAAGCTGCCGCTCTCTAAAATATGTTTATTTATTTCAATAATTTGGAGTAAAGGAGACTTCTTACTGAATAGTAGAAGTGAGTCATCAACAAGCACATAAAAAAGAATGAAAACTTGCTAGCTTTTGGAAAAACCTTCTTTAATAAGCTATAACACACACACACACACACACACACACACACACACACACAGAGAGAGAGAGAGAGAGAGAGAGAGAGAGAGAGAGCTGTGCAGCTTTATTACGACAACTGAACAAAGTGGGAGGAGGGATTGGGGGAAGGGTAACCAGTGGTTCGAAGGAAGGCAACTGGTGTGAAGGATAGGGATAGCTGCCTCCCTCTGAGCTGCCAGCTACCCCTCCCCAATCCCAAGCCATCTTCCTGTTAGCCACCTCTTTCTCCATCTGCTCGCCCCATCTGACACAAACTCACAGCCAGTACAATGTAGCAGTCTCTCTCTCTGCTCTGTCTCGCTCTGTGTGTGTGTGTGTGTGTGTGTGTGTGTGTGTTTGTGTGTGCGTGCGGGGAGGGGGATGGGTGGGGGGGATTCAAATATGTTCCATAAAGATGGAATTGGCCTTTTCTAGCATCCAAATTCTCTGAAGTTCTGATAGCCTAATTGCCATAGCTTTCCTTAACTGGCAGTGATTGCATGTCACTCAGTGTCAAAGATTTCATTTTGTCTGTACTATCAAATAATAACTTGATATGCTATTGGTATTGTAAAATGTAAGACTGTAGGTATAAGGCTAATTTTTTTCTAGTCCATCTGAAATTTTGTTCACATATGGAATAGAGCACCGCTTTCTGTTGGCCACTGTAAAGAAGCAACATAATCGTATGTACTTTCCTTGTGCATAGAATATTATCACTTAGATCAGAATTTTCACATAGGCTCAGTCATGGGTAAAGCAGGTTTATTGGTAGAATACTGGGAAAGTGGTATCAGTCTACAAAGGAGATTGCTTACAAATCACTCATGCAACCAGTTCCAGAATACTTCTCAAGTGTGTGGTACCAATACGAAATAGGACTAACAGGAGTATTGAATGTATATAGAGAAGGGCTGCACAAATAATCACAGGTTTGTTTGGTCCGAGAGGAACGTGTCATGGAGATACTGAAGCTGAGCTGGCAGACTCTTGAAGACAGATGTAAACTTTCCCAAGAAAGTCTGTTACCAAAGTTTCAAGAAACGGGTTTAAGTGACAATTCTAGGGATATATTACAACCCCCCACATACTGCTCACAAAGGGATCATGAGGATAAGATTACAATAATTACAGCAGGCACAGGGGCATTAAAACAATCATTCATCCCATGCTCCATACATGAATGGAATGGGCAGAAACCCTAAAACTGGTACAATGGTACATATCCTCTACCATGTACTTCATGGTGGTTTGCATAGCAAAGATGTAGATACAGATGGCTATTGCTGGAAGTGATAAGTTTGATAGTCCACAGCTAGGTTTCATTTGCAGATTCTGATAAAGGAACTTATATGAGGTGATGTCCCATGAAATGGAAAGCTACATTTTGTGACTTTGTGAGTGCTGGAAGCTTGCAGGGATTGTATTATCAGTAACTAATTTTATGTAAATGATAGATATGTGTATCTTTGTGCTAAGGTCTATATTAAAGTCCAAGAAATTTATAGAAGATCCCACCTCCATTGCGAACTGAAATTTATTATGATGGGAGTTCAAATGTTGTAGGAATTTATCTAACTGTCTAGTGGTATCAGTCCATAAAGTTACAAACATAAAGTTTTCCACTGATGGGGCACTACCTCTTATCATTTCCATTATCTGCCTTTCAAACCAAGCTACAGACTATGAAACTTATCATTTTCAATAATCGCTACAGCTCTCATCTACTTGATAATATTCTATGAAAAAGGAAAATGTGTTAAGTTACACAATTTCTGTACACTTGCCAGCAGGAACAAGTCAACAGGTGCAAAACTTGGTGCGCTAGCCGATATGATGGAAAAATGTCATATAGCCTTGTAAAAAATTTCAAGTCTTGTTACTACAGAGGATGAAGAAAGGGAGGGGGGGGGGAATGAGTTATTTTAACGATGTTCATCTTAGAGAAGGTCTCTTTGCGATGTTAGGTGGAACAAGACATTTGAAATTCTTATAAAAATGGGATCTCACAGCCGGGCAAGCAGAGTTGTAGCATTATCTATGCTTTTTGAGTTCCATGTCAAGGAGTCTGTTAAATAAATGCAAAAAGAAACTCATGAAGTAGTTCATCAAGAACAACAGACACTCATTCTTAAATTTACAGAGAATGTAACCATTCTGCCTAATAACCATTCTACCTAAAAGTACAGTGGGCCTACTAGAACTGTTGAAAAGCTTTGAGAAACTACTTAAGACAGATTTTGAGTTAGATGTGCGTAGTAGCAAAGATGAAATTTATGAAGAAGAATGGAAAGGAAAGTACTACAAAGATGAGAAATGCACAGCATGAAGAAATTTTGTAGTTTAACTTACCACTGACATTGAGGATTTTAGAGGCTGTGTGGTAGCTCAGTTGGGGAGGGATGGAGGCTACAATTGGCCATAACCTAGTCAAATAACCATCTTGACAACTGCCTGAAGTTATTAATAGGATTCACAGAAGTCCTAGATCTTGAAGGACAGTAATGAATTTGAACCCTGCTCCTCTAAAATATGAATCCATTTGCTTAACCACTGTGCCCCCTCGGTGGGTGGACACATCAGAAGTACTGAAAGAATTCTGCTGTAGCAAGAATACACAATATGACCAAAGCAAAGAACTCATCAAAAAGAGACTGGCACTCACGAATAAAGGTTTTACTGAACAAAAGAATACTATTGTTATCAAAACTGAAAAAATGTTTCAGGAAAATTATGTCTGCAATATAGTGTTCTATGAATGTGAAGATGGGAGATGGCAGGAAGATTTGGAGCATGACTCAAAATCGGTCAAAGAGAATGATCATTTTGCATCTGTCTATTGAGTAAATTAACTTTACCTGTTGTCATTCATAGTGGAGGGTGTTAAATTTGATTATGTTATTTATGTTACTGGTTTATCTGTATGGTGGACTGATATATGCCTCCAGGACACTTTTGAAGTTCTGCACAGTGAGCTGTAAATTCACACATGACAAACATGACAAAAAAAATTAATTTGCAGTATGCGTATATTGAACACAAGCAGGTTAACATATGGGTGTACTCCAACTGAAAGTTGCATAAGTGAAAGACTGCCAATGCTGGTGGTATATTCTTCTTCTTCCTCAGCCTCTTCTTCTGAACTTCGAATATTAGGTGTTTGTGTGATATGTGGTGCCTATTACTTCATTGGTCATCCCAGACTTCTTTGGTCTGCCAGATCCTAGTTTATGTCTTTTAAGGTAGTCAGTCTCAATCTGCCAGGATGTTCACTACATTTTCTCTGTTGTCTTCAATATCAGTTCTTACATTATATACGTTTAATTCTTTCCTGATGTCACTGTTTCTTAATCTGTCTGCTGGTAAAGCCTTTTGTAGCCCTAAGAAATCTCATTTCAGCTGTATAAATATTACTTTCTAGTAATTTGTAAATGACCAATGACAAACTCATATCTTAAAAACATCTTTTGTTGGCAGAAATTTTCAGAAATTAATTAAATTAATTATTTACTTCATTAAATTTTCTTGTTCTCTAACTGAGGTGCCAAAGAAAATTATTCCTCACCTGTCATGTTATGTTACAAACACACACACACACACACACGAGAGAGAGAGAGAGAGAGAGAGAGAGAAGGAGCAGGTGGAGAGAGGGAATAGGAGAGTTCATATTCTTTCATCTTACTCACAGAGGTATCATTCAATGTCTGATACAAGCCATATATTTATCATCTTTCCTGTTAATTTCTAATAAAGTACAGGGTGAGCACAAAGCCTTGATTATAAAAATTTATCACAGAATACCCGTTTGACATAAGAAGTTACATTTGATGCTGTTACATAGGTTAGTGTTACTAGTTGTGACCAATAGATGGCACTAGTGCTCCACAACACCGACGCGGTCTGTTAGGTCATGTTAGTTGCTGGCAAAATTGTGTCGAAGCAGGAGAAAGCGCAATGTGTGCTTTGGTTTCACAAAACGAAATCACCCGTCAGTGTTCAGTGTAAATTTCGGGCTTCTTATGGGCAACTGTTGATCATGTTCGGCAATCGTTTCAACGGGGTCCGTCTGAATGAACTCGTCAAGCATCACGTGAACACCAAATACTGCAAGCAAGTGTGGTGAAGCATCTTCATGAATGGCTTAAGTTGCATGCTTACAAAGAGCAAATCGTGCAGGCCTTGCAATGTGCTGAATATGCAACTGAGATTCTCAACAGGACTGATTGTCTAATGATTACTTAAATCGCATATGCTTTACCAATGAATCCACCTTTCATGCCAGTGGAATGGTAAATAAGCATAATGTCCATATATGGGGTTCAGAGTCTCCACATGCTACTATACAGTTACAGTGAGACAGCAAAAAAGTGAATGTTTGGTGCGCCCTCATGCATAACAAGGTTTTTGGACCATTTTTCTTCGCAGAAAAATTCATTACCACTAACATTTACGTAGATGGTTTGCAACAGTTCATTGCCCCACAGTTAGAAGAATATCAACCATGGATAATTTTTTTTCCAGCAAGGCGGAGCACCCCCCCCCCCCCCCCCACCCCCGCAATTGGGCTTTGATAGTGCTTTATTTCCTGGATGAAACATTTAACATTTACAGATTGGTGGATTGGAAGGAATGGTCCAACACCCTGGCCACCCCACTCTCCAGACATTACGACGCTTGACTTTTTTTTATGGGGCTATATCAAGGACAGTGTCTTCATCACACCAGTTGCTGACGTCGACGAACTGAAGGCTAGGATACAAGCTGCTATGGGTACTGTGACAGAACACATGTTATGAAACACCTGGCGGGAACTGGAATACTGCCTCGACGTTCTCTGTGCTAGAGAGAGAGAGAGAGAGAGAGAGAGAGAGAGAGAGAGAGAGAGAACTAGCAACATACTAACCTATGTAATGGCATCAAATGAAAATTATTATGTCAAACGGTTATTCTGCAATGAATTGTTATAATCAGGGCAACACTTCGTGCTCACGCTCCTCCATCCCTTATCTTACTTTTAAATAATTTTTTTAAAGTACATGTTCCCTTATAATTTAATTTTTTTATCATTCTACTCCGTTCCTGTTAGTTGTCTTTGCATATTCAGAGTTTCAAATTATGTTTTCTTCTCTCACTACCTATGCCAATCTTTGTTTCTGTTGTTTTCTTCTTTCCCTTTCTCCCCACCAAGGAGCCGCAAAGGGCCAAGTACAAATGTCATTTTGTGTCCAATTTAAGTGATGTAGGGGCCTTGTACCAGCTTTATGGAAAGCCAAACTGACAATATAACAGCTCAGGTAATGATGATATGTCTATTCTTAGGCATGCTTGGATTATCTGTTGTAATCATTGGCTTTCCAGTCATATAAATAGTAGATTATTTACAAAAAGGCTTCATTTAATATATCAAAAGCAAAAACTCTATTTAACATTCAATTCAAGAGATTTTGATAGCTTTGAAGAAACAGAATCACATTGTCCAATTTGTTGATTTCACTATTATTCTTAGTAATATGAAAATACAATTTTACTGCTGCCTCCCCCCCACCCCGGTGTGTGTGTGGAGTGTGGGGGGAGGAAGCAGGAATGGGGGGGGGGGTGTACATGGGGGATGGGGGTTGGCACGCTTGTGTATGTGTGTGATATGTTTTTCTATAATTGAATATTATGATTCAATTCTTTATCACATGCAGCACTAAAAAAAGCCATATTTACATAAATGAGAAGCATTTTCAGTATACTTACATGGACCTTTGCTGTTGCTTCTCTTTCTGGTGGAGCCTTTTCTCTAGCAACTATATTAAGCACAAATCTGTCCTGATTATATTCAGCCATGTAATTTGCAGTGACTAGTTTTCCTTCCTCGCTTATGTTGAATGGTGAAGGTATAATAGAACCTGATGATTTATTTGCTCCATATTTGTATAGATTTGATGCAGCAATGTAATAAAGAACAGTGCCATTATCTCCCAAATCGGGATCTGTTGCAGACAGCTTTGACACAAATTCATTGACGTTTGCCATTGCATTTATGCCTGCCAAAAGAGAAGTAAAAGACACCAATTAAAATGAGGTAATAATAACAACAACAAACTAAAAGTGCATGAAACAAATATGTTGATATACTAGTATGTGAAATGAGTGCTACGCTACACATGGGACAAAATGTACATAGAGGATACATTATGTCTTCACAGCATTTAATTTTCTGCTGAATGAAATTAACCAAACAGAAAGTCAAGAGGAAATGTTAATCTGAAAAACAAAATGCTACCTTTTGGAAGTTGACTACTAAACAGGCCTTGTAAAAACATAGCAGAAGTGGCATGAATTATAACAAATGTTGAAATAAAAAAAGACTGTAGACAGATAACCAACTAAATATAAAGAAACTGAAAATAAAGGAAAATAAGGTTGGAGCTAAAAGCACTGAAATCTAATAACACACCCATTCATTCATTTGTTGATGATGTTCCCTAGACCCCATCAAGATGGGAAACATTGAGGGATGTGGAATGAGTCAAGGTATACTTAAGAAAAGGCTAACAAGTAGTAGAAATTTAATGTGCACACTGTATTAACAACTGTATCTCTTTATTTCTTAACATTATTTATGTTTATGCTAGCTAAATACAACATAACAAATTAGAACAAAATCTATTAACCTCAAAAAAGCTGCCGCCTCCTCCATTACAATAAATAGTTAACTGCTGTTTATCTTCTACTGGTGGTTTAATATTTAGTTAATTACACTGTTTGTTTTCAAAGAAAATGGCAACAAAGTACTTATCTGTGTGGACTCCAATAAGTTACATTACTCCAATCTGCAGTCAGTTTCATTTCTCTGACACAGTCTGCCAGTCTGATTTCAGAAAAGAAGGTAATACTTCATACATGCCAGGGGGATGTCATTTATCCCAATATCATTTTTGTAGTAGCCACCAGAAAGATCGCGGGAGGCGCACATTGGCACGGCACGTCACGGGCGGTAGTTGCCGCAAGTAGAGTCCCGTCCACCAGAGGGCACGCGAGAATTCGGACGCGACCTCTGCCGGCGTAACAACAAGAACAACAACAACAACTCCAGCAGCACGGGCCGTGCCCAGTCAGTCAACATCGGGCATGCCTAGGACACAGTCCCGGTCTACGCTAAGTGAAGTGCGACGTAAACGTGAACAGTGTTACTACACAATTGGCGACGAGTAGGGTCGTTCTTTCGCGTGTTGCGTCGTTGTTCCGGTTTCGCAGTTTCTCCACGGCATGGAGGAGTTGGTGCGAGTTTTGGTTGCGCAGCAGACGGAACTCATGGCCACCATGAAACAAGTGCTTCCGGCGTTGCTCTCCACGCCGTCGGCTCCGGCGCAGTTCCCTCCTCCCTTTCCCCCGTATGACGAGACGGCGGAGGATTGGGACGCCCATGAACATCGCCTTCGGCAGCATTTCCAGGCGTTTCATGTTGCCGATGCGGAGGTATGTCGTGCTCTCTTCTTGTCTTGGATATCTCCCTTGCTGTATCAAGTTTTGAGGCAGCTAGCGCCGTTGCAGGAACCCTCATCCTTGTCTTTTGACGCATTGTGTTCGTTGCTGTCTTCATATTATCGCCGCCGCACGCATGTTGTGGCGGCTAGGGTCGAGTTCTATCAATGCAAGAAACAGCCCCATCAGTCTTACCGGGCGTGGGCCGCTACCCTGCACGGTCTTAGTCGCAAGTGTCATTTTGTCACGGAGCAGTCGCGAGAGTCGTATGCCCACATTATGGTACGCGACGTCATTGTTCGTTCGGCCCCTGATAGGGAGGTCCGGCAACGGGCCCTGCAGTTAGAAGACCCTTCCCTCGAGGAAGTTCTGTCCATTGCTCAATCGTATGAAGTCTCTCACGCGGCAGGTCAACAGCTGGAAGCGTGGTGCGACGTCGCGGAGGTTCAGGGTGGCGCGGCCGCGTCCACTGTGTCCAGGGTGGACGACGTGCGAGTGGTACAATCCGGCCGTTACGGCCGCTCCCGCACGGCGCGTAAACAGAATTCCGGCCGCCGGCCCCTGTTGCCGTCCTGTGCGTCGTGCTATATACATCACGATCGGTCAGAGTGCCCCCAGCGTTGGGCCGTTTGTCGCAAATGTAATAAAAAAGGTCACATTGCTAAAGTTTGCCGCTCAGCCTCAAAAGCATCGAAGGAAGCCAGTACAGAGGACATGGACGTTGACATTCAGGAAGTTTCATCGGGCCAGGCTCCCGACGCATCGGCCCACAAACTCTTTATTGAGGTGTCGGTTCGGTCGCGCTGGTTACAGCTGCAAGTAGACACGGGCGCGGCAGTTTCGTTGTTGAATGCACAAACTTATTCCGACCTTGGATCGCCCCCGTTGGCGCCAGTTTACCGGCGTCTACGCGGTTATGGTAAACAGTTCATTCCCCTACTGGGTCAATTCACTACCGACGTGACTTACAAATCAGTCACTCGGCCTATTACTTTTATTGTTGTCAGTGATGCGAGCTCCGCTAACCTTTTTGGCCTGGATGCCTTTCAAGCTTTCGGTTTTTCTATTGCTGACACCATACAGTTGGTCTCCGAAGACGTTCCCTATCACTCATTGGAATCTTTGATCTCAGACTTTCCAGATATTTTTGAGGAGGGCCTGGGGCGTGTTTCCGATTTTGAAGCTCACTTAACGTTGAAGGCGTCGGCTCGCCCGCGTTTTCTACGCGCGAGACAGATCCCCTTGGCTCTCCGCCCTCAGGTAAAGGAAGAGCTAGACCGGCTGACAGCCCTAGGGGTCGTTCTTCCCGTTTCTTCCAGTGAGTGGGCTTCGCCCCTTGTTATTGTCAAGAAGCCCTCAGGCAACTTACGTCTTTGTGGCGATTTCAAGGCCACCATTAATTCCCAATTGGTGGTGGACACCTATCCTTTGCCTCGTGCTGATGAATTGTTCTCCGCCATGGCGGGTGGCCAATATTTTTCGAAAATCGATCTGTCGGAGGCTTATCATCAGATACCTCTTGATGAGGACTCCAAACGGCTGGCGGTCGTCAACACCCCGTTTGGCCTTTACCAATACCAGCGGTTGGCTTTTGGAATATCCAGTGCCCCGGCGATATTCCAGCGTTATCTTGAGCATGTCACGTCGACAATCCCTCATTGTATTAATTACCTGGATGACATAATTGTCACAGGCCGCAGCACGAAGGAACACTTGCACAACCTTCGCACCCTCTTTCTCAAATTCAGGTCTGTGGGCTTGCGTTGCAACCTGCATAAGTCAACCTTCTTCCAACCGTCCATTGAGTATGTGGGCTACACCATATCTCGGCATGGCATCCAGCCACTAGGAAGTTTGGTCCAAGGTATCGTCAACCTTCCTCGGCCCACTTCGCTGAAAGAGTTACAAGCTTTTTTAGGCAAGATAGCCTATTACCACCGCTTCATTCCCAGGGCTTCCACTATAGCCCACCCCCTGTACTGCCTTCTGCACAAGGGTGTTCCTTTTGATTGGTCGCCTGCATGCGAGCGAGCGTTCGTCTCGTTGAAGGGCCTCCTCACTTCAGCCCCTTGTTTGGCTACTTTTGATCCCCGTAAGCCGTTGGTCCTGGCTACAGATGCTTCGCAGTATGGGGTGGGGGCGGTCCTGGCCCATCGCAACGCAGATGGTTCCGAGCAACCACTGGCGTTTGCGTCTAAAACGCTTAGTCCCACGCAGGCCCATTACTCCCAGGTGGAAAAAGAGGCGTTGGCCATTGTCTACGCTGTTACCAAGTTTCACCCTTTCTTGTACGGCACGAAGTTTCAGTTAATCACTGACCATAAGCCGTTAATATCGTTATTTGGCCCCGCCTCTCAGATTCCGGATAGGGTGGCCCACAGACTACAGCGCTGGGCCTTGTTCCTCTCTAAGTACCATTATGACATTCATTTTCGCCCTACAGGACAGCATGCCAACGCCGACGCTCTTTTCCGTCTTCCGGTGGGCCTGGATCCTACATTCGATCGAGAGGAGATTATGTGTTTTCATTTGGATGTGGCATCCCGCCAAGCAGTTGATGGCTTTCCGATCACTAGTTCTCGAGTCGCCAGGGAAACGGCGGCTGACCCGGTTCTCCGGCAAGTAGTTCGCCTCATTCAGCAGGGGTGGTCCTCCCGCCCTCCGGGCCGGGCCTCGGACCCTCTTCGTAATTATTTTCTTCTACGAGACCGCCTCTTGGTCTTGGAAGGAGTTCTCCTTCTGGCTACCGATGATACAGCTCCTCGCGTGGTTGTTCCTGCAGGTTTACGAAGGGAGGTCCTCACGTTATTACATGCAGGGCACTGGGGTGTTTCCCGTACTAAAACTTTGGCTCGCAGACATGTGTACTGGCCCGGTATTGACAGAGAAATTGAGCACTTGGTGGCCGCCTGTTCCCAGTGTGCGAGCCAACAAGCATCTCCCAGGGCAGCGTTCTCTTCATGGCCGCCGGCAACCCAAGCATGGGAACGTGTTCACATCGATTTTGCGGGCCCGTTTCTCAATGGCTTTTGGCTCATTGTCATTTATGCTTATTCCCGATTCCCATATGTGGTTCGCTGCTCCTCAACCACTTCCGAAGTTGCAATCCAGGCACTAGCAAAAATCTTTTCTGAGGAAGGTCTGCCAATCACCCTGGTCTCAGACAATGGACCGCAGTTTATTTCGCAGACCTTCCAGGATTTTTGTAGGCGCTTCGGTATTCGGCACGTTTGCTCTCCCCCCTTCCATCCACAATCGAATGGGGAAGCCGAGCGCATGGTGCGCACATTTAAGACGCAGATGAAAAAGTATGTGCACGAATTTCCTGCAGAGGAAGCCTTGACGTTTTTCTTGACGGCCTACCGGACCACACCAATGGGCGACCGCAGCCCCACAGAGCTCCTCCATGGGCGTCAACCTAGGACTCTGCTGCACCTCCTCCGGCCTGGTCCTCGCCAGTCTTCACAAAACGAAGTACCTGGCTTTCCACTGGGTATGTCAGTCTGGGCCCGTGGGTTTGGTCGCAATCCACGTTGGATACTGGCGGTGGTCCTGCGCCGAAATGGCCGCCGGCTCTATACCTTGCAGGCGGGGGATCGGGTGGTACGTCGTCACCAAATCAGCTACGTCCACGTTCAGGCACCCACCCTCCGACCTCTCGGACACCGGCTTCCCCATTGCCGGCACCTGTATTGGTTTCACAGGGGACGTTACCTCCTCTCCCCACTGTGACTCTGCCGCACTGCGATGCTTCTCAGCCTTGGCAGCCTCCAGTAGCCCCAGCACCGGCATCGCCATCATTCGAGATGCCCCAGTGAGAGCCGGCCCCCCTGGCAGGTTCGGTTTCTCAGGGGGCTAGTTCACCTGTGGTTGTCCCTTCCCCTTCGTCCCCACCACTGGGTCTTGCCCCTCCCGAGGTGGAACGGGATCCGGAGTTCGACAGCTTGTCACCCGTTCTGTCCCGAGCTCCGGTTGTGGGATGATGGGGGCCTCTTCGTGTGGGTCACTTCCAGCCGTATTCGAAGGTTCCAGCTCGAGGGTTGGCAGATCCCCTCGACTCCGGCCATCCCATGGATGTGGAGGTCATCGCTCCTGGCCGACGCTCCACCTTCCAACGCAGTGGATCACAGTGGCTTCACCCCCCCGAAGGAGGAGGAGTGTAGTAGCCACCAGAAAGATCACGGGAGGCGCACATTGGCACGGCGCGTCACGGGCGGTAGTTGCCGCAAGTAGAGTCCCGTCCACCAGAGGGCACGCGAGAATTCGGACGCGACCTCTACCGGCGTAACAAGAACAACAACAACAACTCCAGCAGCACGGGCCGTGCCCAGTCAGTCAACATCGGGCATGCCTAGGACACAGTCCCGGTCTACGCTAAGTGAAGTGCGACGTAAACGTGAACAGTGTTACTACAATTTTAGTTTTCCCAGTAAAATTTTATAATCCAGCCAATCAAGTGTTTTGGTAGACTCGCAGAATGTACCAACAGGATAGTTCTTTTTCATTTAACTCTGTCAGGATTTCCTTTATGACCTCTGGTATAACTGTGGTTCATATGAAAATGGAAGTGCGTACCTAGTTGAATATACTGTTTATACATGTATCAATGACTCAGTGCTTCCTCTATTTGGTGGGTTATAGCCTACACTTCTTAAATTATTTCTCTGTGGTGAATACTTTATTAAAGTCAAACTGAGAGACAAACAGAAAGTTCTCCGCAGAAAATTTAGGCAGTGTTCTATTATAGCTTATTTTCACAGAACTATTGAAAACACTGGAAGGAGTGAAAGGAACAATTATTTGGTTTGCTTATCTCCAGTTTTATAGAGGAATGTTTTTACAGCATATTTAAGACTCTCAGCAAATATATCTTGAGTCATTAGCTGATTACAAAGATATGTCAGGGGCGTCCTATCAAGTCCACACAAAATTTTAGTACTTTGGTAGACCATCATAGCCTTCAGAATTACTACATTTTTAATGACTCAATGCTTTTTTTAATATGTTTAGGGACTGTATTTTGGAACTAATATCTTTTGGTGCTGTATGCGGTAACTGTCAAAGTAAATCTAAGACATTTATACTTAATTATTTAGGAGTGAGTGCAATTTTTGCTACCACTGCTAGATCATTGATTGTGGTGGTCAGTGACTGCATGTGTCATCCATTGGTCAGCTTCAGGGCAGTTGCCATCTATCTGATATTGTCTTCAATAAAATAGCAAATACAAAGATAACAAGCAGTTTGACAAACATTTCAGTTAATGTGAATACCATAAATATAACACATCAATGCAGTGTTTTGGAGTGGTATTAGGGAAACCAATGGACAGAATGAGCAGCCATATGCAAATGTTTGCTGATGATGCTGTAGTGAATGGAAAATTGTTGTTGCTGTGTGACTGGAGGAGGACACAGACTGTGAAAATTTGTATTTGGTGGAATGAATGGCAGCTTGCTATAAATGTAGGGAAATGTAAGTTAATGCAGGTGAGTAGAAAAATCAATACTATAATTTTCAAATACAATATTAGTGATGTGCTGCCTGACCCAGTAACGTCAATTAACATTGCAAAGCAGTATGAAATGGAACAAGCATGTGAGGTTGGTGGTAGGGTACACTAATCGTCGACTTCAGTTTACTGGGAGAATACTAGGAAGGTGTAGGTCATCTATAAAGGAGACTGCTTACAGAACATTAGTGTGACCTATTCTTGAGTACTGCTTGAGTATTTGGGACCCTCACAAGATCATGTTAAAGGAAGACATGAGCACTTCAGAATCATGCTGCCGGATTTGTCACTGGTTAGGTTTGATCAACACGCAAGTATTACAGAGATGCTTCATGAACTCAAATGGGTATCCCCAGAGGGGAAAAGACATCCATTTTGTAAAAGACAATCAACAAAATTTAGAGAACAGCCATTTATGGTTGACTGCAGAATGATTCCTCTACTGCCAATGCTCATTTCGCTTAATGGCCATGAAGGCTAGATAAGAGAAACTAAGGCTCAGACAGAGGCATATGGACTGTCATTTTTCCCTTAGTCCTTTTGTGAGTGGAACAGGGAAGTGAATGATTTATAGTGGTACAAGGCAACCTTCACCACGCACCATATGATGGCCTGCAGGGTACGTATGTAGCTGTAGATACACAAATGCATATACATTACTCTCCCTTGGTAACAGGCAAAGAAAACAAATCTGAACAAATGGTACAAATATATAAAATAGAACAGAAAATTTATTCGCTTCCTTTACTGTTTGGTCCTAGTTTCAGACTGACTTGACCAGATCTTATGCTATTCTATTTCTTATTTTCTAAAAAGGAATCTCAAAACAATTCTGTAAAATGCTATATTTTTAAATGTATGTATCTGTCACCCCTCTCTAGTTGTTCCACTGAGTGATGTTGTACAGTGCAGCACACTGGACTCTAATTCAGGAGGACAACAGTTCAAATCTGCATCTGCCCATCCAAATTTTAGTTTTCCATGATTTCCCTAAATTGCTACAGGCAAGTGCTGGGATGGTTCCTTTGAACGGCACAGCTGATTTTCTTCCCTATCCTTGAAATAAACCAAGCTTGTACACCATCTCTAATAACCCCACTGTTGATGGGACCCTTTCCAGTTGTTCCTCTCCAGCGGCTGCTAAATATATGTTTTCCTTCTGTCTTAAATATTGTTAATTTTCATTTAATACTTTCATTTTTTATGAATCTGCCTTAATATGAATTACGATAATGTCAATATTGACAGGTGCTTTAGTGTTTTCTGGTTTCTTCTCTCAATTATTGTCACATATTTTTTTCAAAAGAAACCCTTGACTGTTATGAGGAGTACAATTTTCTGTTTATTAACTACTGGCCAAGTTCAACTTTATAACCATTATCAAGCAACATTCAGATAACCTTTATGCAAGATATGACATCAGATACAAATGAATCCATTGACCAACATGTGGAACCACTTATAAACAGTAACAGGATGCATATCAAATAGGAATATTCATAAATGGAGTGATATGGATTCTCAATGATGGCACATCAAATATGTATTTAAGTACTGTACATGGTTATCCCACATGTATTACAAACTTTCTGTTCTTATTTTATACAGACCATATTAATATTTATGAGGATTGATCTGTATGTCAAATCTGTTGCCACATGTTGTATAGAGGTTATCTGAATGTTGCTTGATAATTACTGCTAAATTGGCCAATAGCAAATAAAATAAAAATTGTACAGACCAAATTGAGAATGTTTTCTTGTGATGAATATATCAAGGGTGTTGTCCCTTGTGCAAACAAAATCATTATCACATTGTTGTCACTAAAGTTTATGTGCTCTTCTTTATTAAAAAACGCACAGTGGACCATATTATACCTCACTTTCGCTTAACTGCCACTCACCATCCCTCCCTCCTGTGATTTTGCTCTATTGTGTTATCCAAGAGTTTTTATAATTGCCTGAAGGATTCATGAGATGCTGCGCACTTTGTTTTCAACAATGTTAGTCATTTTGACTTTCAGTCTATTAAAATGTTAGCTTATGATGTGATTACTGAACAGATTGTCACATGGTGAGTAGAAATCTCATGTGTGTGTTTTAGTATTGCAGTTAGACTTCTGGTGTGGTGGAGCTTTATCTCTCACTTAGCTTTATAATTTCAAAAATATTTGCTTGGACTCACCTGCATAATAATCACTGTGCAAGAAATGTGGGGCATTGTCATTTACATCCAGTACAGTTATTTGTATTTGTGCTATACTGGTGTCTCTCTCAAAGGCTAGTTTTGCTTTCTCTTCCTGTGAAAGATAAACACAGTTGTGTGAATTCAAAAAGAGATCTTTTCAATCAAGTTTACATGACAATGTTGGCCAGAGTGGATCACTCAGACTCATTCTAGCAAGCAAAACTAAGGCATGGCACCCACTCCCCTGTAGACAAATAGGGTGTTTGGTGCATAGACATATTTAATATATTAGAAAATTTCTCATGCTTTTCAACTTGTAAAGAGTGTCTGCACATTAGTAGTTACCTTTCCTCACATTTTTGTTTGCTTTATCCACTGTGGATTGTCAGATTGTTTCAAAGACAGAGAAAGCAATATAAATGAGGGTCACTTGATATGAAAAATCTTATTTAAAAAAAATAACTTAAATAATATGGGGACTGTTGAATATACAACTTTTCTGTCATTTGGATTTGCTAATGTAGCAAAGCACATTTTAAGTAACTTGTAGAATGCAAAAGCCTGCCTCCTGTTCGGTCACATAAAATATACGTGTTCAAAATCAGTTAAATATAAGCATGACAAGGTTCATAATTAATCTCTGAGAATAATAAAAATACAGTGTATTCTGGCAATGCATAATAATTGGTTGGCTGTAATCTCTTATTACCTGGGTAGTATAATAATCAGGATCATTTGTAGCTTTGATGTGCAATATATATAACTCTTCTTTTTCACGGTCAAATGATTTATTCGCATAGAGACTACCATCGGTCTTATCAATATAGAAACCTCCTTCTTCATTCCCAGAAATAATGTAATAATATATGCGTGCATGTTGCCCTTCATCTCTGTCAATAGCTTCTACCCTGCCTGTAACACAACATAATGCATATGACATATCATTTTGTAATGTGTCTCTGTAGAAACACTCCTGCCAATATTAAGGCAAATTAAAAATTGAAAACATACCAATAAGTTGTGGAGCCGGTGTGTTTTCTACTACACGGAACTTGTATGGATTCACCGTATCATCCAGTGGAAACTCTGGTTTGTTGTCATCTGTATCAACTAGAAGCACTGTTAAGAAATGCATTGTCTCATAAGGAACTGGTGAACCATGGTCCTTAGCAACAAGAACTAACTGAAAACAGAGATGCAAAATTTAATTATTATTTCACAAATAAACTCTCCACCAGTGCTACACTAAATAATGTGTGTTTATGATTTGTGTATGTCTTGCATAGACTTAAATATGAAAAGGATAGATTGCTATTCACCATATAGAGGAGACATTGAGTCATTGACAGGCACAACAAAAAGACTGCTATATGTTTTAACTTCTGGCCAAAAGGTCTGCTTTTAAAGTAGAAAACATATTCACAAATTAATCTGTGATGTGAATGTAAAATGACTCATTCCACATCATTCCAATTCATTGTGCAAATAATCCATGGAACATGAAAGTAACTGACGAACACACATTTATAAAACACAATGCAAACACTCATGGCCACCGTCTCTGGTCGCTATCAGACAAAGTGGTCATGTGTATGTGAATTGTACTTGTGTGAAGGTGTGTGTGTTTCCTACTTCAGAAGGATGTCTTCTGGCTGAAAGCAAAAGTTATAGCAGTTTTTTCATTGTACCTGTTTATGACTCAACATCTCCCCTATATACTGACTAAGAGTCTACTTTTTTCATATTGTTGTTATTCCATCCTGGAATTTCCATTGTTTGATTTCACATAGACTTCAATTTACACATGAGTAATTGATCATATTTGCATTATAATGTTCAAGGCTTAAGTAATAAAAATAGATGTTTTTGAATTATTTATCACAGGCCTTGCTCCTTCTGTAATTGTTACACAACAAATCAATAGACAATTCATTATATCAGATACGAAGGCTATAACCTACCACCTAGCAACATCTTACTGCATCACTTCACTTCATGCATTTTTGAGTAAATTAATATTGGGTCATAGAAGTGGGCTACTCATATATATTAACATCAACACTTTATGTAACTGTCCAGAACCCAAGCATTTTACATATTGTATTCTATCTTACTGGACTAAAGATCCAATTGAACTAATAATTTCTAGAATAGTTAATACATCCAGTAGTCCAGTAGGTAACAAATTATGAACACATCATCTCAGTGGTCATTATAAATGGTCACCCCTCAGATCATTTAGGTCAGACACTAGTGCTAAAATGTAATACCAAATTTAAACCAATAAAAATGTAAGAACACAAGACCATACTATTTGGAAACAACTTTGGTATATTAAGACAAAATGCACGGTTATCATTAAAGTGCATCTACTCACGGAGGTCCAGTAACTACCATATGTCAGCAGAACTTGGTAGGTATGCTAATGCATTAATGCTGAACTGATTTATGCTGAAAAAAAGTACAAATTTTGACGACCAGGTGCTGTACTCTATCTCATCAACATCTCCAGAACTCATATTAAACAATTTGCTTAAGTGGCATTTAATAATAAGATCAGCATTATGCATTCCTCACCTGTTTGACCTGTTCTGCCCAGATCCCATTCCTAATCCATTACGTATAACATTTCTACATGTCTTTCTTGCATTCATAGTGTCAGATTTCCACCTGGTGGCCAAATTTGAAACTAACATTTTTCCAGGATAAATTGATTTTGCATTAATGCAGTAAAATATCAACAAAGTTTCACCACCATACAAATAATTACAGCCCACACTGGTCCTCTGTGAGTAGCTACATTTTAATAGGGGTATCTTGTAAAACAAAAAGAAAACTGTATCTGTCACTCCGAAACATTTCCAATGTTGATGCTATAGCACATTATAAGAAATACTGCAAAATATTAAAGACTGTAATATGGATGTCAAAGCAAATATATTACAAGGAAAAGATAGTCATATCAGATAACAAAATAAAGACAATATGGGATATAGTGAAGGAGGAGACCGGTAGAACCAGACATGAAGAGGAACAAATAGCATTAAGAGTAAATGATACATTGGTGACAGATGTGTATAGTGTTGCAGAACTTTTTAACAAACATTTTATAACTGTTACTGAAAAGATGGGGTTATCAGGTTCGGTAGATGCTGCTATGGATTACCTTAGACCAGACATTTCAAGTAACTTCCTTAATATGAATTTGACCCTCACTACCCCAACAGAAATAATGTCCATCATAAAATCTTTAAAATCAAAAACATCTAGTGGGTATGATGAAATATCAACAAAGTTAATTAAAGAATGTGATTCTGAGCTAAGTAACATATTAAGCTATCTGTGTAACCAGTCGTTTATTAGTGGAATATTTCCTGAATGGCTGAAATATGCTGAAGTTAAGCCACTGTTTAAGAAGGGAGATAAAGAAATAGCATCAAATTTCCGTCCAATTTCACTGTTGCCAGCATTCTCAAAAATTTTCGAAAAAGTAATGTACAGTCGTCTTTATAACCATCTTATCTCAAATAACATACTGTCAAAGTCACAGTTTGGATTTCTAAAAGGTTCTGATATTGAGAAGGCTATCTACACTTACAGTGAAAATGTGCTTAATTCATTAGACAAAAAATTGCGGGCAACTGGTATATTTTGTGATCTGTCAAAGGCATTTGACTGTGTAAATCACAATATCCTTTTAAGTAAACTAGAATATTATAGTATAACAGGAAATGCTGCAAAATGGTTCAAATCTTATATCTCTGGCAGGAAACAAAGGGTGTTATTAGGAAAGAGACATGTATCAAGCTATCAGGCCTCATCCAACTGGGAACTAATTACATGTGGGGTCCCACAAGGTTCCATTTTGGGGCCCTTACTTTTTCTTGTGTATATCAATGACCTTTCAACAGTAACATTACCAGATGCCAAGTTTGTTTTGTTTGCCGATGATACAAACATTGCAATAAATAGCAAGTCAAATGTAGTCTTAGAAAGATCAGCCAATAAAATATTTGTGGACATTAATCACTGGTTCCTAGCCAATTCTTTGTCACTAAACTTTGAAAAAACACACTACATGCAGTTCAGAACTTGTAAGGGGTGTCCCAAGAGTATATGTCTAACATACGATGACAGGAAGATAGAAGAAGTGGACAGTGTTAAATTCTTGGGATTACAGCTTGATAATAAATTCAACTGGGAGGAGCACACCACAGAACTTCTGAAGTGTCTTAACAAATCTCTGTTTGCAATGCGAATTTTGTCAGACATAGGGGATATAAAAATGAAAAAGCTGGCATACTATGCTTACTTTCATTCCATAATGTCATATGGGATTATTTTTTGGGGTAATTCACCAAGCCAAGCTAAAGTTTTCCGGGCACAAAAACGTGCAGTGAGAGTTATATGTGGTGTGAACTCAAGAACATCCTGCAGAAGCCTGTTTAGGGAACTAGGGATACTAACTACTGCTTCCCAATATATTTATTCCTTAATGAAATTTGTCATTAAAAATATATCACTTTTTCAAACCAACAGCTCAATTCATGGAATCAATACTAGAAATAAGAATAATCTTCACAAGGATTTAAAGTCACTTAGTCTTGTACAAAAAGGTGTGCATTATTCAGGAACACACATTTTCAATAACTTGCCAGCAGCCATAAAAAGCTTAACAACCAATGAAATTCAGTTTAAGAGAAGCCTAAAGGATTTATTGGTGGCCAACTCCTTCTACTCCATTGATGAATTTCTTAGTAAAACCAACTAATTTGTATATAAGTACAACATAACTTCTGCACAATTTCAGTGCAGTAATGTGTTCATTGAAAATTTGTGTGTGTGTGTGTGTGTTAGTATAATCTAACTTCTGCACCATTTCAGTGCAGTAATGTGTTCATTGTAAATAAGTATTACAGTAGTTGTATTACCTTATAAATAAATAAAAAACTTTTTTATTTTAAATTCAGTGCATTAGTATTTGTAAAATGACTCTTAGTGTTCATTAAAAAATGACGATCATTCCACTTGGGACCTGTGGAGTGGTACATTAGCTTATTTGTTTTAGTTGTAAATATTTGTCATGTATTGTTGTTTTTCTGACATGTTCCACATCCTGGAGGACCTCCTCACTACGGATCAAGTGGAATGAAAGTAAATCTAATCTAATCTAATCTAATCTAATTATAGCCACCCAGTACTTTAAGTCAGGAATCTCAGTAATTACTACAATTAGGGTCAACAACAAATGGAATATGTTCCTAGAAGTACTGACTGGGTTCATAAAGACTAACATCACATCTAAAAAAAGTGTATATCCACAAAAATCCAAATTTTAAAACAAAAGCCTGACATTGTATGTTAAAACAAAAGATCTGAGAGAAAAAATCAAGAATCTGTGTAGCCTGCACTGACTGCTAAACATCAAGTTATATAAAGACCTCTACAAGCAATGTAAATGTTAGTTCTACAGAGAAGTTAGGAGATTAAAAATAAAAAGAATCAGACAACAGATATGAAGCTCAGACAATTTTTCAGAGTCTTGCTGGTCAATTGCAAATAAAATTAGAAACAATGCAGCCAACTCTAAAATCAAACATGAAACATTATGACATTTCTGATCTCCTTCTGGTTAGCAATATCTTTAATGATCACTTTATAGATACTGTTGAAAGCAATGGCTGCAAGAAACAGGATGCACAACATACATTTGAGTCCACTGACGAGTAGACCACTGGTGCACTACCTGCAGTATCAGCAGGCTTAGATTAAATTTCACCATTTCTATTGAAGAAATATAAACATGAGATAGAGAAACCATTACTTCACCTAATAAACTTTGTTCTTGAAGATTGAGTACTATCTGTCTAGTTGAAACTCTTACACAAAAGATGGAAAATAAAGTATGTTCATGACGGCAGATGTATTGCCCTAATTTAGGTATTCAGTAAACTGGTTTAGAAAATAATGTTAAAAAGCATCTAGGAGAATGACAACAATGCTGACAGATTATATCCAGCATTGTTTCAGAATAGGACAGAATATCATGTTGGCAGCATTAGAATTTGTCCATTATGTACTTGACAAAATAAATTAAAAGTACCAAGCAGCAGGGTTATTCTTCAACCTCACCCAACCATTTTGGTATAGTACTGAGGGAGAAGTTCGGGTTACTTACACCAAACAACCCCCATTTAGCAGTAGTTCATTTATTCACCACTTTACACAAGTAAGGCTCACAAAGAACTGGCTATGGCGGAAGAGGCCAAAGATAATATTAGCTTAGTTCAAAGATGGATGCATTGATGTTGGTGTTGATTTCATTGGCGCCACATAGCTGCCCCCCCCCCCCTCCCCCCTGCAATACGGAGTACTCTTGAGAGGCCGGGGGGAGTGACTATCGCGTCGGCAGGAGTTGACCGCGGGAGTCGAACCACGGTCAGCTTAACAGCGTTGTCGGGGAGCTGTGTGGGTAGATGTTGTGAAGGAAGGTTCGGCCACCGAACCTGGAAGTTGTTGACGCGAGCCGGGCATCATACAGGGCATGCTGGTTGTGCGGCGACAGGTAGGCCGGCGGATTGCGGGTGGAATGGAGCGACGACGATGATGTCTCCGGTGGGCGTGGCGAACACACGAAGCATGTCCAGGTTGACGTTGGGTGGGAGGGAAACACATTTCACCAGGTGGCAGGGAATGGCGGAGGGTGTGTCAAGAGCACTGGATGAAGAGAAACACATGACGGACAGTGTACAATCGCGTGGTATTATTGAGATGTCGCGGATTATGTCCGGGGGGGATAGGCACAAACACCTTGAGCGAGGGCACGTTCAAGATGGGGGGGCGTGAGAAACCTTGACAGGGTGAGGCAGGCGACGGTGGAGAGGTTGAAGGGACCGGCAAAGGGCCCGGTGGCGAGGGCGTGATCGTAGGTAAGCTCGACGTGGGGAGCATGTGGTCAATCGACGGACCGGAGTAGAGCGCACGGTCGGAGGAGAGCTCGACAACTGGAGCTGGAAGTCACTTGACCGAGTGTGTAAGTCCGACGTGGACGGAGTGGTCGGAGCGTCGTGAGCCATGATAGTGAGTGGCGTGGTCGTGGCCTGAAGGGGGGTAGAAAAACGCTCGACATGAACAGGCTTAAGTCTGTTGAGAGAGACTGTAACAGCTGAATCTTTCATCTGGATGTCATAGGTGTTGGCTGAGCACTGGAGAACTTGGTATGGTCCGGTATATGGAGGTTGGAGGGGAGCACATACAGTGTCATCTCGGAGCATGACATACTCGCAATTGTCCAGAGATTTCGGGACGTGAACCTTAGGGCCGGAGTGGCTGGCGGGCGGAGGGATATGGAGGCTGATGAAGCGGCGTCTGACGCGGTCCACGAAGGAAGGTAAGTCAGACTGAGGGAGAGAAGCGGGAGGGCTCACAAGTTCGCCAGGGAGAATAATGTTCTGGCCGTATACGAACTCGGCTATTGTGCCTTTGAGGTCTTCCTTATAGATCGCACGAATGCCGAGTAGCACAAGGGGAAGGGCCTCCGTCCATAGACAGTCGTGGCATTGAAGAGCCGCCTCGAAAGTGCGGTGCCAGCGCTCAACTAGCCTGTTACTTTGTGGATGATATGCTGTGGTATGGATGCGCCGGATGCCGCAAATGTTACAAATCTCGTTGAACAGGGCCGACTCAAATTGTCTGCCCTGGTCAGTCATGATGATAGCTGGACATCCGAAACGCGATACCCATGACTCGACGGAAGCTCGAGCAACAGTTTCTGCTGTAATATTGGGGAGGGGGACAGCCTTGACCAAGCGAGTTGTTCGGTCGATGGGCGAGAGAACATAATGAAAGCCAGGGAGGGAGAGGACCGACAATGTCAATATGAATATGCTGGAAATGCCCAGGAGGGATCGAAAAGGCGCCGAGGGGGGGTGAAGTGTGCTTGTGTACTTTGCAGCGTTGGCACGCGACGCAGGAGCTTGCCCATTGCTGGCAGTCCTTGTTGACATTTCTCCACACAAAGCGCTCCGTACGAGGCGGGCGGATGCACGAACACCGGGGTGGGCTAAATTATGCAATGTGTTGAAGACAGCTCGACGGAGCGTGGTTGGGATGAGGGGGCGTAACATGCCCGTACTGTCGTCGCACCAGATCTCACCAGAAATGCCAGGGAAGGTGGTGCGGACGAAGTGTAGTGATGAGGTAGAGTCTGAAATCAGGTTTTGTGTTTCCTCGTCGGTGGGTTGGAGGTTAGGCAGTTCAGAGAGGTCTAACAGCGAATGGACGGCATCGACTCGTGAAAAGAAATCAGCAACTATATTGCCAGCACCCTTTATGTATCTGATATCGGTGGTGAACTGAGATATGAAGTCCATGTATCTGAAGCGGCGAAGAGGCAGGTCAGCTGGTGGGTTTGTAATGGCCGCAGCCAGGGGTTTGTGGTCCGTTAAAACATAGAAAGGGCGTCCCTCAACGTCAGTCTTAAAATGCTTGATCGCTTCATAGACCGAGAGCAACTCCCTGTCAAATGCGGAATATTTCCGTTGTGCATTGGTGAGCTTGTGCAAGAAGAACTGCAGAGGCGAAGTGTGGCCGTCGATTGTCTGGCTAAGGACAGCACCGATAGCAGTATCGCTCGTGTCTGTGGTGAGGAAAAGCTGCGCATTGGGATGAGGATGCACGATGGTGCAGGCCTCGGCAAGAAGATTTTTGAGGGCAGTGAAAGAGTCAGTCATAGCAGAGGTCCATGGAACGTGCCGAGATCCAGAAGTGTTGGTGCCAGCCAAGGCGTCCGTCAGTGGAGCCTGAATCTCCGCAGCCCGAGGTAGATGTCGGCGATAATAATTAACAGTCCCCAGAAAGTGCCGGAGCTCTTTGAATGACGAAGGTCTGGTTAGGTTTGGTATTGTTTGTACTTTCTCAGGGGGCAGTGAAATGCCGTTGGCAGAGACCCGAAAACCAAGAAAAGTGACAGCGGGTTGATGTAGCTGCAATTTGTCCTGGTTGGTCTCAATGCCTGCTTCAGCGAGTGTGTTCATAACAGTTTGCACATGTCAAATGTTGTCCTCAACGGAGGAGCTGAACACAAGAATGTCATCAAGATATCCAAAGCAGAATTTTAGGTCGAGTAGCACTTCGTTGATGAAGCGTTGCCAGGTCTGGGTTGCGTTTTTTAGACCAAAGGGCATGAATCGAAACTGAAATAACCCAATCGGGGTGGTGATTGCTGTCTTCTTGATGTCTTCAGGTGCCATGGGGATCTGGTGGTAGGCCCATTTGCAATCAATGACGGAGAACGTGGTTGCACGTGCGAGGGAACCGGTAAAGTCAGCAATGTTGGTTATGGGGTAGGTGTCCATAATTGTTTGTGTGTTTAGTCAATGGTAGTCTCCGCACTTGTGCAAGGACCCATCTTTCTTGGGTGTCATATGTAAGGGCATAGACCAGCTACTGGCAGAGAGTTCAATAACACCAGAGCTTAGTAGTCCAGAAATATGATTTTAAGGTAGGAGAGGCGCTCAGGACAAAGTCGACGTGGTTTACTGGAGATCGGGGGACCTGGAGTAAGACGAAGCTTGTGAACCGTGCCATTGGTGATGTCGGAAATGTTGCCAGCGGCGCGGGACGCGGTTTGTTTACAATGTGTGACGGGTGGGGCAGATGAGGCATGGTCGTGGTGTTCGGAGCCACTCGGCGGATCCGACAGGAGCCAATGCAGCAAAGTGTCCTAGGAGTCAACGCGACAAGATGGCCGCCGGGCACCGTGGTCAGGTGAGCTCGGTAGAACTCGTGAGCCGTTAGTGAGTCCATTGTCCGAGGGTGCGGCCTGTGGCAGCACGGTCGCCGGCGAAACGCTTGGCGCGAGTGCATTGTTTGTGTTGTCAGTGGCGGTCGCAGAGCGGCGTGCAGGAGCCGAAGTTGCATAGTTTGAGGTGCTGTCCGCAAGGGGCAGGGTAGGAGCCATCAGTTCGGGAACACGTGATGCTCGTCGCGCATGTGCACTTGTGTCCGGCCGAGTGTCAAATGCTGCCGTGTTAGAAGGGTGTGGCCCTGCGGAACTGTCAGTACACGTTATGCCGGTCTTGATAGCGAGGTTGTGAGGGGTAGTGGGAGGAAAACACACAGAGGCTCGATTGCTGGGATTCCAAGCAGATTTGGCGCACTTACTGCCCTTGCTGCATTGGAAAGCTGGAGCTGAGTTTTGTGGAGCTGGAGGGAAAGCTCGAAGTTTTCCTTGCATAGACGAGCGATGTTTTCAAGCTAGACAAGGCACTTGTGTGTGGTTTCGGTAACGTCGTCGATAGAGGCGAGCATGTACGGATGAGATGAGCCCGGACCGATGTGTCACGGGGGGTTTGCTCAACGGAGCACAGGTGAAGTGAGTCTTTGACGGGTGATGAAACATGGTATTTCACACTAGGTCCACTGAAAGTTTGTGGTGTCGCAAGAAGTCAATGCCTAGTATAGGTTCGTCAATTTCGCACACTAAAGAAGTCCACTCGAGTTTGCAGTTTGAGGAGAGTGAGACAACGTGGGAAGTTGAACCTGAGCACTGTAGTTTAGTTGAATTCACGGCCTGCAGTGAAGTATGATGAGGGCGGATGTTCAACGACGCTAAGGACGTAGGCAGCAGCGAAACGTCGGCACCTGTGTCCACTAGGAAAAGGTATCCTGACGAAATGTCTTTAATGTAAAGTCGTCGGCAATTATGTGGTCTTTCCCGGACAGAATGGAGCACTGGGGGCGCCTGCCATGATGTGCGCAGGAGGCGGCACCCGGACCCACCTGCGATTGGCGTTTGGGGAAGTAGCAGGGTGGTATGCAGTTCCGTGCCACCTCACCAAACCGTGTGTGGAAGTAACAGTACAGGTAGTGCAGTTGCATTTCCTGTGGAACGTTCGTTGCCAGTGGTGGTGGCTGAGGTTTGGTGGCCGCAGCAGGCTCGGATGCTGCAGGGGGTGTGACCGTGGGTGGAGCCAGTGACGTCCCAGTAGCTTGTTTACTGCTTCCTGGAGCAAGCGGAACGGTCGGCACAGTGCGGCCCCAGCCGCGTCCGGCCGCAGGACGATGAGCCTGAACCTGAGACTTGTCAGGTAGGTGGTGGCTGGTGAAATAGAGCAGTGACACATTGTGTAGCTTGTCAGCAATTGTCATTCTTTGCCTGACAGGTTTGGGAGACCTCTGAGCCAGAGCAAAGCGGATGTGAGGAGATAGTTTATCTGACCAGATGGCGAGGAGCGCTGTGTCAGAGAGTAGATCGGTGCTGACCAGGGCATGTAGCTGTTTCCAGAGCTGGGAAGGTTTGTCATTGCCTAGTTGCTCGACGTGGAGCACTTGCCGTATTGCTGCCTCAGTTGAGCATGCAAGCCGACGTAGAACTGTCTTTTGGCTAGAGTGTACCGGGTAGATGAGTCCGGGGCGTCGACCAGGTCAGAAATCAAGTCCTCCTGGTTGTGCAGGTGGGTGATGAGGCACAGAAACCTGGTTGACTCGTTGAGTTTGTAATTGTCGAACACTTCGTCTGCAATTTTGAACTAGGTTGTAGCTCTGCCGGGATTAAACAGCGGCAGCATCGGTAAGCATTGTAGAATGTTCGGAAGAACAGGTTGAGTTGAGTTCGTAGGGGCACTGCCTGAAAAGAGCTGTTACTGCTGTAGTATTCCAGGAGAATATGCCTCCAGGGGATGTGGCAATGACGGCTGTTCGGGTGGCAGCGTGAAGGTGACACGTTGTGGCTGAGCGCAATCCGTCACGACGCGGAAGGCCGTCACCGGTGAGACACCGTAATGTGTCGATTGCGGTTGCGGAAGCTCAACACGTTGTGGGTGTGTTCGGATTGACATGTCATGGAAGACCGATGCGGATGAGGCACCGAGATGTGCCAAGAATGGTATCGGAAGCTCGACTGGAGCCGGCGCGGGGGTGACTGGTGAGAAAAAGTTCAAAGTTTAAGAACATGTTTTAGTCCTGGAAAGCTCGATGTATGATTAGAGCTGGGGCAACCTGTGTTGTAGGGAGGCTGCGGAGGTGCAGGCTGTCCAGAAGCACAGTGTGGGAAATTATGTCAAACGTGGGATGGAATGTGTGAACGTTCACTGTTCATAGTCACTCCACTCCAAACGGTGTGCGGATAAGGTGAATGTCGTGGCACAAAACACTGAGGCATACCAGTGGGACAGAGGTGGAGGTCAGGCACAGATAACAAGTTATTGTTCCTGTTGCAGGCCGAGGTATCGAAGTAGGAAGGCATGTGCTGATGCTGAACCGAGGCAGGCGGGGGCGTGGTCGGATGATGAGGAGGTTGACCTGTGAATGAAGCAGTTCCGGCCACGTGGCAGGTATCTGCATGGTACTGCATGGATTGCGATGTGGCAAATCATTGTCCTGGCGGTAGTGGGTTGTCCAACGAAGCATTTGCAGAAATCGAAATCGACATTGGTCCCACACTACACGGAGATCCGTAAAAGGTAACTGCATAGTCGATGAGGGAGAGCACACGTGGTAGGAACAAATGCATTTGATAGCCAGAGTCATGCACACTCCTAACCTCACTTATTGTTGCAGGCTCGAAACTGTCCAGCGAAATCGGTGTAATCGTCGAGTGAGAGGCATCACGTTGCAGTCCTGGCAGGTGGACATCGTCCGCAACATGATGCATGTCGATCACAAAATCCGGCATTGGGGACTGGGCCAAAGTCATTGTTCGAATGCTGTGTCGATATAATACACGCGAAAATAAACGACGCGGAGGTTGCGGACACAGTAAAATGGTGAAAATGGAAGACGTTACAACTCAGGGTCACCAGTGAGAGAGAAGTTCGGGTTAGTTACACCAAACAACCCCCATTTAGCAGTAGTTCATTTATTCACCACTTTACACAAGCAAGGCTCACAAAGAACTGGCTATGGTGGAAGAGGCCAAAGATAATCTTAGCTTAGTTCAAAGATGGATGCATTGATGTTGGTGTCGATTTCATTGGCGCCACAGTACAACATGGGGCATTATTGCCAGAAACTGTGATAAATGGTGTTACTGGAAAACTCATGTAGTTACTAGACACATATTTAAAAGTCAGACAACAATGTGCACAAATTATGTGTAATTGTTGTGGCCTTCTGTCCAATGACTGGCTTGATGCAACCTCTACATGCTTCTCTATCTGTGCAAGCCTCTTCATCTCCAAGTAACTACTACAACCTACATCCTTCTGAATCTGCTGACTGTATTCATCTCTTGGTCTCCCTTCATGATTTTTACCATGATAATGGAAAAGTACTGGAGAGTAGATGACCAAGAATAAGAATTATACATTTTTGTCTCCTTCAGGGCTCCATTTTAGTTACATTCCACTTCATACATTATGTAAATGATTTGCCAAGTTCTCCAGATAACAGGCATCTGATCGCTATGTATGCTGGTGACATGTCTCATGTCTCTTTGTACTCACACTTTGCCCAACTTTGATGAACTGATCCAAACATTTTTGAGAAGGCAAGAGCTCGCATTAAAGAAGACAACTTAAAAGTCAACATGGAAAAAAACAAATATTGTACACTTTAAACTGAGTGGTTCAAAGAGACAAAATATTGTGAATGATGAGATTCTCGCAAAAACCAGTTCAGGATGTAAATTGTTGGGTTTCTACACAGATGACTGTCTTTCATGGAAGCTGCAGGCTGACCATGCCTGCAAAATTGTAATGTCCTGTCTATGTGTTAAGGGAGACGATCACAAAACCTTAATTCTGAAACCCTCTGGACTGTCTACTTTGGACTGCATACTTTCTTGTCTTATGGAATACTACTGTGAGGTGGGACCTGCCAAACTAATATGTAAAGGGTTTTCACATTGCAAGTAAGAGCCTTGAGTACTGTAGTGGAAGGGAAACAAGGAACATTACGTAGAAACTTGTTTACTAGTTTTAATAAACTCGCAGTTAATGCCATGTGTATGCTTCAAACCATTATCCTGGTGAAAGAAGACATTCAGGTCACGAACAGGAACATACAAATTCACAACCATGGTACAAGGCATAAAACAGGAAAAAAAAGTATGTCAAAGAAGCTGCCTTTCATATTTGTCTACCAAATGATCTTAATATTTTGACAGAAGATATTTTTGAAAAGTGATTTAAGTAGCAGATTATCCATAAATGCCTGTATACTTTGGATTTAACATGAATAATAATGTAACAAACAGTCCTACTCTAGAAATAAGTATACCACTAAATTTCATATAAAACCAAATGTTCAATATGGAATTAGTTATTGACCAACAATTTGATTTATTTAATTTTAAAATATTGTAAAAATAATTTCTACGTGTGCACAAAATATAATATTGTAATTTATACTTTGTTGACATTACCCATGCATATAAAAACACCTGTTATGAGCAAAAAATACTTACTTCATACTTAGCTTGAACTTCTCTGTCCAAAATTATTTTAGTTCTTAGTTCACCGGTGTCAGCATTGATAGAGAACTCATTAGTTTCCTGTGTTATGTTATTTCCAACCCTGAGATGGTAGCTAATTCGGCCATTTTCTCCAGAATCTTTATCAACAGCTTTCACTGTCATGACCAAATAATTTGCGATGCCAGCATTCTGCAAACAAATATAACAGAAATGAATAGACTTAAAATCCATACCTCTCCGCTTTTTCTTCAAGAGCACTTGTACAGAAATATTAACTACCTCAGGAACCTCAACTGTGGCATTGGCAAGAGCAGGCATTATAAATTCTGGTTTATTCTGATTCACAGAAAGTATTTTTATTTCCACAGTGGCATTATCTGCATGTTTCCCGAGACCATCGCCATCTCTTGCCTCTACCACTATGTGGAACTTCCTTGGTTTTCCGACAAGTGATGTTGTAGCATATAATATTCCAGATACTGGATCTAGGTGGAAAACATCTGCAACAAAGAGGAACAGTAACTATGTAAAATCAGATCATTGGCATTGGAAATAAGATTGTGTTATCATACTAATTATTGACAGAAAAAGTGTGTGATAGGTGGGTTTGGGGGGTGGGGGGGGATGTGTGTGAATAAAACTGAGTACCAAATGGAAGATTGGATGAAAATTAGGCTTGTAATAAGTCACACAGAAGCATATCAGCTATCATTCATTCCACATTCTGTTCATGTATGGGATGAAAAGACCATTATATCTAATCAACTGCCATGAATTCCATACTGGCTGGGATATTTTGATATAGCTAGTAACATTAGACTCAGTCGCATTGAATTCTTACATGGATTTCATCAACTGCAGTTATAAAATACATTTTTTCCAGAAGTAATTTTTTTTTCTCTTGTAGAAATCAATTGACACAATGTTTTGTAGAATTGTCATGAATACGAAAAAGAACAACTGTTGCAAGCTATTTCTCAACAAATACGGAATATGATTAATTAATAATTAATTAGCCCCTTATATATTTGCAAATGAATAAGAAATAAAAAGGCACCTGTTCTTTTAGTTAAATATTTGACACCATTCACTTATTGTTTGAATGTTCTTCAAGAAAAGGCTGTACGTTTAATACAGTCTGCACAGAGAGGGACAGATCAAACTTTGTGGCATCATGTTTGTGCTCTCTGTCCTTGTCTCATGCTACAGTTTCCTACCATTACCTATTCTGGTTTCTGCTAGTGCTGGTGTAATTGCCACATTGGCTCATTGTTCCTGCTTCTGACTGTCCCTAGAAAAGTTATATGCTCAGAAAACTTCTGCTATTACTTCTTAAGAAAATACTTGTCATATTTACTCTACGCTACCCATTATGAAATCACCAGTTGTTAATTGTCTTCACTAATTCAGTCATTCATGCATCATGTTCATTCTAATGGAGGAAGAAATTCTTCTTCTATTAGTGCGTTATGGCCATCACAAATGCATTCTTGCTTAAATTGCATTCACAAAATATTGGTGAAAGAAAATAAATGAATCCTCTCCCAGTTGCTTGTAGAGTTGGGAAATTATTTTTCAGTGTAATACAATGAACACCAAGAAACGGTTTCATCTCCAGGTCTTGGCCAGAGCAGATTTAGTGGCAATGTTCTGCCAAAAAGATATCATCAAATGTGGGAAAAAACCACACTTGACATTTGTTTGTAAAGTGCACACCAATGTCAGTAATGACCAGAAAAGAAAAGTGTGTCTAAAAGAAATATCATTGTAAAGTCCAAATACTATCAGTGATTGTGCAAGTAATAATTTAGCCAGCAGTGTAATAGTTGTCAGCACAGACAATAATTCACCTCTTTATTTTCATTTTCCTGTTTCATATGTATTTCTCAAAGGGTATGAGTTCAAAATTGAACATAAGCTGAAAAATGTGAATTATTTATGCTGATGAGGTTAAACATGAGTTGGCAGTGATAAATCTCACGTGCTCAAACACACAACAATATGGCTCTATGGAGCTGAAATTGCAGTGCTGTCATAGTGTGATGTTTATGGTCACATTCCACATTAAAATCAGCCAGGAAAGTCCTTTTCATGGGCAGTATGAATCTTAGTATCTATTCTAAGTTAGTGCAAAATGAAAGACTTGCAGAAAAAAAACAAAAATAAAAAAGAAATAATTAAAAAAAGTGTTGAAATGTGTTTAACTGCCTTGTATAAAGTAGTAAACATGGAAATTTTGTACTGTCAGTGATGTACAAATGGTAATTTAACTACCAGAGTGGTAATTACATTACACTTTGAAATGCAGTCCTCTTACAGGTGGAACTATGTTGGTCAGTGAACTTGGAAACCCCTCCAAGACAGGTCATTTGTTACCCAGTGCACAAGATGTCTGTTGGGAAGCAACCAGGAAAGGTAATGGCATAGCAAAGCAGAAGCAGAAATGCTTAACTCCATTTTCAAATGTTTCTTTACTAGGGAAAATCTGGGAGTATTGCTGAGATGTAATGTGTGTGTTGGGGCTTATGGGCGCTTAACATCGAGGTCATCAGCACTGAGATGTAATTCTTGTATCACTGAAAATATGAGTGAAATATATTTTAGTGTCAGTGGCACTGAGAAAGAGCTGAAATCGTTAAAACTGAACAAAGCTCCAGTGCTCAATGGAATACCTATCAGAGTACATACTACAATTGTGGCTGAGTTAACCCCTCTTTAATTATAATGTACCACATGTCCCTCAAGCAAAAAACACATGTTAGGGACTTTGGGTACATTGTCATATGGAAAAGCCTAATTAGCCAGAGGTAGGAGGGTTATATGTGGTGACCATGATAGGTATAACCCTCCTACCTCTCTGGCTAATTAGGCTTTTCTATATGACCATGTACCTAAAGTCCCTAACATGTGGGGAAAAAGCACCTACTCTGAAGAATAATGCAAAACTTAGAGAAGTAGATGAAGTTATAACCGAATCGTCACTGCTCAGTATTTTAGCAATGATGATTAGAAACAAAGTTCAGTTAACTTTATATATTTTTAATTATGTAAACTAGTTTTTTAATTAACTGTATTTAGTGGAAAATTTGGAAGAAAGGTTTTCAAAGTATGTTATTAATAAAATATTCAACGGTCGCCAGTTCCTCACTGGAGCAAGAATAATTAAACTGGGAACGAGAATAATTAAACTGAAACTGAACTTTATACTCATAAGCAATCTTATGTAAGATTAGTTCTTGGAAACATGATGTAGGAACAGTACCTAACACACACTTTCAAGTACTTCACACCACACATGTCACAGTAGTCCAATAATAATCAAATAGCAAACAAAGATCAATTAAAGTAAGATTGTTTACTGGCTGGAAACAGAAACTATTTGTTACATTATTCATTGTAATTCTGACTGTCGTAATTGTAGCAAGCAGAGATTTTGTTTAAATTTAGCAGTTACTTTGATATTTCTTTGTAATAAAAGTTAAAAATTATGCCACAACCTATAAATTAGATTGTGCTTTGACAGTGAAATTCAGTGTCCAAGCTACATAAAGTTTTACTACCAATTTTTTATTATGAAAGTTACTCTATTTTTAGCAAATGAATTAATACTGGCTTTTGCATCATTCTATTTCTGACATTATTCATACTACAACCAAAGATTTCATTATTATGTTATTGTCAAAAGTTGGAAAAATTATGTTTTGATAATCTAATAAATTAATGTTCACTTCATTTTCAGTTCATTTTCTGATTATCTCGGTTCATACAAAGGGATAGGATGGATACTACTTGTATAATGACTTAGGAGGTGTAGGCCCTCAGTTAAGGGAAAGTTTAGGGGCAGCATACCAGGCCACCAGTATCTTCAAGCCAAATGCAGGGCTAAGTCATGTGATAAGAGGATCTAGGGTCTTTGTGTAAGGACTTTACAAAAGAGGACAATGTAGTGATAGTGGGTGGGGCATATGACACTGGTGGTGACCTGGACAAGATAGCTTCCCTGACTCATGGCACCAACATACACTTTGTCGAGCTGTTCCGGCATCATGATCGACTACACCTTGATGGAGCTGTGAGGCGAATCAATATGGGGTTAGGGATGGCTCTGAGGACAGCCAACTTTTCTCATGTTTCTCTGGTGCTCGTCGGGACTATCAATAGATGGAGTTCCACTAGGCATGGCCTAGATGAGCCTGGTGGGCAATTATCGTTTTATGCCCACACCTGAGACTGAGTCTTGCCCAAACATTCTCACATGCAGCTTCAGTTTCTATCTCAGTGAATTTGAGTTTCTTGTCTACTGCAGCAACTACACCAGCTCCATTTTCCATTTGCCTATGCTTTTGATATACACTTAAATTTTCCCCAAGAATCTCACAGCTATCAGTTATAGGCTTCAACCAGCTTTTGTACCTAGTATTATGTGAGCTTCACTGCTTTTAAGGAGTGCTTCAAACTCTGGCACTTTGTTGCAAATGCTTTGGCAGTTAACCATTAGGATTTTAATACTGTCGCCTGTGGGAGGTATTCCTTTCGATCTTGCATGGATACTTCTGGGTTTTCTACAGCTATCCCGTTATCTGGACTGGATGGAGAGTCAGCTTCAAAGTCTTTGGTTCAGTTCTTCCAGTTGACTCAGAACCAAAGGGCCATGATAAATTCTGGTGACAATGCTGAAAATTGTGAGCTTCATTGATACTCCATGCACAAGGGTGGTCTTTTCAACCTTCTCTGCCAGTCACTGGAATGATCCAAGTATGACCTCGAAGCCCAGACGAAAGGCATCATTTCTTCCTACATGCACCACAATCTGCAGTTGGTTGCACCCTGTTCCCTCAATGGTTGCTGGAATAGTCTCTTCAACATGTTGACTGAAGCCCTCTGGCACACACTGAGTCAATCTGGTGTCCTTTCCTGCCCCTCACTACTGTTTCCCTAAGGGGTATTATCACTTGCAGTACAATAGAACTGCCGACAATTAATAGATCCCTACCCTTTTTTGTTTGCCTCCTCTTGACACTGGACAAAACAGGTGGAGTGAGTGCCACAAACTAACTTTCAGCTTCAGTGAAAGATTGCATCTCTAAGTTTTTAGATAAGGGGATCAGTACAACAACCTAAGTCATCTCTGGTCCCCGTCCACCCTGTACTGGATACCTAGATATACCATTAACATGCCACTCACAGTCTAGTGGACAAGTAATGACAGATCCTGCATTTTCTGCAGAGGAGACAGGCTCCACAGGAGCAGACAGTACTTGGTGTACCTTTGGTACCAGTACCACAGGTACATGGCTCTCGGGAGCTATTCCAACAAAACAACTTGCAACAGCTGCCAATCATTTGACAGAAGTCAAGGCGATTTCTGGCTGCTTCCCAATCTCAACCAACTCGTTCCATTTTCGAGAACAGAATTCAGTGTGTGGCTCCAGTTTAGCTGGTGTGGTGTATTACAGGACAGTGAACAAATAACTTTAATGATATTTCTATTAAGGCAACAGAAAAGCCCTTGGTAAAAATTACTAATTTCATAAAACATTTTGAGGTTAATTATAGTTATTAGCAAACTCAAAAATAGAGTGAATTTGCAAAAAATATATTTAGTATGTACTTCTCTTTAAGAGAAAACTAGATGCAATACAATATGGTAGTTGGAATGTTTGCTTGAGTAAATAAATCACAAATTCCGATTTACTAAATATTAGATTATGCACAGGACAAAGACAGCTTCAGAAAATTCTCAAAATTGCACATTTATTTGTGTTGATATCCAATGAAATTTGAGGGGAACCCATTCTTTGGAAGTAAGTGTTAACTACAAATGCTGGTTCACTATCAAATAAGTTATGTATTCCAAACACTTGTACCAGTAACTTTTGAAAATATAGTTTTGTAAACATCAAAAAATTCTCATAAATGACTATTTGTCCTGTAATTGTGCCATGAAATTAGAGAATGTTGTTTTCAATGAAGGTAGGCCTACTGTTCTCAAAAATTGTAAAATAACACAAATAAGTTTAAGTCTACGAGTGACAATAACAGTTTGAGTTTACTGCAGCACTTGTGGATGTTTGAAATTTCACAATATATCACAATACAAACAGATATGGATACAATCAATTAAAGATTATGTGGAAGCAATGCAAACAGGTTACTATGGGACTCTAGAATTTAAAATTGGCACACAGATCTTGTACATGCGGTCTTACACAAAGGAAAATTATAAAGTCGTCTTTTATGTATAAATAAATCTGTGAATTGCACAGATTTTTCACTTAGCTCTTTCTGAGCCAACTAGGTAACTATTAGCATGAAAACTATAAAAGCAGCTTCTCTCTATAAATATGTAATGTGATATGAATATACTGTTTTTATTCTGTCTTGGGTTTTTCAATGTATAACTTGACTTTCCTACTAAATCACCAAACAATTTTTGTTAACTTACATAAACAGAAGAATTGTCACATTTCACTGAGCTGACAATGTCTATAGTCTCTCGGCTGGGTCTGTCCTTGAAACTGATGTTCCTTTAAATTAATGTTAACTAGCGCAGGATGCTATGATTCCATATGTTAGCCACAATTGCTGCCCAGTACTTGTCGTAAGTGAACAGTTACTTTTACTTACCACCCTCATTTCCAGAAATTATTTTGTATCGAACTGCTCCATTAACTCCCTCATCAGGGTCCTCTGCATGGCACTTCACAATTGGTGGTGGTGGCTGGAGTGGTAGGTTATCCACTATCAGTGCTGGGTAATTTCTCTGACTGAATACTGGTGGGTTATCATTTTCATCAAGTAGTTTAATGTAGACCTGAAATTAATTATTAGCAAAAACAGGATTTTTACCAAGTTTTTTTATGTGCGCCCTAAACTGATTAAAGACAATGGTAAAAAACCAAACATGTTACACGTAAAATAAACATATACAAAATATAGCAAATGAGAACTCGAGTGAAATATCCATCTCTTGTTAAAATTTTAACAACAATACAAAGTTAAATTGTATTATAAGATTAACACCAGTATTCCCGCATGTTGAAGTATAAGATGCTGCTTCAACTAGTGTGTAGACTTGACTTTAACATGTAGAAACTTTGTGATTTGTATTGTTGCTTTACTTCAGGCAAGCAAAGAAGACTTGGCAAATTATAACACCCTGTTTAATTTACATATTGTTCCTAATTCAGAATGAGATTGATGTCATTTGTCTACTGAATTAGAGCTGGAATAAAATTAGAGTCACTCGCGGTTCACATAAAAAAAGCCTGTATATAAAAATTGTTTCAGCTTGCACAATGCAGTAAGTTTCACATTAGTTCCAAATATCCAAATCGCCATATTTTGAACACCAACAAATAATCAGAGTTACCAACAGGTGCAACATCAATAGTGTATTTACCGTCTCTGGGATACCATATGTTCGGTTGCATAGGAAAATGTTTCCCGGTGAGAAATAAACAGCGAGGCTGACAAATAGTATTATTTTTCAGATTTAGGGAGACATTTGCAGGAAAACTTGAATTATGTGATGGAAGTAATCACATTGGCCTGCAAAAGTCTTCAAAAATTGTATGTAATCAGATTATGCTCACAAATAATTATTTAATTTGATTATCCCATAATTATATGAAACCACTCTCACAACTTTAGAAATATGCACTCAATTCAGTTTTAAAGCTAGACAATACTAATTCTTACAAAATTGAATATTTTTAGTATTACCAGAATTAACAGTAAAAAATTCATTATCTAACTTCTAATATGGTTTTCTGAAGACCGTGAGATGTACAAAGGCTGGAATTTAACTGAATGAGGTTTGTGTTAGTTGTCAAATATAACTGGCAGCTGCATGATGTAGCATAGGTTCTATAGACCAAATGCGGATTACAGTGATTCCACTAATGTTGATCTGAGGTTCTAAGGAATGTTATGAAATTTTGGTTGTCCTTAAACTCCTCCAGAACACAATTGTCATTTGAGGCATAGGATCAATCCATTTCAAATCACTCAAAATAAATAAAATTTTTTGCCTATCATTTTTTATCTTCCTGATTATTTTATCATTGACTTCCTGTAGGTAGACGGTCACAAAACACTGTTTGAAAATTTTTTTAAACCCATAGTTTTTTTCTGGCAGCTATTTTCAAAATGGCTGTTGCACACATTTTAATGGAAAAACGGGGTTTGAGGAAAGTTTAATTGCCAAGTTATTTTAAAAGATATCAGAATAATTAAAAAGCCAGTGTCTTCAGCATGAAATGAAGTGCAGGCATACATTAAAAAAAAAAAAAAATTACTGTGCAAGAGTGTCAGCCAAACTCTTTCTGTAAAGACTCAGAAAACATAAACCAATCATTACTTTTTAAAGCCATAAATTTTTATGAAGGAAGAGAGACTCACAATAATATGTTATTTCTGTGTTGAGTACTTACATAAGTACCTGAGGTATAAGTTTTAGTCCTGAGATGCACTCCTGTTTTTTCTAGAGCTTTTCAGAAATGGCTGAAAACCTTTCAGTGTCAATTTCCACAGGTCAATATCTAAAAAGATGCTGCATGAAAACAAGTGAAAATTTTACAGAACGTTCTTTATACTCACAGGAATATCTCACAAAAAATTTTGACTGAGACTCACCTACATTGAGAATTTCAGTAAAAATGCAACCTATCTACATGCTTGTTCGAAGCCAAGTTAGCAAACAAAGGCTTGAAATTGGTTGAATGATGTTTTAATCATTGCATACAATAAATCATCAAATATTCCTAGTTTCAAACAACAAAAGGCAGTAATAACATTAGGTAGGAGTTCTAATTCTTAAACTTAACTTGCCAACACATTAGTTGTACTACACTTGCATACAGTGTACACACAATGATGTTTCTCTATATGTTTAGATTTAAACTTTAGTTGTAACTACTTGCCAGGTGGAATTTTCATTAGAGAATTATACAAACATGATATTTTATTGCATAGTTTATCAGTTATTTGTGTGTTCTACCAGACAGTGTTGTGAGTTCCAATGCAGTCAATTTTTGTGCTATTTTTTTGCAGGCATCCAAGTCAGTGAAGAAGTCAACGAGAGTTTTGCAAGTGTAGACTTTAATTCTCCCACTGGCAATAACACATTGTTCAAGTATTAAGTATGAGCTGTTTTGAGGGTACACTAACAAGTGAATAATGCCCTAAATAACACAAGGAAGAAGTGCCTCAAGACATGCCTGTTGAATAGCAATGTCTGCTAAAATTAAGCATTTCGAAAGAAATTACTAATATTTGCTATTACCACAAAGATAAATATTTAGATAAATACAACCACATTTTTGGGGAAAAAATGTTTTGACCCATTTGGTACTAAAAAAATTTAAAATAGGTGTGCATAAAATACTAGTTTAACAACTTCCAAGAATAAAAATGTGGAGATTAACCTAATTTCTGGACAAGCTCTGTGTCCAACTTATGCATAAAAAATATTTGTAGAAGAACCAGTTGAAGAAGTGACAGTGTTGAAAATGACATTGAATTTCTTCCTAGGCCTTTTGAATTAGTTGAGGGTAACCCACTGCATCAAGTAAAATCCATTTGTGAAACTTTGGAATTATCTCCTTAGTGTAAAATAACAAAGCTTAACACAGAACAGCAACTGTCAGCTCTACAAAGAAAACTTGATGAAATCACAAGTGCAGTTAAGCAAAAATTGCAAGAATCTTTTCCTGATGATACAGAAGCTCAGAATCAAAACAGTACAGGAAATATACAAAGTGAGTATGATGTATTTATTACCAAAATCAAAGAAAAATTCAAAATTTCTAGTAAAGATGACAAAATTAAGGTAAGTAGCCTCTTGCTACGATCATGGTCAAAGAAAAAGGTAACTGAGAAATTTGGTTTATATGAATACATGGTGAAGTTAACCAGGCAGCCAGTAAAGGATCAAGGTATCTTACCACATTTTTCAAAAAGGGAAGGTGTCAAAAATACATGAAGTTGTTATTAATTGCGTTAAAGATTTTTATGAGGATGATGAAAATAGTCATTTATGTCCTGGTAAAAAGGTGTGTGTTTCAACTGTATTTAACAGTGTTAATTTGCAGAAGCAGGAAAGGTTAATTCTTCTCTCGCTGAATGAGCTAGATAGACTCTACAAACAGAAATACCCAGGGCACGACACTGTCCACTCTGTGTTTTGTGTTCTAGGATCAAACTGGCGTCTTCTTCCAGATTCACCAGGAACTCACAGTGTATGCGTCTGCAAGCATCATCAAAACACAGAGCTTATGATAGGAGGAGGAAAGCTTAATGCAAACTATAAAGGCATGATAGCTTCCAGAGTACGTGACATTAATACTGAAAAATGTATGGTTGACCTTTGTGCAGAATGTCCTGGACCAGATACTCTGCTTGATGTCTTAGAAAAGGAACATGACATCTTGCCTGATGAAATAATTTTAAAACAATGGGTACAAACCAATAGAGCTCATTACAGAGGTAATGCCCAGTGCTGTATTTTTATATTCTGTTGTTGATAACCTGGTACTTTTCAATTCCCATCACTTTATCTCGAAAGCTCAAGTCCATTATTTCAAGAAAATGAAAGAAAACCTGAAAGAAACCTACTGTTTGGTGATTGGTGATTTTGCGGAAAACTATACCTTTAACATTACAGGATGAACTGGACTAATACACAAGTGACACTGCATCCATTTGGCATCTACTTTAAAAGAGAAAACAAAGTATGTTGCAAATCTATATGTGTAATAGTGGGCACCTTGTTCACCATACCATGACAGTGTACACATTTCAGCAGCACCTCATTAGGGAAATTATGGATATCATATGTAATGTTGAAATGGATGTAATGTCAAAATGGTCATTAAATTTAGCAATGGTGCAAGCAGCCAGTACAAAAAATATGAGAAACTTCATTTATGTTTGACAACACATAAATGATTTTGGTTTACTAGTAGTGTGCTTCATCACATGGAGAGAATTCTTCCAATGGGATAGGTGGAACAACAAAACAAGATGTTACAAGAACTTCGCTTCAAAGACTTTACACAGAATGGATCCTGACTCCAAAAAATATGCTCAAATATTGTCAACAGCTTATTACTCAAGTTAAATATATATTTGTTTCTTTACCTGAAATTGAACAAATCAAAACAAAACTGACTCAGAGATTTGAATGCTGTTTACCAGTTAAAGGAAAAAAAAAGCTATCACAGATATTTCCCCATTAGTGGTAATCAAATAAGGTGTACTGTTACTTCAAAAGGCACAAACTTTGATAATTATCAAACTTCAATACTTTCTACAAACATATCATCTTTCACAAATAATGACTTTGTTGTTTGTATGGAGAAGTGGTGGCTTGGAATAATTGAAGACAAAAGTGAAGGTAACAGTGATGTTTTGGTGCATTTCTTTCACCCTTCTGGATCAAAATCTTTCTTTCAACTTTCCAAAAAATATACCGCTTTGATGCCTGCAAAGAAAATAGTGCAAAAAGTGACTCCACTGGAACTCATAATAGTATCTAGTAGAACACACAATATAACTAATAAAGTATGCAATAAAATATCGTGTTTGTATAATTCTCTAATGAAAATTCCACCTGGCAAGTAGTTACAACTAGAGCTTCAATCTAAACATATGGAGAAACATTATTGTGTGTATACTGTATGCAAGTGTAGTACAACAAATGTATTGGTAAGTTAAGTTTAAGAATTAGAACTCCTACCTATTGTTATCACTGCCTGTTGTTATTTGAAACTAGGAATATTTGATCATTTATTGTATACAATGATTAAAACATCATTCAACCAATTTCAAGCCTTTGTTTGCTAATTTGACTTTGAACAAGTGTGTAAAAAGGTTGCGTTTTTACTGAAATTCAATGTCCTATTAGTCTCAATGTAGGTGAGTCTCAGTCAAATTTTTTTGTGAGATATTCCTATGAGTATATAGACCATTCTGTAAAATTTTCACTTGTTTTTATGCAGCCTCTTTTTAGATATTGACCTGTGAAAATTGGCATTGAAAGGTTTTCGGTCATTTCTGAAAAGCGCATCTCAGGACTAAAACTTATACCTCAGGTGCTTATGTAAGTACTCAACACAGAAATAACATATTATTAGTGAGTCTCGCTTCCTTCATATAAATGTATGGCTTTAAAAAGTAACGATTGATAAATGTTTTCCGAGTCTTTACAGAGAGAGTTTGACTGACAATCTTGTATGGTAATATTTTTTATTTTTATTTTTATTTTTTTTCTGAGATCTTTTAAAATAGCTTGGCAATTAAACTTTCCTCAAACCATGTTTTCCATTAAAATTTGTCCAACCACCATTTTAAAAATGGCTGCCAGAAAAAAAACTATGACTTATAAAATTTTTTCAAACAGTGTTTTGTGGCTGTCTGCCTACAATAAAAAAAATCAGGAAAATCAAAAATGTTGAGCAACATTTCCTGGGTGATTTCAAATGTATTGACCTGATAGCAAGTTGGATAGCTCAATTTACCACAGTTCACGCCTTAAATAAATAATTTTTTTGCAATTTATTTCGGTATAAATATGCAACCATTAACTTTTTTGGATTTTTGACACGGTTTATTGTACTATTAATTAATTTTTTATCTACTGCAGGATCATCATCAAATGGAAGAGTTAGAGGATCATTATATCATGGACCAAGTATAGCTAGACGCTGTTGAGGTGGTGCTGGTAAAAATGACGGAAATTTAGCTGTCAGTAACGAAATGTTTATGGAATGGTAAAATTATGTTTTGGGTACTTATAGAGCACTACATAATGATATTCATAGAAAATCTGTTCCCAAATGTACAGTCTCAGGCAATACACACAAATAAACACAGTGTTTCTCTGCACTCAGTTTGACTATTCACAAAGGGTAATCACGGGATGTAATTACAAAGAACATCAATATGATAGACATCACACTTTGCTGCATTGTGATCTTTGGCTTGAGATGAATTGTGTATATATATATATATATATATATATATATATATATATATATATATATATATATATATATATACACTCCTGGAAATGGAAAAAAGAACACATTGACACCGGTGTGTCAGACCCACCATACTTGCTCCGGACACTGCGAGAGGGCTGTACAAGCAATGATCACACGCACGGCACAGCGGACACACCAGGAACCGCGGTGTTGGCCGTCGAATGGCGCTAGCTGCGCAGCATTTGTGCACCGCCGCCGTCAGTGTCTGCCAGTTTGCCGTGGCATACGGAGCTCCATCGCAGTCTTTAACACTGGTAGCATGCCGCGACAGCGTGGACGTGAACCGTATGTGCAGTTGACGGACTTTGAGCGAGGGCGTATAGTGGGCATGCGGGAGGCCGGGTGGACGTACCGCCGAATTGCTCAACACGTGGGGCGTGAGGTCTCCACAGTACATCGATGTTGTCGCCAGTGGTCGGCGGAAGGTGGACGTGCCCGTCGACCTGGGACCGGACCGCAGCGACGCACGGATGCACGCCAAGACCGTAGGATCCTACGCAGTGCCGTAGGGGACCGCACCGCCACTTCCCAGCAAATTAGGGACACTGTTGCTCCTGGGGTATCGGCGAGGACCATTCGCAACCGTCTCCATGAAGCTGGGCTACGGTCCCGCACACCGTTAGGCCGTCTTCCGCTCACGCCCCAACATCGTGCAGCCCGCCTCCAGTGGTGTCGCGACAGGCGTGAATGGAGGGACGAATGGAGACGTGTCGTCTTCAGCGATAAGAGTCGCTTCTGCCTTGGTGCCAATGATGGTCGTATGCGTGTTTGGCGCCGTGCAGGTGAGCGCCACAATCAGGACTGCATACGACCGAGGCACACAGGGCCAACACCCGGCATCATGGTGTGGGGAGCGATCTCCTACACTGGCCGTACACCACTGGTGATCGTTGAGGGGACACTGAATAGTGCACGGTACATCCAAACCGTCATCGAACCCATCGTTCTACCATTCCTAGACCGGCAAGGGAACTTGCTGTTCCAACAGGACAATGCACGTCCGCATGTATCCCGTGCCACCCAACGTGCTCTAGAAGGTGTAAGTCAACTACCCTGGCCAGCAAGATCTCCGGATCTGTCCCCCATTGAGCATGTTTGGGACTGGATGAAGCGTCGTCTCACGCGGTCTGCACGTCCAGCACGAACGCTGGTCCAACTGAGGCGCCAGGTGGAAATGGCATGGCAAGCCGTTCCACAGGACTACATCCAGCATCTCTACGATCGTCTCCATGGGAGAATAGCAGCCTGCATTGCTGCGAAAGGTGGATATACACTGTACTAGTGCCGACATTGTGCATGCTCTGTTGCCTGTGTCTATGTGCCTGTGGTTCTGTCAGTGTGATCATGTGATGTATCTGACCCCAGGAATGTGTCAATAAAGTTTCCCCTTCCTGGGACAATGAATTCACGGTGTTCTTATTTCAATTTCCAGGAGTGTATATATATATATATATATATATATATATATATATATATATATATATATATATATATATATATATATATAGGTAATTAATTTAACTGACTTGTCCTAGCTGCAGCAGAGTTCTTATATTGGCAGTGTATGTGTAATATGGATTATACAAAAGATAAATACAGTGATATACTTGCTATGTGGTTAAAGAGTGTCTGAGTTAGAGAATGTCATAGTTGTTCCGCGGGAATATAATTTATGCAGGAGTATGAATATGTCTCACTATTCTCTTTTTTGGTGTTTTGGTGTCAGGATATCTTACAAATTATGGAAGAAATGGTTCTACATTGATCTAGCTTGTATGTTAAGGATTTTTTATACAATTCTAACTTGTGAGCATAAATCTGTAAGTGTTCAAGGAGATCCCTCTGCAACCCTTTGTCAGCAACAAACAGCAAAAAAGATTGTCACTGATATTACTAAAAGAGTGTTCACAAGGAGCAATATGTGATGCAAGGCTGGAGTTACTTATATGTTTTAGTCACGAGGAGCAATATGTGATGCAAAGCTGGAGTTATTTATATTTTTTAGTTTTACTGCATCCATACATTCTTTGTGGAAGTTTGTAGTTTCTCCCTATTTGTGCCATGTAGAAGCAATTACAGGAACATGTGCCAGACTTTTGACGCCAATCTCCAGCAGATTTATTATTGTGAACATTTTATTTTGTAGTTCCTTTTTTGTTAGGAAGGTCATTTTTATGTTATATGGTTGGAATGGATTTGCAAAGTTATAAGATACTTTGGCAAAGAACAGAAGACTGGTTAATTTTAGGATTTCTTTTTTAGCTTGTAATAGTGATGGTGGTTGCTTAAATTTCCTTTGGAGTTTTTCAGCTAGGGTGTTTATACCCAAATAAATAACAAATTTAAATCACAGCTGCAGTTCATCATCCATAGTGGATATACTAAATCTTTTTTTTAAATTCCAGTATACCCATTATCCATGCCAAGTATATACAAAATTGCCCACTTCTTATTCATGCAGCATTTCATTAAAGTTAATTATTCACAGTATAGTTTACCTATTGCTGATGACAATAGTATATTTAGTTCACAAAGAAACATTTTATTGTGGGTGCGTTTACTCAGCCACGAGGTTCTGAATGATAAACTTATTGTGAGGGTGAGAAGAGACAAAAGGCATCAATGTCAAAGACAGAACATTGATAAGCACTGCACCTGCTTGAATATTATAAGGAACATATCTAAAAGTAAAAATGGATTAAAGGAAAAAGAAAAATGGAAAGTGTAAATAGTACTGTACTTATTGAACAGAAATAAAAGGGAAAGAGAGAGAGAGTGAATCAAAAATTTAAAAAATTGTGGTAGGTTGGTTCCCATTTCCACAGTTCAGGGAAAATAAGGTCTCTTGAGTCATACTGTACATCACACTTAGCAACTGGCCAATGGATATGAGCAAGATGGACATTTTGTCCATTCATGCATTAAGCCAGTTTAGTAGTGGTCATTATTAGATAAAAAGTGATGCAGTGAATACATGCCAACTCTACAACAAAGTAAACTGCTAGAAGTGGAGCCATAGTGTGTGGATGCATGGTGCATGTTTTATGGTGGGAATGATTGGTCTAGTAGAAACCTTTCAAGAGGGATAATGGCCTGGGGATGTCATAGGATCTGTGAGTGATACAAGGTGATATTACTTTCTTAAATTGTCATCTTGTCTCTCTACTTTTTCTTTCTTCCTCTTCTTTGATTGCATTATCTTTCCACTTTACATTTCTTTTCTTCTTTTAATTTTTCTTTACTTTTCACTCTTTCGCTAATATCATCTCTTAACTAAAGTTGGCTCAGTGCTTACCATATACTCAGGGCCATTTTGAGAACATTTTCCCACATAACTGACATATCATTTGAGTTCCACCTCTCTACCCATCTTTCATACATTACTTGCAGTTCTTTGCACTGTTGGTAATATCTTGAGGAAAAAAGCATGATGATGCCAGTCTCAGCCTGGTACTCCAAGTGGCTGCTTTTGTTGCTTGAGCCTTAAACCATCATAGTATATACTGTCTTTGACATCCTGCTCTTTCTCTGACACATTTTCATTCATATTTGCTTTCTTTTGTTCTCACAGCAGGTAGGTTCTCCGCAACTTAGGGTCTGAGTGATATGTCCTGCCCCCAACAAATCTCTCTTTCTCCATAAAGAAGGAATATGAGGATTGCCCAGGAAGTAATGCACTGCATTTTTTTCTTCAACATTTCTTTACTGAACATTACACACATGAAAGAATGGTGTTTTCTCTACACATCCTATTTTTCCAAGTAATGTCCATCCCATTCTGTGTCATTCCTCCAGCACAAAACAAGGGCGTGTATGCCCTGTCGGTACCAGTCCTTGTCCTCGTGGTGGAGCCAGTGCTTCACTGTGTGAATCACCGACTCATCATCCTCAAAATGTCTTCCATGAATGACACGAATGGCCAAGTCATAATGCCTCTGTCTCTTCATGAATGGCCATGTCAGCTCGCTGCAACATGTCAGGTGTGACAGCCGTGAATGTTCCCCCCAACTGCTGCTAATTGTGGAGCTCTGCTGAACCACCTTCTGATGACCTCACCCTCCGTGCCCAGTGACTAACTGTACTTGTGTTGACAGCAGATGCTCCATAGATTTTGCACAAGCATTTATGAATATTCTCCAATTTCTTTCTCTGCAGTGAGAAATTCAATGACGGTACATTGCTTGTAACGTACATCATCTTCAGATGCCATTTTGAAACTGTCCTGCATCTATGCTATCTGACAGAAGAGACGGAAACTTGGTGTGCTCACTCAGGAAACTTCAAACAATCCATACGTAACATTTCCCATTCATAGCATTGTTTTCGACTGCCGGGGGGGGGGGGTGCGGTGCATTACTTTCTAGGCAACCCTCATATACAGCTGTGAAGTCTAGGATTATTATTCTCTGCTCTATGTGTTTATATTGGCAATATTAAGAATTCTGTATCTTGGTACTGGTAATTCTTTCTGCCTTTTTATAATTTTGCCAATTTTTTCAACACTTTTTTTTTACATCCAATATAACAGAAATCTGCCAGAACAATGGCGCATGGTGTTCCACAATACTAGCACAGTCACTGATAATGATGCTATTAGTCCAATCACAACACACTTTCAGCATAGCAACATGAAATTCTATACAAATTTCTTCATTCAAGAAATTCTGCTAACGTCTGTCTAAAACTGATCACTATCCATTTCAATGTGTGTGACTTACTGAATGGGTTAAGTATCACTGTTATCAAATGTCTGAGATTATCATAATATTTTAACTTTAAATATTTATCCTCTTAAATATTTATTTCTTTTTTCATTTCTTTTTTTTTTTCATTGTTGATTACTGGTCCAACCAAGTACAAGAACTAAACTCATTCACAGATGAAACTGACGATAAATGAACTACTGACTCTAATACAGAATAAAATTGTGCAGTGAACAGTTAAGGAGATAAATGCGTTATGTCAAATCAACATATTTAAAGAGGAATCTGAAATGTATATTTAAAATAACAGTTAGTATGCAGCACATAACAATTTAAATCAAGCAGAGCACAATTTAAATCAAGCAGAGCACAAGTTCATATAAAGTTTTATTGTAAATGAAAGTATAGTAATATCTAAGATGGATAGTGTCAATTATTTTTATTTTGATGTCCTCAACATACCATTCATTGTCAGCAAATATAGACCCATTGTTTCCTGTTAGATACAAAGTGTTAAAAGTGTGACTACCAGTGCAGTACTTCAGTCTGTGTGTAGTACACTGAGGTGTCAAGTCATGGGATAGCGATATGCACATATACAGATCGCAATAGCATTATGTATACAATGTATAAAAGGACAGTGGATTTACGGAGCTGTCATTTGTACTCAGGTGACTCATGTGAAAAGGTTTCCAACATGATTACGGGCACATGACAGGAATTAATAGATTTGAACATGGAATGGTAGTTGGAGCTAGATGCATGGAACATTCCATTTTGGAAATGGTTAGGGAATTCCATATTCTGAAGTCCACAGTGTTAAGAGTACGCCAAATTTCAGACATTACCTCCCACAATGAACAAAGCAGTGGCTGAGGGCCTTTACTTAACGACTGTGAGCAGCGGTGTTTGCATAGAGTTGTCAGTGCTAACAGACAAGCAATGCTGTGTGAAATAACTGCAGAAATCAATGTGGGATGATGAACATATCCATTAGGACAGTGCAGCAAAATTTGGCACTAATGAGCTATGGCTGCGGATTACCAACACCAGTGCCTTTGCTAATGCACAACATCACCTGCAGCTCCTCTTCTGTGTTCGTGACCATATCAGTTGGACCCTAGATGACTGGAAAATTGTGTCCAGGTCAGATAAGTCACAACTTCAGTTGGTAAGAGCCGATGGTAGGGTTCAAGTGTGGCGCAGAACCCATGAAGCCATGGACCCAAGTTGTGAACAAGGCACTATCCATAATGGTGTGAGCTGTATTCACATGGAATGGACTGGGTCCTCTGGTCCACCTGAACCGATCATTGACTGAAAATGGTTATGTTTGACTACTTGGAGACCATTTTCAGCCATTCGTGGACTTCACGTCCCCTAACAGGAACGGGAATTTTTATGGATGACAATGGGCTATGTCACCATGCCACAATTGTTCACACCTGGCTTGAAGAACATTCTAGACAATTTGAAGGAATGATATGGCCAACCAGGTCATCTCACCTGAATCCCATCAAACATTTGTGGGACAGAATCAAGAGGTCAGTTCATGCACAAAATCATGCACTGACAACACTTTGATAATTACAGATGCCTATGGTGTCAGCTTGGCTCAGTATTTCTGCAAGACTTCCAATGTCTCATTGAGTCCATGCCAGGTTGACCTGCTGCACTACACCAGATAAAAGAAGGTCCGACATGACATTATGAGTATCCCATAACTTCTGTCTCCTTAGTGTATGTGCAACACAATGCTTTCGTGAAGTGAGGTTGTGAATTGTCTACACTCCTGGAAATTGAAATAAGAACACCGTGAATTCATTGTCCCAGGAAGGGGAAACTTTATTGACACATTCCTGGGGTCAGATACATCACATGATCACACTGACAGAACCACAGGCACATAGACACAGGCAACAGAGCATGCACAATGTCGGCACTAGTACAGTGTATATCCACCTTTCGCAGCAATGCAGGCTGCTATTCTCCCATGGAGACGATCGTAGAGATGCTGGATGTAGTCCTGTGGAACGGTTTGCCATGCCATTTCCACCTGGCGCCTCAGTTGGACCAGCGTTCGTGCTGGACGTGCGGACCGCGTGAGACGACGCTTCATCCAGTCCCAAACATGCTCAATGGGGGACAGATCCGGAGATCTTGCTGGCCAGGGTAGTTGACTTACACCTTCTAGAGCACGTTGGGTGGCACGGGATACATGCAGACGTGCATTGTCCTGTTGGAACAGCAAGTTCCCTTGCCGGTCTAGGAATGGTAGAACGATGGGTTCGATGACGGTTTGGATGTACCGTGCACTATTCAGTGTCCCCTCGACGATCACCAGTAGTGTACGGCCAGTGTAGGAGATCGCTCCCCACACCATGATGCCGGGTGTTGGCCCTGTGTGCCTCGGTCGTATGCAGTCCTGATTGTGGCGCTCACCTGCACGGCGCCAAACACGCATACGACCATCATTGGCACCAAGGCAGAAGCGACTCTCATCGCTGAAGACGACACGTCTCCATTCGTCCCTCCATTCACGCCTGTCGCGACACCACTGGAGGCGGGCTGCACGATGTTGGGGCGTGAGCGGAAGACGGCCTAACGGTGTGCGGGACCGTAGCCCAGCTTCATGGAGACGGTTGCGAATGGTCCTCGCCGATACCTCAGGAGCAACAGTGTCCCTAATTTGCTGGGAAGTGGCGGTGCGGTCCCCTACGGCACTGCGTAGGATCCTACGGTCTTGGCGTGCATCCGTGCGTCGCTGCGGTCCGGTCCCAGGTCGACGGGCACGTGCACCTTCCGCCGACCACTGGCGACAACATCGATGTACTGTGGAGACCTCACGCCCCACGTGTTGAGCAATTCGGCGGTACGTCCACCCGGTCTCCCGCATGCCCACTATACGCCCTCGCTCAAAGTCCATCAACTGCACATACGGTTCACGTCCACGCTGTCGCGGCATGCTACCAGTGTTAAAGACTGCGATGGAGCTCCGTATGCCACGGCAAACTGGCTGACACTGACGGCGGCGGTGCACAAATGCTGCGCAGCTAGCGCCATTCGACGGCCAACACCGCGGTTCCTGGTGTGTCCGCTGTGCCGTGCGTGTGATCATTGCTTGTACAGCCCTCTCGCAGTGTCCGGAGCAAGTATGGTGGGTCTGACACACCGGTGTCAATGTGTTCTTTTTTCCATTTCCAGGAGTGTATTTGTCTACTACTTATTGTATATACTTTATGCATGCATGGACTTATCTCTGTATTTTAAGAGCATCAACGTTTCTCCCACATGTTGAAAAATGTGTATTATGTGCATTGTATATACAATGTTGTACATAAAAGTGTGTTAAAAACTTTGTTTAAACATTTTTATTGCTGATTGTACAACATCTTAAGCACTGCCCTCCAAAGTAGTCCCCTCCACTGGTAATAAACAATTCCCAACATTTCTTCATTTTTGGAAATCCTCTGGGGTGCACTTTCTGGGATAGCATACAGGTCTCTTGTTGCATCATCCTGAATCTATGGTTTGGAAACAATTTACTTTCAACTTGGTTTTACATCAGAGAAACAAGAAAAAGTACAGTGGTGCTAGGTCCAAAGAATAGGGTGGGTGGGGCACAATGAGAGTCTGATCCTTTGCCTGATAGCTATGTACAAGAAGTAATTCATGAATCAGCATGTTCTCATGATGCAACATTCAAGACCGGCTTTTCCACAATTCAGGTCTCTTACTGCACACAACACCCCTCAAATGAGCTACCAGTTCTTGATGCATGCTTGACTAAGCAATCAAAATGTGTCTGTAAAAGTTTGGTCATGTTTGTAGCAAAACTTCACACACACACACACACACACACACACATTGTTCTTCGAGCTCTTTCACTCTCACTTTGTCACTAATTCAAGGAACAGCTTGAGCACGTACTCAATTCAGTGGCTGTAGCTAAGCACTAATGGTCACAATGAAATTAAGATAATCACAGTTCGTTGTCAAAACCTGTTTCTAGGCATGCTTAGTAGCCACAGCACTCTCTTTATGCTAGTTGATGCCCTATTTCAGAGTTTCAGTCTTTTTTAAAACACAACTCACACTTTGGAAAATCCAGGATGGAATGTAACAATACCAGAGAAGGAAAGTAGCTACTCGCCATATAGCGGAGATGCTGAGTCACGATTGGCACAATAAAAACATTCACACAATCATAGCCATTAAGGCCTTTTTGTCAGCAGTAGTCACACACATACACACAAGCACACACACACTCACACAAATGCAACTTGCACACACGTCTGCAGTCTCAGAGAGCTGAAACTACACTGTGAGCAGCAGCACCAGTGCATGATGGGAGTGGCGACTGGGTGGGGATATGGAGGAAGCACTGAAATGATGGCTGTGTAGTGCTGAAATGGGAACAGGGAGGGGGCTGGATCGGTGAGGACAATGACTAACGAAGGTTGAGGACAGGAGGGTTACAGGAACGTAGGATGTTTTGCAGGGAAAGTTCCCACCTGCAATTCAGAAAAGCTGTTGTTTGTGGGCAGGATCCATATGGCACAGGGAAGCAGTCATTGAGATTAGGGGTATCGTGTTCTCTTCTCCATGACCAACTATATCCTCACCCACAATTACTTCTCCTTTGAAGGCATTACCTACAAACAAATCCGTGGTACGGCTATGGGCACCTGCACGGCTCCATCCTATGCTAACCTATTCATGGGCCATCTAGAGGAATCCTTCCTAAAAACCCAGAATCCTAAACCCCTCACCTGGTTCAGATTCATTGATGACATCTTTGCTATCTGGATTGAAGGTGAGGACACCTTATTCACATTCCTCCAGATCCTCAACAACTTCTCCCCCATTTGCTTCACCTGGTCCTACTCAACCCAACAAGCCACTTTCTAGATGTTGACCTCCGCCTCAGAGATGGCTACATCAGTACCTCCGTCCATATCAAACCTACTAACCACCAGCAATACCTCCACTTCGGCAGCTGCCACCCATTCCATACCAAGAAGTCCCTTTTGTAGAGCCTAGCCACCCGTGGTCGTCGCATCAGCACTGACGAGCAGTCCTTCTCCAAAATACCGAGTGTCTCACTGAAGCCTTCACTGACTGTAATTATCCTCCCATCCTTCTACAAAAACAAATCTCCCATGCCTTATCTTTCCAGACTCCCACCACCTCCCAAAGTCCCACAGTCCAGCCACAGAGGAGCATTCCCCTCATAACTCAGTACCATCCGGGACTGGAGCAACTGAATTACATTCTCCACCAGGGTTTCAATTACCTCTCGTCGTGCCCTGAAATGAGAAATGTCCTACCCACTATCCTTCCCACTCCTCCTACTGCGGTAGTCCACCGTCCACCGAACCTACACAATATACTCATCCATCCTTACACAACCCCTGCTCCCAATCCCTTACCTCATGGCTCATACCCCTCTAATAGACTAGATGCAAGACCTGCTCTATACATCCTCCTACCACCACCTACTCCAGTCTGGTCACTAACATCACCCATCCCATCAAAGGCAGGGCTACCTGTGAAACCAGTCATGTGATTTACAAGCTAAGCTGCAACCACTGTGCTGCATTATATGTAGGCAAGACAAGCAACAAGGTATCTGTCCGCATACATGGCCACCGACAAACTGTGGCCAAAAGACAAGTGGACCACCCTGTTGCTGAACATGCTGCCAAACATGATACCCCTCTTCTCAATGACTGCTTCACAGCCTGTGCCATATGGATCCTTCCCACCAACACCAGCTTTTCTGAAATGTGCAGGTGGGAACTTTCCCTGCAATACATCCTATGTTCCCATAACCCTCCTGGCCTCAACCTTCGTCAGTCAATGTCCTCGCCCATCCAGCCCCCTCCTTGTTCCCATTCCAGCACTACACAGCTGTCATTTCACCACCCCACCCAGTCTTTTAATTTATTTTTATTTTTATTTCTCTCCTTTCCACTACTTACCCCCTCCCCCTTCCGCACCTTCACTCCTGCCCTCCGTCCAAACTGCAACACTTCACTGTCCGCCACTCCCACCATACTATCCCTCCCCCTCCCCATCCCACCCCAGCCTCCTCCATATCCTTACCCAGTCGCCACTCCCATCATGCACTGGTGCTGCTACTCACAGTGTAGTTTCAGCTCTCTGAGACTGCAGACGTATGTGCAAGTTGCATTTGTGTGAGTGTGTGTGTGCATATGTGTATGTGTGTCTACTGCTGACAAATGCCTTAATGCCTGAAAGCTACGACTGACAAGGGAACCTCCCCATCGCACCCCCCTCTTATTTAGTTATAAGTTGGCACAGTGGATAGGCCTCGAAAAACTGAACACAGATCAATCGAGAAAACAGGAAGAAGTTGTGTGAAACTATGAAAAAAATAAGCAAAATATACAAACTGAGTAGTCCATGCGCAACATAGGCAACATACAGGACAACTGTGAGCTGAGGAGCGACATGGTCCCGCGGTTAGCGTGAGCAGCTACGGAGTGAGAGGTCCTTGGTTCAAGTCTTCGCTCGAGTGAAAAGTTTTATTTTTTTATTTTCAGACAATTATCAAAGTTCAGGCACTCACACATAATCAACTTCGCTCTCCAAAATTCCAGGACATGTTCAGATTTACTTGGACATATGCAGGATTTGACAGTCTGCACAAGGAAAAATTTGAAAACGTTAAAAACCGTTAAAAATATATGTTTTGACATAGCACAGGGAAAACTGTGTGACTGTGAAACTGTTGCATTCATTTGTTGCAGTTTATGTGACACACACTTATGTTTTCATCACTTTTTTTTGGGAGTGATTATCACATCCACAAGAGAACCTAAGTCGGGCAAGGTAAAACCCATTCGTCAAGTGTTCAAGTTAGGTGGGTGGACCACGTATTCGTGTCATATGACACACATGCCGTTACCAGTGTTGTATAGAATATATCAGACGTGTTTTCCTGTGGAGGAATCGGTTTACCTATGACATTGCGATCAAATGTTTTCGATTCCCATTGGAGAGGCACGTCCTTTCGTCTACTAATCGCACGGTTTTGCAGTGCGGTCACAAAACACAGACACTAAACTTATTACAGTGAACAGAAACGTCAATGAACGAACGGACAGATCATAATTTTGCGAAAAAAAACTTTTCACTCGAGGGAAGACTTGAACCGAGGACTTCTCGTTTCGCAGCTGCTCACGTTAACCACGGGACCATGACGCTCCTGAGCCTACATTGTCCTTGATGTTGCATATCTTACACATGGACTACTCAGTTTGTATATTTTGCTTATTTTTTTCATAGTTCCACACAACTTCTTCCTGTTTTCTCGATTGATCTGTGTTCAGTTTTTCAAGGCCTATCCACTGTGCCAACTTATAACTAAATCTGAGGGGGGTGCAATGGGGAGGTTCCCTTGTGAGTAAATCTTTTTATTGTGCCTATCACGACTCAGCATCTCTGCTATATGGTGAGTAGCAACTTTCCTTCTCTGGTATTGTTACAACTCATACTTTATCTTTTATATCTATAAATTTGTGCTTATCAAACAGTCCTGACTACATTGTTGAAAAATCTTTCATCTTAATGGGCCAATTCAGAATAAACAAATGAAAATCACAAATGATGGCAAAATAATTTAAATGGAAAGACAAAAAAATCTTCTCAAGAAGCAGTGGCAAAACACACACATAAAAGATGTTTATAATTAGACATACATTTGGAGCTAGTGGCTCCTTCTTCAGGCAGAAGGGTTTAAGGGGAAGGAAGATGGGTGAAGGAAAAGGACTGGAGAGGTCTAGGAAAAGGGGTACATTTCAGGAAAGCCACCCAGAACAATGGGTCAGGGAAGACTTATTGTATGGGATGAGAAGGAAAGACGAGAGTTGGGGGGAGGGTGGTTTATTTTCTGAAAGGTTGATTAGAAAGACACCATGAGGAGGACCAAAAAAGTGATGGGAGATACTATGAGGGAACCACAGAGAAGAGAGGAAGGAAATCAGAATATGTATTTAAAGAAGGAGAGGAGTGGCAGTGATCCAGACAATGATTGAGGCCCTTGATTGACCAGCATGACACAGGAAGATGTAAGTGGATAATAAAGAAGAAATAGAAATACAAATAATTTTTCATGTCACTCACTGGAACTGCAACAGTTCTCCTCTGATCTGGTGGGGCGCTGTCACTGGCTATAACCTGCACTGTAACCCTGGGCAGCGTCTCACGATCTAGCAACTGAGGATTTGCCACTGTGATCTCACCAGTCTCCTGACCCACTTTGAAATCAGCACTGTGTTCACCTGCCAGACTGTATGTCACTCTTCCAAATACACCTTCATCACCATCTTTTGCTGTGACTGTGATGACATGAGTACCAGTAGGCGAGTTCTCCAGCACCTCTGCCTCGTATGAAGTCTGTTGGAAATAACAAACAGAAACAATTACGAAATTTTTTCTGTTGTCTTATTATGTGCACACAGATTGTTTTACAGGAAAATGTCTAGGACATCAGGATATAATTTACAAGTTCATAAAATAATAAAGCACATGGAGAGCTGTTACTCTCACAGATTTATTTCAGCTAATAGAGAAAACTTTGCATGCTGACAGGAGCACATTGATGGGCATCAATAGTTTTTATTACTTCACTTTTTTCCCCACTGGCACAGTAGGACTAACAGGGGATATTGAGGATATATAGAAAAAGGTGGCACGAAAGGTAACAGGTTTGTTTGACCTGTGGAAGAGTGTCACAGAGATGTTGAAAGAACTGAACTGACAGACCCTTGAAGACAGACATAAACTATCTCAAGAAAGCCTACTTATGTAGTTTCAAGGCCCAACTTTAAACGATGATTCTAGGGATTTCTTATATGATGATTCTAGGAATTTATTATATCGTTCCCATAGGGATCATGATGACACGGTTAGATTAATTAGGAAGGAAGAAAGGAAGATTGGGTTTAATATCCGATAGACATTGAGGTCATTAGAGATGGAGCGCAAGCTTGGATTGCATCAAGGATGTGGAAGGAAGTCAGCCGTGTCCTTTCAAAGGAACCATCCTGGCATTTGCCTGGATTGATTTAGTGAAATCATGAAAGACCTACATCTAGATGGCTGGGCATGAGTTTGAACCATCATTAACCTGAGTAAGAGTTCAATGTGCTAACAACTGCACCACCTCACTCAGATTAATCATGGAGGCATTTAAAAAGTCATTCTTCCCATGCTCCATAGTTGAATGGTACGAGAAAAAGCCTTAATAGCTGGTACAATAGGATGTACCCACTGCTATGCACTTTACAGTGGTTTGTAGAGTATGGAGGTAGATGTAGATGTAGTAGATAAATAACTTATTTCCAGAACCTAACACGAAACATAAATGTCAAATCATAATAAATTGCAGGAAGCCTGAATTGAACCAACAATCCTCACATCACCAGACAATTCCTATAACTGCAACGTCATGATGTGTGTCACACAGCATTTGGAAATATTCTCAGTTGTTTGTAAATTTGTTTCTGTAGTGTATTAATAAAATTGCCCCCTCATTCTTGGAAAATCTTGCATTTTAACGTCAATTAAGTATGCTTACTGGCATAGTTATAGTGGGGAAGTGCATCTCAAACATTCTTACTCTGTATCTACAGTGGTGCCACAATTATTTTGAAACTTCATTGCTGTTTTTGGTCTTGTATTTAAAATATCACTACAGTGCATAGGCCGCTCCTCTACTTCTCATACTGTTACCACCCATGACAGTTCACTGTCGAACAATTTCTCTTTATTCCCATTTTGTTGCAAACTCTTTTAATGTATTGGCTTAATTCTTTGTGTGCTGTGCTTAATTGATTTTCATTGATTTATAATGGGTTACTTCAAGTTTCTTCACTCAGTACAGGTATATAATCATATTTTGGACTTTTTTCTAAACTCAGTTTAGGTGTGATTCATTTCAAATGTATAGCAACTTTTTTAAATACATGACGAAGAATCTGGAAGTAAAATTAACTCCTCAAAAGATTTAGTAAACAATTATGTACAGTTACCTTTGAGAACACGGGATCCATGTCATTAACATTGATGACATTCACCACTACATCTGCTGTTGATGACATTTGTGGTATTCCTGAATCATAAGCAACTACAGTAAAATTCAGTTGCTTTACTTTTTCATAATCAATCCTCTTTTTAGTTCGCACAGTTCCTAAAACAGAAAAAAAATACCACATTCTATTGTATTATCTTTTATGGAGAATCAATATCCAAATTATCACCTCACTGGAGCAACAGATTTATTTACATCACAACAAATTATCACCTCACAGCAACAACTGGACTATCTGTAACAGATTTTCTTATATAAAACATTGTCTCAGATGTATGTGCAGGCTATGTTTCTTGCTTTATAGGTGCAATACTGAATAGAAAGTCATTAACATAATATCTACCCCATATCCTATTTCACAAATAAGAAATCTCTGATTTCAGAAAAAAAACAGGCTGCACACGTAAAATATCTATACATATGAGGTAATATTGTTGCTTGTACTATACATCCAAATTTACTCCACCTGAAATGGTAAAATGTAGCATGACCTTTCTTGCTGGTGACATCCAACAGTAGTAATGCATTTTTTGAAATGCATGACACAGAGCTGAATTTAAACTCCTTTCTTACAACCAGTTTTGATATTGTACCATCTTCTCAGTATCAAAAAGATTAATATTACTCACATGTCATGACAGTTTCTGACATCAAAAACCACATATTATGTACATCTCTGCCCAAACTCTTTGCCTTTACAAATGTCTGCTTGTATCTATATATGTGCGGATGGATGTGTGTGTGTGTGTGTGTGTGTGTGTGTGTGTGTGTGTGTGTGTGTGTGAGCGAGTGTATACCTGTCCTTTTTTCCCCCTAAGGTAAGTCTTTCCACTCCTGGGATTGGAATGACTCCTTACCCTCTCCCTTAAAACCCACATCCTTTCGTCTTTCCCTCTCCTTCCCTCTTTCCTGATTAAGCAACCATTGGTTGCGAAAGCTTGAATTTTGTGTGTTTGTTTGTGCGTCTATCAACATGACAACACTTTCGTTTGGTAATTTACATCATCTTTGTTTTTTTATATATATATATATATATATATATATATATATATATATATATATATATATATAAAGGGAAACATTCCACGTGGGAAAAATATATCTAAAAACAAAGATGATGTGACTTACCAAATGAAAGTGTTGGTATGTTGATAGAGACACTAACAAACACAAACTCACACACAAAATTCAAGCTTTCACAACCCACGGTTGCTTCATCAGGAAAGAGGGAAGGAGAGGGAAAGACGAAAGGATGTGGGAGAGGGTAAGGAGTCATTCCAATCCTGGGAGCGGAAAGACTTACCTTAGGGGGAAAAAGGGACAGGTATACACTCGCACACACACACATATCCATCCGCACATGTACGTATACGTGTGGATGGATGTGTGTGTGTGTGCGAGTGTATACCTGTCCCTAGATCTACAGATTGTAATTGTTTCTTCTGTAACCCTACATTTTTATTTGATTTTTATCGATCTCAGAAATCCTGTTGTGTTTTTTTAAGTTTTCCTGGCAGGTCAAATATTCCATCATTTTTCAAGTGTGCATCCAGGATATTTTTAATTCATGTTCCAATATTTTGGCTACCAACCTTTTAGTCATTCTCAACATGACTGGTTTGCAAGTTTCTAAATCACTTTACACATTGTGGAGTAAGTGTTTACTCCACAGTGTTTAAAGTGATTTAAAAACTAACAAGTGACTCACCTTTTGAATGGCTGAAAGGTCAGCAGCCACAATATCTGAACATAAATTAAAAATATCCTGTTGTGTGCTGTTACACACTGATATGGGACAAGCCACAGTTGCAATCTGTATAAATTTTATGATTAATTTTTAACAAAAAACAAGAGTTACATCTGTAGAATGACAAATGACAGAAATCAGTTAAAAACTTATTGTGTAGTAACTCAAGAATTTCTGTGTAAATTCTAGAGCCATTCAGCCATCTACCGCCTCGAACACACGATATCCTAGATACAAGTGTGGGATGTTAAAATCCTACCTACTGCACGTCACCTGTTTGTGTGTGCAGGTCTAAAACCAGTTGCGGGAAGAAAGTAGATGTGGCAGTCGAATGGCAGCGACAGGTACCTGTCAGGCAATCCATTGAGGTTTTAGTGCATGTGCAAGGAATGACCATGGAGTTTTTTTGCTGCTCTGTGCTTATTGTGTCATTGACTATTGTTAATAAAACAAGAACAGTTGAAAAAGTACTCTTGTAGGCTCTTGACTCAGCCTTGATAGCGGCAAGATGTATTTTCTGATTCATTTTAAGAAAGTCATTGTAGTCAAGCCAACTTTCTTTTAACTGTAACTCATTTTGTTTCTAATGGTACATACAGAAAGTTACATATGTATGTTGAAAGTGTGAATTATATTGTGCATGAAAATAAAATACATCGTTAACTGACAAAAAGGAAAGTTTGTATGCCTACTCATTTTATAAGTAGAAAGAGGCTTAAAAGTTCCTGTACCTAGGACTATTTGACGGAGAAGAAGTCAAAAGTTTTTCCAGCAGCCGGCTATATTGTAAAGAAGAGGGGCTGCAAAATTCCTAGTAAGTCACCTCATAAAGAAGTGGACAGTGGTTTGGGGAAATAAATCATTATAACCCAGACCCATACTCACACTTTAAATTGTCAGAGCATTAGAATATGGCAAACTGTGTGAAAGGACAAAAAAGAAAAAAAAAAGAAACAGGATTTTTCAGTCAAAAACAAGAAAAGAAGCTGTTGTATGTTGACATAGCAACCAAGTATAATATCACAAGGAATTTACTCTCAGATATTGGAATATGTTCAAGTATATAATGGAGCAAAATTTGAATGAAAAATAGTGGAGACATGAAAAATTCACAACGATAAAACAACAAAGAAGATTTCGATGTTTTTGTCTAAGAAGTACGCATAGAACACTTCAACCAAGAAGATCCAGTGTGGGGAGTATACAGCTCTCACACACACCAGCTGCTGTTCACCAGTGCTGATCTGCCTCCACATCCGCTCACCTACACTATGAGAATTCTACACTGGGTGAGCGTGAAACAAAACTTCATTACTTTAGTACGAAGTGATACAAGATACTGTTGAGTGAATTTTTATGTGTAGTTATCATATTTAAAGTTAGTTTTAAATGCTTACAAGAGCTAAAGCATACAAGAGTATAGAAAATCTACAACAGGTTGAGTAAACTCAAGACCCAGTTATGGCCATGAAAATTATCAAAGAAGTGCCTGACTGGGCTGAGTTGGTAAATTTAATCAAAGCTCTGAGTGTGACACTAAGTTTAGTATATTCTCAGTTAAATGCTCAGAGTCTTAAGCTAAATTCATTAGATTAACAATTAAATACCCAGAGTGAGGCTTTAAATGCTCAGAGGTAAACTCTAAATATTCAAACGACTAATTTAGGTTTGCTAAACGCCAAAGTCGACTCTCAAAGCAAGGAATTTAGTAATCTATGCGAAGGCATGGGTGCTCTGAAGACTGAATTCGACACCATAAGTAACAAAGTAGAGAATTTAAAAGTAGATCTAAAAATGAGTTGACAAACTCTTTGACTACTCATATAAATCATATGTTTACCAAACTTAGTCAGAAACAGAATGATACCTTTCAGAATTTGTCAAAAAGGTTAGAACTGGACATTGAGAACAAATGTAAAAATGTAGAATCAGAACCTATTGAAAAGTTGTGATCATTTGAAAATGTGTATAATATTAAATATAATGATGTAAGGCATGGATTGTATACTTTGAAAGAGAGTGTAGAGAAGAATAATGAATAAATGCCGATCATTCAATCGCAAATTACAGGTGTCAGTACACAAGTAGATAATGTAGAAATTAATTTCAAAGTGAAAATAGCCAACTCTGATATTATAAATGTAATTAGTTTGGAGGAACAATTTGGAGAAATTATAGATCGAAAAGTTACGGAGGGAATAACATCCGGGAATGTATCACCTATACCTTCTTCCGAACTTAATGATACCAGGAAGGGTATGGACGACCTGTGGAAAGAGATTAAGCTTATCCAAGACAAAGTAGAAAAAAGGATAACTTCATCTAATGTGTATTAACTAGTGAAGCTGTGACTGATTTACAATGGGGAGCTAATTCAAGGTTATCTAGATAATTCCCTAAATTTAAGCCAGACGGAGATGTACATCTGACCTATTTCTTAAAGGGGTTTAACCAAGCATTACCAAAAAATTGGGAAGATTCCAAGAAGATCGAATTTGCGGTGAGGTACCTTTTAGGGGAAGCCTCAGAATGGGTAAAGTAAATATTGAGAATTTTTCCTCTTGGGAAGACTTTCAAAAGAAATTTAAAGAAAATTACTGGTCTGCCAGTGCACAAGAAAAGTTAATATCAGATCCATGGGACCTGAGTGGAGTCATCTATCCCCCATGGATATTAACATTCTGAGTTAATGGGCAGAGTAATGACCGTTTGATCCCGAGTTGTTTTCAGTGTTTCTTCCAAATAGTTTCCTGCACCGAATTCCTTTAAGATCTAGAACTATCCTAATATCTTATTGCTTAGAAAACTGGATATGACCATAATATAGAGACTAACTTAAGAGAATCACAAAAAAGTGACATCTAAACAAAATAAACTGAATATAGTATTATATTTGTGGAAAATGTAATATGAGGTGACTAATTGAACAATTGTTATACTGAAGTTTATAGCTTTTCTATTTTGTATAGAATATTTTATATGTTTTATGAGATGTGATATAGATAGGAGAGTTTGTATAAATTTTGAAAGGGGTGGGTATTGTAACACACCTTTCAAACAACCCTCACAAACAAGTGTGCCTGATTCTTCTTCATTTGCCATTTCCATTGGGGACCTCAAAGAGTGAAGGAGGGAAAGTCCATTCTGTAGGAGACGATTTAACACCAAACCTCCTGCAGCATTTGACTCAAGTACCTGAGAAGTAGGGAAGTAGGGATCCTGGGGAAGGGGGGCGGGAAGGGTTTCCTGTCTTTGAGGCTATCTTCTTTCTCTTCTTCGATCCTAGCAACCACATCTATTTTTTCCTTTCTTAGTTCTCATCTTGAGGACCTGTCTATCTTTTCCCTCTTTCCACATTCATATACTGCTATCGTTGAAGTCCTTACTTATTTCTGTGGTTACTAATAACCTACAGCTTATCTTTAGATAAGAAGGCCGAAGAACGCATATACACAAATATACACTTCTAAGCAAACATTAAATTATATAAGACAAAGCCTGACACGATGTGAGCACTGCCAGGTTTTGTAGGGGAAAAGCTGTGTACATAGGGAATTATGCGCACATATATGGGGAGTTATGATGGGTATACATTGAATATACATAAGGAGAGGTGCCCATACTATGATGAACAACTATAAAATAGTAAAGAGTAATGGATAAATAAGAAAACATCAGTGCAATAAAAACTCTGATGAATTGAATCATAGTGGGACATAAGTAGTATATATAAACATAATATCTATTGAAAGTATAGAAGTTGATAAGTAGAGGAGGACTCTAGGGAGTGAATGATATATTGAAGAATAAATGCAAAGTTTAAAATAGATTTATAGCTTTACCAGAAGATACTTAATTATGGTATACATAGAAATGTATATTAGAGTAATGAACCGTGAGGCCTACTCAGAAAGTACAAGAGGGGCGTACCCGGCAATCACTAAGTATAAAGGGCAGATGTACCTACGCAGAGATAGGACAATCTGCGGCCTAAAAAATAGATGTTTTGTAAGGGGCGTACCAACCAGAATGGAAAGAGGAAGTGCTCTCATAAGGTCAACCCACAAGCAAGGAATAGGTGCTGATCCTTGGAGAAGGGAACAGTATTGTGACAAAAGTCACAAATTTTACAGGAATTGTTCTGGAAAGTGTAAATTCTATGAACAACTGGCATTATTATGTTTCATGGAAGTAAATGAGTGTCAAGAGAATGCTTTCATTTTGCCCAGAGTTCCTCCAAGCTACAACTAATGAAAACAGTACATACTAGGAAAAAGGTAGTACAAAAAGATAAGAATACAAAATAGATTACTCTTGTGTCATAAACACCTGAAGTTTTCGATTGAAAAAGGAAATAAAGAAAAAAATGGCCCTGAGCACTATGGGACTTAACATATGAGGTCATCAGTCCCCTAGAACTTAGAACTACTTAAACCTAACTAACCTAAGGACATCACACACATCCATGCCCGAGGCAGGATTCGAACCTGCGACCGTAGCGGTCGCGCGGTTCTGGACTGCAGCGCCTAGAACCGCGAGGCCACCGCGGTCGGCGAAATAAAGAAAAGAAAAAGAGTCATCCCAATTCCTAAATATTAGTAAAGCTGACTAAAACAACAAATAAATGCTCATGTCTTAAAAACAATGTAAAGTAAGAAAAGAGTAGAGAAAAAATAAGCGAAAGATTGTGCAAGAGAGGACAGAGAAATGTTACTCACAGGAAAGATAGATATATATAAACAAAAGTAAAAAAAGTATATTGTTAAGATATGAAATGTTATTAAGAGTGATATTACTTGCATAATGTTATGTATAAAATATCGCGTGTTCGATCTGAGGAGGGGGAGATGTAGTGATTTGAGAATTTCTGTGTAAATTCTAGAACCACTCAACCTTCTGCTGTCTTGAACACATGATATTCTAGATATGAGTGTGGGATGGTAATATCTTACCTACTGTGCGTCACATGTTTGTGTGTGCAGGTTTAAAATCAGTTGCAGGAAGAAAGTAGACGTGGTGGTCGAACGGCACTGACAAGTACCTGTTGGGCAATCCATTGAGGTTTTAGTGTGTGTGTAAGGAAGAACCATGGAGTTTTCATGCTGCTCTGTGCTTATTGTGTCATTGACTATTGTTATTAAAACAAGAACAGTTGAAAAAGTACTCTTGTAGACTCTTAACTCAGCCTTGGTAGAGGCAACACGTATTTTCTGATTCATTTTAAGAAAGTCATTGTAGTCAAGCCAACTTCCTTTTATCTGTAACCCATTTTGTTTCTAATGTTCGACAGTACGAGGTACTTACAGAAAGTTACATATTTATGTTGAAAGTGTGAATTATATTGTGCATGAAAGTCAAATACATCGTTAACTGACAAAAAGGAAATTTTGTATGTCTACTCATTTTATAAGTAGAAAGAGGCTTAAAAGTTCCTGTACCTAGCGCTATTCAACGGAGAAGAAGTTGAGAGATTTTCCAGCAGCCGACTATCCCATAAATAAGAGGGGCTGCAAAATTCAAAGTAAGTCACCTCGTAGAGAAGTGGAATGTGGTTTGGGGAAATAAATCAGTAGAACTCAGACCCATACTCACACTTTAAGTCATCAGAGTGTTAGAATAGTATATAAGAAAATATTAAACTTGAAGAAAGCAACTTTTTTTTGCTCTGAATCCTTTTCTATTTGACTTTTTAATTTTTCTTGTATCTTACTATACAGGAGAACTCCCATGAGACTTACACTGCTGTGCCTAAATATATATATTTCATTGGAATGACAGGTCTGGTGATAACAGATGACTATTTTTTGTAAAAATATATAAATTTTTGTGAATGAAACACACTGTTTTGTGAATATAAATACAAGGCACTTGCAGGACACTGAGCTCCAGAAATAGATGTTTAGTGGTGGAGGAGAAAGGCACTTGTCCCAGTACTTAGCTAAGGTATGAAAGAGCCCTCGAAATGCAACACATTATGTGAGTACTGAGTCACTGTCTTTGTTCAAAAACAGTTGTGTTTAACCAATTTTCATGCTTGGAGTTTGTAACAGAAATTGTGTTATGGAATTCATTAGCAGAGCAATTTGAATAAATTATACTGGATGGTTACAATTAAAGTGCAGCTACTCAAGGAGGTCCAGTGTGAGCTGTAATTATTGTATGGCAGCAAAATCTGATAGATATGCTAATGTGTTAATATGGAACCGATTTATGCTGGAAAAAAATTAGTTCCAGTTTTGGCCACCAGGTGCAAATCTGGGGCTGTACAGCATCTCATTGATGTCTCCGATGCTTATACTGAACAAATTGTGTATGCACTGGTTGATAATAAAGTTAACATTACGTCTTTCTCACTTGTTTGACCTTTTCTGACAACATCCTGTTCCTAATCCGTTCATGTATAAATATTCCTTTATGTCTTTCTTGCATTCACAGCACCAGGTTTGCACCTGATGGCCAAGGTTGAAACTAATTTTTTCCTAGCATAAATTGGTTACACATTAAAATATCTACCAAGTTTCACAGACACATGATAACTGCAGCCTCCACTGGATTGTCATTGCTGGTAGCCCTTTCTGAATGCTTTGCACCAGATTATTGATAAATATAATAAACATAAGGGGATCAAGTGTGAAACTTTGAAGAATGCCTTGTTTTGCAACTTCTTTCTTTCACTCTATGCTTTCAACTTTTTCTTAAGTGACTACAACTCTCTGTACACTGTCTGAGAGACATGATCTAAACCAATCATTGCATTTTTCCCTAGGTACATATTGCAGCAGTCCATGAGTAATGCATAGTCGACAAGATCAAAGTCCTTTGTGAGCTCAAGGAATATGCCTATGGTACGATTTCTATTACTGAGTGCACCACTAACCTCATTTAGAAATTAACATAGGGCCTGATTTATTGACCTCTGTTTACAAAAGCCAAACTTGTAAGGATTCAATGAACAGTTACTTTCTAAAAAAACCTTAGATATATGTGATAGGATAGAGAAGGTTCTTTAGTTATTAACATCACTACTTTCTTCTTTTTTAAAGTGAAGAACCACTTTTGCTGATTTGAAAATTTTAGAGTCTGGCCTGATAGCAAGGAGCAGTTTATTACAAGATATTTCCAGAAAATAAATGCCATTTAGTAACAAAAACGAATACAAATAAGGAAAAACTATTTATTGGAAAAAATTACAAATCTTAAACTACCTTTCTATGTAGCTCCCACCATTTTGCAAGCACCTGTCATAGTGTAGCACAAGCTTTTGTGTGCATTCCTCATAACAGAAATGAGTGCCCTCTGCTGTATCATGGCTTTGTTTATAACGTGCACAGTGGCACGTGCATGGCATCATCATATACTAAGCTATTCATACATCATATAGAGGAATCCTTCCCAACCACCCAGAATCCAAAACATCTCATCTGGTTCTGATCCACAGATGACATCTTCATGATCTTGACAAAGGGTGAGGACACCCTATTCACAGATCTCGCACAGCTTATCAACCCAGTTACCTAACATCTGTCACATATCCACTGTCCAGCCACAAAGCAGCATCACTTGAATTACTCAGTATCACACATGACTAGAACAACTGAATCACATTCTCCACCAGGCTTTCAACTACCTCTCATTATGCTCTGAAACAAGAAATATTCCCCCCACTAATCTGATCTTGCCCACTCCCCCCACAGTGGTATTCCACTATCCATCCAACAAACACAATATCCTTGTATGTCCCTATTCCACCCCTCCTCCCCAACACTTCCCCTATCTCCCCCCCCCCTCCCCCACAAGCACACAACCACTGACCCCATGGCTCACATCTCAGCAACAGACGTAGATGCAATACTTATCCCATACATTCTTCCACTATCATCTACTTCTAGTTATGCCACAGGTTTCCCTAACTCCATAAAGGCAGGCTACCTGTGAAAGCAGCCACATAATCTACCAACCTCATTGCAACCACTGGGCTGCACTCTACATGAGCATGTCAACTAACAAGTCGTCTGTCTGCAAGAACGGCCACTAACAAACTATGGCTAAGAGACAGCTGGACCACCCAGCTGCAACAAGATGTGATTGTTTTATTTTAAGTAGAAGCTTTTTTATTGCACTATTAATTATTTACTCATAGTATTGGTATTTTGCATCATCAGGTGTACCTGTGAAGATGTTATAATAGGTACAGTATTGTTTCTTAAACCTATGTTACTCTTGTCTACATATAGCACCTTATGCTTACCTCTTAACTGGCATGATGTGGTCCATGTGGTATATTGGAGCATAAATGTTGGTTGTCTTTTTGTTATGATATGATCATATTATTTAAACGTTTACTTTTTATTTTTGTGACCTTGTAACATTATTTTTGACAGCTTTGCCTTGAGCAATGATATATGTCTACAGTGCAATTTTTGATTAATGGAAAGTCAGTGATTATGTTTAATTTTTCAGAGACAAAATTTTTTGGTTTTTATGTAAATAATAAGTGCTCCATTGTTTTGTGTTATCATGATAATTTACCCCTTTTCTTTTATAATGTCAGTAAAATTTTCAAGACATTATTTATGTTTGAAATCTGTTTGTTAGTTGAGGATGTCTTCTGGTTATTTTTCTGGGTGTGTAAGTTTTATAACGATTATGGAAATTTTTGGATGGTGCAATAAGTACAATGGGAAAAGTCAAGACTCTCGCTGTGGTCACAAGAGTGAGAGTGTGGGTGATTGTGTGTGTGAATGTTTATACTATTGTTGAAAAAAGAGCTAGTGCTCAAAAGCTACTGTGAATGCTGTTCTCTGTTATGTGTTACTGTGCTCCATGCATTGATCTGCTTTACATGTATGTGAGTTTTATTTTGTGTACATCTGGTGTAGGGCTTAGTCTTATAACTGAACAAATCTAGCAGTATTTTTCACTGTACTTGTCTGTCACTCAGTGCCTTCTGTATGTTGTGAATAACCATCTACCCTTTTCACATTGGCAGATTAAGTTTAAGAAGGTAATCAGGTATGCCATCAAAACAACATGAGTATTAGCTTTATTTTTGGATTACAATACTGCAGATTTCCCCTGGTGTAACTGGGTTAAGAAACACTCTTTAAGGTAATAACTCTAGGTCTGAAGAGGGAGAGAGCACAGAAGCACCTATTAGAGAAGAAAGCTTGTTACCAAAATTTATGAAGTAGTTATTGACTATTTCATATATTTCTTTCAGGTGAGAGGTAGCACTGTCTTTGTTTTTAATGTATGTTATTGAGTGACCCTGGCTTTATCTTACCAGTTGTCTCATTGATAACTTCCCATACATCTTTTGATTTATTCTTCAAGTTGATTATAAATTTCTGGTTGTACAGTTTCTTGGCTTGGTGAATAACTTCATTGAAAATATTATAAAGTCTGAAGTAGTCATGAAATAACTTGTTGTCTCTGGTTCTGCTGTATGCAAACAGTTATATTTAATTACTGTAAGACATTTGTATTCCTAAAGTTAACAATTGTTACTAGATTTTTCCATTGGTGACTGAAAATGCTACATCATAACACTACTGCAGAGTACCCATCAGTTCATCTACCTTACTGCCAACATCATAGGTACCTTCTACATCCATCCAGTCAGATTTATGGAGCAAATGTGTGGAAGTTTCTATATAATTTTTTTTTCCCAACAATGTGCACCTGTACACATGTTACAATATTTCTGTTTGCTTATCTGTGTTTGGCACAGACATATTCAGTATCAAACAACTGCAGACAGTGACACATTGTTCGAGGACCCATTTGAATTAATAACTAACACAGATTAACTGAACATCTTTCTCATTAATAATGCTCTCAGATTGAGTATTTCTTCAGCATAATCTGAAAATTCTTATCAGTAAACCTGAACCAACTTACCAGTCGTATTGTCAATTGTAAAGTACTCATTTTCTGGTTCGATTGCATATGCAGCAATCTTTGAATCTACATCAGTTGCGGTATAAGTATCAACTATAGTTCCAGGAGGCTGTTCTTCCAGTATGTCAACAGTGTAACGAGGATCTTGAACAGTCCATGGTTTAGCAAATGTTGGAGGATAGTCATTCACATCAATGATGGTAATAACCAATATACCTGTAATTAAAGACAAAACTTGCTGAAAGCTTGCACAAGGATTTTGATGTCAGATAAAGGTCACAAGTAAAGCCCACTTAGCTGTAAGGTAACATGTGGCTATATATCATATTTCAACTTACATTAGCTTTGAAAAACAAAGTTTTTAACAGTAATTAGATCATACAGCTCTTTCAGCACTTTAAAAATGTGTACAAGCAAATGAAACACTTCACACAAATTCACAAACTGCAACCTGGCAGTTCTCATGGGCACTTCTTCCAAAATAATGGATTTTATAACTTTTGGGAAGACAGTAATTGCAGTATGTTAGAGCATAAATCTAAATTACAGGAACATTTAACTACAACATAATACAACTTTTTCATGATTCCAGCAGTGCTTATTAACTGTTTGATTTCATAATACAGAAACAATGACTGTGGAGAAAGTGTCTGATTCTGGATCCGGTTTACAGATTGACAGTTTCTGGAAGAATTAAAAGCACCTACAATTAGCATATAATTCTCTTACATGATACTGGTCAGAGGTATAAATATTAGTACACTAACAGACAGTTTCCGTATGAATTTCTGAGGTTTGATCAAAATTTATAACATGAAGTAAACAGCCCAACCAGGTATTGAAGTCTTAATGCTAGTACATGGAAACAGCATACCAAATTTTAAATAGAAACAGAACTGAAAACTGCGGTAAAAAATAAATTACACCATGTATTATCATGCAAGGGAAGAACTTCAAATATCTGTAACATTATCCAAATAAACAAATTACAGCTAACTATGATACTGAGAAAAGAGAACATACACACAACAAAAAAAGTTTTGCATCACCCCGGTTTCCAGAACTCTTGAAGATAGACATTGACTGTGGATATTGTATCACACACACAGTCCCTTTGATTGTTCAGAGATGTCACTAAACCTGCCCAAAGAAGTAAACAACCATGCATGAGCAGCGCCTATTAGATGGATGGGATCCAACAGCCGATCAGTTCCAGTCATTCCGCAAAGAAGGAGGTACACGGCTCGTGTTGTCTGTAGTTCAACCATGCCTAGACAGTCAATACAGTGGTTCAATTGTGTCTGCATTGTTACTTTGTCCAGGAAGGGCTCTCAACAAGGGAAGTGTCCAGGCGTCTTGGAGTGAACCATAGCAATGTTGTTTGGACATAGAAGAGCTACAGAGAGACAGGAACTGTCAATGATATGCTTCGCTTAGGCTGCCCAAAGGCCACTATTGCAGTGGATAACTGCTACCTACAGATTATGGCTTGGAAGAACCCTGACAGCAATGTCACCAAGTTGAAAAAATGTGCAAATGTGTGTGAATTACTAATGGACCAAACTGCTGAGGTCATTGGTCCCTAAACTTAAACACCACTTAAACTAACTTATACTAAGAACAACACACACACCCATCATGCACATCTTGTGAATGACTTCCTTCAGGATAACGACATCGCTCAACTAGAGTAGCCAACATGTTCTCCAGGCATGAACCCTATCAAACATGCCTGGGATGGACTGAAAAGAGCTGTTTATGGACAACGTGACCCACCAACCACTTTGAGGGATCTACGCCGAATCGACGTTGAAGAGTGGGACAATCTGGACCAACAGTGCCTTGATGAACTTGTGGATAGTATTCAACAACAAATACAGGCATGCATCAATGCAAGAGGACATGTCTGGCCCACCACCTCTGAAGGTCTCGCTGTATGGTGGTGCAACATGCAATGTGTGGTTTTCATGAGCAATAAAAAGGGCGGAAATGATGTTTATGTTGATCTCTACTCCAATTTTCTGTACAGGTTCCGGAACTGAGGTGATGCAAAAGTTTCTTTGATGTGTGTACATTACACTCATATGAAAACTTAACTACAGCTTTTTTCCAAAAGGACATTGCTACTTCAAATAATATTTCTAGGACTTTACTGTCAAGCACAAAAGAAACTATAAAAGATCCACATGAGGCAGAAAACGGAAATATAATACTGAAGAAAAGGAATGCAGAGATCCACAAGAAGTCAGTATTATTTGCAACCAACACTATGTGGAGGCAGTTGACAAACTCATAAATTATAATAATTCAAAATATAACATTCTGAATGTAAGAATGTGGAATACTTGTGTTTATGGTTGTCTTTTTATGTTGGGTGTAGATGTTCAGCTGTATTATCTTGAACAAACTCCACCACTTCTGTATAAGGTCTTTCAGCAAAACTCAGTAAATCAAACCCACTTAAGACAGTTTTAAACCCAAATTTCTGGTTGCTGAAGTTCATGTCATCAGATAAAGCTACTATCTATTTTTCTGTTTCCTGTGACACTGTTGTAAGTGGCATACACTATTGCACTTACTAATGTTACATTGTAGCTGAATTTGCTGGGACTTGCCCTGTAATGTGTAGGAACTAAATTTCTATACTGGGATTCTACCAATGAATCGAAGTCTGCCACCTGCTTTACCTGTGGCTGAGTCTATGTGACTGTTCCATTTCATATCCCTACAAACTGTTACACCTAGGGGTTTTTATGAGTAGACTGATTCCAACTATGACTCACTGACATTGTAGTCATAGAGTACATTTTTCCATTTTGTGAAGTGCACTGTTCTACATTTCTGAACATTTAAAGCAAACTGCCAATCTTTGCACCATTTTGAAATCTTATTAGTCTCTGAATATTTGTGGAGCTTTTTTTAGACAGTGCTTTGTTATAGCTAAACAAATCACATGCAAAAAGCCAGAGGTTGCCTACAAGGTCATTAACATACAATGCGAACCGAAAGAGTCCCAAAACACTTCCCTGAGGGACAATCAAAGTTACTTCTACATCTGTTGATGACTCTCTATCCAAGATAGCATGCTACATCCCTCTTACTAAGAAATCCTCAAAACACTCACAAATTTTGATTGACACCACTTATTATTGCACTTTTGATAATACACATAGGTGTAGTATTGAGTCAAATGTATTTTGGAAATTGGTAAATACTATATTTACTTGAGTGTCCTGATCCTTGGCTATCAGGATATCATGTGGGAAAAGTGTGAGTTTGGTTACACATGACTGATGTTTTCAGAAACTATGCTGGATGGCATGGAGGAGGTAATTCTGTTCACGATATCTCATTACGTTTGAGTTCAGAATATGTTCTAAGATTTTACAATGAATGTACATTGAGGATACTGGATGGCAGTTCTGTGAATCACTTCTGCTACCCTTCTTGTAGACAGGTGTGACATGTGCTTTTTTCCAGCTACAGGGCACAATTTTCCTATTCAAGGTATTTACAGTGGATGGTTGAAAGAGGAGCTACTCAGCTGAAAATTTGGTATATAGTTCTTCATATTTCAGTAAGTGTTCAAAAATACATCTTAGCTTTTAAACTTCAGATGAAACTGAAGATAGAATACCAAGAAGCATTCATTGTGTCAACACTTTGGAAAAGCCTTAATCTATACACAGTGCTTTCATAAAATGTGTTACATGTAGATCCTACCTTTGCCTTGCTGGAGTGATGGAGCTGTTACATCAGTGACAACAACAGTTAGTCTAACCACAGATGCAATATCTCGCATAAGTGTTTTGGCAACCGACACTTCACCTGTTTCTCGGTCAACGGCAAAGAAGGACTGAAATGTGAAAGCTTTGTAAATACACAAAAACAGAAACTTTTTATATCTTATAATAAGGCAGTATCTGAAATTAACTGAAAATATCTTTCCATGGAAAACATCAAAACAGAATCAGATGGTGAAGCATTATTTTGTTGAAGTATAGCAATGGTTCAATGAAATAAATTATAGTTGTTATTACTTTTGTTACTTCATCATAAAATGCAACGATTTTGATTCTGAGCATGTTATGTAAGCACTTGTGTTCTGCACTGTCATAGCAATGTAGTATTTGGGAAAATACACTCAACCAGATTACAATGTACTCTGAAGACTGTATTCTATATGCTACTGAAACAGGGGGGCTGACTGATATATAGAGTACCTCAGCGAGCTATTTATCTTGAATACACTGGTGACCAAAATTAAAGAGACAAACAGAAATTTTGCAAGGTTGCATTTATTTTGCCACAAAACAGTATAAATGGGAGATGGTAAAGTAGAAACAATGTAAAGAATACAGAATGTAAACATTAGCAACATGCATAACAGTAGACAAAAATGTTCTTCATTTTTTCTAACTTAACAGATTTACACACACATTCTGACAACTGGTTAAACTGCTCAGAAGGGGGTGTGGCCACCTCTGGCAGAAATCAGGTCTGACAACGACAGGGCATACAGTGAATGATGTCATCAACCTCATGTTGAGGCAATAACACCCATTCTTCTTGCAGAGCTGCTCGGAAGTGTTGGAGAGTGGTTGGTGGATGCTGACAGGATGCAACTTGTCTCCCTAGTGCTTTCCTGACATCTCTATTGGATCAAATCTGGAGAGCAAGCAGGTCACGTCTTGCGTGCAATATCTTCCATTTCCAAGAAAACACTGATCACCTGTGCTCTATGAAGTAGAGCATAATCGTTCATCAATATGAAGTCTGGGCCTACAGCACCTTGCAACAACTGCACAAGAGGTCCCAAGATCTCCTCACAATACCTGACAGCAGTTAAGTCTTGTCGATTCACCCATGCAATTTCATGAAGAGTTGTCATCATAATCCCTGCCCACACCATTAGTGACTCTCTTTGGTATTGGCCTCTTTTCACAAGGTGCTAAAATCATGTTCCACATTCCCTCCAGATGTGAATCCATCAAGAATCACTCTCCAGACCAAATTGAGACTCGTCTGTGAAAAGAACATTGGCCCACAGTTCGACCGTATAGGTGGCATGTTGACGACTCCACTCTAGACGTTCCCTTCTGTGGTGATGCATTAGAGGTACACATGCAGCAGGTCTCTGACAATAGAGGCCTCTCTGATGAAGTATTCTGTACACTGTTTACCTTGATTCAATGTGGCCAGTAGATGCTGTGAGGTCAAATGCCACGTGCCATGAGTACTAAGGCAGTACTGTTGTGCCCTTACAGCCAAATAACAGTCTTCTCTTTCTTATGTTACATGTGGTCAACCCAGTGCTAGTCTTTGGAATTCAGTTTCGGTCTCTGTAAACTGTCGCCACATCCAAGAAACGACAGAATGATTCCCATTAAGCCATCAGACCACATCAGTTTGTGAATGCCCTGTTTCCATTCTTCCTATGGCCCTCCACCACAGAGAGTCTGTAGGTGTCTTCTCTGTGTCATACCACACTGACTATGACTGTGTACACAGCAGTGGATGTGGGACTATTCGGCGAATACTAGCCCGTTTGGTAGGTGGCATGACATCACCGCTGGCGTGGTTGTCCGTTGACCAGAATGCCATCTTCCGTGCAGAACACGATCAAATGGGCATCTGTTAACTGTTTGTATGACTGTAAAGTGAATTAGACACAGGGCAGGGAAATAACAGTTTGCTGCTTTAATTTTGGACACCAGCGTATTTCCTGAACCATTTATGATATCATAATTCTGTTGTCATACATTTTAATTTTGAAAAAGTGCTCAATAAATGATGTACATTCTCTTTGCATGGGTATATTAATTATGGAGGTATCAGTATAAACTTTACTTTTTCAAAAGGCAATATACTAATTTTTGCTGCCAGTATTTTAGTTCTAAAATATGCAAATTCAACAGTGTTTTACTTTCCAAAATCTGATTAGAAGTTTACAAGAAATTACAATATTTAGAACTAGTGATTTATCTTTTTTGAACATGAATCAATCATTGTAATAAGGAACTGTTGTGTCAGGTTGATAAAGTGCTACAGCTTGATGCAACTAAGAGAGTTTACTTACAAAACTGGAATAGTGGAGAAAAGTGTAACTTGAAATGGACACCCGGCTACATGTGACAGGACTGACACACAAACTAGAAAGTGAGGTATGTGGTATCTAAGAATGATTACCCAGTTAAGCATTGTAACAATTCTGCTCTTGTTTCTGCCAGGGTCTTGAAAGAAAGGTGCACTTAAAGAACTTAATGGATTTGGAAAACAGAGGATTGAGGTATAAAGACTATTAACATAACTTCAAATCATGAATTTAATGTCAAGATAAACACTTCCATTGCAATATTTCATCAGCAACAGCAACAAAAAGAAAGTTACAGGATAATGTGCTCTTAAACACACACTCAAAATTCTGTTTATGTCAACAAATGTTATAAATGCCCACTGTCTACTGCAATATATGCTGGCATTCACTGATGCAAGGATTTACTCCACATTCCACAATACAGTGCAAGGCAGAGGGTACCTTGTCCCACTGCATGTCATTCTCTTTCCTGTTTGCCTCACGGATGGAGTGAGGGAAAAATGACTATCTATATGCCTGCACACAAGCCCTGACTTCTCATATCTTGCTGTTGCAGTCCCTACGCAAAATGTACTTTGACAGCAATAGAATAATTCTGCAGTCAGCCATTACTACTGGTTCTCTAAATTTTCTCAATATTGTTTCTCAACAATAATGTTATCTTCCCTCCAGGGATTCCCATTTGAGTTCACAAAGCATCTGTGTAACACCTGCATGTTGATCAGACCTACTGGTAACAAATCTAGCTGTAAGCCTCTGAATTACTTTGACATCTTCCTTTAACCTGATCTAGGGGGGATCTCTAACACTCAAGCATTACTCAAAATGGGTCACAGTAGTGTTCCATATGCAGTCCCCTTTATAGATGATCTATACTTCCCCACAATTCTCCCAATAAACCGAAGTTGACCATTTGCCTTCCCTACTACTGAACTTAAGTGCTCATTCCATCCCACATAGCTTTGCAATGTTATAGCTAGATATTTAATCAATATGACGGTGTCAAGCTGCACACTATCCTGGACAGAGCGAAGAACAATGCCATGATGCACATGAGTGAGTAACTATCGTCCTTGCTTGCAATGAGATCACATTGTCAGAAATTGCTTCAGTGCACACATAGCGATATTGCTGTGACAATAATGCAGCAGAGTTAGATTGGAAGACAACCATTATGGATGCAGGCAGAAGAAAGCAGGCAGTGTTTGTTTATTTCATTTGTAAATACATTGAAAAACACAACAGAGGGTTTTGGACTCACGCAATGGTTAGTTCATGAAGCACTTGCAGTTCAACTACTGGAGTTCTCTGTTGCCTTGAATTGCAAGCACATGAGAATAGGTAAACCAAGATTCAGTGATTCTCAGTTACTCAACAGCAAGAAATTACATTCTGTAGTTCTATTGGTGCTGACAGATGCAAACTATCTGTTCAACTATGTGGCAGTTGGATTTTGTGGTAGACAATCTGATAGCACTACCTTCGAAAACACTAAGCTGTATGAAATGCTAGAGAGTGGCCAGGCAAGCCTAACAGGACAGTCTCCACAAGGAACTATAAAACCTACTGTGCCCTTTACTTTATTGGGGGATGGATAATTTTATCTGTCTAATTTTGTCACGTGCTGTACACCAGAACTTTTCATGCCTACCAGAAATATATCTTTACCTACTGTTCTAAGTCGTGCTTGGAGATAGGTGGAGTTTGCATTGGGAATTCTAATGAATAAATGGAGAATTTCACAGACATATCATATCAGTGTTAAGCTGTACTTTATTGGTAGCATTGTGAAACGTTGCTATGTCCTTCACAACTACTGCCATTCCAGAGATGGATTTTAGCATGAAATCACTTGAAGTATACAGGGGCTATGTGAACAGGACAATAAAATCCCATCAAACCAAGGAGCCCACACAGCTAGCCATGCGGTCTAATGTGCTGCTTTGTGAGTGGGAAGGTGTGCCAGTCCCCGGCACGAATCCGCCCGATGGATTAGTGTCGAGGTCTGGTGTGACAGCCAGCCTGTGAATGGTTTTTAAGGCAGTTTTCCATCTGCCTCAGTGAATGTGGGCTGGTTCCCCTTATTCTGCCTCAGTTACACTATGTCAGTAATTGCTGCGCATGTACACCATAATTACTCTACCACGCAAACATGTGGGTTACACTCGCCTGGTATGAGAGAAGGGGGCCAAACTGCACAATAACCCTGGGTTCAGTGTGGGGCTGTGGTGAGGTGGATGGACTGCTGTGGACTGTTGTGAGGTTGTGAACCACTGAGGGCTAGGGGGGGAATGAAGCCTCTCCGTCGTTTCTGGGTCTCCGGTTCAATGCACAATACACAAAAACCAAGGGGAAAGTTCACTTAACAACAGAAGAAATGTTTTCACCGATTATGTTACAGACAGTGATGAAAAAGAACCATGACAACACAAATGTACCTAAATATGGTTGGTAACAATCATAGTGAACACTGAAATAATGTAGTGCTGAACATGTACTGCTGAACATGAAAGACTGTTTAATTTACATCACCATTGAAATGTGCATAATTATGTATTTTGTGGCCTTAAATACAATAAATCATTGAGTACACTGAACCGGCTAACAGATTTTATTTTAAAATGTTCTTATTAACTGAAAATTTGTTCACTTAAATGAAAGGGCACTCATGAGGGAGCAGGGAATTTGCTGTTTAGTGCTATTTAAAGTTCTGAATGGCTACATTTGAGCAAAAAAGCCACTACTAGAACACAAAAGGAAAATAGTTTAACAGTGATACTTTGGTATATCATTATTCTCCTGATCCAATTTTGCAGCTAAACCCTCACGAAACTATACACACACCTGAAATGAAGTGGCTCTCTTATTGATTCAAACTACAGTACTTCTTGTGAGATGCATTCCATATTCCTGGGTATTTTTGCACTTCTTTAATGAACAATTCTACGTCAGTGCCAGCAGTATCCATGGCAGACTGATGACAGGTGTTGCTAGCATTACAATCAAGTGTGCACTGCCCTATTCACCAACAGTCACTGCTGTTTTGTGGTGATTGGCGAAGCTGCCGCAATGCTGCAGCATGTGCAGCTCCATTATTGCACATACTCTGCTAAATGTGCAAGGAATAATGCTGTGTGCTCATGATAATAAATCGCTCTTGTGCATCAAGCCTTAAACCTCTTGAGTCATCAAAATTTGTGCATAGATTCCATCTTAGACCATTCTCCGCAGAAAGATTCCAGTGGCATCAAATACAGTAAACATTCAGGTCAACTGATCATGTCTTCCTGTTCATCCAGTTAACAAAAATAAGTTGTGTGAGTGATTTCCTAGCCACAAGAGAGTAGTGAGCCATAAACCCATCATGTTAGTACCACACATATCTGCATACTTCAAATGGTACTTCCTTTAGGAGTGTTGAAAAAAACCATTAAGAAATTTTGCATATCTTTCACATATTAAGGCATATCCAAAATAAAATACCACTCACAAGGTCTACAATTATTGCCCACTGACCTTTTACACTTCATTGCCTCTGATGTTCAACCTGCATCACCCCGCATGGACTCCCAGTGTCCCAATAATGCATCTGGCAGAACATCAATTTTGTTTGCTCTGCTCATTGCAGGCTTGTTACTTAACCTTGCACAGTAATCCACTACCCTTATATAACAATTTTTTGCACATTTGCTGAACTGTCATTCTTGTTGGACACTGTCTGCTGGAATACACTTGTGCATACAGCTCGTCAGTGGTCATGGGAGTGCATGTTTGTGTGTCTGTTGATTGTATGTGTGAGTGTGTGTATTTTTGATAAAAAAAGAGCAAGAACCTCAAAAGCTATTGTGAATGCTGTTTCCCATTACAGGTTTCTGTGCTCCATGCCCTGGTCTGCAATAGGTGAGTGTTGCCATTCCCTTATTTTATGTACAACTCACTTGCTCTCTTCACATTCCTTCTGCATTCTCTGTAAAGTAGTAGCATGCCTATTTTCTCTTGGTCTGTGAAAGGCATTTATTTTTTCAAACTAATGAACACTTGGTACACATGAATGACATAGACAGAATGAAAGCTAGATTTCCCTTGTGCCCATTTTAAACCAGTATTGCAGCAGTGCAACACTGTTTCCTCCTTATCTGTTGTGACATATTTCCTTATAAGGGTATGAAATCATAAACTTCTGTGTAAGACAGCAATTGGTTTCAGTTCAAAATAAATAAATCCTGTGTTCTAAATATTGTAATTTCTCTGAAACTTGTAGCTGGATTTTGAAGAGTGACATGCCATTGAATTAATCTCTTTCCAAACTTTGCTATTAGCTTTTCAAACTCTGCAATTAGCTGCAGAAATTACTACAGGTCAATTTGAAAAAACAAAACAGAATTGATACTGACCTCTCTGTAATTAATAAAGCTGTGAAAATAGGCTATATATTGTGGAAAATGACATAGTAAAGAAACCTGCAAAGTGATTTTTGTATGCTTTGAGTCAGAGATCACCTATATGTTGTTTGCTGTATGGAGCAGTTAATTACTCTTTGGTTGTTTCTAACTTATAGCTGTAATATTTTTCAGAGAGAATAAAATGTTACTTTAGAGCAGTAGTGTGATTGCTTAACTCACAATATTAAGCATCATGCACAAGAGTTACAAATTGGTGACCCCACAATAATAACAACAATAATAATAATAATAATAATAATAATAAAGCAAGCCAGTATGAGCAGAACAAACTGTACAAAGTAGTACAAAGTCATTGTATTGTAGTGTCTGCTACAAAGTTTGTGTCAACTGGTGTGGTTATTGTGTTCAGTGATGTAGCGTTGTGTGTGTGCATGGTCTGTGTTAACAAAAGAGTCACAGCTGTCAAACAGCTTCTGTTCCACCTGTCGCGGGTGCTGTGTTTCATAATATGTTTCATATTCTTTGTACGGCTGGTTCCTTGACATTTGGATTTTTATATAATTTTGTTCATTCCATGTTTTTATGTTTTCTCCAGTCTCTCAGGGAGACAGTGTCAATGACCGTTTCTCTGTTTCCCCTTTTCCTGAGTTATATACACAATCAGAACTTTCATCTGTGATTTAAACATTTGGATTCTTACCCAGTTTAGGGAGTAGCCACACCTGTTCAGCCGACTTCTTCTGTGAAACCTCCAAACTCAGTTTGTTCATGGCAAGCAAACATTAGTTAGCTCAAATCATGCTAATCCCAACAAGTGGTGACCCTGATGTGATCTGAACTGAAGAAAAAGGTTGAGCAACTACCATGGAACTTAAATATAATGTAAGATATGGATGAGGTAACAGTGTCTACACTAGCAGTCCGTTTACCTCCGTTCTGGTCGAACAACCCGATCTTAGGGTTTGCTCAAGTTGAAGCCAATTTTAGTCACATAGGCATTATGGTTGACTCTACAAAATTCACCCTCATCATGAGCCAACTTGAACACTGCTATGCTGCAGAGGTACAAGACATGATCATTTAACAGACACTGTATCAGACTTGAGCATCTTGCCAACAACTACAGTCCACCGCTGCAGACCACCGCTGCATTCTATTTATTATTATACAGGACTTAACTGTCACTGACGTTATGGAACCAACAATAGGAGCTGATCTTCTGTCACATTACCATCTTTTACCGGATGCAACCAATGCAGTGTTACTGGACTGATTGCAGTGGGTTTTCATTGTGATCCATAGTTGTATAATGCCAAGCTAATACAGTCGTGTGACAAGGAGTACGCTGCATCGTTCAAGTAATATCAAACCTTGACCAGGTCACCAGGTGCCCTTACAAACATGGCACGTGACATGGTACAGCATATAGAAATCACAGATAGCCCACTGGTGTCTTTTACACCCAGAAGACTGGCACCTGATCATTTGGCCATCTCTAAAGCAGAATTCAATGCAATGATTAGGCAAGGCATAAACCAGCCATCAAGTAGTCCATGGTTGTCTGATTGTGCATTGTTCTGAAGAAAGGAAGAGCCTTTAGCCTGTGCAGTGACTACCACACACTCAACGCAAGAACTGTGCCTGATTGATACCCTGTGCCTTTGTTGTGCAACTATAATTATATGTTGCAGGGCGCAAGAATGTTCAGAGTTTTGGACTGCGCCAAGCCATATATGCAGATACCTGTGGCTGGAGAGGACATTCCTAAGTCAGCAATAATCACTCCATTTGGACTCTTTGAGAACAAATTTATGATGTTTTGGCTACATAACACAGCACCACTGAACACAATAACCATGCCGGTTGGCACAAACTTCATAGCAGACGCTATAGTATCGAGACACAAATCGAAGGCAAGTGGAAATACAACTGATGTAGATGCAAGAGGAGTTACAGAAGCAAATGGAAGAGCTACTAGTGAAAATAAATATGCAGAATAATAAAGAGTAAGTTCCACAATTAATGGGAGAAAACAGGTATCCAATGAGTACTAGGTTTGATGACACAGTAACAGTCAAGCCATGGATGAAGGTATAAGTTCCATAGTTCTTATCAGAAAAAGTGGAGTGATGGTCTGCCATGCTAGATCTGCAGTTTGTGCAGGATGACATGACTAATGAGAGCATGAAATTTGCAGTGACAGCCAACAGTCTTGATGGTAGAAAAGCAAGTATAGCATCAGATGTTATACTGAGACTGCCACCAGACCAACAGTATTACCATCTGAGAAAAACACTGATCAGCCAGCTGTGCAAGCGAGTGTAACAACGACTACAGTTAATCACACATCGTTAACAGATGAGGAACAGAAAACCTTTGGAAACCTGGCACAACTTACATGGCGCTGTCAGATGTAATGTTGTGGTAGGTACCAGTAGCAGTAAGATTGGCTGTGGTCACATATTAAGAAACAGACATAACTTCATTGACTGCAATAGCTGAAAGAGCATACCTAGCACAGAACTGAGTTACCACACCGAGTATGATGAAAGTGACTAAGGAAAGCGACAACCAAGAGACCACACCAATATGAAATCATCGTGAACAGATGGGGAACAGAAAACCTTTGGAAATGTGGCACAACTTACATGGTACGGATGGCACAGCTACCAGTAGCAGTAAGAGTGGCTGTGGTCACATATTAAGAAACAGATATAACTTCATTGACTGCAATAGCTGAAAGAGCATACCTAGCACAAGACTGAGTTACCACATCGAGTATGATGAAAGCGACTAAGGAAGACGACAACACTGATATGAAAATAACATTACACAGACTTCACTAAGCAAATAGACAGTCTGAAAAAGCAGGTAGATTTACTGCAAAAGGAGATAACAGTGTTGATGTGAAATAAGAGGAGTATGACCAAATGAGACACTAACAACAGAGATAAACCATTTCAGTGAAAGCAACAAAAGCAAGTTCGTTGGTACCAATGACATTTCGGTGAATGATACCAATGTTTTGGTGAACAAACCACAAGATATACATCCACATTTTATCCACCCAACTAGAGTCAGTGGCCAGCAATAGGCACAGCAGCTCACAGAAGACAACAGAAACACAACAAAAGAACCAAGGACATTGCAGCCACCCTGTGAGTAAGTAATCAATACAACTTCCTAAAGCGGTCATGTAGTTGTATGGGAGGCATCATTGGAGATACAGCAAGAGGACCACAGTAGTGAGAGTTGATTTAAAAGTGAAACACATAACACGGTCACCTCATTAAGACTGTATAAGTCCAACCGATATTGCAATAGCCAAAACGTTAGCAACTGACTTTTTTGATCCGGCATGAAAAAGGATAACATGTAGAGGGCCTGCAGAAATTATTGCAAATTAAATGCACACACAATTCTTGATCAGTATCCAGTGTGGAATATTAAACATTTTGCCAATGAGCTAGTGGGGGCAAAATATTCAATCACAGATTGCAAAAAAAGGTTATAAACAAATACCCATAGTAGAAGAATATGTGACAAAGACCACAGTAACAACTCCATTTTAATTATTTGAATACTTACTAATGCCACACAGATATGGCAGGATATTATAGGTGAGTCCTAGGGGGTTATACTGCTGTTTCATGTATTACAATGACATTTTGGTATTCTCTGGTAGGCCGCTGGTACCCGAGGAACATCTCAAGAAGATATTTGAATGGATTATCGAGTATGGCATAGTTGTCAACAAGGCAAGTTGTAATCTGCGACAGAAACACTTAACACTTCTCAACCGTGCAGTGTCAGTGGCTGGCATTCATCCTATAATAGACAAGTTTGATGTCATAAAGCACATAACTCAACCAACTAATTATCATCAGTTAATAAGATTTCTAGGTGTTGTAAAGTTCTACTGTTCAACAATACTAGAAGCAGCCAAGATGCAAGCAGCATTGACAGCAGCACTGGCAGGAAAATATACCTCAGGACGATGACTGCTGCCATGGATGATAGAGGTGCGATTGTCTTTCGACCAGTTTAAAACCAGCTTAGAAAAAACAGTTCTTTTAGCCCACCAATTTCATGAGGCACTACTAGCAATGGTGGTAGAAAAAAGCCAACAGGCAACTGGAGCCACACTCCATCAGTTGGTGCAAAAAAAAAAGGGGGGGGGGGGCAGCCAATACGGTTTTTCCTCTGCAAGCTCGCAGAAGCACAGGTCAGATGGAGCACATACGACCACAAGTTGCTAGCAATTTATGAAGTGATAAGAAATTTTTGACCATATGTGGAAGCAAAACCATTCACCGTATATATGAATCATAAACCAATAACTTTCATTTTTGGTAAAAACAAAGACAGCTCCTTGAGACAATACCAACAGCTGGAGTTCATCAGACAATTCACAACAGATTTGAGGCACATTAGAGGAGCTGAGAAAGCAGTGGCCTTCTTTTGCATGCATTGGAGCTATCACACGTAAGGTTGATTATGAGTAACTCATCAAAGCACAGGCCACTAAGGGACAATTGCAGGACCATTTAAAAAACAGCTCTAACAGACTGCAAAGATTAGATGAGATTAGATTAATTATTCATTCCATAGACCCATAAAAGAGGGAGTCCTCCTGGGTGTGGAACATGTCAGATAAACAAATTACAAAAATGTAATTAGAAAAACTTGAGTTTAATTAAGTTTCATTAATTTTAATGATCCTCAGTCAATAAACAGTTAAATTAGGTACATGAATTAAATTTAAACTTCTAATATTTACAGGTTTTATTCTTACATCTGCTTTCATTAAATCCATCATTCAGACATTTGCTAGTTTCTTGGCTATTACAACCAAGTATTGCCAAAAATTAAAGTAAATTATTCATTTCACTAATTAAACACATATGGCCAGGAGGCAGGGGGGTGAAGGTTCAACTTTGATGTGATATGTCTCAAGATTGACCCAAACCTTTCATACCCTGAGGGGTTGCACAAAAAGTTATTTGATAGTGTGCATAGCTTGGTGCACCCTGGAATGAACACAAGCATGAAAGTCATGACTGAGGGATTCACAAGATCCAGCATTAAGGACTTCCGTAGGTGGGTGATGGAGTACATATCATGCCAGCAATGCAAGGTGGGCAGACATGTGCATAAACAGGTCAGACAGTTTCCAGAGACAACAGACCAATTCTCACACATACATTAAGATACTGAAGGAACACTGCCCACCTCTGATGGGTATCACTACTTGCTGATTGCCATAGATAAGCATATTCAATGAGCAAAGTAGTACTGACTGCAGATATATCAGCAGAAATGATGACAAGGACGTTTTTATTGACATGGATAATGCAGTTTGGTTGCCTGCCACACAGTCTGACTCAGCCATGTTCCATGAGCTATCCAATCTGTTTGGATTTTGGCACCATCACACCACAAGCTACCATCCATTAGGTAATAGGATGGTGGAGTGGTGGCACAGAACATTAAAGACCACACTCATCTGCCATGAAAACAGAAGGACCTCTGTGCTGCTGCTAGTTTTGTCAGGCCTCTGAACTGCATGCAGAGCAGACGTTGGAGGTTCTATAGCAGAGATGGTATATGGAGAGACTTCACACCTGCCATCAGAGTTCTTTTCAGCATGCTGAGGAACAGAAAATGTAAATTTACCATATTTGCCTCAACAGGTGCAGAATCATGTTGCAAAGTTTGCTCAACTCCAGCATCACATTATGGAGATAACAACATTTTCATCCACAATGATTTGTAAACATGCTTGCACATTATGCCATGGACAAACGCAGTACACCTCCCTTTGCAACCAACATACATCAGGCTGTATGAAGTATTACAACAAGATGAGCATACTTTTTGCATACAGTGTAACAGCAAGCAGCAGATGGTGTCAACAGAACATGTGAAAGCAGTTTATATTCTCACATCAGATGATGCGGCAGTTCAAGAGGATCAGACAGAACTGGCACCCTGTACAGGGCACAGAAGGAGAGAAGCAAGCAGAGGAAACATAACTGCTGACCCTCCAGACAAGCCAACAGGCAACAACAGAGACTCCAATAATTCATAGCAGGGAAATGGGAGGTGTGCATTTCAAATACCTGCACATTCCAGGAGCCCCACTCTACTGCTAAAGGGCTGTGTGGGAATCAGCACAGAGAAAAAAAAACCTGTAAAGTGATTTTTGTACACTTTGGGTCAGAGACCACCGTTAATGTTGTTTGCTCGTTGGGATAATTAATTACTATTTGTTTGTTGCTAACTTACAGTTGTAAAGTTTTTGAGAGAGATTAAAATGTTACTGCAGAATAGTAGCATGATAGCTTTATTCATTATGTTAAGCATCAAGCAAGAGGGCTACAGTATCACTTAGTAAGGACTTTTTCACAATTAATTTGGGTAAATCAGAGTTATGATATCTTAAACAATACAGAAAATACCTGAAGTGGAAAGCTTAGATGAATCACCCTGTATTATACGCCATAATTTTAAAGATAGATGTTTAAAAAAATGGTGTAGGTAAATTGCTAAACATATTGTAAAAATGATACAGTGTGTGAAAGACGAACTCTGAAAGTATTTTTAATATTTAATTTAATTTAGAAATTGGGCAGACGGAAGAGCAAAACACCTTTCATATAAGAATAGACTCTAATAATTATATTACCTAAATATCATATTAAGTTATTGTTGAGCCAAATTGTATCCCTGTGTAACAACTTGTTTACATCTTTGTATTTTTGACTAGAGTGGTCCAATGAAGGCCATAAAATAAATAATCTAATCTAATAAGCTTAGAAGTCAATTGGAAAACTGCTGACAGGGACACCACTGACCACAGTTGCTGAAAATGGTGGTGAACCAGATAGAGAAAGCATCTGATGTGCCAGAATTTGCCCACTGCCAACTGGTAGTGAGGGTGCAAAAAGCTTTTGTAATGAGCGTGCAAAGAGTCTTCCATGGCATGTTTCACACGACACTGCCAGTTTACAACAGTGTAGTGATATGACGCAAGAAATCTGAGATGTTATGAATACCCACAAGGTCTACTTATTGAGTTAGAGCAGAACTGAATAGTCCTCAGTCAACAATGAAGAAAATTCTTCATGAACAATTGAGAATGTAGTCACACAAATTGTAGCTCCTGAAAGCCATAGGCCATGACAACAAATTGCACCACCTGCAGTTCTGCATGAACATGCAGGACCATCTTGAAAACGATAACTTTACAAGCAAGTTAATCTCCAGTGATTAAACCACTTTTCATCTTTCAGGAAATGTCAATCAATACAACACATGCATATTGAGGGCAGGGAATTCACATGCAGCTGTCAAACACATCTGGAATTCCAAGAAAGTTAACCTGTTCTATGCTGTGAGCAATGAGACAATCTACGGACCCTTTCTCTTCATTTACAGAAATGTCAATGGTATCTCTACATGCTGCAAATGTGACTCACGCCACAACTTGAATTGTTAGCTGGGATTTCATTTTTCAACAAGATGACACTCCTCCATATTTCCACAATTGTGTGCAAGATTACCTGAATGTTATATTGCCATTTTTTTATGTTGTTCTTGGCCATTTATCTGTACTGATTTCATGAACTGTTTTACGGGCTTTATGTATTTGTTATTTACTGTACCTCATTTATCTACATCATTGCTTCTTATTTAAAGCTGAATATCTGATTTTATAATTGTAAGAAATGAAACAGTTTTCATGGCTTGTTCAGTATCAGGAAGGAAATCAAGACACGTTTTTATGTAGGAAACTCCCTCAGAAACCCAATGAATATATAAATTCATCACATAGATAAGAACATTAAATCATTCAATGAAGTTTAAGACACAGCTTCGGATATGAAACAGTAATATATCAGCAGTAGATTAATAAATGTATAAAAGAGATATAAGATGCAACAACTGTAGAACATGACACATTTTGTAAGTTTAGTTATTGTAATACTGTTATTTCTGACATTTATAAAAATTTGATGGTTCCATGTAAGAAAATGCAAATAAAAATAAATAAATTCTCGGGATTCATATGTTATCTGTTGTGCATTTATGATAGGCAACTTTATTTTAATTTTTGGAACAATGGGTCATTATTTGGTCAGGGGAAAGGAAATAAGAATTTGGAAAAATTAGCAGAAAGCATTTTAAAGAAAGAAATAAGTCATTCAGATAATATCAGACATAATTCAGGAATTGTGAAGCATACTATTGAAATGGAATCAGAAAATCCTGGACTATGGAAGACAGCCGAGCAGAGGAGAAGAAAACTACAATATTACTTTCAGGATAGTTATGTGATTGAAAAGTTTATTGGAATAACTCAGTATTGGACAGTCACATAAAATTAACAATGAGGAAGAGGGGCTGTTACAAATGTCTTAGATTATTAATATGTTGAAAACTATGAAAAATACTAAAGAATTAGAATGAGTAAAACTTATGATGACTGAAAATTTTCTGTATATGTTGTTCTTATCTCCAGCTTTTAGACATTGCATGAAAGACATAACAGTTCCAAAGAGGGTGTGATTGCAAGTTTGGATGGCTTATTCCACATCTGCAACCACAATATGCAAAACACTTTGAAGCGTATGGCAGAGGGTACTTCCAACTGAATCATGTATTAGAGTTTCTTACGCTTCCATTTATGTGTGGACCATTGGAAGAATGACTGTTTATATGCCGCTGTGCATGCAACAGTTTGTCTAATCTCTTCTTTGTGATCGCGGTGGGAATGTTACATATGTGACTGCAGTATAATCCTCAACAGCAGTTCTTGAAACTTTGTAATTAGCTTCTGTGGGGTGGCTGCTGTTTGTTTTCAAGCATCTGCCAGCTGAGGATTTTTCAGCATTTTTGTGATGCTCTCTTGTGGGTCAAAAAAACCTGTGACCTATTTAGGACAGGTCTCACAAATGTATGCAATATTCTCGGATTTTTTTTAAAAAAAGAGCATATTTGGGCTATCAGTTGTACAATTGTGTTCATCCTCTACCAGTTTAAACTATTCCAGTCATGTTCACAGGAGAAAATCAGTATACTTTTTCCCGTGAAGATAATTGTAATAACCAAAACTGGTAAAGAATAAACACACAATTGTACATTTGATGGCACAAATATGCTTCCCCCCCCCCCCCCCCCCCAAAAAAAATATCTGACAGCTGTAGACAATCACTTATGAAAAGTTCTATTCTGGGATGAGTCACATAAGTTTCATTTCTCAGAATGTGTACCATCTCTCATATAGAAGTGGTCAGTATTGCTGAACATATATGACTCCTGTAATTCCAGCTGTTATCAGTCACAAGCCTAGCTGACCTGATTATGTAAGCCATAACTTTCTTTTACCTGTGGTGGTACTGACCATTAAATTTTGTTTCCTATCCCTGAGAAACATTCTGCCCAGAACATATCAGCATTCTTTAGCCAAATTCTTTATTGATGAAGTAGTAATTGTTTTAATCAGTGTGTATTTGAGAGACAAGGCAACTGTGTGTAGCAATAAAAATATTGTAACATCCTTATCTCTTGTTCAAAGTTCACACTTGGGCACCCCTCCTCTATGATACCTTGAAAGCATTATTCTGCTCCACTTGTTTCCCATTCCAATCGACAGCTGTAATTGGCTCTGCAATTTCAAAATTGAGTGCATCCGAGCTATTGACGTCTGGATCCCGAGCTTGTAATGTGTAAAATATAGTACCAGGAACTGCATCTTCTGAGATCTGAAATGACACAGTAATTGAAAAATTAATGCATAAATTGGAATGCAGGAGTCAAACATTAGTACTATGAGCTACATTAAGAATGTGGGGAAACCATGCTTAAAAGAGAATGGATTAAAACTGGCAACAACATGGAATTGTTAAAAGTCAAATCTCAAGATTTTTTTTACATATAATTTCCTTAGTCAAGAGCTACAAGATTAAAAGAAAAGAGGGAAATACAGCATAGATACAAAGATATCACAGGTACAAAAGGCAGGGCTATATCACCTTGGGTCCAAGTTAGCCTGGAATGATTATGAGAAGAGACTATTACACATCTAGGAGATAAAACTGTAAAAAAACCTGAGGTCCTGCCTTAATTTTTAAATTATTGTTTTTAGAATTGCTAGAGAAAAATCAGAAACAATGAAACCCATCACAGGGTACATTATAATCAGAAATGAACATAAACTTCTAGTAGATTTCCTGTAAAATTCTCTACATTATCCTCTTTCTTAAACCAATCTGTTTTTCATCTTTATATGTCATGGTTAAGGAATAGGAAATTCTGCATTTTCTTCTTGGAGATGAGTATGATTCATATCCAATTAAACAGTATTATGGCACATATGAAACTGCTTACACAAAACTTACCTCTGCCCTTTGTGTTGAAGGTTCAAAAAATGGATCTCTATCATTGCTATTTATGATACTGATGGTCAGAGTTGTGGTTCCTGTAAGTGCAGGTGTACCTAAAATATATGAAACAAAAATCAGTCATAGCTTCACACAAAAGAAAATCTGCAGCAGAGAAATGGAAAAAACTTCTATAAGATAGGTACTAATGCTGTATGACTTGTTTACGTACTTTTTCCTTAATAATTCTGAAAATTAAACAATTCTGTATTTATTGGAAGAATTGTTCAGTTATCTATGCCTAGAAGTCGAAATCCGTCATTCTCTAGATCTTGTTCTGGTGTTATGTAAGTGTCGAATTCTACGTCTATAAAGTCTGAATATTCATATCTTCAGTATCATACTAAGCCAGTATCAAGGCATACTGAAAGTCATAATAAACATTTTATTCCAGAATCAAGTGTACTGTAGATGAATTTACTCTAAGGCCTCAGTTCAAAAAATTCTGAAAAGTTCATAATTTCAAGCCAGTGGTGAGCTGGAGTGAAATGTTGTTGGCATCCCTGCACACAACTGTGTTTAATGTGTAACTGCTGGAAGTTTCATTGTTGTATGTCCATTAGTTATTATTCAGTACTGTATTGAGGAGACTGTTGTGTCGCACAGTTTGTGAATTTCGAGATGGCAGAGTTAGTGGAGCAATGTGTTGGCATTAAACTTTACATAAAACTCAAGAAAACCTTTACGGAGACACACCAAATGATGCAAGATGCCTATGGAGATGAGTGTTTATCCATACTTGGTGTTACAAATGATTCACACAGTTAAAAATGGCCAGAAGTAAGTTAAAGATGACCCTCGTTCAGAACACTCTTCGATGTCTACCTAGATGCTCATGTCAGAAATGTCAATGAAATTTTGCATGCCAATGAAAGACTGACTGCCTGAGAGAACGCATAAAAATGTAACATTTCAGTTTGATCATGTCATGAAATCCTGACACAACGTCTTGGAATGTATTGTGTTTCCACAAAGTTCCTTCCACAGCTCCTGAGTCCAGGAACAGAAAGACCTTTGCCTTGCAATCTGTGATGAGCTTTAGGATCGCACAAAACAGAATGATGTGTTTCTTAAGAGAATCATAACTGGTAATGAGATGTGGTTCTACAGTTATGATGTTGAGACCAAGGTTCAATCTTCACAATTCATCAGGAAGGGATTTCAAAGATAAAAGAAAAAAAGCTCATCAGGTCAGGTCAAATGTCAAAGACATGATGATAGTTTTCTTTGACTTTGAAGGATTCGTTCATCATGAATTTGTGCCACAGGGACAAACTATCAATGGTTCTATATTAACGTGTTGCAATGCCTGTTTGAAAATGTGAGAAGAAAACGGCTTGAAATGTGGTGAAACAATTCATGGCTCTTGCCTCACGATAATGCACCCGCACATTCATCCCTGTGCTGCCCCATCCTCCATACTCTGAAGACCTGACTCCTGTGGACTTTTTTTATTTCCAAAGTTGAAAATCCTGTTGAAAGGATGAAGATTTGCAACAATGGACGAGATAAAAGAAAATTTGCAGACTGCACTTCACATGGTCCAGGAAGAGGCATACCAAAACTGCTACTAAAGTGGAAACAGCATTGGGAGCAGTGTATCAATTAAGGAGGAGAGTATTTTGGAGACCATGTCCAATAAGTAAAAGATAAACATTCAATTCAATAGTGAGCAAACAAAAAATAATTGAAGCAGCATGTTTGAAAGATTAAAAGCAAATATGTCTAATACAACAACTATATCTGGAAAACTTCTACATGCCTGGGATGCTAAGTTGGGTGTTAGAAATAGGAAAATCATCCTGTTTATTGCCCAGTGTGAAGCGCATCCTCAAAATACATTATATCTATGTAATACAAACAGTGCTTTTCGCCCCTAACTGTTACAGTCACCTTCACACAATCAACCAAGGTATTACAAAAGGCCAGAAACAAAATACAAGAAGGTTCCTGTACAGAAGACACTGGTCTGTCTTCATATTACAATGAGAAAGGTAACAATTTTGGATGCTATGCATTTTGTAGGAAGTGCTGGGATTTGGTGCGTTGTTGTTGTTGTCTTCAGTCCTGAGACTGGTTTGATGCAGCTCTCCATGCTACTCTATCCTGTGAAAGCTTCTTCATCTCCCAGTACTTACTGCAACCTACATCCTTCTGAATCTGCTTCGTGTATTCATCTCTTGGTCTCCCTCTACGATTTTTACCCTCCACGCTGCCCTCCAACGCTAAATTTGTGATACCTTGATGCCTCAGAACATTTCCTACCAACCGGTCCCTTCTTCTTGTCAAGTTGTGCCACAAACTCCTCTTCTCCCCAATTTTATTCAATACCTCCTCATTAGTTATGTGATCTACCCATCTAATCTTCAGCATTCTTCTGTAGCACCACATTTCGAAAGCTTCTATTCTCTTCTTGTCTAAACTATTCATCGTCCATGTTTCATTGCCATACATGGCTACACTCCATACAAATACTTTCAGAAACGACTTCCTGACACTTAAATCAATACTCGATGTTAACAAATTTCTCTTCTTCAGAAACGCTTTCCTTGCCATTGCCAGTCTACATTTTATATCCTCTCTACTTCGACCATCATCAGTTATTTTGCTCCCCAAATAGCAAAACTCCTTTACTACTTTAAGTGTCTCATTTCCTAATCTAATTCCCGCAGCATCACCCGACTTAATTCAACTACATTCCATTATCCTCGTTTTGCTTTTGTTGATGCTCATCTTATATCCTCCTTTCAAGACACTGTCCATTCCGTTCAACTGCTCTTCCAAGTCCTTTGCTGTCTCTGACAGAGTTACAATGTCATCGGCGAACCTCAAAGTTTTTATTTCTTCTCCATTGATTTTAATACCTACTCCGAATTTTTCTTTTGTTTCCTTTATTGCTTGCTCAATATACAGATTGAATAACATCGGGGATAGGCTACAACCCTGTCTCACTCCCTTCCCAACCACTGCTTCCCCTTCATGTCTCTCAACTCTTATAACTGCCATCTGGTTTCTGTACAAATTGTAAATAGCCTTTCGCTCCCTGTATTTATGAAAACGTGGTAATGTACCCCGAACTCAAATAAAACCAAAGGACATAACAGCAAGCTTAATAAAAAATATAAAAGAATAAAAATCACCGCCTAAAAAAATTAAAGCTAATAATATTCTTATAAAAACAATTCTAGTATACTCAGCTAAAAAAATTAAAGTAAATCCGCCTGCACCACCTTTAGAATTTGAAAGAGAGTATTCCAGTCGACATTGTCAAAAGCTTTCTCTAAGTCTACAAATGCTAGAAATATAGGTTTGCCTTTCCTTAATCTATTTTCTAAGATAAGCCGTAGGGTCAGTATTGCCTCACGTGTTTCAACATTTCTGCGGAATCCAAACTGATCTCCACCGAGGTCGGCTTCTACCAGTTTTTCCATTCGTCTGTAAAGAATTCACGTTAGTATTTTGCAGCTGTGACTTATTAAACTGATAGTTCGGTAATTTTCACATCTGTCAACACCTGCTTTCTTTGGGATTGGAATTATTATATTCTTCTTGAAGTCTGAGGGTATTTCACCTGTCTCATACATCTTGCTCACCAAATGGTAGAGTTTTGTCAGTAGTTCCAATGGAATGTTGTCTACTCCCGGGGCCTTGTTTCGACGCAGGTCTTTCAGTGCTCTATCAAACTCTTCACGCAGTATCGTATCTCCCATTTCATCTTCATCTACATCCTCTTCCATTTCCATAATATTGTTCTCAAGTACATCACCCTTGTATAGACCCTCTATATACTCCTTCCACCTTTCTGCTTTCCCTTTTTTGCTTAGAACTGGGTTTCCATCTGAGCTCTTGATATTCATACAAGTGGCTCTCTTTTCTCCAAAGGTCTCTTTAATTTTCCTGTAGGCAGTATCTATCTTACCCCTAGTGAGATAAGCCTCTACATCCTTACATTTGTCCTCTAGCCATGCCTGCTTAGCCATTTTGCACTTCCTGTCGATATCATTTTTGAGACGTTTGTATTCCTTTTTGCCTGCTTCATTTACTGCATTTTTATATTTTCTCCTTTCATCAATTAAATTCAATATTTCTTCTGTTACCCAAGGGTTTCTACCAGCCCTCGTCTTTTTACCTTTTTGATCCTCCGCTGCCTTCACTATTTCATCCCTCAAAGCTACCCATTCCTCTTCTACTGTATGTCTTTCCCCCATTCTTGTCAATCGTTCCCTAATGCTCTCCCTTAAACTCTCTACAACCTCTGGTTACGTCAGTTTATCCAGGTCCCATACCCAGTTTCTTCAGTTTTAAATCTACAGTTCATAACCAATAGATTGTGGTCAGAGTCCACATCTGGCCCTGGAAATGTATTATAATTTAAAACCTGGTTCCTAAATCTCTGTCTTACCATTATATAATCTATCTGATACCTTTTAGTATCTCCAGGGTTCTTCCATGTATACAACCTTCTTTCATTGGTGCATGAAACCAAAATCTCAAACTGCTTCTAGAAGGCTGACTTTCATCAGATACTTACAGAAGACATCACATGAGAAAACAAAGGAAATGCAGCTGAACAATGGCAGCAAATAATGTGGCAAGAAGAAAACATTGACTACCTTAGGTTCAATGCACATGTCAAATGTGATGCAGGTGTTGCCATCTGTCAGTCCATGGCTGTTGGTGAAGTATTACAGGAACATATAGCAGAGGAACAAAAAGAAAGATGAGAATGAATCAGAACCTTTGCTCATTCCTACAATATCACAAGCCGTTGAAGCAATGAACACAGTTACACATTATGTGTTGAGTTTTGAAGTCATGAAAGAAGTGATGAAATTAGTAACTAAGAACAACTCTACATTCAAATTAGGATAAAAGAAACAGTCATCTATTGATATATTTTTCAAACATCTGTGAAGACGGGACTATGTACCGTACCTTATTATACACGGTGTACAGAAAGTCCGGGAACACTTTCAATTATTTATTACACAAGAACTAATCATTGTACAGATGTAATCAAATCTGCTAAATTACATGGTAGAGCCAGTACATACACCAGATCTTTAATGTGCAACATATTCATACAGCAACACACAGAAAGCATATAACTCTAAATGTGTGCTTCTACAAGATTCAAAATCTGTTGCTGTGTTTCTTCAAGTGACAAGTAAAAACTGATAATTTTTCAGACACATGTACACATTCTTATTATGACATAAAGAAATAAATTTTGCATGTTATTCTTAATCTGCTATAATACTTTTATGAACTATTAATCTTTGAATTTATAAATTCATGGGAGAAATAAAAGTGAAAGGTTATAATTTCTCATTATACTCAATAACCAAAATTAAAACTTCTAAAACAACCACAAGTAAACTATTGTTCTTTATTACAAATTCACCAGTCTTAATGTGCTGACAATGTGCCTAGAAAAAATCATATTCTGTGCTTAATAAACATGAATAAGAAATTTATGTTTTTATCATTTCAGTAAATAGTTTAAAGAATAGTATGATAAAAACAATAAGAACCCTGCACTTCAGTTAATCACTATGCTTACCTCCATCTATTGCTATTATTTCAATGTTGTATAGGCTTCTTCTATCATAATCTAACTTCTTTGTTACTTTCATCAGCCCACTGTCCTCTTCAATTTCAAAATCATCAAATGCTCCTTTCTGCACACGATACTTTATCTGTGCATTAACACCTGAGTCTGCATCACTTGCATGTGTGGTCTCAATGCTTGTTCCTGTGTGAAAATATATTGCAACAGAGTTAAGAAATAAACTCCTTAAAACATATTCCCACATTTTGAGAATTTAGATTGGAGAAACATTAATCAAGAAACTTATTTACATCTTTACTTTTATATTTCTATTCTGAAACTGCTTTATGGTATGTAGGGTTAACAATAAAGCGGTATCATTAGATAGCCCTAGCCCAATTTTTATTCAGTCTACAAATGGCAGGAAAAATGACTGTCAGTATATCTCTGTATGGGTCGGTAGATCTCTCTAATTTTATCATGATGATCATTCCACAGTAATCACCTATCAGAAAAGGGGGTTTGAAAGCTTGAAAGCACTCCATTTTGTGATGCACAGCATTTCATTTTAGTGTCTATCAATTACAGTTTTGAATATAATGAGTGACACTCACTCTGACATTTGTGAGGAAGATCTGGACAGCTCACACGGAATAAGAACCATTAAAGTGCTGATACTGCACTGTAAAGCATCTGTACATCATACCTATTGTCCTTTACATCACATATGATTGACGTAAAGAATAAGTTATGAAGAACTGAAAGATTTTTTAAGACACACAAGCTGTAACATGTAATAATAAACAAAAATGAATTCTAGGAACTAAGATGCAGTACCACTACTGTAATGGCACTGACCACTATGAGACTGTGGAAGTTTTCAGAACTACGAACATTGGTACTAAATAAAGTGCATATGTGTGGTGTTTGTGATAGGGAGCAATTGAAATGGTTAGGAGGCAATATTTGTTTGCAGGTTCAGAAGGTATCAAAGGTAGGAAAAAGTTATGAAGTGGTTCCCTGTTCATTATCATTTAGTGTCATGTAAGCTATGGAAGACGGTTCACTTAATAAAAATTCCTTGCAGATTTGCATTGTGGGCTAGATTCATAAAATGTTGATCCCTAGTGAGCAGTAGACTTCCACGAGTACTTGGAAAAATGGGTATGATAAATCAAAGAACTACATGAAGATATTATAGATGCTATAGGATATTATACATATAAAAGTTCACTTTGAATAAATATTTGTGTAGAATGTTGTTGTGCAAGGCAATCCTACTAATAAATTTGCCAATAACCCCTGATTCCTTAAAGAACTGTACTCACATGTATAAAACAGCTTCAGGCATCTGATTACAAATGAGTTACTGCATTATATATTTGACTTTAAGCATCTAAGCGAGAAAAAGTTAAGAAAATGTTTGAAATTATGCTTTAACTTTGTTGGAAGTTACTAAATGCTCTCATTATGAAACAATAGATGAATAATATAGTGTTGGTAATTTGCATTTCATTTTAAGTAAAAGCTAGTTTTTTATGCATAGTGTTTATGACCTCATATCTCCTGAACAATGCATCATAACAATGATATAACTTTTCAGATATATTTAGCAATATGTACAGTGTGTTGGAAATAGAGTTAGTAGTGAAGAAGTAGAAATTAAAACATCATGCCTGATATTGAAGTTTTACGGCATGCCAATTTAAGTAAAAGCTAATGTTTTCACACATCTAAATGTTTATGAGGTCATATCTACTGAACTATGTGTTGTACAATGATATTATTTTGCAGTTACATACAGTAATATACGTGGATATTGTCTGCAAACTGTGTTGCAAATAGTGTCAGTAACAAAAAAGTATTAGTCAGTAACAAAAAAGTATTAAGGGGAGTTGGAATGCCGGAAAATGGAAAAAATTCACATTTTCAGTTTTTAACCTTATAACTTAATTTGAAATTTTCTGCTTAAAATGGTGCAAAATTTGTTAAGAAATTCCAATTGGAAGTATTTTTATTTAATTTTTCAAAATTACATGTGCGCCCAGCAAAGTTACCCATCTTGTGATTTGTACACATTTAAATCTTCGCATTTCCGAAAACATTACATATAGAAGGCTGTGGATTTCACTCTTCAGTTGTAGAATCTTTGATCCTTCCATAGGTACCATTGTTTTTACGACTAGCTGTGTTTATTGTTCAGTTTTTGATCTGTGAGTGTTTGTTTTGAGCCTCGAGTTTAGTTTGTCGCTCATTTGGAGTTTGTTATCTGTCTTGTTTTGACTTTCAGTGGTGAGTGCGTAGTTTCTACGATGCCTAGGAGTGCATCATTATTTAAAAAGCGAAAGTTTCGCGGTAATAGATTTACAAATAACGTTTGTTCAAGTGATTCTGCTTCAGCACCTGTTGATGCTGGTGAAAGTTCTGACGTTTGTACAGCTGAGATGTGTGAAGGAGACACACCCACCAGTGCATCAAAAAAGAAGTTATCAAACTGTGCAAGTGAAATTACAGATGAAGCTTCTAATGAACAATATGTTTTAGTCGACTTTCCTGTTTTTACTGAGTTTATGAAGAAATGTTTGTGTTGTAATCTTTGTGGAGGTTCTTTTGATATGAACATAACAAACTCTATAGGACTTTCCTGCAAAATTGCTATAGTTTGTGCCAGTTGTGAAAATGAGACCTGTTTTTGGAGCTCTAAAACATGCAGTAGCAATTTGTTTGAGAGTAATATCAGGCTAATGTATGCAATGAGAGCAATTGGTAAAGGACATACTGCTGCTCAAACATTTTGTGCCATAATGAATCTTCCACCTCCACCTGCTAAAATTGACAATTACACTGAAGTGATAGGAGATGCTGTTCAGTCTGTAGCAGATTTATCAATGAAAGCTGCTGCCAGTGAAGCAAAATATATAAATGAAGGAAACCCAGATATCCCTGTTGCTTTTGATGGAACCTGGCAGAAAAGGGGTCACACATCCAAAAATGCTGTTGCTACTGTTACTAGTGTGGACAGCGGTAAAGTTTTGGACTATGAAGTGCTCACTAAACATTGTTACCATTGTGCATCTGGTAAGAAAGAAGCAGCTCACATATGTAGCAAGAATTATGAAGGTACGAGTGGAGGCATGGAGGCTGCCGCTGCTGTGAAAATGTTTAGCAGATCAGAAAAAGAACGGGGAGTATTTTACACAAAATTCCTTGGAGATGGGGACTCCAAGGCATACAAAAGTGTTACAGAATCCATGCCATATGTCAATAAGACAATAACTAAACTAGAATGTGTCGGTCATGTTCAGAAACGAATGGGCACTCGTCTAAGGAAACTGAAACAGAATCTGAAGGACAAAATTTTGTCAGATGGTAAAACCATTAGAGGTCGCCTGTCAGATAAAATTATAAATGAATTACAACAATACTATGGTATGGCAATAAGAAATAATGCAAATAATTTGCAGGAAATGAGACAAGCTGTATGGGCCACATATTTACATCGATCATCAACTGATGATAATCCTCAACATTTTGCTTGTCCAGATGGTCCTCAGTCATGGTGCAATTATAGAAAATCTCAAGCTACTGGGGATCCTTATCACCATAAAAATTATATTCCATTGGCTGTTATGGAAGTAATTAAACCAATATATAGAGACTTGGGGCATCCTGATCTTCTGCGAAAATGTCTTCATGGTTGTACCCAGAATCAAAACGAGTCGTTCAACAACCTCATTTGGACTCGTGTACCTAAGAATGTATTTGTTGGGATAAAAACATTGAAATGGGGAGTCAGTGATGCTGTTATTTCATTCAATGATGGTCATATGGGTAGGCTAAAGGTCATGGCAAGGCTCGGCATTGCTCCTGGTATCAACACCATCAGAGGTCTTCAGCTTCTGGACAGCGTGCGAGTAAGGAAGGCTCAGTATGCAGCTGAATTTAATACAAAAAAAGCAAGGGCAGCAAGGAGAAGAAAGCTTCTAGGTGAAGAAGAAGAACTAGAAGATGACCCTGATTACTCTGCTGGACACTTTTGATAATAGAATAAAAGGTATTTGTGAATTTTCATAATAAATTACTTTAATCGCATTTTCTGGCATTTGACATTTTTAGTGTTACATGTACCTTTATCTCATAAACCACTCAACCAACAACATTCAAATTTTCAGAAATGCTGCAAAACAGTTCAAAGAGGCCACTGAACTAGAATCATGACAAGAACTGGCTTATTCTCTGAACTAGGGAAGTTTATGTTATACTTTTTCCAATAAAAAATGGCTTAATGGTAAAAAATTCATAAATACTATACCAACAAAAAGAAAACATTGGTTCTAGTTCAGTGGGCTCACAATATATGCTGAAAACCTCTGCCAGAATTTCAAAGTTCTGAAGATAATAGTTCCAAAGAAAAAGGTACACAAAGTTAGCAAATTTAACATTGGCGAGATAGGGCATTCCAACTCCCCTTAAGTTATCACATCTGATGCATTAACAGCAAAAATGTCTGATAATTTTTTTTCCTTTCAACATTTTATGTATGCGTCTCGAGGGGGATCAGTGAGAAAGATTGTCAGCGAGAAAAAGTTTCATAAAGGTTTGAAATTATGTCTTAAGTTTATTGGAAGTTCATAAGTGCTCTCATTCTCAAATGCTGGATGAATAAAGCCCAGGTGTTAGTGGACTGTCAGATATGCAGCCCAAGACAAACAGGGTTTTTAAATTTAATACCTGTCTTATTGTGTTAAACTTTTAACATATGGTTATACCTCGTAATGAGTAGATTGTGACAATATATTGAATTTTCAGATTTGGTCAGTAACTATGCAAAATATTGAAAATCAAAGTTTTGCTGCCCCTTGCAGCTGTTAGACAGTTGTAACTGGTGCTGTGACAGGAGTTCCAGGGTAGTCAACTGTAATCTTCAGGAATAAGTTCTAATTTTATCTACAATGAGAGTATAAACATGTACTGAACTGGAAACAACAAGACGCACATTACTGATAAATAAACTTTAAAGTCAAACTTTAAAGTCTTGTGTGGGTTTGAGATGACTTCTCCATCCCTTCCAGTGAATAAACTGAGCTTTAGTTTATAGTCATTCTAAAATTTTTGATTAAGAATTAAAGTGATCAGACTGCTGAAGAGTAATTTGAAAACAATTGTTGAACTAAAGATTGAATGGAAGATTGGCAGAAGTGTTGAGAAAGGTAATATATTTTTCCCACTGCTATTCAATTAGAGTTTTGATAAAATATCCTGAGAAGGTTCATTGATATAAAAGTGATGCAAGAATAAATAGAACCATAAAAAACACATCCAGCTGTGCAGATGAAACCACACTTGCAACTGACAATCTTAGTAACCTATAGTCCTTGCTCATCAAAACCAATAATGAGACCTTAACATCGATGTTGATCCATTGTTTACAGAGCCAAGACTCATAAAACATACTGTTACAGTTGAAATGTCAGCTAATTGAGGGAAAGAGTCCTTTCATGTGTCTGGTATATGGCCCCATACTTAGAAATCTGAGCCAAAAATGAAGCAACATGAGCAAACTTCAACAAAATGATATTGGTTTGATGTAGCTCTTGATGCTAGTCTATCCTATACAGGTTTCTTCATCTCTGCATAACTAAAGTAACATACATCTATTTGAACTTCCGCACTGTATTCAAGCCTTGACCTTTCTCTACAACTTTTACCTGCCACTCTTTCTTCCATTACCAAACTATTCAACTAATCCTTTCTTTCAGTCAATTTGTGCCATATATTTCTTTTATGCCCTGTTTGATTCAGTATCTCCTAAGTTTTTACTCAATATAATCACCTAATCTTCAGCATACTTCTGTAGCAACAGATTGAAAATCTTCTTCTTGTCTGAATTGCCTATCGTCCATATTTCACTTCCATGCAAGGCTACGCTCTCTATAAATACCCACAGAAAAGATTTTCTAACACATTCATATCATATATTAATACAATCCTCTTTTTCAAAAATGCTTTTCTTGCTATTGCCAGTCTGCATTTTATATCTACTCTACTTTGCCCATCGTCAGTTATTTTGCTGCCGAAACAGCAAAACTTATGTTCTACTTTTAGCATTTCATTCATTTCCTAATGTAATACACTCATTCTAATCTGATTTAATCTGAATACATTCCATTATCCTTGTTTTACTTTTGCTGATGCTCATCTTACAACCTACCTTCAATCTGAGACATTCCATTGAACTGCTTTTCCAAGTACTTAGGTGTATCTGACAATATTACAGTGCCATTGGCAAACCTCAAAGGTTTTATTTCTTGCCCCTGAACTTTAGTTCCCTTTCCTAATTTCTCCTTGGTTTCTTCACAGCCTGCTGAATTTAAAGGTTGAATAACATCACAGATAGGTTGCAACCATGCCTCACTCACTTCTCAACTACGGCTACCCTTCAACTTTTACATCTGCAGTCTGGTTATAAAGAAACTTTAGGTCCCTGTATTTTGTCTCTAGTTCTTTCAAAATTTCAAAGAATGTTGTACAGTCCACATTGTCAAAACATTCCTCTGAACCTACAAATGTTACAGAAGTAGGATTGACTTTCTTTTGCTAAATCTTGTACGATAAGTCATAGGGTCTGTATTGCCTCCTGTGTTCTTACATTTCTCTGGAACACAAGCTGATCATCCCCAAAGGACAGCCAATACCAGTTTTCCCATTCTTCCATAAATAATTTATGTGTCAATCAATGGAAAATCCAGGATGGAATGTAACAATATTGTGAATATATGTGTCAATTTTTTGCTACCATGACCATCTTATGGTTCAGTAATATTCTCACCTGTTGGCATCTGCCTTCTTTGAAAATGGAATTATTACATTCTTCCTTAAGTCTAAGAGTATTTTGTCTGTCTCATATCTTGAACACTTATTGAAATAGTATTGTCATGGATGCCTCTCCCAAGGATCTCAATAATTCTATAGTAATCACTTACTCCAGGGACTTTGTTTTCACTTAGGTCTTCCAGTGCTCTATCAGATTCTTCTTCCAATATCATATCTCCCATCTCATCTTCACCTACTTCCTCTTCTCTTTCTGTAATATCGTTCTCCAGTTTGTTTGTCTTATCTAGATCCTCTATATGTTCCTTCCACCTTTCAGCTTTCCCTTCTTTACTTAATATAGGGTTGCCATCTGAGCTCTGGACATTCATACAATTGCTTCCCTTTTAACAAAGGTCTGTTTGATTTTCTTATAGGTCGCATATATCTTTCTTCTAATTATGCATACTTCTACAATCTTGCATTTGTCCTCTAGCCATTCCTGCTTAGCCATACTTACATTTTCTGATAATCTAACCAATTATTTGTATGTTTGTATTCCCTTTCATCTGCTTAATTTATTGTATTTTTATATTTTCTTCTTTTGTCAATTAAATCCAACATCTCCTTTGATATCCAGTTGTTTCTGGATTTTTACCTACATTATCTTCTATCTTCCCTATTTCATCTCTCAAAACTATCCATTCATCTTCTATTTTATTTCTTTTCCCCATTTCATTCCAACATTGCCTAATGGCCCATCTGAAACTCTCAACAACATGTGATGTCTTCAATTTATCCATGTCCCATCTCCTGAAGTCCCAACCTCTATGTGATTTATTCAGTTTTAATTTGAAGTTCATAAGCAATAAACTGTGGTCAGTGTCCATATCTGCCGCTGAAACTGTATTACAGTTTACAATCTGGTTTTTAAGTCACTGTCTAATATAATCAGTCTGAAACCTTCAAGAGTGCCAGATCTCTGTCACACATACAGCATTATTTTATGACCGTTAAATCAAGTGTTAACAATGATTAAATTATGCTCTGTGCACAGTTCTACCAGATGGCTTATCCTTTCATTCCTTTCCCCCCAGTCCAAATGTTATGAGCACATTTTTTCTCATCATTCATAAATCTTAACATACTAAAAAATTGCTTGATTGAAAACAAATTCTGACGTCAGCCAAAATCAGGAATTTAAACAAATCCAATGGCGAAAAATGAAAATTTGTGCCAGACTGGGACTCAAACCTGGATTTCTTGTTCTATGAGAGCACTATATATGTAGAATCCACCATCCATTATCCTCATTGTTTGCAGTTTCACTAGGAAAAGGTGTAGATTTTGGGAAAGTCACCCAGAACTGCGGGTCAGGGGAGACTTACCATACAGGATGAGAAGGAAAGACTGACTGGGGCTGCATCGGATGAGATTTGAAAAGCTGAGAGCTTATAAAAGGAAGACAGGGTAATATGCAAGACAGAGATTACTACTAAAACATCATGCACGAGTTAATAAGAGTGAGAAGCTAAGTGCATTGTACACAACAGAGGTGGGAGGGGACGGTGAAAAATAGATGAGAAAGACAATGAAAGATGTCAAAAACTAAAATGGATTGAAGCAAAGGGTAGTTACACTGAAGAAAAGCTGTGATGGAAGAAATTAATGTAAATTAAAGCAGATGGGTGGAGAAAACCAAGGACTTGTTGTAGTGCTAGTTCCCACCTGCGGAGTTCTGAGACACTGTTGTCTGGGGGAAAAATCCAGATGGCACGTGTGGTGAAACAGGTCACGAATGTTATGCAACTTCAGGGCTTGCTCTGCAACAGGATACTGATAATTGCCAGTGTATACCCTCTGCCTAGGCCCATCCATCCTAATTGATAATTTGGTGGTAGTCACATCGATGTACAAGACTGAACAGCATTTACATAATAGCTGATATATGACATGTCATTTCACAGGTGACTCTCCCTTGATAGTATATGTTTTGCCAGTTATAGGGCCATTATAGGTGGTGGTAGGAGTGTGCATAGGGCAAGTCTTGCAGTGGGGATGGTCACAGGATTAGGAGCCATAGGTTATGGAGATGGGTGCAGAAGGAGCATAAGGTATGACAAGAATATTCCAGAGATTGTGAGGGTGACGGAAAGCTATTCTAGGTGTGGTGGACAAAATTTCAGGAGGAATGGATCACATTTCAGGGCATGGTTTTAGGAAGTCATAGCCCTGTCGAAGTAGCTGATTAACACATTCCAGACCAGGATAATATGTTTGCCTCACATGCAAACACTGTATGGGAGGGAACGTTTGACATTCGGATGCAGACTCTTTATAGCGATACACCACCATTCTCACCTCCGTCTTCACCGCACATAATTACCCCACCAGCTTAGTTAAAAAGCAGATTTCCCAAGCCATCATGACCAATCCTGGTACTGCTGAGCCCTCCACAAAACGCGTCGGAGCACACCACTAGTGACTCAGTATTTCAAAGACATCAACAAAATTTTCTCATCCGATTTCAATCCTCTCACATCTTATATCAAAAGTGATTAATGGAATTAAGCAGTGACTTGCAAGTGTTTTTGAAGCTGATAAACAGATGTTCTTTGACTGTCTATTCACAGTCTCCCTTGAAACTACATTAAAGGTGCTCAAGGGGGTAATGCTGCACACCATTTTCTTCTAAAATCTCTTTTATATACACTAAGCAATTCAAAAAGTTATTATTGCTTCTTTGTAGATAACACATACAAGTACCAAAGTGCAAAGGTAAAATAAAATAAATTGAGGCACTTAGAACCATAAGGGCCCAAAGCACAGACACAAAGTTTTGAGAAAAATAGATATTTTTGAAAATCAAATTTGTAGGCAAACCACCAGTCTCATATGTTTGACTTGCTTTTTACCCAAGTCTCAATGTCCTATTTTCCTATAAAAGAATAATGTACCCAAGTTATGTTATGAAACTTAAATTAATATTTAGGATTACTATTATTAATGTTAATCCACAAAATTTTCATGTGTAGGCTAGTGGCAATAGTGTCTTTTTGACTGTTGTGTGGTTTGTAATTAATGTGAAACTAAAACCAGAACATAAAGAAGAGATGCTACATGTACCACTTACACATTATGACGTATCTCAACACTTCATGGTCCTCATTACCATAATTTTTATTAAGCAGATTCTCTGGTTTCAGATAAAACTGTCCATTCACTTCAGGCATGAAATCTACTAATTTTGTTAAGTCTATGTATTCAAGCTTGATCTAGTAGTTTTGATACAATTTTATGTTTCCAAGTTGAAGTTTGCCTTCCAACTATGTATTTGGGCACTAGAATTTGCAAGGCGTCTAAAACTGTGGGGAAATAACAAATTGTGGTCTCCCTCACGGCGACTTAAAGAGAATGGTGGCCTCCCATGACTCCATTGAAGAATATGCTACTTTCAACAACAGTTTATGACAACCTATTGAAAACTTCATCATTGTAAAATAACTGAAATGAACATTGTTACCATGAACATCAACTTCTGGTTTGGTAGTGAGGATGGTAACACATTTATGGGTTCTGAAAACTATATGTGGTTCACCATAAATCAACAGATGTCAAGAGAACACATACATGTTACTGTCTTCCATTTGACAATGGTGTGCTTTAAAACCTTATGGTTCTCAATAATTCAGTTACAATCATACTTGTGATATCAAGTACGGGTTCTGAAAACTATAGCTGGTTCACCATAAATCAACAGATGTCAAGAGAATGCACACATGTAACTATCTTCCATTTGACAATGGTGTGCTCTAAAACCTTATGGTTCTCAATGATTCAGATACAATCATACTTGTGATATCAAGTAAGAAAGGCCTTCACAACTTGAAGAAGTCAATAATGTGTTGGTCCTCATGCCTTATGCAATGAGTTATTCAGCTTGGCATTGATAGATGAGTTATTGGGTGTTATCCTGAGGGATATTGTGCCAAATTCTGTCCATTTGGTGTGTTACATCATCAAAATCCCAAGCTTGCTGGAAGGCCCTCCCCATAATACTTCAAACGTTCTCAGTTGGGGAGAGATCTGGTGACTTTGCTGGCCAAGGTAGGCTTTTGCAAGCGCAAAGCCAAGCAGTAGAAACTCTTGCAGTGTGTGGACGAGTCTTAATATGAAATGAAATGGCACCCAAACTATCACTCCTGGTTGTCAGGCATCTCCAGACATGTCTTCACAGGTCATCAGGACTCACTTCATAGTGGAACTCATCACTGAAGACAATTCTACTCAGTCAATGACAGTCCAGGCCAAATGTGCCCAACAACATTGCAAATGGGCTTGTTGGTGTACAAAGGTGAATGGTAGTCAGAGCAAAAGGTGCCATGATCTCAGCCCCATTTCTGTGAGCTACCTATTAATGGTCCTTGTGGTCACTGAAGCTCCAGTTCGCATGTCAGACTCACTCTGAGTAACTCACTGATGACTGCTTGATCCTCACATCCTCTCATCTCTGTAGGTCAACCGCTTCTTTCTTGATGCTGTGTTCAGTCATGTTACACCCATCCCTGTCAACTTTGTTGAATAGTGGCATCGTTCCTATTCAAATGTTGAACAATTTGTCAATTACTCCGACTGGCTTTTTGGGCCCAGCTACATAGCCTCTCAAATGCTGATATCTGTGTATATTGTTCATGCACTTGTCTGCGAGATGTGATTACTGTCCAACTGAGTACACGGAATGAAATTCACAAAGACGTTATGCCTTCATATCAACATGTCCCCTGTTTATTATCCTTACCACCTATGTGGTGAAATTGCACTGGACCATCACACATTCATCTATCAGCTGCCAAAGTTTATGATTTTGTATTTTCCCTCAATAACTGTATGAATATCAATTTGAACCATTTGCATAACTCCTTCATGATGCATCTATTTCAATTTTATAATTTTTTTAGCATCATGGTGAAAAATAAATGACTCTAATGAAATAAATAATTTAGTTTTTTACAAACTGTCAATGAAGACTGCAACTATTTCAAATTTAATGAAATAACTCCTCACCCCTTCTGGCCTCACTTTTTGCTGTCCCTTGTCCTCCACCTTCCTATCCCTTTCCCCACGCCCACTATAGTACTACACATGACTTGTATCCTCCAAACACACGCTCCATTCTCTACTTCTCTCTTCTCATCCTCAACCCCAAGTACAACCTCCTGATGCTGCTCCTAACAGTCCTATACTGGTCCCACCGCATTTCTGCACACTCCCACAGGCATCAGTAGCATCTGCTCCCACAATTACACTGTTATCCCTCCCCTTCTCTGCCCCACACCCCTTCTGTACCTCCACTACCCACCCCAACTAGACTGCTGCTCAATTACAGTCGCAGTTATGCAGGATATGACAGGGGTCATGTGTGTGTGTGTGTGTGTGTGTGTGTGTGTGTGTGTGAGTTGAGCTTATGTGAATGTGTGTGTGTTTTCTACATCTGAGGAAGGACTTTGTCCAAAAGCTGAATATTTCTAGTATTCTTTTCACCGTGCTTGTATGCAACTCAGTGAAAGCTTTGTGTGGTGAGTAGCAATCTGTTCTTTCCATATTGTTGTAATTCATCACTTCATTTGAAAATGAAAAAAGAATTGTACTGTAGACAGAAAGTTTTGAAGGAAATATAACGAGGATTGGGTGAGACAAGATCTGATAGAAAAAAGAACCGATAGTTTTTGAGATATGAGAAGTGAAACATGTAAATGGATTTCTGTATGTACATACATAATTTGTATTCTTACCTATGGGGGAATCTTCCTGTATTGAAGCAACATAACTCTCCCTCTCAAACACTGGGCTATTGTTGTTTACATCACGAACTGTAATACGCACTGTCGCTGTATTTGCAAATACTCCGTCACTAGCCTGAAATACATAATTTGTCATAATTGCTTAATACATCATAACTAATCACACACATATTTTGACACATGAATAACATATGAGGATAAGCAGGTAGAAGAGATTTCCCAAATGAAACCCTAGAATTAAAACTTGGGGATCATATAACAGAACTGCTGAAACAGTTGAATAAATTTGTAATATTAGGAAAGGATAGATGCTACTCACCATAAAGATGACCTGTTGAGTTGTGGATAGGCACAACAAATAGACTGGTACACATTATAGCTTTTGGCCAAAGCCTTCTTCAGCAAAGAAAACACACACCAATACACATTCACACAAGCAAGCAAACCTCACACACACATGAACATTTCATTGTGCCTGTCTGCAGCTTAACGCATCATTCTTACAGTGAGTAGAAATCTATCCTTTATCTAATATTATTGATATCCAACCAGGAGATTCCATTGTTTTAATAAATCTCTATTCACAATGCAAATGTTGAATATAAATTTTTTTAAAATTGGCATACTTTGCTTATGTTCATTCCATGCTCTCATATGGTATCATATTTTGGGATAACTCATCACATCAAACTGAAGTTTTCTTGTTCCAAAAGCACATAATGTTAATTCCTTGTAGTATGAATTCAAGAGTGTCTTGTGCAGCCTGTTTGAAGAACTGGGTATAATACCAACTGATTGTCAGAACATTTATTCCTTAATTAAGTTTGCCGTAAGTAATACAAGCTCTCTCAAAGCAATAGCTCAGTTCATTGAATCAATGTCAAGAATAAGAACAGTCTTCACAAAGATTTAATATCATTCACTTTAGCCAGAAAGGTGCCCATTATCCAGTAACTCACACGTTGAATAATTCACCAGCAACCACAAAAAATTATGTACAAATAAAGTACTGTTTCAGAGGAGACTAAATGGTTTATTGGTGCCAAATCCCTCTACTCCACTCATGAATTTGATAGTAGAACCAAAACATACTTATTATTAACTGTAGATATCACATAAAATGAATTTTACTAAGTGATAACTGACTTCAGCACAGTTTCAGTGTACCAATATGATCTGTGTAAGTAAGTTTTGCAATTCTTCTTTAATTGATGCTAGGCTGCAATAGCCTAAGAATTATGTTATGCTCATATTCCACACCCACAAAGCTCTCCTCACTTTGGGTCTACTGTTCCAACAGTTAATCTAACCTACTGATCTCTCATTGACATGTGTTAAGGAAACTGAAAAAATGCACAATCTATATTACTATGTTTATGATCAAATCAGGATGGAATATAAACAATGACCTGAGAAAAGGCAACTCGTCACTATTTAACAGAGGGTACAAGAAGTAGATAAGCATTTAAACAAGTGTTGATTGTTATATCCCTGTGGTCAAAGTAACATCCTTCTTCAGAGTACACACTTATAGGTACTCACTCTTACTGTTGCTGCCAGGCTGGTGTGTGCACGGATGTAATATTACAGTCTGACATAATATTGTTATCAAGGTAATTAGAGATGGAACACACACTCAGATCACAAAGGGGCGAGGAAAGAAATGGACAATTGCAATTCTTAAGCACCCTCTCAGTATTCACTTGAAATGATTTATGGAAATAGCAGAAAACTAATAGTAGGATGGCCACATAAAGGTTTGAAATACACTCATCCAAAACAAAAATGACTGCATTAGCAACCATGCCATTTTGATTGGTTTGGTTTGACTTAGGTTGAGTAGTGATCTTAGCTACTGTGCATGGTGTGAGTGTGGAAGTCAATTTATGGAAACAAAGACCAAGCTGCAATGATTAACACACTTATACCCTTGGCATGAACTGATGACACTACTGTAGAATATTATTTATTTACTAAGACTGTTGTGTAAAATAAGGCTACTAATTCTCCAATGAAAATACTTTTATTTTAAATTCATTACACTTGCATAGACTTTTACCCAACAAATGAAAATTTTAAAATTAGATGCAAATTATTTTGTTATGAAATATCAGCCAGCAGCTGTAGCATTATGTGTGTGACTCAAATTAGCAATATATTATGGAACTATACTAAGCAGAAATATTGTCACATGGCAACCACTATGAAGTCAAAATCTGACAGCAGGATCATCAATGAAGTAGAACAATCAGCACTGAAAGCATGTTTGTTACAAATTCTAATGTACAGATAAAACAGGTGAATTCCTGAGAGCAGAGTGCTACTGTTTATACAAACATTAAACATTTCAGAACATACAAACATTACAAACATAAACTTTGAGAGGCTCCAAGAAATGATAAATACTAAAAACACAAATAGATTGTGGTCAGGTTTGAACTGGCAACTCATAGCATGCCAGCCAGCAATGTTAACTGCTGCACCATACTGCATGCAGCACAGCTCATGGCAATATTGACTAATGCTGTACAGATTATTACAGTTTTATCCTGAGTAATATTCTGTTTGCAATTTCTGAGGTTTTCTAGTGCAATTGATAGTTTAGGCCTTTATGGATATCAAAGCAGGTAGACAATTTTATTTTTATACATAATATTCTAATGACTGATTTCTTGTGTGCTGCTACCCATAACCATAATAAAAGCTTTTCAATGCTTTTCTTCATTTAACACACATTGATATATTGATTAAATGATCAACAAAACAAAATTCTGTAACATCATAAAATAATAAAAAATCTTTTTATAGAAAGTCATTAACATTCAAGTTATATATATTCCAAGAATTAATACAAAATGATTTGTCACCACTATCAATTACAGAAGCTTTCCCTCAAAGTGAATAATGTAACACTACAGTTCTGCAGGCCATGGCACATCAAGAAGGCATCCTTTGCAAACTTGCAGTTTCTAGCAAAACTGCATCACACTGTTTGAAAGCAAAGGTAACCCAAGTTTGACCACCAGCTACTTTAATGCTATTAAAATTCAAAGTCAAACTTGATGTCATCGACCAATAAAGAACAGCTGTACGGTAATCAAATTACTTGAGCTGTTTGATGTACTGGTGTTCTGTTGGCTTTGATAACAAGTACAGAAAGGATAACTCTTTGAGGCATCATAGTCTATAAAGCTCCAAAATTAAACGTAGTTTTGTGGATGCTTTCAGGTAAATGATTCCACAGCTGTAAGTGTTAGCAACTACTGTGCATTAATTTTTGAAGTGTGTGTAAATTAAATACTGATGAGCTCAAACAATGTGAAGTTTGGAATGGGATAGGACAGATTGCTATTCACCACAGAGAGGAGGCACTGAGCCACAGAGAGAAAAAATGAAAAAGATCGCTAAATTAATTAAGCTTTTGGACAAAGTCCTTCTTCCAAAATACAAAACACAAACACATTGAAACAAGCACAGTCCTTCTTCCCAAATACAAAACACACATTTACAGAAGTACACTTTGTGTGAATGTGTCTGTGTTTTCTATTTCAGAAGGACTAAAACAGAAATCTTAATTATTTTAGCAGTCTTTTTCATTGTGTCTATCTTTGAGTTAAATACCGATGATTATCATTTGGCTTAAAGGTCATAGTGATGTAACAGAATTTGGAGTGTGCTGGTGATTTATCTGTGTATTGTAGCACTTAATGAATGTGGGTTACCCGATAAAAATATTTTTTTAGGATATGGGCAGTGATCCTTCAAATCTTTCCAGTAATACAATGCTTAATTGGATTAATATACCAGAGAGATGAGTCACTGTGATTTATTGTCTTATGTGAATCCACTCCATGTACCTCAATCATATTGTTCAGTATTGTTGTCATCACATTGATACTTAGACCCAAGTTTGATACCCCACTGTGTACATTTATTGTTTAGAACTGTTGGATTTAGTCCATAAAGCATACAGCTCTTTCCCATTCCTGACTGACAGAGAGACTTCCTTAAAATGAACTCTCCAGCCATGATTATAAGGTTTCTCAACATCCTTCCTATAGCATGAAACACAAGGATGGTGATGTCTGTTTGAGCAAATTTGAGATTGTTCACTCTTTTTTATTCAGACTTTACTACCACTTCACTTGCCCAAGTCAAAAATATCAAAGGGATATAGTTCTGTGGTACACAGATGTGGTCACTGAATTAAAATGGGCACCAAAATACATAGTGGGTAGTCGGGTGTCAAACTTGAGTATAAACAGCCATTCAGCACTAACACCCTGTTTCAGTCTAGTTTAGGTTCAGGCAGTGAACACACAAATTTGTTGCCTATAGCACATGACGAAGATGACTAAATGGATTGTCAACCCAGCTAAGCACTTACAAGCTTGCCATTTGAATTTATCTTCAAATTGAAGGCTGCAAAATTTATAATAACCATCTACTTTACTAAGATAATTGACAAAGCTTGTGACATTTGCTGCAAATTACAGGAGCTCTTTAACAAATTACCTAACCTATTCAACTCACTGTTACATTACTGATCTGAGCTATTAACTCACCCATATCTCAGGCAACAATATCTGACACATTTGTCTATGGATTTACTTGAATTTGTCTGAATGATCCCCTAGTTTTAAACTAAGATGAAGGAATGTATGTGCATTTGATATCTCTTACTTGCACCATTCCTTTCAACAATTAGCACAAAATTATGTCAATTCTTAGTCCATTTCCCTCACATAATAATTACCTAATGTACACCAGCTGGTTGTAATAATTAAGATATACTAAAAGAAAAATGTTTAATCTGCCGTACCTGTACTGTTAATGTAATTACATCACTTGTAACATTGGTCATGTCAAGGCCACTAGCTGCACGAACTGTAATTTCTCCTGTATGAGGATTAATTTCAAACAGGTTCTTAACATTTCCTTCTACTATTGAGTATGTTATCTCAGAAGTTACATCGGTGTCTCTTGCCTGAAACAAGCAATATTTTTCATTTACTTTAAATTTACAGTCATCAATAGTGGATGATACAGAATTCTCATTTCGTATTGGGTTTTATTTTGTTGTTACATGCTTTACTGTACCTGAACTTGCAGTGGTGGTTCAAAATTACTGGCGCCTTCATCAATGGCAACAAGATAATTATTATTTGTAAACTGTGGTGCATTGTCATTGCTGTCAATGAGTAGGATTCTGACTGGAACAGCTGTGGTATGGCCCTCTCCATTGTCATCTGTTGCCTAAAAAATAATTTATTTATTTTATGTGTTACAACATTTGGACAAATATATGAATGATGTATTAATTGTGAGTAAAGTTACAAAACTTTAATCCTGCAATAATTATGATTGATTTTTTTTGAAAAGGAAAACTTTTAATTCAAAAGTGATGAAAATCATATTTCAAACTGTCTCCATGCATCCAAGTAACTGTTATTTAACTGTTTCAAATCCTAACACTGTAACTTGACTTACACCTCCATCTCTAGCAAAGTAATAATCACTCAAGTCAATGAAACTGCTGATAAATTTTGAAAGCTTTTCAAATATGCCATCGAAAGTGATTACATCAGTTTTTTACAACTGATAAATATAAATCTAAGTCATCCATTTGATGCTCAACACCACAGTCTAATGAGAACCTAATTCTTTGCATTTCTGCAAGTTACATATACATTCCTTGGACCTAGAAGAAGAGATTTCAATGTAAATTACAAGGTTAGAGATAAATCAGGGGAGTACTAAGCTATAAAATTACAGTGCTTGACAAACTTTTCAATTTAAAAAAAAGTTAATCTGTACTGGCTCAGTGAAGTTAATTTTTTTTGTACCACATTAGAATCATAATCAATTGACTATATGTAATTTTTGATGATTTTGTGTTTCTGATTTAGAAACAAAGCTATAGTGGTAATTATAGTTCCCTCTCACCTTTTGTGAGCCGTTAAACTACAGAGGTAAATGTACTTCCCATTGCCCATTTGTGAGCTGCTATCAGTTGCCATTACAAGTGAAAAAATAAAAAAAATATGACACTTGGTGTTTTTATTTTGCTTTGTTAAAAAAATATTTAGCACCTGGAAATGAGCTGATACAGGTCACAAGAGTACAAACTGTAGAAACAGAGCAATGTGTTCTGATTTCAAAAGTGACAACAGTAGTGATCTCACAACAAACAGAAACTGATTACTGTAGCAGTTTTTATACACCTAGTACTACATGCTACCACAAGATGTCAGCCACATCCACAGATGGCAAGGTATATTCCCATGATGCAATAAAACAACTAAGTAAGCTTTATGCAGACCACAAAACAAATACTAGTTTTGTAGTAAGTATAGCTCCCAAGTCTCACAGGAAAATTACTTTGGTGATAGGCATACTTTCCACTGCACTTTAAAACAACATTATTTGATGGTATGTATATTTCTCAAGGACCCTGAAAGGCACAGGAGACATTTCACAACAAAAAAGGCTATATTTCACAACAAACAGAAACTACAGCTGTTGCAGTGGTCTGCCGCTGCCTGCCAGGAGCACACAGTGGTGATATGACCTACCCAAATGAATGCAGTAAGGAAATACAGTTAGTGGTAAGTGTATTACCCATGACCCATGGAAGTGTTAAAATGTATGATTGTTGGTGGACATTAGTGGCAAGTTACGAGAGACAGCAGTGACAGATATACATTGCTCAACAAATGTTTACAATGCTATCGTAAAATGTTGTCTACAATACCAGAAGTATCATTGACCTAGGCACTTCATGCTTTATCCAGTTAGAGCTCATATACTCTATGGTGGTTACCACTGGCATGCTTTGTGGCCATTTCCCAGGCCAGACACGTAAACAGACCACTGCTGCAGTGGCACAGCATGAGCAGTCCAGTATCAACAACAGTTTCATTCAGTTTGTGTTCAGCACTGCCATAACATGGCACTTACAGGCATACAACACTTTGACAGAGTCAGGATAGGGACTTTACTTTCAGTAAGTCATACATGGCAAAATGCTGCTGATCGGTTACATGTCATTCAAAGTGGTGTGTCTGAGGCATGGAGAAAGTACACAGAGATGGGAAATGTGAATAACAGACCTTACAGTGGTCGTCCTCATATGAGGTGTGTATTTGTTTTCTTCTCGGTTGGGCCAACTAACGACTAAGTGTGAATATCAGTTCCTTATTCACTGTTCTTTTCTTTTCTTTCAGTTATCTTCGATCTGTTCACTACATTTTTTTCTTCCTGTCTTTTGAGCACTTCAGACTGGTTTTTTACACTCACCTAATTTGTAGTTGTTCCACATTTAATACTTTTTCCCTAAACACTTCTCTGTGAGTTGTTTATTCAGCTATTATATTTTTTTCCAAGTCCCTTTTTATTTCATGGATCAAACTTGAAGCTGACTTTTTATTCAAAAAATATTTGAAGTTCTTTTTGGTTGATTTATTGTATCTACTGTCCTGCATTCAATATAAATGTTCACAAAATACCAGTTGTCTTTTTCCCATTACTTCTGATATATTTTCTGATTCGATAAATTTCATCATCATTTCTTAATTATCAACCTCTATTAGTTTCTTCATTTTCCTAATTGTTTTTTTCCAATATTTCTAATTTATCTAAATTATAGTTCAATGCCAGACATTCACTTGCATATAGACACTCTGGCTTCACTACCATCCTGTAATACCTTATTTTTACATTTACAAATGGGCATTTTTTTATTGTAAGCCAATGGCCTTGCAGCAGTGGTAACACCTGTTCCCCTCAGATCACCGAAGTTAAGTGCTGTCAGGCCGGGCTAGAACATGCATGGGTGACCATCCTACATGCCGAGTGCTGTTGGCAAACGGGTTGCACTCAGCCCTTGTGAGGCAAACTGATGAGCTACTTGATTGAGAAGTAGCAGCTCTGGTCTCGTTAACTGACATATGGCCGGGAGAGTGGTGTGCTGACCACATGCCCATCATATAATGGCATCCAGTGACACCTGTGGGCTGAGGATGACACGGAGGCCGGTCGGTACCATTGGACCTTCATGGCCTGTTTGGGCAGAGTTTAGTTTTTAATTTTTTATAGTAAAGATTGTAGTGTAGTTATTCCATATGCCTTCCCATTTTATGTATCCTTTTTTTCTACAGCTATTTTTTCCAAACTATTTTCTTGGTTTATCTCCCAAGGAATTTCAATTATTTAGCTTTCTCTATTTGGCTAGTACCTGTTTTCAGAAATTTTGGTGCATTTTTTAATGTTAATAATTGGCATTTACTTTTCCTACCTAAGGCTCTAATTCGTGTTTAGTCTCATTTCATGCAGCTTTAATCCTATCCTCCTCTCACTTCAAGTGAAGAAACTTCTGGTTTCTAGAGGTTTCTAATCTAATATTTTCTATGGCCTTAAGGGGATACGGAATCGGATTTTGGGTTAAAAAATCGAATTTTTTTTTATTGGCGTATTATATTCTGCCATGTTTCCTCTTTAAAATGACGTATCATACATAGCTCTACTACAATTATAACTATTTTATTTTTATATATTTGTGAGATCGGGTATTGCGCTTTAGTTATACACGTCTCTCGTGGCTGACCATGAACTTTTTGGCAGTACCTTTAAAGTGACATGAATTCAAATATCCCGGTTTCCAGCGACTATTTATACACTAGTTGCCCGAAAATGTTTCTCTCTGGTTTCCTCAAGTTACTCTTTGACTTTGTGGCGGGACTGTTTTGTAAACAGTGTGATATAAGAAAGTAGTTGTTGTTGAGTTATTTCGTATTTAGTGCTTCATTTTTCGCAGTGAAAATGCCTAGAGCTAAAGCAAAAGTATTTAAAAAGCGTGTGAACTGGCAAAAGAAAAGAAATAATGATTCATTAGCAAAGCAAAGCAGTTCATCATCATCACTGTTGGAAAATGTGAATCCACTTATTACTGATTTGCCGAACGAACTTACACCAAATGAAAACAGTGCTTCTCATAAAAAACTAAGAGATTTGGAAGAGAAATATAATTTACTTGATAGAGGGAATGAAGTTTTTGAACTCATTGATACGAATATATTGTGTGAAGCTCTTGAAAACAGTTTGTGCTGCAAAAAATGTCATGGAAACGTTTCTCTGAAAGTAGAATCCCATGTTGGCCTGGCTGCCCAGTTTAATTTAATATGCAGTGTTTGTAAATACAGCTGTAAGTTTCCAAGTTCGGTTTCAGTAACTGTAAATAATGGATACAAGAAAACTGAACTTTATAGTGTAAATATTAGGTTAGTTTATGGATTGCGAGCAATTGGTAAGGGCAAAGCAGCTGGTGATATGCTATGTGGTGTTCTAAATCTTCCAAGTGCACCTTCAAAGTTTGAAGCTTACAATTATGTACTAGGATCTGCAGTTGAAGATGTAGCACAGAAGTCAATGCAGGTTGCTGTGGAAGAAGCAGTGGAAGAAAATGACGGCAGTCGTGACCTCACAGTGGCGTTTGATGGCACGTGGCAGAAAAGGGGCCACACCTCCAACAATGGTGTTGTAACAGCAACTAGTGTTGATACTGGCAAGGTTATTGATGTTGCAATAATGTCTAAATACTGTAGGTGCACAGGCAGGCTGAAAAATGAACACAGTGATGACTGTATTGCTAATTATTATGGTAGTAGTGGTGGCATGGAGGTTGCTGGGGTGAAGAAAATTTTTCATCGCTCTTCACAGTGGTATAATGTTCGCTATGTCAAATATCTGGGAGATGGTGACTCTAAAGCATTCAAAGAAGTTTTGGAAAGCAAACCATATGGGAACAGTGTAAATATAAGCAAACTTGAATGTATAGGACATGTGCAGAAGAGAATGGGTGCCAGGCTGAGAAGGTTAAAATCAGTTATGAAAGGGAAAAAACTAGATGATGGGAAAACCTTGGATGGCAGAGGAAGATTGACTGATTCCATAATAGACCACATTCAGAACTGCTATGGCCTTGCAATCAGGCAAAATACAGGCAATCTTGAAGAAATGAGGAGAGCTATATGGGCTTTATATTTCCACACCGCATCCACGGATGAGCATCCACAACATGGTTTGTGCCCCAAAGGTGAAAACAGCTGGTGTAAATACAATAGGGGACTAACAACAGGAGAGAAATACATTCACCACCACAGTCTACCATCAGCCATCATGGCAGAAATAAAGCCCATTTTCAGAGATCTGGCTGACAGAAGTCTTCACGGAAAAACGCAGAACCCCAACGAGTGCTTGAATAGTGTGATATGGCATCGTCTCCCAAAAACAGTGTTTGTCGGAATGAATACACTACATTTTGGTGTGTATGATGCTGTGGCAACCTTCAATCTTGGAAATATAACTAAATGCCAGGTCCTTCAAAAGTTGGGTATGTGTGTTGGTTCCCGTACGGTACGTGCTATGTTCTTTTTAGATCAGCACAGACTAAGGCATGCTGATAATATAATCAAGACATTAGTGAAAAAAGCAAGACAGGTGCAGAGGGGTGCCAAAAGAAGACTTGAAGATGATTATGAAGACTGTGAAGGGGGTATTAGCTACGGATCAGGAATGTTTTAATCTTCTTTCTCCGTTTCCCGTAAGTTTACTTTTTACTTCATCTAGGAACATTATCTCAGGTACTGGTCAACCTAGAAGTCTGAAATTTTTATGACGTAGTGACATAGGTCCCTATTACATACTGAAACAACGATTTTTTAATTACTTGATTTACAAAAGACTTAGGGGTGATAGTCTAGTAAAAAGCGATGGAAAAAATTTACTTAAAAATAAATGTACAATATCTCTGTAAGAAAATACTTTGACAATAAACTGTTGTTTCAGTATTGTTGTAACATATGAATGCACATACAGTAAAATTTTTACCTCTCTGTCTCCAGTAGTTTGTGAGAAAATGTTCCCTATAGTAGGCATATATTAACATTGCGGGGATAGGTGATTCCGTATCCCCTTAAGTTGTATTGATCCCTCATGCCAAATGGCGATTGAACATTTTTTCCTTGCTACATTTTAAAGTTACTGAAAAAGTCTTTCACATATTCAGTGCAGATCAAAGAGAAAATACAGACAATAAACCAAAACCACCTAATGTGGTTCTTGATTCAAAATCAGGAATATTTACTTCATCTTATATGGTGAAGAACTTTTGGAATCTGTATTTAGTAACTCTGCTTTGGTGACACTGTCATCAGTAACATTTCCTATGCTAGTAAACTTCACATATGACCAGAATCCTCTGAATTTTCTGCCAGATTTCAAGACAAAGTTTCGTTATGGAAACTATTAAATTGCATATCACATTGAAGTTTGCACTAAATTTTGAGCTTCTGTAAAACTTTGCCAATCTGGAGATTTTGCATTCTTTTAAATTTGGCACAATTTTTCCATTGCTTGTCCACATTGTTCTGATATTTTTTGTGAACCATCGGGAGGGGTAAGTTCTGTCAATTATTAATTTATCTGGTATGAATCTCTTTATTGTTACTGATACTATTTCTTTGAATTTACACCACATCTGGTCTACATTTTCATAGTTAGTTCAGAACAAATGGAGGCTATCTCTTAGAAAGGCATCAAGTGAATTTTTATCTGTATTTATTTATTTATTTATTTATTTTTATTAGATGTGTTTTGCATTTATCTTTGGTACATTTGGGTACTGTGGTATTCAGTCTCATTACAATGATCTTGTGGTCATTAATCCTTGTATCTGTCATAATGCTTCTTATGTGCTCACAGTTATTTGTTGCTAAGATGTCGAGTATATTTTTGCAACAATTTATACTTTCAGTGGCTTCCTGAACTAATAGTTCAAAATAATTTTCAGAGAAAGCATTTCTTATTGATAGTCTCCTTTTAACAATACATCATGGGCTGAATATTTTTTACATATTTTCATACAACACAATCAGAGAACGCATTCATCTTACCTTGTACGTCAGCAAGTACTCATGCCTTGATTCATAATCTAGACATGGGTCCTTACCAGGAGTTGCACAATCTGCTACTGTTATCACTCCTGTTCGGTTATTAACCATAAATCTGTAAATAAAATAAATTGAACATCATTCATTTGAACTAGCTTGTAGCTGATTATAATTACATAAAACTGTGTTGTTTAAAATGCTTCAGGGTGATGACAAAAATTTAAAACCTATGCAAACAGATGTTTCTAGTGATTCTACTGTTTTTTGTCCAGCAATAGAAAGCAATAGGAGATACCACACAAAAATAGTATTGCCATATCATATCAACACATGTGCTTCATTAATTCATTTATTTTTTATGTTCCTATCATGAAGGAAAATGTTCAAGGACGTCAAACAAGTCAATGTGTAACAGGAAATGCACTGGTTTGAAAAAAGTTGATGCTTCTTCAGTTATGGTCAGTAACATTTCGGAAAGTTTTACAACTAAAAAGTATGTTTATGGTCACCTGGTCAAGTGAGTAGAGTTTTAAATCTACTGTAGGCTACTGTAGACTATCACAAGTAAGTGTACACTACGGTTGTTTTCCTAGTGGCCAGTCAGTTAAAGTTGTATCCATATTGCCTGTACATAAGATGTGCTGCATACTTATCAGGTATTACTTCATATTGATAGTGTTGTTTACGTATTACTAGATTTCCTAGAAACTGGAAGGAATGAACCATCTGAGTGAGGATATTTGAAGGACTGTGTAACCTATGGAACATCTTATTTAAAACATGTTTTTGTTGCTCATAAAAATCTTTCACATTTATCAATAATAACAGGAAACTCTTTCCTTTGACCATGATGAAGAATGTTCTATTGAGTACAAAATATCAACATTAATTACATAGATATTTTTCACATTTGTGCATGTGTGCTGCACTTGCATCAAAGTAATTGCTTTGTTTGCATAAAAGTGCAGAAGTTACACAATCACATAATTCTTATTGTTTATAAAATGCAATTTATACCTGTAAGGATGTAAAGTACACAATGGGCTTACACTGTATGGTGTGCAGCTCTAATTGTGTGCAAAACAAATGAACAAACAATGAGGAGATATCTATTTATTTATTTTTTATTTATTTGCCCACGAATCACTTTAGTACATTGTTTGTACAGTGGTAAACCTAGTTAATTTACAACATGGTAGTCATTTTAACTATATTGTTGACATTATGTTGTTGTTGTGGTCTTCAGTCCTGAGACTGGTTTGATGCATCCCTCCATGCTACTCTATCCTGTGCAAGCTTCTTCATCTCCCAGTACCTACTGCAGTCTACATCCTTGTGAATCTGCTTAGTGTATTCATCTCTTGGTCTCCCTCTACGATTTTTACCCTCCACGCTGCCCTCCAATGCTAAATTGGTGATCCCTGGATGCCTCAGAACATGTCCTACCAACCGATCCCTTCTTCTAGTCAAGTTGTGCCACAAAATCCTCTTCTCCCCAATTCTATCAATACCTCCTCATTAGTTATGACATTACCTAAATGCATAATAATGTAGGTTGGTGTCCTACATTGCTTCTACATGTGACAATAGCAGTTATTAAGTGAGATGACATGATAAGCACAATGGATACAATATTATGAATAGAAGCTGTGGTGAAGCAAGTACTGTTTTACTTTATTTTACATGCATTTAATGTTGGTATGCATTTTATGTAAGAAGGCAAATGGTTATATAACATAACTCCAGTATGATACACTCCTCTTTTGCATATGTCTGTATTTACCATGTTCATGTGTAGGTTCATATTCTCCCTAGTTTCATACGTGTGTATGTCACCGTCGTGTTTGAGTAGATTTTCCTTCTTTTAAGATGCTCCCTTTTGTGAAAATTTATATTTAAGCAAGGCAGTGGTAATATTTAGAGAGTTTTAAAAAGGGATATACAGGATTTTTGTAGAATTTGTGGAATTCCCCAAAAAATTATTCTTTGCATAAGTAGCAACTGTATACTACAATGGTACATTGTCAACACTGATGAGCAGCTTGTATTCTGAGTGAGGATCCTAACAGCATATGCTAGTAAATTCAGTCTCTTATTTAAACTGTTTAGGTGTACCTTACTCTTAAGACCTGCCTGAACATGAATGCCTAGAAATTTTGTTTGACTGACTTTCGACACATTTTTTCCTTCTATAGTGAAAACAGGTTTTGCAGGATGTAGGTTTTGTGCAGTGTGGAAGTTAAGTGCCACAGTTTTTTCATAATTTATGATGAGCCTACTGGTCATGAACCAGTGCATTACGGTATGCATAACTGGTATTGCAGCCTCCTGCAGATTTTTCTCAATCTGTGATTTAATTAGAATATTAGTTTCATCTGCAAAGAGTACAGTTGTTCCATCATGTATTTGACTAGCCAAGTCATTTATATACAGCAGAAACATGACAGGTCCCAGAACTGACCCTTATGGGACTCCATACTTGATTTTTCTCCTCATCACTGTAAAAACTAGAAATTTTTTGTTTCACTATCTTTGTGTTTTATTTCTGTAAACTGCTGATGATTACTGAGGTATGACTGGAGCCACCTTTCAGACTGGCCTCTAATTTCGTAATTAATTAATTTGCACAAGAGAATGCCATGATCAATTACACTGAAGGCTTTACTTAGATCCAGAAATATCACAGATACATGTTGCTTATCATCACCCGCTTTTAATACTTCATTTAAGAAGGTAAAAATTTGCTGTCAGAGTTGACTTTTCCATGTTGGGAGTCACTTATCAACCTCTCTTTATTTTTAAAAAACCTGTTAATTTTGTAAGGAAAATTTTTTCCACAATTTTGCTGAAGCCTGACAATACTCAAACTGGGCCTATAATTAGCAATAACACTTTTTGCATCCTTCTTATGCAAAGGTGTTACTTTTGCAGTTTTTAGGTTATTTGCAAACACCTCTCCCTCAAAAGATGAATTTGCTATGTCTGTCAGTGGTTCCACAATAAATGTTGCTCTAACTTTTATAAAAGCATCTGGTATCTCATCAACACCCACTGAATACTTATTAGGTAGTTCTTTTAGGATTCTTGACAGTGCCTCAGGTGTCACTCAATTCATGAAAAATGTGTTTGGATGAATTTTTTGATCTGAGTGACTGGCTGGCTGTTGTCAATGTGTGTATTTATTAACTGCTGAGTTATAATAGAGAAATAATTGTTGAAAGCACTAGCCACTTGTTTGGGGTCAGTCAGTTTACTTTTATTCATAATCTGCTCTATATTACTGTGGTTAACTGGCCTGGTTCCCATTCTTTCCTTATAATTTGCCAGGTTGCTTTAGTTTTATTCTTTGAATTACAATATTTTGTCATTTCTTAGTTTTTTTGCTTTTGAAATAACTCGTGTTAGTATTCTTTTGTGTCTTTTGAAATATGTAATAAAGTAAGGATTAGTATTTTGCTTGGAGTACTCATACAATCTCCTTTTGTTTTGACATGATATCCTTATCCCTTTTGTAATCCACTTGTTTGTTTTTTGAGTAGAATTTAAAGCAGCTATTTTCTTGGGAAAGGCCATTTTAAAAACATGTCTGAATGTAGCCATAAACTTATCATATTTCTCATTGGTATCATTACAGTCATTACATATTTCCAACTTTCACCCTTTAGGAGAGAACAAAAATTTTCCACATTTTTGTACTGAAATTCCTTACAGTGTGTCGTATTCTACTGTGGATGTTGTGTTCTGAAATATTAATTGCAATATCAGCTCCCAGTTTCTCTCTCACACATTTACATTCTTTCATTAGCAATACTACTAGTAATCCTAACATTTACTATGTCTTTTACATACTGTACCAAAACCACTGAACAATAGTTTCAGTAGAGTACAACTCTAAAAGTGAGGTAGTGCTGATACAGTGAAAGTGGATTCACATTCATGAGTGAGTATCTTCTAATCTTCACTTAAGTTTCTTGTGATTTCTCTAAACAATTTTCATCAAGTAAATATCCAAAGTGTTCCTTCAGTACATTACAAATTTCCTCACTCATACATAACGAACTCAGCTAATGCTCCATCTCTAAGAACCTAAATGTAATAAATGTTAAAGAGTTTAATTATCCTTCAAAACACTTTGAGTCTTTTTGGCTGTCCTGCTGAATACACACTTGCTGCAGGGGCAACAGTCTGGATGATTGACTGATCTGGCCTTGTAACATTAACCAAAACGGCCTTGCTGTGCTGGTACTGTGAACGGCTGAAAGCAAGGGGAAACTACAGCCGTAATTTTTCCCGAGGACATGCAGCTTTACTGTATGATTAAATGATGATGGCGTCCTCTTGGGTAAAATATTCCGGAGGTAAAATAGTCCCCCATTCGGATCTCCGGGCGGGGACTACTCAAGAGGACGTCGTTATCAGGAGAAAGAAAACTGGCATTCTACGGATCGGAGCGTGGAATGTCAGATCCCTTAATCGGGCAGGTAGGTTAGAAAATTTAAAAAGGGAAATGGATAGGTTAAAGTTAGATATAGTGGGAATTAGTGAAGTTCGGTGGCAGGAGGAACAAGACTTTTGGTCAGGTGATTACAGGGTTATAAATACAAAATCAAATAGAGGTAATGCAGGAGTAGGTTTAATAATGAATAAAAAAATAGGAGTGCGGGTTAGCTACTACAAACAGCATAGTGAACGCATTATTGTGGCCAAGATAGACACAAAGCCCATGCCTACTACAGTAGTACAAGTTTATATGCCAACTAGCTCTGCAGATGATGAAGAAATTGATGAAATGTATGACGAGATAAAAGAAATTATTCAGGTAGTGAAGGGAGACGAAAATTTAATAGTCATGGGTGACTGGAATTCGTCAGTAGGAAAAGGGAGAGAAGGAAACATAGTAGGTGAATATGGATTGGGGGGAAGAAATGAAAGAGGAAGCCGCCTTGTAGAATTTTGCACACAGCATAACTTAATCATAGCTAACACTTGGTTCAAGAATCATAAAAGAAGGTTGTATACCTGGAAGAATCCTGGAGATACTAATAGGTATCAGATAGATTATATAATGGTAAGACAGAGATTTAGGAACCAGGTTTTAAATTGTAAGACATTTCCAGGGGCAGATGTGGATTCTGACCACAATCTATTGGTTATGAACTGCAGATTGAAACTGAAGAAACTACAAAAAGGTGGGAATTTAAGGAGATGGGACCTGGATAAACTGAAAGAACCAGAGGTTGTAGAGAGTTTCAGGGAGAGCATAAGGGAACAATTGACAGGAATGGGGGAAAGAAATACAGTAGAAGAAGAATGGGTAGCTCTGAGGGATGAAGTAGTGAAGGCAGCAGAGGATCAAGTAGGTAAAAAGACGAGGGCTAATAGAAATCCTTGGGTAACAGAAGAAATATTGAATTTAATTGATGAAAGGAGAAAATATAAAAATGCAGTAAATGAAGCAGGCAAAAGGGAATACAAACGTCTCAAAAATGAGATCGACAGGAAGTGCAAAATGGCTAAGCAGGGATGGCTAGAGGACAAATGTAAGGATGTAGAGGCTTGTCTCACTAGGGGTAAGATAGATACTGCCTACAGGAAAATTAAAGAGACCTTTGGAGTGAAGAGAACCATTTGTATGAATATCAAGAGCTCAGATGGCAACCCAGTTCTAAGCAAAGAAGGGAAGGCAGAAAGGTGGAAGGAGTATATAGAGGGTTTATACAAGGGCGATGTACTTGAGGACAATATTATGGAAATGCAAGAGGATGTAGATGAAGATGAAATGGGAGATAAGATACTGCGTGAAGAGTTTGACAGAGCACTGAAAGACCTGAGTCGAAACAAGGCCCCGGGAGTAGACGACATTCCATTAGAACTACTGATGGCCTTGGGAGAGCCAGTCATGACAAAACTCTACCATCTGGTGAGCAAGATGTATGAGACAGGCGAAATACCCACAGACTTCAAGAAGAATATAATAATTCCAATACCAAAGAAAGCAGGTGTTGACAGATGTGAAAATTACCGAACTATCAGTTTAATAAGTCACAGCTGCAAAATACTAACGCGAATTCTTTACAGACGAATGGAAAAACTGGTAGAAGCGGACCTCGGGGAAGATCAGTTTGGATTCCGTAGAAATGTTGGAACACGTGAGGCAATACTAACCTTACGACTTATCTTAGAAGAAAGATTAAGAAAAGGCAAACCTACGTTTCTGGCATTTGTAGACTTAGAGAAAGCTTTTGACAACGTTAACTGGAATACTCTCTTTCAAATTCTGAAGGTGGCAGGGGTAAAATACAGGGAGCGAAAGGCTATTTACAATTTGTACAGAAACCAGATGGCAGTTATAAGAGTCGAGGGGCATGAAAGGGAAGCAGTGGTTGGGAAAGGAGTGAGACAGGGTTGTAGCCTCTCCCCGATGTTATTCAATCTGTATATTGAGCAAGCAGTAAAGGAAACAAAAGAAAACTTCGGAGTAGGTATTAAAATTCATGGAGAAGAAGTAAAAACTTTGAGGTTCGCCGATGACATTGTAATTCTGTTAGAGACAGCAAAGGACTTGGAAGAGCAGTTGAACGGAATGGACAGTGTCTTGAAAGGAGGATATAAGATGAACATCAACAAAAGCAAAACGAGGATAATGGAATGTAGTCAAATTAAATCGGGTGATGCTGAGGGGATTAGATTAGGAAATGAGACACTTAAAGTAGTAAAGGAGTTTTGCTATTTGGGGAGCAAAATAACTGATGATGGTCGAAGTAGGGAGGATATAAAATGTAGACTGGCAATGGCAAGGAAATCGTTTCTGAAGAAGAGAAATTTGTTAACATCGAGTATAGATTTAAGTGTCAGGAAGTCGTTTCTGAAAGTATTTGTATGGAGTGTAGCCATGTATGGAAGTGAAACGTGGACGATAACCAGTTTGGACAAGAAGAGAATAGAAGCTTTCGAAATGTGGTGCTGAAGATAAGGTGGGTGGATCACGTAACTAATGAGGAGGTATTGAATAGGATTGGGGAGAAGAGAAGTTTGTGGCACAACTTGACTAGAAGAAGGGATCGGTTGGTAGGACATGTTTTGAGGCATCAAGGGATCACAAATTTAGCATTGGAGGGCAGCGTGGAAGGTAAAAATCGTAGAGGGAGACCAAGAGATCAATACACTAAGCAGATTCAGAATGATGTAGGTTGCAGTAGGTACTGGGAGATGAAGAAGCTTGCACAGGATAGAGTAGCATGGAGAGCTGCATCAAACCAGTCTCAGGACTGAAGACCACAACAACAACATACTGCTGCAGAAAACAATGACAGACTGAAACAGAATTCTCAAGCCTATGTAAATAGCCACAGTATTGGCACATATATAGGCATACAGAATAAGAGCTGTTACCTCATGTCACATACTAATGATTAAAAAGTCAAACCTGAAAATAGGTGGGTTGTTCCAATTTTGGATGCAATCTAGACATGGAATTAAGATTTGCAATTTGACTGGGCATACCAAATAAGATACTGCACTGAAAAGCTACACATAATCATGAAAACAAGAAAGAAGAGAAAGGTCTGGAAGTTGATTCATTTAAAGTATATCCATAATTCTAGAGAAACAGCAGTCAAAAAAATGATATTGTCATGTCTTTTGGTGGCCACTGGCATGATGATGGGTCTCTATCAGTATACCTTGCATGCAAATATTCAAATCAAGTGAACACTAGCATTTTGACAGGAGGAGGTGGCTCGGTGCTTAAGGCACTTGACTCACAAGCAGGAGTGGAATTCAAATTCTCATTTGGTCATGCAGATTTGGGTAGTCATAGTGTAAAGAGGAGGTTGTTGGAACAGCAGCAGTACCTATTTCATAAACATCATTTAATTTAGTAGCTTGCTTCTGAAATAAGTGAAGAGTAACTATTTATTTACTTGGTTTTGGTAGTAGTATTAATTTTGAAGTTTGAGTGTGCGTATTTTGCAATCATTAGTGTTGTGTAAGTTCACTTTGTACTGTAGATTCTAGAGCTAGTTTTATATGTATCTGCTACCTAAAGTAGCACAGTTAGATAATTTGACCTCTTCATGATGTCTGCTTGTACTTTCTCTATTAGACTCTCACTGTTTCATGCGTTTATATAATTTGATGTAATAGGAAACTGATAGGGCACTATGCTTGGTGAAGTAATGCATACACACTTGAAAGCCGTTTGTGTTAGCAGTGTGTTGTTATCCATGAGAGTGTGCCATGAAAGGCAATACTGCGAACTTCCAATAGACCCCACCAAGGGTGAGTGCCTATTTAAACCCTGCCGTGCTACATTCACACTCTCAGTTATTGTGTTATTATTGTTTGCATGCATTTGCCTTATTTCATTGCGTTCAGTGTATGTTATGGTGACTGGCATACATGCCACAGTCCAATGAAGTTGTACTAACATTGTTGGTTGTGTTGTGTGCCCAACTTACAACACAAGTGATGACAAACGTGGGATTGCTCCCTTTGCACTTTTTCAGTCTCTGGTTGGTCCTCCATTGCATCTATATTGTCTGATGGTGTTACTGATGAGTTTTTATGCTGGCTGGTTGATTATTAAGGGGTTCTTACTGCTGTGTTGCAGCATCTCAGTCAATAGCAGGAGGTGTTTGCCACAATGCAAGAAAATCAAACCCATGTATTGCAAACACCTGCCTCTATTTTGGCCGGTTTGCATCCTTCTCAATCTATGCTGCCTGCCGCGTCACCCCTTGCACGTCTTGTTTAGCCTTTCACTACCCTGGTTCTTTATCCTCCACTGTTTCTGACTTACAGTGAATCTGTCGAAGAATGGGAAGCCTATGAAAAATGGTTGCGGCAGCACTTTCATGCATTTGGACTGACTGATGTTATCTTATGCCTTGCTTTCTTTTTGTCTTGATTGCATGTATCAACTCCTTTGCCAACTGGCCACCCTCCAGGATCCATCTTCACTCTCTTTTGATAATGTATGCAACCTTCTTTCAAAATATTACGGTAAATGGACTCACATCACTGTCGCTCGAGTTCAGTTCTATTGATGTCACAAGAAACTAGAAAATTGCTCTAATACTTGGACAAATGAGCTTCAAGGTTTAAGCTGTCATTGTCACTTTTTCACTGATGTACATAAGGGCTCATATGCTGACCAAATGGTTAGTGATGTAATCACGCGGTTGGCCCCCAACCGTGAGGTTCGTGAGCAAGCCCTTCAATGTGATAACCCCTCTCTCTCTCTGACATTCTGACTATTGCACAATTGTTTGAGGTTTTGAGGGCTGCAGATATTCAAATTGAATTGTGATGTGAGGTTGCAGAAGTTAACCCCCTTCCCCCCACCATTTGTCGGGTGGTTCGCAGGGGGACGATATGGTGGCAGTGGTCCACGTGTGAGCAGAACATCATGGCAGCTGGACCAACCCACTGTGGCAGCCATGGCCACAGCAGCAGCAGCACAGTAAACCTGGTAACGAACTACAATGCAAGCACTCCACAGTTCCCTCTTGTCTGTCGTGTTTTGTCACTCATGATAGGCTGGATTGTCCTAAGTTGTGGGGCATTTGCTGCCAGTGCAACAAGACAGGCCACATTGCTCCTGTTTGTAATGCAAAATTCCAACAGCCTGTTGCAGATACTGAAATGGATGTCAAATGTTTATCAGCAATCTTCATTGCATGCAATAAGCTATTTATTGATGTCAAGGTTTATCAGAATGTTTTGCACATGTAAGTCAACAACAGTGCTGCTATGTCACCACTCAATCTGCAAACATAAATGGACGTGGGTTCTCCCCCTTTAGTGTCAGCATCATGTACATTAGTTGTACGATAAACACAACATTCCGATATAGGGGCATTCAAAAACAAATGAGTTGGAGGCATAATTACAGAAACCAATACCTGTATGTTAGAAGTACTGACCCTTGCTGTTGAGACACCTGTCCCACTGTGACACAAGGCGGTGAAGGGCTGTCTCATAAAATTCCAGGGGCTGCGATGTTAACCAATTCTGCATGTACAGCTGGACATTGTCGTGCGAGGTGAATTGTTTGTCCCTCAGAACATTTGTAAGGGGATCAAAAATGGTGTAATCACAGGGAGAGAGGTCCATACTGCATGGAGGGTGGCCAAGAACCTCCCATTTGAATTTCTGCAGTAGTGCCACAACTGTGTATGAGGCTTTGCATTGTTGTGGAGTATAATGACCCCACAGCTGAAATTGCCTGGTCGTTTTGATTTAACCGCTTTGCGAAGGGTGGTCAAGGTTTGTGAGTAATGCTGGGCATTCACTGTTGTCCCATTCTGCTGGAAGTGAATCAGAAGGGGGCCATCTTGGTCAAAGAAGAATGTCAGCATAACCTTTCCTGCACTCGTGTGGATGGTGATGTCCAGCTGTATGTGCGGAACTGGTTAACATTGCAGCCCCGGGAATTTTATGAGACAACCATTCACCACCTTGTATCACAGTCAGAGAAGTGTCTCAACAGCCAGGGTCAATACTTCTAACATACAGGAACTGGTTTCTGTAATTATGCTTACGGTTCATTTCTTTTTGAATGCCCCTTATATTACATAGTTTCTTGGCTCCAGTCACATAAATCTGTGGTTTATCTGCCGACTTTTCTGGTGGCGAACAATGCCACACCGAAAATTTGTTTGGTTCTGATGTCCTTAACCTTTTTTGCATTTACTATTTCTGATGAAATTAACCTCATCTCTGATCAAGTGCCTTATACACAACTCGACTCTTTATGCTCTGAATTTTCCATACTGTTTTCTGCGAGTTTGGGTTGCGCCAATAATCTCAAAGCCCATATCACCATGAAACCTTTGGCTAGACTCTTTTTTTTTTTTTTTTTTTTTTTTTTTTTTTTTTTTTTTTTTTTTTTTTTTTTTTTTTTGGGGGGGGGGTTGCCCATTGCAAACGGCGTTCTGTGACCAAGTCAAAGCAGAGCTTGAACACTTTATGGCATCTGGGGTTGTCCAGCTGATTGCATCCAGTGAATGGGTTAACCCCTAAGTCATTGTCAAGAAGCCTTCAGGGTGGCTATGCCTTTGCAGCGATTTCAAAGTTTCTGTCAATGTTCAATCATTGGCACATATCCCTTGTTGCACCCTGATGAACTCTTTGCTAAGATCGCTCGTGGTCAATGTTTTACCAAAATCAACTCTCTTATGCATATTTGCGACTTCCAATTGATGCTGACTCTCAACAGCTCTTGGTTGTTAACATGTTTTGTGGCTTGTATCAATACTTGTGGTTACCATTTGATGTAGCCAGCATCCCAGAAATTTTTCAACAGTTTCTGAAACAATTTACAAGGTTTGTGCCTGGCTTTGACAACTATCTTGATGATATTGTGATCTCCGACTCCTCCACTGCTGAACATTTCAACAACTTAATTACGCTCTTTTTGATGTTACAGGCCACCAGGTTAACACGAAATTTGGAAAAGTGCTACTTATTTCAGCCATCTATTGTTTATCTTGGGTTCGAGGTTTCTACTGTTGGTATCAAACCCCTCATCAGAATGTTTCTGCCATTGTGGCTCTTCCACATCTTAAGGCGGTCAAGGAACTCCAGGTTTCTTTAGGTAAGATTGCTTATTATCATCAGTTTTTGCCAGTTGCAAAACTGTTACATGTCTTGCTGCATAATGAGATATCTTTCCACTGGTCGTAGGCATGTGAAATGGCACTTTCCAGACAGAAGTCTATGTTGCAATACGCACCTTGCCTCATAATCTACCAACCGAGTAAACATTTAGTGTTAGCAACTCACACTAGATGTTCACAAATAGAGAAAGAAGCCTTCACCATTGTTTATGCCTTAAAGAAGTTTCATGTTTTCCTGTACAGTGTAAAATTCCATCTCATCATGGACCACAAACCATTAGTATCACTGTTTAACCCCTCAGTGTCATTACCAGACAAAGCAGCACATTGCCTTCAACAGTGAGCACTGTTCCTCTGTAGGTACAACTAAGAGATTTACTTCTGCCCCATGGCTAAACATGTGAATGCTGATGCAATCTCCCCTCTTCTGGCCAGTCTAGACCAAGTTTTTGATTGGTAGGAGTTAATTTGATTCCACTTTGATGAACGTGCTCAACAAACTGTCAATGGTTTTCCAATTGCTAGTCCTCAGGTCATGCAGCCTAGTCCTACCAATCTGATTTTATGGATACATTGCATTCAACATGACTGGCCTGAGGCACCTCCATCACAGGCAGCCGATCTCTCCATAACTAATATGTGATTTGGCATCATTTCTCTGTCACTGGTGGTGTTCTACACCTCGATACAGACTATTCAGCTCCTCGCCTAGTGATTCCCTCAGCTCTGCGTTCAGAGATCTTGCAACTGCTGCATGCTTATAACTGGGGAGTGTCACACACCACGGTGTCAACCCACCGTCATGGTTTTGGCCTGGTTTGAACAGTGACATGACTCATTTGGTTATGGCATGTTCTCAATGAGCATTGCAACAAGCTGCCCTGCGGGCAATGTTCTCTCTGTGGCCACAACCTTCACAGGCCTGGGATCATCTCCACATCAATTTCACTGGACCTTTCCTTAATGCATACTGGCTAATAATAACTGATGCATTCTCTCGGTTCCCACACGTTGTTCGCTGCCTGTCGACTTCAGCCTCTGTCACTGCAGCAGCCCTGTCAAAAAAAATTTCCATTGAGGGACTTTTGGCAACGCTGGTCTCTGATAAAGGCCCTGAGTTTGTCTTGGAGTAATTTGCCTCCTTCTGAAAGGCACACGGGATTCACAACTTCCAGTTCAATGGTGAGACCAAAAGGTTAGTTAGAACATCCAAAACGCAGATGCAAAAGTGTATGACTTGGTCCCCATCCAATGTTGGATCAATTTCTATCTTCCTATCGGTTCACACCATTTGGCAACAACAGCCCCACTGAACTGCTCCACGGGCATCAACCCTGGAAGCTCCTGCATCTCAGGGGCCCAGCCGGGGCACCAACCTGTGTAGCCATCATCCCGTTCCTGGCCTGGGGTGGCTGTTTGGACACACTGGTTTGGTCTTCTCCCAAAATGGATTACTGCCACCATTTCCCATTGCTACAGCTCTGTCTCTGTGATGTCTGTATGGAGGAGGGCTTCTGTGCACATGATACGAACAGTTGCACCTGCGTGTGGCCGACCAGACGACCCTACCCAGGACACCGACATCAACATGCCAGTTTTCGTCGCTTGATGGATCACCGGATTTGGCTGTGTCCCTGCCACAACATTTGAGGGGTCCCTGTCACCAGTGGATGAACCTGGTACAACTTCTCCAATACTGCAACCAATACTGTTGTAGTTGCTGTCCACACTGGAGCCACCTTCTCTGTCTCAGCCACCAACTGCAGGGCACAACCACCGCCAGTGGCTTGCAAAACTGCCCATGCCCAAAGTACTTCCTGCCATATACCCCTTTATCAGCATGTCATCTCAGTCAGAACCACGTGGATGAAGATGCTGTCGAAATCTTACAAATCTGAGCTGTTCCCAAAGGGAAGAGGAATGAGGCAATGTATGCACACTTGAAAGCTGTGTGCTTTAGCAGTGTGTAGTCATTCACAAGAGTGCACTGTGAAAGAGCTAAACTGTGAATTTCCAATAGAGCCCGCCACGGGCTAGTGCCTATTCAAACCCTGCTGCACTATCCTCATGCTTGGTTATCATGTTATTACTGCTTGAATACATTTGCCTTATCTTATTGCGTTGAAATGAAATGATCGTACGGCAATGTCGGCCGGGAGGCCCCGTGTGGGGAAGTTCGGCCACCGTATTGCAAGTACTTTTTAGTTGACGCCACTTCGGCGACCTGCGAGTCAATGATGATGAAATGATGATGAAGAACACACAACACCCAGTCATCACGAGGCAGAGAAAATACCTGACCCCACTGGGAATCGAACCCGGGACCCCGCGCATGGAAAGCAAGAATGCTACCGCAAGACCACGAACTGCGGACATCTTATTGTGTTCAGTGTATGTTATGGTCTAATAAAGTTGTACTAACATACTTGGTTGTGTTGTGTGCCCAAGTTACAACACTTTATATGTGCAGATACAAACTGAACTGGCCACAGTCACACAACTAGAAGCTGCACTGAACGTGATCAATAGGCTTCAGGCTGCTGCCCCAAGATGCAGTGAGGTGAAGGTACCCAAACAGTAACAGACGTGAAGCCTCTGGTGCCAATAGAGTCCCTTAGAAACCCTACTGTCATTGTGTCTTCCAATACACAACAGTTTTTGCTCACTTCAGGATGATTTGTGAATAGTGTTGGGATTATGTGACTCTGGGATGAATGTGAATGCAGTAACAAGTGACAAGGCCACCCTCTTATACCTTAGTATACCAGGTTCAAGTTGCTGCCCTGTGTTGAAAATTCATCTGAGACAGCATGGGATCCCTCGTCTATTGGGACAGTAGTTGAATTTCATCCCAAGTCTGAGAAAGCACAGAAGGTGGATGTGTTGCTCATTAGGAGCTTTGTTAGGAAGGAAATGGAGCCCCCCTGGGAAATAGAATTTGGTATAATTCCTCCTCCCTCTTGGGTAAATGGTTAAATGTGATTTGTTCAATTTTTTATCTGCTACTAATAAAGTGACGCATGACCATGGAAAGGAATATAAATATTTCATTGCTAGTAGTCTTTTCTTGATCTTGCAGTATGCTTTTAAGGCACAGGAATGACTGCTGATCAATAACATCACTGTGTTAGTAACACCAACATTGTTTTCACTTCTGATTATAGCTTTCAGAAAATATATTAAAAAATAAGTTAGGGTAGGAAATATTAATAACATCACTTCTTGTTAGATCATGTTTAAATCAAATGTAATCAGTCTAACTTATAGAACAGCATCACTTTCAGCTATTTTGCAAACAGATAAAACACAAATGATACAAGGAGAAGTAAGTCGGGAGTATCAAATGTCCTCAGACAACCAAATAACAAAAAAATTACAGAGAATATAATGTCTTAATGTCTACAGTACCTGATACTTTTGGAAGTTGTGCATTTATTTTTTCAGTTTTTAATGTGTTATTGTAATGGGTCTGGAGAGAAGTCCAATGTGAGCTCAATATGTCTTCTGGGAGGTCTCATCAGAGATGCAGTCTTAATTCCTACAAATAGTAGTTAAAATTACTGAAGATAGCTAGCATCACACGTGGGATAGAGGCATGGCTTATTGTTTGCACCATCCAGAACGGATCACAATCATCTCATTTAGAACTGAATAGAAAATGGAAACTAGAGGCTCAGGTGATTCTATGTTGATTTTGGATGTGATTTCCTGACCTCCAGTATTGATACATAACTGTAGAGTCCCTCCCTCCTGTAAGTCAGGAACACATTACATAGAGGAAATGACTAGTCAGGTAGCACAGTATTAATTATTCACTCTAAGAGGAGCTACAGTGCAATGGCTGATGGGCATATCTATATTGAAAGAAGTCAGATGGCCTTGGTCTCGACGATGACAGCTTTTTTGACACAGCCAACATAGTCAATCATGGTTAAGAGATGTCAGTAAGTTCATTAAGTATACATACCCAGAAACAAAGACGGGCATAACACACAGAATTAGAGATCGTAGAAATATTACACATACAGTGGAGACTCAATTATCCAGACTTCAATTACACAGATTCTTGGTTATCTGGATTGTCAACCACAGTCAAATATTTTTGTAGTCTAGTCCATGTCTGCTCCATGCATTTCATTATTGTTTGAGTTAAGCACTGCATGTTTCATTATTGTTTGGATTAGGCAGCATGCATTTCATTATTTTTTGAGTTATGGCTCTGAGCACTATGGGACTTAACTTCTGAGGTCATCAGTCCCCTAGAACTTAGAACTACCTAAACCTAACTAACCTAGGGACATCACACACATCCATGCCCGAGGCAGGATTCGAACCTACAACTGTAGCGGTCGCGCGGTTCCAGACTGAAGCATCTAGAACCGCTCGGCCACACATGCCGGCTTTTTGAGTTAGACTGTTGCCAATGGCTGCACCATGTTGTGTATGTTTAAAGGAGAGTTGTTACATCCGTGTAGATGCATAGGATTTGACTGAAAGGAAGACTTTGAACAAAGCTTGCAACAGAACACTTTAATGGGAACACAAAAGTTCAATAATGATTCTGTTTTGGTGGATATCAATGACTAATTGCAAACATACAAATATGCCAGGAATGTGATGCCACTGATATGAAAGAGTGGCTCACTTATGACAGTAACGATCAAGGTTTCCAGATCATGTCTGTTGACAAAGTTGCTGAAAACATATTGCAGGCAAATGAACAGCAGGAAATGCAAGAAGATGAGACAGAAGAAAACGTAGATGTAGAAAATGATGTAATACCATCTTACATGAAAACATTTCAAGCCCTGAAAACAAACAGAGTTTGATACCATGAGTTTACTATGGTTAAAATGAATTCTTTTGTAGCAGCAATGAAGAGAAAAAACTGTTTATGTCAAATGACAATTATCAAATATTTTAAACAAAATTAAACTACAGTGACTATCTGATGCGACCTTTGTTAGGTAGTTCATGATTAAGGCTGCAGTAGTTTATTAGTTTTAAGACAATGTGTACTTTTGTATGAAAATGTGTCTCTACACTCTCTTAACAAACATTAATTTTGTTGATTTTCATAAGTTTAATTTGCTTTTTTTGTTTTTAATAAACACCTAACACTGTGTATTAACCCTAGAAAGATAACCATATGACAATGTATCTAAGAGATAACTATATGCTGGTAGCATAGGTTATCTTTCTTGAGTTAACAGTACAAAAATTGCTTTTCTTTACACATTCAATTATTTGGATTTTCAACTATCCGAATGACATACAACAAGTCAGTCAAGTTAACCAAGTACCCACTGTAATTGAATTTGAAATAGTTTAAATTCATTGATCTGTTCAATGAAAATTCTTTTTTCACATAGTACCGCTAGATGGTGCTGCCATAGGGCAAACGGATATCAACTGTGTTTTTTTAAATAGAAGCCCCCATTTTTTATTATATAATCATGCAGTACGTAAAGATATATGAATGTTTTAGTTGGACCACTTTTTTCGCTTTGTGATATATGGCGCTGTAATAGTCACAAACGTATAAGTACGTGGTATCACGTAACATTCCACCAGTGCGGATGGTATTTGCTTCATGATACATTACCCGTGTTAAAATGGACCATTTACCAACTGCGGACAAAGGTCGATATCGTGTTGATGTATGGCTACTGTGATCAAAATGCCCAACGGGTGTGTGCTATGTATGCTGCTTGGTATCCTGGACGACATCATCCAAGTGTCCGGACCGTTCGCTGGATAGTTACATTATTTAAGGAAACAGGAAGTGTTCAGCCACATGTGAAACATCAACCACGACCTGCAACAAATGATGATGCCCAAGTACGTGTTTTAGCTGCTGTCATGGCTAATCTGCAAATCAGTAGCAGTCAAATTGCGCGAGAATCAGGAATCTCAAAAACGTCGGTATTGAGAATGCTACATCAACATCAATTGCACCCGTACCATATTTATATGCACCAGGAATTGCATGGTGACGACTTTGAACATCGTGTACAGTTCTGCCACTGGGCACAAGAGAAATTACGAGACGATGACAGATTTTTTGCACGTGTTCTATTTAGCGACGAAGGGTCATTCACCAACAGCGGTAACGTAAACCGGCATAATATGATGCACTATTGGGCAACGGAAAATTCCTTGATGGCTGTGACAAGTGGAACATCAGTGACCTTGGCGGGTTAATGTATGATGCGGCATTATGGGATGAAGGATAATTGGCCCCCATTTTATCGATGGCAATCTAAATGGTGCAATGTATGCTGATTTCCTGCGTAATGTTCTAGCGATGTTTCACTGCATGACAGAATGGCGATGTACTTCCAAAATGATGGATGTCCGGCACATAGCTCGCGTGCGGTTGAAGCGGTATTGAATAGCATATTTCATGACAGGTGGATTTGTCGTCACAGCACCATACCATGGCCGCACGTTCACCGGATCTGACATCCCCGGATTTCTTTCTGTGGGGAAAGTTGAAGGATATTTGCTATTGTGATCCACCGACAACGCCTGACAACACGCATCAGCGCATTGTCAATGCATGTGCGAACATAACGGAAGGCGAACTACTCGCTGTTGAGAGGAATGTCATTACATGTATTGCCAAATGCATTGAGGTTGACGGATATCATTTTGAGCATTTATTGCATTAATGTGGTATTTACAGGTAATCACGCTGTAACAGCATGCATTCTCAGAAATGATAAGTTCACAAAGGTACAGGTATCACATTGGAACAACCGAAATAAAATGTTAAAACGCACCTACGTTCTGTATTTTAATTTAAAAAAACCACCTGTTACCAACTATTCATCTAAAATTGTGGGCCATATGTTTGTGACTATAACAGTGCCATCTCTCACAAAGCAAAAAAAGTGGTCCAACTAAAACATTCATATTTCTTTACGTTCTGCACAAATATGTAATAAAAAATGGGGGTTCCTATTTTAAAAAACGCAGTTGAGATTCATTTGACCTAGTGGGCCAACCATAGCGCCATCTGGTTTCCACCTTCAAGCTAGACAAGTTTCGTTCTTTGTAGTTTTTTTGTTTGATGCTTATTTCGTGAGATATTTGGCCCGGACACGATCAATGGACCACTCTGTATATCACAAGTGTATGCTAGACGTAAATTGTCGGCAGCATATTTATTGACACAAAAGAACTCAATAATACATAGCAAAGTTATTAGAGATTATGAATGTGGAACAGTTTGGATAAAGATAAGCATCAAAGATGGATTAAACATGGGTATTTGATGATTTTATGGATCACCTACTCAGAAAAACAGCAGCAGTGCTCTTCACAGTGCATTGGAGAATATCATAAGTTTCCTGATCATGCTCTTGCAATAGCGCACGACTTCAAGTTTCTAGCAATATAATGGTAGAGTCATGTAATTAAAACAGGTATCATAGGCAGGAACTCGTGTGACAAGTGTTCTGAAAACTACTTTGGGCAGATGGTTAGAATATGAACTCATGAGCGTACCATCTTAATATTACACCTGTAAGTTCTATGTAAGTTCCTGTAGACAAGTGCATTTGTGATCATAGGCTAGTTGCAGAATGAATGACAACATGTGTTACATTGAGAAAGGAAGGGCAAATATTTTTGCTTCAGAAGAATGAAAGGAAACTAACTGCACAGTATCTGGCCAGTCAACATTGAAGTCAGCACCAAGGAACAAGATGTGGAGCAAAATGGATAAAATTCAAAAGCTTTGTACTATAAATATGCTTTAGACCAGTGTGTGTTGTGAAGGACAGGAAAGATGTGTTGTGATTCAATAACTACGTCACAAAGTTGCTATGAAGGCAAAGAGAGCTTCCTCACATATTTAAACAAAGTCAAAGCCTAGTTGACATGCCGGCCGGTGTGGCCGAGCGGTTCTAGGCGCTACAGTCTGGAACCGTGCGACCGCTACGGTCGCGGGTTCGAATCCTGCCTCGGGCATGGATGTGTGTGATGTCCTTAGGTTAGTTAGGTTTAAGCAGTTCTAAGTTCTAGGGGACTGATGACCTCAGAAGTTAAGTCCCATAGTGCTCAGAGCCGTTTTTGAACCTAGTTGACAAACAAAAGCTGAATGAAGCCAAAATGCACATGAAGAGTGCAATGTGAGAAGGTTTCAATGAATTTGAAATTAAAATTTTGCCCATCTATCAGATGAAAAGTATGGAGCAGTTTTGGTCCTATGTAAGGTCAGTAAGTGGATCTAAATCATTTGTCCAGTCATTCACTGACCTTATTGGCACCAAAACAAGATTCAAGATTCAAAATTCAAGATTCTTTATTAGCCATTGATCATGCAAGATGAAATAGGCTTCGTCAGTACATAAAATAATATTAATATTCCAGACACTATATATAAGGCATAGATATAATTAGCATATGAGTAACTTACAAATAACATAAACCTTAAGCAGGTGACTACAATGCTTAATACATATTCTTGTTTCAGATACATACAAAGGTACCAAAAATGAGTTACATTGTAGTAGCAAACACAGTAGTTACGTAACACATCATAACACTGGCAAATAAAGTAGTTACCTAACACAGTTGAAATACAAAGGTATTAGATATGAAATATTTTGTAACAGTATATATAGTAGTTAATTAAGTTAATTATGCAATTACAGGTTTATCTCTGTGCTACTCAGATCATAATATTCTTGCATAGAATAAAATGGATTGTCAGATAACCAATTGTACAAATTTTGTTTAAGAATTTTTGTGGGCATGTCCCGAGCAGATTGCGGTAGTTTGTTGAATATTTTTAAGGTATTCACTTTGTGTGAGTTACTACTTTTTGTTAGTCTGTGTCTTGGTATATCATAATCTGCCTTCCTTCTAGTGTTGTAGTTATGAATTTCTTCCCTGACAACACCTTCCATACCATTGTTTTTAATGTGTAACACACAGATATAAATATACAAGTTTACAATGGTCAACAGTCTTAGCCTTATAAAGAGAGGACGACAGTGCTCCGTGGGACCGACTTTACACATTATGCACAGCATTCTTTTCTGCATCAACAAAATTTTGTTACTGTGAGAGCTGTGCCCCCATATGAGAAGGCCATATGTAATATGTGACTGGAAGAGTCCACAGTACATTGTTCTCAGAAAGTCCATGCTAATCATGTCCCTAAGTTTCCAAAGGAGATAGGAGACTCTTGAAAGCTTTTTGCAAACCTGATTTACGTGTTCTTCCCAGTTAAGTTTGGAATCAATATGCATTCCTAATAGTTTTACAGTTTTGTTTTCTATGGTTTTGGGTAACCCTAAGAGAAGCTGTTGTGTTTTCTCTGAGTTACACAGTAATTTATTGGATGTGAACCAGTGGATGGCTGATTTGAGTGATTCCTGTGTGTTATTGTCCAAAGCTGAGATGTTCTGATGTGAGGTGAGGAGGGTTGTGTCATCTGCATAGCATATGGTAGTACTATTTATGTGATGAGGTAGGTCATTGATGGCTATGATGAAGAAGAAGGGTCCCAGAACCGAGCCCTGTGGTACACCAGTACTAACTGCTGCTACAGGGGAGTAATTATTTTTAACTGAGACAAACTGTCTTCTATTATGAAGATATGACTCTATTACTGCTAATGCTGGGTTACATACACCATAAAATTCTAGTTTAGCAACCAGGGTGCCAAAGGGAATGCAGTCAAAAGCTTTGCTCAGATCACACAAGACAAGTGACACCATATTCCGGTCTTCAAAGGCTGTTAATGTCTGGTCAACAATTTCCAGGATGGCCGCAGTGGTATTTCTGCCCTGTCGGAATCCGAACTGACTATTGCTCAAAAGGTTGTGTGTCTCAAAATAGCTACTTAATTGAGTGTACATAAGTGACTCAAATACTTTAGAAAATATTGGCACAATTGAGATTGGGCGATAACTTTTAGGAAGATGTTTGTCACCCTTTTTAAACACTGGAATAACTTTGGAAATTTTGAGGGAGTCGGGAAACACTCCTGACTGCAAACATTTATTAAATATGAATGCCAATGGTTTAGCGATCGAGTCTACAGTTTTTTTTACTATGTAATTGGAGAGCCAGTAGCAGTCCATACTTTTAGAATTTGAAAATTTTGTGACTGTTCTTTTAATCTGAGCAGGTGTGATACTATACCAGTTAAAGACATGATCTACTGGTGGAAGGGCATTAAGTAAATCGCTTGCAGATGTATCTGTTTTTTCTATCTTACTTTCAATTTCTTTAATTGAGCTAATGAAGTAGTCATTTAGTTCCCTTGGAGTGAGCTGAGTTTCATGTGTGTGACGTGTGGGATTTTCTTGTGCTACAATCTGCCATGCTGCCTTGCACTTGTTTGTTGCACCTTCTATGTACCCTTCATAAGTAGCTTTTTTTGTCTGTATCAGCTTAAGTTTGTAGAATTTTTTACATTTTTGGTATGCTGCATAAAAGGTGCCCTCCTGCTCTGATCTTTGTTTACATGCATTTTTATATGCTGTGTATAGTACGAGCATGTTTTTTCTTATCTGGACCAGTTCGTCTGTGTACCATTCCAGCTTTTTATTTTTATATGTTCCAGAAGAGTTGGTTTTAATTAGTGGTGAGCATGAATACCATAATTCTGTATAATTTTTAAGGAAGTTTTCAAAGGTAGTTTCAACATCAGACTTCTCAGATGAACACTTATAGACAAAGTCCCAACTTGCATCCTCTAGTATACGAATAAATGACATAATGTATTCTTCTTTTTGTCTTCTTATCCATGTCATATTGTGCACACTAGTGGAATTTGGTTGCTTACTAAAGAGATTGAGAAGCAATGGGTCGTGGTCTGCAAAGCACCCATTTGCAAGGCTAACAGTGTAGCTGCCACGGGGAAAATTCACAATAATATTGTCTATGCATGAATTTTTACGTGTTGGACACTGGATGGTACAGTACAGATTAAGGGACCTTAATAAATTAAGAAAAGTTCTTGAGGGCTCATTACTTGTGTTTACCATTTCTATATTAAGATCACCACATATGGCAATCTTTGTTTTATGCATTAGTATTTTTCTAACCAGTAGTTCAAATCTTTCAAAAAATGTATCAATGTTGCCATTGGGAGATCTGTATAGGCTTACAATTATTAGATTTTCATCAGTCATTTTTATACAACTAAATTCTGCATCTAACTCTGTACAGTAAGATGATACATCTATTTTTGTAAAGTTGAAATTATCTCTGATAAAGATCCCAGCCCCACCATTTCGCCTCTGCTTTCTGCACATTATGTCTGCAGTGACGTATCCTTGAGGTACAAACATATCTACCTCATTTGCAACTAACCGATGCTCACATACACATATTACATCAACATTCTTAATCTTACAGAAATGTTCCAATTCTAACATCTTATTTCTAATACAACAAATATTAACTTGAAGTAATGTCAGCATATTATCTCCCTTTTTGTTTATCTGGATACAGTTTGACTTTGAATCACAGTTTATATTTTTTACATTACCTATGAGTGGTGTGCTTGTCAGATTGTTGATCCCCATGTCTGTTATGGTGTGCTGTTGCTGATCTGGGGCCAACAAAAATCCTGACTTCTCGCAGGTGGTTGCCTCTTGTGAATTGGTCGGCTGCTGCTGGCTTCATTGTATACAAAATCCTGGTCCTTTAGCTGTTTCTTTCTTCTCTCTCCTCTCCCATATCTTGGCTGCAGGATCTCTGAAGGTGGTACTTCTTCTTCAGCTGGTGGTGTCACAACTTCTTCTTCTGGAGGTGACAACACTGGTTCTTCTGCTGGTAATAACACTGATTTTTCCTTTATAGGGCAAAGTGGTGACTCTTCCTTTTCTTCCTTCACTGGCAGTGTTATGGGTGGATGTATCTGTTCTTGTGGTTTGTCAATTTTTTCTAATATTTCTTTGCACAGAATTGTTTTACCAAAATTGTTTCTGTGCAACCCATGCTTTGTAAAATGATCTCTCTGAGAGCTTGTTGCATCAATAAATGTTACATTGGCGAAACTGCTACAGATCTTTCTAAATTTTCTATTTGTTCGAATAATTTCTTTATTTACGCATGAAGCTTCCATCAAGTCGTGTCTTTGTGGAATGCTTACAACATATACATCTGAATGTGTAATTTTCCCTAAGGTTTCACATAGAGCCCTTGTTGCATTGACACTTTCGTTTCTATAAACGTCGTTACCTCCTCCAATAATGACACATTTCGAACCTTTTGTTACTGATGTTTCACAGTTTTTTAGCACTTCTCGTAGAGGAGCCCCAGGCTTGGTGGTTCCACTTACTTTTCGTTTATTTTGCATAGTGGCCATTTTACCTGCTAAGCCTCTTCCGTGGCTAGCTGAAAAAATGTAAACATCGCCCTTACTCTCACTTCGTGAACCATTTTGCGAAAATTTAGTGTTTTCTTCACTCTTCAGAGTATGCCCTAGAGACGTGTATTCATTTCTCTTATGTCCCTGGTTGTTCGTCTCTTCATACGTGTCTAGCAGCTCATATTTATTCCTTGTTTTTAGTTCGAAACGATTTCCACTTTGTTTCACACGCCTGTTTATTTTAGGCCTAAGAAAAGGCTCGTTTTCCACTTTTTGTTTTTGTTTGAGATCACTAATCACTGTTTCCAAATTATGTATATACTCTTTAGCGTACAATAAATCCTGTTCTAATGTGGAAACAACGTTTTCTTCTCGCACAGTATCTTGTTTTGATAAGCACATCGATCGCAAACAACAGCCAATTACACCACAGTCACATTTTGCACTTACTGCGGCAGAACTCGAGATGCATTTTGAATGAATCCATTTTTGACTCGCTGAACATAGTCTGATATGATAATGAGAAATTTTATCAATATGTTCATTCTTCTTTCATAATGTTGAATGTGAATTATATTACATGTGAATTAAAAATCAACTCCAATGTTTGTTTTGGTTTTCTTGTTAAATTCCTACAATTCTGTCCTTACAATTATTCTAATTATCCAATAGAAATGCCTTTTGTACACAAAACTGGAAAATTGCCTATGGTTAGAAGGTTAAACATGTTAGTACATAAGATAATTTAGTTTTGATTACAAATAACAGTTAAGCAATCTTTGCCTCCCAGCGTGACTTCTGCTTTTGCAGAAGTATGAAGCACATCACACTGTGGGAGGCAGTTGTTGGTAACAGTGGGAGATGGCCTCACTTCCTTTGCACCGCAAATCCCCCTCTAGCAGTCAGCCAATTTACATTATACAGATGTATAGTGATGAAAAACATCAATTTTTAACAATATAATGTCATTGGATACATAAAAAATCTGCTCACCATGCAGCAGCAGGAGAACACACATACAATAAAAAGGTTTTGCGTTGCAATCTTTTGGAGCCAATGGCTCCTTCTTCTGGAGGAAGGGTTGAAGGGGACAGAAGAGGAATGAAGGAAAAGGACTGGAGAGGCTTAGGAGAAAGGACAGAGTTTGGAAAGAGGCACCCAGAATTCTGGGTCAGGGAAAACTTACTGTACAGGATGAGAAGAAAATCTTCTCATTTTGCCTAGTAAATCTCCCCTGACTCAGGGTTCTGGGTGATGTTTCATAACCCTTCTCCTTTTCTTAAGCCTCTTCAGTCCTTTTCCTCTGCCCCTGTTCATCCCCCTTTGACCCTTCTGCCAGAAGAAGGAGCCACTGGCTCAGAAAGCTTGCATATGTAAAACCTTTTTTTGTAGTGTGTTCTCCTGCTGCCACTTGGTGAGTAGATTTTCTTATCTATCCAACTGTACAGATGTAGATTTTCTTTGGTTTCCCTAAATAACCCAAACTTTTGCTCTGTCTCAAGTTCATTACAGAGACCTTTTTCTTCTTATTGTACAAATGTATTGTCTTCACTGTAATACAGTTGATTATAGTGTTACAGATATTTTGCTTCAATTAGATAATCAGCTTGGGAATGCACAGTGGATGAATGAATAATTTATTTTTACAGAAAAATATATGTGGGATTCATATCACAGTATTTTTTTGATAACTTATTGAATTCTCTTTTATTTATTTCAACTTTAATAAATAATTCATTAAATGATAAAATATCTTACTTGTCTGCCCCTGTACCATCCAGCTGATAAATAATGCCATTTTCACCAAACTGCCCACTATCTCTGTCCTTTGCTGTAATAGTTGTGACCACAGTGCCCGGTGAACTCGTCTCAGACACAGATGCAGTATAAGATTCACGATCGAATGTTGGGTCATTGTCATTAGCATCTGTGATAGTTACAGTGACAGTCGCAGTCGAAGAGAGTCTGGGGTTAGTAAGCTGCTCCTCAGCTATCACCTGCATTGAAAAAAAAAATGTTTAAGTGATACCTGTGAGGTTACCTGTCATTATGGTCAGAGTTATTCACAATTGTTTATTGAGCTGAGATGTACACATTGTTCTAAATAATCAGCAGAATAGTTTTCAAGTATTTGTTGTGATCAGCAAAATGAAAAATTTAATTATGAGGTTCATGAGATTTATATTCCATGTTTCAATAGTTAAGATATGCTGCATTCACATTTCTTAATTTGTAGCTTGTTTGCTGTTTAAAAATATATATTAATAAAAAAGATGCAACTTCAATGCATTTGCTACTAACCAGCAGTATAAATTTCCTCTGATTTGGATTTTCGTAATCCAGTGAGCCATTGGAAACTCGGATGCTTACAGGAGTGGATCCAGTTGCTGATTTTGGCTCAACATCAAAGGCTCCAGAGACATCTTCCAGTCGTAAACTGAACACAGAATTGTTGCCCTGAGAGCAACACAAGAAAAACACAAATTATTTATACTCAAGGTGAAAGAAGCTGTTCTGATTCTTGGTGGATCCATTGGATTTAGCTACGATAGCAATGAACAAAAAATATTTTTGTAAAAACTATAATGGAGCTAATAAAGATGTAAAAATTATCCGCGTACCAAATGACTGCTCATACAGGCACATATGGAATGGTGCATAGGGTAAATGCACCATAATTTGTCCCTATATCTATTTTTGTTCCTTGGCTTTTCTCATCAATGAACTGCTGCAATTTGGTGGTGAATGTAGGAAATACTAGCACACATAGTATTAGTCAGGTGTGTAATGGTACTTGAATTACGTAACCATTATGGTACCTCACCTGGACCTCTCGATACCAGTAATATTCTACTATTTTTCTGCAAAGTAGTTGACATATTTCTGAGACAACATTCAGATTTGATTTCATTTGTGATACATCGATATGTTTATATTCCAATATATTATTCTTATGTGTATTCTTTCTTTTGTCACTATGATCTTTGATGTACTTATAACTATGAGTTTTGGGCGCGTAAGCGATTATTAGTTAGTTGTTAAGTTGTTAGAGAGTTGGACATCTTGGACGTAATGTTGGAAAGACGCGTATTGTAGTCCGCTTATAAAATGTGAACTTTAACAGTGACTGTGAGGAAGATGATTTCAACAAAAGAGTAATCTTCAAGAATGGTTTGTGAAGCGCATCTACAAAACTTTTGAATATAGCAGAATAAAACCTAGGCCTCTTTGCATCTGAGCTTGGAATCATAACCACCTAGATTTTCAACGATTGAGCCATGATTTTACGACGAGACCAGCGTGGGAAACACAAAAAGATGAGTGCCTAGTTTTTTTTATTATTACATGAAATGACTATTAACTGTGCTCTAATGACACCTGCCACATAATATGACTGATGTTGCCCAAAATGCAGTATTTAGCAGTGTGAGCAACACCACAATCGTTATTAAAATTTTGACCTTTGTTGTGGTAGAGTTGTTAGAGGTGGCAGCAGTATCATTGATATCTAGTGACAGCTTTGTAAAAGAGGTGATTTTGTTTTGAAATGTGCAGTTCAGTGCAGCACCATAGATGTTCAAAAATATTATATTTAAGTATCATGTTATGTAATTTTAGAGTGTATTATTACCTATGTATAGTCTGTTTTCTCTTTTTTTAACACTGTCTAGTGGCATTATAGTCTTTCTTTTGGTTTTGTTGGAATCAGCAACAATGTTTTAAAGGAACATTTAATCTAATTTTGTCCCCTTTAAGGGTCCTAATTTTGAAATTTGGAACAGCTTTCATTTTGTAAATCTGTTAGGACCTAATTATAGCTGATGTAGTTTATTCATTTATTGTGCATATTTCAATGGGAAAATGCAAAGACTGGAAACATAAAGCAATGGTTGAAGCAGTAAATGTTATAACAGCAAAGAAGATGGGTTACAAAACTGCATCAAAAACCTTCAATGTACACAGAGGCACACTGAAAGACTATATCAAATCTTCTCATTCTCCTGAAGAAATGTTGAAAAAGAGGATTGGACAGTCACCAGTATTGACACATCTTCAAAAAAGGAGGACTTGGAAAAAGATTCACTGAATGAATCAGACATCCCCTATGTATCAACACATGATGAGGATTCTGATGAGGATGTAGAATGTCCTATGTGCGGTAAACCATTTTCAAGTGATACCAAAGAGAGGTATGGCTTCAATGTTCTTGCCATTTTACTGGTGTCATGAAGTCTGCACATCCATGCCTAAGAAGAGGAATTTCTCATATTTTTTTTTTTTTTTTTTTTTTTGTGGATCAGTGATTTATGCTATAATTTTTTAGTGTTTTTCTCTGTATTTGAAGGTACTAAGATGATATATGGAGGCAAAATAAGGAATACTTTTATAAAAAATTTAAATTGCTACTGTGTTTGATTTTGATTAATAATTGTTTTGTATTCATTTCTTATAATCTAATGATTATAAAACCTGTTTCCTAATATCTCAAGATTATTTCATGAATTTCCCACATTATTACTCCTTATAAGATTTTAGGTACTGGCAGAACATCTTAAGGGTACGTAATTTGGGTACTTTACCCCACATATTAGCTCCCAAAAGCAGAGGTTCCTTGCCCAGCAAGAGACGAAAATGTGTTTCCGATTTCAGAGATGAAATACGAAAGTATGACAGAAGTGTAGACAATAATGAAATGAATGAATGAAATGGTAGCAACGTGTAGGATCTGAAAATCAAAGAAGTTTGATGAAGCAAATATGTTCACTTATGAGTCATTTGGAAAGAAATAACAGAACAGAAATATAAAAATGGGCAGCAGTAAAGGAAAGAAAGAAACAATAGGAGGAAAAAAAGTTTGAAATGTAAAATAAGGCTGGACATGTAAATACTGATCACAAAAAAGTCAGAAAATGATGGATGAAATAAGGGATGTAAGAAGAGAGTAAACACAGTACAGTCATTGTAAGCAGAGTAAATGTTGGTGACGCACTGGTAACTGAGGTTGGTAATTCCATGAATGTCTCTCCTTTTGATGTAGTTGGTCATCATAGTTGGAGGTGTGAGGCTGCACAAGTATTGCAGGTTAAGCTTTTGACCAGCAAGGCCTTTGTCAAAAATGGACCACACACACACACACACACACACACACACACACACACAAGACTGAGTTGCGTTTGAGTGAGTGAGTGAGTGTGTGTTGTATAGCAACTTCCCTTTTCATAATATTGTAAAATTCAAATGTAATTTCGAAAGGAGAAACCTCTGTGCAATCTTTCCTTGCACACAGGATAAAAATGGCACTACTCCTACTATGTGTGTGTGGTTGCATGTAAACGGTGATCATTTGCCTATTTAAATATATAATATATAAACGAAAATGATCAGTTTTTGAAAATATAAGTATCTGATATATAAAAATAAAAATCTATTCACCAAGCCGTGGCATGAGAACACACACATAAAAAAGGTATATCTGCTAACTTTCTGAGTCAGTGTCTCCTTCTTCTGGCAGACTTCGGAGAAGTTGGCCAGAACCCTGGGTCAGGGAAGACTTATCAGACACCAATCCTTTTCCTTAATCCTTCTTCCTTCCTCTTCAACTCTTCTTCCAGTAGAAGGAATGACTGGCTTTGAAAGCTAGCAAATTGTAATACCTTTTTTTTATATATGTGTTCTCCTGCAACAGCTTGTTGAGTAGAATTTTTATCTACACATATTTCCAAGCATATGATACACTTTATTTGATGCTAGCTGCATGCTGCCTTCACAATGTTGTAATTCTAATGGTGAGCAGTGTATAAGTCTAAAAACTTCTTATTTGAAAGATCTTCCTATTAATATTAATCAGCAAAGCCTTGCTACCTTTTACATATATGGTAGTGAACATGATACATTTTCATACAATTTACCAGTGCCATAGTTCCAGATAGCAAAAGTAAGTTTAAAAAGTGCTAAGTACTAACTACAAGATATTAAATGGTAATCTGATCTAACATCGGATGTAGGTTCTGAACATGATATTGCTTACAATGAGCTGACAAAAGTCACGGGATAGCGATATGCACAATTGCAGATGGCGGTAGTATTGCATACACAAGGTATAAAAGGGCAGTGCACTGGCAGAGTTGTCATTTTATGAAGGTGATTCATGTGAAAAAGTTTCTGAAATTATTATGGCCACATGACAGGAATGAACAGACTCTGAATGCAGAATGGTAGTTGGAGCTAGACACATGTGCAGTCCATTTTAGGAATTGTTAGGGAATTCAATATTCTGAGTTCCACAATGGCAAGAGTGTGTTGAGAACACCAAATTTCAGGCATTACGTCACCATGGACAATGCAGTGGCCAATGGCCTTCACTAAATGACCAAGAGCAGTGGCATTTGCATAGATTTGTCAGTGCTATGAGACAAGCAACACTGTGTGAAATAATCACAGGAATCAATGTTGGACATATTGGGAATGTACCCATTAGGCCAGTCAGGCAAAATTGGCATTAATGGGCCATGGTAGCAGACGACATTGCTTACAGCACCTCTCCTGGGCTCGTGACCATATTGGTTGGCCCCTATACAACAGGAAAATTGTGGCCAGATGAATCCCAATTACAACTGGTAACAGATCATGGTAGGGTTTGAGTGTGGCACAGACCCCATGAAGACATGGACCCAGGTTGTCCACAAAGCACTTTGCAAGTTGTTTGTCACTCCATAATGGTATGGGATGCATTCACATGGAATGGACAGGGTCCTCTGGTCCAATTGAACTGATCACTGACTGGTACTGGTGACATTTGGCTACTTGAAGACCATCTGCAGGAATTCATGGACTTCGTGTTCCCAAATAATGACAGAATTTTTATGGATGACAATGCGCTATGTCACAACTGAGGATTTTAGAGAAAATCTCAGTCTGCTTTTACATAAGTTCTCCAATCATACAGTAATCATCAGCAGAGACTTTAATCATCCAACAATCAACTAGAAAAATTACAGTTTTGTTAGTGGTGGCTGTGATAAGATAAGCAGTGAAACATTATTAAATGCCTTCTATAAAAACTACCTTGAACAGATTGTTCAGAACTCCACTCATGATGGAAATATATTAGATGTGATGGCAATAAACAAACCTGACCTCTTTGAGGATGTACACATTGAAACTGCTGTCAGTGACCATGTTGCAGTAGTGGCAACAATAATTACCAGTGTACAAAGCACAACTAAAACAAGAAGAAAAATACATATGTTCGGTAAACTACACAAAAAGCAGCAGTGTCATATCTAAATGAGGAACTTTAAACTTTAGGCACAGGGTAGGAGCATGAAGAGGAAATATGGCTCAAGTTTAAAAGAACAATTGGCCATGCAATGGATAGATCTGTACCCAGTAGAACAGTTAATAATGGGAGGTGCACTCCATGGTATACAGTCACTAAAAGTATCTGAACAGAGAATACTGTATAATAAGTGTAAAACACAGTAAAAGACGGTAGATAGAGATATGCTCAACAAAACTCATTTGGCTATCAAGAGAACAATGCACAAAGCCTTCGATGCCTACTGTAGTGGAATATTGGCAAATGATCTTTCACAAAACCCAAAGGCTGTTAGTTGCACCAAAGTTACTGTCCAGTCAACAGAAAACAATAAAGGAAATGAAACAGAATAGCAAAGCAAAAGCTGAAATCCTTCACTCTGTTTTCAAATGTTCCATTACAAAGGAATTGACATAATTTAATTCTCGTACCATATTGGTTGGCCTCTAGACAACAGGAAAATTGTGGCCAGATGAATCCCAATTACAGTTTGTAACAGCTCATTGTAGGGTTTGTGTGTAGCACAGACCCCATGAAGACATGGACCCTGGTTGTCAAGATGAATGAAATAAGTATTAGTGTCGGTGGAGTTGAGAAAGAGCTGAAATCCTTAAAACTGAACGAAGCTCCAAGGTGCAACTTAATCCCTAGAATTTGGGACTGAGTTAGCTGTTCTTCTAAATATAAGCTATTGTACATCTCTTGAACAAAAAACCATGCCCAGTTCTTGGAAAAACGCACAGATCACACTTGTCTACAAGAAGGGTGAAAGAAGTGATCCACAAAACTACCATCCAGTATACTTGATTTTGATTTATTGTAGTATCTTAGTACACATTCTGAGCTCAAACATAATGAGGTATCTTGAACAGAATGACCTGCTCCATGCCAACCAGCACGGATTCCAAAAACATCGGTCTGAAAACTTTAGATCAAGGCAGGCAGGTAGATGTAGTATTTTTCAATTTCCAAAAAGCGTCTGACTCAGTAACATGCTTCTGATTATTGTCAAGAGTACAATAACATGGGATATCACATGAAATTTGTGACCAGACTGAGGACTTTTTGACAGAGGACACAGCACATTATCTTGGATGGAGAGTCATCGTCAGATGTATAAGTAACTTCAAGTGCACCATCGTTATCTATGATGTAGTGCTATCTGAAAGAAGCTACATAAATATTCAGTCAGATCTTGATGAGATCTCAAAATACTGCAAAGATTGGCAACTTGCTTTGAATGTTGAAAAACGTAAAATTCTGCACTTCACAAAGTGAAGAAACATAGTATCCTATATCTATAATATAACTAAGTCATACAAATATCCGAGTGTAATGCTTTGTAGGGATATGAAATGGAATGGTCACATAGGCCCAGTCGATGGTTAAAGTAAGTGGAAGACCTCAGTCTGTTGGTAGAATACTGGGGAAGTGCAATCAGTCTACAAAGGCTTACAAAGGTTCTACAAGGCTTATTAATCACTTGTGTGACCCATTCTAGAATACTGCTCAAGTGCATGGTACCCATACCAAATAGGACTAATAGCAGATAACGAACATATACAGAAAAGGGCAGCACAAATGGTCACAGGTTAGTTTGACCTATGGAAGAGTGTCACAGAGATCTTAAAGAAACTGAACTGGTAGACTCTTGAAGATAGAAGTAAACTGGTTTTAAATGATGACTCTAGGCATATACGAGTGTTGGAACTTTACTAGTGGCAACTATTTATTTACAGCTTGTACAAAATAGATATGTGTTTCAAAGTTTTACTGACCTTCAGAGTAGTCACCAGCATTGTGTATAACCCGTTGCCAGCAATGTGGAAGTCATAGGATACTCTTAGCAGTGCCAGTTGCGTTGACAGTTTGAGTGGCACAGTCTATTGCCTGATGAATTTGTAGCAGTTCTAAAGTGAATGCCGTGAAGTGTTTCCTTCAGTTTAGAAATCACGTTGAACTCACGAGGCCTTAAGTCAGGGGAGTGCAGTCGGTGGTATAGCACTTAGCAGCCCCATCAGTCAAACAAATGAGTAACAGCTTGCACTGTACGTGCTTGAGCATTGTTCTGCAAAATGATGGCAAGGACCTGCAGAAAGTGTCATCACTTCTGACTCTAAGCTGGTCATAGGTTGTGTTGCAAAAATGAACAGAAGGAAATGAACTGAAGGAAACACTTCATGGCATTCGCTTCAGAACTGCTACAAATTCGTCGGGAAATATACCGCACTGCTCGAACTGTCAACACAACTGACACTGCTAAGAGTATCCTACAACTTCCACATCGCTGGCAACGGGTTATACACAATGCTGGTGACTACTCTGAAGATCAGTAAAACTTTGAAACACGTATCTACTTTGTACAAGCTGTAAATAAATAGTTGCCACTATTAAAGTTCCAACGCTCATACTACAACCCTCTATGTATTGCTCACATTTTGATCGTGAGGACAAGAGTAGTATAATTACAGCAAGTATAATCATTCTTTCCATACTCCATATGTGAATGGAATGGGAAGAAACCCTAATAACTGGTACAATGGACAAAACCTCTGCCATACACTTCACAGTGGTTTGCACAGTATAGATATAGATGTGGAATATATGAACACTTTCTTTTTTAGTCCTACTCATGCAACTAAACTTAAAAATTATTTTGTTTGCAGGTTATCAGTTTTGAAATAGAAATTTGTCAATGGAATAGAAGGAGAAATGAGCTTAGTTGAGGTTTAAAAGTTGCCTTGCTAGCTGTAAGACATTTTATGTTACTGGGCAAATGATCAGAAATATTTGTTGCTGCATATTGAACTCCTTTCTGAGCCACTGACAGCTTCCTCTGGTGTTGTAGGTGCGGACAACACTATTCTTCCAAAACTGTGAGGGATTATTTATGACTAATTTCATTAGTGATTATATGTATTGTGATGGTGTAGTTAAAGTGCACTTTAAATTTTGTCAAACTTGATGTGTTGAGCTATTATTGAAACATGAAATATTTAAATTGCTTTGTTACCGTATTTACTCGAATCTAAGCCGCACTTTTTTTCCGGTTTTTGTAATCCAAAAACCCGCCTGCGGCTTAGAATCGAGTGCAAAGCAAGCGGAAGTTCTGAAAAATGTTGATAGGTGCCGCCACAACAAACTTCTGCCGTCGAATATATGTAGCGCTACACAAGCATGCTTTGTGGGCACAAAGATAAATACTGGCGCCAAAACCTCTGCATCAGTAAATAAATTTAAAAAAAAAGGTAGAAGACGACCTTTTTTTTTTTATCCGCCCCGAGTTTCGACCACTGCATTTTCATACATTATCCAACGAAGTAAATACAAATTCCGTATTGTTCATCTTCGAATGTAGCAGAATTTCAATGTACTACAAAAATCCGACTGGCAAGACTGTTAGGGATGTTTGTCAATATGGCCAACTCTACGTTCCGAGTTTTTTCCTACCTGTGAGAAGAGATGGTTGCTAATAGGAACCTGATGAAATGTGAATCACATGCAGTATTCTCTTCACCATAAGAATAATACGAATATAAACATTTTGCCATGTATTCTTTCGTGTTTGCTGCTACCTCATTTAAATCCTGTCTGCGTAATAAATTACGAAACTAGAGTGAGACAACAGCAAACGCGGAAGAATATACATATCGTGTCATGTTTATATTCGTATTATTCTTATGCCTAATAGTGATACAGTCAGAAATGAAGCACGGCAACTGACTAGATTTTAAATGTAAGATGACTAATTTCTGTGCAGAATTTGATGTACTAAAGAAGCGGCCGCAAAGATTTTCAAACGGAGGAAAATTTTCGCAAAACTCTCGTTCAGAACATGTTCTATCATACGCATGTTCTATCATACGCATCTGGTTCTTTTTTATCATTATCAAAGAAAGCAGCAGTGTAAGTAACAACAAATAGCAGTCTCTTGCCATTGTTTCGCTAATGAGACGATTCCTCTTTTTTTTTTAAGCAGCGGTAGCGCGCACAAAAGCAAGTCATGCCGCGAGCGGCGACAGGCCCTAAGCACGCACTATCAAAATGCGACAAACAATGCATTACACAGTACAGTAATGCATTTTCAGCTTAGAGTGACGTAAACACCTATAACAAAGAAAACGGCACTTATCAGATCAAAGCAAAATAAGCAATCGATTCAAACCAGACGAAGCACGTGAAAAAGGAAGGGTACCCGTATAAATACGGACGGAGCGCCTGACGCATAGCAATGGCTACCTGGTAAATCTTAACTGCTAAGCTTACGACTCGAACCAAACTACTGTAGCTATATCGTCTTTCATTAGACCTAAATTGTGTCTCATATTACAATGGACCAACTTTGTTTCGATTTGGAGGTGCGGCCTAAAACTTTTCTCTCCCCTTGAATTTCGAGTCTCAAATTTCAGGTGCGGCTTAGATTCGGGAAATTTTTTTTCCCTTTATTTCGAGTCTCATTTTTCAGGTGCGGCTTAGATTCGAGTGCGGCTTAGATTCGAGTAAATACGGTACTCAGAATACCAAAACACAGTTTTCACAGATGTTGATCAAAGAATTTTATTGGGATTTTTACAACACAAATGTAATATACAAATCTTAGAAAGTCACTTTCAAAGAAAAGTAAACATTAAAATGTGACTTTGCAATAAAGTTTTAAAAACAATTTCTAAGTTTGTGTTCATTGTACTGTTAAAGACGGGAATGATAAATTATTACTGCTCATTACATAAATGCAGAAGTATTGTGAGAAAACCAACAACATCTGTTTTGCATCTTTTTCATTTGTCACCTATGTATGGATGTTAAACTGTAAACTTATTAATGATTGGACTAAGTGTGCCATGTCTGGTATGAACAACCCAGACGAAGATACATTATTTGGATGTTACAGAGCACAGACATACTTTTGTTAAGTGCATTAAGTTGTAGTATTTCATAGTAGTTATGATTATGGTGGAACGTATATCATATTGAGTTGAAGTAAACACACTGACTGAAAAAAAGAATTCTACTAAATTTATGACCAGCATTTTATTTGTGATAAGATAGATCCATTATGCCCTGAACTGCATGGCGGAGATTATGAACTTGGAAAAGACAACCATGTGGTTTCAACACCAACAAAAACATCGAGAACTAAGTTAAGTATATCAGCTTGCTTGCTTTTTCCCACAAAGTATGGAGTTGGTAGTGATGCCTCACATAAGGCATGATGGCACATGCTAATTCCAATTGAGATAGCAAGTAACCTTCCATACTACAAGAGGGATTCTAATATTCACCAAGAGTGTGCCAAGTCCAGATAACAGTTGGCTATATTTTATTCCAGAAAGCTCAGATAGAAGGGTCACTGGAGGGCAGCACTAGGTACCGCCCATGTACACCTGCACTGTCACAACACAAGTTACTTCCTACAGTACTGATACAAATGAATATGTTCTCCTGTGCTATAATACAATTATGGAGACTAAACAACATATCTTATAGGAGGTTCACATACTTGCTTTGATGAATCATGCTTTAAGCAATCATGAGAAAGTTTACTGGGGTTCCATACCCTTGTAGCTTAACCACCATAAGCATTATGCATTACTTTCATAAGATGAACATCTTAGTCCCTTCAAGTTTCTGGGGTGTTGAGAGCTGATAGTACACTTAAGTCAAATATGATCAATATTTTGTACAGTCCAAGCTTGATGAACTGAAGGCCTTGTGTGAGAGCCACTGCCTCTGCAGTAAACACTAACATGAAATGAGGGTGGGAATATGACATGCTTGGAGATGAAGGTAAGCTGCAGGTGGTTGATCAGATATTTTCAATGTCTTGGTGAATCTTTTAATCACATCTTGTCACTTCATTTGAATTGCTGTTTTGAGTATATTATTAATCTTTAACTTTCACTCAGGAGAAGCAGATGGAGGCAGATGTCCAAAGTTTGGATTTTTTACAATGTAGACATATATAAATGCTGAATGCATCTTTAATATTGAAGTCTCAATAACTTGATGTGACTGACAGAGCATTGGTATATATACTTTTCATATTGTGCCCTGTACCTGGGTAATAGTTGGCAACAATACATTTTTCTGACTGACCTACTCTTATGATGCATCAGTGTTTTTTGTATCTACTTTTAATGGTGCAACACACTTAGCAGACGTATGATTCCCAACACTGACAAGGAACCTTGTGTATTCATTGTCCCCGTAGTCTGAGATTATTATATACAGAATTCGGCAATGTTTACACTCAACTGAGATGGACAGAATAAACATTTTATTTGGTGTTTCTTGAGAAACCTGCCAAATCTGAATGAGAAACCACTGATGTAAGGTCAGGAAAGTGCTAACCAGTAAGCTCTCATACCTTGAACCAGCCATCATTTAATTCACAAAATAATTAGTGTGTTATTTATGAGAAAATTATTATTGTTTTTATTAGCTGTAACAACAACTGGATAAGATAAAAAAATATTTTATAGAGTAGTATGATAATGGAAAGTCCTGGGTACAAATGATGGACAGAGTAACAGTAGTTATTTACACTGCACAGTTGTGGCACTGAGCAGGTGAGAGGCAATAAACAAGACTGAAAACATTACCAAGATTTCAAACAATGCACGGACAAAGTTTTTTTTTTTTGAGTTGATTATTTTATAAAGAACAGTGGACAAGCCCATGAAAAATATCAGAATGAACCAACACTTGAAACTATATACTATTTTTCTTAACCCACTTACCACGTCAGGGTCTTCCACATTCATATCCAAGTGCGGCAGTGGTGTTCCTTCTGGCACATTTTCAGGGATTGTAATGCTGTATTCACGGCTATTAAACCTTGGAGCCTCATCATTAACATCCTTTATAGTGACTGTAACTTTCGCCGTGGTTACTGTTAGTGGATCATTTTCACTTATATCCTTTACAACTTCTCGAGCCTTTTTAATAAAAAAGACATATCTTAGTTTTGATTCACTTCAGATATACATAGTAACCAAAGGTCAACAAATCAAACACTATGAAAGAATACATGATTATTCACAAATTGTAAGTTAGTTACATAAGTCTCCCAGTTTATCAACACTGTCAACACTGTATTTAAACTTATTACCAGGTCTATGATTCCAGAGCCCTAAATAAGATCTAAATTTCTTGTATACAGTTTATTACTAATGTTACTATAATCATCATTAATTATTGCAAAACTAGAAGCTGCATCACAAAATGAGTATTCTTTGCAGGAAAAAATTGACACTAGGTATCACCTACCAAATAATACAATTTTTTGGACAACCCAAATCACACCACATAGTTGAAGGTCAAAACAAGGTGAAACATATCTAGACCAACTTTAATATACTCTCTGAAAAATTTTATTTCTGACAATTCTCATAGCTGTGCTGCAAAGTGACTTCAGTGGTTATGGTAGTATTCTGTGTTCTATTTACAAATTATATGATTTCACTATACAGTGAAATCTCAGTATGTGCATTTTACATTGAAATGTTTTACCAATGTAGTTCTTTAAGAAATTATATTTGAAATGTATGATATTAACACCTCTGTAAGGAATGATAGATATATTTACAACCACATTACAAGTTTAACTGTTATTCTAAAATAAAAGCAAAATGTACAATCTTCATCTTTAACTGTTTCAATGTTGATGAAAATGGCTCTTTTGCTATATGCGACTAAGGAGCAGTTAAGATATAGAAACTCATAACTATAATCTTTATTATTGTGAAAATTCTAAAATAAATATTTTTAATACCAGTTAAAATTCTACACAAAAGAAAATATGCTCACTTTCACAGTAAGTGTCAAAACACCAGTGGAATCCTCTAGAGCTTCTTTGTCCAATGGTTTTGCTGTGCGTAGCTCTCCTGTTTCAGGATCCAGCAGGAAGTAGTTTAATGGATCTATAACATAAAAGAAATACATTGGGATCTTCACTGGGACACAACAGTATATTTAATTGGTGGTGTATAGACAAATCTAACTAAATTGTATTGGGCAGTTGTCAAAGAAACTAAATTGTATCACTTTTTTCTAGCTCACACACTACCACATGCATACACACACACACACACACACACACACACACACACAAGTGTACTACCATGTGACCAGGACATCACTAACAGTTTGCAAGCAGGTGCCCAGGAAGAGGCTTTTGTGTGTGTATGTGTGTGGGGGAGACTAAAGATTCATGGAGACTGTGGAGTGGGAGTGGATGAAAAGGTATGCAGGGCAATATAGGGGATATTTCTTTCTATCTTACAATTTTACCTAGTGTACTGTTCATGCTTTTCAAAATGACTTACTATTATCAGCATTTTATGTGGTTTTCAGATGCTGTACTTAATGATAACTTACTTGATTACCACTCACTCTGCTATAGTTTCTTCACAGCCTCTTATGAGTATGACCACCAATAAATCAGCTGTCTACTTAAATGAATGACCACGGCCAAATTATGGCCAATAGCACTGATGACAACTCACTGGTGAAACAAACAGCTGAGCACAACAATTGTGACTTCAATGGCTGCCTCACATCCCATTTCATGTGATCTGGATCCTCCTCCCAAATCCCAGTTTCGCTGAACTTCGTAGACAGAAGGATGTGCTTACAGTGCGTCCTTCTATCTAGCAATACTACTGGATTCAATTGCTGCTAGAGCCTGACCAATACCTCCCTCCATCACTGACCCCATCAGCCCATTCTCTACTGCATTAATTGTATACTCACACCCTCCTCTCTGCAGTCTCTCTCTTTCTCTGCACTATCTCCTTCTCCTACCCAGTCCACTACTCCAAATCATGATGCATACAGCTCGTCAGTGCAACATTCCTATCCCATGCGCTTGCTGCTTCGTGGTCCTTGCCATTAACCACCTTAACCTCCAACCTTCCTCTCCTTAAATTCCCACCTTTTTGCAGTTTCTTCAGTTTTAAACTACAGTCATAACCAATAGATTGTAGTCAGAGTCCACATCTGCCCCTGGAAAAGTCTTACAATTTAAAACCTGGTTCCTAAATCTCTGTCTTACCATTATACAATCTTTCTGATACCTTCCAGTATCTCCAGGCTTTTTCCATGTATACAACCTTCTTTCATGATTCTTGAACCAAATGTTAGCTATGATTAAGTTATGTTCTGTGCAAAATTCTACCAGGCAGCTTCCTCTTTCATTCCTTACACCCATTCCATATTCACCTATCACATTTCTTTCTCTTCCTTTTCCTATTATTGAATCTCTTTAGGGATTGCATTTTTGAAACTAGTGTCTTCTGGTCATGAGTGAAGCATCTGCCAAAGTAGTCTAATGCATGTGTATTTTGTTGGTGAATGCAATATGTTTTACGAAAGTTCTTCGCAAATTAAAAATGTGTGCCAGATTGAGACTCAAAATCAGAACCTTTGCCTTTCACGGCCAAGCCATCAACCAACTGAGCTACCCAAGTATGCTTTATGACCCATCCTTACAGTTTTACTTTCACCAGTACCTCATCTCCTACCTTTCAAACTTCCTTTCCTCCAGGAGGACTGGTCCCACAAGTTTTGCAGGAGAACTTCTGTGAAGTTTGAAGGGCAGAAGATGAGGTACTGGTGAAAGTAAAGCTGTGAGGAAATGTCATAAGTCATGCTTCGGTAGTTCTGTTGGTAGAGCACTTGCTCATGAAAGGAAAATGTCCACAGTACGAATCTTTGTCTGGCACAGTTTTAATCTGACAAGAATTTTTGTATCAGCACACACTCTACTGCAGAGTGAAAATTTTATCCCGGAATATGTTTTACTTCCATAACAAACTTATCATTGTATTTAACAAAGAAGAAAAACTAATATAATTAAGATTCCAATATGCTAAATTGTTTCTGTCAACACACATCTTAGCAACTTCAGCAGATGACTGCTTGGTATATTTACTAAAACTTTGAGCAGAGCTGCTGTGCAAGCTCTATTTAGCTGATACTTAGATTTCTAGAAGAGATTTACATTACAGGAATTGTAACAGGTCATTTTTTACTGGTGAACTGCAGACAGACATCAGATTATTCTTTCCTTGCACATAGTAAGCAAAATGAAAATGTTCATCCGTATCAGGACGTAAAATTAGATGTAACTAACTTCTGTGTAATGAACAGCATCCATTATTTGCATAGTAGCAAAACAACAGAAAGTTATCAAACATATAAATGTAGGACAGTAATAATAACAAATGAAATGAATCTGAATAAATGGAAAATTGTTATAAAACTTTCTGGCACACCAAAAATTGTGTGCCAAATTGGGACTCTAAAAATGATCCTTGCGTTTCCCAAGTTATGCTCGACAGGATATGGTGGGTAATGATTTTGCCACAACCAAAAAGTTGTTTCAAGGGTGAATGTATTTCATAACTGTGTGTACACCTGTGCAGAACAAAAGATTCAATTTTTGACTATCCATAAACAAAGGAAATAAAATATCTGGGCACATTGTACATACTTGTCACTAATTCATAAACAACCTTCCTAGGCTGTCCTCGATCACCATCTCGAGCCTGGACTGTCATTACAGGAGTTCCAATGGGAGCATCTTCTTTTACCACACCTGTGAGAGAGCCAAGAAACACTGGTGGAGTGTTCTGGACATCACCAACTCTCAGTTCCATTCCTGTACTGCTCTTGAAATGACCATCCTGCAAGCACACAGTAAATGATATATATAGCTTGAAAGATGTTGGTGAAATATAAAATGGTATACAGAAAGACAAAATATTTACAACCTATAAGAAGTTTTTGGCAGTGTACAGATACACAAACAAAGAGTTGAGAAATTTAGTGCTCCTTTGAAATTATATTTGTGTGTGTGTGTGTGTGTGTGTGTTGTGTGTGTGTGTGTGTGTGTGTGTGTGTGTATGTGCATGCATGTGTGTTTTACAGAACACAAAAAAAAAACTTAAATTATGATTGTCAAGTAACAGAAATGCAACTGTGACAGGGTGAGAAAGCATAGAACATCTAACTGATATAGTAAGAGAGGGGGGGAAAAAAAAATTCTGGCGTGCTTTTGGAAAATATAGCACCAATATATCCCACAAAATTTTGAACCTAAAAATGGTAAGTGACACAGGGCAAATGGTAGGATGAAAAGAGCTGATAACAGTTTGATTCCAGTTAATCAGTTCAGGTCACCAGTGAGGAAGTTTATTAGTGACTCTTATCAGTTTTGAAGATAATATTGTTTACACATTACTGAAACATGGGGCTCAAAAACAAATCTTGCATTCATCTTTGGAGAATGAGTAAATAAACAAATCAATAAATTCATTAAAGAGGAGAACATATGAAAGAAAGTCAATAGTAGAAGCTTCTGCATACCTCAGTGTTTCAGTGTATGTGTAGAAGAGATATTTGTGGAGTTGTAAACTTCAAGGTTGAAAAGAGCTGTATGAAAATTTCTCCATATATTAAGAAAAGAGAAAGGAAGTTTACAGAGTAACTGTTCTGAAGTTCTCAAATTTGTTCACGCGTTTCACAAATATAAAAGGAACTGTGAGTGAGGGAACGATGAAAACTATTTTGACACAATGAGAATGATAGATGTTAGCTTAAAATTGTTAGCTGAACAACCCTTTTGAGCATGTTTCTAAAAAAATTACTGCAATATATTAATAAGAGATATTGAAAGGTTCACACATATGCACATACTGATACATTTTAATATATAATATAATATAATATAATATAATAAAATTAAAATTATAGAGTATAGTACAATGAGAGGCAGGAAAACAGTGAATAAGATGGTACTGAAACTAAGTAGAGTAACTACACTGTGACTGATAATTCAGAAATTCTGAAGATTTTTAATAATCATTTCACTTAAGTACAGCATCAGAAATAGGGCGAAGTTAGTCTATTGAACAAGTAAGGGGAGATGTTGAAAACAAATTTCATGAAAATGTAAACAACTAGAGGTAGCACTGGCAACCTTCAATGAAATTAACAGAACTGTTAAGCAGTTTATACTGTTTTATTCATCATATCATTTGCGTAGTTGTAAGTAAAAAGTTCTCTTTTGGTGGGATAGTAAAACTTGTAATATTATCTCATAATCAGTATAGGGAGTTGAAAATCTTTCCAATAACAATTCATTCCCAGCTTGTTCTTTTTAGATGTATTTGAGAACAGGTCTGCACTACATGTATTTGTTGCTATGCATCAGTAGTTGTTCTAGTCTTCATTGCAGGTGGTTCACTGATGCTTATAGTTGTTTTGGTCAGTTTTACTAAAAAACTGCCAGTCATAATAAAAGCTACGTGAAGTAGAACTTGAACAGATATTTAATATGAATTAATCAGACTGCAATGAGTGTCTACAAACCATCTTCAAGCAAGCATTATGACAAGTATTCAGAACCAGATGACAGTGAATACAGTGAAAAAGATGATTATGTTGGTCCAGTAACAGGTAATACAAACTGCACTGAGATATGGAGAGAAGTTCTTAACAATCCATCAGTATTTATGTTCAGCTAATAGGTGTTATTGATGCTAAATGAAACAACAAGTTTACTGTTAGCAGTCACCATTTTATTTATTTCCACGACGCGTTTTGAAGCTTTAAACCTCCATCATTGGGTGGATTTACATTAGTTAGTATTACATGAGTGTGTGCGTTGCGTTACGATTTTTGGAGAAACTTGTGGCACTGCCTAGTGGAGAAACAAGACACTATTTCAGAATATGGTTTAGGATTACTTTTGACAAAAAATTAAACTAATGTCTAATGGTAAACTTTAATAAGTAAACTAGAGTACCTCCAGTGGTCACAGGTTCCTTTTGCTGTCATAACACATCACATGTATACTGCCACATTTGTAAACAAATATGGCGTCTGGAATCAGCTGGGTGCAAGGTTCGTATAGCAGAAGAGAAGACATAATCGCAAAGTGCAAAGAATATACATCGTAACAATATTACAGAATAATTGTTTAAAGCATTTGAAGGTGTTTGTTTTGAGGTGTCGAATGTATGTGCATGTACTTCAGGTGGTATATAAATCCAATTTTGAAAATTTAAAACAGCTAAACATTTGTACTCGTTTATACAATCAGGTGAAATTTTAAAATGGCTTAAACTTCATACTTGTTAATAACTATTAGGTGAAATGTTACAGACTTGAATTACAATGATCATATTGGCTACAGCAGTAAAATCATACATAGATGACACTCTTTGAAGAGAGAGAGAGAGAGAGAGAGAGAGAGAGAGAGAGAGAGTGATTATATGAGAGCAAACATTTACATGGCAAGGAGTCTCAAGATTACATGTTGCATATATTAGCTGCCTAAAGGTTGGGGTAATACATTGGTTAATGTTATAAAATATGCAAAAACAAAGATGACGTGACTTACCGAACAAAAGCGCTGGCAGGTCGATAGACACACAAACAAACACAAACAATATGCAGATAGATATATATTTGTGCCAGTAGTTTTAAGCTGACAAGGGGTACAAGCTGTTGGTGTGATGAATTACCTAAAACGGTGACTGGTAACAGTAAACTTATTGTTTCATTTAATGTCAGTAACAGTCACGGTAAAGCCTAACCTAAAAATGTTCGCATTTAATGTTATTGATGTATTTGTTGATTTTTTCCCCTGAAGATTTCCTTGAATTATAGCATTATTTGTTGAACAAACAGCTCTACATGCAAGACAGGAAATATAAAAATGTGAGGGAGGAAGATCAATCAGACTCCTAAGATGGAGGGATACGGTTGATGTTTTTACGAAGGTGTGTTCCTGCACATGTGGCCTTATTGTTTGCCATTAATAGAAAGTTATTGAAATACAGGTCCTTCCTACCCTTTATATTTTTGTGATCTGTTATGAGAAGGAGTAGATTTCACCGGTTATTGAGATATCTTTACTTTTCAGTCAACTCATTTCAACCTATGACTGACTATAAAATTAGAAAAGTTATGTTCCATTTCTATGTCATTATAAGCAATAATTATGTTCCAACAACAAGCCCTGCATCAACAAATCTGTTTTCAGGCAGTATATCAAACGGTAGAATCACAAGTATGATGTGAAAATTTGTGAATTTTGTGAAGTTAACAGAGCAGCTCTGACAATAAAAATTTGCTGCAACAAATCAGAGGAAAAAACAAAAAGGAGAGACAAGCTGAGCATCTGGAATTGTTTTGTACTTGATAGAAGCCTATTTGAAAAATAATATGGGCTTCACATAAAATATTATTTTATAATTTTGTAGCACTGCCAAATATGTTCTCTCACAGAAAAGAAATTACAATTTAGATGTTTGCAAGTGGAATGACAAAAGTGAAGTCCCACCACTTCTAACACACACCATGATGAAATTGTCAAAGTTATCAATCAAAATAACAAAGTTTCCACAAAACCTAATGCAGTGTCAGACTATTGCAACAGCATGTGTGGAATTGATTAGTCTGCCAAATCCTTTCCCATTGTTTAGTTCCGCAAAACACTGTTAAATGGTTGAAAATGCCAATTATACATGTTGTTGTTGTTGTGGTCTTCAGTCCTGAGACTGGTTTGATGCAGCTCTCCATGCTACTCTATCCTGTGCAAGCTTCTTCATCTCCCAGTCCCTACTGCAGCCTACATCCTTCTGAATCTGCTTAGTGTATTCATCTCTTGGTCTCCCTCTACGATTTTTACCCTCCAATACTAAATTGATGATCCCTCGATGTCTCAGAACATGTCCTACCAACCGACCCCTTCTTCTAGTCAAGTTGTGCCACAAGTTCCTGTTCTCCCCAATTCTATTAATACCTCCTCATTAGTTATGTGATCTACCGATCTAATCTTCAGCATTCTTCTGTAGCACCACAATTCGAAAGCTTCTTTCTTTTCTCGTCTAAACTATTTATCGTCCACGTTTCACTTCCATACATGGCTACACTCCATACAAATACTTTCAGAAACGACTTGCTGACATTTAAATCTAAACTCAATGTTAACAAATTTTTCCTCTTCAGAAACGCTTTCCTTGCCATTGCCAGTCTACATTTTATATTCTCTCCACTTCGACCTTCATCAGTTATTTTGCTCCCCAAATAGCTAAACTTCTTTACTACTTTAAGTGTCTCATTTCCTAATCTAATTCCCTCAGCGTCACCCGACTTAATTCGACTACATTCCATTATCCTCGTTTTGCTTTTGATGATGTTCATCTTATACCCTCCTTTCAAGACACTGTCCATTCCATTCAACTGCTCTACCAGGTCCTTTGCTGTCTCTGGCAGAGTTACAATTTCATCGGCGAACCTCAAAGTTTTTATTTCTTCTCCATGGATTTTAATTCCTACTCCAAATTTTTCTTTTGTTTCCTTTACTGTTTGCTCAATATACAGATTGAATAACATTGGGGATAGGCTACCACCCTGTCTCACTCCCTTCCCAACCACTGCTTCCCTTTCATGTCCCTCAACTCTTATAACTGCCATCTGGTTTCTGTACAAATTGTAAATAGCCCGTCGCTCCCAGTATTTTACCCCTGCCGCCTTCAGAATTTGAAAGAGAGTATTCCAGTCAACATCGTCAAAAGCTTTCTCTAAGTCTACAAATGCTAGAAATGTAGGTTTGCCTTTTCTTAATCTTTCTTCTAAAATAAGTCGTAGGGTCAGTATTGCCTCACGTGTTCCAACATTTCTCCGGAATCCAAACTGATCTTCCCCGAGGTTGGCTTCTACCAGTTTTTCCATTCGTCTGTAAAGAATTCGCGTTAGTACTTTGCAGCTGTGACTTATTAAACTGATAGTTCGGTAATTTTCACATCTGTCAACACCTGCTTTCTTTGGGATTGGAATTATTATATTCTTCTTGAAGTCTGAGGGTATTCCGCCTGCCTCATACGTCTTGCTCACCAGATGGTGGAGTTTTGTCAGGACTGGCTCTCCCAAGGCTGTCAGTAGTTCTAATGGAATGCTGTCTACTCCGGGGGCCTTGTTTCGACTCAAGTCTTTCAGTGCTCTGTCAAACTCTTCACGCCGTATCATATCTCCCATTTCATCTTCATCTACATCCTCTTCCATTTCCATAATATTGTCCTCAAGTACATTGCCCTTGTATAAACCCTCTATATACTCCTTCCACCTTTCTGCTTTCCCTTCTTTGCTTACAACTGGGTTTCCATCAAAGCTCTTGATATTCATGCAAGTGGTTCTCCTTTCTCCGAAGGACTCTTTAATTTTCCTGTGGGCAGTATCTATCTGACCCCTAGTGAGATAAGCCTCTACATCCTTACATTTGTCCTCTAGCCATCCCTGCTTAGCCATTTTGTACTTCCTGTCGATCTCATTTTTGAGACGTTTGTATTCCTTTTTGCCTGCTTCATTTACTGCATTTTTATATTTTCTCCTTTCGTCAATTAAATTCAATATTTCTTCTGTTGCCCAAGGGTTTCTACTAGCCCTCGTATTTTTACCTATTTGATCTGCTGCTGCCTGCACTATTTCATCCCTCAAAGCTACCCATTCTTTTTCTACTGTATTTCCTTCCCCCATTCCTGTCAATTGTTCCCTTGTGCTCTCCCTGAAACCCTGTACAACCTCTGGTTCTTTCAGTTTATCCAGGTCCCATCTCCTTAAATTCCCACCTTTTTGCAGTTTCTTCAGTTTTAATCTACAGTTCATAACCAATAGATTGTGGTCAGAGTCCACATCTGCCCCTGGAAATGTCTTACAATTTAAAACCTGGTTCCAAAATCTCTGTCTTACCATTATATAATCTATCTGATACCTTTCAGTATCTCCAGGGTTCTTCCAGGTATACAACCTTCTTTCATGATTCTTGAACCAAGTGTTAGCTATGATTAAGTTATGCTCTGTGCAAAATTCTACCAGGCGGCTTCCTCTATCATTTCTTAGCCCCAATCCATATTCACCTATGTTTCCTTCTATCCCTTTTCCTACTCTCGAATTCCAGTCATCCATGACTATTAAATTTTTGTCTCCCTTCACTACCTGAATAATTTTTTTTTATCTCATCATACATTTCATCAATTTCTTTGTCATCTGCAGAGCTAGTTGGCATATAAACTTGTACTACTGTAGTAGGCGTGGGCTTCTTGTCTATCTTGGTCACAATAATGCGTTCACTATGCTGTTTGTAGTAGCTTACCTGTACTCCTATTTTTTTCTTCATTATTAAACCTACTCCTGCATTACCCCTATTTGATTTTGTATTTATAACCCTGTATTCACCTGACCAAAAGTCTTGTTCCTCCTGCCACCGAACTTCACTAATTCCCACTATATCTAACTTTAACCTATCCATTTCCCTTTCTAAATTTTCTAGCCTATCTGCCCGATTAAGGGATCTGACATTCCACGATCCGATCTGTAGAACCCCAGTTTTCTTTCTTCTGATAACGACGTCCTCTCGAGTAGTCCCCACCCGGAGATCCAAATGGGGGACTATTTTACCTCCGGAATATTTTACCCAAGAGGACACCATCATCATTTAATCATACAGTAGAGCTGCATGCCCTTGGGAAAAATTACAGCTGTAGTTTCCCCTTGCTTTCAGCCGTTCACAGTACCAGAACAGCAAGGCCATTTTGGTTAGTGTTACAAGGCCAGATCAGTCAATCATCCAGACTGTTGCCCCTGCAACTACTGAAAAGGCTGCTGCCCCTCTTCAGGAACCACACGTTTGTCTGGCCTCTCAACAAATACCCCTCCGTTGTGTTTGCACTTACGGTACGGCTATCTGTATCGTGAGGCACACAAGCCTCCCCACCAATGGCAAGGTCCATGGTTCATGCGGGGGGTGGGGGGGTGGGGGGGAATTATACATATTATGGAAAAATATTTACACAGTATTACACGCAAACAAGTGGTGGCTCCATCAGATCTCCATCGTTTAGAGAGAACGTTCACTCAGGCAAGAATAAGGGATAAGACATTGGTCACTCTGAAGAAAAATGAACAGAAAGCAGGTTTCTTTGTTCACCTATCAACTACATCCATTCTCTACAAAATACTGTAAAGTGAATGGCAAAGGGTAATTCCCACTGTACTACATTTTAGGTCTTTTACAGTTCCATTTCCATATCAATTTTGGGAAGAATGATTGCTTAAATGCCTGAGTGTATGCTGAAATAGTCCAGTATTGTCTTCATGGACCCTACTGAAATGTTACCCAGGGGCTGTAGTATATTCCTAAACTCCTAACTTTTTGTCAATTGTTCAGACTTCATAAGTAGGCTTTCGTAGGGTACTGTCTCTCGTCATTCATCTGTCAGTTAGATTTTTTAGCATTTTTGTGGTGCTGTCCCCTGAGTCAAAAAGACCCTGCTCCATTTTTTGTATATGTGTTACCACAGTTACCCTTGTTTGACATTGACCACACACAATTTAGCAATATTCTGGGAAGGATATTATGTACAATCAGTTACTTTTAAGCACTGACTCATTACAATTGTGACTTATTGATTCTGAAACTGAAGGATATTATGTTTTTGCATTTTGTGGTCTGCACAGTTTCATATTTCTGAACATTTAAAACAAGTTGCTAGTCTTTGCACCCATTTGAAATCTCATCAAGATCTAACTGAATACTTCATTAAATAACTGTATCATCTGGAAAAAAGTTTGAGGTTACTGGTCACGTTTTCAGTGGGATCACTAATAACAGTATGAATAGTGAACATCCCTTAGGATATCTGAATTTGCACCTACATCTGTTGAACCTACCAGGAAATCTTCAGTCCAGTGAAAAATTTATTACATAGCACATACGATCACAATTTCATTATTAAGTGTTAGTATGGTATTGAGTCAAATGCTTTCCAGAAGTCAAGAAATATTGCATCCACCTGATGGTCTTAATCCATCTTTCTGGATGTCATGTTAGAGAAAAGTGAGTTGGGTTTACATGTCTATTGATCCTAGTATCCATGGTGCTTGGCCTGGATGATGTCACTTCTTGTGAATGGGTGTAGCCTGTGTTCTTTCCCAGCAACTGAGCACAGATTTTTGTCAAGGAATCTACAGTATATTATGGTTAAGGGAAGGGCTCACTCAGCTGAAAATTCTATATACTAGGTGAGAAGGATTTCATCATGGCATGGGGCTTCATTCAAGTCAGTTATTTCAGCTGTTTCTCAACACTACTAACACTAACTGCCTTATCACTCATTCTTCAGTGGTGCGAGTATTAAATTGGGCAGCCCTTCTGTGTCTACCTTGTAAAGCACCATTTGAAAATAGAGCTCAGAATTTCTATTTTTCCTTTGCAACCCTCATTTTTGGTTCCTGCATTACCTGTGAGTGTCTGGACACTAACTTTTGTGTCACTAATGGGCTTTCATATGATGAGAACTTCTCTGAGTTTTGTGAGAGGTCTTTCAATAAAATGCTATTACAGTAGTTGCTGGTAACATATTGAATTTTTTTTATATATATACATTCAAATGTGTTTCATTTAGGATCTCTCTCAGAGTCCTATGCTTTGTTTTACACCTATTGTGCAGTGGTCACTGTTTCTTTAAAAGTTTCTACATGGAGACTGTATATCATGGAGCACCCCTGGAAGCATGAACTGTTTTATTAGGTACTTGCATGTCCAATGCTTGGTCCTCAAAGCTAGCGTCACAGGCTTTTTAAATGCCCCTGCCCAGAGCTAAATGTTTAATTTCTTCCTTGAGACAAGACATTATTGCATCTTTATCTAGTTAAGTGAGAATATTCAGTAAATCTTTCTACTTGTTTTAGTTGCCCCTTGGAGGTCTGGCAATAACTGCTGTTACAACTGCCTCATAGTCACGAACGCCAGTCACTTATGCGTGAATTCAGAGGCAATAGTAGTCCATGAGAAGAAAACAAGGCTAATAAAATAGTTCAGAGTGTGCATTTGGTTAATCACATTACTACTGCCTAAATTGTGACGAACAGCTGATTCTTTATAAGAAAAATGCTTTAAGGCCCACCATCAATAAAATGACTTGATTTTTAATCACAATGGCTGTACACAGAAACTCATTTCATTTGAGTTGACTCACAGTTGGCACTTGCAGCCACACATTAAGGTAGGCTACAAGATAATTAACAGTCAACACTCAGCATGTTAAAGACACTCATACAACAGGTGACTCCTTACACATTAAATATCACCTTACTAGGCTCAAACTAAAATAGTGATTAGGAAGTAGCCTTGATACGACTTATCATACCTTAGCAACTAGCAGTAGTTGGTAGATTTGCTGCTCTGAATAATCCAGTGCCTGCTGGAGGACGATGGCTCCACTGAAACTTTTCTCACTTGCATTCAATGGCAGAACTCTGAACTTGGCACAGGAATCTGGAAACTGAAAAGAAATAGAACAGAACAAAAATTAATCTTTGCTAGATTTTGCTGATAAGAAAGCTAATCTAATCCTGCCAACTTGATTTAAGTAGCTGATCATTAGTTATGATTACTGAATTAATCTACACCCCCAATCTCACCAGTGTCAAAAGTCTGTATTATGGTGATGATTTATGACAACTGCTACACAGGACCACACTTTGATACATACAAGAAGAATAAAGTATCACAGCTGTACAGCAATTGGCTGACAATTTTTTATTGTAACAATTTTCATCCTTGCTGTTGAGTAGAACAGCTAGCAAACAAAACATGAATGTTCGCATTATGAACTTATTATAATACATTATGAACTTGTAATAAGTTCATTTCACAGTTTGCAACTAACGAAACAGAGAATGCTTAAATTAATACATAGAATACTCCAATAGTTGCAAGTTAGCTCTTTAATTCTCATATCCCTAATTTCTTTCTCACAAAACCTGAATATTTGTTGGATTAATTGTCTCAAGTTCTGACAAAGAGTCTGCATGAAGCTTGGAAATATTACCTAAGCTGTAGCTAACCTATACATTTTCAGTAAATTCCATCCAGGTATACAATATCAACAAAGTACAGAGGACAGTCTTTGAGAATTTGAAAATATGTGAGAGAGATATTGGTAGAGTGAAACTTTTGCACCAACTTGTGAGGAATACATGATGGTTCAAGTGGCATCATCTGTTCTTTGATGATTATCAAAGATTTTCAGTATTTATGCATGTCAAGGAGTAGAGGAGAGAAGTAGAGAAGGTGAAAGGACTATGGATGTGCACTGGTGGGACACAAGGCACATTTAGAGCTGGAGTGGGAGAAGGGAAGGGCTAGGCAGTGGAGAATAGGGGGTTACAGGGAGGAAGGATATGTTGCAGAGAGAGTTCCCACTTGCTCAGTTCAAGAAAACTGGTGTTGGTGAGAAGAATCCAGATAGCAAAGGCTGTGAAACAGTTGCTGAAATCAAGCACAGGTAGGCTTAGCAGCTGGGTGGCCAAGCTGTCTCTTGACTGCTGTCTGGCAATGGCAATTTATTTGAACAAATAGTTTGTTAGTGGTCATTCCAACATAGAATGCATAACACTGGTTGCAGCTAAGTTGATAGGTCACACAGCTGCTTTCACAGGTGGCCTTGCCTTTGATAGTGTAGGAGATCCCTGTGACAGGAGCAGAGTAGGTGGCTATGGGAAGATGTGTTAGACAGGACTTGCCTTTAGGTCTATTGCAGGGATATAGTCCATGGGCAAAGGTTAAGGAGCAGGAATAGAATAGGGGCAGACATGGATATCACATAAGAGTGGTGGGTGGTGGAACACCTCTGTGGGAAGGGTGGGAGGGTAGTGGAAAGGACATTTCTCATTTCAGGCCATGACAAGAGGTATTCATAACTGTGGTAGAGAACAAGATTCAGTTGCGTGTGCCCTGCACGGTACTGAGTAATGGAGGCTCTTTTGTGTCTGGACAGTGAGTATGTGCTTGATGGTAGCTGACTGGGGAGACAAGAGATGGGAGATCTGTTCCTGGAAAAGGTGGGAAGGCTAATGTTGCTCTGTGAAGGCCTCAGTGGGGCCCCTGACACATCTGAAGTGGCTTGTTGGGCTGAGGAGAATTAGGTGAAGCAATCAGTGGGGGCATTGAGGTTCAGGAGCAATGTAGATAAGGTGTCCTCTCCATCAGTTCAGATAAAGAAGGTGTCATCAATGAATCTGAACCAGATGAGCAATTCATCTAGATGGCCCATGAATAAGTTCACATAGGTTGGATACCTACTCATTTCTGTAGCATGAGTCTGCTTGTAAATGAGGCCTTCAAAGGAGAAGTAATAGTGTCTGAGGATATGGTTGGTAATCACCAGAAGGAGAGTGTAGGTTTGGAGTCAGTTGCGCATTGGGAAATATAGTGTTCAACAGCAGCAAGGCTATGGGCTTTGGTGCCCTTTGCTGTACCTTGGGGGCTGTTGTCAGTGAGAATTAATTTAGTTTATCAATCATATATGAAAAAAGAGCTGTAAACACATGGGGTGGGTTTTTATGACTTAAAATACTGGAACATTATTACTAAAATGACCTGTAAATATCAATAAAAGTACATAAAAAGTATATAAAACATATGTAAAGAGAGTTACAAGAGTAATGGAAAACTTTATATGAGATTGAAACTGAAATTACTAAAAGGATAATAATCTAAAATTACTACATTTTTATTCAAGAAATCTCATTGTATGAATGTGTGCGAAAAATGTTGCATAACCATCTTAGAGCTATTGCAGTATATGAGAGTCTTTAAGCAGAAATCAAACAATGGAAAATCCATGATGTAATGTAACAATAACATAAAAAGGAAAGTTGCTTCTCACCATATAGCGGAGATGCTGAGTCGCAGATGGGCACAACAATAAGACTGTCACAAATATAGCTTTCGGCCAACTAGACCGCTTTCGGCCAGCGAGACCTTTGTCAAAATTAGATGACCTCAGTTGCCTGAGACTTTTTTGCCCGAGACTACAGTCATGTGTGTGTGAGCTGCACTTCTGGGAGTGTGTACGTGTGTGTTTGTCGTCTAATTTTGACAATGGCCTTACTGGCAAAAAGCTGTATTTGTGACAGTATTTTTGTTGTGCCTATCTGTGACTCAGTATCTCCGCTAAATGGTCAGTAGCAACTTTCCTTTTCACAGTCTTTAAGCAGAGGTTCTAAACTGAGGAATGTGCATCGTCAGAAAAAACATGCTACTAGTTAGAAAACCTTCCAATATTTATTGAAAATGAAAGTGAGAGAATTGAAAAATATACTAACTGTGATAAAATATCACAAAAAAAGAATCAGTCAAACATCTCTATTAAAAATCTCAATAATTAGACTTAAGAAGAAAATACAGGCCTCATCAATATCTGTGCAGGCTTCCAGTCTTTACGTGAAAACGATAGTGGTCTCCTGGTCAGCATTTCTGATCTACATCTACGTCTGCATCTATAGCTATACTCTGTAAACAACCATGACATGCATGGCAGAGTTATGTCCCACTGCAACAGTTATTAGGGTTTCTTCCCATTCCATTCACATACAGAGTGCAGGAAGAATGATTGTTTGAATGCCTTTGTGTGTGCATAATTATTCTAATCTTATCCTCACGATCTCTATGTGAGTGATACATAGGGGGTTGCAGTATATTCCAACAGTCATTATTTAAAGCCTTTTCTTGAAACTTTGTTAGTAGACTTTCTCAGGATACTTTAAGTCTATCTTCAAGAGTCACCCAGTTCAGTTCCTTCAGTATCTCTGTGGCACTCTCCCATGGATCAAACAAACCTGTGACCATTTGTGCTGTCCTTTTGTCTGTATACATTCAATATCCACAGTTAGTCCTATTTGGTACACTTACCACACACTTGAGCAATATTGTGGGATGAGTCACATGAGTGATTTGTAAGCAATCTCCTTTATAGACTGATTGCACTTCACCAGTATTTTACCAATAAACTAAAGTTTATCACCTGCTTTACCCACAACTGAGCCTCTATGATCATTCCATTTCGTATCTCTACAAAGTGTTACACCCAGGTATTTACACGAGTTGGCCGATTCCAACAGTGGCTCATTGTTATTACAGTCATAGGACACTATGTTTTCTTTATTTTCATTTTGTGAAGTGCACAATTTTACATTTCTGAACATTTAAAGAAAGTTACCAATATCTGCAACACTTTGAAATCCTATCAAGATCTGAATAATTATTTATGCAGCTTCTTTCAGATAGTACTTCATCACAGATAATTGCACCATCTGCAAAAAGTCTGGGGATACTATTAATATTGTCTCCAAGGTCATTAATATACAACATGAACAGGAAGTCTCCCAACACACTTCCCTGGGGCACACCAGAAGTTACTTCTACATCTGACGATGACTCTCCATCTGAGATAACATGCTGCATCCTGACCTAACAAAAAGTACTCAATCCAGTCACTAATTTCACTTGATACCTTATGTGATCGTACTTTTGACAATAAGCGTATGCGTGGTACTGAGTAAAATGCTTTTAAGAAATCAAGAAATATTGCATCTACCTGACTGCCTCGATCCAAAGCTTTCAATATGTTATGTGAGAAAAGTGCGAATGCGAGTTGGGTTTCACATGATTGATGTTTTCAGACTTCATACTGGCTGGCATTGATGTCATTGTGTTCAAGATACCTCATTATGTGTGAGCTCAGAATATGTTCTAATATTCTATAGCACATCAATGTGAAGGATATTGGCAGTAGCTTTGTGGATCACTAGTACTAACCTTCTTGTAGACGGGTGTGACCTGTGCTTTTTTCCAAGAACTGTCCATGGATTTTTGTTCATGGGATCTATGAAAGATTATAGTTTGAAGAAGGGCTGGCTCAACTGCAAACTAAGTAAAGAATCTGATAGAGACTCCATCAGGCCCTGGAGCTTTGTTCAATTTTAAAGATTTCAGCTGTTTGTCAACACCACTGACACTAATGCTTATTTCACTCCTCTTTTCAGTGGTGCAACGATAAATTAGGGCAATTCTCCTGTGTTTTCCTTTGTAAAGGAGCATTTGAAATGAGATTAACCATTTCAGCTTTTGCTTTGCTGCCTTCAGTTCCAGTTCCTGTTTCATTCGCTAGGGACTGGATACTGACTTTGATGCCACTAGGAGCCTTTACATATGACCACAATTTCTTTGGATTTTGTGAAATATCTTCTGATAATATTCTGCTATGGTGGTCACTGAAGGCATCATGCATTGCACTCTTGACATACAAATGAATTTTGTTCAGTATCTCTCTATCTATAGCCCTATGCTTTGTTTTACACCAATTATGCAGTAACCTCTGTTTCTTTACAGTGACTGCATACCATGGAGAGTCCCTCCCATTATGAACTGTTCTACTGTGTACCTTTCTATCCAGTGCATGATCAACTATTCTTTCAAAGTTGAGCCATAGTTTCTCTACATGCTCCTGCCATGTCCTGAAAGTTTCAAATTCCTCACTGAGCCGGCCGCGGTGGCCGAGCGGTTCTAGGCGCTTCAGTCCGGAACCGCGCGACTGCTACGGTCGCAGGTTCGAATCCTGCCTCGGGCATGGATGAGTGTGATGTCCTTAGGTTAGTTAGGTTTAAGTAGTTCTAAGTCTAGGGGACTGATGACCTCAGATGTTAAGTCCCATAGTGCTCAGAGCCATTTGAACCATTTTTTTTCCTCATTGAGATATGACACTACTGATACTTTATCTAGTTTACTGAAAAACATATATCTTTCTGCTTGTTTTAGTGTCCTGTGTACTTCACTAATCATTGTTGCCACAATCACATTGTGATCACTGATACCGGTTTTGATGTGGACATCCTCAAAGAGGTCAGGTCTATTTTTGGCAGTAGGTCCAAAATATTCTCAACAAGAGTGAGGTTCCTAACTCAAGGCACTTTGTAATGTTGCACAGCCACCATAAACAAAACTGTAGTTTTCCAATTACTTGTTGGATGATTAAAGCCTCCAGTGACAATCACAGTATGATTGGGGAACTTACATACAAGTGAACTGAGGTTTCCTCTAAAATTTTCAGTTACATCAGGAGATGAGTCTGGTGGGCAGTAAACGCTCCAATTATCATTTTATGCCTACCCCTGACACTGAGTCTTGCCCAGACAATCTCACATGTAGTTTCAACTTCTATCTTAGTGGATTTGAGTTTCTTGTCTATTGTGACAAATACACCACCTCCATTTCCCATCTGCCTATGTTTTCAATATAGACTGAAATTTTCCACAACAATCTCACTGCTATCAATTTCAGGTTACACAAGCTTTCTGTACCTAGCATTATGTTAGCTTCACTGCTTTTCATGAGCACTTCAAATCCTGGCACTTTGTTGCAAATGCTTCGGCAGTTAATTATTAGGATTTTAATATTTTCACCTCTGGGAGGCATTTCTTTCAGTCTTACACTGATACTTTTCGGTTTCCTAGAGCTATCGTTATCTGTGTTCGATGGTGTCACCTAATCTAAAAAATCTCTTGGGTGCACTCCACACAATTTCAGATGTCAGAAATTATGTTGGGAAAAAAGGATGATTCCCTAAAGTACAAGACTTTATTGATAGATTTTACTGAATCCATGACAATCTGACAAACATTATAATTTCAAGAGTAATACAGATGTTGTAAGGTGAACATTTTGATCTAACTGGCTGTGATTATATCCATGGCTGGTTTATTCTAAAGCTGTTAATTGTACGCTTTGTAAATTGTATGTGGTGCTGTGGCCACTTATAATGGATTACAGTCATCACGGTGCACTTATAATTTGCAACATTTTCAAAAAGTTTCATGAATCTGCAAAAATATCTATGAATTTCAAAAGGCATCAAAATGCAACTGAAAAGTCACCTAATTTTTCTAGCATTATGACAAACAAAATATGACTGTGAAAGAGCTCATCAGTGAGAATTTTGAAAAAGCAGTAAAAACTAATTGCACGAAGATGAAATCAGTTTTTCTAGCATAGTGTTTGGTGCTTTCTTCTGCACATTTACCAGGAAGTTGCCCAGTGCTTTATTACTCATTCCATTACTCAATTTTTACAGCTTCAGTACATCTTGTAATGCCGACAGAATGACTATCTCAAACAGGTGACTTCACTTTAAAAAGAAGAACAAATTAAAGTGCTGTTTTTGATTATTTATTGCAATATAGCATACAGCAAGGCATAAAACATAGCAGAAACATTTTGAAAGTGTCCCTAAAAATGTCTCAGAAAACCCAAAATGATTTAGACTCTCAAACAAACTGTACAGTTCTATATTTTGCAATATCCTACAGCTTGTTTGTGGTGGTAACATGATATAGTTTACACATAAATTGATTTGAAAAATAATGTTGAAGCTTGTGGTAGTGGTTCAAAAGTGCAAAATGTGGGAAATGTTATCCATACAAAATTTTTGATGGCAGGAAAGCAGTTAATTGAGAGAATAGTGCTCGCTACAAGACCAACAGAAAACAACGTACAGGGAGGGAAAATGTAAAATCTGGAAATGAAAAAACAGGTTTTACTGTAACTACTCTGTTACATTTTTTTATCTGTATTACACTAGCCGCATCCTAAAACTGTAATGTAGAAATAAGTAGGAGAAAATGATGAGCAGATAACAATGTCATCAAAATTACTAAATAATGTGTGTTGTTTGTTGTTGTGGTCTTCAGTCCTGAGACTGGTTTGATGCAGCTCTCCATGCTACTCTATCCTGTGCAAGCTTCTTCATCTCCCAGTACCTACTGCAACCTACATCCTTTTGAATCTGCTTAGTGTATTCATCTCTTTGTCTCCCTCAACGATTTTTACCCCCCACACTGCCCTCCAATGCTAAACTGATGATCCCTTGATGCCTCAGGACACGTCCTACCAACCGATCCTTTCTTCTAGTCAAGTTGTGCCACAAACTTCTCTTCTCCCCAATCCTATTCAACACTTCCTCATTAGTTATGTGATCAACCCATCCAATCTTCAGCATTCTTCTGTAGCACCACATTTCGAAAGATTCTATTCTCTTCTTGTTCAAAATATTTATCATCCATGTTTCACTTCCATACATGTCTACACTCCATACAAATACTTTCAGAAACGACTTCCTGAGACTTAAATCTGTACTCAATGTTAACAAATTTCTCTTCTTTAGAAATGCTTTCCTTGCCATTGCCAGTCTAGATTTTATATCCTCTCTACTTCGACCATCATCAGTTATTTTGTTCCCCAAATAGCAAGACTCCTTTACTACTTTAAGTGTCTCATTTCCTAATCTAATTCCCTCAGCATCACCTGATGTAATTCGACTACATTCCATTATCCTTGTTTTGCTTTTGTTGATGTTCATCTTATGTCCTCCTTTCAAGACACTATCCATTCCGTTCAACTTCTCTTCCAAGTCCTTTGCTGTCTCTGACAGAATTACAATGTCATCGGCAAACCTCAAAGTTTTTATTTCTTCTCCATGGATTTTTTTTTTTTCAATTCAATTCAATACAATTTTTATTATCACATAACATGCCTTATACAATCAAAGATTGTGACATAGGTGACTTGTCAGTTTTACACTATATATAACAATACTAAAAATAGACAATAAATTAATAATATATATGGTGTAACATCTTCAAAGAGGTATTTTAATTACAATTATAATGCATTGTTGGCAGGTCATCCATATCTTTCCATATTTTATTTACAAATTTCATCCCCATATAGTATGGGGTTTTTTCATATGATTTTAATCGGTGGGTAGGTAACATGTAGCTCATTCTATGTCTAGTATCATATTGATGCAAGAAGAAGTTGTCCTCAAAAAGTTGTGGGTTTCCTTTTGTGAAAGTGAGAGTTTCATAGATGTATATGCTTGGAGTGCTCATTAGATCCAGTTTTACAAATAAAGGTTTGCAGTGTTGCTTTGGTTTTGATCCCACCATTGCTCGGATGATTCTTTTTTGTAGTCTAAAAGCTCTAAGTAAATTTGTTTTTCAGACCCCCCAGAAAGTTATACTATACCTAATGACTGAAACAAAATATGCATTATATACAGTTTTTCTTACAGCTAAATCAGTAATACTATACAAGATATTCATAATACATACAAGGCTATTCACTCGACCCAGTAGGTTGTCCACATGGTGACTCCATAACAGGTTTTTATTGACTAACATGCCAAGGAACTTCACACAGTCTGCAGTCTCTAATTTTTTGTCCATATACCTTATTTCACTTATAGACTGTGCAGATTGTTTTGTGGTAAAATGAACAATTTCTTTTTTTGTAAAATTTAATGTCAAGTTATTGTTTTTGACCCATGCCTCCACTTCCCCAAGTGTTTGTTCAATATGACGAATTAGGTCTACCTCATTTTTACAACAGACTACAGCTGTTGAGTCATCTGCATAGAGGATAGTATCAGACTGGACCTGATTTTAATACCTACTCCAAATTTTTCTTTTGTTTCCTTCACTGCTTGTTCAATATACAGATTGAATACATCGGGGAGAGGCTACAACCCTGTCTCACTCCCTTCCCAACCACTGCTTCCCTTTCATGTCCCTCAACTCTTATAACTGCCATCTGGTTTCTGTACAAATTGTAAATAGCTTTTCGCTCCCTGTATTTTACCCCTGCCACCTTCAGAATTTGAAAGAGAGTATTCCAGTCAACATTGTCAAAAGCTTGCTCTAAGTCTACAAATGATAGAAACGTAGGTTTGCCTTTCCTTAATCTAGCTTCTACGATAAGTTGTAGAGTCAGTATTGCCTCACGTGTTCCGATATTTCTACGGAATCCAAACTGATCTTCCCCGAGGTCGGCTTCTATCAGTTTTTCCATTCATCTGTAAAGAATTCGCGTTAGTATTTTGCAGCCGTGACTTATTAAACTGATAGTTTGGTAATTTTCACATCTGTCAACACCTGCTTTCTTTGGGATTGGAATTATTATATTCTTCTTGAAGTCTAAAGGTATTTCGCCTGTCTCATACATCTTGCTCACCAGATGGTAGAGTTTTGTCAGGACTGGCTCTCCCAAGGCTGTCAGTAGTTCTAATGGAATGTTGTCTACTCCCGGGGCTTTGTTTCGACTCAGGTCTTTCAGTGCTCTGTCGAACTCTCCACGCAGTATCATATCTCCCATTTCATATTCATCTACATCCTCTTCCATTAACAAAATATTGTCCTCAAGTACATCGCCCTTGTATAGACCCTCTATATACTCCTTCCACCTTTCTGATTTCCCTTCTTTGCTTACAACTGGGTTTCCATCTGAGCTCTTGATATTCATACAAGTGGTTCTCTTTTCTCCAAAGGTCTCTTTAATTCTCCTGTAGGCAGTATCTATCTGACCCCTAGTGAGATAAGCCTCTACATCCTTACATTTGTCCTCTAGCCATCCCTGCTTAGCCATTTTGCACTTCCTGTCGATCTCATTTTTGAGACGTTTGTATTCCTTTTTGCCTGCTTCATTTACTGCATTTTTATATTTTCTCCTTTCATCAATTAAACTCAATATTTCTTCTGTTACCCAAGGATTTCTACTAGCCCTCGTCTTTTTACCCACTTGATCCTCTGCAGCCTTCACTATTTCATTCCTCAGAGCTACCCATTCTTCTTCTACTGTATTTCTTTCCCCATTCCTGTCAATTGTTCCCTTATGCTCTCCCTGAAACTCTCTACAACCTCTGGTTCTTTCAATTTATCCAGGTTCCATCTCCTTAAATTCCCACCTTTTTGCAGTTTCTTCGGTTTTAATCTACAGTTCATAACCAAATGCGTGTATTGACATGAAAACCTGCAGGCACCCCTGCATGGACTGGACAAATAAACTACTTAAGCAGAAAACTAGCAAGAGTACTATTTCTGTTACAAACTAAAGCAAAATATCAGTTACAAGCTGCTGTTGTACTCTTATTACACTTTCTTCCACTCACACCTGAACCATGGGATACCATTGTAAGGAAAAGTATCACAGTCAGCTTACATTTTCCAATAACAGAAGAAACCCATCAGGTGTATTCCACGTATGCTTCCTAGAGAAATGTGTGCAAATCAGTTCATATCACTTAACATTATGACAGTCCGAACTTCTACTTCTATAGTTCTTTAAATTATGTCAAAGAAAATACACAAACTTAGACTAAGAAATAATGTTCATTTGCATAAGACAAGAAATAGCCACAAGGTACACTTACCACAATCAAGATTTTCTCACATTCACAATAGGTCACAATAGGCATAAATGTATGAACTTGAAATTCTTCAACAAATTGCTAAAAACAGTGACCTTGACTCTCTTACAAAAGATTTAAAAAGTTCTGGAAACTTGACCAAAAGAGCATGAATTCTACTCAGTGGAAAAATTCATGGAGAATGATGTACAAAAACTGTGCTTCGAATAGCCATAAGCATTTGTAAATATCTGTATTTGTATTTGTATATGTGCAAATGTATGTAATTAATATATGATTAGATTTAAGCATTTACCTATATACAAATCTGTATTATCAGTTGTGTTCGTTGAGAAAGCCAGTTGCTTGTAAAAATACTGAACATTTTATAATAAAAATTCTAAAATTTCTAGGCATTTTAGTGGGTAGCCTTGATAATTACCTATAAAGCCAAAAGAGGCTATGCCTAATATAAGTAGTTCTGAAATAGAATCTAATGTTATTACCTCAGAGTCTTCCAGTATGGGGAAACTCTAATAATTATGTTAATCACAGAGAATACTATAAATAAATTATTACTTTGTCATTTACAATTACAAGATTTTTATACCTGTGGAAGATTGTGGCACGTCACTTCTAGCACTTCACCGATCACATCAGGATCTTCAACTTGAATTCCACTGAAGACAGTGTTACCCACAGGTGTGTCTTCTGGAACAACCACTTCATAGGGCTCCTGTAAAAGATAAGAATCGGTATACCGTTCCTGTGAGAAACATAGAAAATGAAAAAACTAATAACTAAGCAAAATATCCACGGGTGTACTGTCGGTCTACAGTGTCCAACGGGCACAATATTTCGGCGATCATACATGTTGCCATCATCAGGTGAACTGAAGAACTGATACTTTCATCGCTTAGTTATTAGTTTTTTCATTTTCTGTGTTTTGTGTTAATGTAACAATTACGGAAAGCAGAAAAAGAAAACTTTAATGCTGATTACATAAAATCGGTTAAAAATCATTTATAAAGGAAACTTCAAACTTCCCAAACATGAGCAGGGTGTACTTTGTAAACTTCCAGTCTGGCTATAGTTGACAGAATTTCAAATTAGTGAAGAGTAAACTAAATAAAGTTTTCTTACTTCAAGAAGCAGTCAATTCAACATGCACAGTTCCAGAAGAATTTATTTAAAGAATTTGAATTTCAGGCAGTTACTTGTCATGACATGTTATTTAAACAGCCATCTGTTTTTCCCTTTTGTTTCCTCCAGTAAATTTCCTTGGCCAGGGGTCATGAGCAACTTTCCCTGTATCCTTAACCATTCCCAGTCTCTTTTATTCTCTTTGTGCCAGAAGAAGAAGAAGAAGAAGAAGAAGCCCCTAGTGTGTGTGTGTGTGTGTGTGTGTGTGTGTGTGTGTGTGTGTGTGTGTGTGATATGTGCATGCACAGGCATGTGTATGTATGTATCTGCTCCCAATCTGTGGATAGATTATCTTCCACATCATTGATATTTAAATTCGCTGGTCACTTTATGTTGCATGTATCTTGGGCCACTGATCACTTTCATAGAAATACAGTTTAAAAGCATATTCTCTCTGAGACAGAATTTCAGGCAATGGTCTGCTGTCTTGCCTACATATATCCATAAATCTACTTACACCTTTAAAAACTGGCGGATTGTCATTCTCATCAACAATGATGATGGTGACTGGCACTGTAACTATGTTGTTATTCCCATCTTCCACTTCATCTTCCAGTGTCACGAACAGCTTCAGGGTGTCATTTACCTGTCGCAAGGAAGGGCACTCAGTGTAAGTACTATCATCAAGAGTATAATAATTAATACATAGAGGTGTATGTGTTAATTTCACATATTATTTTATACTATTATTTACCTAAACAGTTATAAGAACAAACTTTTACTAAAAATTACTTAGATGTTTGACATTCATGAGACAATGATCAAATTCTCCAAAATTCTGATAGTGAGCATAGTCAAGCAAGAAATCAGAAATTTAAAATAAAAGTCTTATATTTCTAATTGGATTATAAACCTTTTCTGGATTATTGGCATAACACATTACAATAACATAAAAACACACAACTTTAATGATATATACAAACAACTTTAAAAATGGGTATCGATTCCTCAATGGCATTTAATCTGTGTATTGAGCAAGGAGTGAAAGTAACCAAGCAGAACTTTGGAAAGGAAATTAAAGTTCAGAGAGAAGAAATAAAAACTTGGCAATTTGCTGATTACACCGTAATTCTAAAAGGATGGCAAAGGACTTGTAAGAGCCATTGAATGGAATGAATACTGTCTTGAGAAGAGGTTATAAAATTAACATCAACAAAAGTAAGACAAAGAGTAATGGAATTCAGTCAAATCATACCAGGTGATTCTGATTGAATCAGGTTAAGAAATGAGATGCTAAAAGTAGTAGATAAGTTTTGCCATTTGGGCAGCAAAATCACTGATACTACATAAGTGGTGAGGGTGTAAAATGCAGACTCATAATAGCAAAAAGAAATTTCCAAAACAAGTGAATTTTAACAGCAAATAAAAATTTTAATATTAGAAGTTCCTTTTGAAAGTATTTGTCTGAAGCATAGCCTTGTACGGAAGTGAAACATGGGTGATAAGCAGTTCAAACAAGGAAAGAATACAAGCATTTGTAATATGGTGCTACAGAAGATGGGTATATCAAGGAACTAATGAGGAGACTGTATCAAATTGAGGAAAAAGAAATTTATGGCACAACTTGAGTAAAAGGAATTATCAGTGGATAGAACACATCCTGTGGAATCAAGGAATCATCAATTTGATAATGCAAAGAAGTGTGGGGGTAAAAATTGATCTAGGAGTCCAAGAGGATCAAATGAATGTAGGCTGTTGTAGTTACAGAGAGATGAAGAAGCTCCCGCAGGACAGACTAGCATGGAGAGCTGCATTAAACCCATCTTCAGACTGATGACACAACAACAGCAGCAGCAACAACAACAACAACAACCAGTGTTAGATTTTCGTGATAATGAGATGTACATTTGGTCTCAAACTTATTCTTTGCATACTTCTTACATTAGAACTGATGTTCGTTTGTAATGTCACTGCTTAGATCATTGCATAAAAGCTGTTGTGGCACTAAAGTTTGCATCACGACCACCAGTGAAATTACTGACTGGACATTTAAGTAAGTCCAAAAATGCAAATATATAGGAACTTCATAATTTCTTCAAGGACTTAGTGGCAGTTTAACATGTTGTTGTCGTTTGTGCATAAACATTATTCTTTACGCAATGCCATAAAAAATTATGATATGCTCTTTCAGCCAATATATATCAGCTTAATAGGGCAAGTAGGGTGTCACTTTGAAGCAATAAGCAAAGTCCTTGGTCTCTTCCTTCAGTGCCCTGAAATATTTTGTACACTTCCTAATAGTACTTATAATTCTTGCCCATACTTGCTCATTCCTTAGATCCTTTACTTCACACTCTCAACCAACAAAACCGCTTGCCAAAGATATATCTGGAAGGACCAGATGTGAGGTCTAAGCTTTTTGCCTAATACAGAGCAGTCACGTTAACAAACCTTTAAGAACAAAACTACTTCTGATATCACAAGTATCTTCTTAGAATACATTGCAGAATACCTGTATGTGGCTTGCTGGGGTGACAGGAAACTGAGTGAAACCATTCTAAATCACTATTAGTGTTTTAAGTAGGGTTGCATTACTCAGTCTTCAAGTAAATTTGCATACTTTCAAATAATCAAATACATGCACTGCCATGTCTGGGCATGCAGCCCACCAACATAATGGGAGAGCGTCCAAGGTAGCCAATATACAAGCACTTAGGGGTCCCACCAAACAGAGCCAAAACAACACAAGTTCTGAATGACAACAATCATGGTATGTTGTCCAGGGCATCTGTTACCCAACGTGCCCACCTTGCCAACAGGCAGCAGCTGTATCACCCCTAGGATGTGCAACTGGTGCAGCTCTATTTACTTCCATATTACTATGTGGCTACAAATAGTCTGCGAAAGATTCTCCCACCAGGATTAGACTTACGACACTGCACAGCCAGTGTACAACAGTTGACGCCTGCTTACTAGCCTTGGCACCAGGACTTTGGTATTACTGTGTTGTGTTCTTGAACACAGTTAAGGAACTGTGGTCCTTCCAGACAGGCTTTTGCCTGTTTAAAGTCAGTGAATTTGTCAGCTATGATAAACAGTTACAATCCTTTATCAGGCTACTGAAGTGCTCTGGCAGAGACTGTTATCTTCACAAACAGAATTTGTTAGGACTTACTTGTGTCAACTCAAACAACAGTTTGCTACAGAACTATAATCTTATGTTATTATCAATAAATGTTTTGTTCCTTGTTCATCTGGGAGTGAGTTCTTGTACATCAAACCTCATACTGGTCATGTCATACATAACAAATGAAACAGCTCAAAGATGATACTTGGATGAGAAAGGAATTTACTGACTGACAATGGAAACTCTGTACCATTTCACAGATGGTGGGTGCAATAAAGGATGCTCCAATGATATGACTGAAGGAGAACTATGTCCGTGCAGAACTAAATATTCAAGCAGTAGCAGAACATAACTTCTCTACCATTGAATTACTGTTAGCAACAAATTCAGGTAATTTGTTTGATCAGAACCATCTGGCAGTAACATAATGGGCAACTCTATGATTAAGTAGTAACCAAACACAGTATACATAAAAACTGTTTCAACAAGGACACAGTATCCTATGGGAAGTTGTGAAATGTAACTATTGGAATGAGAAACTCAGGTTGTTTAATTCACTGTGTTTGGCATGTGATGCATAGCCTACCTCTGAATCTGATGTAGAAGTTCCCAATGAAAAGCCTTCATCAAGATTTAAACATTCTACCAGTAAACAAAGAGAGTTCTACATGGTATCACTTAAATGGTTGGGATCTTTGAAACAAACAGCAATGGGTGTCTACAGACTATTAGCAGTGTGGGAGCACTCACACACAACCAGGTAGGGAATTACGGCTTCACTACTGCTGTATCTTATGTTATTATCATTGGACGTACTCACCTCACGATCAAGAGGCTTAGCGACACGGACGGAGCCTGTGATGGGGTTGACAGCGAGGCGGTCAGTGCCAGAGAGGCCATAGCGAAGTGGTGATCCCTCGGGGTCACTGCCTTGCAACTGGTACACTTCTTCTCCCAATGGCACACCCTCTGACACCACCAGCCCATCCATATCCCTCGTCAGTACTGGTGGCTGATTGGCTGCAGAATACAAGAAAAAATTTATGATCCCTTATCTCCACTTTACCTCTACAAGAAAAACAGCTTTAAATGTAGTCACATTTTTATGTGAGCATTATCTCACCAGTAATTATATCATTTAAGCTACTTTTACCATTTTCTCATGCTATTTCCCGACTTAACTATAAGTTTTTAAGCTACCATTGAAAAAAATATATATTTTTCCTTTCTTGTTTGGTCATCCAAATTGAAAAGCATATATATCCATACATCTTTCCTTCTCGAGCTTGTCAACCATGAAGGTGCAACAAAAATGTTCCTTTCTTTCACGGAAATTTACTGTGCTTACCAAACCACCCCCATAATTACTAATAATCTTTCTCCAAGTCATAGGTTGTCTACCTAGTAGTAGCCTAGTTTCCTGTTGTGATTGCTTTTACATGAGATTAATGGTTTGGAGATCTGTATAAACTGGAGCAACTCACTCACGACTGTCGTGTGTAAATCTTATCTGCAGATGAACATTGCTTAAAATGTATACACGTTCAACAGATTGACTGTAGCAAACTTGCACACTACTGAATTTATCTAGCACTATTTCGTAAATGTTTGACTGTGCAATAACGTAAATTAGCCATACGGTATTAACGCTTTATTACAGTGAGTCTCTAGATTTTTCAACACATAGAGCGTCTCTTACAAGTACGTAAACTGTAATTAAACCTTTTTGGCATGTATATATTAGTAGCTTTTTCTCTTACGACATATTTCGATTTAGCAGCAAACAGTTATTCACCGTTGCTGCTCCTAATAAAAAACGTTTAAATGAGTCCAAATACGTGTAATATTAGAATTTATGCCTTCATGCAAATCGTAAACATACGGCGTCCTATGAAAGTTGCGTAACAGTCTCATTATCAGTTTGATGTTAGCGACATACACAGTACACCATGCTCACTACTGCATTAGTACTCTGTAGCAGATGCCATGTCGTCTACATATCACACTGTTTGCCATCGTTGGCCATTGTTTTGCTGGGACATGTTCTCGCTCTTTGTTAGATATCCTTATACTGCAGGGGAAAATACACTGAGGCTGAAAATGGTAAGAAACAGGAGGAAGAATTTAGAAAGTGATGGAAAGAATACAGTGACTCCACAAAGTACTCGTCCAACCGTGGTAAATAGAGTGTAAACTTGACTCTCACCTTTGTCTGTTGATTTTGAGCGCATCGTCAAATACTGGATCCAAGTAGTGATTTTCAATTAATTAGCTGGATTCTTCTTTTTCCTCGTCACGACGCGTGTTAAATGGCAAAATATAATTGTAGATCTTAACTTGCTACCTCATTTGCTTGGCTTCAATAACAGAGCCTAACCTGTTAACTAATTAAGGCTTGTGGTAAACAAAGGTATTTAAGTATGTTGTTTTAAAATATTATCTGAAATGTGTCAATGATTTATGTTGCGCTAATTGATTCTGGGGTATGAACGGATGTGTTGGCGCCTCTGCCGTGTAAGGGAATCCTGCTAGTTTTGATTACCTTCTGACCAGGGTCCTTGCTCGACGCTGGTCTTTAAATACGCCACTAACCTGGTTAGCGCATGCTGTGGCTATTTTAAATTAATCACTACTCAGTAGCCCAACACAGTTTGTCGGCCGTCAAAAGCCGTGTATGTGTTATCTTTTCCTTTATTCTAGTCAGTCTATAAGCATGCTATTCTTAATTTGTAACTCTAGGTAGCCATTAAGTTGCCAGTTTTGGGGTGTTTAGATGGAGTGCGGCTCCTTTGAGTATAGATTTGTCAATTTCCAATTTATTGTTTTTCCACTAGTTTTTAACTGTGCTTATGTGTGTGTGTGTGTGTGTGTGTGTGTATGGGTGGAATCTAATTTTTTTATTACTATTGAGCTGTACTTACTGTCATTTTGTAAAGAAAGGAACTTACTGGAGGTTAACTGTCGCCGTAACCATTCCGTACTCTTGCAATCTGTTTTCCAGTTTGGATAACGTTCTTAGAAGAGATATTGTTTTATCCCCAAGCAGTAACGTGTCACCGGCAGATCTTTGGCCTCCTGTGTTTACTGTACCTTTCTCTACTTCTAGCGTCTTCACTACCAAGACTTCGATATACATGCTAAATAGAATGGTGAAAGACAACATCCCTGTCTTACTCCTCTTCCAATTTCAAACCAGTCCGTTATACCATTTCTCACCTCCATTATTGCATTTTGTCTTTCTTATAACTCCTTACTTAGCCTTCAATCGTTCCAGTTCACCTCCTTCAATTTTCGAACTTTCATAATTTTGTTTCATTTCACTCGGTCGAAGGCATGGTTCTAGATGTGTGAAGCGTAAACTCATTCCTTTTCCTCTGTCTATATATCTTCCATCGATTATTGTGATCAGTGCAGTAGAATATCTTGTACCTCTCCCTTTTCTGGAACCAAATTTCTCTTTCCCTGCGTTCTCAACGATTACATGTACCAATTTACGATCCAGCACCCTCAATATTATTTTAGCAGCATGAGAGATTTGGGACACACGCACCTCCCTCACTTCACTGCAATTTCCATTTATTGTGACACTTGATAACAGACCAAGGAAATGTCGCCTGTAACACTTGACAGATAACAGCACTAGAACAATAATAAACACCTGATTCAGTCAAATTCGTGGCATACTTGTTAGGAAAGCTCCATCCTATGTTATCCTTAATGGTGGAAGCTGGAAACCTGACGCTGTGACATTCGGTGGGAGAGAACGGGCACACTGGCCTTTCTGCAGTTTAGGTCAAGTTCAACAGGGGATCGCACTTTTAAATTCTCCCATAAATATAAATATGCCCGTAGGCGCGTTAAAGAATTGGTTATGGAACGGTCACTTATAACGTCAAGGCAGGCACACTCCATGTAAAAAGAAAATAATGAGCAAGTTTGCACATTGACTAGAAAATTAAAATAAATAACAGGAAAGTGCACCGTCCACAACACCTTAAGGTACTATTTCGCTGCGACTGTCCGCCGTAGCGGCGGGCAGTAACTGCCAGCCGTAACTGCCGGCCGTCACTGGTTGTGTATTTCGTGGAGACTGCTGACCGCAGCGGCCACGCCACTCAGTGAGTTACCTCTGTGAAAGGAACACGCACGCGAGTTCGCAACGTGAATGCTAATACCGTTCTAGGTGTTTGGTGGACGAGGAAGAAGAAGAGGAAATTATTGCAATGCTTACAAGATCTTCTCCCCACAGCATTTTCCAAACACGGAAAAGTGAAGGAATTTATGCTAACTTGGTAACCAGTCACTTGCGAAACGATGAAGAGAGGTTCAGAAATTTCTTTAGACTCAGTTCGATTTTGTTTCAGGTCTGGTGAAAAAAGATAATAGCAGGAACAGCTACCAGTGCAGTGCAAACTCCTATAGAAGCCGACGAAAAAATGGCTGTGACTTTACAGTAAGTAGCTGTATAAAAACATACGTATTCATCAACAATGGTTTAAAATGGATAATTTTGTATCTCTATGAAATAACATAAATTTCTATTAAAATAATAGGTTTATTTGGAAACGACTCAGGGCCTGTACAGTTTGTTGTTTATGTTTACATTATCTTTACACTGTGTTTACAATATGATTAGTAATTATTTTCAAAAGTAGTATACCTGCTTGTGATTCGACGCTTAGTAATGGGGTGGAGTGTACGTACCGTCTCCAACCGATGAAATTCGTTCGAAAGGGGATGAAAGGGTAGACGAGCCGGAAGGACTGATGCTGACAGGTAGTGGCACAAGAGATGATTCTGAAGAACTGTCAAGTCCCGTAACATAGCTTAAAATGTCAGTTTTCGCTTTATTAATGAGGTGACGTCGTAGTTTCCTAATGGACCCTGCCATGCTTCTCATGAACAGCCCCACATCAACTTCCGGGTCCCGATTATTAGCCAAGCGCTGCAGCAATTCCAATCGTTGTTGGCCCCTTTGGTTGATTGAATCCCAGTGTGTTTTCCTCGATCTGCGAGCTGAGATGGAAGAGTTGGCAGCAGCTGCGTCACTAGAGGACAAGGAAGCAATCGACACTTGTTGACTCCTTTAGCGGGACACTACAAAAAGACGACCGCTCCCTTTCTACATCTCTCAAAAAGTCTAGTCTGTTGAATAACGCCCATTTTGTTGTTGAACTTGGTGCTGCAGAACCTGTTCGCAGTTGTTGTTTTCGAACAGTTTTCCAGTAGTTATCTTGATTTCTTTCCATCTCTTCTTACACTGGTTACCTAAAACGGAACGATATTTGTTTAGCTGTGTAATTAGGACATGACATATTATTTATGTTTCATGTATTAATAATAATTATGGTTTGTGTTACAGGTTTCTAGCTACAGGGGAGTGTTTCGTGTCCCTTGGATATGGTTTCCGGATATCACCAAGCTACGTGAGCATCATAGTTCGTGAAACAGTAGAAGCTATGTGCCAACAATTGGCACCTATCTTCTTGCCTCCTACATCTCGAGAATCTTCCAGGGAAGGCGCGAAAGAATTCTACACTCTTTGGGGTTTCCCTAACTGCTGTGCTGCGATTGATGGGAAACATATAAGGATATGGTGTCCTGTAAAAAGTGGTTCCCTTTTCTGGAATTACAAAGGGTACTTCTCCATAGTACTTTTGGCATTGGTTGATGCGAACTGTAAATTCGTTGCGATAGACGTAGGTTCATATGGGAAGGAATGAGACAGTGGCATATTTAATAAGTCAGCAATGGGGAAAATGATCATGAAAGGAGACGTGTTTCCAGCAGATGAAAAGCTTCCATTAACTGACATCAAGATGCCATTTGTTATAGTAGGCGACGAGGCATTCCGCTTGCGAAAGCATATTCTCAAGACTTACACTCACTCGTCTGCCCAGCAAGATAAATCAAAAGCGACCTTCAACTATAAACTTTCACGAGCGCGCCGAGTTTCTGAAAACGCTTTAGAACTTTTGTGTCAGGTATTTCGAGTGTTCTACACAAATCTGAATCTGCAACCTAACACATGTGATAAACTCGTTACAGCTTGTTGCTGTCTACACAATCTCCTCAGGGACGCCTATTTAGAAAAAAAGAGGACGAGATTTTTGTGAACTTGACCATGACGTGAGTTTACCACAGAACATTAACATTATTCCCCTGCCCCGAACAGGGGGATTCTACTTCTGTGAACCTACAAATCAATGATTACAACCTGGAAAAGAACTAAGGCTCAAATAAAGGAAATAAATTATTGTTACTACTCGTAACGACTATTGTTGTAATCCTTTGGTGACAGAAAGAATGGAAGCATTGTTGTAGTCTCCATATTGTACAATTTGTCACAGTAGGAAAAAAACATAAATAAATGAATGTGTATATGCAAAACACTTACCATCTTTTTTCATTGCTTCTTCTATCTTCTTCCACACCTTATACTTTGCCATCACATTTCTGAAATCTGTATGCTTATGATCATACAGTATAGAGCATCTGCTCACATACTCCACTAACTGTTCGTCGTCGTCATCGCGAAAACCTTTCTTCGACATAGCGCGTCGTTGATTTCTGCAGTCGTCACACACCTGGCAGTCGCGGCCCAACTGCTTGACTGCTTCTGCAGCGGCCGAGACGCGGCAGTCGCAATGACGTCACGACCGCTGACTGCCGAGCAGTTACAACGACATATGTTCCGTTGCTTTGCCTAAGAGCAGTAGTCAACTGCCCGCAGTCACTGCCGGCCGCTACGGCCGGCAGTTGCAGCGAAATAGTACCTTTAGGCATCAGTCGCATCGTTGTACCAACTTTCCAACACTACCGTCATACACTGAAGCGCCACAAAAACTGGCACAGACATGCGTATTCAAATACAGAGATATGTAAACAGGCAGAATATAGCGCTGCAGTCGGCAACGCCTATACAACAAGCGTCTGGCGCAATTGTTAGGTCGGTTATTGCAGCTACAATGGCAGGTTATTAAGATTTAAGTGAGTTTGAACCTGATGTTAGAGTCGGCGCACGAGCGATGAGACACAGCGTCTCTGAGGTAGTGATGAACTGGGGATTTTTCTGTACGACCATTTCGCGAGTGTACCGTGAATATCAGGAATCCGGGGAAACGTCAATTTCCGACATCGCTGCGGCCGGAAAAAGATCCTGCAAGAACGGGACAACGACCACTGAAGAGAATCATTCAACGTGACATAAGTGCAACCCTTCCGCAAATTGCTGCAGATTTCAATGCTGGGCCATCAATAAGTGCCAGTCTGCAAACATTCAATGAAACATCATCGATGTGGGCTTCCGGAGCCGAAGGCCCACTCCTGTACCCTTGATGACTGCACGACACAAAGCTTTACGCCTCGCCTGGGCCCGTCAACACCGACATTGGACTGTTGATGACTGGGAACATGTTGCCCGGTCAGACGAGTCTCATTTCAAATTTTATCGAGCGGATGGACTTGTAGGGGTATGGAGACAACCTCATGAATCCATGGCCCCTGCATGTCAGCAGGAGACTGTTCAAGCTAGTGGAGGCTCTATAATGGTGTACGGCGTGTGCAGTTGGAGTGTTACGATACCCCTGATACGTCTACATATGACTCTGACAGGTGACACGTAAGTAAGCATCCTGTCTGATCACCTGCATCCATTCATATCCATTATGTATTCCGACGGACTTGGGCAATTCCAGCAGGACAATGCGACACACCACACGTCCAGAATTGCTGCAAAGTGGCTCCAGGAACACTCCTCTGAGTTTAAACACTTCCATCGGCCATCGGATTCCCCAGACATGGGCATTATCGAGAATATCTAGGATGCCTTGCAACGTCCTGTTCAGAAGAGATCTCCACCCTCTCGTACTCTTACTGATTTATGGACAGCCCAGCAGGAATCATGGTGTCAGTCCCCTCCAGCTCTACTTCAGACATTAGTCGAGTCCCCGCCACGTCGTGTTGCGGCACTTCTGTGCACTCGAGGGGACCCTATGCGATATTAGGCAGGTGTATCAGTTTCTTTGGCTCTTCACTACAGAAGGCAGCATCCTGTGCTTTCCGACAATTTTTCACGTTGGACGGCAACTCGTTGTCCGCACCAAAATGTTGTCTTCGTAGCCAGCGGTTTATTTGAGCAGAGATGAAAATCAGACGGGGACCAAGTCCGGGCTGTATTTGAGGGGTGATGAAACATTTTTCATCGAAAACGCTGCAGGAGTGTCTTCATTGACCCCGCAGTGTGCGGCCGAGGGCTGTCATGAAGAAGGAAATGCATGACAGTTACGTTACGTGGAGTTACGTAAATCACGCGAAATCTCACGGCAGGCATCCATATTTGGCGGGATATACTATTTTATAGGCATTTTTACGCACTTTCTGTGACCTGTGAACTGCCCAATACAACTGTGCAGAGCTTCATCGGATTTTCACTGTGGTTTCTATTTCACTACTGATTCTCACTTTCCGAATAGCCTTCGTCCTTATTACGAAACAAATCGAGGTTGGAGTTAAAAGAAAGGTTGGTTTATACTTAGTGTGGAGTGTTTTTATGCACATTTGTGAAGAATGGGCGCTGAAGAATAGAGAAAAAGGCAAAACTGAAGCACTAGAGATGTGAGTTTGGAGAAAAATGAAGAAAATAAAAATGTTGATACAGTGAAGCATAGTGAGATACCGGAAAGGACTGTCTAAAACAAACTGGGTGAGACCTATAGGAATTCTAAAAACAGCTGTCGAAGGTACAGTGGAAGGAAACAAGAAAATAAGGAGAAAACTAAAAAGGAGCTGTATGGAATGAAAAGAGGAACATACTGGTACCAGACTACGAAGCAGTTGGTGTTCAGAAACAGGACCAGATGGTGACGGGCGTGGTGTCATGGACCCGCCAATATGCAGTTTGCCTTGTGGTGATGATCGTTAATATGAGGTCTATTAAACAAATTCCGGAACATTCGTAGTTTCGCGCCAATGGTGTGTTGGAGCGAAGTGCAGTTGGCCGAAACGGCGAGTAGAGGAACGTGAGGGAAATCATTGACACGTAGATAGGACAGGATGATAGTATACGTGTTAAGACATCAAGGAATAGCTTCCACGTATGGCCAGTTTTAAGATCCAGAGACACAAGCCGCCGAGCTGATAGAGGCGCCACAACTGTAATCAATTTTCTATACAGGAGGGCATCACAATTTATTAGTAGCGGTCTCCTGGGACGCCAGGCTAACAGGGGTGCCACAATGCGCAAGATTTGTATACAGTACTTCTTACTATTGGCGCCAAAAACTGACACGGCTGGAAGCTTATGAGGGAAAAGGGGTGGGGGAGGAGGAGATGGGGCAAAATAGTAAATCGCATGCGTGCAAAAATATTCTCCAAACGGCTCTGCTCCCATTGTACCTCGGGGATCTGTAGCTGGCAAAAACTGTAGGGGCAGACAGAGATTGCAATACCGCTTTCCAAAACAAGAGAGGACATTGGGTCTTAAGTGCTACTCTGAAATGAAGAAGACTGAACAGTAGAGAAATTCGTAGTTTGCTGCACCAAACCAGTCACAAGGCTCACGATTTTTTTTTTTTTTTAAATCAAGACACACTCGAAACTTTTGCGTTGCACAGTAAAATTCGTGGCATACAGGTTAGGGAAGCCCCATCCTATGTTATGCTTAATGGTGGAAGCTGGAAACCTGACGCTGTGACATTCGGTGGGAGAGAACGGGCACACTGGCCTTTCTGTATAGGTTAAGCATTAAGGCACGCATGGCAAATTTAGAGAACTTCGTTGTAACATGGTAGACAAACATAATGTAAAAAATTACTGTGGCTGGATTGAAAATTAGTGAACAGGACGTAAAGCAGGATAACAAAAACAGCACTAATTGAGCTGGATCATCACTCCCCGTAATTCAGACGAACACTTTGGAAGAATTCTGGTTGTCCAACTGTTTCCCTTAGCAGTCTACGTTGTTTGGTGTGAGGGAATACTAACATATGAATTTCAGGCGAGTTTTTCAACAGGGCGTAGCAAGTAGCCTTTCCCGACTATATGAAGCTGGAAGTTCGTAATAATGGACAGAAGACGATATGTAAATAAAAATTTGTAATAAGTAATATGTGGCTCAATAAAATAAAAATGCTTCGAATATAATCTTCAAAGGTTCGAAAACACACATTTTTATATCAGAATCTACTATTTCCAGTGCTTTAAAAAAATTGCGCAATGAGAACAGTGTTTTTAACCAACACATGTGTTCAACAAAGAATTGTTTGGATAAAATGTGCACGCAACACACCAAAAATCGAATATCCTGGTATACAGAGGGCAACGAGACACAATTCGAGGGCGACACCTATGTGACAACTATTCCAAAAAGTCGTAAGTAGAACTAGACAACAAATTAAGCTTATGAAACTTGTACTCCAAAACGTTGTGTCTCATATAACAATAGCATGGATGTGTGTGATGTCCTTAGGTTAGTTAGGTTTAAGTAGTTCTAAGTTCTAGGGGACTGATGACCTCAGAAGTTAAGTCCCATAGTGCTCAGAGCCATTTGAACCATTTTATATAACAATAAGAGAATATTCTTTTAACGAAAAAACGTTAGCATAGTATAACCGGGAAACTCATTTAATATACAAGGTGTTCAGAAACAGTCCCAAGAGGTTGTAAGGGTTTTATAGTGGTTCAAAAAGATTCGCCACCTTGCGCCATTTCCGAGTTAATTAGTATTGAAAGTCAGGCAATCAGGCCGTTGCGCGCGCAAATTCAAGCGGCCAACCAGAGATGGTGTCGCCAAAAGTATTCGTTTAGTTTCCTAAAACCGAACAAGGGAGAGATACCAAAATTGGAGAAGGTACGGTAGTAAGGTTCTAACCCGAGCCAAAGGGTGAGCCGTCTCGTGCGCTATCATTTACGCTATGAGAACATCTGACGCTACCTGTATCTGGCGGGCCGCTTGAATTTGCGCGCATAGCTGCCTGATTGGCTAACTCCAATTGGCTAATTGATTCGGAAATGGCGCAATGTATCGATTTTTTCTTAAAAATTGTTTCTCAGCACAACCTACCCTGCAACTCTCTTACAAGCTCTTCAGACAGGTTTCTTAACATCCTGTATACATACAACAACATGCATTACAACCCACTGAGGATGCTTCACAAATAAAAAGCAGCGAAACATGTATGACACAAAAACAAACAGTTTATTTTTATTACTTAATTGCATAGACGAACCACATCTCCAGGAAGCTGTTAATAATAAATTTATCATCTTCAGTTTGGAGCTACTGACGGTTAATTTTCCTCTGGTAAGAACTCGGCAGTGAGGCTGTGGGACCCTGGTAGCGTGGGGTCTGTAGCAAATGCTAAATGGATAAATTTGACCTAGGCCTCAGAACACCATGCCTTCTCTGTACGCTGACGCTCTTGTTCTGGCGCCACAGCAAGACTAATTGGAAAATGTAGAAAAGCCTGTAGTGGATGCCGCTGGAAGCTCCCACGACTACTAGAAACACAATCAGTTCATCAGAGATGGAAGTGCCAAGATGCTGGAAAGAAACTGAGCATCGCCTTAAATCGATGGCCACTACTTACTTACCAACCTACTTGGGTAATACCCGTGACACGTCGCTTGCCTCCTATTACTTGCTGCGTACATCTATTCAAAAGTAGGATGAGAGCAAGAGCATACCAATCACTGCGAGAAGTTCAAAGAGAAGATTCACAAGAGAGAAAACTTACTTCTATGCCTGTCCGTGTTTACACGCTGACAGTATTTCACAATCGTAATCATTGTCCCACACTCAACTACAATGGGAACGAACTATCCCAGTAAATGTGATCGTCATCACATTATAATCATAGTAATTGAAAAGTATGACGGTTGCCAGCTTGTTAGTGACACCATGACTGCTTTTTGTGCTTACCACCATATTGCCCGTAAAAACGGCAATTACAGTTTTAATTTGTTTTTTACTATGTCATGTTCAAATAGGGGTTAATTTTAGATATTTGCACTCATGCCCGTAAAAGCGGTGATTCATTACCACCATAGTGCTGTTAACACTGCCACTCTCAGTGGTGTATTTGCTGTCTTGCTTGAATGCGAAATTTTCTTGTGCCGTAATTGGGAAAAAATTCCGTTTTTTCACCTTAATAAAATGTAATCTTTAGACGAATAATGTCGCTATGTTCGACTTCTGCAATTATATACATTTAGTTGTAGGTGGTTTTTAATGATTTTTAATGAGCACTTACAAGTACGACATGCGTACATCAACGCCTAAAACGCGGCAATTTTAATGTCTTTTTTACGTTAATTTAAAAAAGGTTTATAAGCAGTTACGAATCTTAGAAATGTCTTCATGCCCGTAAAGGCGGTGACTCTTCACCATCTTTAGAACGTCAGCAGAACCAACATGAATGGCCTTCCTAATTGCCGTCTGGTTTAAATATGAAAGTTCCATGCAGTTTGAAATTCGTTACCTTCATGAGTATAAGTAAATATGTATATGTACCAAATATTTGCTTTGTAAATAAATACCTAAGTTGTAAATATCTTCCTCACCATATATTGCACTCTAATAATTGTATATGTAAGAGGAATCGTGCCACCACGTCTGAATCTACGTTTAATCTATGTTAATATACACTCCTGGAAATTGAAATAAGAACACCGTGAATTCATTGTCCCAGGAAGGGGAAACTTTATTGACACATTCCTGGGGTCAGATACATCACATGATCACACTGACAGAACCACAGGCACATAGACACAGGCAACAGAGCATGCACAATGTCGGCACTAGTACAGTGTATATCCACCTTTCGCAGCAATGCAGGCTGCTATTCTCCCATGGAGACGATCGTAGAGATGCTGGATGTAGTCCTGTGGAACGGCTTGCCATGCCATTTCCACCTGGCGCCTCAGTTGGACCAGCGTTCGTGCTGGACGTGCAGACCGCGTGAGACGACGCTTCATCCAGTCCCAAACATGCTCAATGGGGGACAGATCCGGAGATCTTGCTGGCCAGGGTAGTTGACTTACACCTTCTAGAGCACGTTGGGTGGCACGGGATACATGCGGACGTGCATTGCCCTGTTGGAACAGCAAGTTCCCTTGCCGGTCTAGGAATGGTAGAACGATGGGTTCGATGACGGTTTGGATGTACCGTGCACTATTCAGTGTCCCCTCGACGATCACCAGTGGTGTACGGCCAGTGTAGGAGATCGCTCCCCACACCATGATGCCGGGTGTTGGCCCTGTGTGCCTCGGTCGTATGCAGTCCTGATTGTGGCGCTCACCTGCACGGCGCCAAACACGCATACGACCATCATTGGCACCAAGGCAGAAGCGACTCTCATCGCTGAAGACGACACGTCTCCATTCGTCCCTCCATTCACGCCTGTCGCGACACCACTGGAGGCGGGCTGCACGATGTTGGGGCGTGAGCGGAAGACGGCCTAACGGTGTGCGGGACCGTAGCCCAGCTTCATGGAGACGGTTGCGAATGGTCCTCGCCGATACCCCAGGAGCAACAGTGTCCCTAATTTGCTGGGAAGTGGCGGTGCGGTCCCATACGGCACTGCGTAGGATCCTACGGTCTTGGCGTGCATCCGTGCGTCGCTGCGGTCCGGTCCCAGGACGACGGGCACGTGCACCTTCCGCCGACCACTGGCGACAACATCGATGTACTGTGGAGACCTCACGCCCCACGTGTTGAGCAATTCGGCGGTACGTCCACCCGGCCTCCCGCATGCCCACTATACGCCCTCGCTCAAAGTCCGTCAACTGCACATACGGTTCACGTCCACGCTGTCGCGGCATGCTACCAGTGTTAAAGACTGCGATGGAGCTCCGTATGCCACGGCAAACTGGCTGACACTGACGGCGGCGGTGCACAAATGCTGCGCAGCTAGCGCCATTCGACGGCCAACACCGCGGTTCCTGGTGTGTACGCTGTGCCGTGCGTGTGATCATTGCTTGTACAGCCCTCTCGCAGTGTCCGGAGCAAGTATGGTGGGTCTGACACACCGGTGTCAATGTGTTCTTTTTACCATTTCCAGGAGTGTAGATCAGTTTTAATGCCATTAATAACCGAATATATGCATGATATGTGTATTAACGAATGGCCCTGGGCACTTGGGACTTGAGGTCATCATTCCCCTAGAACGTAGAACTACTTAAACCTAACTAACCTAAGGACTTCACACACATCCCTGCCCGAGGCAGCATTCGAGCCTGCGACCGTAGCAGTCGCGCGGTTCCGGACTGAAGGGCCTAGAACCGCTTGGCCAAAGCGGCCGGCTTGTGTATTAACGCCCGCAAACGTGGCAATTATGATTTTACTATGTCTCTTTGAAATTATTTTAATAACCATGTACATTTTTTTTTTTTTTTTTTTTTTTGCGTTTATGTGTGAACGCCCCAAAAAGCGCAGGATATTTGCCATAGTTTAATGATATTAGAGTTTCATTTATTTATTTTTTTAAGCTGTCTGTGAGTTACAGACGCTGATGTTCTGCAAATTAACCACAGAAACTTCAGCAGTCTGCATCATGCAGGGAATACAACGAATTCTCTATGGTTGACGCTCCAAACAGCAGCGGCATCAGCAAATAAACCAGAACGTTTTCTTTCAGAATGCGGGGCTTTGTGGTGGCCAACATTGACTGCCAACTTCTGATTTAGTACGTGACCAGTCGGAGATGAGGGATACAATGCTACAGTTACAGAGTGATCAAAAATGTACATAAAACAACAGATCATTTGTGTGGAATTTTATACTCGAAGAACGAAGTGTCTTATGCAGTTAGTCCCGGGCGCCATTTTGCAAGCGAGGCTGTTCAATGTCGAGCAGGTCATGATGTACAAATCTATTAACGGGCACTGTCGTCAAAGTGGAATGTGACTTTCAAACACTTTGAAACGTTTGTTCATCAACTTAGTCGCAATGATTTTTTTTTTTTTTTTTTGAATCTCAAGTAAAATCTCAAAGGCCATACAGTAGCTGCACGTACAGGAGCACCTTTGTAATAACTTGTGATTTACTTTGTGATTATTATGAGTTTGGAATTACGCAATATATTTGTCGGCTTATGTTGCGTAGTGTAGCTTGTCCTGTTACCACTGTTTATTGATACTGCTCTGTGGCTTGTGTTTAAGTGACCTTTTATTATGGAAATAAAACTCATTCATCATAGGCTGTTGTAATTTGATTACAGTCTGTCCAACAGGTTATGGGCCAAGGAAAACGTATTTATTCACTAGAGTAACGTTTCATTTCTTGCGCGACAAGCAAGTCTCTGAAGCGAGTTCAGTTACATTGATGGGTTTTCACTTGTAAAGTGAAGAAAAGGTAAAAGATAGATCGAAAGAAGTTTGTCAGTATCTACATATCTGATGGAGGTAATTTTCATTTACGGGTATATCAAAGAGAAATTGCCTTTCTCGCAGTTGATAGCACAGCTGCCACAGAACTTTAGGATGAGGTTAATGCTTTTATTTCATCTGTCGTGGAATTTGACCAGATACAAACTGTTATGAAGCCAGCAAGTCGTATGTGGAGTCGGCTTAAGATAATTCATGAACATCGATCTGCAGTAAATGAAGTTACACTGAAACAACAGTTCTTCAATTACAAAACGTCACACTGTGATATTATTCCGCAACGTATTAGTAAAGCCGATGTTGGTGAACCAGAAAGAGATACAGAACAAGATTTCCAAAGTTTCAGTTGGACTTCCGGTGAAGTACGGTTCAATTGGGATGCCGGTGATGAAACCAGGCGGTAGCCTACTTTCGACACTTTTAAACAGCAAAGTTACTGAAAGATGTGCAGCTTTTGACGCAGATTAAAGAAACTCCAACTTCATTTGCCGCTGTTAAGGTTAATCACAAAAAGGATAAAAAGTCAGCAAAAGTTCTGTGAATATGAAAGTTGAGTCCTATTATTAGCACAAGAAAGGTCATTATAGGACTGTGACCGTTTAAATTGTCAAGAGAAAGTCAAGAACCGAAGCATCAAGCTCTGAATGCAGAAATAGAAACATTGTGGCTACTATTTGTGATAATGTTTGGCTTGGTAATAGCACTACGTCAACGCACATTACTTCAAGCAATGAATAGTTTTCGATATTTAAAACAACAGAAAATTTGGAAAGTTCCTATCTTGATAGGAAATAATTGAATTGTCTGTGCTGAAGGTATTGTATCAGTCAAGGTAAATGTATTAGTAAACCGTGTATGGTAACCTTGAGCACTGGAGGATACACTGTACGTACCTGGGTTGAGAAAAAAATGTTTTTAACGTGGGAGCAGCAGCCAGTAAAGATTTAAAAATCACTTTTTTTGACAGCAACAATATTGAGGACTTTAGTGAGAGGCTAGTGGTAACTGGTATAAAAGCTGAAAATCAGTGTTACTGAATGCTGTTTTATATGCAGAATTTTGAACAAGCAGACTTCGCATCGTCCGACTTAGCTCTGTTATCGCACAAGAAACTGGGACGTGTAATCTTCGAGAACTTGAAGAAAATGGCTAACTGTTGTTTTATTCCAGCTTTAAAATCAAATATTTTAAGGAAATTCTTTTGTGAATCAAGCCAGTGTGTTAAACTCATAGGATGTGATTTAGATCAAATTTTCGAACTTCTGTATGTGCTCCATGAGAACTTGTTCATACTGATGTTTGTGGGAGATGCCACACATATTTGGTGGAGCCTACTATTTAGTTGTTTTTAAAGATGACCGAAGTACATATAGATCTGCATATTTCGTTAGGAACAAAAGTGATGTTGCCCCTGTGATCTTGGAGTTTCACCGTTGTGGAAAGGCAGACAGGGAACAGACTTAACGTTGTTAGAGAGACGATTGGACGGAGTTTGTTAATGATTAACTTCAAAATCATTTCTAGAAGACTAGGACCATTCATGATACCATTGCAACAGACCAGAATGGTAAAGCTGGATGTGAAATCAAATGTAAAGTGTTTGGACAATGCTTCCCCATTCTGGTCTTCTCGAGACACTTTGAAGAAGAAACTGTCAGCACGCCAGTCTATATATTAAATCGCCGTCCGTGTAAGATATGAGAATTGGTCTGGGGAGGAAATATCACTAAAGCATATGAGGACGTTTGCAGCCGAATGTCTTATGCACACTCCAAAACTGTTTCCGTCCAAAATTCAAAGCAATTCGAAAAAGATTGCAGTGGATGTTTACAGTAACAATTTTAGGATGTATGATCAAAGGATAACTGTACCATGACCCCTTATCTTCAACAAAAATACCACAAGGTATCTTACGAAACTCTTGATCAGGACCATTACGTATACATCCGACTTCGCAAAAGATACAGAATGAGATGCAGCCTGTTGAAAATAGAGATGAAGTTGCGCAACACCAAGAACTCTGAGCTACCGAGAAGGTTGCTCAATTCGGAATGAATTTTAGAAATCGTGATGAACTTCGTCCTCGAATTCGTTTCCAAAATTACCTTGCCTAACAAAAAAAAAAAAAAAAAATGAAATATCCAGAAGGGGAATAGCAAAGGAAAGGAAACTTCACGGAAAGAGAGGGTATGTGATGGCACTTGACCGATTACCAAATCTATTCAGATTTACAGAGAACTTGGCAGTGTAAGCCCGCTTATGAATATGACATTACATCCCCTCTGGCCTGGATCCATGCAGTGATTCGTGTCAAGGCCTTTGTACCCTCTCCTGAGGAGAGCTGGCCCATACCTGTTGTAACTGGCCCTTAATATCCTGTAAACTGGCACAAGGACTGAGTTGGCGTTCGAGCTGAGCACACACAAGTTCTGCAGGAACTACCTCGACACCACACAGACAGTTCATAGAAACATATGCCATTTGTGGACGAGCATTATCCTGTTGAAAAATGCCAGCACGATACTGTCATACAAGAGATAACACATGAGGATGCAGGATGTCTGTGACGTACCATTGTGCCGTCAGTGTACCGTCAATCACTACCAGCCGTGAACTGAAGTCACACCCAATTGCCTTACACCATAACGTCGGTAGTAACATCGCTTTGCCTCTCCAAAATACTGGAGGAATGGGAACTCTCCCAAGGTCGTCACCCTACTCGCCGATGATGGTCATTCGAGGCAGTGCAGAAGCTCGCTTCATCAATGAGCACAATGCGGGCCGGTCACCTACAGTCTATGCTTCCCGCCACGGCACCACCCCAAATGTAGCCTTTAGTGTTGTGGCCTACGCATGGGACAGTAATTCCCTAGGCCAGCTGCTGCTAATCTTCGACCAGTGGTATAGGATGACACCTGCTGCTAGTCCGTTACTTCTTCTCTGATGGCAGGCGCCGATGAGAACGGGTTATGGTGTCCTTGGTGCGCCATTGGGTGATTCTCCCCTGTGGCGATCAGACGTGGTCGACTGTCTCCTTGATGACGAGTATACCTGTCGTCACGTTCACTGCAGCCAACATCTGGACACTGCCACATCCAATTGCCCTCAAAACTCTGGATATTGCACGACTCGACTAGTCGGGAAAATGGTGACCCACAATGAGGCCCCTTTTAAAATCTGCCAGGTGCTAACTCACACGACTACGCAGCATCTCCTTGTCCTCCACAGTGGTCGCTCTACATCTGATGCTGTTCACACACCTTATAAAGGTATCAGGACTGGCAACAACATTAAACAAGAACAACACCAGTGCATTCTGGTGGCCATTCTACCTGTCACAGCGGATTGCAACTCATAATTTACATACCCGTAGATGACGTGCACTTGTACGAAATTACAGTGATCTCGGACCATGTCTTGTGGGTGCTTCACTGTGTCAGGCAGTGTATCTGACTTGCACAGCAGTCATTGATGTGCCACTAAGTAAGAGTGATTTCAGGTGTGCCGCAGGGGAGTGTCGTAGGACCGTTGTTATTCACAATATATATAAATGACCTTGTGGATAACATCGGAAGTTCACTGAGGCTTTTTGCGTATGATGCTGTAGTATATCGAGAGGTTGTAACAATGGAAAATTGTACTGAAATGCAGGAGGATCTGCAACGAATTGACGCATGGTGCAGGGAATGGCAATTGAATCTCAATGTAGAAAAGTGTAATGTGCTGCGAATACATAGAAAGAAAGATCCTTTATCATTTAGCTACAATATAGCAGGTCAGCAACTGGAAGCAGTTAATTCCACAAATTGTCTGGGAGTAGGCATTAGGAGTGATTTAAAATGGAAAGGTTCAAATGGCTCTGAGCACTATGGGACTTAACATCTATGGTCATGAGTCCCCTAGAACTTAGAACTACTTAAACCTAACTAACCTAAGGACATCACACAACATCCAGTCATCACGAGGCAGAGAAATTAAAATGGAATGACCATATAAAGTTAATCGTCGGTAAAGCAGATACCAGACTGAGATTCATTGGAAGAATCCTAAGGAAATGCAGTCCGAAAACAAAGGATGGAGGTTACAGTACACATGTTCGCCCACTGCTTGAATACTGCTCACCGGTGTGGGATCCGTACCAGATAGGGTGGCTAGAAGAGATAGAGAAGATCCAACGGAGAGCAGCGCGCTTCGTTACAGGATCATTTAGTAATCACGAAAGCGTTACGGAGATGACAGATAAACTCCAGTGGAAGACTCTGCAAGAGAGACGCTCAGTAGCTCGGTACGGGCTTTTGTTGAAGTTTCGAGCATATACCTTCACCGAGGAGTCGAGCAGTATAATGCTCCCTCCTACGTATATCTCGCGAAGAGACCATGAGGATAAAATCAGAGAGATTAGAGCCCACACAGGGGCGTACCGACAATCTTTCTTTCCACGAATAATACGAGACTTCAATAGAAGGGAGAACTGATAGAGGTAACCAAGGTACCCTCCGCCACACACCGTCAGGTGGCTTGCGGAGTATCGATGTAGATTTAGATGTAGAATTATCAAGGTGGCGACAACATCCAGAGATTGTGAGTAGTTCTACGAAGCTATGGGAGGTGAAATGTCCTTATTGGCACCAAATAATACTTGGAATTCAGTGAATCTACTTCCAGATTGCCAGGCTGCCTGTACTAAACTGGTTGTACAGAATTAAAAGAAAACCAGATGGTAGAGTATAAGATATAAAGCTAGGGTACCCGCAAAAGCATATTCCTAGAACCCTGGGCTTGATTATGGAAAAACTTTTTCACTCTTGTTAAGTATTAAGCAGTTCATGTTCTTCTGGCTGTGATCAAAGAGAATAATATGGGTATCAAGCAATTTGGTGTGAAAAATGTCTTTCTGAACGGCAATGGCAGGAAATTATTTTCTGACACAGCAAATTTTAAAAAAATGCCTTTATGGACTCAAGCAATCTCCTCGTTGTTAGAATTAAAAATTTGCTCAATTTACTACGTTTTTTGATTTCAGTTTCTTTATGCAGATAATTGTATGTTTCGCGCTCAAGTTGATGGCCAAGAACAGTCTTCAGCTGTTTTTGTTGATGATGGACTAATTCTGGGCGCTTCAGCTTGGAACCGCGCGACCGCTACGGTCGCAGGTTCGAATCCTGCCTCGGGCATGGATGTGTGTGATGTCCTTAGGTTAATTAGGTTTAAGTAGTTCTAAGTTCTAGGGGACTGATAACCTGAGATGTTAAGTCCCATAGTGCTCAGAGCCATTTGAACCATTTGACTAATTCTGAGTAAACCAATCGCAGACCTAAACAAGAATTACTGTACAACTGTTGACTGAATTTTATTCTGAAATATATGTGATATCACTGTAGCCGAGACAATAACAGCTATGGATACACGGTCCCGTCACATTTATGCGCCCACCGGCTATGTTTGACGCCAACGCGCAATGAACGCTCAGAGTTGGAAGGTGGCAGCACTAGCAGTGGAGAGGGCATAAAGCGTGTCGGGGGAAGAGAAAACAGTTCGGCCGTTGCCGTAATGCGTAAACGGAGAGATTGATGTCCAAAGTGGCGTGATCATTGGCTTTCGAGCCAAGAGTAGAAGTATTTCCAAAACGGCTAAGTTTGTAAACATTTCGCTGCGTGGTTAAAGGATACAGTGAGTGACAAAATGGGGCTGCCCAAAACCGGCGTCGAGCCAACTGTGGTGCACTAAGCGTGCCGGCCGTTGTGACCGAGCGGTTCTAGGCGCTTCAGTTCGGAACCGCGCTGCTGCTACGGTCGCAGGTTCGAATCCTGCCTCGGGCATGGCTGAGTGTGATGTTCTTAGGTTAGTTACGTTTAAGTAGTACCCTAGTACCATATCTTCGAGATCTTTAATACCATATCATACAAATCTTTCATCAAGAACGTCTGTTACCCACGCTACTCTGATCTTCCTCAATGCAGAGGGTGTTAGACTCTTGTCCTTTCTTCCGGTCTCTCACCTCTTGATAACGTCTGATCGTGGCACGAAACCATTTGCCACCCATTACGAGTATTCTAGGGGACTGATGACCCCAGATGTTAAGTCCCATAGTGCTCAGAGCCATTCGTTAATACACATATCATGTATACATCGACGGATGTGTTCGTGTCGTGACGTTCCGAGAGGAAATAACGTTGCCAGGTTACATTCGTCATCGTTATATCCGTCCAGTGCACTAGCATAATGGTATGAGGTGCCTTTTGGTACACAACGGTATCGCTTCTGGTTCACACAGCTTTGTAAATTGGACAGCAGCATTTACATTCCTGACATGTTAATGCCGGTTGCTGTACCATATCTTCGAGGCCTTTAATACCAGATCATACCAATCTTTCATCAAGAACGTCTGTTGCTCGCGCTACTCTAATCTACCTCGATGCAGAGGGTGTTAGACTCTTGTCCATTCTTCCGGTCTCTCACCTCTTGATAACGTCTGGTCGCGGCACGAACCATTCGCCACCCATTACGAATATTTAACTCTGGGCCAGAGTTGAAGCAGCGTGGAGTGACGAACCACTATCTGTCATCCAAGCTCAGTTCGACTCGACACACAGGCGCGTTAGAGCTTTTGTTGCTCCTAGAGATTGCTGCTCTGCCTACTATACTTCACACTTCATATCATCTACAAATTTAATCATCTCTTTTTCCTGCTGAGCCGCTTCAATAAAGAATGTGTTTCATGACATACCCATTGCACGGACTTAGTCATTTTTAACAGGAACTGAAAATCATGCCCGAAATTATAAATTAAAGTTCTGGTTTGTTGCTAGTTATGTTGTTGTCTTCTTCTCAGAGGTATGATGGTCTCGTATACTTTCTATACGAAGAAACATAAAATATTTAGCCGGCCGATGTGGTCCAACGGTTCTAGGAGCTTCATTCTGGAACCGAGCGACCGCTACAGTCGCGGGTTCGAATCCTGCCTCGGGCATGGGTGTGTCTGATGTCCTTAGGTTATTTAGGTTTAAGTAGTTCTAAGTCTAGGGGACTGATGACCTCAGATGTTAAGTCCCATAGTGCTCAGAGCTATCTGAACCTTTTTTTCTTTTCTTTTTTTTTTTGCACTAAACGTTATAGATGAAAGGGGTGAACTACAGTTGCAGAGATGTGTACGGGCGAATAGACATTCAGCTATTGAGCAGCTGACCGTCCGGATGAAACAACGAGCTACCAACAGTGTCTCCTCAACGATTGTTGGGAGGGCGTTGCTGCGTATGAGCCTCTGCAGAAGGCACTGGTTCTTGCACCCGTGCTGACTGCCGTTCATCGGAGACGAAGGCTGGAATTTGCACGCCGATACCGCAACTGGACGTCCACTGAGTAGCGACTGTTGGATTTTTCAGATGAATCAGGTTTTGTGCTCAATCGGACAGATGGCAAACATCCTGCAGCAATTGTCGGAAGATTCCAGACCAGAGGAGGGAGTCTTATTTTCTGGAAAATGTTTCCGTGGCATTCCCTGTGTGCCCTCGTCATTATGGAAGGCACAGTGGACCAACACAAGTAGGCGTTTACCCTTGGGGACCATGTCCAGCTCTGCATTCAGTTTGTTTTTCCTCGGCACAATCGCATCTACCAGCAGGACAACGCAACATGTCTCACGGCTCACAGCACGTGCGTGGTTCGAAGAGCACCTGGATGAATTTACCGTTGTATGGCTGTGTGCGCCGCCTTATAGGCGGGTGACCTTGAAGGGGACTTAGCCGCTGAGCGAGGCTGCTGGGAGCCGCGGGCCCTAGTATTACTAGGCCCGCGGCGGGCTAAAATCAAACTTCTGTGAATGGGTTGCGCAACATCCGGCCGTTGATAAGCAGCGCTGGGGTCTGGGCGCGCTTCCTGTTTCTGCGTCAGTCGACTGCAGGCAGCAGCACGCAGCACACAGCCATGCCGTACCGCCGTAGGAGATACTCTAGGAGGAGCAGAATGGCTGTTTACAAGACTGTTTTAAGTTTTGACGAGACACCAAACCCAACGTCTCAACAGGAGATATTAGCTGGGCCAATAACATTTGTTGGCTGTAAGATTACGTTTTCTTGTACTACAAATGAAGTAGTCACAGGCAATTCATATACAGTTACATCTCCTTGTACATCAATATATTTGGATAAAGTCCCACTTATTTTACACCACAGATTAACTCTTTCATTCGTGTTAACCTTCCTTCTATTCCTTGTATACAAACAGAATGGCTTATCCGTTGTAACAACACAAGTACCATAATTTCTGTCTCCAACAACACCAATTGCAAATGTTTTATAACAGATAATGTCTCTGTCATAGTAAGCCTCCAATCCTTGTAAAGGCTTGTCACTACCTCTCACCAAAGCAACAGACATCCATGAATTGCCTGTGACTACTTCATTTGTAGTACAAGAAAACGTAATCTTACAGCCAACAAATGTTATTGGCCCAGCTAATATCTCCTGTTGAGACGTTGGGTTTGGTGTCTCGTCAAAACTTAAAACAGTCTTGTAAACAGCCATTCTGCTCCTCCTAGAGTATCTCCTACGGCGGTACGGCATGGCTGTGTGCTGCGTGCTGCTGCCTGCAGTCGACTGACGCAGAAACAGGAAGCGCGCCCAGACCCCAGCGCTGCTTATCAACGGCCGGATGTTGCGCAACCCATTCACAGAAGTTTGATTTTAGCCCGCCGCGGGCCTAGTAATACTAGGGCCCGCGGCTCCCAGCAGCCTCGCTCAGCGGCTAAGTCCCCTTCAAGGTCACCCGCCTATAAGGCGGCGCACACAGCCATACAAAATACCCACCCACCTCCCCAGGGGTCAGGACCCCTGCAACCCACAAAAGAGAAAGATGCTTCAGTAGCTGATTTGTTTATAGATAAGGAATTTGAAAGGAGATAAGGAAAAACATAGGAGATAAGGAATTACAAACTTTATTAAGAATGATAATTTACAGTTACATCTCCTTGTACATCAATATATTTGGATAAAGTCCCACTTATTTTACACCACCATAGTAAGCCTATATGGCTGTGTGCGCCGCCTTATAGGCGGGTGACCTTGAAGGGGACTTAGCCGCTGAGCGAGGCTGCTGGGAGCCGCGGGCCCTAGTATTACTAGGCCCGCGGCGGGCTAAAATCAAACTTCTGTGAATGGGTTGCGCAACATCCGGCCGTTGATAAGCAGCGCTGGGGTCTGGGCGCGCTTCCTGTTTCTGCGTCAGTCGACTGCAGGCAGCAGCACGCAGCACACAGCCATGCCGTACCGCCGTAGGAGATACTCTAGGAGGAGCAGAATGCCTGTTTACAAGACTGTTTTAAGTTTTGACGAGACACCAAACCCAACGTCTCAACAGGAGATATTAGCTGGGCCAATAACATTTGTTGGCTGTAAGATTACGTTTTCTTGTACTACAAATGAAGTAGTCACAGGCAATTCATGGATGTCTGTTGCTTTGGTGAGAGGTAGTGACAAGCCTTTACAAGGATTGGAGGCTTACTATGACAGAGACATTATCTGTTATAAAACATTTGCAATTGGTGTTGTTGGAGACAGAAATTATGGTACTTGTGTTGTTACAACGGATAAGCCATTCTGTTTGTATACAAGGAATAGAAGGAAGGTTAACACGAATGAAAGAGTTAATCTGTGGTGTAAAATAAGTGGGACTTTATCCAAATATATTGATGTACAAGGAGATGTAACTGTATATTATCATTCTTAATAAAGTTTGTAATTACTTATCTCCTATGTTTTTCCTTGTATACAAGGAATAGAAGGAAGGTTAACACGAATGAAAGAGTTAATCTGTGGTGTAAAATAAGTGGGACTTTATCCAAATATATTGATGTACAAGGGGATGTAACTGTATATTATCATTCTTAATAAAGTTTGTAATTCCTTATCTCCTATGTTTTTCCTTATCTCCTTTCAAATTCCTTATCTATAAACAAATCAGCTACTGAAGCATCTTTCTCTTTTGTGGGTTGCAGGGGTCCTGACCCCTGGGGAGGTGGGTGGGTATTTTGTATGGCTGTGTGCGCCGCCTTATAGGCGGGTGACCTTGAAGGGGCTTATATTTGGATAAAGTCCCACTTATTTTACACCACAGATTAACTCTTTCATTCATGTTAACCTTCCTTCTATTCCTTGTATACAAACAGAATGGCTTATCCGTTGTAACAACACAAGTACCATAATTTCTGTCTCCAACAACACCAATTGCAAATGTTTTATAACAGATAATGTCTCTGTCATAGTAAGCCTCCAATCCTTGTAAAGGCTTGTCACTACCTCTCACCAAAGCAACAGACATCCATGAATTGCCTGTGACTACTTCATTTGTAGTACAAGAAAACGTAATCTTACAGCCAACAAATGTTATTGGCCCAGCTAATATCTCCTGTTGAGACGTTGGGTTTGGTGTCTCGTCAAAACTTAAAACAGTCTTGTAAACAGGCATTCTGCTCCTCCTAGAGTATCTCCTACGGCGGTACGGCATGGCTGTGTGCTGCGTGCTGCTGCCTGCAGTCAACTGACGCAGAAACAGGAAGCGCGCCCAGACCCCAGCGCTGCTTATCAACGGCCGGATGTTGCGCAACCCATTCACAGAAGTTTGATTTTAGCCCGCCGCGGGCCTAGTAATACTAGGGCCCGCGGCTCCCAGCAGCCTCGCTCAGCGGCTAAGTCCCCTTCAAGGTCACCCGCCTATAAGGCGGCGCACACAGCCATACAGTCGACGGGCTGTGTGCGCCGCCTTATAGGCGGGTGACCTTGAAGGGGACTTAGCCGCTGAGCGAGGCTGCTGGGAGCCGCGGGCCCTAGTATTACTAGGCCCGCGGCGGGCTAAAATCAAACTTCTGTGAATGGGTTGCGCAACATCCGGCCGTTGATAAGCAGCGCTGGGGTCTGGGCGCGCTTCCTGTTTCTGCGTCAGTCGACTGCAGGCAGCATCACGCAGCACACAGCCATGCCGTACCGCCGTAGGAGATACTCTAGGAGGAGCAGAATGCCTGTTTACAAGACTGTTTTAAGTTTTGACGAGACACCAAACCCAACGTCTCAACAGGAGATATTAGCTGGGCCAATAACATTTGTTGGCTGTAAGATTACGTTTTCTTGTACTACAAATGAAGTAGTCACAGGCAATTCATGGATGTCTGTTGCTTTGGTGAGAGGTAGTGACAAGCCTTTACAAGGATTGGAGGCTTACTATGACAGAGACATTATCTGTTATAAAACATTTGCAATTGGTGTTGTTGGAGACAAAATGTGCGCCGCCTTATAGGCGGGTGACCTTGAAGGGGACTTAGCCGCTGAGCGAGGCTGCTGGGAGCCACGGGCCCTAGTATTACTAGGCCCGCGGCGGGCTAAAATCAAACTTCTGTGAATGGGTTGCGCAACATCCGGCCGTTGATAAGCAGCGCTGGGGTCTGGGCGCGCTTCCTGTTTCTGCGTCAGTCGACTGCAGGCAGCAGCACGCAGCACACAGCCATGCCGTACCGCCGTAGGAGATACTCTAGGAGGAGCAGAATGCCTGTTTACAAGACTGTTTTAAGTTGTGACGAGACACCAAACCCAACGTCTCAACAGGAGATATTAGCTGGGCCAATAACATTTGTTGGCTGTAAGATTACGTTTTCTTGTACTACAAATGAAGTAGTCACAGGCAATTCATGGATGTCTGTTGCTTTGGTGAGAGGTAGTGACAAGCCTTTACAAGGATTGGAGGCTTACTATGACAGAGACATTATCTGTTATAAAACATTTGCAATTGGTGTTGTTGGAGACAGAAATTATGGTACTTGTGTTGTTACAACGGATAAGCCATTCTGTTTGTATACAAGGAATAGAAGGAAGGTTAACACGAATGAAAGAGTTAATCTGTGGTACGGCTGTGTGCGCCGCCTTATAGGCGGGTGACCTTGAAGGGGACTTAGCCGCTGAGCGAGGCTGCTGGGAGCCGCGGGCCCTAGTATTACTAGGCCCGCGGCGGGCTAAAATCAAACTTCTGTGAATGGGTTGCGCAACATCCGGCCGTTGATAAGCAGCGCTGGGGTCTGGGCGCGCTTCCTGTTTCTGCGTCAGTCGACTGCAGGCAGCAGCACGCAGCACACAGCCATGCCGTACCGCCGTAGGAGATACTCTAGGAGGAGCAGAATGCCTGTTTACAAGACTGTTTTAAGTTTTGACGAGACACCAAACCCAACGTCTCAACAGGAGATATTAGCTGGGCCAATAACATTTGTTGGCTGTAAGATTACGTTTTCTTGTACTACAAATGAAGTAGTCACAGGCAATTCATGGATGTCTGTTGCTTTGGTGAGAGGTAGTGACAAGCCTTTACAAGGATTGGAGGCTTACTATGACAGAGACATTATCTGTTATAAAACATTTGCAATTGGTGTTGTTGGAGACAGAAATTATGGTACTTGTGTTGTTACAACGGATAAGCCATTCTGTTTGTATACAAGGAATAGAAGCAACAGCCACCCACCTCCCCAGGGGTCAGGACCCCTGCAACCCACAAAAGAGAAAGATGCTTCAGTAGCTGATTTGTTTATACATAAGGAATTTGAAAGGAGATAAGGAAAAACATAGGAGATAAGGAATTACAAACTTTATTAAGAATGATAATATACAGTTACATCTCCTTGTACATCAATATATTTGGATAAAGTCCCACTTATTTTACACCACAGATTAACTCTTTCATTCGTGTTAACCTTCCTTCTATTCCTTGTATACAAACAGAATGGCTTATCCGTTGTAACAACACAAGTACCATAATTTCTGTCTCCAACAACACCAATTGCAAATGTTTTATAACAGATAATGTCTCTGTCATAGTAAGCCTCCAATCCTTGTAAAGGCTTGTCACTACCTCTCACCAAAGCAACAGACATCCATGAATTGCCTGTGACTACTTCATTTGTAGTACAAGAAAACGTAATCTTACAGCCAACAAATGTTATTGGCCCAGCTAATATCTCCTGTTGAGATAAGGCTGTGTGCGCCGCCTTATAGGCGGGTGACCTTGAAGGGGACTTAGCCGCTGAGCGAGGCTGCTGGGAGCCGCGGGCCCTAGTATTACTAGGCCCGCGGCGGGCTAAAATCAAACTTCTGTGAATGGGTTGCGCAACATCCGGCCGTTGATAAGCAGCGCTGGGGTCTGGGCGCGCTTCCTGTTTCTGCGTCAGTCGACTGCAGGCAGCAGCACGCAGCACACAGCCATGCCGTACCGCCGTAGGAGATACTCTAGGAGGAGCAGAATGCCTGTTTACAAGACTGTTTTAAGTTTTGACGAGACACCAAACCCAACGTCTCAACAGGAGATATTAGCTGGGCCAATAACATTTGTTGGCTGTAAGATTACGTTTTCTTGTACTACAAGGAGATAAGGAAAAACATAGGAGATAAGGAATTACAAACTTTATTAAGAATGATAATATACAGTTACATCTCCTTGTACATCAATATATTTGGATAAAGTCCCACTTATTTTACACCACAGATTAACTCTTTCATTCGTGTTAACCTTCCTTCTATTCCTTGTATACAAACAGAATGGCTTATCCGTTGTAACAACACAAGTACCATAATTTCTGTCTCCAACAACACCAATTGCAAATGTTTTATAACAGATAATGTCTCTGTCATAGTAAGCCTCCAATCCTTGTAAAGGCTTGTCACTACCTCTCACCAAAGCAACAGACATCCATGAATTGCCTGTGACTACTTCATTTGTAGTACAAGAAAACGTAATCTTACAGCCAACAAATGTTATTGGCCCAGCTAATATCTCCTGTTGAGACGTTGGGTTTGGTGTCTCGTCAAAACTTAAAACAGTCTTGTAAACAGGCATTCTGCTCCTCCTAGAGTATCTCCTACGGCGGTACGGCATGGCTGTGTGCTGCGTGCTGCTGCCTGCAGTCGACTGACGCAGAAACAGGAAGCGCGCCCAGACCTTAGCGCTGCTTATCAACGGCCGGATGTTGCGCAACCCATTCACAGAAGTTTGATTTTAGCCCGCCGCGGGCCTAGTAATACTAGGGCCCGCGGCTCCCAGCAGCCTCGCTCAGCGGCTAAGTCCCCTTCAAGGTCACCCGCCTATAAGGCGGCGCACACACCCTTATAGGCGGGTGACCTTGAAGGGGACTTAGCCGCTGAGCGAGGCTAACACAGATGGCCATGGCATGACTCCACATCCCTGTCGGTATCTTCCAGAACCTGCAGTCCGCACTGCAAAAGGTGGTTACAGTAATGAGACTTGACAGTGTACAATCATAAACAAAACGCTTGAAGAATTGAGGATCCATATTGCATTAATCGTTACTGATCCCACTTGTTTTGTAAGCCACCAAGGTCCCCGGCATTAAACCAAACAGAGAATATGTAGGACCACCTATTTCGGGCTGTTCACCCCATGAATCCTCACCCGAGAAACCTAACACAGATGGCCATGGCATGACTCCACATCCCTGTCGGTATCTTCCAGAACCTGCAGTCCGCACTGCAAAAGGTGGTTACAGTAATGAGACTTGACAGTGTACAATCATAAACAAAACGCTTGAAGAATTGAGGATCCATATTGCATTAATCGTTACTGATCCCACTTGTTTTGTAAGATTGGAAATCAGCAGAGACAATGAAAGTAAAGAACTGTTCATCCGTCAAGAGCCGGCCGCAGTGGCCGAGCGGCTCTAGGCGCTTCAGTTTGGAACCGCTCGACCGTTACGGGCGCAGGTTCGAATCCTGCTTTGGGCATGGATGTGTGTGATGTCCTTAGGTTAGTTAGGTTTAAGTAGTTCTAAGTTCTAGGGCACTGATGACCTCAGAAGTTAAGTTCCATAGTGCTCAGAGCCATTTGAATCGTCAAGAGGGCTATGTTGGTTGTGTCTGAGAAAAACTCAACAGTAACAACTGCAAGCTCTATACAACACCTACTGATTGCAGTTTACAATATCAGCTGAGACAGTGTCTAGCTAATACAGACAATAAATCCATGGAAAACGCTCCATTTCGCTGGGCTGTATATGGGTTGATTTTTGCTGCCAATCTGGCAGACTTGGCCTAACGTTTTCAATCATTAAAGTAAATTGATTTCTCAACACTCGACCTGAGCATTGGATTGATGTGAAACACACGATAAAATATCTTGAAGATATAAGAGACAGAAGTATTAAATACAGCGGTAAGTAATCTTAAATTTTATGTGCATTCAAGATTCAAATGTTGCTGGAGATAACAGGTACTCGTCGTTCACCCAGCGGGCTACTCAGTGCATTGACCAGATAACCTGCTACCTTGTCATCTCACGGGCAAAAATGTATTGTCAGCCCTACAACAGCAGCAGAGTATGTTGCTAGATCTGCAGCTCCCTTCGCCGCTTTCAGATCGCCTTACCAGCCTTAACGCCACTGAATGCCACGGGAGTGGTTGTGAAAACATCAGTGTGATGCACCCGCTTCAATGGACCCTGATGTTTCTCCCGCACAGCTGTCATACCGCTGCAAAATCTTTCTGGCGGGAGATCTGAATGAGATTTGAATGCCAAACATTCGGCTCGGAAACTCAAGCTGAACACAAGCGGCCGGCGGCACCTTCGCGTCGCTGAACGCCACGAGACAATTAAGGTCGCAGGTTCGACTCCTGCCTCTGGCATGGATGTGTGTCATGCCCTTAGGTTAGTTAGGCTTAAGTAGTTCTAGGTTCTAGGGGACTGATGACCTCAGATGTTAAGTTCCATAGTGTTCAGAGACATTTGAACCATTTTTTCGCTATTACCCAACTATTTGTCCATAAAACGGGGGAAGGCCTGACCACATCAACCAGTTACCAGTGGCGTAGGAGAGAGTGTTCACACTTCACTGCGCAATGCTTTAGCGACTGACGACTCGCCTGTGGTTCACAGGATCGATGCTGCAAGGAGTACTGCTAACTTTGATTTCACAATTCCTTACTAACCGCTGACTTCTGGAACTTTCGGAGCCTAGCGCGCCTTTTCCAAGAGATCTTGCCGTATAATGGCAACATTGGGCTAGTGTTAGTTTCACAATGGCTCTAAGCACTATGGGACTTAACATCTGAGGTCATCAGTCCCCTAGACTTAGAACTACTTAAACCTAACTAACCTAAGGACATCACACACATCCATGCCCGACGCAGGATTCGAACCTGCGATCGTAGCAGCGGCGCGGTTCCGGACTCACTAGTGCTAGTGGTCAAGCCCTGTTCGCGTGGGGAGGAGAGTCGGTGTTGAGATTTCCCACGGATCGGTTGCGCGCCGCAGATAAGTAATGTGCAGAATTTGGGTAGAAAGTGGAATTAACAGTCAAAAAAAGAGCTACGTCGGTCTATAGGAGAAAAGTATTTCAGTTATTCTTCGGAGAGATTAAGTAAGAGATTTATTGTTGATAAGTGTCGTGTCTAAGAATCAGTCATTGTTGTGGAGCTACCGTGATCAGTGATTACCTGTTTAATTAATGTGAAAAAGCAACGTAGCAATGGGTGCATCAATGTGAATATGAAGCCAACGTAACTGTTAAACGATTGATTGATTAACTGAGAGAATTTATGGGACCAAACGGCGAGGTCATCAGTCCCACGATTCCGAAATTACTCTCAGAAGAAATGGGGTCCACTAAAAGTGGATGGATCCAGTCATGGCCGGCCGGTGTGGCCGTGCAGTTGTAGGCGCTTCAGTCTGGAACCGCGTGACCGCTACGGTCGCAGGTTCGAATCCTGCCTCGGGCATGGATGTGTGTGATGTCCTTAGGTTAGTTAGGTTTAAGTAGTTCTAAGTTCTAGGGAACTGATGACCACAGATGTTGTCCCATAGTGTTCAGACCCATTTGAACCATTTTTGATCCAGTCATGGGAATCAAATTATAAAATAATGAAGTTAAAACACAGTAAAAGGCATGAATGGTGAGACCAAATCTAAAAACTGGAAAAAAGGGAGGTCTTTCCTTGGGGGAGTGGTCATGGGGTCCCAGGTCGAGAAGACATGAAGAGAGGTCCCAACCACAACCACCCTGCTCCTACTCCAGAAGTAAAGCAAAACTTTATATCTGGAAATAAAAACCACTTTCACGGAGGTAACTGAGGACCAGTTCAAACATCCATGAACCACCTGCTAATATTAAATTAAAGGAATCTGGAAGACGATACATAGCACGAAGGGCCAAAAGAAGGGGACATTCCACTAATATCTGGGATACCGTCAGTCTGGTTCCACAACCAGTGTGGGGGTGGCTCGTTACGCAGGAGGAAACAATGGGTAAGCCTGGTATGATTAATGTGTGGACGGCATAAAACAGTGGACTTCTTCCGAGACGAGCGGAAGGAACAGCGCCAAACTGCAGTAGACTCCTTGACTGTGCTGAGTTCATTACTAGGAACAGTAGTGCACCAGATGTCATTCCACTTTTGGGCAAAGAGAGATGTGCCGTAGATCCACATATCCGCAGCTGGCATCATGATAGGGAAATGAGGTAAGTATCTGCTTCTCCAGCCAAATGGTCAGCCAGTTCATTCTCTGGGAAGCCCACTTTACTTGGGACCCAGAGAAAGACAACTGAGCAGGCGGCACAGCCAAGGGCAGAGAGAAGGTGATGGATAGCAGAGACCAAAGGGTGACGAGAGTAGCACTGGTCGATAGCCTGCAGGCTGCTCATCGAGTCGGTACAAATTAAAACACTGTGGAGGGAGGTCTGAAAAACAAAATGGAGGGCTCTGTGAATGGCTAGAACCTCTGCTGTCAACACGCTACGTGATCCCGGCAATAAATGGTGCTCTAAGCCAGTATAAGACGTGAAAACATATCCCACCTTATCGATTGTCTTAGAACCATCAGAATAGAAGATGGTGACACACTAGAACTCTGCAAGGATGGCACACACAAGACGCTGGAAAACCGTAGGGGCGACAGAGACCTTAGAACCCTGGAATACGTCGGTCCTAATCCGTGGTCTAGGCACCATCGAAGGGGTGGCGGGGTGGGAGGGGGGGCGGAGAGAAAATACAAAGGGCGCCTTCCAGTGAGTGGATGTGGAGATCCAGATAGGGGAAAGTGAGACACACGCCAACCGGCAATCCCACCCGTGAGCGGTTGTCAGGAGGGAGACATCCCTCGTTTGCAAAGAGGACAGGGTACACAAGATGGTCAGGGAATTGGCGAATGGCGATTGCGTAAGAAACCAGGAGTTGGCTCCGTTGTATTTGTAGAGGAGGAATCCCCGCTTCTGCGAGGATACTGTCAACGGGACTAATGCGGAAACGAGACTGGATGAAAGTAGGCATTTTTAGGGAAGTATGTTATGTGCATAAGGAACAATAAACACAAGTGGTTTGAACTGTTATCATTTCAAAGTGACATTTTTCATTCTTTAACTGAATTTCAATATTTGAAAAGTATAAGAGACATATGTTTGTATTAAGCACAAGGTCAGGTTATTTACGTAAAGGTCCCATACTTGAGTCCGATAATCAGACAGTCGCTGAAATAAACAAGAAAAGAGGCATTAATAAAAAAAAAGAAGTGAGACGAATTACGTCTGCCGCCGTGACAGGGGCAAAATAACTTTATGTCTGTCTCCACGACAGGGCACAGTTTACACGTTATCACTTTAGCAACAGAAGAGAAGGGTAGCTTTCCAATACAGACGCCACTACAAAGCCCAACCGTGGCAGCAACCTGAAGAACAGCAATGAGCCACATTTCTAGACTATCTTTCCGAAACAATTTGTCAGCACCAGCCCCAGCTGGCAACGTCACTGAAACAGCCAGTGAACACTTCACGGCGGCAACGCTGAGAGAAGCAGACTGAGCCTCGCAAAGCCCGCCGCACAGCACGAGACAATACGCGACAGCTGCCGCCTGACATCCATTACCGGCAAGAATCGTGTCTTCAGGCAATGGCAGCTCACGAGACAGCCTACGACAAAGAGTTTGCTAAACCGCCATCGCCGCGAAATAAAGGCAGTGCTGGAAGCAGACAGGCACAGGGAGTGGACCAATAAAGTGGCCTCCTTCCAAAAGCTTCCTAAGGTGCACCCAGCAACGAGTTAAAATTTCAGTTTCACGGAGTGGCTACTGCGAGTTACACCAGTCCCTGAAGCAACCAACGTTAACTCAGCCGCGTTTCCACGGTGGTCAGAACGTTAAGAGTAGTCCAACGAGTTAAATATCAGGTTCTACAATTCCCGGTTTGGTTGTCTGTAGGTACCGACAGATCCTGATAACTTCTATTTTTTATACGGTACAAGTATTAATTTAATCTTCTGGTGGAATTTCATTCTTTTGGCGCCTAGTACACCTGTTTATGATGGTCACAGTTACGAGCTTCCAAGTCCAAAAAAGCTGAAAGTGCAATATGACACAGTACAAGCGGAGAATCTGCTACTGGAGAAGCATATAAAGCAAATTAGCGTCCACACAAAAGAATAATACTGTAGTTAGAAACTTGAATTGCTGTTTTTTTAAGACTATATAATTCAGTTTCTGATATTTTAAATAGTGAAAACGTAACGGATTTGTTGAAGGAGCATTTGGAACTTCAGGGTGACGTTAATGTATTACATTATACTCAGCAAGTAAGGAAATTGGCTCTGACCCTTCGTATTTATTCTGCGAGAGCGTAGAGCTACTTACGAAAGTTTGTTAAATTATCTCAACCATGAACACTTCACTGCAATTACTGAGAAGTTCCATATTTATAAACAGTGACCATCTTCTTACAGTATCATCAGTGGAAGGTAACGGGAAACCACCACTGGAATCACTCCCTAGACGCTCATGCGGTAGACCTCTCTGACGAGGCTTCTCCGTGACAAGACCTGCCGTAAGGCCGAACACAAGTAACTGACTTTGAGGAAGAAGGTTATTGCGTGAAACATAAATCAGCACAACAAGCAATATTTTATCAGCAGGATAAATCATTTACGTAAATTTAAATGTTTTGAAGAGAAAGTTAAAGTTGCAAGACAACTATTAACCGAACTTATTTTATTTAAAGGTCAGTGAAAACGATACAAAAATAGAAGGTCAATGAAAATATTGTAAAAATGAAATGGCAGTGAAAACATTCTAGAAATGAAATATCAATAAAACACTGTGAGAATGAAATTGAATAAATTATTCTATTGTCTTATAAATCATTTTTATTATTATTTACTACTTGTGTTAATCACTAGTAGCAAATATTTTTTTAAAGTATTCTCGTCCATAGTGGACTGATTTTAGAAGCTTAAAATACAATAAAAAATACAGAATTTCTGCGTCAGTCACAGTTTCTATTAGCTACCATAACGGATTTCGAAGTTTACTACATAATCTGCAGGTAGTACCTGCTGATATTGCATTGATTTACTTTCAGTCTGCGAGCAACAGGAAGTTATCGTTAGCAGATGAACATGTTTTTGAGTCGTCTTGCAGTTCTGACTGCATCGAAATGTTTACCCATATTTTACTTGTTGCTGCCAGCGTGCATAGAAATCACCGATGTTTACTGTTTTTCGAGAAAAAATAAAGCTAGCATGAACTACACGAAATTAGTTAAAGCTAATTTCAAGGGGGCGTGACAAAGCAGACAACGCTCTTGACTTCAGAAAGAATAGCGGACGGGAATTCTGTTTGTTTCAAGGAAGGCGGACGTACAGCCACTCTATGAAATTTGAACTCGTTGGCGCCCAGCGAATTCCACATGATGGCCAACGTGCCGTTTGCGATCCTGATGAGAAAGCCAACATCCTTGCAGACACATTTACTGCAAACTTTCGACCACATGAAGATCCTGTGGACAAAGCCATTGCCACGGTAGCCACAAGGCTGCCCATATACAGGGTGTTACAAAAAGGTACGGCCAAACTTTCAGGAAACATTCCTCAAACACAAAGAAAGAAAATATGTTATGTGGACATGTGTCCGGAAACGCTTACTTTCCATGTTAGAGCTCATTTTATTACTTCTCTTCAAATCACATTAATCATGGAATGGAAACACGAAGCAACAGAACGTACCAGCACTTTGTTACAGGAAATGTTCAAAATGTCCTCCGTTAGCGAGGATACATGCATCCACCCTCCGTCGCATGGAATCTCTGATGCGCTGATGCAGCCCTGGAGAATGGCGTATTGTATCACAGCCGTCCACAATACGAGCACGAAGAGTCTCTACATTTGGTACCGGGGTTGCGTAGACAAGAGCTTTCAAATGCCCCCATAAATGAAAGTCAAGAGGGTTGAGGTCAGGAGAGCGTGGAGGCCATGGAATTGGTCCGCTCCTACCAATCCATCGGTCACCGAATCTGTTGTTGAGAAGCGTACGAACACTTCTACTGAAATGTGCAGGAGCTCCATCGTGCATGAACCACATGTTGTGTCGTACTTGTAAAGGCACATGTTCTAGCAGCACAGGTAGAGTATCCCGTATGAAATCATGATAACGTGCTCCACTGAGCGTAGGTGGAAGAACATGGGGCCCAATCAAGACATCACCAACAATGCCTGCCCAAACGTTCACAGAAAATCTGTGTTGATGACGTGATTGCACAATTGCGTGCGGATTCTCGTCAGCCCACACATTTTGATTGTGAAAATTTACAATTTGATCACGTTGGAATGAAGCCTCATCCGTAAAGAGAACATTTGCACTGAAATGAGGATTGACACATTGTTGGATGAACCATTCGCAGAAGTGTACCCGTGGAGGCCAATCAGCTGCTGACAGTGCCTGCACACGCTGTACATGGTACGGAAACAACTGGTTCTCCCGTAGCACTCTCCATACAGTGACCTTGGTCAACGTTACCTTGTACAGCAGCAACTTCTCTGACGCTGACATTATGGTTATCGTCAACTGCACGAAGAATTGCCTCGTCCATTGCAGGTGTCCTCGTCGTTCTAGGTCTTCCCCAGTCGCGAGTCATAGTCTGGAATGTTCCGTGCTCCCTAAGACGCCGATCAATTGCGTCGAACGTCTTCCTGTCGGGACATCTTCGTTCTGGAAATCTATCTCGATACAAACGTACCGCGCCACGGCTATTGCCCCGTGCTAATCCATACATCAAATGGGCATCTGCCAACTCCACATTTGTAAACATTGCACTGACTGCAAATCGACGTTCGTGATGAACACTAACCTGTTGATGCTACGTACTGATGTGCTTGATGCTAGTACTGTACTTCAATTGAGCCAACTGGCGGTGAATCGAGGAAGTACAGTATATACTGACGAAACTAAAATGAGCTCTAACACGGAAATTAAACGTTTCCGGACACATGTCCACATAACATCTTATCTTTATTTGTGTGTGAGGAGTGTTTCCTGAAAGTTTGGCCGTACCTTTTTGTAACACCCTGCATACTGTCCAGCTACACAAATGTGACTACCAGTCAAAGGCCTGAACAAGCATCTTATGCAGCGGTGATCGCTGCAAGACGTGCAAGCAGACAGTGAGGTTCGGAAGGTACCGACAGCTGACTCAAGTGCTGCTGCCAGCCCACAAGGTTTCTCGGTTGAGGATCCATGGCGCGAACTGCCTGACCGAGGTGGTCCACAGATTTTTGATTGGCTTTAAATCCGGGAAGTTTGGTGGTCATCGAGTACAGAAAGATCCTGGTGCTCTTGCTCTCCGAACCACGCACGTACACTGCGAGCTGTGTGACACATTACACTGTCCTGATGATAGTGCCATAGTGCCGAAGAACAACAAATGGCATGTAGGGGTGCACATTGGCCTCAAGGATAGATGCATATGTGTTGATCCAATGAGCGTTCTAAAATGACGAGATTACACAGGGAATGCCCTCCGTTCTGTCTCGCCTGACGACTGTTGCAAGGTGTTTTCTTTCACACGTTTCATGTCGTACACGACAACGGCCATCTTTCTGATGGAGCATAAAGCGTGATTTACCTGAAAAGGTCGCCTGTCGTCACTCAGTGGACCTCCTCCAGTTGCAGTATTGGCGAGAGTTTTGAATAGTACAATTTTTCCATGCACAGTACACTTTCATCGTGGCGGCGTATGAATAGTTTACAAACTTAGCCGTTTCAGAAGTGCTTCTACCCTACGCCCGAAAGGCAATGAACATCCTGTTGGACAACAGATAAATCATTCCATTTCTGCACTTCGACAGTGGCTGCACTGTTTTCCTCGTTCCCCGACACGCTTTACATACCTTCCGCTGTTAATGCTGGCCGGCCGCTGGGGCCGGCGGTTCTAGGCGCTTCAGTCTGGAACCGCGCGACCGCTACGATCGCAGGTTCGAATCCTGCCTCGGCCACGGATGTGTGTGATGTCCTTGGGTTAGTTAGGTTTAAGTAGTTCTAAGTTCTACAGGACTGATGACCTCAGATGTTAAGTCCCATAGTGCTCAGAGCCTTTTTTTTTTTTATTTGTTGATGCTGCCACCTGACGTCTGTGTTGATGTCGAACAAGGGTTCTGGTCACATTAATGTGACTGGACCGTGTATCTCGCAGACCGCGATATGAGGACTACCAGATTCAGTCTGTTTCAGCTGAATAAGTTGCAGCTTCACTTGTCACCTTGTAATGTCTCTTGCAGCGGTCTCTCCGCGATATTTTCAGAAATTTTATAAATTATATAACTCAGTGCATATCTCGAAATATCTCTTCTTATCTTACCGATTCCTAAACTTTAATATACGATGATTATCAATGCAAAGTAGTTTCAAGCCCTATTATTCCTTGGAGCGTGCATTTACTCTTTGGAATAGCTTCTCTGCTATCTATGTTTTCTCTTATGAAAAGAATGATACAGATCTTGCCGATTAGCCGTGAAGGAACGATGATGTATATGTATTGTTGAGCTAGTCGCCATCTTGATGAGATTCTGTATGAGAAGGAATTTAATACATGAACTAAATAAACTAAAGTAAGTGTGTTCGCGTATTATTTAACTGATTATTATTGACAGTGTCTGCTTACTACGCTGTGTTGCAGGGGTTCAGTGGGGAACGTCTGATTTACACTGGACGAACCTGCCGTTTTGTACGCTCAAGATATCCAGTTTATTACTTTCAATAAATGGGCTAGCACGGTCTTACCAGCAGATCTCCGGTCTTCCCCATGTGATCACCGAAGGTTAATAATTATTACAAATGTTTTTAGGAGATCGACTGAAAATTTTCGTCGCACCGAGACTTCGAAATTGCTTCACTGCCTTATGGAATTTAAGTTAAGCTCAATTTAATCAGGACAGAACAGTATTGAACTGTGTGAATGTGATAAGCCTGCTTTGTGAATGAAAATTCTCTTAATGTACGCACGTTTTTTACTATCCTGATCAGTGAAGCTAAATCAGGCCGGTGTGAGAGAGGTTTTTAAATTTCAAATCCCACACAAAAATATTAAAACCTCAACACCAAGAAGGCAGGAGGACTGAACGGCATTCCTAACACTATCCTGAAGCAGCAATCATCTATTGCCATTGCACAGTGAGCAGATATTTTTACTGACAGGGTTGGTTGCTATTCTACGGCATGGAAATGTGCGGAGGTAGTAGCTATACCCAATGCTGGCAAGGATCTTCGGGTGGCAATTAATTACAGAGCTATTAGTCTGCTGTGTGCAATATGGAAGACCTTTGAAAGAGTCTCACTTCGTCGTCTCCTGTGCCGCACCGAAGCTGTGACTCTTACACCTGGAGAACAATCCGGGTTCCAGTGGGGCCACTCGAAGGAATATCAGTTCTACAGTTGGTAGAGGAAGCCTTCGATGCCGTGGATCGCCAGGAGTACTTTGGAACCGTCTTCATGGACGCCTCCAGAGCTTTCGACAGCACGTGACATGACGGCTTTCTTACGTTTTTATGCTCCAAGGTTACCTGATAGCCCAGATGTTCCACGCAAGAGTACAAAACGGCGCAGAATCCATGTAGATGTACAACAAGAATCGGTACTCTGGTCGATCCTGTACACGATGTACACTACCGACTCATCCAGCACCGACCGCATACAGCTGGCGCTATATGCGAATGTTACGGATATGGTCGCCCATAGCATGGGTACGTACATTCTCCTGCGTCGACTGTAGGGCGCCTTTAGAGAGACAGCCAGTTGGGCAGTCAAGAGATGGCTCAGGTTTGAATGCGGCAGAACCCAGTGCATCATCATTACCTGCCGACCAGTTCTAGCGGACCTTTGGCAGGTCAGCATCGTTGGCAGCAGAGTTCTCCAAGGCGATACAGCATGTTACGTTGGCGTCACGCTGCACGAGGGCCTAAGGCAGGGCTTCACAACATACGTGCTCGCGGAGCAAGCTGTGAGCAGTAGAGTTGTGGCGATTCGTGAATGAATCGTTCATTTGAACGACTCTAAATAAAGAATCGTAAGAATCGAATCGTGATACGGACGAATCGTCGTTCAAAAGAATCGTAAGAACGATTGCGTCTTTCCGAGTCGTGACAATTCCATCGATTCTTAGTACGCTCTACGCTATGCTTCGAAGGCAACTTCCGAATCATGTCGGGTCGTGCCGAATGACTACGACCGCCAGATGGCAGTCAAGTGGAGGATGCGTGTGAACAAAGGAAGCTCGGAACAAACAAAGTTCGTGGGCCGTAATATTACTCGTGAAAACTTAGCTGACACTTGGCGATGGATGACGGGAATGAGCGTAAAGGCATTTCCCATTTATCATCGCTACCATCAGCCACCGCGCCGACGTCCGCCTAGTTTGCGCGAGTAATACATGAATTAGTGATGACAGAAACGATATACAGCGAGTACACAGCTCCCAATACACACGATTAAAATCAAGAAATCCATGTATGATGAATAAATACGTACCTCTTATTTGTTGCAGATGCAATGCAAAACACACACACACCTTCTATACACACGAGCAATAGCACTTGGATTATGTATTATATTTCGCGTATCTCGAAAACGGCCCTAACGATTTGGATGAAATTTTGTATTTAGACTGGTTTTTGCTTTTTGAGTTCACCTACATAGTTCCATTCTTTCGTTAAGTCAATTTTGCAATATATATATCCTACATAGTTCCATTCGTAAAAACGCTATTTCACATGTTTTTATAGCGCCATCTCGTAAAACTTTGTTAGTACCTATTGAATGTAGTTAAGGTTTTGGTTTTTATGTTTATCTGTATATAGGTGTCTTTCCTTACAGCACGCGATTTTACACAAAATAATTTTTTAAATAAAAACGCGAATTTCGTGTTTCTTGGGAACGGATTTAACAGTTTGGATAAAATTTTATATTTAGATACGGATTTTGATTTTTAAGTTTATCTTTAAACAAAAGCTTTTTAATTAATAATTTCAAGTTCGAGTTTTCGAATGTTATCTGTGGTGTCACCGCCAGACACCACACTTGCTAAGTGGTAGCTTTTAAATCGGCCGCGGTCCATTAGTATACGTCGGACCCGCGTGTCGCCACTGTCAGTAATTGCAGACCGAGCGCCACCAAACGGCAGGTCTAGAGACACGTACTGGCACTCGCCCCAGTTGTACAGCCGACTTTGCCTGAGATGGATTACTGACAAGTACGCTCTCATTTGCCGAGACGATAGTTAGCATAGCCTTCAGCTACATTTGCTACGACCTAGCAAGGCGCCGTATTCAATTGATATTGAGATTCTATTAATGTATCATCAAGAGCGATGTTCTACAAATGTGGATTAAAGTTAAGTATTCCAGAAGCTACGTACTTTTCTTTATAGCATTCATTATGTATCCTGTTTCAGACCTCACGCCAGCCTGCGTGAGTTTAAGCGCGTGCCTTTCGGCTTCCTCTCATTGTGTCTAGGCTGTCTTGTCTAGACACAACATTATCGTGTTCAGATTCATATCAAATTTTAGTGAAGTAATGTCGATGTATACGATTGAATCCTATTGTTTAGAAGTATGTCGTCTTCTTACGTAAATAGTAGTGACAGCGGCAAGTTCTCAGACAAATTAAAAGCAAAATACCTATGCTTTGTATTTAGAAGTAATGAAAGTCAAGCTAAATTTGCTGTGTGGGAGGGCTGTCAGCAGCGTTATGAATTACAAGGGTGATGTGGACTTGGAAAGACATCTTAGCACAGAAAAACATAGGATGATATGAGCCAAACCACGTCTGCCTCACTGCTAGATTTTGTTACTATAAAACAGACGTCTGCAGTTAGATACGTTCAAGCCACACAATCAAACTGGCATACCACGTAATTTTGCACCACCTTTCGCACAAATCGACTCCTCTTTCCTGGCATACTGAAATAAAACAATAGATGCAATCAAATCAAACGTGACCTTTCATCAATTAAGGCATTACACGTATAAATCGAGACTCACACTTGTAACGTCATATGCATGTTTACTCATAAATAAACTATTTCTGGCATGTCGTATCATGACACAGTTCGATTCTAACCCCATTGACAATTTCAGACATGTCCTGCCATCTGTGAGTAAGATGAAGAACTTTTTGCATTCCGTAAGAATCGTGCCATCACAGACTAGAATGAATCGTGAAAGAATCGTGAACGAATCGTAGGAATCGATTCGCAATGTAAGATTGAATCGTAGGAATCGAATCGGAAAAAGAATCGTGTGGCCCAACTCCAGTGAGCAGCAAGGCGCGAGCACGGAGCAGCGCGAGCACGCTACCCCTACTACCGGACCAGAGCGGATAGTGGGGAGAGTCACGTGGGGCACACAACAGCTGCCGCCAGTCAATGTAAATCCGCGGCCACCTGCAGGGATATCACTCGCGAATTATTACTGCGGCAAATGAAACAAATAAAGGAGAATGTACACGTGCCACATAATTTTATTAGCTTAGTGTATACCTCTGCATTCGTATTAATTTGTGAACTGTTACACAATGAAAGGTGTCACTGAAGTGTGGAATTCTCGGTTATCTTGTACTTTTTGCCCTTTACAATTGCGTCTGCGTTCGGAGTAATTGTTATTGTGCATTGTAGGCGCAGCGTGCAGTTTAAATTTCGATCAGACAATGCGTTTCTCAGGCGCGTCTTGTTACATTTCATTGCAGAGAACAGTTGTTCACAAACATACGTGAAACCGAACATTGATATTATTGTAGCCGCTAGTTTGTGCAAACGAGGAAATCTATCCTGAGGGAAGTGTCTGTAGAATTCCAAATTTTTTTCTTGTTCTGAAATTTGTCTCTGTATTCTCTGTCACACTTCAGGTCAGTAATTTCTAGTTCCAGCTCAGGACGAATCTCTTCAATATTCGCTGAATATGGAGAGGAGAACAGATCAAAATCACTGTTTAGTGCTGTCAGATCTTGAAAGCGTTGATCAAATTCTTCCTTAAGGGCAACTAAACTATTTGAATAACGTTCACAGTCTTTGTGAACATCTTGCATGGATGATAATTTAGGAAAATGAGCTAGATTTCCTGTTTCCAGCTGACTCGCCCAAAGTGTCAATTTCATTTTAAAAGCTCGTATTCGATCTATGAAATGAGTAATTAGCAGATCTTTACCTTGTAGTAAAATGTTCAAAGCATTCAGATGGCTAGTTAAATCTGCTAAGAATGCGAGATCACATTCAAACGTGCGCGCGCATTTCCCCTCCCTCCCATCCCTCCCTACTCCGCGACCTTGCACCTGCTCGCGAGCAGGTGCCTGAGCAGACGCGAGTACTCGCGCTCAAAACCGACCAGTTGTTAAGCACTGGCCTAAGGGGTCATCAACATATTGTCGAAACCAGAGTAAAGGCTACTGCAAGGCTCATCACCTTGTACCCGGTGCTCAATTCAAAGTCGGCATCGCCGCCAGATCTCTGCGTGATACTGTCCAAGAGGCTGTTTCATCCTCTACTCGAGAAAGCTGCGGCAGCATGAAACAACATAGCAGAAAACATCAACGGCTCCAAAGGATAACGGTGCATGTGAAGCGTGATGTCCCATCAGAGGTCGTACACCAAACTGCTGATGTTCAACATCTGTCTGAACGTTGTCGCGAGACTGGACGATCCTTCTACAGAAAAACGCAAGCCTCGTGAAACCCGAAGATCCAGGGGCTTGAGCACAAAATATGTTTCCTTGCGTCATTCTAGTTAGCATCAGAAGACATTAAAGAAAATAGGCCATCAAGAAGACAAATAAACAATAACGAATAACAAGAACGTAAAAAGAACGACAGGAATAACTGGAAGATTTAAACTCCATAAAACACCAGGGAAGAAGAAATCCCGATGAAGATAAATTGTTGTCGTAGCATCTCATGCAGCTGTTTAAATCTCCTGGGCTCGTACGTTCTTACAGGAACTTAGTGCCAACATGGAGAAACCATCTCAAGTCACTGTGAACCACTAGCGTGCGTTACAGTTAATGAAAAACAATGAACAACACAAAATGACACAACACTCTGACTTAAAGTTTATTACGTTAGTGAGAAAATAAAATATGGTTCCATTCTTTTTACTTTGTGAAAAGACGGGATCAGTTGGCAGACATGTTCACCAAAGCACTTTCAAAAGAAAAGTTTTAGAGTAATTGCAAATCATTATGAATTGTGTATTTAAAATTAGAAAGCAAGAGTGGGATTGTTGCGTAGAACAGCTTATCGCGCTGATTATCCTTGAAATGTCTGTGTGTAGGTATAAGGAGCAGTCAATTGAAAACGAGGCAGATGGGAAGAAAGTAAGTAAACTGTTTATCATTTCATAAGTAATAGCCGTAACTGTCAATGCATTTATCTCAGTGTGTGACAAGACAGTCACTGCCTTCATGGAAAAATGTTTGCCGTTGCCTACGGAACCATGATTGCATTCTGGCGTGCACCTCTTCGTCCGAAGCAAGTCCACGCCAGCACATGTCTTACTTCAGGGCTGCAAAAATATGGAAATCGCTTGGGGGAGAAATCGGAACTTTATGGAGGATATTTAAGAGCTCCCGAGAGAAACGTCTGTAGCGTAGTCCAAATTCCCCGGTTTGTTGACGAACGAGTTAATTATGTTACATCATAACGCCCGCCGACATGTTTCCATGGCTATTACGGCTACACTGAGGAAGTTCCGCTGGAAAGCCCTTAGATATTGCCCGTACAGTCCCGATCCCTCCCCACGGGATTTCCATATTTTTGGAGCCCTTAAGAAAGACATCCGCTTCGGACGCAGAGCACACCGGGGTACAATCATGATTCCTTAGGCATCTGGAAACATTTGGTGGTGGTTAGTGTTTAACGTCCCGTCAACAACGAGGTCATTAGAGATGGAGCTCATGCTCGGGTTAGGGAAGGATTGGGAAGGAAATCGGCCGTGCCCTTTCAAAGGAACCATCCCGGCATTTGCCTGAAGCGATTTAGGGAAATCACGGAAAACCTAAATCAGGATGGCTGGAGACGGGATTGAACCGTCGTCCTCCCGTGGAAACATTTCTCCATGAAGACGTTGAGCGTCATGTCTCACAGTGGAATAAATGTATTAACAGTTTTGGCGATTACTTTTGAAATAATAAATAGTTTATTTACTTTTTTCCCAAGTTTCTCGTTTTCTTTTGACTGTCTGTTACAGTGGTGGTGGTGGTTAGTGTTTAACGTCCGTCGACAATGAGGTCATTAGAGACGGAGCGCAAGCTCGGGTTAGGGAAGGATTGGGAAGGAAATCGGCCGTGCCCTTTCAAAGGAACCATCCCGGCATTTGCCTGAAACGATTTAGGGAAATCACGGAAAACCTAAATCAGGATGGCCGGAGACGGGATTGAACCGTCGTCCTCCCGAATGCGAGTCCAGTGTGCTAACCACTGCGCCACCTCGCTCGGTGTCTGTTATACATATATGTCGCATCTGATGTAATTTTTGTCTTTGGCACATCTAAATGACACATGATCTTTTATTCCACTGCAGACCGTTTTTCTATTAGCATTGTTAATTGCTAGGGTTCTGTGTGCTGCGTTTAAATGTAGTTTTGCTCAAGAAATAATACTTGTTCTTAATAAGCTGTTATAACTTGATTACAGGCTATCCTACAGTTTGTGAAGCAATTTGGGCAACGGGCTTCTGAGGAATGTATTTAGAACTGCCCATTCGGACTAAAAAAGAATCAGATACACAGAAATACAAACTTATGGCAGTAGCCCACCCTGTCAGTTGCTCTGCTTCAGTCATCTTTCCGTTTTTGTCATTTTTTTTCTTGTATGGAAACCAAGTAATTCTAAGATCACTCATATGTCCTAGCGACTGGAAGAAAGCACAGGTCGTTCCCATTTTCAAGAAGGGTCATAAATCAGATGCGAATAATTATAGGCCTATTTCACTTACGTCAATCTGTTGTAGAATAATGGAACATGTTTTGTGTTCTCGTATTATGACGTTCTTAGATAATACAAATCTCCTTCATCATAACCAACATGGATTCCGCAAACAGAGATCATGTGAAACCCAGCTCGCCCTATTTGCCCAAGAAATTCACAGTGCCGTAGACACTGGCGAGCAGATTGATGCCGTATTCCTGGACTTCAGGAAGGCATTTGATACGGTTCCGCACTTACGTTTAGTGAAAAAAATACGTGCTTACGGAATATCGGACCAGGTTTGTGATTGGATTCAGGATTTCCTAGAAGAAAGAACACAACATGTCATTCTTAACGGTTCAAAATCTGCAGATGTAGAGGTAATTTCGGGAGTACCGCAAGGAAGCGTGATAGGACCTTTATTGTTTACAATATACATAAATGACTTAGTTGACAACATCGGTAGCTCCGTGAGGCTATTTGCAGATGACACGGTTGTCTACAAGAAAGTAGCAACATCAGAAGACTCGTACGTACTCCAGGAAGACCTGCAGAGGATTAATGAATGGTGCGACAGCTGGCAGCTTTCCCTAAATGTAGATAAATGTAATATAATGCGCATACATAGGGGCAGAAATCCATTCCAGTACGATTATGCCATAGGTGGTAAATCATTGGAAGCGGTAACGACCGTAAAATACTTAGGAGTTACTATCCGGAGCGATCTGAAGTGGAATGATCACATAAAACAAATAGTGGGAAAAGCAGGCGCCAGGTTGAGATTCATAGGAAGAATTCTAAGAAAATGTGACTCATCGACGAAAGAAGTAGCTTACAAAACGCTTGTTCGTCCGATTCTTGAGTATTGCTCATCAGTATGGGACCCTTACCAGGTTGGATTAATAGAAGAGATAGACATGATCCAGCGAAAAGCAGCGCGATTCGTCATGGGGACATTTAGTCAGCGCGAGAGCGTTACGGAGATGCTGAACAAGCTCCAGTGGCAGACACTTCAAGAAAGGCGTTACGCAATACGGAGAGGTTTATTATCGAAATTACGAGAGAGCACATTCCGGGAAGAGATGGGCAACATATTACTACCGCCCACATATATCTCGCGTAATGATCACAACGAAAAGATCCGAGAAATTAGAGCAAATACGGAGACTTACAAGCAGTCGTTCTTCCCACGCACAATTCGTGAATGGAACAGGGAAGGGGGGATCAGATAGTGGTACAATAAGTACCCTCCGCCACACACCGTAAGGTGGCTCGCGGAGTATAGATGTAGATCATGAATGTTACCCACTCTTATAATAAGCGTATAGAGTAGGCATACAGGATGGATCATTTTCATCCATAATGGAGAATAAATCGAGATAGAGATGAGATACAGCAAAATAAAAGTTGTAAGTGGCGAAGAGTGTCACGCATTGCTACTAATGGCCGTGACCTTGAACGTTAATTTCAAGGTGATTTGGAGGTTCAAGGGGAGTTTTTTAAAATGGAAATCTTAAAATTTGATTTAAAGTTCGAGAGAGCGGCAAGTTTTACGTATAAAACTATACTTATGAAGGGTCGTGACAAGGTTCAACCAAGCGACAACGTTTTTAGTTCTAGTAGGGATTAACTCGGAATAGAGGAGGGATACAGCAAAATACAATGTTAGATGCAGATTGGGAAGGGCATAATTATCGAAGATCATCGAAAGGTTGAGTTTTGTTTGATGGTAACTTCTATTTCTGACATCGGATCTAGAAACAAAAAACATAGATTTGAACTTTAGTTTTAACTAACGTGTTTATTTGGAAAAATAAATACATCACAGCGTGTAAAGGTTATTGTGGCATTTGCAAGGCAGAACAAACACCAGTAAAACGTTTACAAACCACTGAATGAGTCAGCACGCCTCTCACTCCTCGGGACGCCCCTTCCAATTTGTATCTAGCGTTGTACGAGTACTCTGCTGTATTCCTCCTCCATTCGAAGTTAATCTCTATTGGAACTAGAACATACTTGCTTATCTGACTTTTGTTGAACTAGCCATGACTTAGAATAATACATCATTTTTTACGTAAAATTTGCCGTTCTTTTCAAATCTTGAATCAAATATTAGCCCCCCCCCCAAAAAAAACAACAATTTAACCTACAAAACCTCTTGAAAATCATGTTCGGCAATGCGTGACTCTCTTTGCCACCAACAACTTTTATCTAAAACATTTTGCTGTATCTCATCCCCATCCCGAGCTCCCCATTATAGATTAAAATGGTCCACCCTGTATATCCACTGCTTATACATCCATGAAAGTTTGTGATCTTTTGTCCGAGGAGGTCAGGAAATAAAAGAGTAATCTGTACGAAAATCAAAATAAAGCGTTATAGGGAATAAAACAAAACATTAACTGAAATAAAGGCAGATTGCTCTCCTCTTAAATCAACATCTGCTGCTAGGTAATACAGAGAGTACCGTGTTACTCCTCCCCGTACACACTGACGCGGTTGGCTCTTCCTTGGCATGCTGTCCCACAGTGATCCAGACACTGCTGCTCAAGTCTGTTCGACACTTCCACAGCGACACTCCTGGGCACTTGCAGTGAATGAGAGGGGTTTCTGCAACGGCGCACCGCAAATTTCAACAAACCCGAAGAACGCTCAGTCGGGTTCTTGCCATCATATGCCCGTGGCCATGCCGTTCAGTTGATTCCTGTCATCTGGACGAAGGTGGACAGGAGGCGGCGTGGTTGCGGGCTAGTGCTTTATCGACTTGAAAGCCGAAATCATCTCGGATGTGTTGACTGTAGCTGGACAATAGGTTCGTGAATCCTTTTCCGGTGTTCCACAGTCCTCATATTTCCCATAGGTGGCGGAGAGAGATGTTCGGCATCCGTGCGTGCTATTGTCACCAATAGTTGACTGGCCCATTTCCTGCTGAACCCGCGGGACAGCGTGACAGAAACGTGCCTTGGCATCTGGTAGTCTTCACTCTCCCCAATGATGTTAATCAGGCGCCAGACAAATCTTGCACTCGTCAGCCATGAAAACCCAACGCCATTAACCAGATTCCGTTCCAGGTGTTTCCTTGCCCCCTTCGTTCTAGCGGACTTTTACTTTTCGCATTCTCTTCGGGATATCCGAATGTCGTGTGGCTCAGTGGCCTGGTACCAATCTTCCAACAACACACCGTTTCGGCGGCTTGCGTGTCCCTGACCTATCCCAGCTATCCAACCGTGGACGACGAATCCGGACCACGTGTCGTTTCTGTCGAATATTCACAGCACTGGGAAGTGAATGCTAGCTTAGACCGAAAAATCAATGGGAAGTGAATGTTAGCTTCGACTGAAAAAATCCGTTTTTGTTGCAAACACAAATAAAAACGCTCCTTCTCCTGAGCATAAAGTGAATCTTCTTTGAGAAACATTCATAACTTAAAGTCCTTTTTGGTTGTAATGACAAAGCCGGGCGTTGGTGGCCGAGCGGTTCTAGGCGCTTCAGTCTGGAACCGCGCGACCGCTACGGTCGCAGATCCGAATCCTGCCTCGGGCATGGATGTGTGTGATGTCCTTAGGTTAGTTAGGTTTAACTAGTTCTAGGTTCTAGGGGACTGATGACCACAGATGTTAAGTCCCATAGTGCTCAGAGACATTTGAACCAATTTTTTGTAATTACAAAACAATAATCGTCTCTTCTTGCAGTAAACCAAAATTTTACTTCTTCGGCATGTGCTGTTACAAAGGCAATTCTCTCCTCTACGATATTTAATCAAATTAGATTATTTCTTATTTTAAAATCTGCTGTAGTCTCCACGGGCCGTACTTCAGGCGCCGACTCTGGCGTTCAGTCGATAGTACAGGTGAAAGGACGATTGAGTTTAATGTACCGTCCACATCGAGATCATTAGAGACGGAGCACAATATCGGGTTGTGTCAACGATGGGGAAGGAAATTGGCCGTGCTCTTTCAGAGGAACCATCCCGGCATCTGCCTAGAGCGACTCAGATAAATCACGGAAAAACCTAAATCTGGATGGCCGGACACAGGTTTGAACCGTCGTCCGCCCGAGTGCGAGTCCAGTGAGCTAACCACTGCGCTATCTCGCTAGGTGGATTGTACAAAGGCGAATACTGTCCTGAGATACGTTATGCCACGCCAGATCGACTTGTTCACAAAATTCTGTAAGAGTTGTTGGTTGACGAGTCCCAAGAGTTCTATCATATCCCAGACGTACTCGATTGGAGCCAAGTCGGGAAACACTGCTGGCCAGAGAAGTTGCGGCACGTCTTGCAGAGCACGTTGAGTCTCACGGGCGAGCATTATCCTGTTGGAACAACACGTCACCTTCCTGCTGCAAGAGCGGCAAAAGAATGGGTCTACCAACATTCTGTACGTGCCGAGCGCTTGTTAGCGACCCCTCCAGAAAGACCAAAGTTGAACGAGAGTTGTAGATTATCGGACGCCAGATCATAAGGAATGGGGTGGAGCCAGTGTCTCTTGGACGAATGCATTCAACAAGACAGCGCTCGCCAGATCTGTGTCGTGTACCAAAACGAAATCACTTGTGTGCAGGTAGATTCTGTTTTCACCACTGAAGACCACGGCGTGCCATTCCATCTTCTGACGACACGAGTCGAGTCGCGCAGGTTGATGCTATAGCGTGAGTCGCTAGAGGTGGGCTTGTAGTCCCAAGTCAATAACCGGTTTACAACAGTTCGTGTTGACACGTCTTGGCTCACAAGACCTCTTATCTGTGGTGCAGTAGCTGTGCGTTCTGTCACTGCTGACCTCAAAATATGACGATCCTTGAGGATGTCTGTGCTGCGTGGACTTCCAGAACCTCATCTACGGATGTGAGAATGTTCGCGTGGTCGCTGACACCAGCATAGTTGCACAACTGACACAGCACATCCAGATTGTGTGGCAGGACCATCCCGACACTCGGAAGGCCCCAGATTGACCCGTTATAACTCGCTCACTTGGCTTGAGGAAGTACGAGTGCGTCTCCGTGACGCGGTTGCCTGCTTGCTTCACACGTTTGCACAGTACTGAGCCTTCTGGCCTATTACAGGGTAGACACAGATGACGTTCTGGTAACAATGCCACTACGCTATCTGCTGAAGGACGTAGATGAAAACATTATCGGTACATCTACGGATACCGTCATCGGATCAAAATAGACATCCTCTCCCCATATGTACAAATTTTTTTCCGGCAGTGTATTTCAGACGGATTTAATAATCCTTAACTGCGCGTTTAAATGCATGCGAGCTCACGACAGCATAAGCCCAAGTGAAGACCATTAGCGGGTACCTTTTCATTGACATACCGATTTCCCGTGGGGCCTGTACAGAGCTGAGCGCTCGTGAAGCATTGCGGACAAGGCGACTAGTGTGACGTCACACATTCGTTGCGGGATCCAGATTTGTCGTGGGTTACCTCAATTAGAATTGACAACTGGGCCCGACTCGTGGTGCCTAAAAGCTATGATTTGTAGAGACCTTAACTCTTGGTCAGCTGCAATCAGTACGAGGCATTTTTCAGTTCTGTGGCTGGCAGCAGCTGTTAACATTCGAGCGACGTCGCTCTGTTATACGCTTAATCCGTGATTCACCTCCCTACTGACAACCCTAAGAGCGTGAAGTGGCAACGCATGTACGGTGTGAACGTGAAATGGTCCTTGAGGCGTGTTAACAAGTACCGTATTGTTCCGTTCACGAATGGAGACACAGGGCACTCTATTTAACTAAAGGATTACTTTTAAAGTGTGATTCTTGAGTTTCTCCCGGCGTATTTGATAATCAAAACATCCACGGGTGTGCTGCCGGTCTATAGTGTCCAACGGGCACAATATTTCGGCGATCATACATGTCGCCATCATCAGGTGAACTGACGGACTGAGCTCCTGTGAACGTGTCGGCACGGAGATCCGTACGCTAGGGCTGCTCAGAGGGAACTGGGTTCGGTCGCGGCGGCGGCCGATTTAAATACCCTCCGCCCGCGGCGTGCTCCCTCCGCCGTCCGCGCCCCGCGCCACGGTCGCGCGGTGGAACAGATTGCGACGGCATCTGAGATGACGTCGGTGTGATGGCTCTGTCCGCCGTGGTCGTCACAACTATACGTATGCTCGATTTACTCTTGATTAACCCAATCGCTGGTTCCCAAGCCTTGCTAAGATTATAGCCACAGTCACGGTTTATGAGGTCGTCATTGGTGCGAATTTCGATGGCCTCTCTAACAACGCTGTCCCAGTATCTCGACGTCTGTACCAGAATCCTCGTGCGGTCATACTCCATAGCGTGATTTTCCGACAAACAATGTTCAGCGACCGCCGACTTGCTCGGATACATCAGTCGAGTGTGCCTCTGGTGTTCACGGCATCGATCCGCGACGGTACGCATCGTCTGACCAATATACAACTTGCCACATTGACAAGGAATCTGGTACACGCCGGCCTTCCTCAAACCGAGGTCATCTGTGGCGCTCCCCACCAGTGCACGGGTTTTATTCGGAGGACAAAACACAGTTCCGACCCGGTGTTTCTTCAGAATGCCGGCGATTTTCCCCGAGAGTGCGCCTGTGTATGGAATAAATGCAGTGCCTACCACCTCCCTCGTGACTTCATCCATCTCAACAGGTTGTGCTGCAGTGGTTGGGCGGAGAGCACGTTGAATTTGCCACTCTGAGTAAGAAAAAAGGAAAAATTGGTACTCAGAGTGGCAGATTCAACGTGCTCTCCGCCCAACCACTGCAGCACAACCTGTTGAGATGGATGAAGTCACGAGGGAGGAGGCGACATGTATGATCGCCGAAATATTGTGCCCGTTGGACACTATAGACCGGCAGCACACCCGTGGATATTTTGATTACTTTTAAAGTCATTACACGGGCGTCCTGTACGCAGTGCAGAGCATCATGAAAGACCTTTCCAATTAAGAAACACACTCTGGGAGATGGTGCAAAATATTTTTTGGTCAGTTTATTTTAATGTGAAATCAGATGCGCTGAAGAGCTGCTTGAACAATTACGAATCAGTCGGCACAGCAAAGTAGTGTTGTCACAGAAGTAGGAGCCGTCCGTCGTAGTACTCACCAGCGCATGGCGCAGCCGCACACGCCACCAGCAGCACCGCCAGCAGCGTCGCGCGCTCCATCTGCCGGCACTCTGCAACAAAGGAAAGAGGCGGCTCGTCACGGCGTGTTCACATTAACGTGGCGGCCGGGTGTGGGTCCTGCCTGGCGGCGGATTAGCTGAAGCCACCGCGAATAGCGCCGCCAAATCCCGGGCTCTGGCCTCGGCGCACAGTGAAACGCTTCTGCATCCTAACAGAGTTCCCACAGTGCTGAGGCAGCGTCGGCCACGCTGAATGTGGAGTCCAGCGTCTGCACTATGACGCCTCATTTCTGGTATCGCGTAAGATATTGTAACAAATATAAGAAACACATATTAGAAACACTTTTAACGCTTTTCCCTGAGAGGTCTCTATCACTATCTCTCTCTCTCTCTCTCACTCACTCACACACACACACACACACACACACACACACACGAATATATATGGAAACACTTTCTTACAGCTTACGCTGATTTGTACTCAATAAGTACACACCAACAAAAGTTTGGAATATCCGCACGCTCTTATTGATGGCCCAGCATTGAAACCTGGAGCAATTTGCGGAAGGGTTGTACTTCCATCACGCTGAACGATTCTCTTCAGTCGTCGTTGGTCCCATTCTTGCAGGATCTTTTTCCGGCCGCAGTGATGTCGGAGATTCCATGTTTTACCGGATTCCTGATATTCACGGTACACTCGTGAAATGGTCGTACGGGAAAATCCCCACTTCATCGCTACCTCGGAGATGCTGTGCTCTATCGCTAGTGCACCGACCATCGCACCACGTTCAAACTCACTTAAATCTTGATAACCTGCCATTGTAGCAGCAGTAGCCGATCTAACAACTGCTCAAATGCTTCACATGGCTCTGAACACTATGGGACTTAACATCTGAGGTCATCAGTCCCCTAGACTTAGAACTTCTTGAACCTAACTAACCCAAGGACATCACACACATCCATGCCCGAGGCAGGATTCTAACCTGCGACTGTAGCGGTCGCGCGGTTCCTGACTTAAGCGCCTAGAACCGCTCGGTCACATCGGCCGGCTTATCAACTGCTCCAGACGCTTTTCTTGTAAAGGCATTGTCCACCGCAACGTCGTCTTCTGCTTGTTTACATGTCTCTGTACTTACGCATGCCTATACCAGTTTCTTTGGCGCTTCAGTGTAGTATGATTCACTACGATTAAATATATCCCAGTTTCACAAGACTGCGACAAGCAGTCGCCTATAGCCTCACAGTTAGTAGGAAACATCCCGGCGTTTTCCTAAAGTAATTTTGGCAACGGAAAACCTAAATCAAGATAGCACGGTTAAACTTCTCGCTAGCTTCTCACTGCCAGTCACTGTACACCACACACATTACATAATACGACACTACACTCACTATCGGCTGATGTCGGTACGACAACGACGATGTCTGGTTTCCATTTCGTGTGACACAACTTCCCACTTGCAAGTCTGAAAAAAGAGTCGTCATTCCTCCATAATTAGTTAACTGTTGAGATCACGAAGGGGATAAGGCGTTAGTAATAATGTTGCACGACTTTGGAAACAAGTTTTCGCGAAAAAGGAAGGAAAGAAAGAAGGAAGAAACATTGTGAAATTGTTATGTGAAACGATAAATGTTACAAATTACGCTTACTTAATAAAGTACCTTACAAAGTACCCATTTCATAGATTTCTACTGCGTCACGTGACATTATTTTGCATGGAATCGAAAATAATGAGTACGGGTAAAGTATAAGTAAAAAGAAAGCAAAATAAATTTTATGATCAGTCCGTCAGTGACCGCATGACACTAGTGTTTTGAAACGATGTAACAGTCACCGCCTTTGTCATAGTTTATTTCTTTGCTTCCCCAAAAATCTGGATCATCCGTGTGGGAGATTCATGTGGATGCATAATCGTAAACTACGTTCTCTTGATTTCCAGTCTTATTTCGTTTCTTGCCTAACTACACCTTGGGGGCCTCAAAGTACGAGCCTCTTTGACCAAAGCGTCCATTGTGGGTAGAGATCGTTGCCGTTGGCAGAGGTACGTCCCATAGCTGTGACAAAATGCGGTACAGCTCTATGCTTGCACGCCTGCTGGGCGGGCACTTAGGATGAGGGCTAGTGGGAGACCACACCTAAGCGGACCTCTGCTCGCATCTCGTGGTCGTGCGGTAGCGTTCTCGCTTCCCACGCCCGGGTTCGATTCCCGACGGGGTCAGGGATTTTCTCTGCCTCGTGATGGCTGGGTGTTGTGTGACGTCCTTAGGTTAGTTAGGTTTAAGTAGTTCTAAGTTCTAGGGGACTGATGACCATATATGTTAAGTCCCATAGTGCTCAGAGCCATTTTTTTTAAGCGGACCTCAGGTGTGGCGCCACTAGGGCCGCTTACGAAATTATTCAGAGTAATGCATCGACGACCTGGAATTCTCCCCAAGGGGTATTCCCAAAAGTCTGCTCTTGCTTCCCATTTTCGTATAAACCTCGCCTAGCCGTCGGGCTTTCTCGGTGACAGAAATAGTAACGGTGAAACTTTGTGACCGAGGCTTGATGTAGGGTGATGGGGCTACGCTCGATGTCTGCCTCAGAGACCAAGGTGAGCAACTCGTTGACTGTTTTCATAAAGTGTCGAACACATGTGTGCCTGCCATCGCAAAACGAGCATTTGCAAATTCTACCTCTGCCAACAGAATTAAACAGATAAGTTCCTGGGCATTGTCGAGTACCGGGCCAGTCATTGGCGAACTAACATCACTGCGAGAAGATCAGTCACAAATTCGCAGCAAGAAATACTGAATAAACTAGCTGACAGCAAATGGGGAGCTAGAGCAAAGGTACGGAGAACCACAGCCCAGACACTGTACTTCTCCACGTCAGAATACGTTTGCCGTATGTGGTCCAGGTCTGTACGTGCCATAAAAGTGAACTTAAGCTTAAGTGAAACATGCTGACTACAACTGTTTTACAAAATTGTTAAGGTTTTCGTGGCCACTCATTCACAAACTGCCTGTTGTCTTCTGTCTCGGGTCTTCGGTGGACGTTTCACCAGCACGACTGGCTGGCATTGTCAAAACTACACCTTCCATTGCTGGTGATGGAATGGAGTCGAGCTCGCGACCGCAGATTATATGTACCTGGCGCGCCAACTTTCAAGGGCTTCTCTGTGATCATTTCCGATGCGTTTCTCATCTTGCTGCCTGCAACGGTCGTTCGCTGCAGCACGGGAATCCAGGATTTGCAATATACAGCGTAAAGACTTTTGTAAATCGACAAAGAAGATCAAAGAGTGTCTCAGATCAGCAAAGGAGATAAGGGACCCACTTGAAATGTTGGGAATATATCGCGTACCACGCACATGCGGAAAGGTTTATGTTGGAATGCCTAGACGATCAATAAACACCACGGTGATGGAACATTGCATGTTGCGGCAGTTGGAGAAATCGACCGTGTCAGAGCATGCGCTGTTGAGGCCGACCACATAGTACAAGGAAGTTCTGGCTGTAGAGAAGAGCTATCACATCCGCTTCTTCAGAGAAGCTATAGAGATACACAGACATGAGTATAGCTTCAACAAGAAAGAAGAAAGCCTCAAGGTGAACGGATCCTGGATTCCCGTGCTGCAGTGAACGACCTTTGCAGGTAGCAAGAGGAGAAACGCACCGGAAATGATCACGGAAAAGCAAAAAAAAAACATAAATCTGTGTGAATTCCTAAGGGACCAAACTGCTGAGGTCATATGTCCCTAGACTTACACACTACCTAAACCAACTTACATTAACTTATGCTAAGAGCAACTGCATGGGGGCTTAATTAAAATAGAATGCAAATAATTTTAATTTTTTGATTTAGTAGCTGTCTGTTCGGTTACGAAGTCTCGTAACGGTTGGCCCTGACTAGTATTATTACGCAATCTGACTGCATAGAACAACAACAAGGAATGAAACGGAAATTTTCATTAACACAATTAATTAATTAAGTCCCCAGCAACTATAAAACCTACGAAACCAAAGCACAAGTGTAACTGTTCTGTGTGTGGAAGTATGACTCAACGTACGCATCTGGCACGGTTCTTCTTCAACAACACAAGAAATTTTAAATATCATTTATACTGAATTAATTAAAGAAAATAGAAATACCATAATTACTCAAGAAAACCAGAATTACACTCTAATACAAGAACACAAGCCAGATGCTTTGTTGACTGAACCTGTAATGAAGCATTATTTACGACATTAAATAATGAAAAATAAATCAAGTTTCGTTACCTTCATATATTGACCAAAATCACTCTAATCATTACAATATATCTCCACACCGACTCGCTATTACCACATCTCAACAAGAACTTTTCAGTATCACATCTCAGCAAGCACTCCCTACTAGCACATCTCAACAAACACTCTCTGCTACGAGTTCTTAACAAGCACTGACTACCACGAGCTCTCCCCAAGCACTGCCCACTACGAGTTCTCAATAATCACTGCCAGTGGAGGCGGCGGAACAATACTCTCTAGCGCGATCTCTGGCGCTGTGGCTCAGTGTAGCCACCTTTCACAACATTCACACCCATGACCGAGGGAGGACTCGACTCCGGCGGGAGAAGCCGCGCAGTCCGTGACAAGGTGGTTGTTGGGATGTTTAAGGGGGACTAAATCCGTGACAAGGGGCCTAGACTGAGCGGCACGGAAAATCTCCTGGAAGTTGGGGCACCAGGTACATATAATCAGCGGCTGTGAGCTCGACTCCAACCATCACCAGCAATGGAGGGTGAAGCCTTGACAATACCAGCCACTCGTGCTGCCGAAACGTCAGAAAAATCATCAAATGAACGTCGGCCGAAGAACCCGAGACAGAAGCCAACAGGCAGTTTGTTAGTAACCGTTTGCAAGAAATTTACACCGCTTGAATGGCTATACAAATGTGGCCTGATTTACAGACCCCCAACACCCGTAAAGACGAACTCACTGAGAAAGTGAAGCATACCTTCTATTTGTAGGTTCCTGTGGACGTGGAAAACTTAAATACCGCAAGAGTTTCCTGAACAAAGAGCTCACCGAGCCTCCAAACGATTATCCTTCATTATAACTGATGCCTAGCGGCGAGAATTTGAGGTGGTAAGTTTGGAGGAGGCTGAATCGCATAAGAACGGACCTAACACGAAAAAAAGGCAACCCTGATGAAGTGGTCTTATAGACGAATATCACGACAGATGCGATTGTGACGATTATTAAAATATGGACCATCTCCTGAGCTGTGCTAACTGTTCCGGTAAATGTACCCTCGATGAATTATTACAGGGAAGCAATATGGTCCATTCCCCGTTGCCCTTGCACCACCTACCTTCTCACTCTACTATAATTGGGAGCGAAAACGACGTTTTGAGTAAGTCTTGGGTGAGCGGAGACGCGTCGTGGCAATCAGTATTAAGTTTGCTAATGTGAGAGGGATGAATTGTATTTAATACACACATCAAAAAAAGCTCTGCATCACCCCGGTTCCCAGAACTCCTGAAGATAGACGTTGACTGTGAATATTGTAACACAGACACAGTCCCTTTGACTGTTCAGAGATGTCACTAAACCTGCCCAAAGATGTAAACAACTATGCATGAGCAGTGTCTATTAGACGGAGGGGGTCAGATAGCCGATCAGTTCCAGTCATCCCACCAGGAAAGAGGTACACGGCTCGTGTTGTCCGTAGTTCAACCATGCCTAGACGGTCAATACCGCGGTTCGATCGCGTTCGCATTGTTACTTTGTACCAGGAAGGGCGCTCAACAAGGGAAGTGTCCAGGCATCTCGGAGAGATCCAAGGCGATGTTGCTCGGACATGGAGGAGATACAGAGAGACAGGAACTGTCGATGACATTCCTCGCTCAGGCCGCCCAAAGACTACTACTGCAGTGGATGACCGCTACCTACGGATTATGTCTCGGAGGAACCCTGACAGCAACGCCGACATGTTGAAAAAATGTGAAAATGTGTGTGTATTCCTAAGGGATCAAACTGCTGAAGTCATCGGTCCCTAAACTTACACTGCTTAAACTAAATTGTGCTAAGAACAACACACACACCCATGCCCGAGGGAGGACTCGAACTTCCGGCGGGAGCGTCCGCGCAATCCGTGACACGGCGCCTTAAACCGGGCGGCCGCACCGTGCGGCGCCACCATGTTGAATAATGCTTTTCGTACGGCCACAGAACGTCGTGTTAAGACTCAAATTGTGCGCAATAGGTTGCATGATGTGAAACTTCACACCCCACGTCCATGGCGAGGTTCATTTTTGCAATTACGTCACCATGCAGCGCGGTACGCATGGGAATGGACCGAATGGACCGCTCAGGATTGGCATCACGTTCTCTTCACCGATGAGTGTCGTTTATGCCTTCAACCAGACAGTCGTCGGAGACTTGTTTGGGGGCAACCCGATCAGGCTGAACGTCTTCGACACACTGTCCAGCGAGTGCAGCAAGGTGGAGGTTCCCTGGTGTTTTGGGCATTATGTGGGGCTGACGTACGCCACTGGTCGTCACGGAAGGCGGCGTAACGGCTCTGTACGATATGTGAATACCATCCTCCGACCGATAGTGCAACCATATCGGCAGCATATTGGCAAGGCATTCGTCTTCATGGACGACAATTCGCGCCGCCATCGTGCACGTGTTGTGAATGACTTCCTTCAGGATAACGACATCGCTCGACTAGAATGGCCAGCATGTTCTCCAGATATGAACCCTATCGAACATGCCTGGGACAGATTTAAAAGGGCTATTTATGACCGACGTGACCCACCAACCACTCTGAGGGATCTATGCCGAATCGCCGTTGAGGAGTGGGACAATCTGGACCAACAGTGCCTTCATGAACTTATAGATAGTATGCCACGACGAATACAGGCATGCGTCAATGCAAGAGGACGTGCTACTGTGTATTAGAGGTACAGGTGTGTACAGCAATCTGGACCACTACCCAGAAGGCCTCGCTGTGTGGTGGTATAACATGCAATGTGTGGTTTTCATGAGCAATAAAAAGGACGGAAATGATGTTTATGTTGATCTCTATTCCAATTTTTTGTACAGGTTCCGGAACTCTCGGAACCGAGGCGATGCAAAACTTTTTTTGATGTGTGTATTTCCTGTACATACTACATCTGAGCATATGATCATTGGGAAAGGATATTCGAATCCACGTCTGTCGGGAGTAATCAGTTAGGTGATTTAAGAGCAGACGTACAAATAATAAAATGTCAAATGTTTTTGTATTCCAGAGACCTCACAATCTGCAGCTCGTGGTCGTGCGGTAACGTTCTCGCTTCCCACGCCCGGGTTCCCGGGTTCGATTCCCGGCGGTGTCAGGGATTTTCTCTGCCTCGTGATGACTGGGTGTTGTGTGCTGTCCGTAGGTTAGTTAGGTTTAAGTAGTTCTAAGTTCTAGGGGACTGATGACCATATATGTTAAGTCCCATAGTGCTCAGAGCCATTTGAACCATTTTTAGACCTCACAAACTTTTTTAGTAACTCTGAGACTGTGAAGTAGATTGTACTTGCGATTAGAAAATGCCAATCAGTGAACAGGACTGGAATCATCTATGGCGTTCACAGTGATATATGGATCGTCGGAAGCTGTTACTGGGCTAAAGCCGAGGCTGGAGACTCTTTCTGGTGAAAATGGTAGTTGAATAACGGGGTGTGGGGCTGCGTGTGCTGGTCGGATGCACTTGTGATGGATGTCCTGCTAACACGGCGCTGCGCGCTTAGCCGACGGACGGCGTATCACTCGCCACAGGAGGATGCAATGTTTTGCAAAATAAACACAAGGAACTGTGGGATTATTGTAACGGACCTATTGAACTCTCACGAGAAATTTAGAAACCTCCAGATGAAATTCCCCCCTCCATTTATATGCATACAGGCGTCAGGTCGTACACGGTCTACTTGTGCATCTAAATCTGCGTCTGCCACTAGAGTTCTCTGAGCATGACCGTAACGCTCTCACGCTTACTAAACGAACCAGTAACGATACGGGCTGTTCTTTGTTGGATCTTCTCTAATTGCTGCTAAGAGTCGCTGACTGACGAACAACACTTAAGAACTGATCGAGCGAATGTTTTTAAAGCTACCTCCTCCGTAGATGAATTGCATTTCCTTGGAAAATCTGCAAGGCAGATCGTTCCGGCGAAATCATTCCGGACAAATGACACGAGAGACATAAAACAATGGGGAGCCAGCTATCAGTACCGTGCAGTGGATAAAACACTGGATTCATACTCGGAAGGAACAGAAATCACATCTCCCTCCGAACAGTCTGACTTAGGCACGACTGACGCCAGGTACAGCTTCGGCCAACTTTCCGTGGAACACTGCTGTTTGTATGTGTAATAAGTCAATATTGCAAAATACTGACGCGAATTCTTTACAAATCAGTTTGGATTCCGGAGAAATGAAGGGACACACGAGGCAACACCGAACCTACGACTTCTCTTAGAAGATAGGTAAAGGAAAGACAAACCTATATTTATAGCATTTGTATAGGGAAAGCTTTTGAGAATATTGGCTGGAATATTCTCTTTGAAATTTTGAGGGCAGCAGTAATAGTATAGAAACTAGACGCCAATGGTAAGGGTCGAGGGACAAGATAGGGAAACAATGATTGAGAAGGGAATGAGAAAGGGTTGCAGCTTAATGATCCACTATGTTAACATCTGTAACACTGAGCAAGCAATAAAGGAAACGAAAAATTTGGAGTAGGAATTTAAAGTTTAGGAGGAAGAAATAAAAGCTTTGAGGTTTACGATTACACTGTAATTCTATCAGAGACAGCAAAAGACTTGGATGAGCAGTTGAAAGGAATGGGCAGTATCTTGAAGGAGGATATAAGATGAACATAAACAAAAGCAAAAAGAGAACAATGGAATGTAGTCGAATTAAATTAGATGACACAGAGGGAAAGGAAACGAGACACTTAAAATACTAGATGAGTTTTTGTATTTGATCAGCAAAATAAACTGACAATGGACGAAGTAGAGAGGATATAAAATTTACACTGACAATGGCAAGAAAATTTTTTCTGAAGAAGAGAAATTTAAGATTTAAGTTTAGATTTAAGTGCCAGGAAGTCTTTTTTTTTTTAAAAAGTATTTGCATCGGGTGTAGCCGTGTATGGAAGTGAAACAGTTTAGATAAGAAGACAATAGAAGCTTTTGAAATGTGGTGCTGCAGAAGAATGCTGAAAATTAGCACACACATCCATGCCCGAGGCAGGATTCGAACCTGCGACCGTAGCGGTCTCGTGGTTCCAGACTGCAGCCCCTAGAACCGCACGGCCACTTCGGCCGGCTACCAATTTAGTAATGTAGGGAAGTGTGGGAGGTAAAACTCGTAGAGAGAGAGACCAAGAAATGAATACAGTAAGCATTTTCAGAAGAGTGTAGGCTCCACTAGTTACTCGGAGATGAAGAGGCTCGCACAGTATAGAGTAGCATGAGGAACTGCATCAAATTAGTGTTCCGACTGAAGACCACAGCAACAGTTGGCTACTAGAGCCAGCAGGAGTCGTCTCAGTCACTAACGTCAGTTTGTGTGACACCATTCGACGCAAACAGTGATCAATAATTCGTTGTATATCAATAAGATCAGTGTCTGCTTCTAGGACACTCAGCTATAATTTTCCAGCAAGATAATAGTCGAGTGTCTACACCTCTGGTTTCTTGGTCTGTACCTCCGTGTCACACATTATTTTTCAACAGTCGACTGTTTATCCTCACAAGAAATGTGGTCTACTAGATCTCGAAATGTTGGAAATCTGTAGCTTTCTAGTATTTGGATATCTGCGTTAATTTTTGTTATTGTCTGTGCTTAGGCATGAAAGGATCCCATAACATGCAAGAATCGCCTAGTCTGCATTCACATTGGCGGACGTTATCCTGCTTGCACTGATACTGGCCGGCCGGAGTGGCCGTGCGGTTCTAGGCGCTACAATCTGGAACCGAGCGACCGCTACGGTCGCAGGTTCGAATCCTACCTCGGGCGTGGATGTGTATGATGTCCTTAGGTTAGTTAGGTTTAATTAGTTCTAAGTTCTAGGCGACTGATGATCTCAGAAGTTAAGTCGCATAGTGCTCAGAGCCATTTGAACCATTTTGAACTGATAGTTAGCTATCTTATTTTAACTTCTCTTAGCTGGGATACACAGTCATGCAATTTTTTTAAAGGACGTTGTGGACGACTTTGATTGTAATATTATTTATTTATACGACGGCACGCTGAGAAGTAATGCCTCCGAATTTTTTATTCTGTTCTCATGATTACCTTCTGTAAATGGACGTTCATGCCACCTTCTTGAACTTCGTTGACCTTCAAAGACTTTACTGTTACACATCATTAGATTCGTGTCGACAGCCGCTGTCAGAAAATAAGTACCAAACTATAGCATCCCATAAAAAAAAAAGCAAAGCTGACCTTCATATCTCTGAAGCGACACTAGCTAGCAACAAACAACCAACGTCATATTATGGCCGCCGTTGTCCCATGCAACTTTTGTCCCACAAACTTTTCAGCTCCTATCATATTTTCGGAGTTATTCTTGGTGGCAATAGTTAGTTACTCACGCTGTGTCATATAATATAAACTTCTGTGTAATATAATATAAACTTATCTGAAACTGGCTCGGCCCCATTTCGTGACCGCGACTGTTCCAGTACAGCACTCGTGGCTGCCGGGTCGCGGTCGCGAAATGGGGCCGAGCCAGTTTCAGATAAGTTTTTAAAATCTGACGATAGTTTATGGATTTGTAGTTTTAGCTTGACGATGTCCACTATGGACAAACGATAGTTACTTTTATTCTGAAGAAGGTTGGGTTATCCCGACTGAAACCTAGGAAAATCTAGGAACCCTTGCAACTGAGGCTGTTGGTTCAAAATTAAAATTAAGTTTGCGGTTGCCTATGGAACCATCATTAAACCGTGTCATACGCCTCTTCGTCCGAAGCAAATCGACAGCTACGAAAGGGTTTTCTTCATGGCTTCAAAAATATGGACTGAGCGTGTGGAGACGTCGGCGCTGATGTGTAAGGGATTCGCAGCGAATCTTCTGCAGCGTAGTCGAAACGTCAGTCCGCTCACACGTCACCTAAGTTGTCCAAGATGACGAGATCAACCAGGGAATGTCACGAAAACATTTACTAGACCATAAGTCTCCCTCCTCCGGCCTGGAGCCTTCCGATGATTATTATAATGCGTTTGTTTTCAGTTCGATAGAGCTTTACGTGCTTCGTGTGAAAACGCCACCTGCCGCCGCACAGTCGACGTCCAACTGCGGTCGCCGATGAACAGCAGTCAGCATGGGTGCATGAAATAGGCGCCTGCTGTGGAGGCCCATGCCCAGGAAGTTCGCTGAATGGTCGTTGAGGAGACACTGTTGGTGGCCCCTTGGTTCATCTGGGCGGTCAGTTGTTCAGCAGCTGCACTTCCATTCGCCCGTACAAATCTCCGCAGAAGTCGTTTACCCTTGTCATCTATGGCTGTGGTGCACCACAGTTGCCGCGGAATGAGCTTTGGATAGCGTCATTTTGGCATGCACGGTATACCCTAACCACAGTGGCACCCGAAGAGCTTACAGACTTAGCCGTTCCGGAAATGCTTACAACCTTGGCCCAAAAGCCAAAGATCATGCTCCTCTGGACGTCAGATAAATCTCGCCATTTTCACATTACGGCAATGACTGCACTGTTTTCCGCGTCCTCCTGACAGTCTATATATACCCTCCAGTACTAGTGCTGCCACCTGCCGTCCTATGAGTTGTTATTGCATGTTGACCTCGAACGTATGCGGTGGTCATATTAATGCGACTGGACCATGTACTCGTATGGATTCGGCGCTTGCTACCACTATCTGTGATGACAACTCACAACAAATGGAGCCGGCCGAAGTAGCCGTGCGGTTCTAGGAGCTGCAGTCTGGAACCGCGAGACCGCTACGGTCGCAGGTTCGAATCCTGCCTCGGGCATGGATGTGTGTGATGTCCTTAGGTTAGTTAGGTTTAACTAGTTCTAAGTTCTAGGGGACTAATGACCTCAGAAGTTGAGTCCCATAGTGCTCCGAGCCATTTGAACAACAAATGGAATAACAGTTCACCAAATAACTTACTACGACCATGTTTAATGCTTGCAAAGACCACGACATTCACTGAACGCTCATGGGCTGTCGGAGAATATGAGGTATACACGCGCAGAACAAGATAAATTCGACCGCCACTGTTCGTGACCAACTTATACCTTTAAGCGATATAGCGAAACTGCAAAAAATCTAAATCCGGACGGTCAAAAATCTTTCAGTCTTATAGAACGTTGAATTGTTTCTAGTGGATACATCTTGAATTGTTCGCAGCTTGCGGTAACGTTCTCGCTTCTCGCGCACAGGGTCACGGGTTCGATTCCCGACGGGGCAGGGATTTTTCCGGCCTCGACATTACTGGGTGTTGTTGTGTCGTCTTCATCATCATTTTTCATCCCCATTACGGTCGCAGCAAGGAAATGGCAAACCAGCTCCGTAGGACCTTGCCTAGTACGGCGATGCGGTTCTCCCGCATCGTCCCCTACGCTCTTCGGAGTATGGGACCTCATTAACATCATCACATCTTGAATTAGTGTGAGGTCTGAAACTTACCTTAGGTTATCATTTGCTACTCTGTGACCTTTACTCTGTCTCTCCCTCCGTCCGAACAGGCCTCAGGAGGCACATCAATATCGACCGACCGCCGTATCATCCTCAGACGACTGGCACCATCGGATGTGGATTTGGCGGGGCGTGGGGTCAGCACACCGTTCTCATGACCGTTGTTAGTTTGCACGACCTCGCGCCGCTACCATTGGGTTAAGTAGCTCCTCAACTGGCATCACGAGGATGAGTGCACCCCGATAGGTCAACAGCACATGACGACCCAAACGGTGATTCACCAAGTGCCAACCACGCCTGACAGTGCTTAACTTCGGTCATCTGACGGGATCCGGTGTATCCACCACGGCACGGCCGTTGACTCATTTGTTACTGTACTTTATTTAAACCACATTGGAACCTTTTTCACACCAGTGATCCATTCAGGCAATTTGTCAGTCTTTCAATAGAACGTTTTGCTACTAACTTGAGTATGTGGGCAAAACACAATATATGTTTCTTCCACATGCTATTTCTGCTGCTTTGCGCATTGCACTGATGCCGTTATATGATCACACACATCCATGCCCGAGGCAGGATTCGAACCTGCGACCGTAGTGGTCGCGCGGTTCCAAACTGAAGCGCCTAGAACCGCTCGGCCACTTTGGCCGGCTCTCTCAGTGGGCATCCTTGACAAAATAACAGGAACTTACGACAATGTTGTGAGATTTTTTAAAAATTTATTGGCTTTCGGTAAGTGCCCATGCAGCCAGTAGAAAGACGATACGACAATGCGCTTCTATAATTCAGAATATTAGCGTCAAGCCGTACCCTGGAACGAAATTACATAGGCTCATACTTGTCATGTAACGCCATGCAGGCGACTTTCGTGCTAGTTATGAAGATACGAAGACAAGGACAACACAACAGCCACCCAACAAGCTGAGAAAAAGTCTGCCGCGGGTGGAAATCGAACCCGGGTCCCTTCGGTTAGCAATCTGCCGCACTGACCGCGTAGCTACCTTTTTTACTTCTTTTCCTGTTTTTTCGTTCAATCTGTGCCTTTGTTATTTTTCGTTAATTATACAGTGCTACGGATGTCGCATGATATCTCTCAAATTCCATCGTTGAAAGCTTCACTCATTAATTTATTTTATTTTTTTTTATTGCAGAGAGAAATCAGTCCCCTGACCGAAAACGATGAGCTACCGTGCCGGCACTACAGAGGTGGACATTGTCAGAATTGAGAATGTTCATTACTTCATCATCGAGAGTATTGCACGAGGTGTCCTTGAGAGATCCCGACGAGAATGCGACTACCGCTTGGACAACTGATTCACGTGGGGTGCCTCTGAGGAGAAAATCATACTTTCTGAGAGAGTGGCAAGGCTACGTCAGGTGTAGGTGAAAATGTACCCTTCTGAATAACGATCATAGTTTGTGACCGTCTTGTATTCTGCGGCTGCAAAACGAGCGGGCTGCCCCCCCCCCCCCCCCCCCCCCCCAGCGGACATCGCCACAGCGCTAGCGCTCCGGTCGGAAGATGACAGAGCATGAATATTAATCAGCCAGCAATTTCAATTAGAGACTCTCTTGAGCTATACAAGAAAGACTTCGCAGGTTTTTCTCTGTTTGTCTTTCTACCGTTTCTCGCTTCCTGTGAGGTGAACGTGATAAAATTTATTAAGCCCAGGGCAGAGTTTAAATTTCACTGAATTATGTGCCCGTTCCTAACTCAGTTTCTCAGTGTCGACTATATCGGATCAGATGAGGTAGGATAATTAAATTACTAGATTGATTCTAGAAAAGAAATTATTTCGTTAATCATTCAACCAAGGTGTGCGTTGACGAAGTAAGAGTTGCGCATGGAAATGGTATGAATGTCGGGATGCACTTGTGTCCCATGGAAGCATAAACAAACCCTCGATTGTTTACTGAACCAGACTGAACCATGTGATATTCGAATCAGAAGTCCTCCTCTAAAATTATTTCCTAGTAAATCTTTAATATAGGCAAAAAATACATTTAGCAAACAAATTTCGTTTAGCAAAATAAATGGCAATAATTAGTAACGCTGTTACAAAAAATGCATTAAAAGTACTGCTCAAGATTGCTATGTGTTGTTACAAATACGAAAATAAATACTGTTGTATTATGTATATTATACACTCGCTTACCTCAATTATTTCAGAAAAAAATCTTTCATGATATCTTTGAAGCTTATTTCCTCTAAAGCCGCGTTTTCAGCAGCTGTAACGACAAGTGATTCCTGTCGTTCGTGTATAACTGAAAATCCATAAAAAAATCTCAGACATTTTAATTTCGAAAAGATTTGCTTTGCTCACCAACAGCGTTTGCGACGGTGACACATCTACAAATTGTTAACACTGACCACACCTTTAGGAAATTGATTCGTCCAGTTTTAAAAAATGAATTCACGTAATTGCGAAATGAACCACTTTATTTCCTGTACTCAGAATAAGTATCTACCTGGTGGTTATAATAAAAACAGACGGTGTTCCGAGTGCTGCTACGCGGGCTGTATGCAGCACAGGACACTGAAACATCTTAGGTATGCTCATTAAATGGTGTGCTCGTGCGGTATGCTGAAAAGAATAATAGAGTCACTTTCTGCCACGAGGAGAGAACATGGCGCTGTAAGCAATCAGAATGTGAAATGTTTCCTGCTATGATGTCAGAATGCTTTTTATCTCTTGACGGCGCGTGTCGACTTTTTTTGTGATGGTGTAAAGGGTCAAGAAGGTTGAAGGTTTCCGTTCGAAACGCTATGGCTACCGAGTTGAAAACCTCAGCACTGGTGGCAAAGTTGTTTTTTCAGAACGGCACCAATAGCAGCGCTGCACTGCGGGAATATCGCTACCAGAAACAGCTGCGAAGAGGCCCCATTTCAATAAACGGGTTACGGAATATGATCAAAAAATTTGAAGAGACAGGTGAATTATGTGGTGCCACAGCGAGAGGGAGACGGGCGATTCCCATGGCAGTTGATGAAGTTACTGTAGCTATAGCCGACCGTGCAGCACACGCCTCAAATTCTGCAGCCAGTGCTCAAGCTGTTGCTTGTTGTTGGTTGGTTTGGGGAAGGAGACCAGACAGCGAGGTCATCGGTCTCATCGGATTAGCGAAGGACGGGGAGGGAAGTCGGCCGTGCCCTTTGAAAGGAACCATCCCGGCATTTGCCTGGAGCGATTTAGGGAAATCACGGAAAACCTAAATCAGGATGGCCGGACGCGGGATTGAACCGTCGTCCTCCCGAATGCGAGTCCAGTGTCTAACCACTGCGCCACCTCGCTCGGTAGTGCTCAAGCTGTATCAACAATTCAAAAGATTTTACGGCGCATTTCACACTGGTATCCCTACAAGGTTATTAGGAATGTGCATCTGATCAAAACCCAAGACGGGCTACGACGCCGTGATTTTGCCATTCGTTCTTTGGCATTGATGGAAATGGAAGACATGTGGCCGGGGAATATTCCTTGAATGGACGAAGTACATTTTATTCTGCAAGGCGCGTACTGTGTTCTGCTCCGCCATACGTTGTGCAGCAACATCCACTGCACTCAGCGCACTCCCTGACTGTGTGGTGTGGTTTCACAAACTCTTTCATTCTCAGCCCGTTTTTCTTCGAGGAGATGAAAATTCAAATGGCTCTAAGCACTATGTGACTTAACATTTGAGGTCATCAGTCCCCTAGCCTCAGAACTACTTAAACCTAACTAACATAAGGACATCACACACATCCATTCCGAGGCAGGATTCGAACCGGTGACCGTAGCAGCAGCGCGGTTCCGGACTGAAGCGCCTAGAACCGCTCGGCCACAGCGGCCGGCGAGGAGATGACATCTCACGGACCTGATTGCTGTACAGTGACATCTGTGCGTTATAAGGACCTCCATGTACAACATGTGATTCCAGCTTCGTAAAAACGCAACTGTGTCCACATCACTATTTTCATGCAAGATGAGGCGACACCTGACGTCGCTTCCCAGGTGAAAAATTTGCTTCGAGTGACCTGCGGTAACGACCGCATCATCTCCAGACAATTTCAAGATGTATGACCTTCCAGATATCCCGACCGAAATCCATGTGGCTTCTGGTTGTGGGGATATCTGAAAGACAGTGTCTGTCAGGGATATATGTGGACTCGTCCTGATCTGAAGAATGCATACAACATATCACTCTTCATTACTCCGTATATGCTGCTGTCGACAGTGCCATGTTACAGATGCAGCATTTTACTAAGAATGTAGACCATATTGAACACTTGTTATAGCTTGTGACCAATTCCAAAGAAACGTGCCAGAACCGCCGTTATCATGTGTTTGATCGTTCGCACTCTCTTCCTGCTCCCATACTGCATTCTGACTGCTTACAGCGTCATATTTTCTCTTGGAGCCAGAAAGTGGAACTATCGTTTCTTTCAGCATACTCCGCGAGCGCGCCGATTAATAATCACCGATTAATGATCATGATCCAGTATTAGTATTTGGTAAATTTATTTAATTTCCATAGCTCAAACAGAAAATTAACTTATTTGTAATTGATTACACGACGAAGTTCTGTACGTGACATGAAGAGTATTGGTGACTATTTTTCAATTTTGAACTTTTTCACGAATCAGTTTCGTCAGAGTTAGCGTCATTGTGTCACGTTTTTCTCAAGTACATGTGACTACTTTCATTGTGCTCCCTATTTTTGGCGTTCTGTTGCTTATAGTAATAGTTGCATATTTATTTTTGTAACATCAGAAAGTATAGAAACAGTTTAAGAAGTTCAAAGACAGTAGGAACTTGTATGTTTTTTTTTTGTAAAAATTTGTTATACCGTTAATTCAATTAGGATTACAGTTCAGGAATATGCCACAATGACATTTCCCCTCCTTTTTTTGACGTGTAGTTTAGGAAACATCCGGCCTCGTGAATTGTTTCAGTCTTTTGATTCGCGACTCCGGGAATGGAAGGCAAAGGCTTCTGGAAGCTGACGAATCGTCGAGACAACTCGCTGGTTGCACTGCCCCTTACACTCCACTCTGCCTTAGCCATTGTTTACAAAACTGGTGCACAACATTGCTGATATTCACCATATTTCTCTTTACGAGAGATAGTCTACATCTACGTACTCCGCAAGCCACTGTATGGTGAACATTCGCAAATAGAGCACGGGGGTGTTGTGTACATAGTTCCGCGTAGTCAGCGCGTACACAACTCTCCCGCTAGAGCGCGCCCCGCTAAGCACAACAGCGCAGGCGCAGCGCTCGCCCGTCTCCGCCCTACGAGATGGCGCTGTCTTAGAGGCGGACCAAATTCTGCTTCCGCCGATCCGCGTATTAATATGTAACGCAGCCAATGAGATAGCTGCTAACGTAGAACCTTTTCTCCTCGCGGATCACACTCGCGCAATGATACCCGAACGCTCGAGGTATTATAACGAGTGTACAGACCTCCGATTAGTCAGTCTGCTTTAGTCTGTACCAGTCTGCATTTGTCTGTACAAGTCTATAGTCATGTTTCAGCTCCGACTACGAGGTGAAAGAAGAGGTTCATAACTTTCTGAACAGCATGGCGGCGAGCTGGTAGACATGGGCATACAAAAACTGCCACAGCGTCTACAAAAATGCATCAACAGAAATGGTGATTATGTCGAAAAATAACTAAATGTTCAAGCTGTAAAATGATGCAAATCATTGTAGAAATAAACAGGTCTATGCACTTATAAAAATAGGAGACCTTAATTTTGGGATTACCCTCGTATTAATATCGTATGAGTTTCAGGTTGCTGACGCCAACGTCACGTACACTGAAGTAGGTGCTGTCAAAAGCGATTTACTATCTGTGAAATGTTATTTAGCTTATTTGTATACACACTGACGAAAAAATAGCAATACCAAAAAGATTAATGTAGAGTAATGAAATTTCGGGAACACATTTGTATAGGTAGCATATTTAAGTGATTAACATTGTAAAATCACAGGTTAATGTAAGAACGAGATAAACCATTGCAAATGTGAAGTACCGTTCATTAATAATCAGTGTAACCACCACAGTGTTGAATGCAAGTACACAAATGTGCATGCTTTGCGTTGTACAGGTGCGGGATGTCAGTTTGTTGGATGAAGTTCCATGCCTATTGCAGTTGGTCAGTCAATATTGGGACGGTTAATGCTGGTTGTGCCAACTGCTACTCAAGTGTTCCATATGTACTGGGTTGAGACACATCTGGTGATCGAGAAGGCGGAGGCAACATGTCGACACACTGTAGAGCATGCTGGGTTACAACTAGAGATGGGGGATCCGCTCCTGAACTGTTTTATAGAGTTGAATCTTTCAAAGGAGTGAACAATCAGTGATTCAGAAAAAAAGAACGGTAGCTCCAAACGTTTCCCACAGCAGAGAGAGAGAGAGAGAGAGAGAGAGAGAGAGAGAGAGAGACGGAGCATATCAGTGGGGCCTCTGCTGGTCAGAGCACACTGCGCGCCACACAGCACAGCCAGCGCCGGCGGCGCCTCTGCCCTGCTTCTGCCTTGGCTGCCTGCATTGTGCAGTGCCCCATTGGATTTTGTGTTTCACATATCCCGTGCCGTCTCTGTGCTTCCTCTGCCGCGTGCAGTGTCTGGCGCACCTTAGCATCGCACTCCGTCGGCGATCGTTTCAGTCGCACGTCCTGCCCTCTGGGCAGTTGATGCGAGCAACAGGACAGAGAGCCTCCTAGCGGAGAACATAAGAACTACTTGCAACAACCTGCTCGCAAGAGAGCGGACGATTTGTCTCAGAGCGGGTGTCTGGTGGCCGCTCACCGCTCCCCCCACCCACGGAACTCGCCCGCTCAACGCCCACCCCACCGTTCTCGACTCTAGCCAGAGCGTTGAGCAAAGCAACTCAGGTGTCAATCTGGTCTCTGCGGTCTTAGCTCACGCAGCAATACAGCTCGCGGCTCGACCAGCTTGACTCAGCGCCTCTGCATCGCAGTTCGTCTATACTGGATATTGTTCTTCGTACTAATACCGATGTGTATATTACATAATTATGTTGTGTATACATCATTTGTTTTTATTTTATTTTCATTTGTTTAAACTGATCAGATGAGGTTCCTGACGACTCCTCTTACTATAGGATTTTTTATTATGGACACTCGAATTTACACTTTAATTACGAGCGAACCAATAAACGTATCGCAAAATGTGATACACCAATATTTTCCTTGTTTTATTCTGCATAAGGCTATATGCAGCACTTTGGTCTTACAGTCAAATTTATATTTTTTTTCTAATTGTAGTACGGATTTTGCGATTTTGGGCGTCTTAGGAAGGAAATGTTCACTTTAAAAATATATGGCTTGGGATGTATTTGTACGAGGTTAATGAAATTTTAATACATTATAGCCAAATACATTGTTAATGTAAATCTCAAGTTACAAAATTTTCCGATCACCCAAAAAACCACGATAGTGCAAAATAAATCGATAATCAAAAACTTTGTCATATCGTGGAAATTTCAATAAACAATACGAAATTCTTACTCATTATCTGTGTTACTTCAAAATAGGATCAAATAAGATCAAAATACAGGTATAGTACTGGAATAAACCAAGTTTAAAGGGCAATGTGCCTTCCATTTATTTTCTATTGTGAATGAGTGGTGAGTCATGAAAAAGACCTAGTTCATTTCAGGGAGTGAACAGTTCGGATCCGATCTCTGAAAAGAACAGTTTTGCCCATCTCTAGTTACAACAGCGGTGTGTAGACGAGCGTTATCCTCTTTGAAAATACCCCCTGGAATGCTGTTCCCGAATGGCAGCACAACAAGTCGAATCACCAGACTGACGAACAAATTTGCAATCAAGGTGCTTGGGATAGCTGCGAGAGTGCTCCTGCTGTCATATGGAATTTCACCCCAGACCTTAACTCGAGGTGTAGGGCTAGTGTGTCTAGGCCAAAGACAGGTAGATTGCAGGTCTTCAACTGGTCTCTTTCTAACCAACACACAGCCATAGTTGGCACCGTCGCAGAACCAGCTTACATCAAAAAATACAACAGACCACCACTCTGCCATCCAATGAGACCTAGCTTGACATCACTGAAGTCGCAAATGGCGATGGTTTGGGGTCAGTGAAATGGATGCTACAGGGCTGCTGGTTCGGAGCTGTCCCCGAAGTAACCGATTTCTAACAGTTCGTTGTGCCACTGTGGTGCCAACTGCTACTCAAGTTGCTGCTGCAGATGCAGTACGATGAGCCTGAGCCATACACCGAACTCGATGGTCTTGCCGTCTTCTCGCGACCGAGCAATCATGTGCTGTGGCTACATTCCTGACAGATCTTTCCCTAATGTCACCGAAGGAACATTCATCTTCTCGTAGCCCTGTTACACGACCTCGTTCAAATTTAGTGTGATGTTTTTGTCACCTTAGAGCTTAAAGGCGTTCTTGACAAACATCAAATCACCACGTCCAGTCTCAAAGGTAACAAACGCTCACGACCGTTACACCGTGTATTTAAAGCGAACCAGATCCGCATCCTGATAGTGGGGCCATTGGCGCCACTCTAATGCGACTGGCGCGAAGTTACATTAGACATCATCCTTCAGATGTAAAAACACGCCTACCAACTTTTGATTTGTCGCTCAAGTCCTTCTAGCTGTTGCGAGTTTTTCCGTTAGTGTATTTTATTCTTTTTAAAATGCAACATATTTTAATTACATACAAATTCTATACTGCTCTATCATGTTTGAAAAGTTTGTAGGAGTCAGGTACATACAGTATGTAGCGACGGTTGGGATTATCCGTGTGACGTCACCCGCGTGACGCCCGAGGCCCACGAGAAAGACTGGCCGCGGCGCGTACGTCACGAACGTAGTCCTGAACTCACTGGCTCGCTCAGCTCAGCACACGAAATGCGTTCCTCAACCTGTTAACTCGCAGCTGGGCGTGTAAGTACTAACGAGAATTGCATGTTCCACTGGAATCTGCTATTATGAAGTCTTACTGATTAACAGTACTGCAGCAAAATTTAATTTAAGATCAGTACTCGATATAAATACACTCCTGGAAATGGAAAAAAGAACACATTGACACCGGTGTGTCAGACCCACCATACTTGCTCCGGACACTGCGAGAGGGCTGTACAAGCAATGATCACACGCACGGCACAGCGGACACACCAGGAACCGCGGTGTTGGCCGTCGAATGGCGCTAGCTGCGCAGCATTTATGCACCGCCGCCGTCAGTGTCAGCCAGTTTGCCGTGGCATACGGAGCTCCATCGCAGTCTTTAACACTGGTAGCATGCCGCGACAGCGTGGACGTGAACCGTATGTGCAGTTGACGGACTTTGAGCGAGGGCGTATAGTGGGCATGCGGGAGGCCGGGTGGACGTACCGCCGAATTGCTCAACACGTGGGGCGTGAGGTCTCCACAGTACATCGATGTTGTCGCCAGTGGTCGGCGGAAGGTGCACGTGCCCGTCGACCTGGGACCGGACCGCAGCGACGCACGGATGCACGCCAAGACCGTAGGATCCTACGCAGTGCCGTAGGGGACCGCACCGCCACTTCCCAGCAAATTAGGGACACTGTTGCTCCTGGGGTATCGGCGAGGACCATTCGCAACCGTCTCCATGAAGCTGGGCTACGGTCCCGCACACCGTTAGGCCGTCTTCCGCTCACGCCCCAACATCGTGCAGCCCGCCTCCAGTGGTGTCGCGACAGGCGTGAATGGAGGGACGAATGGAGACGTGTCGTCTTCAGCGATGAGAGTCGCTTCTGCCTTGGTGCCAATGATGGTCGTATGCGTGTTTGGCACCGTGCAGGTGAGCGCCACAATCAGGACTGCATACGACCGAGGCACACAGGGCCAACACCCGGCATCATGGTGTGGGGAGCGATCTCCTACACTGGCCGTACACCACTGGTGATCGTCGAGGGGACACTGAATAGTGCACGGTACATCCAACCGTCATCGAACCCATCGTTCGACCATTCCTAGACCGGCAAGGGAACTTGCTGTTCCAACAGGACAATGCACGTCCGCATGTATCCCGTGCCACCCAACGTGCTCTAGAAGGTGTAAGTCAACTACCCTGGCCAGCAAGATCTCCGGATCTGTCCCCCATTGAGCATGTTTGGGACTGGATGAAGCGTCGTCTCACGCGGTCTGCACGTCCAGCACGAACGCTGGTCCAACTGAGGCGCCAGGTGGAAATGGCATGGCAAGCCGTTCCACAGGACTACATCCAGCATCTCTGCGATCGTCTCCATGGGAGAATAGCAGCCTGCATTGCTGCGAAAGGTGGATATACACTGTACTAGTGCCGACATTGTGCATGCTCTGTTGCCTGTGTCTATGTGCCTGTGGTTCTGTCAGTGTGATCATGTGATGTACCTGACCCCAGGAATGTGTCAATAAAGTTTCCCCTTCCTGGGACAATGAATTCACGGTGTTCTTATTTCAATTTCCAGGAGTGTAGTATAACGACGTGTGTATAGCATTTAGTCTCTTCTGCTTAACAGTACTCATTACATGCTGGAAGTGGTGCCTTATGCAACTGATAATCATTTTAGCATGATTTTATTTTATTGTACGCCAGTACAGCCGTAACAAATTGTAAGTAGGCCCTTGGACTTCACATCATTATAGGACTAATAACAGTAAGATTCCACAATAGCGGATTCCAGTAGAAGATTCAGTTTTGTTTGTACAGAGACGCCTAGTTGCGAGTTAACAGGTGTAGAAACGTAGTTTGTTTGCTGATTTGAGCGAGCTAGTGAGCGCAGGACTACCTTCGCGGGCCGACCGAAGTGGCCGTGCGGTTAAAGGCGCTGCAGTCTGAAACCGCAAGACCGCTACGGTCGCAGGTTCGAATCCTGCCTCGGGCATGGATGTTTGTGATGTCCTTAGGTTAGTTAGGTTTAACTAGTTCTAAGTTCTAGGGGACTAATGACCTCAGCAGTTGAGTCACATAGTCCTCAGAGCCATTTGAACAATTTTGAACTACCTTCGCGACGTACGCGCCGCGGCCTTTCTTTCTCGTAGGCCTCGCGTGACGTCAGGCATGGTAAAACGCTGGCTCCTGAGTAAAAGCACACGCCCAGAGCGGCCCAGCATTCCAGCCGGGTGAGCACGTGGCGCGAGGCCACTTTCACCTTTCGGCTGAAACACGGTGGTTTCCTCCACCATGCCGACTCAGCCTGCACAGACTTGAAATTCGGAGATACCGAATGGTCCAGACTGTGAGGTGCGAGAAAAAAGCGTTGCGCTGCATAAAAGTTTGTAAGAGTGTTTCCCAGTTACTGGAAAAAGTAGTGTACAAAAAAATTCCATTAAAATTCCGTTAACAAAATATCACTGCATTTGGGAAAGTGTCTTCGATTTTAAATCTCTATCTCTCACAGCAAGTGCATAGCTCACATACTATAAATAATTGCATTATCAGTTGCTTGATCTTTTATTAGTGGTTGATGACACTTCGCTTTCAGATCTTTAGAGACAGCTTTTCTGTTTTCACAGTGTGAGGCATGGACGCTGCTACACAAAATTTCTGAAATACATATTGGAATGCAGCAAACTTACAACAAAAACACGGGTTCGTAACAAGTCTTCCACATACTATTTTTTTTTAATTCTGGAATAACGCTACGAAATATGAGCACAGGCATACTGGACCAGTGGTGAACTAGAACACACGTTTTGAGAAATACTGTGATAATTATGATGTTATAATCTTTACTGACGGCACTATAATATGGCGTCCATATCGAAAGGTTTCAGGCGAACAAATCGCAACCTGCATGTAAGCTAGTTGAAATCTTTACATACAGGCGCTACAGTGAGGAATTCTGTCATATTTTGCACTAAGTGACATGACATTTGCGCAGAAACGCTTTCTCGTTGTGAACGCCTGGCGTTTCCATTCCAGTGTTCTGAAGGGGCGACGGCCTAAATTGACTGTCGCCTGCCAAATTGCACTCTTCGAAGTTCCACAATCCTATCTCTTTGCTGCGTAGCGTGATTGCACTGTTTTCATGCAGAATAGGTGCACGGAAAATTCTCTATAATCAGCAACGTGTGATTATATGCAATGCCATCAAATTTTTGTCGGCAAAGGCTAATGAGCAAACGAAAATCTCATTAAATACTGTGCGTGACAGCGTTGCACGAAATGCCAGCAATTCCAGTCGCTCAATACAGAGAATAAAGAAGAGCGGGTTGGAGAGGGGGGGGGGGGAGTGGAGGGGCAGCTAAAGGTGCTTCCTTAGGCCTCACTACTTCAGAAATGTAATACTGCCGAACAGGTTATCAAAACACTGGCACATAATTCCCATGCGACACATTTGTTTATTTACCACTTGCGAACCTGGCAATGCTTTGCAATTGCTAAATATGCGTCGGAATTGGACACACGTTCTAATTTCTTTCTTCGTTCTCTCTCTGTCAATGTCCTCCTCTATCTTTGTATGTCTCCACTTCCTCCTCTCCCCCCCCCCCCTCTCCATCCGTGTCCTCCTTCCGCCTCTCTGAGTCCATTTACTCCGCTCCCCTCCCTCTCTCTGACCTTGACTGAGCCTTGTTATTTGCAACGAAACCTCGTCTGGAAATTGAAGTAGCTGAAAAAGAGTAACTTGGTTCGGATCATCTGTATACAGGGTATGAGAGACCTCTCGTCCTGCTACATCTGTGAGGATAGTAGCCTCTATGACAGTATTTCGCACAGTCTTAATCTGCGAACTAGTTGAATTACCAAGTTTCAATCGACTCAGATTCCGTAGTAGTATTCTCATCACAAGCAGGTAAGCCATATTCAACTTTCCTTTTTCCCAACTGCGAGGAAGAAAACAAAACAGCACATGATTGTGCATACGATTTATATTTGAAATATATATAAAGGGGAAGAATATATATGGGAGAAACCATTTTTCGAATGGTTTAGATGCCCTGCTACTGTAGTTAAGCGCAACTGCGCATTTTCACAGCACAGCACAGCATAGCACTGCAGTTCCTCTCGTACTCGGTTTTCACAGTTGATCCATACATGTTTAAAAAAATGCAATTTTGAGCTATTTTCTCCGAAAACCATGTGTGAGATTCATATTATCTCACTCGCTACGCACAAACTAGTAGTTCTACAGCGGAAACTGCCGGCCGCGGTGGTCTAGCGGTTCTAGGCGCGGAGTCCGGAACCGCGCGACTGCTACGGTCGCAGGTTCGAATCCTGCCTCGGGCATGGATGTGTGTAATGTCCTTAGGTTAGTTAGGTTTAAGTAGTTCTAAGTTCTAGGGGACTGATGACCTCAGAAGTTAAGTCCCATAGTGCTCAGAGCCATTTGAACCATTTTTTTGAACAGCGGAAACTGAGCAGGACATATTTATGGGAAATTTAATGTAAATGTAGTAATGGGACACATTTTCGCTGGAGATCACGTTTTCGAGTTTTTCAAGAAAATCACGTTCTAAGGAAACTTTTGTACGTTTTTCTTGAATAATTCGAAACTACAGCCTGTAGCGAAAAGTTGTCCAGATATAAAATTTCCTACAAAAAGGCCCTGTTCATTTTTTTCCTGTAGTACCATTAATTCGCACGTAGCGGGTGAGAGAATGTGAACATTTTCACATGATATTTGAAAGCCTTCCGGATTCCATAAAACCATTAGGTAGGGGCAGCTAAATCACCCTATGTATGTATATTAAAAAGTGGTCCAGTGGGTACATACAAACATGCACATACTTGAATGCACTGTTGTATCAAAATTTCAAAGCTATCGGCGAAGAACCTGCAGAAATTTAAGCTTTTGAACAAAGAAACATTTACATTTTTATATAGATTATCAGTATTATAGTAAGCGATATTGTCCGCTGCACAAAATTTTTCCCCATTTTTTGTTTTGTGATTTTGCTGCTTGCAGTGTGTGGTTGGTTTCCTTTAGCTTTGGTTGCTCCTTTGTTTATGTCGCTATTTCTTTTTCGGTTCTCTAGTGAGATACTATGGACTCTGAACGACGATAGCTTGCAGACTCGCCAGCTGTAGATCTCATGTCATTCGTGATATGTGTTGGAGCATAGGCCTGAGCTGTCGAATTGCACCTTGTCTGCTGGGTGCTGCTCGTACACCGCTAGTACCACCACCGTTGTCCCTTCCTCTACCGTGATATCTGCGCATGTGGAGGCCGAGTTACTTTGTGCGCACCCTATCAGGACATTCGCCATAGTTGTTAATCAACTCACAGCTTGAAGAACTGTTGCTCTCTAAGAAATAAGAGCAGCTAGTAATTTCCTGCCACCTGGGCTTCGTAGTAACATTTCCAGCGCTTGGAGAGGACTGTCCATTTCACTGCACTGCGTTCAAATGGTTTAGATACGAGGATTGCCCAGAAAGTAATCATCGCATTTTTTCTTCAACAATTCTTTATTGAACACAATGAGAATTACACGCACGAAAGAATTGTGTTTTATCCACACACCCTATTTTTCGACGTAATCTCAATCCCATTCTATGGCGTTCCTCCAGCGCGAAACAAGAGCGTGCATGCCCTGTCGGTACTAATCCTTGTCCTGGTGGCGGAGCCAGTGCATTACTGTGTGATCACATCCGCCTCGTCCTCGAAATGTCTTCCACGAATGGCAGCCTTTAATGGCCAAAACAAGTGGAAGTCCGAGGGGGCTAGGTCAGGTGTACCAGGTGTGACAGCCGTGGATGGTCTCCCCGACCGCTGCAAATCGTGGAGCTCCGCCGAACCGCCTCCTGATGACCCCACCCTCCGTGCCCAGCGACTAACTGTACTTCTGTCGACAGCAGATGCTCCATAGACTTTGCACAAGAGTTTGTGAATATTCCACATAGTTTCTTTCTCTGCAGTGAGAAGTTCAATGACGGCACGTTGCTTCTAACGTAAATGCCATTTTGAAACTGTCCTGTAGCTACGCCACCTGTCGGAAATGACGGGCACTTGGTGCGCTCACTCAGGAGACTTGAAATAGTACACACATAACGTTTCGCATTGGTAGCATTGTTTTCGGCTGGAAAAAAAAAGACGCGGTGCATTACTTACTAGGCAACCCTTGTAATTTCAGCTGAATATCTTCGGTCTCGAGAACGCATTTGTCTCAGGTCCACCTCTTCTATCATTCACTATAAATATACGTTACAGCAAACCAAAAATTAACGTTAAAAGACTAGTCACTACATTCTGTAGAGAAACTCTTTGGAGCTGTGCGACACTGAAATATATACCACTCTACTCATGTATTTAAAAGCGTGGAAGCTTTGAACGATAAGAATTCCATACATGACCGATGAATGGTTAAAAACGTTGAGTGTGAGGCGTATCTCTATGAAAACAGCAGTTTTGGAGGCGATGGAATCTAAGCAGTATCGAACATAGAAACAGAATGTTGTGCTCTGTGATTTAATAAAACCAGCGAACTGTAAAAAATGACGGGAACTTTGAACATAAGAGTCTAAGTTACGATATCAAGTGTTTCGTGACAAGATTACGCACCCACATACACAATTCCTTAACGCTAATGTCAGCCTACCATTTAATACGGGCTGACTGGCCACGTCGTAGAAGGGAGGTGACACAAAACCGATATGCAGATTGTTAGTTCCGCCAGAGGTGAGTGCCGAGGAATAGGTGGGCACGTAGACAGAAAGCGGAAATGAACAGAAGTACGAGTAAATTCAATAGCTACAATAGTAAACCCGAGATAGAGAGTGAGAGAGAGTGCGTTATACAGGTAAAAATTTCGTAACCAAACACATTCACAGACAGACTACTGTAACTGCTGAGGCTTCGGCTGACTCAGCCCTTAAACTGCTTGTACACTTGTTCTGGCCTGGTTACGACGTTTTCTTGTCCCGGCACGTTGGTGGCGCCACGTGTGCGTACAGCCGAAAGTGTGGCTGCAAGCTGGCGGTAGATTGGCGAGGCCGTTATATGGTTTACTGCCAACCTCGGGATGCGCTCTACTGGTGTTGTATCGATACTGTACGACAGCACACAAATAAAGAAAGTGAATTCCCTACCGAAGCAATGCAATTCTGTATAGGGCCAATCCGTACCTTCGGTCTCCCGACTCCCATTTAGTAGCAAATAAAGTAACTACACGGTATAAGCCTGCTGTTAAGTGACACTCAATCGAAATGCGTCGCGGTTTAATGTTGTCATAAACTGATGTTGTCGTGGCTACATGTGACTGCTTACGCAAGTAATAAATGACTTCGCGCGCTCCCCCACCCCCCACCCCGTCGGAGGTTGGAGTCTTCCCTCGGGCATGAGTGTGTGTGTGTAGCCCTTAGCGTAAGTTAGGTTAAGTAGTGTGTAAGCCTAGGGACCAATGACCTGAGCGGTTAGGTCCCTTAGGACTTTACCACAAATTAATTAAAATTAAATTAATAAATGGCTATTTTAGCCAATAGTGACAACCACCATATTTGGTAAAATTTATACCAAATATGTATCTACATCTAAATTACTAAATGTCACCGAGCGAGGTGGCGCAGTGGTTACACACAGGACTCGCATTCGGGAGGACGACGGTTCAATCCCGCGTCCGGCCATCCTGATTTAGGTTTTCCGTGATTTCCCTAAGTCACTCCAGGCAAATGCCGGGATGGTTCCTCTGAAAGGGCACGGCCGACTTCCTTCCCCATCCTTCCCTAATCCGATGAGACCGATGACCACGCTGTCTGGTCTCCTTCCCCAAGCAACCAACCAACCAACTAAATGTCAATCCTGGAACCCAGTATCAGTTGTAAGTTGCCTATTTACCGGCTATTAAGGGCAACAAAAAATTGATATTAAGTATTTCGCGTAGTTATGACCGAATTTAAAAATTTGAAAATGCTGTCATAATGTACTCATCAAGACGAAAAAGAGTTGTGAAAGAAAAGTAATGAGACTGATTTTCCAACTACCAAAGTTTTTATTTGTGTCAAACAACAATCAATGGCGGAGTGGTTGTTCCCAGTCTTGGTAGCAGTGCTGAAAGGTTTCAACTGGTAGATCCTTTAAAATGTCGGTCACATGTTTCTGAATGTTCTCCAGAGTCCCAAGATGACGTTATTTTAAGACTTTTTAAAGATCGGGAAAAGAAAAAAAAGTCACAAGGACTCAGATCAGGCGAACAATGGCTTTGTGGAACAACAGGAGTGCCTTTTGAGGTCAAAAATTCGGTGTGAAATGGGGCGTTCTCATGATGTAGCATTCACCTGTCTGCAATGTACAGTCTCATTCGATTCGTCCTCTTCCTGAACCTTTCAAGGACATATTTGTAAAACACTTAGTTGACAGTTTGTCCTGGGGGAAAATATTCTGTATGCACGATTCCCCTACTGTAAAAATAGCAAATCAGCATCGGCGTTTGATTTACTCATTCGAGTTTTTGTTTTTGGTCAAGAGGACGTCTCAAAGTGTCATTCCTTACTTTGCCACTTTGTCTCAGGGTCGTACTCAAAAATCTACGATTCATCCGTCTGTGATCACACGACTCAACCATTGGTGATCACTGGTAATCCTCTCAAGTAGATCAACGCTCACGTTTCTTCCTTTGGCCTTCTGCTCAGTTGTAAGATTTTGACATGTGTAGCTCTTAAGGTCAAAATTTCATGTAGGGTGAAAGTGTTTGACAGGTCACCCGTCATCCTTACTGTTAAATGCCGGTCTGATGTCACAAGACAACGCACACTTTCTAAGTTTTCGTCGGTTTTTGAAGTTGAAGGTCTCTCTGAACGAGGTTTGTATTTAGCTTGTTCTCGGCCTTCCAAAAATAATTTGTGCCAGCAAAAAACCTGTGCTCTTGACAAGGAATGTTCCCCATCGGCGTGTTTTCAATGTTGCAAAGGTCACACTCTCGAATTCCCCGAGTTCAACAGAGAACTTGAGCTGTTCCATTTTCGTAACACACAGCAGAGTCACAATTTCCATGATGGCGCTCCCAAAAGTCACGTGATGGCTGTACAGATCTGCAACTCGAACTGACCATCTGGAAGGGATGAAGACACCGGTCTGCACAAGTAGAGCGACACAGCGTTGCCAGATCGCTCGCTGGACTGTCAGTCTCTTTACTTTTCTTACACATCTCGTAATCTAATGTTAAAAGTATTACGGTTAGAGGATGTGTGTGTGACTTGAGGCAATGTAACTGATGGCGAGCAAATACCTAGACTTTATTCATCCAGTAACTGTCAACAATGAAAGTCCACCTCCGTAGCATAGTGATCAGCACGTCTGAATGCCTGAGGGAGCGGGGGGGGGGGAGGGGGGGGAGGGGGCGGCATCCGGGTTCGATTCCGTGTACTGCCAGACTCCAAGTTCAAGAAGCCCGACAACGACCGGGAGAACCGTGTGCTGACCACATGCCTCTGCATACCGCACCTGAGGCAAGCTGGGCCACAACTATTATGATTTGTGCTTCGTGTCTTGGATACTGTCAGTGGCACATAGTTGATGTCGGAACTGATCCTGTTCATGTTCTGTCGGGGACAGATCTGGGGATCTTGCTGGACACGAGCGTACCTGAACATCGCGCAGACCATTCATAAACACACCGGCCTTGTGTGGAGCAGCATTGTCCTGTTGAAAAATGGAACGACGATACAACCGCATGGGACGTGACACGTGAGGACGCAGATGTCCGAGGCGTCCGTTGTGCAGTCAGAGTTTCCTAAATCACTGCTAACCATGACTTGAAGTAATATCCGATGGCTCCACAGACCATGATGCCAGGAGTAACATCGCTGCGCCTCTCCAAGGTACTGGAAGCATTGGACCTCTCCCCAGGCCGCCGCCATACTCGCCGATAATGATCATCCCTGGTACTGCAGAACCAAGATTCATAGCTGTACACAATGTGGTGCAGTCTATATTTCCTGGTCGCGGCCACATTCCAAAAGCAGCCTTTTGTGTTGTGATGTTGACGGCAGCCTAAGCTCGGGGCGGTAATTCCATAGTCCAGCTGTCTCCCACCAAAGATGTGGGATGATACACAGTGTTGCAGGGAATCCGTTACTTGTTCTCGTATTACTGGTACACATTTGAAGGCTCTCCGATGTGCTTGGTGCACACTATGGCGATCTTGTCCATGTGGTTGTAGGATATGGGGTCGACTGAAACCTTGACCAGGAGTATGCCTGCCCCCACGCTCCCAAGCATCGGGCCACTGTCACATCCGAATGCCTCACAACTGTGGATAATCCACGATTCGACCAACCGAGGTGACGAATACCCGCAATGAGGTCCGTTTCCAACTCCGTAAGATGCTGACAACGCTGTCACGCACGGGCACGCGGCATCTCCCTTGCCCATCAGCGATCACTCCATATCTGACGCTGTTCATGCCTTTTATATACCCTACCAGGCCTGGTAAAAAAAAAAAAAAAAAAAAAAAAAAAAAAAAAAAAAAAAAAACCACACACACTAGCTGTCACAGAGAATATCAACTCTAATCATTTACATACCTGCCGATGGTAGCTACGTGTCCGAAGTTACATTGATATCCGATCATGGCTTATTGGTGATTCACTATTACGTATTGCAGGTCATTAAAATTGTAAACTCACGAAGGCGACATTCAGTGAAAGTCAAATTGGCTTGAAGTTATAAAGGAACTGAATAATTTTTTCTTATTGATGAATGTATAGATAAGTATTCGACTCTCGTTACAAAGATTAATTAGAAAAGTATTTAACATTGACGGACAAAAGAAAATTTACGCTCTTCGGTTATTAGTTTTAGTAATAGTTACCTTTCGTTGTTCTCATGCCCTGATGAGAAGACGAACAAGCGAAGTGTTGTGTAATTTCTAGTGAAATTATGCTAAATAATGAATCCAGCTTCTGAAACAATACGACTTTCTCATTTACGATACCATGGATCCCAGCTCCTGTAGCTCTGGAAGGTTATTATTATTTCGACTGTGTGTGGAGAATTCAGATGGAGGCGCCGATCTCCACGACGGCGCTGCTCAACAATAGAGGTACGTGAATGTGTTCACCTCTCTCCCTTCGTGGTCGCCAATGTCAGTTTCAATATTTAGGTTATACTTGCCGCGACATTCAGAACCTGCAGTCTTTCTTTTCATTTAATTACGAAGTCCGATTATTTTCTTTCTTAGATGAATAAATGTATTTTAACCACAATTCTTTTTACCCAGGTCACGGGGAGCGATAGTACGAATGTGTCTCTATCCCGATCGTACGTTCGCATACAACTGAGTTTGTACCGATGTAACTATACTTATCACCCATTTCCTTCATAGTATTAATTCTTATTTTGAACCACACACTCGCGAATGTACATGCCCTCTTATTTTGTGTAGTCAGTCGGGTGTATTCCTTAATAATGTTACTTATAATATTCAGTGGCTTAGTTTCCACAATTGACCTTTCCCTCCGTCGCAACGGCGCTTCACGCGAAATATTTATTAAGCGACATTCATACGAATTCTCATTTCAAAATTACGACCCCGGCTGACTAAGCTTTTAACAATTTAATAGGGCGGTTACGAAGTGTACTACGTTCTTGGCTATATTTCGGATGGCCTCATCGTATGAAACTGATTTCGGACAGTTATTTCACTGCTATTTGGTGATCAGAGAGGGGCCGTTGAGCTTTGTTCTTTATAAATCTTCTAACAGTTTTCTTACGTTTTTAGAAAGGAAAGACGTCTGTACATTTGCCGTAAAAGTTTCCGTATTATTACATACAAACTGGTGCAAATGAACTTAATGTGGACTGATTTCGATTTATCTGGACTACGAAATGAAAGTAAAGAATTAATTTCCAGTGAAAGTTTTGTGATGATTATGTGATTAATCCTCGCACATATCATGTATTATATAGCTTCCTCGCTGACTTGAGTAATTAACCCTTCTCTACGTGCATTGCAGATCTTTTTGCTTTAGGACTGTTGTTTCAGACATTTCATTAATTAACAAAGGCCACAGGGCAGGATTCGTATTTACCTGAAAATTCCGTATGAATATCGGACGTTTCATGGAGTTCTGCACAATGCGCCTTCGATTTCTCGATTTTTCTGCGCATTGGCAGAGCAATTACTTTCTGTACTAATTACCACGGTGCAAAGGAGAAGGAAGGAGTCCTGCCGAACAACGCATAGTCATGCCGGCTTTTTTCTTTGATCATGCCAAATTTCAGACTGCAGACAGATTGGATTCTATTCCTCCACATTTTCCTCTTTTCCACAACTATCTCTATGGAGACGTTACCGAACATTTCTCACTGTGCTGAACTCACCACGCCAGCATAGCCTCTACGTATAAGGTCTACAATAACTTCCACTTAATATGCTAAACCTTTCAGATGCTCCCTTAGCCAAGTATTTGGACGTACCCTACATCCCTCAAAACGTTAGAAAAATTCTTTCTCCAGTGTTCGAATTTCCTTTTACATTGCAAATATTTCTGAGCTAAACGATGTGCACATTCCGATTTATTTTTTGACTGAAAGTAGTGGGTAAGCCCGCGGCTGTGAATTGAATCACTGCCCTCAGCAGTCATTAAATTCTACGTCTGGCCAATGAAGGTGAAAGGATGATCTGCTCGAAGAAACAGAAATTCATTTTCACAAGCGTGTATCTCCGATGACATCCTGGACTATAAAACAGAGCTATCCAAAAAAGTGTCCCTAACAAAAATTATCTATAACATTTACTCTGACAAATTTAAATAAACTTTCTTCTGTTTTTCCTGTCCGATATCCAGTTCAGTAACTTGATGTACAATATATGGTTTAACTTTTGCGTTATCTATGCGATCTGTTATTTTTCTATTCGAGCAACCCAAGACTGTCTTCACAATCATCAACAACCTATCTTTAAAACAAATTAGCTCTCGTTATGGTCTTAAAATAATACCACACGAGCAAGGAAGAAATAAGAAAAATTATGAAAATAGAGGGGAGTATCATGTATGCTACTAAAATGAAGAGGTTGCAAACTTCGCATAAGTATGTGTATGAATGGAAAGGTGAAGGTCTATACGAAGTCATAAGAGTTTCTTTTAGAAAGAACAGGCCATATTAGATGGCCAAAGAAGGTATGGAGGTGGATACCAGAGGAAACAAAGAGAAACGATATCGAATGCGTATAAGATGGCTCACAGATGTTAAGGTTCAAATGACTCTGAGCACTATGCGACTTAACTTCTGAGGTCATCAGTCTCCTAGAACTTAGAACTAATTAAACCTACCTAACCTAAGGACATCACACACATCCATGCCCGAGGCAGGATTCGAACCTGCGACCGTAGCGGTCGCTCGGTTCCAGACTGTAGCGCCTAGAACCGCACGGCCACTACGGCCGGCACAGATGTTAAGGAAGTTGGGGACTTCAGCAATCGCTAAGAGGGGGTTTAGGAATATCGTAAACCGGGGAAGCTGAGAAGTGGGAAACGACATTAGCTGTAAACTACTTGTAAGTACACAAATTTATCATTGGCTATTTATAGTTACATTTATTTAAGTAAAACAGTGTTTTAGTTTCTCCTTGTTCTTAATCCCTTACCTCAAATCGGCTCACACCATAGTCACGAAAAAACGAAACTCCGCGATCAGGCCCTGAAGACCATGCGATGTCGACCGACCGCTGTGTAATCCTGTATTATGTGCGGTCATGCCGGATGCGGGATGCGGTATGGTGGAGCATGGGGTCAGCAGATCCCTCTCCCGACCGTTGTCAACGTTCAGACCTTGGAGTCGATAAATCTCAATACTGAGTGTTCCCCTGTCCAGCCCTCCCACCAAGGAAAACTCCTTGGTAGTAGCAGGAGTCGCATGGCAAACATCTAGAGTAGCCACTCAGCTACGCAGGCGAACACACCTTAGCCACACATAAAAAAAGAAGTCATCAGATAATGAATGGGTGCGTGACGCATCTAGCAGTATAACTGCGTATACTGTTCAAAGTATGAACAGTAGCTCGTGAAAAAGTACGCACAATATTTACATAACGCATGGAAAAAAAGGGATGTTGATCGCAACATGAAAGTAAGTACATCTCAAAAGTCGTGTAGACAATAATAAACAGCTCGAAAAACAATATGGCTAAAGAAACTGTTATTTTGCACAAGGCCGCTGCAGCAATTAAAACTTATTAAACAAAATGACGTAAATATGTAACTATATTGACCCTTTTGACAACGTGCAGAACTCGAACACAAACTTGACGCAAATGAAGTTACGAGGGTCACTCCAAAAGAAATCCACACTATTTTTTTTAAATCCATCTTTTATTCTACATGTCTGAAAGTTTTACAGTGTGTAGATACATCCTTTAGCAACAATATTTTCATTACTCCACATAATTTCCATCCCTCTCAACTGCCTTACGCCATCTTGGAACCAGCGCCTGTAATCCAGCACAGTAAAATTCTGGACCAACATGTTGGAGCCACTGATTGGCAGCGTGCACAAGAGAGTCATTATCTTCAAACCTTGTTCCACGAAGAGAGTCTTTCAGTTTACAAAAAGATGATAGTCACATGGAGCTAGGTCAGGACTGTAAGGCAGGTGTTGCAGTGTTGTCCATCCGAGTTTTGTGATCGCTTCCATGGTTTTTTGATTGACATGTTGCCGTGCATTGTCGTGCAACAGCAAAACATTCTGCTTTTGCCGATGTGGTCGAACATGACTCAGTCGAGCTTGAAGCTTCTTCAATGTCGTCACATATGCATCAGAATTTATGGTGGTTCCACTCGGCATGATGTCCACAAGCAAGAGTCCTTCGGAATCGAAAAACACCGTAGCCATAACTATTCCAGCAGAAGGTGTGGTTTTGAATTTTTTTTCTTGGGTGAATTTGACTGATGCCACTCCACTGATTGCCTCTTCGTCTCTGGTGAAAAATGATGGAGCCATATTTCATCACCTGTCACAATTCTTCCAAGAAATTCATCTCCACCATTCTCGTACTGTTCCAAAAGTTCGCTGCATACCATTTTTCTTGTTTCTTGTCAACATTCTGGGAACCCACCTGGCACAAACCTTTTTTAACGCCAACACTTCCAGTATTTTGCAAACACTTCCTTCCTCTATCCCAACGTAGCGTGACAATTCGTTCACTGTGATGCGTCTGTCAGCAGTCACCAATTCGTTAACTCTCTGCACATTGTCTGAAGTGTGTGCAGAACGAGGCCTGCCACTGCGAGGACAATCCTCAATATTGCCGTGCCCGCTTTCATCACGTAACCTGCTTGCCCAACGACTAACTATACTGCGATCGACAGCAGCATCTCCATACACCTTTCTCAACCTCTTGCGGATGTTTTCCACTGTCTCGTTTTCACAGCACAGGAATTCTATGACAGCACGTTGCTTCTGACGAACGTCAAGTGTATCAGCCACCTTGAAGACATGCTGTGACGGCGCCACTCACGGGAACAAGTTGAACTAAGTTTGAAAACAAGCGGGAAGGATGTATCTACACACTGTAGAACTTTCACACATGCAGAATAAAAACTGTATTTTTACAAAAATGTGTGCATTTCTTTTGGAGTGACGCTCGTAAAAAGGAGTGCTGTATTTATTAAAGTGGCCTTTTTCTAAGCAGCTTGGAAGTTAGTTGGCTCGCACATACTTCCTCCCTTCTAGATGATAGTCTCTTGCCGGCCGGAGTGGCCGTGCGGTTCTAGGCGCTACAGTCTGGAACCGAGAGACCGCTACGGTCGCAGGTTCGAATCCTGCTCGGGCATGGAAGTGTGTGATGTCCTTAGGTTAGTTAGGTTTAATTAGTTCTAAGTTCTAGGCGACTGATGACCTCAGAAGTTAAGTCGCATAGTGCTCAAAGCCATTTGAACCATTTTATGCTAGTCTCTTGGTGTTCTCGTATCTTCTATAGTTTTAATTTCATCCATACGCCGATGTCTCGACCGTGCTCTCTGTCTTCTTCCCTCCATTATTCCGTCAAACAGCGTAGTGAACTGGGATGAATTGCAGATTAGGTAGGTAACCGTGTTGTTCTTCCTAGCAGTCACTTTTTTTTATTAGGCTCCTTGCCACTCCTGCTCTTCTCAGCACTTCTTCCTTTGAGTTTCTGTCATTCCGTTCTCTTCCAACACCACACCTCGAAAGTTGTAGTCCTTTCTTTTCCCTTTTCCTCAGCGACCAAATACAAACATCCTCGAAAAATCGTTTCCTATTATCTTTCACAGATAAGCATTTCTTTTGCTCGGGCTGTCTGTGCTTTGATATCCGTTCTATTTCTACCATCCATTATGATACGGATTCCTAGTTACCAGAAGGTTTGCATCTTTTGATCTTCGTCTTGCACTGCTATATTACGATGGAATTCATCTGCTGAAGCGACTTCTGTAGCTCCTCTTCATTTGCTCCCATTAAGGCAGTATCACCGGCGAAACGGATTGTTTTGAAGCATTCTCCATTTATTGTAATAAAAAACGGCACAGCTATGTTTCAGGTACGATTACTACGCCACAATCGGTTTTGTCCTAAGAGAACATCTGCAGGTGACCAAAAATTCACCAAGTCTTTGCAACTAATTCTTACAACCGGCCCGTTTCTGCTACTTTGTGAGAATTAATTAGGAAGACTGTTGGTGAATTTTCGGTCATCTTCAAATGCTCACTTAGAACTAACCGGTTGTGACGTAATATGTATGTACTAGAAATCCTGCGGTGGTGGTTGTTATTGACATCAGAGGCGCGTAAAATGATCAAGATTACTGTTATCTCATTGCTGCTGGTTTCTCAGAATTATATCGTTGCCATTTCTGTGTGCATATTCAATAATAGTGCAGACAAGATATATCTCTGTCTTACTCCTGTAGAGGTGCAGGTTTCTTCTTTTGTTCCTTCAAGTGATGCATTGTGAATTATTGTAGACAAGCTCAGCGTCCGCTGCTTCACTCATGTGAAGCCCCTTTAGGGGCTGAATTTTCAAACATAAGGAAATATTTTTTTTTACTTCTGACGGAGAAGACAAATGTAAACTTTCGTAGATTTATCTTTGAAAACGCTTTTACAATGAAATGACCTCATAAAACTTTTCATGTCCCATTTCACTTCCTTAGGAGATAATTTCCAAAAACGGTGAAACACCCTTTTTTTAAATTTCTAAACGAGAAGTCAAATACCAACTTTCACAGACGTAGCTTTAAAAATGCTTTAGTAGTTCTTTAATAATGATGTATTATCAAAAAATTTCACCCACTATTTTACTCCCTTTGTGGTTGAATTTCCAGAAATGCTGACACAGATATTTTTGTATTTCTGACTGAGAAACCAAATACCAATTTTTGTAGTTCTAGCTTCAAAATTGTCGTAATAGCGATAGATTTTCAAAAAGCCCTTCATCCCGAACTTCACCCCCTTGGGAATGGGTTTTCGGACAACGTATTTTTAAACGATGCCTACGGTTTAGGATCTACGCCCTCTCCAGATTTCAAGTTTCCATCCTCAGCGGTTTGCGCTGGGCAGTAATGAGTCACTGAATCAGTTCGGCCCTATTTCACCCCCTTACGGATTGAATTTCCAAGAACAGTGAAACACATATTTTTGTATTTCCAACCGAAAAGCCAAATACCAATTTTTCATAGGTTTGGGTTTAAAATGCTTTCACAATGAAATATTTTCATAAATCATTTCACCCCATATTTCACCCCCTTAGGGGTAAGTTCCAAAACAGTGAAACACAATTTTTTTATTCCTAACAGAGAAGCAAAACACAAATTTTCATCGATTAAGCTTGAAAAATGCTTCCATATTTCCACAAAAACTTTCATCCTCATTTCACTCCCAAAAGAGTCCAGTTTCCAAGAACAGTGAAACACGTATTTATTTTATTTCTAATTGAGAAACCAAATTCAAATTTTCATATATTTAGCCTTAAAAATACTTTCATACTGAATATTTCATGAAGCTCTTCCTTAGGGGTTGAATTTCCAAAGACAATAAAACACGAATTTTTTTTATGTCGAACCGAGAAGCCAAATATCAATTTTCATAGATGTAGGCTTTAAAAATACTTAAGTTGTTCTTTACTAACGAATTATTTTAGAAAACAGTCAAATATTAATTTTCATAGATGTAGGTTTAAAAATACTTTAGTTGTTCGTTAGTAATGATTCATTTTTAAAAAACTTTCATCCACTACATCACCCCCATAGGAGCTACATTTTCAAATATGCTAAAACACGTATTTCTTTATTTCTGACCCAGAAACCAAATACAAACTTTCGTAATTCTAGTTTCAAAGTTGCCTTAATAGCGACAGATTTTCTAAAAACGTTTCACACTCTATTTCTCCCTCTTAATGGTGGAATTTCCACCCGCTTAGGAGCGTAATTTCGAAAAAGTCCTTCCTAAACGACTCCTGCAGTATCAGTATTTCCAAATTTCAATTTTCTGTCGTTAGCTGGGCTATGATGTGTCAGTCAGTAAGAACACTGCTTTTTAAATACGGGGTGGATCACCCAAAACTTGCACCCCGAATATTGCGAAAATGGAAAGTGTTACTAAAGTGAAGTTTTCACAGAATGGATTAGTAGTCAGGGGCTTGTATTATTAGCCAATAAACCTATCGTAATAACACTTATAAAGTGTTTTTTGTGCAAACACACACTTTTTAAAATGTAACAATGTCTATTGACATTAATAAACTAAAAGTAGGGTAAATTAGAATGCCATTGATGTTTGTTGCAGGGTTATACTGCGAGTCGTTCTCGAGATATAGTATTTTGGAAAGTTTCCACACCGAAACTTGTTTGTGCCACTCAGCCTGTGTAGTTGCTAGGTACGACATTGTTATGTTTGCTTACAGTGTGCTTTTGTCACCCTTGAGCGCAATGTGACTTGCTAGTCAGTGTGTGGCAGTTCAGGGTCGTTGGGATTCATCAATACCCAAAAAGCCGACATGCGCACTGTGTATGGAGAGAGTAGGAAGACTACAGTTCGTTCTTGTACGATGTATATGCCACGACACCACAATAGGTGTCAACCATCTCGGCAATTATCAACCTCTTCAACCAGTTACGTGAAAGTGGTAATGTAACAACTAGACAGCGTAACAGAAGGAAAGCAGTGACGCCGGAAAGGGGGGAAATTAATATTCTTGCTGCTGTTGCAGTTAATCCGCTTGTTCCATTTCTCATCAAGAGCTGCATGGAAACGATATGACAATCGTGTTAACTTCTGTACATGTGCATTAAGACAGGATACTCCAGATGAATCACGTATCTTGTTTAGCGATGAAGCCACATTTACCAATCATGGCCAGGTAAACCGCCGAAATATGCACTACTGGTCTGTTGGCATTCCCTATTTGATTCATCAGGTGGAACCTCAGCGTCTATGGTGTGGGATATTGAAGCATCAACTCGTAGGCCCGCCTTTCACAGACGGAACACTGAACGCACACAAGTATTTCAGCCTCATAACAGCCCACATTCCACGAATACTAGAAGACGTTCCTCTGCATACTAGGAACCTGTGGTACCAACATGACGGCTGTCCAGCCCATAGTACACGAAGTACTGCAGCATGTCTTCACGAATTGTTTCCAAGTCGTTGGATTGGACACAGAGGACCTGTACCGTGGCCGGCCCATCCCCTGCATTTGACGATTGTAGGCTTTTTTCTGTGGGAAAAGCTGAAAGACGACATACCAACTACACCCGATGTCATGCAGCGACGTTTTACTGCACCCTGCCCGGGCATCTTCGCTGAAATGCTAGTACGTATGCAGCAGTCGTTCCATGCAGGACTGACAGTGTGTACTGCTGCTGCGGGTGATCGTTTTGAACACAATCTATGATGGCCAATTGTCTCGTTACTGGTCAGAATCCACATGAATAGTGTATGCCATTTTGTTGTTCTTCAGTGTGTGCTACAACAGGTACTGTACAAGTCTCAGTGTGCGAACCTTTTAAAATACGAAATCTCTTGAACGACTCGCGTTAGAGTCCTACAACAAATACCACTGACATTCTAATTTACCCTAATTTTAATTTGTTAACGTCAACAGGAATTTTTCCATTTATAAAAATGTATGTCTGCACAAAAAATGCGCTTTCTGTTATTGCAATGTGTTGATAGGCTAACAGTACGAGCCGCTGACTACCAATCCATTCTGTGAAAACCGCATGTTTCCATTTAAGCAATATTTACGGTGCAAGTTTTAGCTGATTCACCCTGTATATAGATGGTACCGTTTACAGAAACTTGGTAGAGCTATCCCGATTCTGGAATGATAAGCTCCAAATCGAGCGTATCTGGCGTGTCTTGCGCCCTGCTGCGGTACTTACGTTCAGAGGCTGCCAGAAGCCACGTCAGTGGGTGATCCTCTTCTGCCTGCGCGGGAGTGCGCCGCCGTGCCTGCAACACACCAAACATCCGATAAGTCAGCACAGCAGTAGGCGGTAATGCACATGTTCACTGGCGATGTAGAATATTACGACAACAAATCAAACAGCTCATCAATAAGATGCCGTAGTGGCTCTGTCAACCAAAATTCTATGCTTAATTTTATCCATAATTGAGGTGCTTAAAACCGCAACCACGTCAAATAGTTCGGAGGTAATAACGAGGGAAGTACACGATTATTGTTTTGATTTAATACTCAGCCATCTCTCACCACGGCTGTGACGTCCTCAGTGGATTTTTATTTTATTGTTCATTAAAAGATTACAAATATACAGCACCGCAATAGATAAACTGAACAAAGCAGGCGCGTAGCAGCCAATCTGCAAAGACTGTGTTCAACGTAGAGCGCAAAGACGTGTAGAATTTCAGAATAAGATAGGCTACACCGAATATTTAAGAGCACTGAAAAGCGACAGCGTACACTCCACACTAGGATAGCTTCTAAGTAAAAACAACCATCACCCCAATGGCATAGAAGAAAGCCTCCAGATACTAAAACACAGTAATCATCTGTACAACTTTGGAACAACAGAAAAAAGCTACCGCATCCAAAAAGCCGTCGGAAGAAAGTGTGTAGATGCATGTGGGAAAGTCAAATACAGTCTGGTGATTTTCCATCGTAAAATAAAAGATATTTGAGTTGGGGAGGCATTTCCAATCCCAGCCAGGAAGAGCTGAGTATTTTTCCATAATGGATTTGCCATCGGATACCACCAGATATTAATGAACACCAGGACTGGGAGAAAACTGCATATGGAGCTAATTACAACTATGAGTACAAGAGTATGCCGGTGGGATTAAAAGGGGCACCAAGTACATTTCAGAGACTAATGAACGTTGCACTGTCAGAATTGCAGGGAACAAAGTGCTTAATATATGTGGACGATATTATCTGTTACGGAAGTTCTTTATGAGAACCTTATGAACAATTATGAGAGATTTTCTACCGACTCAGGGAACACTGTCGCAAGTTGCAGCCACACAAGTGTGAATTTTTAAGGAAGGAAGTAATATATTTAGGACATAGAATAATTGCTAAACGAGTACAACCGGGTGGGTGGAATGAAGACAAGTCGAAGAGATTTCCAGTTCAAAATGGCTCTGAGCACTATGCGACTTAACTTCTGAGGTCATCAGTCGCCTAGAACTTAGAACTAATTAAACCTAACTAACCTAAGGACATTACACACTGTAACCTCCCCACAGAAATTTAAAAAAACAATATTTATTAGAAATGGTGCCACAGCTAAGTGTGAACTCCCCACAAGAATATTAATGGCAAAGACAATTAAATGAAAGCTCGCTATCTGACTCAAGTATAAGTTCTCATTAAATAATGAACGCTAATTCCATGATAATGAAACTGTAATGATAATCAAAACTCAATTCAACCGAAAAGTCGGTGTTTGCCCTGTGCGAAACGAGAATAAATTTCTTACCTTAGTGAAACTGCATGTCAAAATTCTGCTCTTATTGTTCTCTGGCGGTTGCATGAAAAGCATTGGAAGTACCTTTTAAAAATCTTTGTTAAAAGGAAATGGAAGGAAATTTGAATGATTGTCTCTAAAATTGCTTTTAAATCAAAATTATTATTGGGGGCCATTTTTGAAAGTTAAATTACAATGACTGTTCGTTACATTATCTGATGAGCGCAAAGCTGCATGATTATTTATTTAAATAAATTATACCTCGTCCTGAATCTCGACCATTGCGATGCCGACGCCCGCCGACTGCTCTCCGCTACTGCTAGCAACCGACTCCAAGCACTACTGAGGACTGACTACTGCAGACTGACTGACTGCTCGCTACTGCGAGTCGAGCGCAACTGCTCTGGTCAGAGATTCTACAATGTCTCAGCATCGCTGCCGCACAACATACGTGTTTCATAACCCTCCACTGGGGGGGCAAAAATTTGGCAGCGATGGTGAGTCATTTGGACTTGCCATCGTAACAAATTTTTCTTTTAATTAATTAACATTTACAAAATATTTAGATGTATCACATGAATTAAATGTTGTGCGCATGCACCGATTACAAAACATTACAGATAAGACAAAATATAAGTACAATGAGTAGAGAGCGTATCAGCAAATCAGAAAAATGTATATACAAATTATTTGACAAATAACAAAGTGCACACGCACTGTAAAATTCTTTAGCAGTTTCATAACAGGCAAAAAAAAAAAAAATCATGTTGACAAGTGTCATGAGTGCACATGCACTGCAGTGGAGAACATATCAGTAAAAGACGAAATGTATATACAAGAGTAACAAATGACATAAATCATAAAAGGTATACAGAATGAACACAAATCATATCGAAAATTGAGAAGAGTGCACAGGCACTGTAGTTCAGTTGAAAACATATTCACATAAGTGCACATGCACTGAAAACTTTTGAACATTTTTATAACAAATAAACGCAAGAGTAGAAAAAATCATCAAATCACAAAAAGTATATACAATATAGATGACAAGAGTGCACACATACTGCACTTCAAAACAAATCGAAAATGTCTTTAGTATTTTGACAACAATTGGCAAAAATCATGTCGACAAGTGACACAAGTGTACTCGCACTAGAGTTCAACAAATCGAGAAAAAAATGTATAGGCCATGAACATAAATGGTGTTAGTAAAAAAAAATGATTTTCACTATTAGGATAGGAAAGGAAGGATTGCATCATGGTTGTAGCACTTTAGTTTGCACATAGCTGCACTGAAAGTCCATATCTTTCCACAGAATCACAACTAAGTGATACAATTTGCAGTTCCGTTCCCAGAAGTATTTATCAGCTTATCAAGACAGTGAAACGTCGTAGTAGTATTCCATACTATCATTTGGCAGTATACCAGGTACACCAAACAGTGGGACCAGAATAACGTCTTCATCGGTTACGGTGGTGGACAGCATGTCGTGTCAACACCACGCTCTTAAGAGGCGGCACACAGTGCTCCATAACAAAGTCTTGATTAGTGATTACATAAGTAGTTTCTTCGCCTACAGTGGTGGACAGCATGTCGTGTCAACACCACGCTTTTAAGAGGCGGCACACCAACGTAGAATTAGTGCAAAAACCAAATATAGTGCTCCATGATAATGAGGATGGACAAGACAAATGGATGTTACAATAATTTCAGGTAGTTAGGTCAGAAGGTGAAGGACATTAACTAACACACAAGTCTTGATTAGTGATTACATAAGTAGTTTGCGGTATCCATACTCTAGTCATTGAACATTTCTGTACCATGAATGTAGTATTACAGAAAAATGTTCATTAATTAATTTAAAGACAAGAGTGGTAATCAATCGCCATCAAGTATTGAGTATTACAAAACATTTTTCCTCATTCAAATGACATATTTACAAGTAACTATTAACACTCAGTGGCCTAGCAACTTTCGATTAGTACAAAATATTTATCATCATTCAGTATTAATATGGGAAGTCATCATTGAAAACACTAACAAAACGTTAAGTTACATTAATTATTGGCACTCAGTGGCCAGCAAGTATTGAATAGTATAAAACATTATTCATCATTCAGTATTCTTCATATCATTAAGAAATCATTATTAGAAAAATCAGTTAATTACAGTCATAGCATTAATAAGCATGGGCATTATAAGTTACATTAATTATGGGCACTCAGTGGCCAGCAAGTATTGAATAGTATAAAACATTATTCATCATTCAGTATTATTCATATCATTAAGAAATCATTATTAAAAAAATCAGTTAATTACAGTCATAGCATTAATAAGCATGGGCATTATAAGTAATTACATTAATTATGGGCACTCAGTGGCCAGCAAGTATTGAATAGTATAAAACATTATTAGCATTAATAAGCATGGGCATAATAAGTACTCTCATTACAATAGATAGTGGCAATTATGTTTTGGTAACATTAAGAAGTCATTATTCAAGTGACATACTATTCAGAGCTGATCAGTGTTATTCAGAATTATCATAAACTAGTGACATTATCTGGGACTGTTAATACATTTTGTTTTTTCTGCTAGCAATGCATTGCTTTGGGTAATTATAAGGGAAAGCAAGAAGAAATAAGAGAAAAAAATTGCTTCTAGGTTGTTCCTATAAATGAAAAGATTGTGTAACGTCATTCGTCATGAGTCAGCTGTAGCAAGGTTATCACATTTATAAATGATAGACACAAGTGGGTAAGAAAAATGCAAGTACTAGAACAGGTATAATAAGTAACAAGTTTAGTAACTATCATAAAAAGCTTCTCCTGAAAGAAAAATACAAAATGGATTATTGAACTGAAAGAAGAAACGCAGACTATGCTGAAAAGTAGTGAACTTCGAATTAACAGGTAGTGAAATGTGTATAAAAAATGTGTTCCATAGCTGTCCTTTCCAAAACCTTCAGTCATCCTACTACGCAATATAACACCTGCTGTCAAAGTAAACTGCAACAAATACTTAAATAACTACATAGCATAAATACATAACTTCAACATTATCCTCATCTGTAAAGAAAAACTTCATTATTCATATCATCATAACTCCATCATTATCATCACCTGTAAACAAAAACTTCATTATTCATAGTACCATATTCTTCATCATTGTTCATTATCAGCATTCATTATCATCTGCAAAAATCATTTCATTATTCATCACACAACTATTCCTAATCCCTAGCATATTTCATCACTTAAAACTAAAATGTGTAGTTCTGTCTGACAGCTTGCATCAATCGCTTTGTATTCTGAAAGAAAAAATTAGTTAAGACTGCTATTCTGCGATGTGTATAATATATTCTGGTTAATGCTTGTTAATTCTGATCCATTTACTCGTCCTCATTAGCTTATTGCATCTTCTTTCGTTTATTCCATAGGTGAAATTCCCACTTCTGTTTAATTCATTTCCTGTACGCATCATTTATTTCTGAAATTGATGAACAAAGATTAATGTCTTGCATTTAAATCATATACCCATTAAATAGTGACTGGTTAATGGTGACTCAATTAAGCATACAACATAACATGACAGAAAACGTAATATCTCAAAGCATAGACAGTGTTTAAAGGCAAAAAGTGTACAGAGAATATCGTAATGCAGCAGCAAAAAAGGAAAATGTAAAACAGTCACGATGTTGAGATATCACAAGGCAAAATGTCAAAGTCAAATGGTGTGTGTTATACCTTAACTAGTTCACAATGCATATAAACAAAACTTGAAAACAATCGTACATACATAAGAAAGACAAAATGTGACTTTCGTTGTGTTCAGCTTGTATGTAGTGTAGTTAATAGAGGCGATAATTAAAGACTTCAATGGAGAGAGAATTTGATAAAATTAATGCGTCATTATAGAGAATTGCATAATTATTCATAAAATGCGTAAGTTCATCTGAAAAAATGCACGGTCTAGTGTGTAACGACAAGAAGAGCGACCTGCTAACCTTACCTTGCCGGGCACTTGCCAAGAAAAAATACGATAATCATCAATAGGTAGTCACATAAATGTAATTGCATAAGTGGTCACAAAATGTGTAAGTTCATCTGGAAAAATGTGCACGGTCTGATGTGTAACGACAAGAAGAGCGACCTGCTAACCTTACCTTGCCGGGCACTTGCCAAGAAAAAATACGATAATCATCAGTAATTAGTCATGTGAATATAATTGCATAAGTGGTCATAAAATGTGTAAACGGCCTCATAGCATGTTACATCGTAAAGTGGTTTCATTCGATAAAGGGTTTAATGTTTGACACATGATGGTTGCCTTTCGATTTTCTGGTTCTCAGAGTTTCGACGTGTACAACATTGGGGTGAGGAATGCTGCGAATCCGATATGGACCTGCGTATAGAAGTTCAAATTTACTGCACTTACCTTTTAATTTGCTGGATAAATAGTGTGTACGTACTAATATCTTCTGTCCAACGTGAAAGTCTCGGTGTCTACAAACCTGTTTTTGCTGTCTTCTCCGGCGCTCTGCGGCACGTTTGATGTTGTTCAGCGCAATGTCAATTATTTCGTGGTGTCGTAATCGACGAGATGTAGGAAATGTTACTAATTCTTTGATTTTGTTTGGTGGTTCAACGTTTTTCAGTATAACAGACGGAGGTAGCATAGTGGATTCATTTGGAATGGAATTAATTACATCTTGAAATGAGTGTACGTGTGTGTCCCAATTAACATGTCTTTTGTGGCAGTATATTCTACACAGTTTACCAATTTCTTTCATTAGTCGTTCACAAGGGTTCGAAGAAGCGTGGTACCTGGATATATAAATCGGAGAAATGTTTCTAGCTCGTAACATGCGTGTCCATATGACAGAACGAAATTGTGATCCATTGTCAGAAATTACTTTCATCACATGCCCTACATGAAATAAGAAATGCTTTACAAATGCTTTCAAAACAGTTTTAGCAGTAGCTTTGCGTAACGGAGTGAAGGTAACAAATTTTGAAGTGAGTTCAACAGCGACAAAGATGTAGCAAAAACCTCTGTTAGTTCTCGGAATTGGACCAAAAATGTCTACTGCGGCCATATGTCTTAATTTAACAGGTACAATGGGATATAATGGAGGAATGTGTGAAGTGGTGTCAGACTTAGCTTTCTGGCAAATTTTACATGACGCTAAAACTCGTCGTATACGTTTTTCCATGTTTGAAAAATAACAGTTCTGTCTCAGTATAAGAAAACATTTTCTGGCTCCATAATGTGCGTAGCTTAAATGCTTGTACCATATTAATTTGTTAACCAGTTCGTCAGGAATGCATAATAACCAATTGTTGCTGTCTGGATGAGAGCGGCGAAACAGAATGTCATTGCGTACAGTGTAGTGGTTCCTAATCGTAACATTATTCTTATCTTGCCAAAGGTGTTTAATTTCTTTCCACACATTGTCTTTGCTTTGCTCTCGTGCTATGTCCTGTAATGATGATGAAATAAAATTTTCAAATGCAACTTGTTGAATGTACATGACGCTGAAATTTGCTTTGCAGAAGTTGGTTGCTACGTCTTGCTGATTGTTGCTGAGAGAACGAGAAAGTGCGTCTGCTATAACATTTTGTGTGCCGGGAATGTGAACAATCGTAAAATTAAATTCTTGTAAATACAGTTTCCATCTGCTTAATCTGTCGTGAGTAAATTTAGCTGAAAGTAAAAATTGTATAGCTCTGTGATCTGTGTAAACGGTGGTATGTCTGCCATAAAGAAAGTGCCGAAATCTCGTAAAAGCCCATACAACACATAATGTTTCTAGTTCAGTAACGGAATAATTTCGTTCAGCAGGTGACAAAATGCGGCTTGCAAATGCGATGTTTTTAATTACTATTGAGCCATTTTCTTCAATTTCCTGAAAAATGTGTACGCCTAAAGCTGTGTTGGAACTGTCGGTGGCAATGGAAAAATTTCGAGTAAGATCTGGGTGTGATAAAAGTGGAGCATTCAACAAAGCATGTTTCATATAACATTCTCGTGAACAAAATTCTGCGTGTCAATAAGTATTGCTTACGTTACTGGAATAGGCTACCTGTACTGTGTCTGGTCAAATTCTGTCGTACGTGCTGTTATTTACGGGACGATGCTGTGGTATTTTGACTACTTAAACTGCTCTGTTGTTTCTTACTGACATGTTACGCTATAGATGACACCTATTGTCTGTTTCATTCATGATTATATGTTGTTGCTGACATTCTTGCTGCTGAAAAGATCGACTGTAATGAAATGTACGCTGAAAATTGTGCTCGTTAATTTTACGTCTGTCATAATAGTCACTTCTATACGGCGCATTGCGATAGGAATTGAAATAGTGTGTTTCTGTACGTAGTTATTCCTGCTGCTGTACGCTACCATTTGTTGTAGCTGGGACTATACGTGCACGCGGCGAAACATTAAAGCTTGGCTGACCTTGTAGACTGCATTGTTGGTTAGGTATGTTAAGCGGCTGACTTTCATGCTGTTGTGGTGAGAAACGTCTATTGTTACTAAAATGCGTTCGCTGTTGCTGAAAATTTTGTACATACTGGTGATTAAAATTTTTTCTGATATTAAAATTACGGCGGTAGTTCTGCAGTGCCTAATGAAAATTGTCACTTTCGGTAAAATTTGTCTTATCGGGTTCTCATTACTCATTTTTCTTAATTCTAAGTAGAGCAATAGTTAAAGAGCAGTGTTAATAGATATAAAGGATAGTAGAAGAGAAGGCAGCAGTGCAGAAAACTAAAGATGAAACAGCACTACTACAGCTCGGGGCCCTATGCTCGCTACGGCACATATTCATTAAAGCGTAATGAATCCCCTGAGGTCAATTACGCACTGCAAATAAATTTTAGCTTTTGCGTTCCAGGCAATGTCGGTAAAATTCCAAAAACAAATTGTTGTATTCTTGCTAATTCTAATTTCTGCATTATAGGCAATTCTGATGAAGGTACAATAGCAAATTGTCGTAACAGGTTCAAAGCTCGTTTCTGCATTACAGGTAATAGTGGTGAAAGTACAAAAATAAATTGTCTCATACAGTGCAAATCGTGTATCTGTGCCCTGTCATTATTAAATTCCTTACACTTTCTTACGGATAAAAATTGCTCGTAATCTACGTTCTCGCCACTGAATTTGAGAACACGTTCAGTTTTGTGTGTGAATCTGTTTGTCTGTGTCATTTCGGATTTCAAATTGCGTATCTTTTCAGGTTTTAAGTCGCGTAGTTTTTCGGATTTTAAGTCGCGTAGTCTCTGTAAATTGCTCACATTATAAGCGCTGCGTGACTCTGACAAATGCTCGTAAAGTGGCGTCTGCTGTGATGTGTTATTAACTGAAATATTTTTCATCTCTGTTACTTCCTGTTGTAAACAAGACAATTTTCTACGTAAAGTGTTGTTAGATGAATCGATCTCATTAATCGTCTGCTGTAAATTTTGAAATTCAGGTGTTTGATTAAATGAAACCGGTGTAGTATCGTCTGATTTATTGTCGTTAGCACTTTCGATAGCGTCAATACGACTGGCCAATTCTTCACATTTTTCAGTCAGTATTTTAACCTGATCTTCGGTTTTAGTGTCAGTGGCCTTAATCTGTTTTTGCAATTTACGTGTAGCTTCGTTCAGTTTTGTAACATCGGAATCCTGTGTTAATTCTAATTGCTCGAGTCTGTCGGTCACTGTTTGAAATTCGGTTGTGTATGTGTCTGTTTTCAATTTCAGATCAGAAATTTCGTCACTTAATTCTGTGTTCGACTGTTCGAGAGTATTAATTTTGTCGGACACTGTGGCAATATTGTTGTCTACATATGTTTTTGCCTTCGCAAACATTTTGCGTTTGTCTTCCTGTCTCTGAGCAGTGATTGTTTCCATTACTTGACGTTTTACTTTATTTTGGTCATCAATAAATTTGCGGAAACGCGTATCACTGTTTTGTATGTGAACACTAAGACGTTCGTTAATTTGAGAGTTCTGTTGTTCGAATTTCGCGTCAATCTTTGCATCTACTGTGCGCGAAAGTTCTGCTGTCATTGCTTTAAATTCGTCGCGTAATTGTGTAGCTTTTTCGGAGCATTGTTTAGCGACTGTACTGATTTCCGCTCTAAGTGTTTCTGTTGTGGCTGTTTGCATTTCCCTTAATTCTTGAGCAACAGACCTAATTTCTTCGCTACTTTTTCGTGAACAAGCCTCAATTTCTTCGCGTAACTGTTCCTTAGTGTCATGGCACTGCGCGGCAACGGCTCTAATTTGTTCACTTAACTGTCTGGAATTGTTATCTAATTTTTCATTTAAGTGTTGTTTAAGGTTTTCGTTATCTTGTTTGTTCTGTTCTCTAAGTTGTTTGAGATTTACATCATTGTTATCTAATTTTTCACTAAGTTTGTCTTGTTTTTCATTCTGCTGTCTGACCTGTTCATTAAGTTGTTTGAAATTTTCACTCTGTTGTTGTAGCAATCTTGCCAAAAGTTGTTCCAACCCATTATTACCTACTCTATTCTCCGTGCTGTTCAATGGTGGATCTGGAATTGTCTCATTTTCCGTAACCATTTGGTTATTCTGAGATTCACAAAAAGGTTTGTCAGTCGGATGTGTACTGTCAGACATTATTTCGGAATTAAATAAATCCGGCGTACTTTGTGTATCCTGTTCTTTTTCATTTGAGAAATTTGTCTGTACGTTATTTGAATTTTCCAAACTGGGTGTGTTAAGTTGGGCAGCGCTCATTACAATAGAGCTCCCCGCGTCATCAATTGTCGTCAAATTAATAGAAGACACAATCGAGTTCGTTTGTTCATCATTAAGACAAAAGTCATCATTAGTGGTTGGAAAGCATTGACTGTTAGTGAACGCAGCATTGTCACCACTACTCTGCGCGTCACAATTGCTATCGGTCATGTTTAAGTCGGCAATTTCGTTCATAATGCCTCGCGATACACTATTCACTGTCTTTCGCGGCATTTTCACAATAGTCACAATTAATCACAAAACAAATAAACACAATGCAAAAAGCAACACTCAAATACAACAGACCAACGAATTGCCGTTGACCTGTAGAAAGAAAGTCACAGATTAGTAAAAGCGTTGCGCAAATTATAATTATATCTAAGCAAATAAGAGCAGATATCTGACTGTTTTTCAAAAGATTCTCTACGAAATACGATCCTGGACTGGGTGTCGCCAAGTGTAACCTCCCCACAGAAATTTAAAAAAACAATATTTATTAGAAATGGTGCCACAGCTAAGTGTGAACTCCCCACAAGAATATTAATGGCAAAGACAATTAAATGAAAGCTCGCTATCTGACTCAAGTATAAGTTCTCATTAAATAATGAACGCTAATTCCATGATAATGAAACTGTAATGATAATCAAAACTCAATTCAACCGAAAAGTCGGTGTTTGCCCTGTGCGAAACGAGAATAAATTTCTTACCTTAGTGAAACTGCATGTCAAAATTCTGCTCTTATTGTTCTCTGGCGGTTGCATGAAAAGCATTGGAAGTACCTTTTAAAAATCTTTGTTAAAAGGAAATGGAAGGAAATTTGAATGATTGTCTCTAAAATTGCTTTTAAATCAAAATTATTATTGGGGGCCATTTTTGAAAGTTAAATTACAATGACTGTTCGTTACATTATCTGATGAGCGCAAAGCTGCATGATTATTTATTTAAATAAATTATACCTCGTCCTGAATCTCGACCATTGCGATGCCGACGCCCGCCGACTGCTCTCCGCTACTGCTAGCAACCGACTCCAAGCACTACTGAGGACTGACTACTGCAGACTGACTGACTGCTCGCTACTGCGAGTCGAGCGCAACTGCTCTGGTCAGAGATTCTACAATGTCTCAGCATCGCTGCCGCACAACATACGTGTTTCAACACATCCATGCCAGAGGCAGGATTCGAACCTACGCCCGTAGCGGTCGCGCGGATCCACTCTGAAGCGCCTAGAAACGCTCGGCCACAACGGCCAGCTCATAAGTGTCTATGTCAACGAATAAAGCAGAAGGAAACTGTTGAGCCACCGAGCTGCAGTGTTTGGCGTTAGTATGAGCAACGAAATAATTTCGACCATATGTGTACAAAAAGAAGTTCACAATAGTAAAGTGCGCGTCATTTATGTTGGCGGCCGAGTTTAGGTTCGTTCTGCGCATCTGACGTCACAAAACACAGTCAGCCAATGAACAGAGAACGACGTTGCCAGATCTCGACTGCAGTGCATAGCATGGACGAGTGTCTTCAGTTTTAGAAACGTTCAGTCATAAATAAAGTAATAGAACAAAAGCAATGTCTTGATAGCAGACTTTCTTTTATAGAAAGTTTGGAAAAAGCATTCTTTATACCAATTGCTTCATATTCTATTAATTAATTAAACCAAACAAGCAATAAGACTCCTAATTCAGGCAATAGCAAGGAAAGGTGTTTGTATCAATCTCACGAACCGCTTTTTCGCAATGAAGAACAGCGGTAATTGTTTATTTCCTATTGTACTTCGACGAAGCGTGAGTAATTCATAGTCATACCAACAGTGTTTGTCAGTATTTTGCGTGACATGTTACAGTCCTCATGGCGTTCTTTAGTTGGATGAACTGCGTTGGCGTAACGGTTAAGGTGTTGGGTTTCTACGCGAAAAGTTATGAGTTCAAACCTTGTGCGATGCTTAATATTTTCATTATTTAAAAACAATATCGAAGTGCCTTTCTTCACTAATTATATTCGTTTGAATGCAATTTTTTTGAAATTTCTAGTGCTGTGTCCCTTCATTAACCCTTTCGCTGCTGCAGACACGTGCTCCCCGCATTCCGCGCTATGCGCGATTTTGTCATCATTGCACTGCTCGCCTGTGCAGACACATGGTGTTCCCACTGCTCTGACACACTTATCATTCGATTTCACAAAAACTATTTGGCCCAAAAATTTGATTTTTACACGTCTTCTTGACTGATACCTTCCCCCCATAAATGACTTAATTTTGTTTCGATGTTCAACGCAGTTATTATGCAGCATTACATGCAGTAATTTTATATGAAATTTGGGTATCTTGTCCACATTTCATTCTCAACATTGTGGCAACTAAAATCGACCATATGGAAAGTATACTCTATGGACTTTTACCTCTGCAAACTATTCAAAATTTCGTGCAATGGTTTACTATATTTAATTCGGCATAATAACTGCGTTGAACATCGAAACAAAATTAAGTCATTTATGGGGGGAAGGTATCAGTCAAGAATACATGTAAAAATCTAATTTTTGGTCCAAATAGTTTTTGTGGAATCGAATGATAAGAGTGTCAAAGCAGTCGGAACACGATGTGTCTGCACAGGCGAGCAGTGCAGTGACAAAAGCGCGCACAGCGCGGAATGCAGGGAGCACGTCTTTGTAGCAGCGAATGGGTTAATGCGGCCGTGGTGGCTTTACTTCATGTCATGAACTGCGCGCTCCCCCCTAAACGTAAGCTTGCGAACTATGCTATACTGTGGCGCTGCAGCTATTGGCGCGTGCGTCGTGTGCAACTGGCAACGCAGCAATCTCCCGCGTCTGGGCGGGCATGCGCGAGCCGCCAAGATAAGAACTGAACTTGAAACTAGAAGAATATTCATACGGTATTGTATATAAACCAGGCAGACTGAATGCCAATGTAGATGCATTAAGTAGAATGCGACAAAGTGGTGGGCAGGTATAGGTAACGGAAAAACCAAGAGCCCATACAAGTAATAACAGAGACTAATGAAATAAAGTGAAGACCCTGCAGAGCTAAGCCAGGAACGGAAGGCCGAAATTATGAAGGAAGTACACGACACTCCACTGGGTGGACATCAAAGAATTAACCGAACACCGGAACGCTAAAGAGATACGCCTCGAGGAAGGAAATGAAAAAAGATGTCGAAGACTACATCAGAACGTGTGGTAACTGTCAATAAAATAAATTTACCCGGAGTGAAACTAAAATGCCATTATTTATTATGGACACGGCAGAAACCGTTTTTGACAAATGTTATACGGACATAGTCGACATATTGAGTGCGTCAATATTTTGCCTTTATGATGATTTAAACTCTGCTGCAGACACTTTCAATGTGTCTGAATGTCTGTTGAGGAATGGCAGCCCCGTCGTCCTCAAGATCGGAAAGCGGAGAAGGTAGTAATGTTGAATGCTAGGGCCTGGAGCGAAGTGATCGTTCTAACTCATCCCAAAGGTGGGTTCAGGTCGGGATCCTAGGAAGGCCAATCCATTTCAGGAACGTTACTGACCATGTATCACTGCCTCACAGATGCTGCTTTGTGACGGAGTGTATTGTCATGCTGACATAATCATTGTCTCCGAACTGTTCCTCTACAGTATACAGTACACAGTGCTGTAACATGTGTTCATTTAGCGTTCTTTTTTTAATCGCAGTAACGACGCCGCACCCTGACCACGCAAAACACCCCCTACTGCAACACTACCGTCACCGTACCCCACTTTTGGCATTGCATACGATGGCAGGAAACGTTCTCCAGGAATTCGCCAGACCGAAGCCCTTCCGTCGAAGTGCCGCAGTGTTATGGGATTCACTACTCCAAATCACTAGTTTCCAGTCATCCACAGTCCAGTGGCGACGGTCTTTGTACCATATCAAGCGTCGCCTAGCATTTACTCCTTATGCCCATTTACTCCTTACGCTCACTCATTGTGCTAACTGGACTGCTGGAAGTATTTTGGAAGTCCTGAGTGATTCCTTCCGTTCATTTCACGCCATTTTTAACAACCCGCCTTCCGAAATGCTCTACAGTTCCTGTCCGTCAGTACATGCGGTCGGTCCGGTCTAGATTTTATAATGAATGTTTCTTCGCGTTTCCGCTTCACAGTTGCTGTGGAGGTCGATGGCAGCATGTCACGCCATCACACAAATGCAGGATGCTTTTCGACCGGTACTCCTGGGATTTGCAGTGAGACGATAGAGGCTAGCACGAGTGGGGTGGTTGTAGGAATTTGGAACATTCTATAATAATTAGTACTGGTATACTTTAGTAAATAACTTTTACTTAACTTTGTCCTGCTACTGCACTCCAGGAACATAGCTAATAACAACTATCTTTCTTGAATACAAATGACTCATTAACAACCATTAACTGGATTATACAACAAGTAAGATAACACATCTACATCTACATGGATACTCTGCAAATCGCATTTAGGTGCCTGGCAGTGGGTTCATCGAACCACCTTCACAATTCTCTACTATTCCAATCTCCTATAGCGGGCGGAAAGATTTCCGTAAGAGCACTGATTTCCCTTATTTTATCGTCGTGATCGTTCCTCCCTATGTAGGTCGGTGTCAACAAAACATTTTCGCACTCGGAGGAGAAAGTTGGTGACTGGAATTTCGTGAGAAGATACCGACGCAACGAAAAGCGCCTTTCTTGTAATGATGTCCAGCCCAAATCCTGTATCATTTCTGTGACACTCTCTCCCATATTTCGCGATAATACAAAACGTACTGCCTTTCTTTGAACTTTTTCGATGTACTCCGTCAGTCCTATCTGGTAGGGATCCCACAACGCGCAGCAGTATTCTAAAAGAGGAAGGACAAGCGTACTGTAGGCAGTCTCCTTAGTAGGTCTGTTACATTTTCTATGTGTCCTGCCAATAAAACGCAGTCTTTGGTTAGCCTTCCCCACAACATTTTCTATGTGTTCTTTCCAATTTAGCCCGCATCTCGTGGTCGTGCGGTAGCGTTCTCGCTTCCCACGCCCGGGTTCCCGGGTTCGATTCCCGGCGGGGTCAGGGATTTTCTCTGCCTCGTGATGGCTGGGTGTTGTGTGCTGTCCTTAGGTTAGTTAGGTTTAAGTAGTTCTAAGTTCTAGGGGACTTATGACCACAGCAGTTGAGTCCCATAGTGCTCAGAGCCATTTGAATCATTTTGAACTTTCCAATTTAAGTTGTTCGCAATTCTAATACCTAGGTATTTAGTCGAAATTATGGCTTTTAGATTAGACTGATTTATCGTGTAACCGAAGTTTAACGAGTTCCTTTTAGCACTCATGTGGATGACCTCACAGTTTTCGTTATTTAGGATCAACTGCCACTTTTGGCACCATTCATGTATTTTTTCTAAATCGTTATGCAGTTTGTTTTGATCTTCTGATGACTTTATTAGTCGATAAACGACAGCGTCATCTGCAAACAACCGATTCTGGTATTACATGCGCGAATTAGAGGCTGCGAACCTAGCGAGCTGAAGGCTATTCTAATCTGACTTCGCTCACGACCTGTCGCTGACTCGGCCGGTGCGATCTGCAAGCCTCTCTCCGTGCCATCCGGCGGCGCTGCAAGAGCCAGCGAGCCCAAAGAGGTCGCAAGTGCTGGACCGATATCGATTATCGCAACCTTTAGCGTGGTATCTAACGTTGATACCACAACAATCACATCACCAACAGTTGACTTGGTTTGCTTTAGGAGGGTTGCAATGTCCCTGACATCTATTAGTCAGGTGACATCCAATGAATGTCTAGTCCACGTTCGAGGTCACTGAGCTCTCCTGACCCTCTCATTCTGCACATACTGCTTCTCTGCTGACTTGTTTTATACTAGTCGGATCGCCTCTCATGACACCCAGTCGTTAATTCCGCACCGTATAGGGATGTCCGGATGCTTTTTGTCAGATAGAGTATTTTGTCCGTCTAGCATACTGTCAAGAAGTGGCAGCTCTTGGCAAACAGTCCGTGAGCTATGCTGCGGCTCACGTTGGTGCTGTTTGTAGGTTTCCGCCCTCTGTTGGGGGACACACGGTATCGTTTAGTTGGCATGGTTGCGGTTGTTTGTCTTCTTCTCATGTTGACTGGCGCCACTCGGTTTCGCAAGCTTTGCTTGTCCGCTAGTGGCAGCAGCGGCTGTTATCGATATGTAGTATCTGTTGCCGTATCTTTGGGGCGACGTCGTTGCTTTGCCGGGTCGTGTGAGTGGCGAGTTCGGTTGGGGAATCAGGAGGAGCCAGGTCCGCGCAGTGCGCGAACACGCCGGGACCGCTGGCGGCGCGCATGGACTGCCGGATGGAAGAGCTGTGGTCACGAGGGTGCACGACCTCGTCGTATACCGGATCCAGCAAGCTTTAAGATGAGTGCGTGTCAGTCCAAGTAGACAAACCTACACCACTGTGATATCTCGCGATTCTCCAGTGACTTGGGTTCGTGTTGCTGCTCGTAGTGCCGCCGAGGCGAAGAGCAGCGAGTGGAGTGCTTGGGGAAGGTGGATCTGATTAGCTTTCCTCGACTTCTTATCACTATTTACTGCGTTCCGGCTTTCGCGTATTGTTCAATTGTTGCATTTGGTTTATCTGACGTCTGGCAGCTTCAGCAAGACTATCATTAGTCAATCGTTAGACTGCCACTAGTCTGAATTACCATCTTGTGAAGTGAATGCAACTCTTGGCTGTCTATCTCATCACTCGCGAAAGTGTTTGTTGCCGGACCTTCTCAGAGGTCCAGTCCTGGACCACCGTCTGTAGCTCCTTCTGTTACAAAGTTTACCAACATCTTACCTCACCCGTTTGGTGATCAGTTACTTGTTTTCTTAATTAAACTTTGCTATTGTATTTGCAGTGAATGAAACAAAAGAAAAATTCGGAGTAGGTATTAAAATCCATGGAGAAGAAATAAAAACTTTGAGGTTCGCCGATGACATTGTAATTCTGTCGGAGACAGCAAAGGACTTGGAAGAGCAGTTGAACGGAATGGATAGTGTCTTGAAAGGAGGATATAAGATGAACATCAACAAAAGCAAAACGTGGATAATGGAATGTAGTCGAATTAAGTGGGGTGATGCTGAGGGTATTACATTAGGAAATGAGACACTTAAAGTAGTAAAGGAGTTTTGCTATTTGGGAAGCAAAATAACTGATGATGGTCGAAGTAGAGAGGATATAAAATGTAGACTGGCAATGGCAAGGAAAGCGTTTCTGAAGAAGAGAAATTTGTTAACATCGAGTATAGATTTAAGTGTCAGGAAGTCGTTTCTGAAAGTATTTGTATCAAGTGTAGCCACGTATGGAAGTGAAACATGCACTATAAATAGTTTAGACAAAAAGAGAATACAAGCTTTCGAAATGTGATGCTACAGAAGAATGCTGAAGATTAGATGGGTAGATCAAATAACTAATGAGGAAGTGTTGAATAGGATTGGGGAGAAGAGACGTTTGTGGCACAACTTGACTAGAAGAAGGGATCGGTTGGTAGGACATGTTCTGAGGCATCAAGGGATCACCAATTTAGTATTGGAGGGTAACGTGGAGGGTAAAAATCGTAGAGGGAGACCAAGAGATGAATACACCAAGCAGATTCAGAAGGATGTAGGTTGCAGTTGGTAGTGGGAGATGAAGAAGCTTGCACAGGATAGAGTAGCATGGAGAGCTGCATCAAACCAGTCTCAGGACTGAAGACCACAACAACAACAACAACAACATTGAATTTGCTGTTTTACAGCAGGTTTCTAAATTATTTATATTGTTGCCATTTCTGGCGTGTAAGGCCCTCAGCTGTGATTGTGGCCTCTTGCCTTAAAATTCTAATTTGGTATTTGTATTTTCGCAGTAAGCCTTTAAAATCGTATTTACTGCCATTCCTAGCGTCTGGTGCCTTCTACTGTGTTTGTGGCGACTTGCCTTTAATATTTCAATGCCTGTAATTTGTAATTTGCAACGTGTAAGGCCTTCTGCCCAGATCACAGTGTCTTGTTTCTAAAACATTATCTGTTGTATCAGTATTTAATACGAGGATAATGGAATGTAGTCGAATTAAGTCGGGTGATGCTGAGGGAATTAGATTAGGAAATGAGACACTTAAAGTAGTAAAGGAGTTTTTGTTATTTGGAAAGCAAAATAACTGATGATGGTCGAAGTAGAGAGGATATAAAATGTAGACTGGCAATGTCAAGGAAAGCGTTTTTGAAGAAGAAAAATTTGTTAACATCGAGTATAGATTTAAATGTCAGGAAGTCGTTTCTCAAAGTATTTGTATGGAGTGTAGCCATGTATGGAAGTGAAACGTGGACGATAAATAGTTTAGACAAGAAGAGAATAGAAGCTTTTGAAATGTGGTGCTACAGAAGAATGCTGAAGATCAGATGGGTAGATCACATAACTAATGAGGAGGTATTGAATAGAATTGGGGAGAAGAGGAGTTTGTGGCACAACTTGACTAGAAGAAGGGATCGATTGGTAGGACATGTTCTGAGGCATCAAGGGGTCACCAATTTAGTATTGGAGGGCAGCTTTGAGGGTAAAAATCGTAGAGGGAGACCAAGAGATGAATACACTAAGCAGTTTCAGAAGGATGTAAGATGCAGTAGATATTGGGAGATGAAGAAGCTTGCACAGGATAGGGTAGCATGGAGAGCTGCATCAAACCAGTCTCATGACTGAAGACCACAACAACAACAACAGTATTTAATGGTTCAAAAATGTTCAAATGTGTGTGATATCTTATGGGACTTAACTGCTAAGGTCATCAGTCCTTAAGCTTACACACTACGTAACCTAAATTATCCTAAGGACAAACACACACACCCATGCCCGACAGAGGACTCGAACCTCCGCCGGGACCAGTCGCACAGTCCATGACTGCAGCGCCTGAGACCGCTCGGCTAATCCCGCGCTATTTAATGGTGATTTGCTAAATTGTAGCTCACTGAAAACTCTGTTATTTGCAGAGTTGTTTATTCCTTCATTAATAACGTGCGGTATTTTATTTATTGTTGAGTCTGGAATAACTAGTTTAAAATAAATTGTGTGTAACTATAAAAGGCAACCAATAGTAACTGATTACGGCCCCGTCCACAATCGTAAGCGAATCCTGCCTCCCCTTGACTATCAGGTCTCAGTCCGTGTTGGGAGAAGCATTTGTAGTATGGTGACAGGTCGCCACTGTGGCGGTACGGGGGACGGAGTGGGAGTGTGGTCGTACAGATAGGTGCGCGCAGCCAGGCGGGCAGAGCGGCCGCTATCGTGACAGCCCGCACCCACGCCCGCACAGCGCCGGCTAATTTGCAATTTCCGTACGGCGGCGCAGACGGGGACGCGCGTAGCTACGGTGCGGTGCGGCGCTCTGCCGTGTTACTTCGCTTTATGCGCCGCATTGCGCTCCGGACGTACGGGGCGCCAGCGGCGGAACTGTGTTAGTTACCGTTCCACACTCGTATTTTGCCTGCCCTAATAGGGACAGCGCGCTGCAAAGAAGGCAGCTAACGCTGAGCGAGCACCGACGAGTGCTGGACGTGGTGCCCGGCTCGCAGAGAACGCCGTACCAGCACAGCCTCCACGAAAGGAATATGGAGACAAGATAATCGTATAATACACTACTGTCCACCAATAGTGCGACACCAGTAAAAATAACAAATAACGAAATTTTATCTATCGTGCTTATTGTGATGTAATCAAGCATAACGCATGTTATGGAATCTACGATACCAGCGGGTATCGATCTCTTCATACAAATTCAAATAGAAACTTTGAATAAAACAATTCTTACAGCTTTTAAACTGCGACCTCATTCAATAAATATTTAACACTTACGTTATTAACTTGACGAAAACCTCAGCTTCCTAAACTTTTAAAGCTATCTGCATAAATCTTTAAGGAAACTTCATAATACGTACATACCGATTTATGTAAGAACAATGTTAAACATTGATATTGCATATCTGTCACAATCTCCAAATTCTTTCACTTGCATATATAATAGAATATTTGGCCCTGATGCTCGCACGTGGCAGGAAGAGTTGTAAAAGCGGAGTTGCGCTGGATTTTAAGGTACACCGATCTATGTTTACTGGTTGCAATCAGTAGCTTTTGTGAACATTTAAAGGTTATCTGAATGTGGAAATCGTGAACCAAACATCTGAAAGTTTAAATATACAGCGGATTCAATGAAAAATTGTTTTATTTCGTAGCTAGCAAGTAGGAAAAAGAGATGATTAAATTTGTAGATGGAGTGTTACAGAAGAATGCTTAAGATTAGATCGGTAGATCACGCAACTAATGAGGACGTATTGAATAGAATTGAGGAGAAGAGGAGTTTGTGGCACAACTTGACTAGAAGAAGGGATCGGTTGGTAGGACATGTTTTGAGGCATCACAAATTTAGTATTGGAGGGCAGCGTGGAGGGTAAAAATCGTAGAGGGAGACCAAGAGATGAATACACTAAGCAGATTCAGAAGGACGTAGATTGCAGTAGGTACTGGGAGATGAAGCAGCTTGCACAGGATAGAGTAGCATGGAGAGCTGCATCAAACCAGTCTCAGGACTGAAGACCACAACAACAACAACAACAACATCATGGAGTGTGAAGTATAGTAGGCAGAGCAGCAATCTCTAGGAGCTCTATCGCGCCTGTGTGTCGAGTCGAACTGAGCTTGGATGACAGATACTGGTTCGCCACTCCACGCTGCTTCAACTCTGTCTCAGAGTTCAACATTCGTAATGTGTGGCGAATGGTTTCGTCCCACGACCAGACGTTATCAAGAGGTGAGAGACCGGAAGAAAGGACAAGAGTCTAACACCCTCTGCATCGAGGTAGATCAGAGTAGCGCGGGCAACAGACGTTCTTGATCAAAGATTTCGGTGATGTGATATTAAAGACCCCGAAGATATGGAGCAGCTAACGACCTTAGCATGTCAGGAATGTAAATGCTGCTGTCCAATTTACAAAGCTGTGCGAACCAGGAGTGATCCTGTTGTGCACCAAAAGGCACCGTTTACCATTATGCTAGTGCACTGGTTAGATTAGATTATATTGGTACTTGTTCCATAGATCATGAATACGACACTTCGTAATGATGTGGAACGTGTCAGGGTATGACAATGACGAATGTAATCTGGCAACTTTATTTCCTCTTGGAACCTCATGACACGGACACATCCATCGAGATGTTGTACGGAGACGGGCTTGTCCGATGTGTGTGACGTGATGTGACTCTTGTATTCACCGTTGTCGTTGGGCGTATCACTGATACCACACTTGCCTCTGCTGCTGTGTCAATAGAAGCCGCAAATAATTGTCGCCATACTGACAGTAGGTGGTGCTCTACATTTCGTCACAATGTCCGTCTAGGTGCCCTGCTTCGTAATCTTTCTTTTTGTACGGAATGTAAATGACGTTTCTCCTGCCTCCTTTGTGTGGTTGCGTTGAACGCTAATTACTTGCATATCCAAGCATGTGGAACACTTCTCGCCAGTTTGCTGTTTCTTTCAAGCCACTTTCCAGGTTTTGCAAGTTTAATGGCCAGTACTCCCCATTACGGTCGGAGGAAGGCAACGGCAAACCACCTCCATTAGGACCTTGCCTAGTAAGGCGGTGCGGGTCTCCCGCATCGTTCCCCTACGCTCTGTAAAGAAGCATGGGACTTCATTTCCATTTTCCATTTACTGTATGTGTTCTAACTCATATGACCTGAAAATTCTCGCACGTACACGGTCAATTGGGATTTTCACAGTTTTTCTGAACCACTTCATAGAATTTCAAGGGTGGTTCCCTGAACAAGGCCATACCTGATTCCCTATCCCCCACTCTTGATCAACTGAGGGAGAACGCCAATGACCTAGATCTTTAAAGGAAGAAGGCCAACAAGAAATCTTAAAAAAATCAAAATTCAATTAAGATATCATTAACCCCCTCCCCCCCCCAAAAAAAACAACATATGCAAGGTGCAATACAAATGGATGAGGGTCACAATCGAATTTCAAAACTTCAGAATATATTACCATAGACCTCTAAAGGCAGAAGGCCAGCATGTTTAATAACAACAAATCTTAAAAATCAACAAGATAAAAATCCAATTAAGAAAGGAATAAAATAATTTAAAGAAGCAACATATGCAAGGTGCAATACCAATGGCTGAGGGCCACAATTAAACGTCAGAATTTTAAAATATATTACCATAATCTTTAATGGCAGAAGGCCGCGATGTTTAAGCTTTAAAGATAAATTTAAAAATAAATTTTGCAAAATTTTAAGAAAACAAAGCAAATAACCATAAGCTTAAAATTTAAAATAGCTGACAGATAATTAAACACTGGTGGCACTCAGAAAGCCTCCAGGGAGGTCAGTCTGCCCTCGTTCACTTAGGTGAGACAGGTGGTGAGCCTAACTATACTTGATCCGATGGAACCCAACCAGAGAACAGGGCCCACGGACTGACCGACACGACGACTTGCTTCCCATTAATCAGTACATGAGAACTCAAACCGGCATTGTTACACTGCCGGCCGCGGTGGTCTCGCGGTTCTAGGCGCGCAGTCCGGAACCGTGCGACTGCTACGGTCGCAGGTTCGAATCCTGCCTCGGGCACAGATGTGTGTGTTGTCCTTAGGTTAGTTAGGTTTAAGTAGTTCTAAGTTCTAGGGGACTGATAACCACAGCAGTTGAGTCCCATAGTGCTCAGAGCCATTTGAACCATTTGAACCATTGTTACAAACGTGATAATCCACAATGGAGTACGTATTAGCTGTCAAAATTACACACCATGTTGGACAGCGACAACGGGTGAGGAAAGGACGCTGCCTGAAATTAGTGGCCACGGCAGGTGACTGGAACACTAACGGCCCCTAGACAGAAAATTCCGCTGGTACACTTGAATTTGAACACGGTAATAGTTAACTTCGCTCAAAAGAACACTGCCTGAATTTACGTCAGTGCGCAGGGCAGGTAACCAGAACACTAACGGTCACAAGACAGAAAATTCCACTGGTGCACTCAAATCGTAGTCGACCAAAATAGTTAATGGCACCGCATGGCGGCTAAACTCAGCAGTAGAAACACTCGGTGTTGCTCACCGGAAGACATCACCAACAGCAAACCACCGAAGCGAACCACCACAAGATGAATAGACGTGGCTTGTGTAGTTGAAACCACTACTCAACTTTGACGTCCTCGGTCGGTGAACCACTAAGCTCGTAGCGATCCGACAGCTCCACACACGCTCCGACACTGCACAGTAGAGTTGTGGCTATTAGTGAATGAGTCGTTCATTTGAACGACTCTAAATAAAGAGTCGTAAGAATCGAATCGTGATACGGACGAATCGTCGTTCAAAAGAATCGCAAGAACGATTGCGTGTTTCCGAGTCGTGACGATTCCAAGTTCCAACGATTCATCGATTCTTAGTACTCTATGCTTCGAAGGCAACTTCCAAATCATGCCGAGTCGTGCCGAATGATTACGACCGCCAGGTGGCAGTCAAGTGGAGGATGAGTGTGAACAAAGGAAGCTCGGAACGAACAAACGAAGTTCTTGGGCCGTAATATTACTCGTGAAAACTTAGCTGACACTTGGCGGTGGCTGACGGGAACGAGCGTAAAGGCATATCCCATTTACTATCCCTATATAGTGCACTGGGCGGTTTCATATCATCCTACGTTTTTCTGTGCTCTTTCCAATTCCACAGCACCTTATATTTCACAATAAAGCAACTGTCAGCCCTCACACACTGCAAATTTAGCTTAACTTTTGTTTCGTCGAAATACAAAGCATAGGTATTTTGCTTTTAATTTGTCTGAGAACTTGCTTCTGCCACTACTATTTATGTGAGAAGACGACATACTTCTAAAGTGTAGGATACAATCGTATACAGCGACATTACTTCACTGCTAATTTGCTAATTCTGTTGGTTCCACCAGTGCCGCCACTAAATGGCTGTCGCACTAGACCAATGTTACAGAGCGAATGTAGGCTCTCTAACCAATACCTTTCCTGGCGGATCGCCGTGTAATACCGTCTTTAAAGTTCGAGTTTTCGAATGTTACCGTGTCCAGATTCATGTTAAATGTTAGTGAAGTAATGTCGCGGTATACGATTGAATCCTATTGTTTAGAAGTATGTCGTCTTCTTACGTAAATAGCAGTGACAGCGGCAAGTTCTCAGACAAATTAAAAGCAAAATACCTATGCTTTGTATTTAGAAGAAATGAAAGTTAAGCTAAATTTGCTGTGTGGGAGGGCTGTCAGCTGCGTTATGAATTACGAGGGTGATGTGGACTTGGAAGCACAGGAAAACTTAGGATGATATGAGGCAAACTACGTCTGCGTCACTGCTAGATATTGTTACTATAAAACAGACGTCTGTAGTTAAATACGTTCAAGCCACACAACCAAATTGGCATACCACGTAATTTTGCACCACCTTCCGCACAAATCGACTCCTCTTTCCTGGCATACTGAAATAATACAATAGATGCAATCAAATCAAACGTGACCTTTCAACAATTAAGGCATTACACGTATAAATCGAGAATCACACTTGCAACGTCATATGCATGTTTACTCATAAATAAACTATTTGTGACATATCTTATCATGACACAGTTCGATTCTAACCCCATTGACAATTTTAGACCTGTCCTGCCATCTGTGAGTAAGATGTAGAACTTTTTGCATTCCGTAAGAATCGTGCCATCGCAGACTAGAATGAATCGTGAAAGAATCGTGAACGAATCGTAGGAATCGATTCGCAATGTGAGATTGAATCGTAGGAATCGAATCGGGAAAAACAATCGTGTTGCCCAACTCTACTGCACAGTAGAGTTGTGGCGTTTCGTGAATGAGTCGTTCATTTGAACGACTCTAAATAAAGAATCGTAAGAATCGAATCGTGATACGGACGAATCGTCGTTCAAAAGAATCGTAAGAACGATTGTGTGTTTCCGAGTCGTGACGATTCCAACGATTCATCGATTCTTAGTACGCTATGCTTCGAAGGCAACTTCCGAGTCGTGCCGAATGATTACAACCGCCAGATGGCAGTTTAATGGAGAATGCGTGTGAACAAAGGAAGCTGCGAACGAACAAACGAAGTTCGTAGGCCGTAATATTACTCAGGGGGGTGAAACTCATATGGGGATTTCCGGTAACACGACGTTGGTTTGGTCCCAGGCCACTTGGAGCGCTGCAAGTTTAGCAATCTACAGTCTCGTGTTCCTATTGTATGACTTAGTCTTCCATAATTGTTTTGGTATCGTAGCAACGTGATCGTGATTTTTCTTTTAAATTTCAGTGTAAGTTTGTTGCTATTATTCTGCTTAATTTTTGGGTGCATTCGTAATATTTGATGGTGCAATGATTCAGTATTTACTTTTTTACTTTTGTTTCATATAGAATACGAGGTTGTATCATCACATTACGTTCTGTGGACTTTTGTATATTTGTTCCTGCAAAGAAATACAATTTCCGTTGCTCAGTTTACTTAAATGGTAAGTATATTTCTTATTTCTGTTCATATTTCCTTGTATTTCATGGAGAATCCCATGCTGGCAGCTTTTGACTTAGTTGGTATTCAACTTTCCGAATCCTGTAATGGAATATAATTCTGGCTTTGATTCATCTTCCTTTTTGCCACGAAGTACTCTTAGTGACAGAATAAGTACCATTTATTGTGCCGTTTACTACATACCATATATGGGACGTGTTACAATTGATTCGTAATGCCTGGAGTGTGTTCTATTTCCCGTTTTCGACAGTAAATATTCTGTACAGTACATAACACTCTATTCAGGTAAAAAGTGTTTGTTGCTGTTGTATCGACAAAGGTTGTGTTCTCACATAATAAGACATTTGTTTGGACGTCACAGAAAGCAGGTCCTTCAAGCAGTTGGACATTTACATGTATTATTGTGGCAATATCCAATGCAGTAGAAATCTTCTCGCACTTTAGTGCTCAACACAATGTAATACAGATTTACAGCTGTAGCTGTTACTGATAATGTACAGTTGAATTTGCTATCTACCATGGTATCTAGATGCTGAAATATACTGAAATGGTACAGTAAGCAGTGTTTCTACTGCCTGATAGCACCGTTTAACGAAGTAGTGTTGAATATAGTGCAACTATGCTCACGCAGTTATAAAAAGAGTGATGTGCATATCCGTAGTAGAAATGAGAATTAGTTTCGTTTTTTCACTATTTTGTAGCAATACCACATCAGATTACAAGCCATGATAACAGTTATCAATACTTCAGTACAGGATAGCTGCATTTAGACATAAGCTAATACGATTTTTGATAGTGAAATTAATTTCACATTGAGTTTTCTTTAACATTAATGAATGTAAACCGTACCTGATCTTTTTTCTCGTTCCTAATTTTTGGTATGAATAACATTTCAGACACATGGGGATGGATCATACAGGAAGAGAAGAATCCAGTTTGAGATTGAAATACTCGTGGAAGTTTCCCGGATGCAGGAGTAGTTATTATGTAAAAACAAGTTCCAAACACAAGAATAAACATTTCTATAAATTTCCAGCTGCATCAAAAAGTGAGACTTTAAAGAAGGGGAAATTGATCTGTAATATACATGAAGGTGTCAACTGTAGTTATTATTATGTGTGTGAGGATCATTTTTATGAAGCAGATTTTGTGAACTTTACTAGACACAGGCTAAATACTGGTGTTATTCCGGGTCTAGTGTAGCACGGGATACAACCCGTCGGCTTTGAACAATGACGTCACAAGTCGCCATAGAGCATGTATTACAAAGATGAAAGAGGTGAGGAGAATGTTGAGAAACAAAGGAATGCGAGAGAGATAAACATTGATCTTGTCAAAAGCCGAGAAGCGATTCTTCTTAGTGTTGTAGCTCCCTTCAGTAGCTGATAAGTGTTTTTTGGCTTTTTTAAAAAAAATCTCACGAGATAGAATAAACTGATCCTACTTTATTAAGCAATCAATAAAAAAACTAAACTAAAACATAACAGCAAAAGCTGTTATGTTTTAGTTTAGTTTTTTTATTGATTGCTTAATGAAGTAGGATCAGTTTATTCTATCTCGTGAGATTTTTTTTTTTAAAGCCAAAAAACACTTATCAGCTACTGAAGCATCTGTATCTTAGGATCAGTTTATTCTATCTCATGAGATTTTTTTTAATAAGCCAAAAAACAATTATCAGCTACTGAAGCATATTGGTGGAATAAGAAAGTGAAATACGGTAAAATAGTGAAATATAGATAAACGATCGCTTTTAGATTCAAATTCAATTATTTTAATGATAGCGCTTATTAGAACACAGAACTGTTTTATTATATATGCCTCGAAGTGAAGACATTACTATCTACGACTAAGGAATGGCGTCATTTTTCAAAGCCGACGGGTTGTATCCCCTGCTACACTAGGCCCGTTATTCCAAAGCACATGGAATTGGTGTTGTATCACCCTCCCCCCACCCATCTGTGTTACACTGGTGGTGGTGGTGGTGGTGGCGGTTTCACCACATCGGGTGCAAATATAAGTGTGCATGAGACAGGTCACAATGCAAAATCTACAGTAATTCAACAAAGCAGTCGCCCTTTACAGAGCACAGTTGATGGTGAGTACAGCTTTTTATCCTCACCAGTTTATGATGTTGAAAGTAGTCCAGGTGTAATGGGATCTGGCGTTTCTAAATGTGATTTAACTCCAAGAAAACACAAAATGTATAAACTGCATAGAATTACAGTTTCCAGAGTGTGTAAATTGAAAAAAAAAAAAGCTACAGAATGAGAGGAATAAATTGAAAATTCTAAAAGAGTTGTATGATGACAGGAAATTTCAGTTAATTGAAGAAGAGTTGAACGATGTGACTAAAACTTTTATTAATAGTCAGTTAAGAAATGCCAATTTGCAGCCCACAGCAGTACGGTGGTCTATACAAGACAAGGCATTTGCTTTATCTATTTATAAGCGTAGTCCCCAGTTGTACAGATATTTGGCCACATACTTCTCCCTTACAACTGTCAGGCTCCTCAAGCGAGTGCTTTCCCACACACCATTTGATACAGGACTGAATCCAGCTTTATTAAACTTTTTAGCAAGGGAAGTAAGTAATATGCATGAAAATGACAAGTATTGTGCTCTACTTTGTGATGAAATGTCTCTGGATGATGGTATGTACTATGATGCACACAAACAGCTAATCTATGGGTATCAGGACTTGGCTCATTTAGGACGTTCACCTGTAGTTGCTAGTCAAGCATTGGTTTTTATGCTGAAAGGCATTCACAGAACTTGGAAACAAGTTCTAGCATATTACTTTACCGCAACCACTTTCCACTACACCCATTTGAAATCACTCATTGTTCACATCATAAGTGAACTACAGAATATTGGGTTCAAAGTGGTTTGTACTGTATGTGACCAGAATGCAACAAACCAAAAGGCCCTTAAACAACTGTGTGAAGCAAATTTGTTGAAGCCCAGTATATTTCATTTTGTCGTCAATAATCAACCAATTGTTACTATTTATGATGTACCACATCTGCTCAAAAACACTAGAAATGCTTTGATAGATAATAAAATTCAATTTGAACCTCACAAAGCAGCAAAGTTTGAGTACATCAGTACACTGTTCTTTTTGGATAAAAAAAGCGGTTCAAAACTCTACCCAAATTAAAAGCACAACACTTTAACTTTTCTGATCCCCATATCAAAATGAAGGTAAAAGTTGCTGCTGCACAAATGAGCCATACTGTTGCAGCTGCAATTGAAACATATGTTTCTACTCATACATTACCATCGGAAGCTATACACACAGCTGAGTTTGTGGAAAAGGTAGATAATCTCTTTGATTCACTCAACAGTAATGAGCAATATCCCAGGGATGGAAAACAATTTAGGTGCGCTTTATCAGAAAATTCGCCACATTTAGAAATGTGGTATAGCATATTGAGGGAAATAGGCAGCTGGCAAATAATAGATTTAAAAATGGGAAGAAACAAGACTAATATGTTTGGCTTTATAAAAGGTTGGCAGATTACATTACAGTCTATTATTTTCTTGTGGAAGACCTTGAAAGTGGTTGGCTTTAAGTACTTAAATTTAAAGGCGTTCAATCAAGATGCTTTAGAAAATTTCTTTTGTTGTATAAGACAACATGGTATTGCTAATACAAACCCAACTTGTTTTCAGTTTGTACAAGCTCTGAAGACTTTTGCTGTCAATCACATGACTTTGCCTTTCAAAGCCATGAGTGTAAGTAACTGTGTGAATGATGATTACACTCCCTTGAGCAGTTTGTGTCACTTTTTGGCAGCTAGTAGTAGTAGTAAACATTTAAGTGAATGTGAGATGAATGACACTGATACACCTGAGCAAATTTATCCCTACTCAAATGGTATCATCGAGTCTGTAGAAGATCAAGAAGCCTTAGCCTATGTAGCAGGCTTTGTACTAAAAGCCATAGATGTACCAGATGATTGTGAAACATGTAATACCAGTCTCTACTCCTATGTTGTGACTGAAAATCATTTGTTTACCTCATTTAAAGAGAATAGTGAGGAGCATTCTCATTTGAAATATGCAAGTGAAAGAGTCATGATTTTCCTAAGGGCACTCCATGATCAGCTGTATGAGTATCTAAATAGTCACGGTTACACAACAAGACTACATGATAATTTTAAAAAAAACATTTGTTCTGTCTCAAACAACAATTTGGTAAACATGACATTGAAGAGAGACTTCTGAAGACAAGTATTCCATTTATAATATACAAGTATGTGAAAGAAAAGAAATTTACAAACAAGAGGAAATTGTGTATGCAACAACTTAAAAAGAAGTTCAAATCATGTTAAAAGACTTTGTATTTCAGTGTTTATTATGTGTACAATGAGAGTAAGCTCCCTATACATATAGAAATGTTGAGTTAAAAGCCGAGAATTACATGTTCTTGTACCAAAATCATGCCTTTGATTTGTTATGACAAACTCTGGTAATTCAGCAGGAACATAACACTTTCTAGATGTGATGATGGGACTCTAAAAGTATAATGAATAAAGTGCTGTCAAGGGGAATTTGTGTTAATTTTCAGTAGTGTACCAAACAAAGTTTTCAAAGAGGAAGTAAATAAACAAAAATGTTAAAAATAAATGTTGTACCAGTGTCTTCTTTCATTATTTAAACATGATGGGTGTTGCCAAAATAACTGCCAAGTTGGGGAAAAAAGAAAAAAAAATATGTTATGTGTTGCAGTTCATTTTCTTTGTATGTCTTATTGGCAAAAACATTTTGGCTACATTCATGGAGTGTCTACCTGCTCTGCTCCCAATTTGTTTTTCAGTTGATGTAAAGTAGTATTTTGTGTGTTTCATAAATTTATTTGAACTGTGCAGAAGTTCAGTTTCAGATGACTGAATATCCATAAATAACAATCAACAAATAATAAATCGGATTTTGTAGACTTTACAGTACATCCTTGGTTTGTAGCACAGATTTTTTTTTTGTACATGACCTCTTGGTTATCCTTTAGCTGTGTAGTTATTTATTTATGTAACCTACTATTCCACTTTCAGAGATGCGAGTGGACATAATGTGCTTTAGGATATGTTGAAACCTAAAAATCATTTATATATGCATGCAATGTCAGATGATTTTTTACTCTGACATGTGCTAAAGCTCATTTATTTCCACAAGATACTGGCAACACGGCCAAAATCACAATATTGAGTTTTACAAAAAAATTTCACAGTCAAAAGGTGACATCGTAATTTACGAAAATTTTCACAATGTAAACTGCAGCTACGAGTAGTTAATGTTTGGTTTTGATTGAGATTTCTTTTTTATATTACTTTGCAAGATCTCAAAAACCTTTATTACTGCATTTTGCGGCCCACATTCAAAGATTAAATGAAAAATATTGTCATCTAATTCGCGTATTTAGAAATAAACATAAGAGATTTTCGCGCCATATTTTTTCGTATTGAAGTTCATAGCCAGGTCACAAGTAGCGCTGCTGTCGTTCTGTGTTTCCGTATAATAACGTGGTCTTTGCACTTCTACTATATTGGTGTTCTGTGATATTACTCGTGAAAACCAAGCTGACACATGGTGGTGTCGTCTTCTCACGCAAATGCACATAGTAGTGACAGCGGCAAGTTCTCAGACAAATTAAAAGCAATGCTTTGTATTTAGAAGAAATGAAAGTTAAGCTAAATTTGCCTTGTGGGAGGGCTGTCAGCTGCGTTATGAATTACAGGGGTGATGTGGACCTGTAAAGACATCTTAGCACAGAAAAACATAGGATGATATGAGCCAAACCACGTCTGCCTCACTGCTAGATTTTGTTACTATAAAACAGACGTCTGTAGTTAGATACGTTCAAGCCACACAACCAAACTGGCATACCACGTAATTTTGCACCACCTTTTGCACAAGTCGACTCCTCTTTCCTTGCATACTGAAATAAAACAATAGATGCAATCAAATCAAACGTGACCTTTCATCAAGGCATTACACGTATAAATCGAGAATCACACTTGTAACGTCATATGCATATTTACTCATAAATAAACTATTTCTGGCATATCTTATCATGACACAGTTCGATTCTAACCCCACTGACAATTTCAGACATGTCCTGCCATCTGTGAGTAAGATGTAGAACTTTTCGTATTCCATAAGAATCGTGCCATCGCAGACTAGAATGAATCGTGAACGAATCGTAGGAATCGATTTGCAATGTGAGATTGAATCGTAGGAATCGAATCGGGAAAAAGAATCGTGTTGTCCAACTCTGCTGCACAGGGGCTGCCAGCGGCCCCAGCCGACTACACGGCGCGGAGATAACGGACTGACTGCCTCCAGACCCCCTTGCCAGAAAATATATGCACAAAACCAAAGATAGTACACAGCGCAAATATCGATACACAACACTGCTGCCACACGTAGAAGGAAGAAGAACCATGACGTAACCGCGACAAGGGCGGGAAACTAAACACAGATAGACAGCGAAGTTCACGAAAACGCATCCCTGGGAGAGAGCAGGGCTCAATTACACGCCATTGTTCCAACTCAGTGAGGTATTGTCGCCTTAAAGGCATTCGTGATTAATATCCACTCACCAGGTCCATCAATTTTGTATGCAATAAAATCAGCAGTTCACTGCACTTAATTAGCAAACTGTAAAAATTAGTCTCTGAACAAACATTAAAAACTGCTTATTACGGGACAATATTTGCATATATTAATTATGGAATAGAGGTATGAGGATGTGCTGCTGATAGACACATGAACAGAATCCTAACACAGCAGAAAAGAGCAATCAGGATATTAGGGTACAAAGATTCATGTAGGGAAAACTTTCTACAACATAAATATCTAACAGTATATTCCTTGTATCCGTACAAATTAATAACACTCTTTGTGGACCATAAAATAGTGAAACTAAGTGCTCTGATGTGCATACCTAACACAAGACAAAAAGATTGCTTCTTCAGAAACAGAACTAAACTAAACACAATAGATCATAGTCCTTGGATTAATGGCCAGATATGGTTTTACAAACTGTCAAGTGCTATAAGATGCCACAGAAGTAAAGTATTCAAAAGGGAATTAAAATCATTGTTAACTCTCAAATGTTTGTACTCACTGAATGAATACTGATATTAAAATGTAGCTATTCTTAAATGAAGGCCTAACTCTTCTATCTATACGATGTACTGTTCTGAGGTGATTGTAATATATATTATTTTTGTAAGAACATTCGGTAAATTCAAATACCTATACTATGTAACAACTGTATGTTGCATTATGAAGTACTGTACCATATACTGCAAAGTGCATCACCTGTAAGTGGCTTCTTGTACATGTGAATTGCAAATTCCTACTGTTTGTACAAAAATTTTATAAAAAGGCTATGACGTTTGCAAAAGTCACTAGTTGATGACTATATGCAAAAAAAGATAATAAATAGATAAATCTCAATGGTAACTAATGCTCACGACCGTTATAGCGTGTATTTAAATCAAACATGATTTGCATCTTCATAGAGTGCTACTAGCGCCATTCTTATGTGACTGGAGCGAAAACGAAGTAGATATAATCTTCCAATTGTAGAAACACGCCTACCAGCTTTCGTTTACATCGTGCAACTCCTTCTTGGCGTTGCAAATCTTCCAATTGTAGAAACACGCCTACCAGCTTTCGTTTACATCGTGCAACTCCTTCTTGGCGTTGCAATTTTTTCCGTCGGTGTATACTTCCCAGAGTCACTTAAAGGGTTAATCTCAGAGAAAGATGTTTGTTTAATTTTATGGATCCTGCTTTTTATGCGTTGTGGTAAAGGGTCAAATGGTTCAAATGGCTCTGAGCACTATGACAGAAGCGCTGGAAAAAGTGTGTGGAATCAGAAGGGAACTACTTTGAAGGAGACAACACTAAACTTGACTAAAACGGGAAGCAAAATGTTTTTCATATCAGTCTCATTACTTTATTGTCGCACCTCGTATTTAATTTCATTAATTTCTCCTCAGAATGACAGATATGGAATTAATCATTCTTGACTAACACACTTAAGGTTGTTCATTATAACATAACGAGATTAGGTCACCACGTTATTATACAATCACATATACTATTTAAAATTTAGGTTTGAGCATCGGGTTGTGTTATTATGAAGTACAGATAGGAGTTTCGCATAAAGTCCTCTCCCTTGACCTAGTACGGACACCGTGAAGCGCCGCTTATTGTCTGGGCTATCCGCGTGTCAGCTTGTTAGCGATCCCCGCTCTGCAAATATACAGCGCCGCAGACACAGCTCGGCAGCGTCACAAAGAGCGGTCTGACTGACAGATGGAGCTGCTCGCTAGCCGACCAGCTAGCGACTACCCAGTAGCTACGGCTGCTCTCCTTTGTTGCAAGCGGCCGCTGTTGAGCTCAGGACGGCGAGCTGCGGTTCGCCATTGTGCTGGGGAACAAAAGCTTTCAGCGAAATCCGCACCTGTACGGCAAGGAAATTCGATATACAAGAGGCGTGTTACACACTAACAAGGGCACCAGGTACCTGATCCGACAAGTAACATCGAAACCATAAATGATTCGCCGTAATTGAGTCTCGTATTCGTAACTCGACCTGTCGTTTAGTTTTTAACACATTCTGTAAATCATCTTGTCTCAAATATCACCTCACATTTTTATTAATGCACAGCTGATTACAATTGTTTATTTGTAAACGAATATCTTAGGTTGCCTATGAACTCGGTGCACCTCTGATGCAGTTGTTTGATTATAATACGACAGTAAAGAAATTGTTTAGGAGTATTAAGCTCCTCCGAGGATCACGTGAAAGGTGCACGTTTTGTTGCTTTCTTTCTTGCAACCACTGCGGTTGTCCACGTGATTACGGCGTGTGACGCAGGTGGACGCATCCGAAGAAAATGACGTCAGCTCACTGTGTATCGACTGCAGAAGCAAAGGGATCGATGACAGATAACACAGAAGGGCGCGCAAAAACATCGCTAAATTAACATTTGGGACAATATATAGAGGGTGCGAGTAAGACTGAGTATTGCAAGTAAAATGATGAAACAATTGTATCTGATAAAAGTGTCTGACATGATTAATCAAAGTAGTGTAATCGGCGCTAGTTTTATACATCAACTGTTGGTGCTGACAAAAAAAGTGAAAAATAGTAATTTACGCCTCAAAAAGCGAATACTCTCATTTAATCATTCTGAAACAAAACATCACCACGCAAGGAGCTCACTTCCATCTTGATGGTAAAACAAAGCACACTATTGTCATGCTCCGAAAACTATCTTCTCAAGCACGGAAGATGGATCACAACACACTTTTAATATAAAGACTACGGGAAACTGTGTTTAAACATAAGTATTACAAGTTGCAAACTCTTTTGCTGACATTTCCTTGTCCAGTCAGAATAGATTATACAAAAATTAAAACCGCTGCACAAATGAAAAATAAAATTTAAAAAAAATAAAATAAAATTGACGCTTACAAGTCCGTCAACATTAATAGACTGTTGTTAGACTGCAGAACGAACATTCAAAAGTGGTGCAATCAATTAACTATAATACGACTACCAATTAGCTATGCACGAGATTCATGAGTAGTAGTGTACATGTCTTATCGTAACTACACTCCTGGAAATTGAAATAAGAACACCGTGAATTCATTGTCCCAGGAAGGGGAAACTTTATCGACACATTCCTGGGGTCAGATACATCACATGATCACACTGACAGAACCACAGGCACATAGACACAGGCAACAGAGCATGCACAATGTCGGCACTAGTACAGTGTATATCCACCTTTCGCAGCAATGCAGGCTGCTATTCTCCCATGGAGACGATCGTAGAGATGCTGGATGTAGTCCTGTGGAACGGCTTGCCATGCCATTTCCACCTGGCGCCTCAGTTGGACCAGCGTTCGTGCTGGACGTGCAGACCGCGTGAGACGACGCTTCATCCAGTCCCAAACATGCTCAATGGGGGACAGATCCGGAGATCTTGCTGGCCAGGGTAGTTGACTTACACCTTCTAGAGCACGTTGGGTGGCACGGGATACATGCGGACGTGCATTGTCCTGTTGGAACAGCAAGTTCCCTTGCCGGTCTAGGAATGGTAGAACGATGGGTTCGATGACGGTTTGGATGTACCGTGCACTATTCAGTGTCCCCTCGACGATCACCAGTGGTGTACGGCCAGTGTAGGAGATCGCTCCCCACACCATGATGCCGGGTGTTGGCCCTGTGTGCCTCGGTCGTATGCAGTCCTGATTGTGGCGCTCACCTGCACGGCGCCAAACACGCATACGACCATCATTGGCACCAAGGCAGAAGCGACTCTCATCGCTGAAGACGACACGTCTCCATTCGTCCCTCCATTCACGCCTGTCGCGACACCACTGGAGGCGGGCTGCACGATGTTGGGGCGTGAGCGGAAGACGGCCTAACGGTGTGCGGGACCGTAGCCCAGCTTCATGGAGACGGTTGCGAATGGTCCTCGCCGATACCCCAGGAGCAACAGTGTCCCTAATTTGCTGGGAAGTGGCGGTGCGGTCCCCTACGGCACTGCGTAGGATCCTACGGTCTTGGCGTGCATCCGTGCGTCGCTGCGGTCCGGTCCCAGGTCGACGGGCACGTGCACCTTCCGCCGACCACTGGCGACAACATCGATGTACTGTGGAGACCTCACGCCCCACGTGTTGAGCAATTCGGCGGTACGTCCACCCGGCCTCCCGCATGCCCACTATACGCCCTCGCTCAAAGTCCGTCAACTGCACATACGGTTCACGTCCACGCTGTCGCGGCATGCTACCAGTGTTAAAGACTGCGATGGAGCTCCGTATGCCACGGCAAACTGGCTGACACTGACGGCGGCGGTGCACAAATGCTGCGCAGCTAGCGCCATTCGACGGCCAACACCGCAGTTCCTGGTGTGTCCGCTGTGCCGTGCGTGTGATCATTGCTTGTACAGCCCTCTCGCAGTGTCCGGAGCAAGTATGGTGGGTCTGACACACCGGTGTCAATGTGTTCTTTTTTCCATTTCCAGGAGTGTAACTACACAGCAGTTGTAGTACAACGTAAATGAATTGTCCTGGCTCCAAATAAAATGAAAACTTTGATTTTAGAAAATGAAACCAAAAAAAGGGACGTAGTTCTACAAGATCATCTTTAACCTACAGCTACCTAACGTCTTGAGAAAGAGAAAATTGCATCTAAGTGCAGTTGTTTCTATATGTAAAGGAGAAATAAAAAGTAAGTACAGTTAAGTAAGAAATTTGTCGAATTTGACTCAGTTTAGTGCACTGCACCTCAAATAGTACACATAATCGCAGTTTTAGATGCATATTCTACATTTATACATGCTGTTGTGCCATGGTTGTGGTCTATGAATTTCATGGAGAAAACGTTTCGTCATATCTATAACGGACATACTTTTTTTCGGGCAGCATCATGATGTGAAACGAATCTTCGCAGAAGCTACTAAGCCTCTTGAAGTTGTCCTTCGCAGATGATAACAAAACGCTATGTTTCTCCAAGGAACTCATTCGACCAACTCACAAAGTCTAGCATATTTTAATAAGTATGACATTTCTAGCCGTGAAAGATTACATTTCACGATTCTACGTTCACCCTTAGAATTTGTTTGAAATGTGTCTTATGGATCTTTCAGCATTAATATTAAACAATGGAAAATCCAGGATGGAATGTAACAATATTATGAAAAGGATAGCTACTACTTACCAGCGGAGATGCTGAGTTGCAGACAGGCGCAACAAAAAGACTGTTGGAAACTGAGCTTTCGGTCAACAAGGCCTTAGTCGAATATAAACAAGACGCGCGCGCGCACGCACGCACACACACACACACACACACACACACACACACACACACATCTCGCGCGCGCGCAAACGCTACTCACACACGCATGATCACAGTCTCTGGCAGCTGAAGCCAGACTCACTTGCATAGGACTTTGCGCTGGTCGAGAGATTCACGATAAATGCATGTCAAGTAAGGGCCCAATGCCGTAGAGTAGTCTTTGAAAAACCGAATTGGGATTCCATCCGGACCTGGTACTTATTTGCTTTCAACTCTTACAGTTGTTTCTCTGTACCTGGGATGCTCAGTACTGTGTTGTCGATAAGGGAGTCTGTTCGATGGTCAAATGACGGTATGTTTGTACGATTCTCCTACGTGAACGATTTCCTGAATGCGAAATTTAAAACTCCGGTTTTCCTTTTGCTATCTTCAACTGCCACACCATACTGGTCAACAAGTGACAGGGTGGAAGCCTTAGACTCACCAATCGATTTAACATGGGACCAGAACTTTCTCGGATTCTCTGCCAGATGTTTTGCTAAGGTGTGACGGCGATATTAGTTGTATGCGCAGGTGACTATAGGAAGGAAAAAAGAACGGACCCGCAAAATTACAGACCAATATCCCTAACCGGTTTGCTTCAGTATCCTTGAGCGTATTTTCCGCTGGAATATAACAAATTTTCTTGAGACCGAGAAGATTATGTCCACGAATGGTTTTAGAAAGCATCGCTCATGCGAAACTCAGCTTGCCCTTTGTGACATACTACGAACTATGGATGAAGGGCAACAGGCGGATTCCATATTTATAGATTTCCGGAAAGCGTTTGACACGGTCCCCATACAGGTTGTTAAAGGAGGTACAAGGATATGGAACAGGTTCACAGATATGTGAGTGGCTCGAAGACTTCTTAAGTAATAGAACCCAGTATGTTGCCCTCGACGGCGAGTGTTCATCAGAGACTAGGGGATCGTCAGGAGTGCCCCAGGGACGTGTGATAGGAGCGCTATTATTTTCTATATACATGAATGACGAGGTGGGAAGCAATCTGCTGTTGTTATCTGATGATGCTGTGGTGTACAGAAAGGTGTCGAAGTAGAGTGACTGTAGGAGGCTACAAGATGACTTGGACAAACTTTCTAATTGGTACGATGAATGGCAACTAGCTCTAAATGTAGAAAAATGTACATTATAGCGGATGAGTAGGAAAAACAAGCGAATATATATATATAGTTAAGGCTCAGCGGCCATTTGACCATCTTCTTCTGTGCAGATGCACAAACAGTGCCCGAACTCTTACGGGAATCGGCAGTAAAGCCGCGAGTAATGAGTATAATGGGCAAGGGCACTATGTATATAGTGTGGGACAATAAGTTGCGAATCTGGGTCTCACGTGAGGCGTGCCAGAGGTAAGTCCCTGCATTCGCACTATCAAATGGTTCAAATGGCTCTGAGCACTATGGGACTTAACATCTATGGTCATCAGTCCCCTAGAACTCAGAACTACTTAAACCTAACTAACGTAAGGACAGCACACAACACCCAGTCATCACGAGGCAGAGAAAATCCCTGACCCTGCCGGGAATCGAACCCGGGAACCCGGGCGTGGGAAGCGACAACGCTACCGCACGACCACAAGATGCGGACGCTTTCGCATTATCCTCTGTGTCCTCGGTGGCTCAGGACAGAGCGTCTGTCATGTAAGCAGGAGATCCCGGGTTCGAGTCCCCGTTGACTTATATCAACGCCTGTAAGCAGCCAGGGGTATTCATTTCATTATAATTTCAAGCGAATAATTTTCGGACACAGCATTAATAGCGTCCTGCTTAACACAGTCATTTCGATTAAATATCTGGGCATAACGTTGCAAAGCTATATGAAATGGAACGAACATGTGAGGAGTGCGATAGGAAAGGCAAATGGTCGACTTCAATTAATTGAGACCACATATACGACGTTAGTGCGACCTATTCTTGAGTACTGCTCGAGTATTTGGGATTGTGCCAGGTTGGAATGAAGGACGACATCGAAGCAGTTCTGAGGCGGGCTGCCAAATTTGTTACTAGTAGGTTCAAACAACACGCAAGGGTTACGCAGATGCTTCAGGAACTCAAATGGGAATCACTTGGGGGAAGGCGACGTCCTTCTCGGAAAGCAATATTGAGAAAATTTAGAGAACGGCATTTGAAGCTGACTGCAGAACGATTGTGTTGTTTACAGCATACATTGGGTGTAAGGACCACAAAGATAAGATACGAGAAATTAGGGCTCATATGGAGGCATATAGACAGTTGTTGTTCCCTCGTTCTATCTGTGAGTGGAAGAGGAAAGGAAATGAGTAGTAGCGGTACGGGGTATCTTCCGCCACGCGCAGTAAGGTGGATTGCGGAGTATCGATGTAGATGTAGATACTCCAATACGCACGGCATCTGGGTGGGTGTCCTCGAAGGAAGGATATCGTGAAGAAATAGCTGAGCCACAATCTTACGGATTGTTTCCGGAATGAATTTGCACTGTGCAGTGGAATGTGTAGGAGAGGGGTACTAGCAAAGCAGTGAAGCTGGATCGTGAACCGTGTTTGGATAGCTCAGCTGGTACAGCATTTGTCAGCAAAAGGCAAAGTTTACGAGTTCAAGTCTTGGTTCAGCATACAGTTTTAATCTGACAGGAAGTTTCAAATCAGTGCACACTTCGCTGCAGAGTGAAAATTCATTCTGAAATGAGTGACGATATCTGTATAGATCAGTACAGTTACATTAAAGATGATGAGGCATGAGAGTCTACCTGAAGCTCTACTACTCTACCCTACTTTTCAAAAGTCTTCAGCCTCACTTCCAGCTTCTCACCACATCAAAAGTAGACTGCTGTCGCCCTACATGCTAAGCAAGGGGTTCCTATATGAGAGGAGCTGTACTCGTTTGTAGTCCAGTGTACATGTTGTGTGTTCATTACCTGTGATCTATTTGTTCACGGCATCTCTAGACCTCAAAATAAAAATAAACAGTACATCTACACTGTGGACACTCTGAGAGAAAATTTCACCATTATTACAGATTTCGTCCCAACTGACCTAATCAGATGCACAATAGAATATTTGTAGTTTTTTAGGCCTTCCTGGTGGATCTGTTGCAAATACACTTTCCGCGTATGTCGCCAGATAACGCTATGCAAGTCCCACAACGACTTGGTTCATTGAAACAACTGTTCAACATCTTCAGGTGATGGCTGTAACTGTGGTCACGACTGCTAGATGCGACTGGTGATACTGGGCGTCGAAATCTATTGGAGCGAGGGGCCCTATTCTGTATCTTTCCGCCATTTTACCGATCGGTGCGGTACGCGAGCGCGTCGAACGGTCTTTTTTTTCGAAGCAGAGCCCCAATATTATTCATTAAGCATTTCGAAGGCGATGCCGAACAGTCCTAGGGAACCGAAACGCTGTTGTCAGTTCTCCGCGCGCCAACCAATGATAAGCAATCTGCCTCAGATCCGCGCATGCGCACTGCAACGCCACAGTGGCACGAACTGGAAGCGGCTAGCAGCCGACATAGGCGTGCCATTCTTCACAGTAGCGAAAAGTGTGGTTAGAGTACGTAATACTGTTCAAATTTCGCTGACAACGGACTTCCATGAATGCATGATAATGATAGAATATTGACTGTGTTCTGGAGACTGTCGTAAATGTCACATTATGTCATTTTAATCTCATTCACATCGACGTCTTGTTTTAGATTTTACGTTTCGGAATATGAGTTAGGAACGGAGTGTAGTACCACATTGTGCAAATGCATCTATAGAAACAACCGAAAAATTCGTCATTTTTTCTGTTTTCCGTAGTTCATTAGCCGATTCAGACTTCATGGAGGTACGTTCCATCTATGCAACTAATTGGAGGCATTTTATTTATTGTCATACGCGTTTCGCTTCCTTTATTCGTGATGATGCTTTACAAATAAAACAAGCAAAACACGTATGGCATTAAACTGCCTTCAATTAGTTGCATAGACGAAACACATCTCCATGAACCTGGAAAATTGTTTAAGAGAGTGTGAAAGAATAACAAGATGTATAGGATGTGGTTATAGCTTGCTCCTAGAGATTCAAATGATGAAGTAGCCTACTTCCCTGTATGATACATCAACGACTTGGTTCATAAAAATAAAATTTAAAAAATCGCCTTTTCGAGAGCGTGTGGTGAGTGCAGTTATAGAAGTTCGTTGTAGTTTATAACATGCATCTGATGAATCAAAATGTTTTATATATAGTGCTATAGTCTGAAAATATTGTGGCGTGAACCTGTCATCTCTGTCTACTGTTGTTAACGATTCGTTCGCAGATAAATACTTGTGACAAGCTAGAGTATAAAGACGATTGCTGCTAGTTTCATTCGCAAAATTTACGTTGTGCTCTTGGGTTGCTGTCTCTCGGAAATCGGTAAAAGGTCTCGGAACCTTACTGAATAGGAAATTCGGATAAAGAACCGAAAATGACGTCACTACTGAGACTAATCTATTGCACCGATCGGTATGAACTATATAGAACGGGGCCCTAGGAGCAGGAATTATTCGTGGCCGGAGTAGGCGCTCACGGTTGGATTAAAGTAACGCTGATACAGCAGTGCCCCCTGCCAGGAGCCAAAGAGAGGCCTTCTGCGTGTTCTTTGTGGGCAATCACTGTGCTGGCGGATGCTGCTCTAGTTAGGACTTAATTCTCAGCAGTGCTCTGCGACGGGTCAGAAATTGGAGATTCTTGTTTCTCCCGTTTCAACATAAAGGCGGCCAGTGCTGGATTCCAGGTAGCGTTTAGCTGAAACTCTACCTTCCTGTTGATAAGATTATCTGCAGTACAGATATGTAAATCTGGAACCGCGCGACCGCTACGGTCGCAGGTTCGAATCCTGCCTCAGTTATGGATGTGTGTGATGTCCTTAGGTTAGTTAGGTTTAAGTAGTTCTAAGTTCTAGGGGACTGATGACCTCAGAAGTTAAGTCTCATAGTGCTCAGAGTTCAGAGCCATATGATATGTAAAAATGTTTGTCCTTAAAAACACAATCTCAGAATACTGACTCTGAGGATAAAACTTCATGGAACATGCGATGCCCTGGTTCAGGCAGCGTTCCGCCACAGTTGATTCGCCAGGCTGGCCCATGCGTGTGTGTCAGTGGTGTTCAGCACTACGTTCTTCCATTGTGAGACATAGTGCCCAATATAATACTGCCACGCTGTCATAGGATCTTATAAACTCATTTTCCAAGGCCAAATATCGTCTTCGGCTGAACATGACAAGTTCCTCAATTTTGCCGGTGGACGAAACACGCATTTAACATCGTATTTATTATGGGTCCCTTCGATTCCTGAAGACACGGGACCCAAATACGGCAAGAAGGCCGTTGCAGTGGTTGCCATTGTCATCTCCATTCACATCCCTACATGATGTCGCTTTAATTGATATCTGTTACGTATCTGTTTATCAGTAAAAAACCGTTCTGTTGGAACACTATTCTTAGATGCAGAATCTCAGCTGGTAGGCTGTCGGGATGTGGAACACATGTGCTCCGTCATATACCAGGGAGTGAAACACCCTATCGCATTGCCCGAGGAGATACGGATTTTGACGTGTTGGTCTGTGTTGGTCGGTTTCCGTTAGCACTGTGTCCCAACGTTGTGTCACCTTTTCTTCTAACCAAAGTGTCCAGAAATGTTCAGCTGCCGTCTTTTTCCATTTCCATAGTGAACTGAATATTCGAATGGAGCGAGTTTCAAATGCTGGAGAAAACATAGGTAGTGTCGCTGTTCGGGAGGGGGCGCCATGTATCGTCAAAATACTGCCAGAAGGAGGAATGTTGCTGGAGGGTTGCCGATCGCAACTCGGAGTGGCCGCACGGTTTCAGGCGCCATGTCACGGATTGCGCGGCCACTCCCGCCGGAGGTTCGAGTCCTCCCTCGGGCATGTTTGTGTGTGTTGTTCTTAGTATAAGCTAGTTTAAGTAGTGTGTAAGTCTAGGACCGATGACCTCAGCAGTTTGGTCCCTTAGAAAAATTCACAAACATCTGACCTTTTTGGTTGCCGATCGCAGTGCTGTTTCCTCAATACCTTCCGTAAAATAGTTGAAAATAGTGGGCCACCACGGAAGACAGGGAACTTTCAGTGAGACAAGGTCCACTTTTTCAAAATACTGGTTATTAAATAAGAAATAGCTTTAAACAACTGTTTACATCTCACTGAGTTGTGCGTTAACAAACGAAACACATTTCTTAAAAACCGAGGAAGCAGTTGATATGAAACAAGGTGTCCGTCATTTTGAGGCAGAAAATTTAAATTAAACCTCGTGAAATTAGAAATTTGAGGCTGTCACTTGCACTTACCGAAAAATCAGTCACATCCAGTTTAAAAATTTAATTTTGTTTACTGAGCTGCATAGAAAAAAATCGTTCCATCAGCTATCGAATACTCTGTTATAACTGCACTGCCGCCAGCATAATGGAACGAAAATTACGATGACTTTCGCGGTAATGTAACTTCATGCTTTCATTACGGGTTGTTTTTCAAGTGGACTGGGCCGGTACATTTGCCATCGTTGTTATGTTTTAATTTACGCAGTGGCCTGTGTGCACGAATTTGACCAAGGTACATCATGAGCTTCACAGTAATGATAGCAGAGTTACATATAATTGACTGACATTGATTTTTGCGAATTTTATCCTTCCTTTTTATTTTCTCTGGGCGTGAAAGAACGTAACCAGAAAAAGCCGTGGCCAGTCACGACCAACAGAAAAAGAGAGAGAGAGAGAGAGAGAGAGAGAAACTGACTGTTGCTAAACCATAAGGCTGTAAATACTGTTGCTTGCAGGTGAAATGAAAAACAATCTAATTAACTGATGCACTCACACTACGTTCATTCAGCGTCTTACATTTTTCAGATGGTTTAAAAGTTGCGTCCTCATATTAAGTGAGAACACTAAGTAGTTCGTTACTTTTTTGTTTGATTGCGTCTCAGTATCGATACGGTATTAACAATATCTGGAAAGCTGTGTGTGTGTGTGTGTGTGTGTGTGTGTGTGTGTGTGTGTGTGTGCAACCGAGATACCCCATTCAGGAACGGGAAACTGAATTCTACTGTTGCCGTCTGATATACCTGAGTACAGTATTATAAGCTGGTCCTAGCAATGGTATTTCAGTATAATCCATCGAGAAAGGTGGCGCAGTGATGAAGGTTCAAATGGCTCTGAGCACTATGGGACTTAACTGCTGAGGTCATCAGTCCCCTAAAACTGAGAACTACTTAAACCTAACTAACCTAAGGACATTACACACATCCATGCCCGAGGCAGGAATCGAACCTGCGACCGTAGCGGTCGCGTGGTTCCAGACTGTAGCGCCTAGAACCCCTCGGCCACCTCGGCCGGCAGTGATGAAGGCACTAGACTCGTATTCGAAAGGACGGTGGTTTAAATCCCCGTCCGGGCATTTACATTTACGTTTTCGTGGTTTCCCGAAGTCAGTTAAGACATTTGAGTTAATTTATTTGAAAACGACGTGGACAGAATTCCCTATTCTTCCCCAGCTCAGACATTTTCTCCATCTTACCTTCGACAGGACGTGAATACATAATCTTCCTTCTTTCCTTAGATACTCCCCGTAAACGCCACGTTAACTGTTTCGGCAATGCATCATAAGCAGTCTTGTAAGTCGTCATCCTTTGCTGCCAGAAATAAGGGGAGGCGGAGTTCCACAGTGTTGAACGCATTGGCCAAGAGCTCCGGAAATAATTTCTCCGAAATATTTTGTTTCAGCTGTTAGAACGTGCAAAACTTTGTCGAGTACATACACCCTAATACGAGGAGGGTTCAGTAAATAATGGAACACTTTCTTTTCTCGGCCAATATCGGCTGAAAAAATGCGGGATTTGTTTTACTGCATTGTGGAATATTCCCGTTTCAGCCCCTATATTTTGATGAAGTTCCGATTGGTGGAGGCGTTAGACGTAGCCTTCAAAATGCAATACGTAACGTAGTTGCGTTCCAACAAGAGAGCTGTCATTTTGTTTATTTTGCAGAAAATCGGAGCATCACAGATATACAAAGGCGCTTGCTAAATGTCTACGGAGACCTGACAGTGAAGAAAAGCACGGTGAATTGTTGGGTGGGGAGTCTATCATCATCGCAACAAATTCGCGCAAATCTGTCCGATCTTCCGCATGCCGGACGGCCATACACATTCGAAGTTATCGACGGATCACAATCCAACACTGCGCTGCTCAACTGGTCGTCTCTGTTGGTAGTAATCACAAAACTTGGAGTTTTGTTTTTCATCCACCTTACAGTCTGGATCTCGGGCCTTCCGACTTCACTGAGTCTGGCTCAACAATGCGCGGCACGCGGATCGCTACGGTCGCAGGTTCGAATCCTGCCTCGGGCATGGATGTGTGTGATGTCCTTAGGTTAGTTAGGTTTAAGTAGTTCTAAGTTCTAGGAGACTGATGACCTCAGAAGTTAAGTCCTATAGTTCTCAGAGCCATTTTTTTCTGACATCGACCAGTAAAGAGATACCATGCGGCCATACAGGCCCTCCCAGTAAGGTGACGTAAGGACGTCGTATTGAAAGGGGATAGCGTTGTACAATAGATTTTTTAAGCCAGATGAGTTGGGTGTGATATTGTATATTGGAATTTTGAATAAAACGAAGCTGCTTTTAGAAAAAAATATGTTGCATAACTTATTGAACGCCCCTCGTATTAAGCCCAGCGTACACATTTTGAACGAAATACAGTAGCGACGCCACGTGGCACGGATTCGACAATCGTTGCAAGGTTTCAGAAGGTACGTGGCCCCAGATGTTTAATCACAGGTCACGCAGTTTCCGTAAATTACGGACCTGTAGTTTGTGGGAACGGAGCTGGCGCTTGATAGCGTCACACACGCGTTCCATCGGATTCACATTGGGCGAGTTGGTTGGCCAAGACCTCAATCTGAGCTCACTATCATACTACTCAAACCACTGTAGCAAGATTGCGACCTTGTGACACGCACAGTTATCCTGGTAGAAGATACCTTCGCCGTCAGGGAAACATCGACCATAAAGGGATGCAGGTGGTCTGCAATAATAAGAATGTGCCCTTATTTCAAGTTATTTTTATGTATATATGCATACTAAAGAAGCGAATAAAAATCTCTACTAAGGCCGGGATCTCCTGTTCACCAGTCTGATGCGCTAACCACTACGCCAGCCTGGCACAGTAGCTTTGCACAACTGCACAGACTACCATGACACACCTCTCTCCTCCAGCAAAGGAGGCTGAGGCGTGAATGGGAATTTGGATTGAGAAGGGAGGTATGTAACGGTAGTCTGTGTAGTTGCGTAAAGCCACTGTGCCAGGGTTACGTAGTGACTAGCGCTTATGCCTAGTGAGCAGGAGATCCAGGTTCGAACCCCGGCCCTAGTACAAATTTTCATTCTTCGCCTCAGTCTGCATAAGTACATCATAGAAGTTCAAATGGTTCAAATGGCTCTGAGCACTATGGGACTTAACATCTGAGGTCATCAGTCTCCTAGACTTAGAACTACTTAAACCTAACTAAGCTAAGGACATCACACACATCCATACCCGAGGCAGGATTCGAACCTGCGACCGTAGCAGTAGCTCGGTTCCAGACTGAAGCGCCTAGAACCGCTCAGCCACAACGGCCGGCTACATCATAAAAGTCTGAGGCTTGGAAAGGACTTTGGAAGCATATAGTTTAATATGAAGTTATTTCTGTCAGTGGATTTCTCCATTCGCGTTCCGTATCGTCACTAGAATGGTTCCTGACGTTTTTCTGGCCCGTTTGTATACTTTTGCTACCGTGTCCCTCGCCCGCAAGGCCACCGGGCGGCTTTCAAACTTACGGTTGGCAGTGGTCATAATGCTTATGGCTCAACGCTGTGTGTTAGGGACAAATCTGGGGCCGCGCGGGATTAGCCGAGCGGTCTCAGGCGCTGCAGTCATGGACTGTGCGGCTGGTCCCGGCGGAGGTTCGAGTCCTCCCTCGGGCATGGGTGTGTGTGTTTGTCCTTAGGATAATTTAGGTTACGTAGTGTGTAAGCTAAGGAACTGATGAAGTTGGCAGTTAAGTCACATAAGATTTCACATACATTAGAACAATTTGAACAAATCTGGGATCGAGTGGAGCCCTTAAGCCAGAAGATTCTTCTTCTGTTTGCACATGGAGTGAATGCGTGTCACCCGCGCCAGGTGTTGCCACAGTTTTCACGAATATAATCCCAAACGGTATACATTGCCTACAGTTTCCACTCACGTCGATCAAAGAAGACTTCCTCCTTGACTAAAAAATTTCCTGTTTTTGTCGTTTTCAAGTTTAACTGCCATGTTTGGGGGAACATTTCTGTTAGCAGTATTAAGAACCCTGTATTCCCTCCACACACACAATGACACTGCCCCATGACAGGCGTGCGCAGTGTGGAAAATGAATAACCGATTATCATTGTTGTGCAGTGGCATATTGCCCTTCCACCGTCTCGCGCCGAATAGCTGGATACATTCGCCCACAAAGCGTAGAGCACCACTGATGAAACATGGAAACCGTACGACTATCGTAGTTATTCAGTTCTTCAAATGGTTCAAATGGCTCTGAGCACTATGGGACTGAACTGCTGAGGTCATAAGTCCCCTAGAACTTAAATCTACTTAAACCTAACTAACCTAAGGACAACACACACATCCATGCCCGAGGCAGGATTCGAACCTGCGACCGTAGCGGTCGCGCGGTTCCAGACTGTAGCGCCAGAACCGCTCGGCCACCAGCGGCCGGCTATTCAGTTCTCTCTAGTGTTTGTGTGAGGTGGATCTTCATGAACAAACCACTCCACCACGTCCCATAACTAGTGTACCGGTTTCAGTATAGATAATAATAAAGTTTGATTATTGTTCGCTCTAAAAATTGACATATTTTGGTGTGAAAATGCTACGCTGCTTCCAGATGTTCCATATCACGTCACCATCTTCTTTGACTGTCAGATGGAGGACCTAGTTCCTGGTACCAACAAAGATTAGTTTCTTCACACGTACACTGGAATGGGGGCCCACTTCGCCTCGTGAAGACAACATAATTGTTGCGTGAAGGAAAAGTAGCGGCTCCGCTTTCGAGAGAAAACATTTATGGCGGGGAAAGTGATGTTTTGACGTGATACTCCCGCTCCGACGTCCAGTAACGTCCCACTCAGAGGATGGAGTCATGGCCAGACAGCACGCCCTCCTCCTACAGCATGCTAACACCACACAGTTTGGTTAGAGGGAAGTAATGAGAGATACTAATGAAATTGGTTTCCAAGAGGTCCCTTGTACAGCGCCGTATGGATTTTGACATTTTAAATAAAGGAGTCGATTATCCTTAACGTTTCGACGTTTGTATTACACTATCGGACCAAAAATATCCGGACACCCTTGTGTAATCCGGAATTGGCCACTAGATGTCACGAAAGACAGACCCGCCGAGATAAAAGGAGGTGGGGAGTATTGCGTTGCAGTGCAGAAGCAGTAACAGCAAAATGGATCGGTCTGGACAGCTTAGATACTTCAAACGTGATCTAGACACTGGATGTCACCTGAGTAATAAATCCATCAGAGACAATTCAACCCTTTTGAAGTTACCCAAGTCAGCTGTTGGTGATATGACTGTGAAGCGGAAACATGAAGCAACAACCACAGCAAAATCAAGATCAGGCAAAGCTCATGTACTGACGAACAGGGACTGTCGAGCACTGTGGAGGATGGTTGTATGAGGGTGAGCCAAATAAAAACTTTAAATATTTTAAAATATTATTTATTGTACAGAAGTGGTACAAAGCTGTATCACTTTTCAACATAATCTCCTCCACGCTCGATGCAAGTCCTCCAGCGCTTACAAAGTGCATAAATTCCTTTAGAAAAAAATTCTTTTGGTAGTCCGCGAAACCACTAATGCACCGCGTGGCGTACCTCTTCATCAGAACGGAACTTCTTTCCTACCATTGCATCTTTGAGTGGTCCAAACATATGGAAATCACTTGGGGCAAGGTCTGGTGAGTATGGTGGATGAGGAAGACACTCAAAATGCAGGTCTGTGATTGTTGCAACTGTTGTACGGGCAGTGTGGGGCCTTGCATTGTCATGTCGCAAAAGGACACCTGCTGACAGCAATCCACGTCGCTTTGATTTGATTGCAGGCCGCAGATGATTTTTTGGGAGATCTGTGTATGGTACACAGGTGACAGTGGTCCCTCTAGGCATGTAATGCTCCAAAATGACGCCTTTTTTGTCCCAAAAGAGAGTCAGCATAACCTTCCCTGTTGGCTTTGGTTTTGGTGATGAGGAATGGCGCCATTCCTTGCTCGCTCTCTTCGTTTCCGGTTGGTGGAAGTGAACCCACGTTTCGTCCCCAGTAACGATTCTTGCAACGAAGCCACCACCTTCTCGTTCAAAGCGCCGAAGAAGTTCTTCACAAGCACCAACACGTCGTTCTCTTATTTCAAGAGTCAGTTGCCGTGGCACCCATCTTGTAGTCACTTTGTGAAACTGGAGCACATCATGCACAATGTGGTGTGCTGACCCATAACTAATCTGTAAACATGCTGCAATGTCATTCAGTGTCACTCGGCGGTTTTCCTTCACTATGGCTTCAACTGCTGCAATGTTCTGTGGAGCCACAACTCGTTGTGCCTGACCTGGACGAGGAGCATCTTCCACTGAAGTCACACCATTTGCGAACTTCCTACTCCATTCGTAGACTTGCTGCTGTGAGAAACATGCATCACCGTACTGAACCTTCATCCGTCGATGAATTTCAATAGGTTTCACATCTTCACTACGCAAAAAGCGAATAACAGAGCACTGTTCTTCCCTGGTGCAAGTCGCAGGTGGGGCGGCCATCTTTATACTGATACTGCGACGGTATGTGTGCATCTGCACTATGCTGCCACCTACAGGCCATTTTGCACGCTGTTTGTAGCACGCTTACCAAGTTACAGGATAACGGCGCGAAATTTCGATTTGTTATTACAAATTTAAGGTTTTCATTTGACTCACCCTCGTAAAAAATCGCATGAAATCAGAGGTAGGTATCACTCGTGAGTTTCAAAGTGCTACCAAGGGTCCAGCTAGCACTATGTCAGAAATAATGGGGGTACAATAGTCGAGCAGCTCTTCAAGACCCTCACATTTCTGTAGTCTGTGCAAAGCGTTACTGAAGGTGGCGTGGAGAGAGACGCCACTGGACAGTGGATGACCGGAAACGGCTAAGTTGGATTGATGAGTCACGCTGTACCCTGTGGACATTCGGTGGAAGGTTTGGCGAATGCCTGGAGAACGTCACTTGGCATGAAGTGTAGTACCAACAATGCAGTAGGCAGGAGGTGATGTTATGGTATCGAGACGTTTCTCGTGATTAGGGTGTAGTTCTCTTACTGCTCTTAGGAAAATGCTAAGTGCGAAAAGGTACTGCGCACAGCAGAGGAACAGTTCCAAGACGAAGATTGTATCAGCATGGCAATCCGCCTTGTCATAAGGCATTTGCTTGTAAGGGGACAAGTGTCTGTTCTCACGCAGCACTAAATAGTTTTTCAGTAAGACGCACATATCGCCGACGCAGCTGTAAATAATGTAATAGTAATTATAATATGTGATGGCTCTCGATCTTCCACCATAATCGAGTCCATCAACATGAGGTGGCAAATATGAGGTAGCCAAGGAAGTGTAAACGTGGGTTCTACTATGCCAAGACTGCTTGGTAGCTACAACAGGAAGACACAATTAATTAGCAGGAGTACAAAAAAGAAAGTATTTATTACTTAACTTTGGTGTAGTCCATGATCAGTTGGTTGGCAATTAGAGAAGACGCGGCTAGACTAAGCGTCTTAGAATGACATAATTTACTAGTCACAAATCTTGCAGTGACGAATTAAACTCTCGTAATCTTGAATGTCGAATCCGGTGAATTTGAAGACTAACTTGGAACGGAGCTACGAAGACTTGATGGCAGCAATGACTGAGCTGCAGACGATGACTAACATCGGCGCTCTGGCTGACCACTGAGCGCGGCTACGAACTGCAGACTGGCACAGCTGTACTACTCCCCTGTTGCACATGAAGTGGCCTAGCGGCGCCTCGCGGCGAGCGTAAGTACTGCGACTGGCTGTGTACTCTTTACACAGCTAACACAGTCGTTCTTCTGTTCCGTTTATCGAGAGAATCGCATCCAGCGGATCTATCTCTAAGGCGACGGAGTTGTCGTATGACTGACGACATCACAATATGAAAAATGTAGCAATGTTAAATGAATGGTTTACATTTTTGCTTTGTTGATATTGTTCGTACAGGCATTTGAAAATGGCCACAGGCCGAAATTGGCCAGTAATGTAATGTAATACACGATGAAATAAATGTCAGCATGTATAAACAGACTGCCAGTGTACGGTGAAGGTTTAAAATGGTTTTATCCTTCAAAAATTACGTCGAGGCTGTTGGTCCACTCATGCAGAAAGTAATGTCTACATGTTCTTCAAATTTTTGTCTGGGACAAATTTTCCCAGAAATAAATTACAAACAGCTTCAATTTTCCCGATCTTACTGTCCAGGCTGCAAGGCAAATGCTGGAATTGGAAATACCTTTCCAACTGTTACCGTTGACCCAATTGCGACCCCCTCTGCCCTAGTACCAGCTCGCTTGGTATTTGGCTGAAAGTAACTCTATAATCGGTCATATCTCGAACAGCTCTCTCAGCTATAAGGAGTAATCAAAAAGTTCCCGTTTCAGCGCATTGTAGTAGCGTATAAGCAACCTAGAGCGACTCCGATACGGATACACAGGTAATACAGCTGCCCCTACCGATGTCGTTTTCTGCAACCAGCAGCGCTACATCTGGCCTCCAAAAACCACCCGCAACATTTTCACATTCTCTCACTTGCTACGCTCAGACTATTAGTCCTACAGAAACAAATGAATAGGACCTTTTTGTATGAAATTTAATGTAGTTAAAATTTTATAATGGGATCAAATTTTGTATTGCACTGTGTCAGACATTTCGATAGTCGCAGTCCACTCCGGGAAATCTTGTTTGTTACTGTGGTTTTGTTTGCCGCGGCGAGATCTGTTTCGTTACAGTTCTGTCCTCAGACCGGTTTCGATTTCGCTGAGCAAACAAATTTCAACGGCGAACAAAGTGCGCTGTCGCGAGTGAGAGGCGACCATGTCGATAACGCAGAGCGGAGCAGACGGCTCAGGCGCAGAGCGCGGGGTCTGGGACCGGACAGCCTCTGTGCCGATCACTTCCGTCACAATAGTTTCCCCCGAAATTCTATAAACATGATGGCTGCCGGTTCAAATCTGTATGGTAATAATATCAGCTAGGCCTCGACGCGATTCTACTGAATGGAACGAAATTTAAGTGACGGTTCCTGTTTGTAAATACTTACGAAGCAGTACTTCGCTCATGGCTTTTAGACATATTCTTCGCTTTACTACTCGTAAACCGGGGAACCACTGCCACCCACGGCTTTATTGGTCCTTCCCAGTCAGTCGAGTTCGAAAAATTAAATAAACGCACAGCCCTACACATATTAGGCTGATGCATTGTCCCAAAAAAGCATACCTCCCGAATAGTCGCAATAAGATTATTATTGTTATGTTCCGAAATCCACAGTGTCAAGAGCGTGCCGAGGATATCAAATTTCAGGCATTATCTCTCACTACGGACAAAGCAGTTGCCGACGGCCTTCACTTAATAACTGAGATCAGCGGTGTTAGAGCTGTCAGTGCTAACAGACAAGCAACACTGCTTGAAACAAACGCAGAAATCAATGTGAGACGTACGAAGAACGTATCCGTTAGGACAGTTCGGGAAATTTGGCGTTAATGGGCTACAGCAGCAGGCGACCGAATCGAGTGGCCTTGCTAATTTTATCTGCACGACATTATCTGCAGCGCCTCTCCTGGGTTTGTGGGCATATAGTTTGTATCCTAGAGACTGGAAAACCGTGGCCTGGTCAGGTGAGTGCAGATTTCAGTCGGTAAGTGCTGATGATAGGTTCGAGTGTTGAGCAGACCCCACGAAGCCATGGACCCACGTTGTCAACGAGGCACTGTGAAAGCTGGTGGTGGCTTCATAATGGCATGGGCCGTGTTTACACGAAATGGACTAGTTCCTCTGGTTTAACCGAACTGATCATTTACAGGAAATGGTTATGTTTGGCTACTTGCAGACCGTTTGCAGTCATTCACGGACTTCATTCTTGTGGATTACAATGCGCCGTGTCACCAGGTCATGACTGTTCGTGATTGGTTCAAATAACATTCTGGACAATTCGAGCGAATGATCTGGCCATCCAGATCGCCCGACATGAATCCCGTCGTTTTGTGGGAGATAATCGAGACGTCAGTTCGTGCACAAAATCCTGCACCGGCCACGGTTTCGCAATTATGGGCGGCTATGGAGTCAACTCTGCAGCGGACTTCCAGAGACTTGTTGAGTCCAGACCACATCGAGCTGCTGCACTACGCTGGGCACCGTATTCCGACAACACACGAAATGGATGGGTTCACAAACAATGTCCTCTGGAACGCAAAGTAATTGAATCTCATGATACACAAATAATAATCTTCTTGATTTGAATTTCGATAAGGAATAATAGTCTCTGATGTGATTAGTTCGATGTGAAGAACAATAACTGGGTGTTCCTCAGACATATTTAGTTTCAACGTTGTCTACAATAATCTACATCGACACATCGACATCTACGTGATTACTCTGCTATTCACAATAAAGTGCCTGGCAGAGGGTTCAATGAACCACCTTCAACCTGTCTCTCGAACGGCACGCGGGAAAAACGAGCACTTAAATTTTTCTGTGCGAGCTCTGATTTCTCTTATTTTATCGTGATGATCATTTCTCCCTATGTAAGTGGGTGGCGACAGAATGTTTTCGCAATCGGAGGAGAGAACTGGTGATTGAAATTTCATGAGAAGATCCCGTCGCAACGAAAACCGCCTTTGTTTTAATGATTGCCACTGCAATTCACGTATCATGTCTGTGACACTATATGCCCTATTTCGCGATAATACAAAACGAGCTGCCCTTCTTTGTACTTTTTCGATGTCATCCGTCAGTCCCACCTGATGCGGATCCCACACCGCACAGCAATACTCCAGAATACGGCGGACAAGCGTGGTGTAAGCAGTCTCTTTAGTAGACCTGTTGCACCTTCTAAGTGTTCTGCCAATGAATCGCAATCGTTGGTTTGCTCTACCCACAATATTATCTATGTGGTCGTTTCAATTTAGCCGGCCGCGGTGGCCGAGCGGTTCCAGGCGCTTCAGTCTGGAACCGCGCGACCGCTCCGGTCGCAGGTTCCAATCCTGCCTCGGGCATGGATGTGTGTGATGTCTTTAGGTTAGTTAGGTTGAAGTAGTTCTAAGTTCTAGGGGACTGATGACCTCCGATGTTAAGTCCCATAGTGCTCAGAGCCATAGAGCCGTTCCAATTTAGGTTATTTGTAATTGTAATCCCTAAGTATATAGCTGAATTTACAGCCTTCAGATTTGTGTGACTTATCGCGTAATCAAAATTTAGCTGATTTCTTTTAGTACTCATGTGAATAACTTCACACTTTTCTTTATTCACGGTCAATTGCCACTTTTCGCACCATACAGTTATCTAAATCATTTCGCAAGTCGTTTTGATCATCTGATGACTTTACAAGACGGTAAATGACAGCATCATCTGCAAACAATCTAAGACGGCTACTCAGATTATCTCCTATGTCGTTAATATAGATGAGGAACAATAGAGGGCCTATAACACTCCTTGGGGAACGCCGGATATTACTTCTGTTTTACTCGATGACTTTCCGTCTATTACTACGAACTGTGACCTTTCTGACAGGAAATCACGAATCCATGTAGGCTGAAACAATGAATGAAAATTTATACCAGCATTGGGATTCGAACCGGACTCTACTGCTTGCTAGGCACGTGCGCAATCCATTGCACCGTATTGGCACTCTGGCTACCACAGCTGCATGGAAAATCCTTATAAATCTCCCTAACCGATACAAATACCAGTTCAGCAATGGGCTGATACATGAATTGGATGCGAGGTTAGAAAAATAGCAATGGGCTGAGGTTTGAATTGGAATTTGTATTGGGGAGGGAGTGTACTAGGGTAGTCCGTGAAGTTGTGGTAACCGCAGTGCCAGTGTGGCGCAATGGATAGCGCATCTCGCCTTCTCAGCGAGAGACTTGCGTTCAAATCCTGCCGCTAGTGCACATTTTAATTCATTGCTTCAGCCTAAATCATTATCGTATATAAGGACACTTGCAGTTTAAATAAGTTCAGTCGGATGTCATATCACTGCTGACAGCTAATTTGGTGCAATTTGTACGCCTGCCACTAGTGGCTGTTAATGGGCAAGATCACAGTACGCAAGTCAACCAGCGTATACACTGCAGGAGCACAGGCCGAGGTCCGAGGAGGCGAGAAAGGGCTCTTACAGCTGCGACTGCAGGCTGCTGTGGTGAACCGCTATGCTTGGCGCTGCGGTTGGAGCTGGCTGCTCCGAGGCTGGACTGCCGCTTAGCTACAGCTTTGGCGGAATGACATCTGCTGGGTGTACTTGCAGGCACGTGACCGGCAAAAACAAGTCGTATAGTCCACGCAGGATACAGTGGCCGATGCATAGTGACAGTTATCGTCCGAAGCGCTGGGCGAGTTCATTCGTTTATTCGGAAGGGGAGGCCGACAAGTGTCTGCCACCTTTCGGTCGGTCGGCGATGACAGAGTCGAAGCGTACGCTCTGCAATCTTTCTCAAACGGTTTTTACAGAAACTGTTCGGTAAAAAAATTCATTTTTACTCTACTTGTCACTTTTAATGTCAAATTCATGATGATGTACCATCATTTCTTTAATGGTTATATATATTGTGAGATTTATGTGGAAGTAAGACGCTGCGCGAAATTCGGAAAAGTTCGCAGTGAAAAATAGAGGTCGCTATGGTTTTGTGTTTGGTGCATTTTACATAATATGTTACTGCATATAAAATTTAGCGAACATATTGAATTTTTCTTTAGACTTCGTTAGATGCGTCTATCTGTCACCTATCTCGGGAAAATTGATCTGATGTAGAACATTCATTTGCGATCGTGCAGTGCCAGCGATAAAGCCAGAGATTATTTCATAAACGGTTAGAGATATCGAAATGAGTTTTTGCCAAATGATAGCATACAAAGAGGAGAGGATTTTACCACATCGTTATTATGCAAAACTTCATTATCTACCATGTTATTCCACTAACTACAGACTTTTTCGGCGAAAGAATGTAATTTTTTAAGGGCCATCCATAGATGATGAAATGAGAAATGCTATGGGTTTTGGAATACCATAAGTAAAGACAGCTGATGTTTTTCTGTACCGAGGATGTGCTTTTCATAAGCTACTGACTTTACTTTTCCTCAGTTCCTCAATAAACCGCTGGCTCAGAATTCTCTCAAGATTGTGTCTGCACATGTTAGTGAGGTGATACTGTTAACGCTGCTGTGTTTTGGCAAAAAATGTAAGTTTTAACATGTCAGCCAGAGAAATCTGTAGGTTTTACTCGTAATTCTCCACTCAAGACGATTCTCTGAGAGCTACATATGCTTAACAAGCCAGGCGAAAATAAATCGCAGCATTTTCGGCGCAATTCTTGTTAGGTACTAACCAAAGCAGAGGTGACAGATCTTTTTGAATGGTCTCCATGCAAATGTAAGCCTGGAAGGGCCCCACTTACTACTTACAAAACATATGAGCGTAGGCATCAGTTTAGAACTGCACTTCCTGTCCAGCGCTCCGCGTTTCCCCTACAATGCCTGCTCGTGACCCCAATCACTATCGGTCCCCCCACCCGTGCCCTGCCGTCTGCGCACCCACCTGCTTACGGTATTCTGCACGGACTCCACCGTGCTTGTATTGCTGGTACACGAAGCTGACCGACACAACGGCTAATTGTGAATTGTTAAACTTACTGTTGCATCCTCTCACTCTGGTAGCTTTCTAATGTTACTCACAATCGTTTCGAAAACTAATGTTAGACCACAAATATACACTACTGGCCATTAAAATTGCTACACCAAGAAGAAATGCAGATGATAAACGGGTATTCATTGGACAAATATATTATACTAGAACTGACATGTGATTACATTTTCACGCAATTTGGGTGCATACATCCTGAGAAATCAGTACCCAGAACAACCACCTCTGGCCGTAATAACGGCCTTGATACGCCTGGGCATTGAGTCAAACAGAGCTTGGATGGCGTGTACAGGTACAGCTGCCCATGCAGCTTCAACATAATACCACAGTTCATCAAGAGTAGTGACTGGCGTATTGTGACGAGCCAGTTACTCGGCCACCATTGACCAAACGTTTTCAATTGGTGAGAGATCTGGAGAATGTGCTGGCCAGGGCAGCAGTCGAACATTTTCTGTGTCCAGAAAGGCCCGTACAGGATCTGCAACATGAGGTCGTGCATTATCCTGCTGAAATGTAGGGTTTCGCAGGGATCGAATGAAGGGTAGAGCCACGGGTCGTAACACATCTGAAATGTAACGTCCACTGTTCAAAGTGCCGTCAGTGCGAACAAGAGGTGACCGAGACGTGTAACCAATGGCACCCCATACCTTCACGCCAGGTGATACCGCAGCATGGCGATGGCGAATACACGCTTCCTATGTGCGTTCACCGCGATGTCGCTAAACACGGATGCGATCATCATGATGCTGTAAACAGAACCTGGACTCATCCGAAAAAATGACGTTTTGCCATTCGTGCACCCAGGTTTGTCGTTGAGTACACCATCGCAGGCGCTCCTGTCTGTGATGCAGAGTCAAGGGTAACCGCAGCCATGGTCTCCGAGCTGATAGTCCATGCTGCTGCAAACGTCGTCGAACTGTTCGTGCAGATGGTTGTTGTCTTGCAAACGTCCCCATCTGTTGACTCAGTGATCGAGACGTGGCTGCACGATCCGTTAGAGCCATGAGGATAAGATTCCTGTCATCTCGACTGCTAGTGATACGAGGCCATTGTGATCAGCACGGCGTTCCGTATTGCCCTCCTGAACCCACCGATTCCATATTCTGCTAACAGTCATTGGATCTCGACCAACGCGAGCAGCGATGTCAAGATACGATAAACCGCAATCGCGATAGGCTACAATCCGACCTTTATCAAAGTCGGAAACGTGATGGTACGCATTTCTCCTCCTTACACGAAGCATCACAACAACGTTTCACCAGGCAACGCCGGTCAACTGCTCTTTGTGCATGAGAAATCGATTGAAAACTTTCCTCATGTCAGCACGTTGTAGGTGTCACCACCGGCGCCAACCTTGTGTGAATGCTCTGGAAAGCTAATCATTTGCATATCACAGCATCTTCTTCCTGTCGTTTAAATTTAGCTTCTGCACCACGTCATCTTCGTGGTGTAGCAATTTTAATGGCCAGAAGTGTATTACTGTGCAATTTTGTTAGTTTCTTCTTGGACATGAAAATAACTCCACAAATAAAAAGATGTTTATTCATTGTCGATAACCACATAAAACAACATACTAAACAATGTAAAGTTTGTATATTCGACTTTCCTATAATATATCAAATCTGCATAGTACGTGAGTAGCGAACTGCAGTGAAGAACACGCAACACCCTTTGAACTGTAGTAAACGTGTCAGAGCTTCCACGGTGGAATGCGAACACTATTTGCGTGCTAAAGCGAATCGGCACTGTTAACTGTTTCGAAGGAACGTATACGATCCAACTGCGAGTAGCGTCCTGACTACAGTAAGCTATTAATGAGTCACGGCTGCAGTGCGGAATGCCTGCGGTGGAACGTTCGCTGGAATACGCTGCAGGCGCGCAAATAACACGCTGACTCCACCGAGCTATGTGTACGTAACAGCTAGAGAGGCGAAACTCTGAGGCTGCCTGTTACAGCGACACTGCACGAAAGTAACTTGTTTACTGAAATTTCAACAGCATGAAGAAAACAATTCAGATAAAAACTGAATAGCTTCATCACGTTGTCCAAAATCGCGGTGAATGGTGAAAACTCTCTTTTCTGTCGGTCAAACCCCTACCCCGTTAACAATTTAATAGAGTCCAGCGTGGAATGTATCATTCGTTTAAGACGTACGACTGAGAACAAGCGTTAGTTTAATAATTATGTTTAACATCGTCCAGCTCTAATACAAAACTTAGTTATTTTAAGTGCTGAGAAGGTACGATGACAGCAGGCAGTTTCCGCCAGATTCTAGCAGCAATCGTGCATGTAAGGCATTACCTCAGTCTGCAGTACGGCGCATGAGCGACTTGCCGGTCAGAAGTTAGGCTGTTATTGGTTTAGCTGGCTCTGAGCACTATGGGGCTTAACATCTGAGGTCATCAGTCCCCTAGAACTTAGAACTACTTAAACCTAACTAACCTAAGGAATCACACACATCCAAGCCCGAGGCAGGATTCGAACCTGCGACCGCAGCGGTCACGCGGTTCCAGACTGAAGCGCCTAGAACCGCACGGTCACACCGGCCGGCATTGGTTTAGCGCTTACTGTGTTCGCTCTCTTGTATTGGCCTATTGGTTACACTTGAGTAAACGTTATTTTGCAGTGAAATCAGTCACGTTACAAGTAAACAATGGTTTTAAAAAGAATTTTAGACTTCAGGAAAAATTCAGCCTATATCTATTTTGTTGGTAAAGAGCCACATTTCGGATGTGCTTCGTACGGCTGGGCAAGTATATTGCCAGACGAGCGCTGACCAAATGGCTGATGACTTTGACTGATGGCTCATCTTCAAAACGCATCACTTGTCAACGTGTTATGAGGCTACATAACACAAAAATAGATGCTTTTGGCAGTAGGCTAGCGGGAAGACGAGGAAATCCCGCAAGGATCGATATTATGGCCTCCTCTGTTCAATGTACAGGGTGTGGCGCTTAAAATTTTCACTTCAAATACAGTGCGCAAAAGAATTAAAAAGTCACTTTTTTGAAACCCTGTCATTTCCTCCATGTTCCCCCCCCCCCCCCACTCCCCCACCCCCTACGCTGCGACGCAAATGTTTGAAATTGGCTCAAAGGTTCCTCTACAACCTTTCTCTGAGACGGTGCAGACGCTTGGCGTCCTGCGACATCACACTCGAGCTCGGCGAAGCTTCAGACAGCAAGAAATCGACATACACGAAAAAAGGTGCGAGCTTAGAAGTTCATGTGTGGTAGAAGGTGGCTTACTGAGGCCACTCTGGCACCAAACTTCACCACAATTCTGTCCAAGACTACCATAGGGAATGTCGTCACACCACTCTTCCTCTAACCACATCTCGCCCCTTTTCCTGACGCTTCTGCGATAGAGCCTGGAACCGCGAGGCTTAACGTTGGAATCACGCGATTTTATCCTCGGTGGCTGAGAAAAACATTTCAGACACACCGCCGCTACCGAGCAAGGTGGCGCAGTGGTTAGCACACTGGACTCGCATTCGGGAGGACGACGGTTCAATCCCGCGTCCGACCATCCTGATTTAGGTCTTCCATGATGTCCCTAAATCGCTCCAGGCAAATGTCGGGATGGTTCCTTTGAAAGGGCACGGCCGACTTCCTTCCCCATCCTTCCCTAATCCGATGAGACGATAACCTCGCTATTTGGTCGCCTCCCCCAAATAACCCAACGCCAGGAACTCCCCCACCTCCCACCTTGTGTATTGCGAGAGTATTACACACATCCGCTCAGAACGGACATGGAAAGGTCTCAGTAGGTGGTACAGACGGTGTCAATGAAACCACCCCTTCCCTTGGGGCGTACGTTTACGCACATTTCACCGTCAGAAATCTTTGACACTGCCAACATCCCCGGACGATTTACCCCTTCTCTTGCATATCGTGGGCTGCAACTCCATTGAACATGGTCTGACCACTTCCGAGTGTAGCACGACCCCATTTTTTGCGCTGGTATACAGGGTGGAACTGCTAGGGTTACTTCAAAGCTTCAAATTTGAACTTGATCCGAAGCAGCACAGGGTCTTTATGCTGTTTCACCCCTCCTGTTTCCGCGCTCTCCTGTGGAGGCTGCAACGTTGACACGTGCATGAATAAAATGACAAAGGCACCCTCGAATATACTTCTACAGAGACAACCTTGGTTGATTCCTAGGCACCTGCGGGCAGGCAACCCCTCCGACAACCTACAGCTAATTGGCGCCACACTGCTGCCCTAGCGCCCACTTGTGGGCATGTGGAATCAGGAGTGTCGAAGGGGAATCCTGCCCACAGGCGCCTAGGAATCGGTCAACGGTTGTCTCCGTGCAGCTGCTTTCTTAAAGTGCTCAACAAACATGTGCGGGTAGAATCGAGTGTGTTGCCGAACCGTGGGTGGGGCTTAAGGGACTCTTTGCTGTTTTATTCATGCACGTGTAAATGTCACGTTCCCCTGTGATCACGCCACTGGAAGGTGCGAAAAAGGAGGGCTGAAATAGTATAAACACCCTGCGTTGCTTCGGATTGCAAACAAATTTCGGCCAATGGTTGAATACTCCCTAGAGGTTTCACCCTATATATCAGGGCAAAAACTGTAGTTGCACTAGACTCTGAAGTGGTTGCACTACACTCTGAAGGGGTCAGTTCACGTTCAATGCGGTTGCAGCCCCACAGTAGCCTTAGGGAAGGGGTGAATCGTCCAGTGGACGTCAGCAGTGCCGAAGCTTGTCAAATATATCGTTCTGGTGCACAATGCACTGCAAACCTTTGTGTAAATGAACGCACCAAGCGAAGGGGTCGTTTCATTTACACCCTTTATGCCACTTATTGAGATTTTCATGTCAGTTCTGAGCTACGGTATGTCTGAAATGGTATTTCCTCAGGCACCCATAAGAAAACCGCTTGATTTTAACGCTGGGCGTCGCGGTTCTGAGCTCCATCGCAGAACAGGCAAGAGAAGGGGTGAAACGTGTTTAAAAGGAGGTGTGGCGTCCTTCCTATCATGTGAAGCGTCCACGGTGGCGTTGGGAAAAATGTTGATGAAATTTCGTGCTAATGTGACCTCATTATGCCACATTACACCTCATTTTCTGAGCTGTGGCCTTCTTTTCGCAAGGATCGACACCTTTCTGTTTGAAGTGTCGCCGTGACCAAGGGTGACGTCGCAGGGTGTCACGCTTTTGCCCCATTACAGAATGAGACTGTAAACACTTCTGAGCCAAATTTCAAACATCTGCGACGCAATAGAGGAGAATTCTGGGGTTCCGAAAAAGCAATTTTTCAGTCGATAAATGTATTTGTAACATCTTTTCACCTAGACGAATAGCAACCAACTGTTCACGAAACAAATGTTAATGGGTTTTCGCGTCTTTGTTAATCGCTGAGAGAGAAGCACATTTGTTAAAATGAATGGGCGGTATTCTTTGTGCCACAATAGTGCATCTGAATTAAACAAATTCAGTGACATAACTGTTTTGCAGGTCTGACAAGAAATAAAGGAATGAAACTAAACTGATTTTTGTGCTGATGTTGCGGCCGTTTGCACTGCATCCCGAATGTCATACTACTTCCCATGACAACTTCCTCCGTCTGGATGAAGTGCAGAGACCTGGTTCATCGTTGAGACATAACAATGATTCAGAAACTTTTGATGGAGAGATGAAATTGTATCCATCGAAAGTCATTCAGCCTCATTTATAGGCTGGACAACCTAAGTTTCCGTCGAGAGAGTGTAAGCATCACGTGACGCTGACTCCGCGGCTCCAGTTTCTGTGGAGGGGACAGGAAGCTTACGGGCTGTGCGCCGTTGTAACGACCCAATGGTGGCACAAAAAGATAATATTTAAGCATTAAAAGCGCCTTGTTATACTTGGTAATTTCTTGTCAGACCTAAAAAAGAGTTATAGCACTTAATTTGCCTCAATACTGAAGTTTCATTTAAAAAAAAGTTAATGCCTGTATCTTGGCGGTAAAAGAAATTATAAAAACGCGTTGGTTTTTGGCCTCTGTTGGTCTGGATGAATAATGATTACAAGTATCATTAATGAGTCAAAAGTTGCTTGAAGTGGGCGTCTCATTCCGTACACGTGAACATTCGGCCTACGCCAAACAACAGGATTGCCCAATTTTCAGACGAAACACCTTCTGAACCACGCAGACGCAACGTAGACTGGCTGTAAAGCAATATGGATAATGTGGAAGAGTACGTCAGTGCAACAAAATGGAACTGAATACAGGAAAGACCATAGATATGTATAATTCGATGAACACCAATTCATGGTCAGAATTTCCACCGCAACGCCGTGGTGTTCTTTGAACAGAGACAAGAAAGCTACTGTAACCAGTTAGCTGCATGTCGTACAGATCATTTGAACGATTTTTTATCGAAATGATGTGGAACAAGTCAGTTAACAGTGTATGTATACATGATTAGTTGTAACACTAACGAACATATTGTATAGTCTTATTCCTGCAACTACATTTAAAAACGTTTTTCTACAGGTTATCAGTTTTTAAATAAAAATTCGTCCATGGAATAGAACGATTTGTCCAGGAAAGGCGATTTTAGGTCATAGTTGAAACGTGCTTTGTTGCCTGTCCGTCGTTTTATGTTGTGGGGCAAATGATACAAAATGTTTGTTGCTGCATATGAATTCCTTTCTGTGCCACTGACAGCTACACTAATGGGCAATAAATGTCATTTTTCTTGTATTTTTGATGATATGGATACAACCATTCTTCTCAAATTGTGCTGAATTGTTTGTGACGAATTTCATTAGAGAGTACATGTACTGTATTGTGACGGTCCAATTAAAATGATTAACTCCTTGATGAGGTAACTACATGACGACCACGGCCAAAAGGAACGAATTAATCTTAATGTTAGCTTTTGTGCAATCAGTACTTTCTTTGTAAGTGATGAATTTTCCCAGAAAAATATTTCATAAAGCATTATTGAGTCGAAATATGCAAAATATGTCAGTCGAAGACTGACAATCATACGAAGATCAAAAGTAGCTAAACTTTTTTGTTTCAGATTCTCAGTAATATGCTTCTTTCAGTTCAAATTTCAACAGTATGTACACCCAAAAAACTGAAGCGTTCTACCCTGGTTCGTGACTCCTGTTTATGTGCTACATCAATTGTTGGTATGACTTGAATTGAATATAATTCGTTTCCCTCAATATTCAGAGTGAGGCCATTTTTAGAGAGCCACTTAATAATTATTTGAAAAACTTCTGTTGCTCCACTCAGTTAGGATTTATTACAACACCTTTAGTACCTTTAGTAAGAAGTTCCAATTCTGCTTGTTCAATGTTAAGTGGAAGGTTATTCACATATATTAGGAATAGGATTGAACCCAAAACTGAACCCTGTGCGATTTCCTTTGTGATTTATTTTAGGTCACTAAAATGTTCTCTCTTTCCAACATTCAGCGTAGCTTTGTGCATTCGATCTGTTGAATATGGTTTGCATGTAAAGCTATCAATTCCATTAAACGTACGCTTTTCTAAGAGAGTAATAAAATATACCCAATGAAACGCTTTAGAAAGATCGCAAAAAATACTAACTGGCTGTTTGAGAAACATCTCAGGGGAAAGAAGATTCATAGACTCTTGGAAGCCCACAGTCAGTTCTTCGTATCCGACGAGCTACTTTTGAAGAGGAAATGGTCATAATTAAAAAAAAAAAAAAGGAAATTTTACCGATAACAACCTGTGGATATCCATGTTGCGGATAACAAGGTTGCGATGGATGCTCTGCATCTCCTCGTGGATATCAATTAGGGCAGTCAGCGAGGATGTAGGTATTAGAGATACAGTTATGAAACTAACAACTAAAGTGTACCATAAGTTAACTCAAATGAGAGATAATGCAAGGATTCGGCAAGATATGGAGACTATGGTACCGATGGCTCTAAGCTCTATGGGACTTAACATCTGAGATCATCCATCCCCTAGACTTAGAACTACTTAAGCCTAACTAACCTAAGGACATCACACACATCCGTGCCCGAGGCAGGATTCGAACTTGCGACCGTAGCAGCAGCGTGGTTCCGGACTGAAGCGACTAGAACCGATTGGTCACAGCGGCCGGCATGGAGACTATAATACCTCTATTTGACTCTACCCATAAGTCCCATGAACTATAATATAACATACAGATTAACCAACATTAATCAGGAAAATAAAAATAATTAAAACGAAGTAACTAATTCTGTAAAAACATTAAAAATGTACCGAAATTAAATATCTGTGGAGATAATCCAAGAAAATGGTTTGGCGAAAGCTGCAACAGAGGAAAGCATACATAAAATGGATAGATGATATGGTATACAGAAAGACTTTTACAACAAAAAATCGCCTGCCTAAAACTGCAAAAATAAGGCATTACAGTACAGAAGTAAAGCCAGAATGTCAACAACCAGCCGAATGTCTAGCATTAAACTGTAGCTCAGATGAACAAGAAATAGTAGAAAGGTGAATCATTAGGAAAATATTAGGCCTGCAAAAGACTATGGACTGTTGGAAATTACGTGGTAATGATGAAATTTGTCGAGAGATTGAAAACATAGGAAAAGTAATGAGAAAGAGAAGACTGGCATTTTTCGGACATTTATATCGAATGCGAGACCGTAGCTTGATGAAAAGGATCTTCAAATATTTGTGGAATAAGAAGTTGACAACAAGCTCGATCCATGAAGTAAGAATTGATTTAGGCCCGCCCGGTTGGCCGTGCGGTCTCACGCACGGCTTTCCGGGCGGGAAGGAGCGCCTCGTCCCCGGCAAGAAACCGCCCGGCGGATTTGTGTCGAGGTCCGATGAACCGGCCAGTCTGTGGATGGTTTTTAGGCGGTTTTCCATCTGCCTCGGCGAATGCGGGCTGCTTCCTCTTATCCGCCTCAGTTGCACTATGTCGGCGATTGCAGCGCAAACAAGTTCTCCACGTACGCGTACACCATCATTACTCTACCACGCAATCATAAGGGGTTACACTCATCTGGTGTGAGCCGTTGCCTGGGGGGTCCACCGGGGGTCGAACCGCACAATAACCCTGGGTTCTGTGTGGGGCGGCGGAAGGGTGCAGTGGACTGCGGTAGTTCAAATGGTTCAAATGGCTCTGAGCATTATGGGACTCAACTGCTGAGGTCATTAGTCCCCTAGAACTTAGAACTAGTTAAACCTAACTAATATAAGGACATCACAAACATCCATGCCCGAGGCAGGATTAGAACCTGCGACCGTAGCGGTCCTGCGGTTCCAGGCTGCAGCGCCTTTAACCGCACGGCCACTTCGGCCGGCCACTGCGGTAGTCGTCGTGGGGTTGTGGACCACTGCCGCTGTGGCGGGGACGGAGCCTCTCCGTCGTTTCTAGATCCCCGGTTAACACACAATACAATACAAGAAATGATTTAGAGAAAAATAATAAAAAAGCTGAAGAAGCAACTTATTGAGAAGTGTAGAGGGGAAAATTATTGATTACGGAAGGATTCCAAGACAGAAGAGTGAAAAAAACTGATATGAAATTATCAGAAGACGTGAAGAAAAAACACAGCGAACAGATGAAAGAGTACTGGTAGAAAAGAAGACAACAACGATCAAGGAACTGAAATTGGCACGAGGTCCTTAGTTTAAAAAAAAGTTCAAGAAGGTAGGACACTAAAAATAAGTACAGCATAAGGTAACAGCAATAAAGGAGACGTGCAGAAACAGAATAAACGGCTAATAGATGTAAATAAATATGCAAATAATTAATGGAATTCAGTAAAGGAAATTATATCCGATATCACAAAAAGAACTGTTGTGGGTATGATCCTCCTTTGGCTCCCTGCTATGTATGCTTCTTTTACTGATTGTCCCATGTCCTTATTGGTCCTCTTCTTTTTCCTGGATGCAATCAATTAGCTACTTTTAAATGCGCGTAAAATCTCAGATTGCCTCTTTCTTCCTTGATGGCAATGCGAACAATTGTCTCTACTCTCCTTTTTATGGTCGTAATATTTTCCTATCTTGACACTATGCAACTTCTTCTCAACACATTCATCGCTAGAATGATGAACTACGGTCGCTTCCTATCGTTGAACGGGAAAACGAAGTGAACATTTGTTTATGGAAGGTGTGAAACGGAGTAGATGTCAAGTTTTGCATTCTTGGCCCTGAGCGTCTACTTGCGCGTCCAGCGTGTTCTGGAAACTAATGCAGTCCTATGGCAGAAGCTACAGCGAAGCTGACTGGCCTTCAGCCACCGTGGAAATCGAACCGATAAAACTCCGAAGGCAGAATATGGCCACAGCAGCAGCCACAATAAAACGGAACGCTATCCTGCTGCACTATCTCGAATCGTTGTATATAAATGCGCATCTGAATCTGAAGCGACTCGAAGTACCTTAATGCAGATTCCCGCCCCAAACGCAGTCTGGTTAATTGAGAGTAATTCCATTCTGCGATAAAGAGCATCCACCTTAAATGAAGTGGTCCCATGGCGCTACGATAAACCGAAAGCGGCCGCCTACTTATTGTAATTATCGGGCTTTTCGGTTTTACCTGGTATTCGGTTGCAAGATAAGAATTCCTCCATAAAAAGTGTGGGTATTACTAAAACAGCAGAGCGAGCTTTGTCCAGAAAATAAAATGAAAAATCACTAGGGCAAAAGATAACGGGAGAAAACTTTATTTATTACAAAGCTGAATATGTATGTAACTTCACTGTTATTATGATTCATCACGCACCTTTGCTCATGTGTTATTGAAAATAGTAGCGGTCGCTGCAGTCACGGACTGTGCGGCTGGTCCCGGCGGAGGTTCGAGTCCTCCGTCGGGCATGGGTGTGTGTGTTTCTCCTTAAGAATAATTTAGGTTAAGTAGTGTGTAAGCTTAGGGACTGATGACCTTAGCAGTTGAGTCCCATAAGGTTTCATACACATATGAACATTTTTTTTTTTTATGGAAGTAGTAGTCAGCTTTTCCTCAAGAGACTTACGGATATACCCATTGCTAGAGAACTGTGCGGACGAGAATATCAACGAATGTATCTGCGGATATCTTCAATAATAATTATTTTGTGTTTAAAACTTAAAGCATAATGTTAGCACTACCATTTTCGTCTATTTGGCTACATATGGCAGGCAGTGGTAATTATTACTGTCTTAAGTCACTTTTATTATCCATTCGGGACGGAGTGTGACTATGTTGGCTGTAGTACACAGTTTCCAGGAAAGAGCAGACACATTGATATCTGAAAGGGATAAACACGGTGCCCTGTCCTTTTTGGTCCAATTTAAAAACGAAAAACGTGTTACATTAAATATTTATTTTCATTTCAATAATTACTTTCTGCCATTTAGTCTTATGTGTGTGTGTGTGAAATTTGCCAATGCATTTTAAACATTTCGATGAAATTATTATCATTATTTTTATTATTATTATTAGCGGATGCAGCCATCGGAGAACGATATACAGGTGATTTTCAATCTTTCTTAAGGTTCACCTTATTTTCCCAATATTCCTTCATTTTCTCCCCGAAGGCCTTTCTTTCATTAGTCCACATAGGCAGGTATAGTTTTGGTTCCGTCTCTGGAGTAAACTTCCACTTGTCAATTCTGCTGCTGAATGTATCTCTGTCGGGTGTGTTTTTTTATGTCAATTTTTGCTTTTTTCAAATCCATCTTAACTTCAGTTACCCAGAGTACTGATGCTGTAAGTGACGTCACATAGCCGGCCGGGGTGGCCGAGCGGTTCTAGGCGCTACAGTCTGGAACCGCGCGACCGCTACGGTCGCAGGTTCGAATCCTGCCTCGGGCATGAATGTGTGTGATGTCCTTAGGTTAGGTAGGTTTAAGTAGTTCTAAGTTCTAGGGGACTGATGACCTCAGCTGTTAAGTCCCATAGTACTCAGAGCCATTTGAACCTTTTTTTTTTTTTGACGTCACATAGTCCAATATACAGGGTGTTACAAAAAGATACGGCCAAACTTTCAGGAAATATTCCTCACACACAAAGAAAGAAAATATGTTATGTGGACATGTGTCCGGAAACGCTTACTTTCCATGTTAGAGCTCATTTTATTACTTCTCTTCAAATCACATTAATCATGAAATGGAAACACACAGCAACAGGACGTACCAAAGTGACTTCAAACACTTTGTTACAGGAAATGTTCAAAATGTCCTCCGTTAGCGAGGATACATGCATCCACCCTCCGTCGCATGGAAACCCTGATGCGCTGATGCAATCCTGGAGAATGGCGTATTGTACCACAGCCGTCCACAATACGAACACGAAGAGTCTGCGTAGACAAGAGCTTTCAAATGCCCCCATAAATGAAAGTCAAGAGGGTTGAGGCCAGGAGAGCTGGAGGCCATGGAATTGGTCCGCCTCTACCAATCCATCGGTCACCGAATCTGTTGTTGAGAAGCGTACGAACACTTCGACTGAAATGTGCAGGAGCTCCATCGTGCATGAACCACATGTTGTGTCGTACTTGTAAAGGCACATGTTCTAGCAGCACAGGTAGAGTATCCCGTATGAAATCATGATAACGTGCTCCACTGAGCGTAGGTGGAAGAACATGGGGCCCAATCAAGACATCAACAATGCCTGCCCAAACGTTCACAGAAAATCTGTGTTGATGACCTGACTGCACAATTGCGTGCGGATTCTCGTCAGTCCACACTTGAAATTTTACAATTTGATCACGTTGGAATGAAGCCTCATCCGTAAAGAGAACATTTGCACTGAAATGAGGATTGACACATTGTTGGATGAACCATTCGCAGAAGTGTACCCGTGGAGGCCAATCAGCTGCTGATAGTGCCTGCACACGCTGTACATGGTACGGAAACAACTGGTTCTCCCGTAGCACTCTCCATTCAGTGACGTGGTCAACGTTACCTTGTACAGCAGCAACTTCTCTGACGCTGACATTAGGGTTATCGTCAACTGCAAGAAGAATTGCCTCGTCCATTGCAGGTGTCCTCGTCGTTCTAGGTCTTCCCCAGTCGCGAGTCATAGGCTGGAATGTTCCGTGCTCCTTAAGACGCCGATCAATTGCGTCGAACGTCTTCCTGTCGGGACACCTTCGTTCTGGAAATCTATCTCGATACAAACGTACCGCGCCACGGCTATTGCCCCGTGCTAATCCATACATCAAATGGGCATCTGCCAACTCCACATTTGTAAACATTGCACTGACTGCAACGACGTTCGTGATGAACACTAACCTGTTAATTCTACGTACTGATGTGCTTGATGCTAGTACTGTAGAGCAATGAGTCGCATGTCAACACAAGCACCGAAGTCAACATTACCTTCCTTCAATTGGGCCAACTGGCGGTGAATCGAGGCAGTACACACTGACGAAACTAAAATGAGCTCTAACATGGAAATTAAGCGTTTCCGGACACATGTCCACATAACATATTTTCTTTCTTTGTGTGTGAGGAATGTTTCCTGAGAGTTTGGCCGTAACTTTTTGTAACACCCTGTATTTTAGTAAGTCTGTTTCCAGGTAAACTGTCTAGGCCCGCATAGAACTTCATTCGTCTCTTTCTGATGTCAATTTCGATGTTTTCTGTTCTCTCGATGGTTTGCTGTATGTATCCATCTTGAGTGTATCATGGGCCCAGGACTTTTTTCCTAATCTTCCTCTCTACTTTTTTAATTTCTTGTTAATCTAGTTTTTTTTAAATCTAGTTTTCCATTCAATGCGAGTCACTTGCAATGTGACAGTCGGTTTGATTACTGTGTTGTAGTGTCTGATTTTCGTGTGTTTTGACAGGCACTTTTTGTTATGTAAATTTTGAGCAAGTCCGGGCGCTTTCTTGATTTTCTGCATTCTCTTTTCTGTGATATTTTTTCACGTCCTGTTGGTTCAGTAATTTCACCGGGTTAATTAAAGTATTTGTTGATTTCACCATAACTTGTTTTAAGTTTCGCAATATATAAATTGGAACAGATCAATTCAGTCTTCTCAGAGCAGATTTGCAGGCCGACTTTCTCTGCTCTTTCTTTGAGGGTCTCGATTTGTATTACTAGTTGTTTCTTCGCTGTTGCTTAGAATCTCTAAGTCACCTTGTAACACCATAGCTCTAATGCTGTGTTGATTTATTTTGCTTTTGTTTCATTTAATGTTACATTTCTGTGCTTCTGTAAATGTGTTTGAATAGATAACACAAAACTGTATAATCCTTTCTTTGTTAAAACTTTGATGTCATGATTTGATTGTATGCTGTGTAGCATATCTCTCGTTTAAATGCTCTGTCCCATTTGGAGGGAACAAAACTTACTGTATATAATTGTAATTTTGTGTGAATAATTTTTTTGTAGAGATGTCAATAGGTGTAAATGTTTTGTTTTATTTAATGCATTTGGTTGCTGTTATGTAAATTGCTGATCCTCACTTAGTGTTCTTAGTTAGTTTGTATGTAAATGGTGTAGTGGTTCCCCTCGGGAACGGAACTGTGTAGCGCGCGCAAATTGTGGTTGGCCTATGTAGAAAAGGTGGAACTGATGGTCAGTCGGAGACGAGCTACGAGTCGGGGACGAGCCACCAGTCCATGCACTGCCATGTAAAAGATGCATATTGTGCTGATTTCGAGAGAGGCTTTTCCCGCTTCTTTCCAATGCCTCGGATGGATGGATAAATAGCTGGAACTATTCTGGAATTTGTATCTATCATCGCCACCAAGAAATGACAGAGTCCAGCAAATCTACCTGCAATTCCACCTGCCAACATGCAATCGTCACCTTATTACGCAATCATTACATCGGAATGCTACAATGATGTACAGTGAAGGATCAGCTTAATGGATGTGTTAGTGTGCTCAAATATAAGGTAATTTATATCTGAATTTATGTACCTACCTTGATTTTCCTCCTTATCATAACACCTCTCAGGTTCCTCTCCATTTGAACTAAAGTGATTTCCGAGTGTCCTTACTGAAAGTACATTACAGCCCAGTGTTTTGCTAATTGATTCCTCTTGAACATAGTAAAGAGAAAGTTAAAGTTAATGTGGCAAGAGAGTGAGTTAAAGTTAAAGTGACTTCCTGAAAATAATTTTCCAATTAAAATTGCTTATTAATGTGTTGTTGCCAACTTCAAATTAAAATTTCTCAAGACTGAGGCTTATAAAGTTTTGCTTAGTAAATGATCACATTGCTGTCTGTAGTAAATTCTAAAAGGTGAGTTAGTTTCTTGCAATATTGCCAACATTGTGTTTCACTGTAGTAAAAGTGGAAAACTGCATAGTAGGAAATTATATGTTCATGATTACTAAGTGTTTGTCTCTCTTGTGTATTATAAGTGCATATTAACAGTATAACAGGATCCACAGTTTGTCTAGTGTGCTAATGCTAGGTAACAAACAACGGAAAGATCTCCATTTATGAAAACCATAATCTATTTATTAGAAAGACAGTGATAAGTTACCTGTCAGTGAATTTCAACTAACTTTCATTTTAAATAGTAAAGTATTTAACTGGGAGAGACTTAACCTAAACCTATGTCCAATTTATGATCCTAGAGGGAATGTTAATGGTAGTGTTATAAAGACCACTCAGTTTGTGTAAGCCCTGAAAGTGATAGTGTGTTTCGGTATCTGTTATAATTTTGAAAATAGTTTGTGCTGCTGCAGTTGTTAGCTTCAATCTTAACGTAAACATATCTATGTGTCAGAGTTTATTGCACTCGTGTGTGGCCAAGTATAGGTTGTGTTTATCCATTAGAGTTACTAATAACTATTTTCTTGAACGAGAATGTTAACCATTCTCTTGCCTAGTTAGGCTGGCGACCGTTTTCTTTATCAGTTGAACAGTGCAGATAGGCAAAATATTGTTTGTTACTGTTCGAATATTTACGTAATTCTGACTTTCACTTCCGATAAGCCACCCCGTTAGGTACAACACGGTCAACATAACAAAATTCCTCTCAGAGGGTAACACTGCTCTGTTGCTTTATACCATTATCACTCTAACAAAATAATTCTGATTTGCAAATTGCCTCCAGTTTTGAGGTTATGGTATAGCAGTAGCAGACGGAAGTGATATAACCTGCAAACGCTAAAAATGGAACGTTGAATTTTCCTTGACCTCGTCCTTGTTCGATTAGCTTCCAAAAGTTTTGTTTTCTTAGATTCATTTCCCATTCTCTCATTACTTTGTTTAAAACTATGTTGAGTGAAAGTGGCGAAATCCCGTCTCCTTGTCTTACTCCTGCATAAACTATGAATGATTCCGAATTTCATCTATGAATTTAATTTTAATTTGGGTTCTGTCACTGTTTGTTCGATGAGTTTTGGGATTTCGGTGTCTAGTCCGCGTTCTTCTAGAATATTGCATAGAGATTGTCTATCTGTAGAATCATATGCTTGTTTGAAATCAACGAATGTGCAGACTATTGGTTTAGACCTGACTGCTATAATTTTTAAAATAGTTATAAGCGTAAAGATATGTTCTGGGTACGATCTATTAGGTCGAAAGGTAACTTTGTAATTGGAAATTGTATGTTCTAATTGTTCTTGTGTCCTCTTTAGGAGATGCATGTTTAGGAATTTCTAAATGACCGGCAAAAGTGAAATACCGCTGTAGTTGTTTACATCTGATCTCTCTCCCTTTCTGTGCACTTGATGAATTAGCGCACATTTCCAATCCGGAATATTTTCTGCCTGCCAATTTCTTGAATGATTTGAGTGATCTCTTTTAAGGCATACGGACCAAGGTTCTTCAGTAGCTCAGCTATAATTCCATTTTCTCTCGATGATTTATTAGTTTTGACCTTTTTAATGTGACTATAAATTTCTTCATGAGATGGCGGTAGTGAAGTTTCCTTCGTGTGTTCTGGCTGTAGTCTCGGAAATCTCTTACTTGGTTGTGAGCAGTTTAGAAGTAGTGAGAAGCATTTCACTACTTCTTGATTATTTTCTTTATTAGTTACTGTCAGTTTTCCATTTTGTTTCCTGAAACAAAGGTTTTCTGGAGTATATCTTTTGATTTGATTTGTAAACGTGTTGTAAAAGTCGTGTGTTTTGGGGTTCCTAATGTCTTCTTCAGTTGACCTGTTGTTTACTTTTAGTTCATTTAAGTATTTTAGCTGTTTGTTTTCTGACTTCGAAAAACTTCTATTGTGTGATTTCTGATTGGTCACAATTGTCGTTTGAGAAGGCTCGTTGTCTCTCTTCTATTGCGTTATCACAATTTGAATTCCACCATAGGTGTTTGGATTTCTGTATAATTTTCGTTTTGAAATCTCTCCAGTTGTTTGTAGGTTCTTTTCCCGTACTTCTATAATTTTTGATTCTTTTCAAATAAAATTTGGGAATTAGTGGTCTTTCCTTCGGCATTTTCTTTTTGGTGTGAATTTAATTTTAACTCTTGTAAGATAGTGGTCAGAATCTATATTGGCCCCTCTGTAGGCTTGAACGTCGTGTATTTCTTTTTGGAAAACATAGGAGATCGCAGAATGGCCTATTTGAAATACACTTAGCTAACAGATTGGGGGTCACCACGCTTTTTGTTTCTTTGAGTTCTTTCGAAGTGATGTTGACATGATTTTTAAATTGTTTTGTTAGCAACATTCGATTAGCGTGATGCCATGTGCAGGGTAACTGCCGACGTTTTTTTTTAATATTTCCTTTCATTGCCAATTTGTGCGTAGAAATCACCGAGAAGAATTTTTACACCCCACTTCGGAATTTTGGAGATTTAAGTTTAAAGATTTTTCCAAAAGTTTTCTGTCTTCTCGGATTCTTCTTTGTTGTCAATGATAGTAGGTGCGTGAACATTAATAACTGTATACGTTTTGTCGGCGCGTTTAATTCGCATGGTAATTATTCTGTTGCTAATTTGACTTACATCTAACAGAGGTAAGGATATCCATATTCACAATAAAGGCCATGCCAAATACTGCAGTTTCTTTGCATATTTTCTTGTCTGTTTTGCTTTGAAAGATACGGTAGTTGTTTAGTCCGTTGTTTCCGAAACTGTGAATCTAGTCTCTTGAAGTGCAAGGATTTAAATTTTCTGTCAGTCGAGTTCTGTAGTAGGATTCTGTAATTTGCTAGTTTGAATAACAGGATGTTAAAAGTGCCGAAATATGTGTGAGATTTTTGTGGAAATTTACCAGACAACTCCCACTTTCTCTGTTGTACTAGCCCAAGCTCCCCAGAATCCGATAGCTTGGTTGTCGCCAGAGGGCGTGCTGATTGAGCACCTAGGGTAATATCGATACTAGTTGTACCAATCATTCTGCTTGTAATTAGGTTCCACGTAATGCTGTTTGCGTGAAACCAGGGATTGTTAGTTCCTGGACCCTAGTGTTAAAAAAAAGAATGTTCAGATGTTTGTGAAATCTTATGGGACTTAATTGCTAAGGTCATCAGTCGCTAAGCTTACAGACTACTTAACCTAAATTATCCTAAGGAAAAACACTCACGCCCATGCTCGAGGGAGGACTCGAACCTCCGCCGGGACCAGCTGCCCAGTCCATGACTGCAGTGACTAAGACCGCTCGGCTAATCCTGGGACCCTAGTGTTCAGTCGCTCTACACATGAGAACCGGCCGGCCGAAGTGGCCGAGCGGTTCTAGGCGATTCAGTATGGAACCGTGTGACCGCTACGGTCGCAGGTTCGAATCGTGCCTCGGGTATGGATGTGTGTGATGTCCCTAGGTTAGTTAGGTTTAAGTAGTTCTACGTTCTAGGGGACTGATGACCTCAGATGTTAAGTCCCATAGTGCTCAGAGCCATTTGAACCATTTGAACATGATGAACGGACGCTGGCCAGGGTTCTGGTGGTTACCACACAGACGTGTCTGGACTTTCAAATATGCTTTATCTTCTTTCTAATGCTTGCCTCCTCCGCCAGTTCCACGGTTCCGATGTTCTGCATCTCCGCTTTCACTGCCATTCAGGTTTTCGCCCGTTATCCCGGCAAGGAACCCTCAAAAGGTGCTATAACGTCGATGAAATTATATATATAGCTTTTTAGTTACAGCTCCGTCCATATGCCACATTATATTGCACTCATCTCCTTGTCTCTCCCATCTCCTCTTCCATTCTTCCCCCTCTCTCTCTTTGCTCAGCCGTGCAGCCATACCCGTCCGTTCAAATTGCGCCTCGAACGCATTGTGATACTACCCGCCTAACTGGCCGGTCCTACAGGGCAGCGTTACCCAAGTTTTTCACCTCCACCCCTACCGACCAAACCAACAAGAATGCGATTTAATATTGTTAGTCATCCAATTCTGAGCTGTGTTTAAAATTTCAGGTCTCTAGCTCAGCAGAAAGTTACTTTAAAATCAATTGCTAAATTTGTACCGGAAGAAAAGACAGAGAAGATAGCGATCTAAAAAAAAGTGTTAAAATACAGCGTAACAACACGATGGCTGACATTACCTGCCGCCGCAGAAGAAGATCCCGTCAAAGAGTATTGAAAATAATCTAGAAATAAATGAGACGGTTGCACGAATTGGGAGTTGTAGGGTACGCTTCAAACTGCTGTTCCAGGGAAAACATGTATGGATTTCTGGGAGGCTTTTGACTGTACCACACAAGCAGCTTGTAGTGGAATGCGTACTCATGGAATATCGTCTCAGTTATGTGACTGGACTGACTGGTTCGTGATTTCCTGTCACAGTTCATAGTAACAGACGGAAAGTCATCGAATAAAACAGAAGTGATTTCTGGCGTTCCCCAGGGTGTTGTTATAGGCCCTTTGCTGTTACTTATCTATATAAACGATCCGGGAGACAATCTGAGCGGCCGTCTTAGGCTGTTTGCAGATGACGCTGTCGTTTATCGACTAGTAAAGTCATCAGAAGACCAAAACAAATTGCAAAATTATGTAGAAAAGATATCTGTATAGTGCGAAAATTGCAATTGACCCTAAAAACGATAACTGTGAGATCAGCCACAAGAGTGCTGAAAGGAACCTGTTAAACTTCGGTTACACGATAAATCAGTCAAATCTAAAGGCCACTATCTCAACTAAGTACCTAGGAATTACAATTACAAACAACTTAAATTGGAAGGAACACACAAAAAATGTTGTGGGGAAGGCTAACCAAAGACTGTGTTTTATTGGCAGGACACTTATAAAATCTACTAAGGAGACTGCCTACACTACGCTTGACGGTCCTCTTTTAGAATACTGCTGCGCGTTGTGGGATCCTTACCAGACAGGTTTAATGGAGTACATCGAAAAAGTTGAAAGAAGGGCAGCACGTTTTGTATTATCGCGAAATAGGGGAGAGAGTGTAACTGAAATGATACAGGATTTAGGATGGACATCATTAAAACAAAGGCGTTTTTCGTTGCGACGGAATCTTCTCACGAAATTCCATCACTAACTTTCTCCTCCGAATGCGAAAACATTTTGTTGACGCCGACCTGCACAGGAAGAGACGATCACCATGATAAAATAAGGGAAATCAGAGCATGCACGGAATGATATAGGTTGTCGTTTCTTCCGCGCGCTATACGAGATTGGAATAATGGAGAATTGTGAAGGTGGTTCGATGAACCCTCTGCCAGGCACTTAAATGTGATTTGCAGAGTATCCATGTAGATGTAGATGTAGAACATATTGAGGAACTTTGCTCCTTGATATTCAAATGTGGCCAAGTGTACTAACGAATTTAACCTGGACCGGGATAGCTTAGGTGATGATCCCCACAGTGATGGGCCAAGATGTGTCACTGCAGCAAAAATCACTACAAAAGTGCGTAAAATGGTCATCGAGGATGGTCAACTGAAAGTGCGAGAAGTTGCCGCAGCTGTAGGGTTACCAACTGAACGGAGATGTCACATTTTAAGAGTGAAATAGGAAATAAGAAAATTATCTGCTAGATGGGTGCCGTGGCTCTTGACGCAGGATCAGAAGCGCATCAGAATGGAAATGTCCGAACAATGTTTGATTCGTTTTCAGGGCAACCAAAAAGATTTTATGCACCGGTTTGTCGCCACAAATGAAATCTGAGTCGACTGCTATACCCCAGAGACAAAACAACAGTCAGAACAGTGGAAAGACGTTGATTCTCCACCATTAAAGAAAGTAAAGGTCGACTGGAAAGGTCATAGCGTCAATTGTGCCTGATGCGAAAGGATTTCTGCTGATAGATTATTTTCCCACTGGTCAACTAATTACGGGACAATACTACACTAACCCCCAGAACCAACTACAGCAAAAGATACGTGAAAAAGGCCAAGTCTGGCAAGGAAATGCGCACCCACACAAATGTGTCGTTGCCATGACAACATGAGCTAAGATACGAATTTTCGCAACACTTGCTTTATTCGCCCGGTTTGGCTCCATCGGACTTCCATCTCTTCCCCAAGCTCAGAATTTTCTTCAGTGGACGGAGATTCTCTTCAAACGAAGCACTGACAAACTACGTTGACGGGTATTTTGCGAGCCTGGAGGAATCTAATTTTCAAGATGGGATCAAGGCACTGGGACATCTCTGGACGAAGTGCATTAGTGTACAGTGAGACTACAGTGAAAAATAAAGTTTCAGTGAGGTAAGTCGTCTCTATCTATTCCAGTCCGAGAACTTTTCAAGTTAACCTCTTACAACGGTTTTACTGAAACGAGTTTGACATGGTACGAAGACATCATTGAGCAGACTAGAAAAAGAACAGGACAGGAGTCCGAAATAAACTCCGGGAAGCAAGGAACCGGGCTCCCGCGCTAGTTGGGTACCATGTTTTGTGCTTCTCTCTTTTCCTCCCCCCCCCGTGCACATAAAATGAATGCAGAGTGGCTGCGGTACCTGGGAGCTGCTTTGTGCGACCTGGCTCAGCATGAGAAGCGACCGCGTCCGTGTTTACGGTTCCGCGACGTGCCTCGTGCGTCAGCCTCTGGTGTTTTAACGTAACGTGGACGGCTCTCGACCCTGTATAGGCCGGAAAGCAGCAGCAGCAGCGAGGCAACACACGGTCTGTGTGTGTGGGTGAGGCAGGCGAGGAGAGAAGGGGGGGGGGGGGGAAGAGGAGAGAGAGAAACAGAGAGAGAGAGAGAGAGAGAGAGAGCAGCAGCCAGCACGATTCTACCTGTTGCAGGGAAGCTTCCAACTTGGGCCGCACCCTCCGAGGTAGCTAGCAGATGTGCGGTTTGCGGTCACTGCTTCTGCGTCCGCATAATTAAAGCCAGCTACTGAATGCAGCAAGACCACTTGTGAACTACCAGCACGGTTGAGAGTGTACTGGGCATTTCATGAGAGAACGTACATACGATAGCTGATAATACGGGCATTTTAAAGGGAGAAGACAGGCTATTACAAAAAGATTGATCCGATTTCACAAGACTATAGCTTCTACATGAATGACAATAGAAACCACGGGCAAATTCTAGCTTATGCTAAAAACTGCGAATTTTTTATTTTCAAGAGAACTATCAGATTAAAACATCGGAATATTTTTTATTGCATGCACATACACAATCTTGAGGTTCTTTTTACAGTTCCGTTCGGAATATTAGATTTCAATTATCTTACACTAGCTGTCCCTAAACTCATGAGGATTCTAACGTACCGTATCGTTTTTAAATCTTACTGTGAACTACCGAAAGAAACTAGAGCAAAAATAAGAACCTTTAAAAAAAATCTTACATTTTTTATTGCCCATAAACTTACATTTCTGTTAAATATGACATGATTTTTAATTGAACTGTGTACAAGAGAAAGGAATTGAAATTGAACATAAGAAAGAAAACTGAAGTGTAGTTAGTAATAAATTACAAGTGTGTGAAGAGAGTTTTTATCAGACTTATTAATTTCAGTGAGAAGGATGGCACTCTTTCTTGTTACAACAAGTTTTTCAATGTTGGGAGATTAGCTAGTGGTTGCCATTCGAATACAGTTGTTCAAGTGTTTATGATGCAGGCTGTTTCTGTATTTGCTTTTTGTAAATTTCATACTGGAAGAAGAAACCTCACAGCCTCGCACAGGTATGTAGAGCTGAACTTTGCCTTCAATTTGAGATCAACCTGAACAAAAACTGGGTGTTTCCTTGAGGAACAAGACGTCAAATATTTTAAGAGCTTGAAGAAAGCTATTTCAAAGATACATCATTTTGAAAATCAATCAGTTCTAACGCCACTGCAGCATTGTCTTCCTGAAAATCAAAATGCTTTAAGGCACACGTAGAGAACTCTTCAGCATCAATCTCCATAAAAGGCCATTAGACAAACTGTGCAACAACTGAAATGCTTTTGAAATCTTGGAAGCACTTGTTGAACTAATTTCTCACATGTGAAAGATTTTCACCGTGTTGTTTGTTGTTATCACGAGGGATTCATGAGCCTTGCTTGTGAAGGGTTTGTTTCTAGCAGGAAAAGTGTTTGTATTCACACTGGATGAGATTTTTTCCCCCACAGTTCCAGTTTTTTTGAGAATAAACTAACATCTGAAATTGCTCAGCCAATATCTTTGTCCTTACCTTGAAGCTACATGTTAACGATATTTACCTTTGCAATGTTGTCCACGAGAAAAGCAAAATCCTCAACCAAACCGGATCTTCTATTTCATGCAAGGACTCGCTTCGTTCTTTGCGAAGTTCCACTAAATCAGGAAGCATTTCTTTAAAACAATGTAAAACTCCGCATCTACTAAGCCGACGAAGTTCCGTATCCAGCAGTAGATCACCATATCAGCAGTGTGATTCATTAGTCGGTGTTACTAACAAACGTCTATGAATTGCACGTGCTCTTTGTTCACTATTATGATGACGGTTTCCACTACATTGTTCGTAGTTAAAAACTCTCCGCACAGTGAGTGTTGGTGTATTACACAATGGTAAGTTAGAAATTTCGGAAAGCTGTGGTCTTTACGACACAAGTTATAAATCACTTTTCTCCGCCTACCATCGCAGGAGCTGCATCTGTTGCTAAGCCCACCAACTTATTTACAGTAGTATTTTCTAAGTACTTAAGATCTATAACTGCCAAAAATATTATCTATACTTTAGTGCGTCCTGTTTATGGTATAATCTTTATCAGCTCATCTCATTTACAAATTATAAGAAGCCATTCTTGTTAACTGAAATTGCATTTAAAATTACTTAATGCTTAACAATATCGCCCACTTTACGAAAACTTTTCAGGATTACGACACCTTTGTGCAATAATTTATTACTTATGGCTTTCAGACACCCCTTAAAAACATGGAAGACTGATTATTAATGTCTCCAGGCACATGTAACCATGTGTCATGTCGTGGCTGGCCTCACCAAGCATCTAAAAATCTTCAAGTTCGTAACATAAGTCTTAATCGTAGTATTCCATTTTCTACCAAGTCAGGAAATCTGCCCTTGGCCTATCCCGCCGGTTATTTTGTGTAAGTAATATTGCTAACCTTATGTACGGTGGTTTCTACTGCAAATTGCATAAAATTTGAAAAGTAGGAGAGTGGTACTGGTAGAAATGAAGTTGCAAGGGCGGGTCTTGAGTCGTATTTGAATAGCTCCGTCGGTAAGAGCTTTGCCTGCAGAGGGCTAGCTTCGCCTTCGAGTCCCGGTCCGGAACACAGCTTTTGTCTAGCAAATTTCCGAACAGCGAGCACGTCGCTGTAGAATGGAAGATTCATTCCGCATACGAACCTTTCACGTTCGCCTCCGAAGCCGTGTGGCCACCGCGGCTGACTGACATGTGGGAGACTGCCAGGGATTTTTCCTTGACTAGAGGACTGGTACGGGGTGCATTCATCCCCGTCAGGCCAAAGGAGGAGCAACCTGACCGATTAGTAGCGGTTCCACGGTCAAGAAACCCGACAACGATAGGGAGAGCGGTGTGCTGATCACGTGACCTTCCGTACCGCGTCAGATGACGTCAGGAGCAGAGCATGACACGGTGGTTGGTCGGACCTCATTGGCCCGTCCACGGCCAGAACATGGAGCGTTAACTACATCGTTTTTACCTATTTTCTCACATTCACTAAATTTTTATTTCAGAGTGTGAAGGTACGAGATTTTTCAGATACTTTGAAGCCAAAGTTTGGAAACAAATAATTTCGTTGAGCGTGGAGGTGTAATCTAGTACTAATTTTGGATATGAAATAACAAGCTTTATCGGTAGATGGTTCAAATGGCTCTGAGCACTATGGGACTTAACATCTTAGGTCATCAGTCCCCTAGAACTAAGAACTACTTAAACCTAACTAACCTAAGGACATCACACAACACCCAGCCATCACGAGGCAGAGAAAATCCCTGACCCCGCCGGGAATCGAACCCGGGAACCCGGGCGTGCGAAGCGAGAACGCTACCGCACGACCACGAGATGCGGGCGGTAGAATTATGTACATTTTTTGCTATCCTGAATAATCCTTTAGAATATAAAGTTTTAATTAATTTTATGAAGAGTTATTAGACGACAAATTCTGTTTTGTGTATTTTATTATTTACGTGCCATTCCAAGAGAGCTGAAGACGGGCAAAATAGTCAAAGGCGGCAAAGAGTCTTCTGCGCCATCCACGCTGTCGAGGAATACCAATGACCAGAAGTTTACATTAATAATTTATATACAGGGGGTAGGCAAGATAATGTGGACAATGATAGCGATGGGATGGTTGTCTTTGACGACCAACAACGCAGGTAAGGCGTGTGTGTTCAGTACGGACTAGGCATCAGTGCAGTTTGTTTGCGTGTAGTGCACACTTCGTATTTGCATTCAGAGGCCGAGGTCGATGTGCAATGAAAGACCTAAAAGAGTTGCAAAGAGGGCAGATTGTGAGAGCCCGATTAGCTGGAGCATCAGTAACCAAGACAGCATACTTATTGAATGTTTCAAGAGAAACTGTTTCAACAGCCATGACAGCCTACACAAAACGTAATAGTGAGCGCAAATCAAAACTAAATGAAAGAGATCGTCGTACGCTAACACGAATTGTGTCAAAATAACACAAAACTACGGCGGCTAAAGTGACTGCTGAGCTCAATAGCCATCTTCGAGACCCCGTATCTATCGACACTGTCCGCTGAGAACTCCATAAAGCGAATATTCATGGACGAGCTGCTATACTGAAACCATTAGTACAAGCGTAAAACATGGTGTCGGGAGCATAAATCTTGGACGGCGTATCAGTGGAAACACATCGAATGGGCCGGCGAGTCAACGTTTTCGTTTTTTTTTTTCAACATCGGGCTGGGTTTACGTCTAGAGAACGCCAAAAGAAGCCTACAATACTGATTGCTTGATTCCAACGGTTAAGCATGGAGGTGGGAGTGTGATGGTGTGGGCAGCCATATCATGTTGTTCTCCTGACTCCTTAATTACTCTCAAAGACCGTGTTACAGCCAACGATTATGTGAACATATCAGGTGATCAGGTGCACCCCATGATCCAAATGTTCCCTAACAGTCATACCATATTTCAGGACGATACTGCACTCATACACGTAGCCAGGAGAGTACAACCATGGTATGAGGAGCATGCGACTGAACTGCATCGTCTTCCCTGCCCAGCTCAATCCCACGACTTGAACATTATCGAACCCTCGTGGGCGGTACTGGAGCGCAGACTACGGGGCAGATTTCCGCCTCCCTCGTCACTATATGAGTTAGAAGAGGTTCTGATCGAAGAGTGGCATAACGTTCCACTGGAGACTATTCACTCATTATATGGCAGTATTACAAGAAGAATCGCAGCTGTATTACGGGCAAGTGGGGGTCCAACCTCTAATTAATAAATCATTCCCAAGCAAGTACAGGCGTTCACATTATTTTGCCTATCCCCTGTATGTATGTATGTTTTGAAAAAACCGATTGTTATTCGTTTATTGGAAGGTCTCTTGTATTAAGATACTTATCATCTAATATGAATTGTATTTAAAGGATCTATAAAGGCCTCAAAAGATCGGAGTTTCCAGGTCCTGGTTTTTACGGTAGTAAAAATTTAGTTATTCTACAGACAAGAAGAATATTTAACAAGTTGGGGATTCGCAGACTACTCCGAACAGAGGGTCACAAACAGGTAACTTAAAATACAAACGAACCCCGCAAGGTGCACTCTGATTAGATTAAGGCCTGTCCCTAAGGTACGTTTCGTCTGACAATTGTCTCTACAGTTAAGATCTTGGTATAAAACTCGTAGCGTCTGCAGAGGTCGTTCTCCCATATGTAATGAATCTTCCTTCATCAGAACTTTCATACTTCAATTGAAACATTCGATTCCGTATAAATTTCTGCCTGACTTGAGTTAATTTTTATACATAAATTACATATTCCACAGCTAAAGATAAGTTTGTATATATTTCATCACCGAAACGCTATTTTTCTGATTATATAATTTCATTTTTCATATTCTCAAACAGAGTACGTATTAATATTGCGTGGCGACATCTGTTTCGGATTCTTTAGCGGCCGGCTTTCTGGGTGATAATTTCCGTTTCACCAACATAAGCGGCTGCAATTCTAAAATAATTGTTTTCCACTTCTCCTGCTGGCATTATTAAAACTTCATGGTGCGTCTGCAGCCGCGAGCTAACCGCTTATGATATTTCTTGTTCTTTTACTCCAGAAAATCAAGCATATGGGACATGGACAAGCTTAAAAACACAGAAATTATTGAGAGTATCCGAGGGAACTTTGGCCGACGTTTCAATGAACACAGGAGATACTGAATTTAATCAACTAAAGGAAAAAATATAAAAATTTACCAAATGAAGCAAGCGAAAGGGAATACAAACGCCAAAAAAAATCTGATTTAGAGAAAGGGCAAAATGTCTAGGCAGGAATGGCTATAGCACAAATGCAAGCCTGTAGAAACATGTATAACTACAGAAACGATAGTTGCCGCCCATAGCAATATTAAGGAGACCTTTGGAGAAAAGAGACACTGTCTCATGTCCTTCAATTAGTAAACAAAGGCCAGAGACACTTACTCTGTTGGAAGCCCTGGAAAGTAATAGACATCTGGTCCACAAACCTGATTTAATATTAAACGAACATACACAGCTCAATAAGTCCCTCTTTTAATCTTATCTTAATCCATATAGTTTTACAATGGTGTCCACACTGTCTGTTCCAGCTTGTTCCTCCATTTATCACGTATTTCTTAATTTTTTATGATTGTCTACGTACTACATATATTACAGATATTAATTCTGTTCTTTAGTCTGTGTACGTATTGCCTTTTAATATCTTTTCAAGCAGTTCTTTAGTTCTCTTGCCACATACTAATTTTATTTCGTGGGATTGTTAAATTAATTTGATTTATAGGCATAGTTTCTTTTTGAGGTTAATATTAATGTATTTCTAGTCTGTTCTCTATAATGTTTATTTATTGATCAACTCCAACATTTCAAATTATATTACCACTGCACTATCAAAAATAACATTTACTCTGTGTTTGTATCTCACTCTCGATGTGTGACATCTTTTTCAGTGTTGTTACTGAATACTGTACCCTCTTGGAGGACAATAGTCAGTTCAAGTTGATAATGGCATTGTAAATCTACAACCGGTTAACACATCAAATTAATACTGGAGGACATACACACTATTGTGATTTTCATTTATAAGAATGTAATAATTCCAATAACAATTAAAACAGTTGCTGACTATCACGAATTATTTACAGAAGAGCAGAAAAACTGGTAGAAGCCAACCTTGAGGAAATCAGTTTGGGTTATAAAAAAAAAATGTAGCAGTACTGACCCTTTGACTTACCTTAGAAGATAGATTCAGGAAAGGCAAACCTACATTTATAGGATTTGTAGATTTGGAGGAAGCTTTTGACAATGTTGACTTGAATACAATCGACAAATTTCGGAAGATAGTAGGGGTAAACTTTGAAAGGGGATCAGTAATTGTGATTGGAGTGAGACAGGGTACAAATGAAAGCAAGGAGAAATTTGGGGGAATTAAATTTTGGGAAGAGGAAATAAAAACTTCAAGGTTTGCCAGTGACACTGTAATTCTATCAGTAACAGCAAAGGACTCTGAAGAGCAATTGACCAGAATGAATTGTGTCTTAAAAGGAGGTTGTTAGATGAAAATCAACAAAAATAAAACAATGGTAATAACGTGTAGACGAATCAACACAGGTGATGCCGAGGGAATTACATTAGGAAATGAGACATTTAAAGCAGTAGGTGAGTTTTGCTATTTGGGCAGCAATATAAGTGATGAGAGTCGAATGTTAGAGAGGATATAAAATATAGACTCACTATTACAAACAATTCATTTCTGAAAAACAGAAATTTGTAATCATTTAACATAAATATAAGTGTTAGGAAGTATTTTCTGGAGGTATTTGTATAAACGATTTTTAAGCCCCTGATATGTAGCCTGCCCTGCATAACAGGTGTGTTGTAGGAGTGGTATCGGCCTGCTTCAGTGAACTGTATTGCAGAGGCTACATGCGCCGATGAGCATGACTGGGGAGCAGTTGATGTAAGGGGATAGGGGGAGATGCATGTGGCAGGTGGAAGATGTAGAGAGGTAGTGGGCAGGTGGAAAAGGGAGAGGGGAGGTAGAGATGGAAACAGAGAGGGGAAGAAAGATATGGTCAGAGGGAGGGGGAGGAAATGGACGAAGAGGGGGGGGTGGGAGGAGATAGAGGGAGGAAGAGGTGGAAAAAGAGAGAGGAGGAAGAGATGTGAAGCCACAGGGATAAGACTAGTTAGGTAATAAAGCACACACATACAAGGTGTATGCGTGTGTGTGTGTGTGTGTGTGTGTGTGTGTGTGTGTTTGTGTGATGCTTAAAGCAAGACCCAAGTGGGTGATAGCTCTCCGGCCTGATCACAGGTGAAATACGATTTGATGTAGTGAGTTCTTGCACTGGTCGCATGTTCACGTCACCGGTGCATGATTCGTAGAAAGCTCTACACATAAACAGTTGGATATTAGTTTCATCAGGTGCCACTGCATCAAAGGTAAGTAAATAAACTGCCGCGCAGTGAAATCATCGCCGGGATCAACTACCGTGTGTGACACGTGGACGACCGGACAGGTCGTCTATTACTTTCAATTAACAAGGGCTAAAGAGCTCACAGTCTAGCACATCACACACTAGCTCCGAAATTTCACGATGGTATGGTTTAAGCAACTCTGATGTGCAGCGTAATGTCCTCGCTATAAGGTAGACACCGCTTCTCTCTTCGTGGCGTCTCTGCAGCCACACGTCAAATAATCGTTAAACACGAACGATCAAGGTTTTACTTATAGAGTTTTATTTTGATATGAACGAGTCGAAAATCTTATAATGTGTCCGCTCTCACTTGCTAAGTTAACGTCCTATGGCGTCCCCATCGTAAAATATTTATTTCTGTGCATAATTCGGTAGAATCGGTATAAATCCCACAGTTTTCACCAGCACTCCGATCCTAGCGACTAGCTGTAATTGGTGCAAAACTTAAAGTGCCTGTAAACACCTACCATCTAGTAATGAGCCAGCACTGGCTGGAAAGCTGGCTAATGAACAAATACAAGCTTTTAAATAAACGTTATAAATCGACTGGTGCTGTTTCAGTACAAATCTTCTGGTACAGAAACAAAAGCAGATGCTACGCGGGAGAGGAATTCGGGTTGATGTTGATGCTGTTCAGTATGCTTGATCTATGAGTAACGCTATGATTCCGTCAGTACCACTGCAGTATCGTACAGTACTATAGTATCGTGAAGAGAAATTAGTTTCCAACAGGATCAGTCTCTAACACACTCGTTAGCGATGATATACCGACTGCTTTGCATGGCAGAACTAAACTGATGTTCTTGAATGGTTGTCAACCTCAGCGCCTTCGAAAACTTATGAACGGAAGCTAAGCGGACGATGTGAGAAAACTGACCAAAAAGCAGAGCTGATGTTTCAATCGTCACACAAATTACCTAGGAGGCGGCGGCAGAAAACGAAAGATATGTATCGAGGATAGGAATGAATTTGCCTTAGATTGCAATTAAATGATTAATTTTTATTTTAACTTAATTTATTTCAAGGTTTCTAGCCCAATCTTGAGATAAACCTGTTCAAATTAAAGACTTTCAATAAGCCCGACTATCATGTTGAATACACAGTATAACAGAACCTGGTTGGGTTTAGCGACTGTTATTCATTCTGTTCGTCATAAATGAACAAACACATAAGTTTAGTAATGATCTTGTAGCTCATGTAGTATAAAATAGTGTCAGTTTTCAACTGTCACGGATAGAACGTCCCGTTTCCCATATCCGACTAGGTGGTACCAAGCTGGCATCTACGTCTCGCCCCAGCAAACATTTCAAAAACGTTCTCACACTTTCACATGGACAGCACTAAAGGCGAACAGGTGGGGCAAACAATTTCAGTCCCTGAGTAGTCGTCGTACTCTATACTACCAACATTGCCAAATCCAGATTGACCTTCCATGTCCATGAAGACACGGGAAATTATGAGAAAAAAGAAGAAACACGAAGGCGGATGGAACGTCCCAAAAGTACGGTGCCTTACATGATATAATACCATGTTGTAAATAGGATGCCTGCAGCGTATAATCTGAGGCTATTGGATATATTTCCACAACATTTCAGTAGTACGATTCCACCATGGCATTTGGTAACTGAATTGCCACGATTTTTAAATTTGTTTACCTTTTAGTATGTTTTGACTTCGTTTGTAACACAAAAAGGCGCAATGACAGTGGTGCGTGACTAACAAACTCTCATTGTAAACGTTTTTTAATTTAAGGTATAAACTAATTTCCAAGATATTGAGGTGATACTCAACATACATAAATTAGACAATGTCATTGCATAATATTTCCTGCCCACGACTACATGAAACTGTAATTTTAATTAAATTTTTAACTCGACTATAAGGGCATTAATTAATGTCACTACGGAAAGTGATCAAGGAAGTTGTTAATACATAATCAATAAGTAATTCAATTTTATTATACACGTACTACATTTTTGTAATTTTTTTAATGTGAACAGGTACATCTGACGATGAGACTAGAAGCCTTGAAGTCGAACATGTTAAAATTAAAACTTGGAGATAATTTAACTGCAGTCTGAGGGCAATTCGTTCCTACTCGTAACCTAGACTTTGCTTCCGTGGTTCCGCCAACGGTGAAAAGTTTAGATATATGAACGATTTATTGTTGATATCCTCTATTCTCGCCGGATATGGATGATTACTGAAGTCAAATGCTTTTGGACCACATAGCAAGTGGCGAAATATAACGTATTGTGGTCTTTGAGGGACAATTTGTTTAGTAAGAATCCTGGTCTTTTTGTCTCTTAATACCATTTTTTTCTATATTTGAAAAGATTTATGCCTCAGTTGGGAGCCAACTAAACATTAGCCTTGACACATTCCAGCGATCATTTAACACGCTGAACTACGAAGACGTCACGCTGGTAATACAAACATCGGGCATTTATTTGTTGCCGTTGTTCCGTCCTTGACTGCACCTTACTGCGTCTATAATCTAGGAATGAGACAGTTCAGCATTTTTGTGTATTTTTTCTTTTGCGAGCAATACTGTACGTTATGTAATCAGACTGGCTCCTACGTACACTACTGGCCATTAAAATTGCTACACCAAGAAGAAATTCAGATGATAAAGAACCATGGACCTTGGCCGTTGGTGGGGAGGCTTGCGTAACTCAGCGATACAGATAGCCGTACCGTAGGTGCAACCACAACGGAGGGGTATCTGTTGAGAGGCCAGACAAACGTGTGGTTCCTGAAGAGGGGCAGCAGCCTTTTCAGTAGTTGCAGGGGCAACAGTCTGGATGATTGACTGATCTGCCCTTGTAACACTAACCAAAACGGCCTTGCTGTGCTGGTACTGCGAACGGCTGAAAGCAAGGGAAACTACAGCCGTAATTTTTCCCGAGGGCATGCAGCTTTACTGTATGGTTAAATGATGATGGCGTCCTCTTGGGTAAAATATTCCGGAGGTAAAATAGTCCCTCATTCGGATCTCCGGGCAGGGACTACTCAGGAGGACGTCGTTATCAGGAGAAAGAAATCTGGCGTTATACGGATCGGAGCGTGAAATGTCAGATCCCTTAATCGGGCAGGTACGTTAGAAAATTTAAAAATGGAAATGGATAGGTTAAAGTTAGATATAGTGGGAATTAGTGAAGTTCGGTGGCAGGAAGAACAAGACTTCTGGTCAGGTGAATACAGAGTTATAAATACAAAATCAAATAGGGGTAATGCAGAAGTCGGTTTAATAATGAATAAAAAAGTAGGAGTGCGGGTAAGCTACTACAAACAGCATAGTGAACGCATTATTGTGGCCAAGATAGATACGAAGCCCACGCCTACTACAGTAGTACAAGTTTATATGCCAATGAGCTCTGCAGATGACGAAGAAATTGAAGAAATGTATGATGAAATAAAAGAAATTATTCAGATAGTGAAGGGAGACAAAAATTTAATAGTCATGGGTGACTGGAATTCGACAGTAGGAAAAGGAAGAGAAGGAAACGTAGTAGGTGAATATGGATTGGGGCTAAGAAATGAAATAGGAAGCCGCCTGATAGAATTTTGCACAGAGCACAACTTAATCATAGCTAACACTTGGTTCAAGAATCATAAAAGAAGGTTGTATACATGGAAGAACCCTGGAGATACTGACAGGTTTCAGATAGATTATATAATGGTAAGACAGAGATTTAGGAACCAGGTTTTAAATTGCAAGACATTTCCAGGGGCAGATGTGGACTCTGACCACAATCTATTGGTTATGAACTGTAGATTAAAACAGAAGAAACTGCAAAAAGGTGGGAAATTAAGGAGATGGGACCTGGATAAACTGACTAAACCAGAGGTTGTACAGAGTTTCAGGGAGAGCATAAGGGAACAATTGACAGGAATGGGGGAAAGAAATACAGTAGAAGAAGAATGGGTAGCTCTGAGGAATGAAGTAGTGAAGGCAGCAGAGGATCAAGTTGGTAAAAAGACGAGGGCTAGTAGAAATCCTTGTGTAACAGAAGAAATATTGAATTTAATTGATGAAAGGAGAAAATATAAAAACGCGGTCAATGAAGCAGGAAAAAAGGAATACAAACGTCTCAAAAATGATATCGACAGGAAGTGCAAAATGGCTAAGCAGGGGTGGCTAGATGACAAATGTAAGGATGTAGAGGCTTATCTCACGAGGGGTAAGATAGATACTGCCTACAGGAAAATTAAAGAGACCTTTGGAGAAAAGAGAACCACTTGCACGAATATCAAGAGCTCAGATGGAAAACCAGTTCTAAGCAAAGAAGGGAAAGCAGAAAGGTGGAAGGAGTATATAGAGGGTCTATACAAGGGCGATGTACTTCAGGACAATATTACTGAAATGGAAGAGGTTTTAGATGAAGATGAAATGGGAGGTACGATACTGCGTGAAGAGTTTGACAGAGCACCGAAAGACCTGAGTCGAAACAAGGCCCCGGGAGTAGACAACATTCCATTAGAACTACTGACGGCCTTGGGAGAGCCAGTCCTGACAAAACTCTACCATGCGGTGAGCAAGATGTATGAGACAGGTGAAATACCCTGAAACTTCAAGAAGAATATAATAATTCCAATCCCAAAGAAAGCAGGTGTTGACAGATGTGAAAATTACCGAACAATCAGTTTAATAAGTCACGGATGCAAAATACTAACGCGAATTCTTTACAGATGAATGGAAAAACTGATAGAAGCGGACCTTGGGGAAGATCAGTTTGGATTCCGTAGAAATATTGGAACACGTGAGGCAATACTGACCCTATGACTTATCTTAGAAGCTAGATTAAGGAAAGGCAAACCTACGTTTCTAGCATTTGTAGACTTAGAGAAAGCTTTTGACAATGTTGACTGGAATACTCTCTTTCAAATTCTGAAGGTGGCAGGGGTAAAATACAAGGAGCGAAAGGCTATTTACAATTTGTACAGAAACCAGATGGCAGTTATAAGAGTCGAGGGGCATGAAAGGGAAGCAGTGGTTGGGAAAGGAGTGAGACAGGGTTGTAGCCTCTCTCCGATGTTATTCAATCTGTATATTGAGCAAGCAGTAAAGGAAACGAGAGAAAAGTTCGGAGTAGGTATTAAAATTCACGGAGAAAAAGTAAAAACTTTGAGGTTCGCCGATGACATTGTAATTCTGTCAGAGACAGCAAAGAACTTGGAAGAGCAGTTGAACGGAATGGACAGTGTCTTGAAAGGAGGATATAAAATGAACATCAACAAAAGCAAAACGAGGATAATGGAATGTAGTCAAATTAAATCGGGTGATGCTGAGGGGATTAGATTAGGAAATGAGACACTTAAAGTAGTAAAAGAGTTTTGCTATTTGGGGAGCAAAATAACTGATGATGGTCGAAGTAGAGAGGATATAAAATGTAGACTGGCAATGGCAAGGAAAGCGTTTCTTAAGAAGAGAAATTTGTTAACATCGAGTAAAGATTTAAGTGTCAGGAAGTCGTTTCTGAAAGTATTTGTATGGAGCCTAGCCATGTATGGAAGTGAAACATGGACGATAACTAGTTTGGACAAGAAGAGAATAGAAGCTTTCGAAATGTGGTGCTACAGAAGAATGCTGAAGATTAGGTGGGTAGATCATCTAACTAATGAGGAGGTATTGAACAGGATTGGGGAGAAGAGAAGTTTGTGGCACAACTTGACTAGAAGAAGGGATCGGTTGGTAGGACACGTTCTGAGGCATCAAGTGATCGCCAATTTAGTATTGGAGGGCAGCTAGGAGGGTAAAAATCGTAGAGGGAGACCAAGAGATGAATACACTAAACAGATTCAGAAGGATGTAAGTTGCAGTAGGTACTGGGAGATGAAGAAGCTAGCACAGGATAGAGTAGCATGGAAAGCTGCATCAAACCAGTCTCAGGACAGAAGACCACAACAAAAACAAACGAGTATTCATTGGACAAATATATTATACAAGAACTGACATGTGATTACATTTTCACGCAATTTGGGTGCATAGATCTTGAGAAATCAGCATCCAGAACAACCACCTCTTGCCGTAATAACGGCTTTGACACGCCGGCGCATTGAGTCAAACAGACCTTGGATGGCGTGTACAGGTACAGCTGCCTATGCAGCTTCAACACGATACCACAGTTCATCAAGAGTAGTGACTGGCGTATTGTGACGAGTCAGTTTCTCGGCCACCATTGACCAGACGTTTTCAGTTGGTGAGAGATCTGGAGAATGTGCTGGCCAGGGCAGCAGTAGAACATTTTCTGTATCCAGAAAGGCCGTACAGGACCTGCAACATGCGGTCGTGCATTATACTGCTGAAATGTAGGGTTTCGCAGGGATCGAATGAAGGGTAGAGCCACGGGTCGTAACACATCTGAAAAGTCACGTCCACTGTTCAAAGCGCCGTCAATGCGAACAAGAGGTGACCGAGACGTGTAACCAATGGCACCCCATACCCTCACGCCGGGTGGTACGCCAGTATGGCGATGACGAATACACGCTTCCAATGTGCGTTCACCGCGATGTCGCCAAACACGGATGCGACCATCATGCGCTGTAAACAGAACCTGGATTCATCCGAAAAAATGACGTTTTGCCATTCGTGCACCCAGGTTCGTCGTTGAGTACACCATCGCAGGCGCTCCTGTCTGTGATGCAGCGTCAAGGGTAACCGCAGCCATGGTCTCCGAGCTGATAGTCCATGCTGCTGCTAATGTCATCGAACTGTTCGTGCAGACGGTTGTCGTCTTGCAAACGTCCCTATCTGTTGACTCAGGGATCGAGACGTGGCTGCACGATGCGTTACAGCCATGAGGATAAGATGCGTGTCATCTCGACTGCTTGTGATACGAGGCCGTTGGCTTCCAGCACGGTGTTCCGTATTACCCTCCTGAACCCAGCGACTCCATATTCTGCTAACAGTCACTGGATCTCGACCAACGCGAGCAGTAATGTCGCGATACGATAAACCGCAATCGCGATAGGCTACAATCCGACCTTTATCATAGTCGAAAACGTGATGGTACGCATTTCTCCCCCTAACACGAAGTATAACAACAACGTTTCACCAGGCAACGCCGGTCAACTGTTGTTTGTGTATGAGAAATCGGTTGGAAACTTTCTTCATGTCAGCACGTTGTAGGTGTCGCCACCGGCGCAAATCTTGTGTGAATGCTCTGAAAAGCTAATCATTTGGATATCAAAAAAATAGTTCAAATGGCTCTGAGCCCTATGGGACTTAACTTCTGAGGTCATCAGTCCCCTAGAACTTAGAACTACTTAAATGTAACTAACCTAAGGACATCACACACATCCATGTCCGAGGCAGGATTCGAACCTGCGACCGTAGCGGTCGCGCGGTTCCCAGACTGTAGTGCCTAGAACCGCTCGGCCACACCGGCCGGCACTTGCATATCACAGCATCTTGTTCCTGTCGGTTAAATTTTGCGTCTGTAGCACGTCATCTTTCTGGTGTAGCAATTTTAATGGCTCGTAGTGTAAAACAATTTTCAGGTGCGATCGGCTTTTGTGTAATTAAGTGTATATTCAGTGAGATGTTACTTCTGAACTGTGCCTCAATGATTCCATAAACACTCCTCGGACCCAAAAGTGCCGGCCCGGCCATTGAGTTACATGAGCTCAACCCCGTTGTGGCGACCTGGGATACATTCGAGGCACGGGAACGCACCTTGGACTCTGTACCGCTTCGTCACCCTGAGTTGTGGCCGGCCGTTATGAGCTCATGGATCAGCGCGGCTCTGCAACGCTACAGGCGCCGAGTGAAATCCATACTGATGCATCTCCTCCATCATCAGGACGAAAAAAGATGCTACGCTCTCTCAGGAAAGCGACTGTAGAGGACGAGGCAAAATTACGCACCGCGGTGAGAATTGGGACGTTAAATGGAAAACTTCAGACGAACCTGTCTGAACGAAGAAAGGATAAAAGCACTTATAAGTAGCGGCCTAAGGGTGGATAATGAATCACGGCATAGGACTAGGCCGAGAAAACTTCAGCATGAGCCAGCATAGGGTAACTGAAGAGGTGCCGATTGATAAAGAAAAGTGGAAGGTTAACTTACGCATTCAATAGACCTCGCAGCACGTGAAGCGATGGGTTTCCTCAGCAGCAGTCTGCAACAGAAAACAAAGATAAAGGGTGTGTTACTGCGTCTTTGAAGATTAGTGAATTTCAGTTGACACATTAACAGTCTTATCTCTGGTACTGGAAACGTAAACCAGTTATGTAAATTAAACAATTACGCGTTTACGGATCTCGTTGCAAACACTAGTTTCGTGATCTACGAACTAAACTAAGTCACGTGCGATCTGACAAGCAAATTAGATGCGCCATTAAATATAATTTTCACGATGTTGTTCCCGATTATAGTAGGACATGAAAACTGCTTACATACAGCTCTTCCGGGTTTCGTTCGACAAGATGTACTATGGGCCCACTTGAACTTATAGTGGTCACCGAGGCTCTTTAATAAAGAGGATGAACGGTTGTCTCGGATGAACACTTACCTGCACTTAGTTCATGATACCAATCGGAAATATTTGAACAGCAGTAGCGTTTTAGAAAATCTTCGATCGATTTATTTAGTACGAAGTCACGACGTAGACCTGTGAAGAAATGTGAAGATGCACCTGACTGCTCCAAGTCGGCACTTTCCTTCAGGTATGTAGCCTACCTTCTTTGTATTTTAATTTTGAATCTACGTAACTAAATTAGCCGTGGTTCTGGAGCTTAGTATTGATGCCAAAATTCTTTAGTATTTGCAGTACTAAACCACTAGCTTAGTCCGACTTCTAAAGTCACTAGTGGTAAGCGAGAAATCAGGGTTCGAATCCCGGTACAGCACAATTTGTCATTGCCGTTGTTCCATTATACAGCTGATAGTTGTCCATAATCGTATTCGCAACCGCGAATACATTTCATGAACTTCCAAAGTAGTCCACTACCGGTGTGTGTAGAGAGGGGTAGGAGGGGCGGGGGATGGACGGGAAAGGGGGGGGGGAAGAAGGGAGGAACTGGGCGGGGGGCCGTATGGCTACAGTTAATTTTCCGTCTATAATTCGGTGAAATATTTCTCATATACAAACCATTACCAGGGTGCACGTTTTTCTGTTTAAGAGATTTCAAAAAAATGGTTCAAATGGTTCTAAGAACTATGGGACTTAACATCTGAGGTAATCAGTCCCCTAGAACTTGGAACTACTTAAACCTAACTAACCTAAGGACATCACACACATCCATGCCCGAGGCAGGATTCGAACCTGCGACCGTAGCGGTCGCGCCGTTCCAGACTGAAGCACCTAGAACCGCTCGGCCACACCGGCCGGCTTTAAGAGGTTTAATCTCGCGTTTTTGTGCGTGCAAATTCATTCACAACATAGCGCAGTAGTTGCTCATTTGTTTCGTTTTGAAGACAAGCGTCCGTTCGTTTCTTAAGCCAGTCAGTGAGGCCCCAGCTCGCGGCTGATACCGATCTACAGAGCAGCAAGTTAAATTTTTATCTTCTCCTGTCTTTCCCTCGTAGTATATTTCTCAAATTTCGTGCGTGTTTGCGTGTACGAGGTGTAAGCTCGCATTTTGTAAGTGTAAATTCGGGCAGTCTGTAGCGCAGTTTTAATTTCTTCTAAACAGCCAGCTACATAGCTCAGTGAGGCGTCAGCGTCAATTGGTGACACATCAGGAGAGTGGTAAGTTGCTTATCTAGCATTCTGTCTGCTTTTACAGTTTACTTCTTCAATTAGTCTTGCTAGGATGAGTACGATTGCATGCTGTGGGCGGACGCAGAAGGAGATGGCCGCGGTTTGCCAACAACTGAACGCGCTTTTGGCTACGGTCAATCTCCTTCAGCCTGCTGCCTTAAGCCGTCGGCACGCGGACCGTGCATCCGAACGTTGAGCGTTGAGCATGCCGAGTTTCTGACGTTAGAACGTGGAATAGCACGTTCGGGAGTCTTTCCGAACGTGCAGAGCAATATCTAGATGTAAGATATTCTGAGCGGGCGTCTGAGCGTTGACCAATCAGGTGGCACAACGCCACCAACGTCACACGCACGCCATCTCCCTTCAATAGAGAGCTGTGAGGCACCATATTGGCATTCAGTTCAAACCTATACGTATATATGCCGTTTCTGAGCACCAGCAAATTGAGAATCACTCGAAAACTCATTGTTAACTGTGTGACTCATTGCAATAAAATAATGGAAAATATCACATTGGTGGTAAAAGAATTATTGTAACTTGCGTATTATGAGAGTATGCTATTTGAAGGCAACGAGACACTGAGGATCCATCAAAAACGCATTGTTCGTGGTACAATTTGTTATAATTAAATTTTAATTAGTAACGTAGCTACGATTAAAGCATTAGCCGGCACGGTAGCTCAGCGTGTTCGGTCAGACAGCTGGTTGGCCTCTGAAATAAAAAACTGAGTGGATGGATCAACAAACGAACTTGAACGGAAGTCATGTGACGTCCGCAACGACCAAACACAACGATCAAAATGGAAAAAAAGCGTAGTGAGGACTTAACTGATTGATGCATGACAGGGCGAAGTTCGTGTCTCACCAAGACTGAATTTTTTTTCCTAACATATATGTTCACCTTTTTTTGAGGAGTGAGTTTGTTCGATTGGCTTAATCTATAGGATAGCTTGCGCTACTTGTATAAAGGTATTTTGCTCCTTTTTCTTTTACGTTTCGTAATTCACATGTTGCAAAGATTGTGCTACTGGGTAGGAACACTGATCAAGTAAGACTGACCTTGGGGTTTTACTAAATCGTGGGAATGGTGAAATAATGTTTATCTTATGTGGAGAAGTATTGCAAATTTGTATCGCACTGTTTGTAATGGAACTTTTATAAGCCTGTGTCCTTATTGATTGGACATGGTACTTTCCTTTTCGTATTAAAACATGTACATGGGTATTGAAGTTTTTATTTGAGTTTTTATTTGTGTATATTATATTTAAAACAACGTGACTAGCATATGGGCAATGGGAGAAATGAGCGTTTTAATAGAGCTAACGTGGGAATTTTACGCGCGCCCGTTTAGTAAACAGTGTGATTTACGAACTACATCTACATCTACATGACTACTCTGCAATTCACATTTAAGTGCTTGGCAGAGGGTTCATCGAACCACAATCATACTATCTCTCTACCATTCCACTCCCGAACAGCGCGCGGGAAAAACGAACACCTAAACCTTTCTGTTCGAGCTCTGATTTCTCTTATTTTATTTTGATGATCATTCCTACCTATGTAGGTTGGGCTCAACAAAATATTTTCGCATTCGGAAGAGAAAGTTGGTGACTGAAATTTCGTAAATAGATCTCGCCGTGACGAAAAACGTCTTTGCTTTAATGACTTCCATCCCAACTCCCGTGTCATATCTGCCACACTCTCTCCCCTATTACGTGATAATACAAAACGAGCTGCCCTTTTTTGCACCCTTTCGATGTCCTCCGCCAATCCCACCTGGTAAGGATCCCACCCAGCGCAGCAATATTCTAACAGAGGACGAACGAGTGTAGTGCAAGCTGTCACTTTAGTGGACTTGTTGCATCTTCTAAGTGTCCTGCCAATAAAACGCAACCTTTGGCTCGCCTTCCCCACAATATTATCTATGTGGTCTTTCCAACTGAAGTTGTTCGTGATTTTGACACCCAGGTACTTAGTTGAATTGACAGCCTTGAGAATTGTACTATTTATCGAGTAATCGAATTCCAACGGATTTCTTTTGGAGCTCATGTGGATCACCTCACACTTTTCGTTATTTAGCGTCAACTGCCACCTGCCACACCATACAGCAATCTTTTCTAAATCGCTTTGCAACTGATACTGGTCTTCGGATGACCTTACTAGACGGTAAATTACAGCATCATCTGCGAACAACCTAAGAGAACTGCTCAGATTGTCACCCAGGTCATTTATATAGATCAGGAACAGTAGAGGTCCCAGGACGCTTCCCTGGGGAACACCTGATATCATTTCAGTTTTACTCGATGATTTGCCGTCTATTACTACGAACTGCGACCTTCCTGACAGGAAATCACGAATCCAGTCGCACAGCTGAGACGATACCCCGTAGGCCCGCAGCTTGATTAGAAGTCGCTTGTGAGGAACGGTGTCAAAAGCTTTCCGGAAATCCAGAAATACGGAATCAACCTGAGATTCCCTGTCGATAGCGGCCATTACTTCGTGCGAATAAAGAGTTGCAGAAGAACGATGTTTTCTGAAACCATGCTGATTACGTATCAATAGATCGTTCCCTTCGAGGTGATTCATAATGTCTGAATACAGTATATGCTCCAAAACCCTACTGCAAACCGACGTCACCAGTTACATCCCGCAACTGCCGATGAGGTGCGTTGTGGTTGCGTATACCATATTGGGGCCCACGTACCGTATGCACAAGTCGCATCATTTCTGAGCATTCAGCAGCACGTCAAACTCAGCACGCTCAATGTTGATGTTCGACAGCACGCTCCGTGTGCCGACGGCTTTAGGGTGTAGCGGTGGCGGAGAATCTGGCGTGTTGTATGGGACACCTCAGGCGTCGTTTGTTTCGCCCACGAGCTCTGCTACGGGGACACCTACTAGAATACGTGACGCTGTGGATCCGCCCTCATAGCAGTGTAAGTGGTGGGTAACGGGTTCGCATCGCTCGAGGCAGAGGGCTAATGTGGAGAGTGACCCTCTGGTCTCGCCCATTCACTCTGTGAGTGGACAGGTGGCCGCTCCTTCAGTAGGGTCCGAGGAAGCACATGGGGGGAAGGGATTACCAGTTATCGGGAGCTTGGGCGCGTTATGGAGCTCCTTAGGCAGATAGCCTTCAGGGCTGGAAAGAACGCCAACGTGAACTTGGTATGTCTGCGGGGGTGGCCTAATTCGGTATGTGGAGGTTGCGCTGCCTGCGGCTACGGCGCGTGCACGGTGCAGTCGTCTGCAAGTTGTAGCTCACGTCGGCTCCAACGACGCCTGTGGCATGGGTTCTACGACTATCCTCCGTTTCATGCAGGCGGCCTGCGAAGTAGGTGAAGGGCGCAAGCCTCACGAATGGGGTGCAAGCAGAGCTCGCGATTTGTAGCTTTGTTTCCAGAGTTGATTGGAGCCCTTTGGTTTGGAGCAGAGTGGAATGTCTCGACCAAAGGATTCGTAGACTCTTTGTCAGTCTAGGCTGCAGATTTCTAGACCCGCGTTATCGCTTCAGGATTTGTAGGTTCAAAATGGTTCAAATGGCTCTGAGCACTATGGGACTTAACAGCGGAGGTCATCAGTCCCCTAGAACTTAGAACTACTTAAACCTAACTAACCTAAGGACATCACACACACCCATGCCCGAGGCAGGATTCGAACCTGCGACCGTAGCGGTCGCGCGGTTCCAGACTGAAGCGTCTAGGACCGCTCAACCAATCTGGCCGGCGAGAATTTGTAGGACTCCCCTTGATAGATCAGGAAGCAGCTACTCTTGTAAAAGAGTACCTGTGGAGTCCACATGAGGTGTTTTTAGGCTAGGCCGTAGTTTGAGGTTTTTTTTAACGGCTAAGCACTATGGGACTTAACATCTGAAGTCATCAGTCCCCTTGACTTAGAACTACTTAAACAAACTAAGGGCATCACACACATCCATGCCCGAGACAGGATTCGAACCTGCGACCGTAGCAGCAGCGCGGTTCCGAACTGAAGCACCTAGAACTGCTCGGCCACGGCGGCCGGTAGTAGTTTGAGGTACTCTGATGAATACTCACCAGTCGATAAGCGGCAAGGAAAGTCAGACCGCGTTCAGAGTAAGGACACTTCGACTATCATAATTTAATCAGTAAATTGTCGAAATTTTCGTAACGAAGTTCCCGAACTTACTGCCTTCCAGGAAATTCTTCCCCCTCAAATTGTTCTCGGGAACGAGAGCTGGCTGAAAATCGAAGTGGGAAGCTCTGATATATTTAATGAGTCATGGAACGTATATCGAAAAGACAGAGTAGAGGCCAGGGAGGGGAAGTGTCCACTGCAGTTGGCAAAAATATTTTCTCTATTGAGGTCGAAAATGAGTGTGACAGTGAAACTAACTGTTCGCGTATGACAGGTCTAGCTGAAAGTAAAGTAATTGTCAGATGTTTTTACTGATCGCTCGAGTCTGCTGTGACAGTTCTAGAGTCATTCAAAGCATGTCGATGGTTTTTTTTCTCTGTGAATAACTTGAATGGTACCCTGGATTTAATTATACGAAAAATTTCATTTCAAAACAATGAATCAAAAAGTTGGCATTCTAATAATATAAAAAGATGTACTGTATATACAGGGTGGTCCATTGATCGTGACCGGGCCAAATATCTCACGAAATAAGCGTCAAACGAATAAACTACAAAGAACGAAACTTGTCTAGCTTGAAGGGGGAAACCAGATGGCGATATTGTTGGTGCGCTAGATGGCGCTGCCATAGGTCAATCGCATATCAACTGCGTTTTTTAAAAATAGGAACCCCCCTTTTTATTACATATTCGTGTAGTATAGTACGTAAAGAAATATGGATGTTTTAGTTTATCATTTAAGTATCGAAGTAAACTACTTCAACAACATAAAGTCGAGACCTATTACTCGTTTGAGATGAAGTGCGTTTTCTGGACTGCCTGACAGTTCTTGTTCTCGACGCATGATATCTTTTCAAAACCGCCGAAACAATTATATAAAAAATGGCCGCCTTAGAATTTCTGCAGACGTCCATGCCTGTGACGAGGGAGGGGGAAATTATAAATCACCTTTCCCTCAGCACAGGAGTAATTTTGGGTCAAGTTAATTTTAGCGCAACGCCTTTCAAACTGTAATTAGCCGGCCGCTGTGGCCGAGCGGTTCTAGGCGCTTTAGTCCGGAACCGCGCTGGTGCTACGGTCACAGGTTCGAATCCTGCCTCGGGCATGGATGTGTGTTATGTCCTCAGGTTAGTTAGGTTTAAGTAGTTCTAAATCTAGGGGACTGATGACCCCAGATGTCAAGTCCCATAGTGCTTAGGGACCGTTTAACCATTTTTGAAACTATAATTGTTGGTGGTCGCCAAGATGGCGGTGGCCGCAAGCGAGGGACCCTGATCTGAGTAAGGACGCCAAGAGCGCAGTGATACCTTCCTAGATGGGGGGGAGGGGGGGGGGGGTTGTCGGCGATTAGGACGAGCCAGATAATGGCATCCTAACAGGTCTGAAGAGTTCCTTCAGAACTCGTTGTATGACGGGCAAGGGCTTTAGTAGGACCGGTCGTTTAGAATGGTAAAACAATCTAGTGCCTACCCTGACAATATGAAGTTATCCTGTTGGGACAGGGTTTTGAAACAGGACGCAGCAGGGTCACTCAGCCCCACTATTGTCGATGTTCTGGAACGGTCAACACAGCATACGCGTAGTCAGGGTCGGTCACAGAGGACGACGTGGTGGGCGTTATGTGCTGAAAGTGAAAGCCTTCGAAAATCGAGTATGACGCTTACTATTCGCGGGACATCGATGATCTACGGGGTTCACGCTATCGGAAGGCAACCGAAGGTCGGCGTTTGCGTAACACGGGAAGATGGCGACGGCCTACAGGCCAAGTAACACGTGTAATATGCACTGAAGTGACAAAAGTCATGGGACATCTTCTAATATCGTGTCGAACCTCCTTTTGCCCGGCACAGAGCAGCAACTCGACGTGCTCTGGACTCAGCAAATCGTTGGAAGTCACCTGCAAAAATACTGAGCCACTCTGACTCTACAGCCACCATAATTGCGGAAGTGTTACCGTTGCAGGATGTTGTGCGAGAACTGACCTCTCGATTATGTTCCATAAAAGTTCGATGAGATTCACGTCAGTTCATCTGGGTGGCCAGATCATTCGCTCGAACTGTCCAGAACGTTCTTCAAACCAGTTGCGAGCAAGCCTTATTGACAATTTGGGTCCATGGCTTCGTGGGGTCTGCGAGTAATAACTGAAATCGGGACTCGTCCGATCAGGTCACGGTTTTTCAGTCGTCTATGGCCCAACCGATATGGTCACGAGTCGAGGAGATGTCGTCCTGTCAGCGAAGGCACTCGCATTGTTCGTCTGCTGCCACAGCCCATAACGCCAAATTTCGCCGCACTGTCCTAAGTCATACATTCGTCGTACGTCCCACACTGATTTTTACGGTTATTTCACGCACTGTTGCTTATCTGTTAGCACTGACAACTCTACGCAAACGTCGCTGCCCTCGGTCGATAAGTGAAGGCCGTCGGCCACTGCGTTTTCCGCGGTGGGAGGTAATGCCTGAAATATAGTATTCTAGGCACGCTCTTGACATTGTGGATCTTGGAATTTCCGAAATGGAATGCCCCATGCATCTAGCTGCAACTACCATTCCGCGTTCAAAGTCTTTAACTCCCTTCGTGGGGCCATAATAACGTCTGAAACCTTTTCAAATGAATCATCTGAATACAAATGACAGCTTCGCCAATGCACTTCCCTGTTATATCTTGGGTACGCGATTCCACCGTCATCTGTCTATGTTCATATCGCTATACCATGAATTTTGTCACTTCACAGTATCACACCTCCCCTGGTTGCGGAGTAATTCTCTGCGTTTAGTTTGTGTAAAGTTTTCGTCCTTTTTTTCTCGTCAAGAATCTTTTATCGTCGATTAGGCTCTCTATTGAGCAGATTTTGTCTCTGCTGCCGTCTCATTTTCAGTTGTCTTGAAATAAATGAGAGGAGTTAGAGGCAGCTGTTTATTGATGTTATACTGGTAGCTGTGGAATTCAGCGAATGCAGAGAGAGCCCCCTCACGTTTTTGTAATATTTTTGCAAAAATGAGTGACGAGTCTCAAAACGCATTGGTATAAAGGACACCAGTTATTTACCTGTTGTATCATTTTAAACCTACGTTCAAAACTAAGAAGACAATCTGATAATACGAACTAAGCAACTTAAAGTTTTCTTCCACCGTTCTCAGACACGTAGAAGCAGCACCAAAAATTATAGAAAGTATGGCGGCGTACACCGGACGGAATTCTGAATGTTTGGATTCACTATTTGGAATAGAATAAATTTAAAATAATAACTGTAATTTATTTCTATGAAATCTACTGTATACATATTTATTTTTCATGTATACTCCTTCTATAATGTACGACGAGAGTACTTAAAATTCAACAAAGTAAGAAGGGGGCCACGGCAAACAAGAGAGACAATCAGCGAGGGAATATTACGGAAGTTGTACAATTTAATTTATTATAAAGTCAGCACCGATTTAAACTTAATTGTAGTGCATTAATTGTCGGTCAGTATTTAATCCTTATCGACTGACTGCCCGTAGCTAGGCAATGAATTTTAGGAAATGGCGGATGCAGAGCTGAATTAGAAGACATTGTTATAAGAGAACGCTCATGAAGTTGCAAACATATTTACGTCATATTTACGGTAATCTGGATTGACAGTTATAAGATTATGATTTTGTGAGCTGCAGTTAATAACAAAAGTGAAATTTATTTGTTTTCCTTGTGAAGTGAGCAAAACTGAGCGATATGGATTCCACCGAGGAAGTTTTAAGCTAACGTACTATTTTGTTTTTGTATGTTTGCTGTCTTCAACGCTTATTGTGCGCAGTATATTGTGTGAGATGTTAAATACGTATGAGTTTCTGTGTAAGCGGAGAACAAGAAAGCCGCAAGTAACAGTTTTTATCGATATTAATCATTAAGTCTATATAAAGATCGAGCATTAATTGCAAAATTTCGCGTGTTTATATATTACGGTAAAGGCAACAGGCATTGGAGGGCAGCGTGGAGGGTAAAAATCGTAGAGGGAGACCAAGAGGTGAATACACGAAGCAGATTGAGAAGGATGTAGGTTGCAGTAGGTACTGGGAGATGAAGAAGCTTGCACAGGATAGAGTAGCATGGAGAGCTGCATCAAACCAGTCTCAGGACTGAAGACCACAACAACAACAACAACAACAACAAAGGCAACAGAACTATGCAGCACCTCACACATCGAATACATCATGAGTAAGTGGCATAACACTCGAAAAACGCATCTGAAAATGGGTATCATTTCCCATAAACCGAAACTAAACGGTTCTGAAAATGAAGGTTCCTATGTGCCAGAATCGAAAAGTTTACAATTCGTTCAAACGGCCAGTTCCGACTAATGGTAATGAGGCATAGACTTTTAGTTCAAAAAGCATATGAAAAGTGAGGATTGCTCAGTGAGCAACGGATAAATGGATTATAGTAATAACTAGGAGGGGCAGGGAAACGAACAAATGTATCGAGGGACAGAGTGGAGTGGAGTACGCAATCATCGTAATGGAAGTCAAATAAAGATCTGCGGGGCATATAGTCAGGCGATTGAACGGTAGTTGGAGAACAGGAAGTTGTTTGCTGAATTCCAAGGGCTAAGTAAATGTCGAGACGACGACCTATTGGAACAGTGTGCATTCTTAGAGGACGCGGAGAAGTCTGGCGGAGACTTTTCCCATTAGTGTATGTCAAACAGGCGGTAACGATGATGTTGATGATACTGAGTTGCGGTTTTAATGTCATCGATGACTAAAAACTAAATATTCGGTTTTTACAGTCATCAACGACACTGTAACCGCAAGGATAAATGGACGTAGCGTTTTCCAGCAGCGGCGATGGGAGAGCTAGTTTACCACTCACACCAGCAGATGGTGTGTTATGAGGTTCATAGCAGAAGTTTCGGTAGTTTGGGTGCCAGTAGTGCGCACCAACAAGGCAGCAGCTGCGCCAGACGGGAGCAGGTGGCTAGGGGTGCCTTCGTCCAGCGCTCGGGTTCCAAGTTTCCTGGAAGCGAAACCGGTCCCTTGTGCGAGTCGGGGCTTCTACACACTCTGGCCTGGCTGTGCGATGCCGTGCCTGCCGCATCGCTATGTCGCTTACTCGGATGGTCACGTGTGTGCTTACACTGTCTTTCTTAGGTAGCAAGTATACGTTATTTTACACTTTTGCGATTAGTTTCAACTGATATCAATAACTGTACCCCCAACTCTATACCAACAAGGGAGACACATTTGCCACCTCGTAAACTACTCAACAACATTGTTGTTATTACTATCAGCAAGGACGCTGGTTCTTAGGTCAAACAACGACAAGTACTCGCCGGCACGTTCTGAAAGGGTAATTCAGTATACAAAATGAGAAGAAAATCTGATAGTCATGGGGGATTGGATCGTTGTAGTAGGGGAAGCAAGGTAGGAAGAGTTACGGATCAATATGGGCTTCGTAGTAGAAATGAGAGAAGAGAAATACTAATTGAGTTCTGTAATAAAATTCAGATGGTAATCGCAAATACTAGGAGCGGATATGACATCGAATTATAATTTAGTAATGATGAAAAGTAGACTAAAGTTTAAGAGAATCGTCGCGACCAATCAGTATGGAAAGAGGTGAGGTACTGAAGTGCTGGGGAAAGATGAGAAGCGTTTGGAGTTTTCTAACGCTGAAGATGCTGCGATAATGAATATCACAGTAGGTAGTTCAATTGTAGAGCAATGGACATTAGTAAAAAGGGCATTACAGAAGTTGGGCAATCAAACATAAAATGGTTCAAATCGCTCTGAGCGCTATCGGACTTAACTTCTAAGGTCATCAGTCCCCTAGAGCGTAGAACTACTTAAACCTAACTAACCTAAGGACATCACACACATCCATGCCCGAGGCAGGATTCGAACCTGCGACCGTAGCGGTCGCGTGGTACCAGACTGTAACGCCTAGAACCGCTCTGCCACTCCGGCCGGCAATCAAACATAGGTACAAGAATGGTAACGGCGGAGAAGTCTTGGTAACAGACCAACCACTTCGACTGATCGACGAAAGAAGGAAGTGGAGACATGTTCAGGAAAAGACAGGAGTACATCAACACAAATCACTTAGGAATGAGATACACAGGAAGTACAGGGAAGCCACGTCGAAATGGCTGCAGGAAAAAAGCGAGGAAATCGCAAAAGAAATGCTCGTCGGAAGGGCTGATTCCGCGTATAGAAAAGTCAAAACAACCTTCGGGGAAATTAAAAGCAAGGACAGCAACATTTAAGAGTGCAATGGGAATTCCACTATTAAACGCAGAGGAGAGAGCAGGTAGGTGAAACGAGTACACTAAAGGCCTCTGTGAGGGGGAGCACGTGTCTAATGACGTCGTTGAGGAAAAAGTAGGAGTCGATATAGAAGACATAAGGGACCTAATATCAGACCCGGTGTTTAGCAGAACTCTGGAAGACTTACGACCGAATAAGGCACAAGGAAGAGGTAACATCCCTTCGGAATTTCTCAAATCATTCGGGGAAGTGGTAATCGAGGAAGTGTATAGAATCTATAAGTGTGCAGAGATATCATCGGACTTTCGGAAAAAAAAAAATTATTCGCACGATCCCTATGACAGAAAGGGCAGTTAAGTGTGCGAACTATCGCACAAACAGGTTAATATTTCTTGCATCCAAGTTTTTCATCATCATCATCATCATCATCATTTATTGCCTTATCGGGCCTTTAAGGCCTACAGCAAGAAGAACAAACGGAAAATTAAAGAAAAAAAGACTTACAAAAGTACACTATACAGTAGTAAAAAGTTACATATATACATTACAGCTTAAAGAAAAACGAAAAATAAACAGGGCATTCAATCAAAGGTTTGAAAGGCAAGAGGGATACATTACAGAAACAAAAAAAACACGCAGTGTCTGTCAATTACACGAGAGGAGGGAGCTGTTGCAGATGGCAGTCCATCTCATCCGGTCGTTGGCGTCCTCCTCCACGGCTGCTGGTTCCACTTCTTTCAGGATCGTTGTTATCCTATCCTTCCATCGAGTTCTTGGGCGTCCTCTAGGGCGTTTTCCTGTGGGTTGAGAGTGGAGGACTCTGTTTGGAAGGGATCCGTCTGCCCGTAGGATGTGGCCAAACCATTGGAGTCTCTTCTGCGCCAATATTCGTCCAATGTGTGGCTTTCCATACCGCTGGTATAAATCTTCTTTTTTTCTTCGTTCCCATTTACCTTCCATGGCATTGTAGATGGGTCCATATATCTTCCGAAGTACCTTCCTTTCAAATGCACATATTGCTTCTTCTGTTGTTGCTGATGTTGCCCAAGTTTCACAGCCGTATAAAAGTACTGGTCTCACCAGTGTCGTGTATAGGTGGATCTTGTTTTTTTGCGATATCAGCCGAGATCTGAAAAGATTGTTCAGGCTAAAGAACATGCGATTAGCATTTGTTATACGTTGTTGTACTTCTTTCGTTACTTCACTTTTATTTGTTAGTATGGAGCCCAGGTACTTGAACTCTTCAACTCGTTCGAAGGTATGCCTGTCGACATCAATGGAAGGAGGGAGATCTCGGCGGCGTGATACAACAAGATATTTAGTTTTTTCATCGTTCACCACCAGCCCAATTTTCTCTGCATTGTGGAGGAATCGGGAAGTATCACTGCGTACTTGCTCTAGAGTGTCACCAAGGATCACAACATCATCAGCAAATGCCAAGATTGTGTCTGCTCCCACCATCTCCATCTCTCTGGTTCGACAAGTGTCACGGCTTACTTTTTCCAGGGCCAAATTGAATAATATTGGCGCCAATGGATCTCCTTGTCTCAATCCATTTTGCATCCAAGTTTTTCACAAGAATAATATGCAGGAGAATGTAAAAGAAAACTGAGGATCTGTTAGAGGACGATCAGTTTGGCTTTAGAAAAGGTAAAGGCACCGGAGGAGCCGTTATGATGTTGCGACTGATAATGGAACGAAGGCTAGAAAAACCAAGACACGTTCATAGGATTTGTCGACTTGAAAATGGCGCAAGAAGTTCGAAATTCTGAGAAAAATAGGGGTAAGCTGTAAGGAAAGACGGGTAATATACAATGTGTAGAAGAACCATGAGCGTACAATAAGAACGGGAGATCAAGAACAAAATGTTCAGATTAAAAAGGTCGTAAGGCATCGGAATGTCAGCTGGTTGGCTTGAACATGAACCTTTCCAAAACAAAAGTAATAGCCAACAAATGGGTCCCAGCTGGAGATGTGAAAGTCAAGGACAGTTTACTAGAAGAGGTCAGTGAATATGTCTACCTTGGCCAGATTATAAATATGAAGGGAGACATAAGGCCAGAAATCTATCGACGCATCAAGCTTGGCTGGCAAGCATTTGGGAAGAATTCAAAAGTATTCAGATCAAAAATGCCAGTAAATCTGAAGAAAGCACTATTTGATCAATGCATTCTTCCTGTGATGACGTATGGCTGCGAGACATGGACACTGAACTCATTCACAAAAGGGAAACTTAGGACAGCACAGAGAGCCATGGAGAGATCAATGCTGGGCTATACAAGAAAGGACAGGAAAAGGGCAGATGACATCCGGTCTGTGACGAAGGTTAATGACATCTTAGAGAGAGTACGTTCCTTGAAATGGCAGTGGGCTGGCCACGTTGCAAGAAGAAAAGACAACAGATGGACGAAGCTAGCACTGGAGTGGAGTCCGAGAGAGCACCGGAGGCCTAGAGGAAGACCACCAGACAGAAGGGACAAAATGGTTAAAATGGCTCTGAGCACTATGGGACTCAACTGCTGAGGTCATTAGTCCCCTAGAACTTAGAACTAGTTAAACCTAACTAACCTAAGGACATCACAAACATCCATGCCCGAGGCAGGATTCGAACCTGCGACCGTAGCGGTCTTGCGGTTCCAGACTGCAGCGCCGTTAACCGCACGGCCACTTCGGCCGGCTCAGAAGGGACAAAGACATCAAGAAGATCGCTGGTAACACCTGGCAGAGAACTGCCCAAGACCGTCCCACTTGGAGAAGACTTCTGAAAGCCTACCTGAATCCACGACTCGAAGAGGCCACATCATCTAATGATTGAATTGGCTGATGATGATGAAGGCAGGGATGCAGTCTTTCGCCCCCTACTGTTCAATCGATACACCAAACAAGCAATGACGGAAATAAAAGAAAAGTTGAATTGTGGAATTAAAATTCAGGATGATCTTATCAATGATAAGATTTGCTTATGACATTGAAAACCTCAGTAACACTGAGGAAGAATTATGGGACCTAATGAATGGAATAAACAGCCTAATGAGCACGCATTATGGATTGAGAGTAAACCAAAGAAAGACGAAAATTACGAGGTGTGGCAGATACGAGAACAGCGAACTTGGTGACAATGACGTATAGGAAGTTCAGGAATTCTGCTATCATGGAAGCGAAATAATATATGACGGACAGAGCAAAAAGGACGTAGAAAGCAAACTAACACGGGCCAAGAGGAGTCCACTAATATCAAACATAGGTCTTAATTTGAGGACGAAATTTCTCGTATGTTTGGAGCACAGCATTGTATGATAGTGAATAATAGACCGTGGGAACGTAAAAGAATAAAAACGAAGCATTTGAGATTTGGAGCTATAGAAAGATGGTGAAAATTAGGTGCAATGATAGGAATGAGGAGATTCTCCGAAGAACTGGAGAAGAAAGGAACATATGGAAAACGCTGACAAAAAGTAGAGACAGGTTTGTAGGACATGTGTTAAGACATTAGGGAATAACCTCCATTGTATTACAGGGAACTCCAGAGGAAAAAAACTGTAGGGAAGACAGAGATTAGAAACATCCAGCAAATAATTGAGGATGTAGGGTACAAATGCTACTAGGATATGAAGAGGTTGGTACAAGAAAGGAATTCGTGCCTGGTGGGAAAACAAGGTATAATCATATTTATATGTACACGTTGTATAATTTAGAGCGTAGCGCTAGTGAACATTTAATTTGTTTCTAAAACCATTGAAAAGAAGGAGCACCACTATTTTCACACGGGTAAACGTATAGTTTACTGTCCAAAGGCGCTACTTTAGTTGTGGTTGAGAGGATTCTGTCTTCCTTGTCGATTATTTGGAAGTACATTCAGCACAAAATGCATGAAATAAAAGGAAGTCATTCCATCTCTTGATACTGCACTTGCAAGAATCTTGCAATGTGTTATGCATATTTCAGGTTTTATTTTGGCGTTTGTGTGGCTGTTAAACAGCTGTGAGGCACAATGATTTCGTCACAGACGTAAACTTTTCAACCAGAAACGTAGTTTTCAAACATATGTTTCACTGTTCTGATAAAAATTAAGAAATGTTTACTCAGACATATTAGGTTATCTACGGTACTTGTGTTCAACCCTTCGCTGAAGGTCGGTTGCGATACGAAGTAAATGTCTCGGCCATGGATTACTTTACAGGTACTGAGAAGCGAGCATTTGTCAGACATATTTTACCTTTAGTGGACTGTTTTTCATCAGACTGGGTAATATAATTGACATAAAAGGTTAGATTAGGTTAGGTTAGTGTTGTTTAACGTCCCGTCGACAACGAGGTCATTAGAGACGGAGCGCAAGCTCGGGTAAGGGAAGGATGGGGATGGAAATCGGCCGAGCCCTTCCAAGGAACCATCCCGGCATTCGCCTGAAATGATTTAGGGAAATCACGGAAAACCTAAATCAGGATGGCTGGAGACGGGATTGAACCGTCGTCCTCCACCTCGCTCGGTATATAAAAGGTTAGAAAACACTATAGATTATGAGAACTTGGCTAAGTGGAGTTGAATTTCGTAGCTATAATAACAGAATTTTTTGCGACAACTTGCTTTCACTAACGAGAACATGCTGCACGTTGTCGTAATTTGGGAACAGTTAGCAGAATGGAAGAGAGGATGTGGAAAGCTTGGGAAACGGAAAGCAGGAGCTGGCTTGGTCTACAAGTGTGGGAGCTGACGGAGGAATTCAAAAAGCGACTGAGGTCGTTACAAAACCGCGCGTGCTGCTCGCTTCCGCCTTCAAGGAGAGAGCAGCCACACACCAGCCGTCTACATAGCTGTGCGAGCTTAACGATTATGTTGCATTCCGAGACGGTCCTGAAATTACCTTATTTCCTCGAAGTAATAAATATCTTTTTATGTTTTTCTGCTTTGTTGAATACTGTTTAGCACGCAGTCACCAAACAGAAATGTTATCGGCATAAAGTAGACACATTGAGAGTTATATCTCCCAAAATCGATTCGATAACCGTAAGAGGTGCATCACTCCCATCATTTTGCTTTAGATCACAACACAGGTTGCGTGAGAAAGGGCGCTTACTGCACGCACACTTGTTTTTTTATGCTGCACGAGTTTGGCGTCTGATGGTGTTAATGAAGAAGTCGAAGGGCCGAAGGTTACACCGAGGTCACCGGAAACAGGGGCAGTAGCTCGTACTCGACAACCACTAGAATCGGAACTGGTCGTGGTGTTGAAAAAGGAAGTGTTCCGACGTTTGCGATAAGAATTTCGGTAACATATGTGATACCTGTATCTAGATGGTCTGGCAGCGATTTGTACTCGACTTCTACCAAATATAATGTCTGTTGTTTGACACACACGGGTGCAGCACACCTCAACCTCCCTTTACGCTGAGTTTAAACCTGAGAAAATCATGTCTATGATGCCATCTGTTATGAGTTCGATAGTAAGCCCGTGGCATTGCAGTGGAAACGTCAGTCCATCTACGGTAACCGCCCACATTCGACTGAACCTGCCTACAGTCGAGATTGTCAAGTAAGTGGAATGTGTGACATTTAAGTGCATTTCATTTGAAGTATATTTCGGCAGCAGAAAAGACACACACACACACACACACACACACATACACACACACACACACACACACACACACACACAAACTTTTATTTATTTTAAAAAAAATTACATTTGCACACAGCAAATCACACACACACACACACACACAACAAAAGAAAAACATCAAACACAACAGAAACAAGAGACAGACAAACACACAACAACAGTTGACAACGCTACACACCGGAAACACACATATGTTGATCACCAAATGGAAGTGAAAGTGAAACATGCGATGTGACAAATGTCTATAAGCAACCCCAGAAACCGGCCAGCCGGAGTATGAAGACAAACAAATACATCTCCAGGAACACATACATGTGTTAACAGCGCTGGAAATCGTAACACCGAACGATACATTCACAATACGGAACGTGTGCTACAAAAGTTGCTTCAAACCTAATAAAAATCAAGAGAAAAACACGAAAAAATGTGATATATCAACATATTATATCTATCACATAATACGTTTATTGCATGTATAAAAAAACATGTATTTCAGGCCACTAATGGTGCTTCCCAAATAAATGAAACGAAACGCGTAATTATGGCAACCAACAAACTGCCTTCATTTAGTTGCACAGACAGTACATACCTCCATGAATTTAGAGCAAGTAAAGGAAAAGACGGAAAACGGACAAAAATGACGATATTTCTTCTTACTTTTTTTTAAATTCCAGTCTTTTATCACAATATAAATTCCTTTGACGATGACGGTTTCAGTCAGCAATGACCATCATCAGATCTCAATATAAAAATTATATACACCAACTGGGCAGTCTATCTTTCAACACAATACAGCATTCCATACCACAATATACTACCATACAAACTGAGAAATGTACAGTTAAAATAAGGTAAAACGTACCTGTTCTACACCATGTCATAATGTGATAGAGCCGTAATGGCATCGTCAAAACATATAAATACACTCAGCATAGCATCGTCACATGGACCTAAAATATGGTGTAAAATAGGCCACAACGCCCATATAGTCATTTTGCAACTGTCGTTATTGTCCTTTCTTCACTTATTTTGTCATATAGACATTTTATCTTTCATAGGTAATTTATAGGTTGCTATAGGCAATGTATTACATATATTTTATTTTTGATCGTTAATTCACCGTAAAAGTGTCAGACCTATTATCTTTGTAGATTTCCTTTTAATAATTTTATACGGTTAACTGTATGCCTTTTATCTTATCACAATTGGTTTCTATAACAGTTATTAAAATTTAAAAGTCTGCTACATGTATTTTACCTAATGTGTTTTTATCCGATTATGGTTCTTAAAAAATGAAGGATACATCTGAGCCCACAGTAGCGACATCTATGAAGGATGTAGGCAAACAGATTTCTGGTAGCTACTGCACTTCAGTAGGTTTTGTACAATAACGCCAGTTGCAAAATGACTGTATGGACGTTGTGGCCTATTTTTGACTTCTTTGGCGCTTCAGTGTAAATTCCGTGAAAAGTAACGGTCCTATAACACTCCTTTAGTGTACGATCGAATTTACTTTTACATCTGAAGTCTTTTCTCCGTTTAGAGTGATATCCTGTGTTACGTTTGCTAGAAACTCTTCAACTCAGACAGATAGCTGGTGTGATATTCTGGACGCTCGTAGTTTTTCACTAGACGGCAGTACGGAACAGTATCGAACGCAGTCCGGAAGTCGAGGCTGAATCTTCTATATGAATTACGATAGGTGATTGATATGAATTTTAACTTACGAATCGAAAATAAAAGTTTACCTTTGCGTCGGTTGTAAACTGCCGGTTTATGTACGAGAGCTATTCAATAAAAAATGATCATAATTTCTTTTGACAATGTGCTGTAAGGTGAGCATGTCTTTTTGGTTTTTGTAGGGTATAGATGTGCACGTCAGAGAAAGAGCAAATTATATTACTGTTAAACAGTCTGATTTTCATGTGGCACAGTCTTTGCCGCTGCGCAGTCTGATACGCTGTTAGTTGAAGTGTGGTAGCAGATGGGCGTTTTCAGTAATACTGTATTTACTTCTGTTTGTATCTGTTAGATGAAGAATGATTTACTGTAAAGGGCAGCAATGATGAATATGATGTTTATATTAAAAGGCGAAAAGAATATAAACTTGGAATAATGTTAATTTTTTGAAGGGAAGAAGTTGGGCGTAAGACTGGAACACTGCGCTGCTAGTTTGTTGGAATTTTTTCTGTAAGCTAGCTAACTTTGTTCATTTGGTCAGAACTGAGAGAAAGATCAGACCACTTTTCTGAGTCATGCTTTAAAACATCAACTGATTAAGCTGTTTGGTTTTTATAGAAATTCCCTGTTAACATTACACCCTTGTTAATTCATGGTTCACTTTAAGCATAGTATTGTTCAGACCAATGTTATGTGTGAAGATCACGGGAAGTTTTACTTTGTCTCCTTGAATACATACTTCATTCTACATTCATTGTCTTGAATATCGTTTCATAGGAATAGTTACTCTACTCATCCCACTGTTTAAAGAAGGTTTATCATTACGCATTATCACACTGTACCATGTGGTATGCAACAGTTTGAATAATGAAGTTTTATTTTAAAAAAAATCTAGCGTAGCCGTTTCCTGCTTCCTGCTTGCTTTTCTGTTTAAGAGAAATATGCAACAATGTTATCAAGATGCGGGATAAAAGGATATTCTGATTAGGGCCAGATAATTGCTTTACTTCAGTTGCGCATTAGTATAAACACAAGTTGTATTCAGACCAGTTACACTTCATTTAGTCAAAGCTTAGCATACGAGTTCAAGTTGGATAACAATTTTTGGTTACATAGTTTTGGAGTTTTGATAATACGTAGACTTTTTACAGAGTGGGAGGTAAATTTCAGCTTACTTTTATAAAGAAACACTTAGTGGGGAACTTATAATACCTGAATCATCCTCATAACTTTGATGGTCGTTTTCAAAATAGTGTCCTTTTTATGCGATGCACAGGACAATCGTTTCTGACAGTCTGCAAAGACATGCTGGAAACCAGTTTTTGAAAGTTCCTTCAGAATCATCTTCACAACTTTCACTAATGATAGAAAATGTTTCCCAGAAAGTGTTTCTTTAAGTTAGGGAATGCAAAAAGAGTCACACGGGTCCAAATATGGGCTATAGGAAGGACGAGGATGCACTTCACATTGCATTTTGCAAGATATGAATAACAACATTTGCAATATACGGCTGTGCATTATCGTGATGCGACATCCAGCCTGTTTCACGGATAAGTGGTCTTATGTGCCTGGTATGGACTTGTAAAGTATTCAGTTTATCCCTATAGTACTGTCCAGTTATTGATTTGTGTGCAGGTACAACATGCTGATAAACCGTTCCCTGAATATCAAAAAGTGAAATGAGCATAACTCTCCCTGCAGAAGCATCCACTTTTGATGAAGGAGGTTGACACACTGAGCTTTATTGTTTGGTCTCAGGATCAAAATTGTATAGTTAAGTTTCATGAACTGTAATTACCTTTGAAAGAAACTCCGGATCTTCCTCCAACATAAATTTCAGCTATATGCAGACCTGCACGCGAATGTTATTTTGATCGACAACCAGCATTCTTCGAACCCACCGTGTACAGACACATGTCATGTGTAAATTATCTGACAACAGTTTGTGGATGGCACCCAATCAAATTTTGAATATTTCAGAAAGTGTTCGTAAGGTTATCTGTTGATTTGATACTAACTGCTTCCCCACTTTAAACAATTTATACCATCTCCATGATGCGCTGTAGGAACGAACAGATTCTCCATTAGCTGTTCTGGAGTTCGTTGTGTGAGCATCGCGAAGTCAGTTGGGACACACCTGCATGACCGTAATGCCTGAAATAGTGACTTAGCGTAGTACAAGTGACGAGATTTTAATAATGTAGCGGCGGAAGCATAAGTAACCGCGAAAATTCAAACTTGGTGGACGTGGCGCAATTGGCTTTCTTGTCGCCATCTTAAATGGCGTCACGGCGACGTCCTCGGGTGGCTGAGATACGAACTAACACACAGTTGGACTCTGGACCTCGTAGCGAGCATGGTGGATGCTGCAGCAATCTCGAAGGTGGGTATTAAGTATGTTGGAGAACAAGTGATGACCGTACTGTTTGAAATAAAGACTTCAGTCCTTTTCCCACGAATCCACAGGAAGTGACTTAGATTAGTGGAAGTGCAGTTTATTATTATCATTTGACGCGATTTTAATAGCTTCCGAGTGAAACAATAAGTGACCGCGAAAATATTAAAACTTGGTAGGATGAGGTGGACTATTCAGTATGTGTGACCGATTATCGTGTTGGAATTTGAACTTGTGACCGATTTTATGTTATGGTTGTAGCGGAATTGGCTTTCTCCACGCCAAAATCAGGCGTATTGAAATAATAATAATAAATTTTTGAACTTGGCGCGATTTTCTATGTTAGTGGAGGTAGGCCAATAACAATAATAAATGATAATAAATGAACATAAATAATAATAAATGATAATAAATAATGAGAATCCCACCATTATCCTGTTGGAATTCAAACTTCCCGCCATTTTTCTTCTGGAGGCTTAGGTTAGTGTACATAGCACAATTGCCCTTTTTTCCCTCCAAAATTCAAACTTCCCGCCATTTTTTCTCTTGGGTTAGGTTAGTGGACATAGCACAATTGGCCTATTTTCCCTTCAAAATCCGCCATCTTGGATGACGTCATGCGCTGTTGCCAAGTCTACATGCCGCCATCTTGGATGACGTCATCGCCGCCATCTTGAATAAATTTGGGAACAATGGAAAGTGGGTCCGCACGAACCTTAGCTGAAGAGTTGTTGAGATGAAAGCAGAAATTCGAAGCCGCTTACTCTTCACCGATCGTCACCTCCTTTGCTCCAGCAGTCGATATCCAGTATGTCCTAGTTTGTCCACATGTCACAGGTGGGAACCAGAATGCCATTTTTTATAGTACGACGTGTTTGTTATGTACCGAGGTAACAGAATACCATAAGATCAATTTCTACCGCGAAATCTTATGACCGTACAAAAATTATGATCATTCTTTATTAGGAAGTCCTCGTAGTTTCACAGGTGGAGCTAGCTCCTTCGGTCTCTCGCACGCGTAGGAATTACATACCTGGGCAAGGACACCTATAGGCGACCGTTTGCCCGCGGGAAGAGGGGGGCGGGGGGGGGGAGTATTTTAAATATCTTCGAAGACGAATCACGAGTTAAGAGTAGCCACAAAATAGTTCCAGTTCCGACCCTGTTACAAACCTGCACAGTACTGAGTTTTAAATAATTTTCTTGAAAGAAAAACAGTTGACCATGCAATTTTATTTCATTTCCCTGGCAGCCTGGAGGGGGGTGGGGGGTGCGTGAGTGGGGGGTGGGGTGGAGAGCGCCCCTCTCAACCTTGCCATCGGGTATGGACGCCCTTGTAGCAGGGTATGTTGGACATCTGGCTCCTTCCACACTTACGAGACATGTCGGAAATTTCATTTTCGAAAAGACGGAGCACCGTCGCACTGGCGCCTCCTGGTAAGAACATGTCCTAAAGGTCAGCAGCCTCAACGATGGTTTGGGGTAAGAGGCGTGCGGATGCCGCATTGCGCCACTGTCCACCATGGTAACTTGACCTAACGGTATGTGATGTTTTTTCTTGTGAGTGTTTGACAAACATTCTGTTTATGTGCCTCCAACAACTCTGGCTGACCTGCGACGGTGCATATCAACAGCAGCGAATGCAATAATTCCAGACAAGCTCGCAAAAGTATGGAACAGGTTCGACTATTGCCTGGACGGTTTTCGTGCTTTCGCTGGAGGGCACATCGAACATTTTTGAAAGATAAATGTAAACTTTGATCGTAAAGGAATTGTACAAAGTATCTCTAATTGTACGTGCATGCTTGTGAAATATCTACCCTTGTGAAATCGGATGGTTCTTCTGGAATAGAAAGTTCACCTATAGTTTTCATCTTCACTCATTGAGGAGATATGGTCTTGCGCAATCGAATGATTCTTACGAATCATCCATAGTTTCGCCTTCCAAGTCGATACCATGTTCATGCAGCTGATGCGGAAAAGGATTAGGGATGGGTTCCGCGCTAGCTTTGTAGCAGGATCTTTACAGCACTCACTGGTAGTGAAAAGTTTAAATCAAAATGATTGGCTTCGAATTTTGTTACACTCCTCAGGAAGATACTGAAACACTCCCACACAACGCTCTCTGGGTTTGCACCACAGAGCTGTGAAATTGGATGTAATGGAAAGTGTAAAACGTTAGAGTTAACACAGTCTTACATCGTTGCTTTTTTGACAAATGAGTTAAGAACTTACGATTATAATACAGCTTCATAATACAGCTTCGTCCGGTTTTTCATTGAATTGCAACGTTTCTATGTCCTTTTCAGATCTTTCTTTGCCTTGAAATCTCTTTTTTTTCTTTTTTTACCTTATTTATAAGGGCATCTCTTTCCAAAATAATGCCTCTTTTTATTTTTTATTGTTTTACATACCAGACTTTGGCTTCGTGAGCCTCCTTAATCAGTACTGCGATAGGCCACTTGTTTCACTGGTAGTTGAGTGTATGGCTGGTCTCTTTCAGTTTCTTTCCGACGAGTCACCGAAAAACTTTAGCTGTTGCTCCTTGTGGCCGCCGACATTCTCTTCGTGTTCTTAAAACTTCTTTGTTGCTCCGAACTTTCCACTTGCCTCCCCTCTGGACAGCGTCTGTTCATTGCCGCAACAACAGAGGTAGGCGTCCAAGACACTGGATTCACGTGCAGGAGAAGTGGCGTTCAAATTCCATCCGACTGTCCACGTAGTTCTTGTGGTTTCTCTAAATTCATTATGTCGAATACCAGAACTGCTCTTCTGAAACGGATGCGATCGACTTGCTTCTTCATTCAAGTCCTATTTAATCTTTAATCTAATCACCGTCGACGGGACCTAAACCTCAATCTTCCGACCTTCCGAGCATTCGCGGGTGCTTGTCTGTTTGGGTTTAAGAGCGCAGAAAAGCTAGCGTAAAAAGCGTCCAAATCATAGCTTCAAATTTTCTAAGGAAAACACTCTGTGGTTATTGAAGTTGACACTTTGGAGCCTAAATGGCACAAGTAGGTGGGTAAAAATATCATGAATAATGACAGTGAATCTGGGACGCTGGTTGTAAAGCAACAAACATAGTGGAAAGATAAAATGGGCAGTTGCAACAGATGTATTGTTTATGTTCACATTAAAATAGATCTACTTTATACTGAGGATGATTTCGTAAAACCTGTTCACTTTCTCCACATCTGAGATTTCACTGTCGCTATTTCCACTGCTTTTAACCGATTAGTCATTTATTAATGAATCATTTTTTATACTGCAAGACTGTCTCGAGCCAGCGACGTCGAAAGCATATGTACAACACCACCTATCTCTGCTAAGAGGCCATTTCAGGTTACTTTAGAAATGTGTATCTTACATGAAAAATGTTAGAAAATAAACTTCAAAGAGAAAAAGAAAAGAGGCATTGTAACGTCAAAACGGGAAATGTATCGCTTGCCAGTAATAATGAAGGTTGAATGAAACGGCAGTGTTCGTTGATAGCAATTGACCTAACATATAAATATGGTTTGTATGTTTTAAGTGTACACTCCGCAAGTTACCTTACGGTGTGTGGCACAGGGTACTTTGTGTACCAGGATCACTTCCCCACTTTCTCTGTTCCAGTAGTGAATGGCACACGGGAAGATCTCAGATCTCTCTAAATTTTACCTTTGTGATCTTTTCACGAGATATGCATGCATGGAAGCAATACAGGGTGTTTAGAAGGGAATATCGGGGTTTTAACGCTGTATAATATTTATTATATTAAACTTACAATTATAAATGTTATATCAAATGAAAGAGCAACTCAAACAGTTTTACCAAGAACCTTATAAATGTTCAATGTGAGCACCATTTGTCACACAGCACACATCAAGTCTATAGCCGAGTTCTTATTTATTTTTTATTATTTATTTATTTATTTATTGTTCCGTGGGACCAAATTAAGGAGAAGTCTCCATGGTCATGGAACGAGTCAATACATGAATTATAACACGATATTAGAAACAGATCAAATGAAATATAAAAAAACATATTCAGGTGACATGTCGTCAGTTTAAATAAAGAAAATCAACAATGTAACACTGGAATTTGCTTAATTTTTTAGCTCTTCCAGGAGCTCCTCGACAGAATAGAAGGAGTGAGCCATGAGGAAACTCTTCAATTTAGACTTAAAAGAGTTTGGGCTACTGCTAAGATTTTTGAGTTCTTGTGGTAGCTTATTGAAAATGGACGCAGCAGAATACTGCACTCCTTTCTGCACAAGAGTCAAGGAAGTGCATTCCACATGCAGATTGGATTTCTGCCTAGTATTAACTGAGTGAAAGCTGCTAACTCTTGGGAATAGGCTAATATTGCTAACAACAAACGACATTAAAGAAAATATATACTGGGAGGGCAATGTCAGAATTCCCAGACTATTGAATAGGGGTCGACAAAAGGTTCTCGAACTTACACCACATATAACTCGAACAGCCCGTTTGAGCCAAAAATACCCTTTTTGAATCAGAAGAATTACCCCAAAAAATAATACCAATTGACATAAGCGTATGAAAATATGCGAAGTAGACTACTTTTCGTGTTGAAGTGTCAGATACTGTTCTAATGGTGAATAAAGCAGCATTTAGTTTCTGAACAAGATCCTGGACATGGGCTTTCCACAACAGCTTACTATCTATCCGAACGCCTAGGAACTTGAACTGTTCCGTCTCGCTTATAATATGCCCATTCTGTCTGATCAAAATATCGGTTCCTGTTGAATTGTGAGCTAGAAACCGTAAAAACTGAGTCTTACTGTGATTTAGCATCAAATTATTTTCCACAAGACACGAACTTATTTCATGGACTACATTATTTGATACTGTTTCAATGTTACACACAAGATCCTTCACTATCAAGCTGGTGTCATCAGCAAACAGAAATATTTTTCAATCACCTGTAATACTAGAAGGCATATCATTTATATAAATAAGAAACAGCAGTGGCCCCAGCACCGACCCTTGGGGAACGCCCCACTTAACAGTGCCCCATTGGGACTGAACATCACTACCACTCTCAATATTGCGGAGAATTACCTTCTGCTTTCTGTTCTTAAAGTAAGAGGCGAACCATTTGTAAGCTACTCCCCTTACTCCATAATGGTCCAACTTCTGCAGTAATATTTTGTGGTCAACACAGTCAAAAGCCTTCGTTAAATCAAAGAAGACACCTAGCGTTCGCAACCTTTTATTTAATCCATCCAAAACCTCACAGAGAAAAGAGAATATAGCATTTTCAGTTGTTAAACCATTTCTAAAACCAAACTGAACATCTGACAGCAAATTATGTGAATTTAAATGCGCCAGTAACCTTGTATATACAACCTTCTCGATAACCTTAGCAAACACCGATGACATAGAAATAGGTCTAAAATTGTCAACATTATCAATGTCTCTGTTTTTATAAAGTGGCTTCAGTACCGAGTACTTTAATCGGTCAGGAAACCGACCACTCCTAAAGGAAAAGTTACAGATATGGCTAAGTACTGGGCTAACATACATAGAACAACACTTCAGTATTCTGCTAGATACCCCGTCATATCCATGAGAGTTCTTGGTCTTTAGTGATTTAATTATTAACTCAATCTCCCTCTTGTCAGTATCATGGAGGAGCATTTCAGGTAACAGTCTCGGAACACTTTTTTCTAAGAGCGCTATATGATTCCCGGTTGGGACTAGGTTTCTATTTAGTTCACCTGCTATATTCAGAAAGTGATTATTAAATACTGTACATATATGCGACTTATCAGTAACACGGACATTCCCACTACGCACTGATTCTATATCCTCGACCTGTCTCTGCAGACCAGCCACTTCCTTTACGACTGACCATATGGTTTATGGTTTTAATTTTATCCTGAGACTTAGCTATTCTATCTGCATACCACATACTTTTTGCCTTCCTAATAACATTTTTAAGCACCTTACAATACTGTTTGTAATGGGCTACCGCATTTAGATTTTGACTATTTCTAACGTTTTGATATAATTGCCACTTTGTTGTACAAGATATTCTTATCCCTCTAGTCAGCCACCCAGGCTGCCTGTTTGTGCTAGTACCCTGTTTTGAACGTTCTAACGGAAAGCAACTTTCAAAGAGCACGAGAAAAGTCTTGAGAGAAGCATTATATTTATCGTCTACTGTATCAGCGCTATAAACATCTTGCCACTCTTGTTCCTTGATAAGGTTTACAAAGGTCTCTACAGCAACTGGATCAGCTGTCCTAAACAGCTGATGACTATGTGAATCTTCAGGTTTTGGCGGCGCAAAGACTGTTCCATTAAGTTTCGGGTGTGCAGCCGCAAGAAGAAGGAGATTTCTTGCGGCTGCACACCCGAAACTTAATGGAACAGCTGATGACTATATTTAACACGTGTTGCAGCACAAAAATCTTTTAGAATTAAAATTTGTGCATCATGATCTGAAAGGCCATTCACCTTTTTGCTAACAGAATGCCCTTCTAGCAATGAGGAATGAACAAAAATGTTGTCTATGGTTGTTCTACTGTTCCCTTGCACTCTCGTTGGAAAGAATACGGTTTGCATAAGATTATATGAATTAAGGGGGTCTACCAGCATCCTCTTCCTTGCACAATCACTTATACAATTAATATTGAAGTCACCGCATATAACTTCCCAACGTTGATAAGTGTGTCTTCAGTAATTGTAACAACAGCTCCTTCAATCCGGTGTCTTAATTCAGGAAGTTCTGCTGGTAGCGGAGGCACATACAGACGATTCTTGATGAAGCCCCAAAGGAAAAACTCGCATGGCGTTAGGTCGGGTGAACGTGGAGGCCATGCAAAGCCAGCCCTGTCACTGGGCCCCTTGCGGCCTATCCAGCGCTTGGGTACAGTGAAGTTCAACCAATTGCGTACTTCGCTATGCCAGTGAGGTGGCGCACCAACCTGCTGGAAAATGAAGTTCTCTGGCTTATCTTCCGCCAACTGAGGGGAGAGCCATTGCTCTAGTGTATCAAGGTAAGAAGTGCCAGTTACAGTAGTTTCACCAAAAAAGAAAGGCCCATAAACTTTCCGCTGGGATACGGCACAAAAAACAGTCACTTTAGGAGAATCTCGTTGCATTTGTACCACCTCGTGAGGATTTTCTGAGCCCCAGATGCGCACATTGTGAGTGTTAACATGTCCACTAAGGTGAAAGGTCGATTCATCACTGAAGACAACATGATCCAGAAAATCTTCATCGTCATGAAACAACATTTCAATTGCGAAGTTGGTACGTCTGCCGGCTTTAGAGCCAGTAATAAGTGTAAACGGTAAGATAGTTGTATGCGTTTTCTTAAAAACTTTCCGAACAGTCTACACGAGAACTTGTAATTCATGACTAGCCTTCCGGACTGCTTTCTTAGGGCTAAGAGTGAACGACCCTCTCACTCGCTCAACAGTCTCTTCACTAACTCTTGGTCGTCCTGTGCTCTTCCTTATACAAAGGCAGCTGGTATCATCAAATTGATGATACCATCTACGAATTTTATTATCACTTGGAGGATCACAACCGAACTTCAGCTGCAACGCTCGTTGCACAATAACTACAAATTCGGTATTTGCAAGCTGCAAATCGCTTTCTGTTCATTAGTCGCCATCTTCGCTACTACCGCTGTCTAGCGGATTGCGGCGGAAACACTGCGCGCTGCACATGCGCACTGGTGCCAAACAAGTTTTTTGAGTTGCTCTTTCATTTGACATATCATTTATAACTGAAGTTTAATGTAATAAATATTATAAAGTGTTAAAACCCCAATATTCATTTATAAACACCCTGTATATTGGTTAGCACTTTGAGGAAGATGCACCATCGGAATTTTTACAGCAAACCACACCGTGATCCACAACGCCTCTCTTATAGTGTCTGCAACAAGTTGGCAGAGCATCTCCGTGATACTTTCGTGCTTGCTAAATAAACACACTGCTCTTTTTCCGATCTTCTCTATTTCCTCTATTAATCCCATTTGCTCTGTGCCCCAGACGCACAAGCCATATTCTGGTAAAGCTACCTCCTTTGGGGGCAGACTGCACTTCCTGGGAACTCTTCCAATAAATGTTAGTCTGGTACATGCCTCTACTGATATGAGTTTCATGTTGTCCTTTCACATTAAATCACTACACGCGCATACTAACACACATATTTAATGGCTGCGACGTTCTCCAATGATTATTTTGCAGTCTTATAATCATATAATAATGGGTCTTTTTCCCCATTTCTGCTAAAAAAGTTAACAATTGTTAAAGGTGAGCGTCAGCTGCCAATCCCTGCAACAAGCGTTGATCCTATTCAGGCCTTCCTTCACTTCGCTACGATTACTTCTCTGTAAACAACAGATTCATCGTCGAAAAGCCTCATGGTCTTTCAGAAGTAGATCACTAAGTCGTTTACGTACTTTGTGAACAATAATTGGCGTAGTCACCTGTAATGAATGTGTGCAGAGGGTAGTGTCGTACTGCTTTGTGTTGTTGTTGCTTATGATGATGATGATGATGACGACGATTATGACGATGCTCAGAAAGAAGGAGAAGCAAAAGGTCGGTGCTGGCAGAAGCCTACTCCATGTGAATATCTTCCCCATCCAAAGAGCGGCTCTGATAATCTCGCCTTTGAACGCCCGTAAGCACCAATCAACACCGAACAGCGGATCACTTTCAACAAAGTAAGAAATTTTCTAGAGTTAAGTCATCTACTCAGAAACGAACGATGGAGCACCACACGCCGTATGTTATCGCCAGTGCTGACATTTACGATTCAATGCAATGCTTACAGTGCTCACGCCAAGTCCTGCGGCGCAACAGAAGCCGAGCATTACCGCAACTAAGCGGAAATAACAGGGCTGTTAAGATGGCTGCTACGGATGTTATTCAACGACGCATCTATTTCACATTATGACACAATCGGATTTTGCAGCTACGGTCCTCTCTGCAGGATGGCATTCACTACACTTTGAAATTAGCAATATTTGAGACGGTAGACTCCTGAAACGTGTGCAATTAGATTCAAAAACTACATGCTGCTGAATCCAGTTGAAGCTTTAAGAAAATAAGTTCTACACTATCATTTCAGTTGATTGAGTGAGTTAATAACTATAGATTGATTACTAATAAAAATTATGACTAATTCTATGATAAATGTTTTTGAGACTGTATCTCCGAACAGTAGTAACATGAGCCCTCGATTTGAATCAAATAAGATCAAGTAAGAAAAGGAGCTCACTGAATCGAGTTTAAAATAAACCTCATCCTATCGAACAAAACAATTTTAGTATGCGTCTTGGCAATTCTAGCAACGTAATTAAAAAATTGGTTTTATAAATCTTAGTCATATGAATCACTAACTGCGAAGAGTGCAAATCCCACAACTTTTTACTGCGTTGAATCTGGACTAAATATGACTGACTGTACTATGAAACGACGAGATTAACGACCACTTCATCTCCTAAAGTAATTTTGTTTACTTGATTAGACAAGAAATTTAAGGTTGTGTGTGGTTTCTTTTGATTTCGGTAGTAAAAATTCCTTCTGAAGACTCCACATGCAAGGTATCCATTCAGTGCTTGTTTCTTCTGAGAGAGACAAAGTGCGAATATGTGTGTATGTCAGAGGGAGCGAGGGGTAGGGGAGAGAGAGAGAGAGGGAGTGTGTGTGTGTGTGTGTGTGTGTGTGTGAGAGAGAGAGAGAGAGAGAGAGAGAGAGAGAGAGAGAGAGATCGGAACGGAAGAGAAAAAAATTTGCTTAAAAGACATCATAGTCGCCGTTAACTGTATGAAATATTTATTATTACGATTGCAATTTCGGCCTTAGGGCCATTTTCAAGCAACACTGCGAAAGTTACATTCTGTCAGAATACAACTCTAGCTCATGTATCATCTACGTGACACTCTCTCCTCTTATTCGTGATAACAAGAAACGAGCTGCCCTTGACTGGACTTTTTGATGTCCGTCAATCCCATCTGGCAAGGATGCAGAGTACGGACAAACGTAATGTAGGCAGTCTTTTCATAACAAGGCTACACTCCGGACAAAAACCGCCGGAGGAGAGTTGCAGAGATTTAAATTTGTATTAGACGTTAACAAATTCCTCTTTTTTAGAAACACTTTTCATTCTATAGCCAGTATGCATTTTATATCTTTTCTGCTTTGCCCATCATCAGTTTTTTGCTGTCCGAAAAGCGAAATTCACTATTACTTTTATTGTGTCAGTTTCTACTCAAATTGCTTCAGCATCACATGGTTTAGTTCCATTACATTCCATTTCCCTTGTTTTACCTTTGTTCATTTTCCTCTTATTAACCTCTTTTTAAAACACTATCCATTCCATTCAACAACTCTTCCAAGTCTTTTGCTGTCTTTGACAGAATTATTACACCATCGACAAACCTCAAACTTTTTGTGTTTTGTCTCTGATATTTAATTATCTTTCCAGGTTTCCCTTTGGTTTCCTTTACTGCTAGCTCGATGTACAGATTAAATAACATTGGGGATAGCACGATTATAATATTGGGAATAGCACTATTAATATAACCTCCATTGATCAGTTTTATAGGCCCTACCACATACAAAAAACAGTTGCTTGTACATGTTTTACATCTGCTTCTACAACTACTTGACTGGTCTGCAGTTCACACTTCCTCGAACCGCTTTTTACTACTCTACCGTTCCACTCTCACAAAGCGCTCTGATACTTTTTTAAAATTTTTTTAAGCATTATTTCTCTCTGTATAGATGGTCGTTAAACAAAGTATTGTCGTATTCAGAGTCGAAAGTTGGAGATTGAAATTTCGTCAAAAGATATCGCTGCAACGGAAAACGCCTTTGTTTTAATGACAGCCACCCCCAAGTCACGTCTCACCACCGTGACACTCTCTCTCCTCTATTTGAAAACGAGCTGCTTTGCTTTGAAGTTTTTGGATGTTCTCCGCAAAGCTGTCTGGTAAGGACCCTATACTGCACATCAGTACTCTAGTAGTCTTTAGACCACTTCTTCCATTTTCTAAGTGTTCTATCAATAAAACGCAGTATTTGGCTCGCCTTCCCCACAACATGATTTACGTGATAGTTCCATTTTAAGTTGTTCGTAATTGTTATTCATAGGTATTTACTTGAACAGACAGCCTTTAGATTCGTGCGATTTACTGTTTAACCTAAATTTAAAGAATTCGTTTTAGTACTCATGTGGATGACTTTATACTTTTCATTATTTAGCATCAATTGCCACTTTTCGCGCCATACAGATATCTTACCTAAATCATTTTGCGATTGATCTTCTGAAGACTTTACAAGACAGTAAATGACAGTATCATCTGCAAACAATCTAAGAACTCTGCTCATAGTGTCCCCTAAATTTTTTGTGTAGATTAGGAGCAGCTGAGGGCCAATAACATTTCCTTGGAGAACACAAGATATCACTTCCGTTTTACTTGCTGACTTTCCGTCAATTAATACCAGCTGTGATCTTTTTGACAGAAAATGACGAATCCAGTTGCACAACTGAAACGATACTCCATACCCATTCAATTTATTAGAAGTCGCTTGTTAAGAACTTCGCCAAAAGCCTTCTGGAAATCTAGAAATATGGAATCAATGTGACATCTCCTGTCGATAGCACTTTTTACCTGGTGTGAATAAAGAGTTGGTCGTGTTTAGCAGGAACAATATTTTCTGAATCCATGGTGGCTATTTGTTCACAAATCGTCGAGGCAATTCAAAATGTTCGAAGAGAGTATATGTTCCAAAATTCTACTACACATCAACGGTAGTGACATGGGTCTTTAATTCAGCGGATTATTCCTATTTACTTTCTTGAGTACGGGTGCACCTGTGCAACTTTCCATTATTTTGGTTAGGATCTTTCGTCGAGCGAGCGGTTGTGTGTGATGATTAATTACGGAGCTATTATATCAGAATACTCTGAAAGGACTGTAACTAGTACAGAACGTGGACTGGAGGACTTACCTTCATTAATCGATGTAAGCTGCTTTGCTACTTCTAAGTTATTCATGTTGGCAGAAATTATTGATTCGAATTCTGTAATATTCATTTCGTTTTCTTTGGTGAAGGAGAGGGTTGTTAATTTTGCATCTGACAGCTACTACACACAGTGCAGATACGTTCGCGAAGTATTCGGCTGCTGGAAGGAAACTAAATTTACAAAATTTATACAGAAGTAGCACTGTGTTCGTAAGTTTTAGTGCTACATACAGACCAACTTCCAAGCTGTGATCACTTGTAGCGTGTAGCCGAAATTTCTGGTTACTCCTGCGAAAGCTGGAGCGTGCTGGGGACGTGGCAAGCACCGGTGCACACAGACGCGCAGCGAATAATTCAGCGGTGGCGCGTGCGTCGCTTCCCACGCTGCTGAGTTACCGCCGCTCGGCTTCTGTCCGGAGAGGGGGACGGCACAGCGCGCCCTTATACTGCCCCCGCGGGGCTAACGAGCTGCTAAGCGTATTACGGCGCAAATTTCCCGACCCCGGGGCGATTTTCCCTAATTTATTTGCGTTTTAATGGCGTTACGGGTCGCGTCGTAAACGCCGCGTTTCCTCGGGGGTGTAAAGTAGTTTCGGCTCAAACAGTGATCTTCCTTCCTTAGCGTATCTGTTCTACCCAAAGATATAACTGCAGCAGCACGGTGCCCCAGCGGACAATATTAGCCACGCCGAGGAGGCATCACGCTGAGGCCGTGTTGTTCGGCCTCTAGCCTTGACAACTACTTCAATTTTTAGAGTCAGAGAGTTCACAAATTTGTTCAGGTATGCAATATCCAGCTGTAGCCTCTCATTTATTATCACATTCGGTATAGAGCTATCAAATCACGAGGATATTAATTTGTTAAGTTTTATCCGCTGTTTCAAATATTGTCAAGTATTTTTTTGTGAGATTACGATCGGGTGAAGTGGCAGATCAGTAAAGATTCGAAAGGGTTCCTGAATGTTCGCCAAACCAGGAATGTATGCTTGCAGTTCCGTGGACTCATCTGTTGTCATTTGGGATGATGGGGCCGACCTCAATATACTCATCATGACGATATAGAAGAAAGATCAACATTCGTGCGCGGAGAGTGTAGAGATTCATGTTCACGGTAATGACACGGCCCAGTTCGAGGCCCCAAATAATAATAGAACTATAACTGCCCTGAACCACACCCTTCACACACACACACACACACACACACACACACACACACTACTGTGAGTTAATCGCCTAACTGTGCCATTGGTGCACCAAACGGCTCTTATCATTGAAAAAGAGACCAAACGCGACTTATTAGACGACACTGCATACCTCCAATCAGATATTATTCAGTTTATATGTTGTTTGGCCAACTGAAGAGGTGCAAAATTGTGTGCTGCTGTGTGCTGTGGTCTTTTGCAAGCTACCCAGCTTTGAATGCCCATTGCCTGCGCATTTCTCTTCCCACTAATCGCTGGGGAACTGGATGAGATGGATCTGCAATCACTGACAACGACAATTTCCCGTCAGACTTGAAACCAATATCCATTGACCAGGCATGACTTACTTCTCCAGTTCCTACTGGTTAGAATATTTTTAGGACCACTGATCTTATGTCATGTGCCCTGGCTTGGAGTGATATACCAATCCTTGTAGACACAATGACCAGTGTGCATTAGTACAACAACAAATTCGGCACTGCAGTCATTGTGAGTTCGTGGGCACCTGCAAATGCAATAGCTCCTTTTCGCCAATGTGTCACGAGTCCATGTCGACCCATCTTACAGCACTGAATCCATATATAAAGTAGACTGTATGTATGTATGACTGGGATATTCTCCCAAACCCCCAGATCGACTTCAACTACAGTTGGCACACAAACAGCAAGCACCATGAGTGACAGTACTGTGGGATTAATAACTTCCTAGCTCCAATAAGTGCAGAGAAATGAGCAACAATGTTTTCTCTCCAGTCCCTGACATATAGGGTGCCCTTCATGACAGGTATGTTGTGTGGAAACAGTATCAGCCTGCCACCTCAACCTGCTTTGCATGTCAGCCTACATGTCCGGGGCAAGAAAAAATTTTCTGGGCCCTGGCATGTAGGCTGCGTTGCATGACAGGCATTTTGGGGTAGCATCAGCCTGATTTATTGAACTGTATTGCAGGGCCTCATGTGCCAGTGAGTATGGCTAAGGACAAGTTGAGATGGATAGAGAAGGAGATGGATAGAGTGAGGGGGAGGAGGAAATGGTCAGAGAGAGGTGAGAGGGAGACGCAAGAGGCAGGTGGGAGGTGTAGAGGGGCAGCGAGAAGGGGTGGAGATGGAGATGAAAAGACAGATAGGTAGATGTGGGAAGATGAGGTGGAGACAGGAGGAGGATGAGGTGGGCTCAGAGGCAGGAGGTGGTGGACACAGATCTGGGGAGGAGGTGCTGAATGTACATGTTGGTGAAGCTGTGGGTAAAGGGCTAATACGTACATATCAACCTATTGTGCAGCTTTGCTGCATATATCTTAGGTTAAATGATTTCCTCGACATTTTGACTCAGGCAGTGTTGTGCGAATGCAGGTCGAAAGAAGTTGCTATTGCATATTCTGTGAGTGTTTAAAATGAACTGATACAAATCCCCACACACTGTAGGGTCAGAGAAGTTATTCTTTTTTAATGCTCAGAATCTGAAAGCTATTAACATCAACTGAAGCACGTTCCTGGTGATACAGTAGCGAATGAAGGAAATGTGAGAAGCTGGGATGAAATGATCAGTAATGCACCCACAAAAGGACTAGACCATGTCCCTAAGAGTTAATACACCTCTTCACGAAGCTCAAATACTTTCTCAATGGGAAAACGTTTTTCAAAGTGCTGTCGAGTGGAAGAATGCTTAATGGATAGCTGTAGCTGACAACACAGGAATTTTTACGTTCATGGACAGATATAACAAACGGTTAAATAATGGAGATGATTGTCTGGAAAAATAAAATGCGCTTCTATATTGGAGATGACATATTTATAGTTAGTAAGATATGTTTCCTGTTTTTATAAAGCCAAACGATCGTTAATTCTTGAATCCCCTAGTCCGCAACACTGTATATGTAAAAAATAAGTGGTATGTTTGTAAGACTACTACAGATGTCTTTGTGGGAAATTCGGGTGATTCCTTCCTTGACCCTTGACACAAAATGGTCATACGACGTGCAGCTGAAAGTTGAAGGTTATGTAATTTGCAGTTTCTGCCTTCCTATGAAGTTACATTACGAAAAGCCCTTCCTTACCTCTGTTCTCGCTTGTTTGAGGACGATAAGGGCACGCCCTGACACGCTGTAGCGCTTCCTCTCTTTGAAAAATTGCTACACTGAAAACGAGGTGTTCCTGCCCTGACGTATAAACTTCGTCGGACTTCCTAACGCGCCAAGTTGCTTGTGCAAGATTGCATGTGGAGGGCTACGTTGAAAGAACAGCCAAGGGAAATTCAAGCAAATTGCACTCGTTTCTTCCCTAGATGTCCAAGTGGAGGCTTGTATACCTCGTATTTTGTAAAGCTGTTTCGGTGTCCCCATTTAATTTCTTATCTGTAGGCTGTCGATTCTAACATGTAATGCCGAACAGCAAAGTCTGGAGTAGCTTTTGGGAATGCTACTACGGCGCTATAGTAATGTCTCAACTAAAATGAGGAAAAAAAAATAATAATCACAGACAGTCCCATGTAGAGAGCTAGTCTAAACTCATCATCCACGGTAACAATCACAAAACCTGGTTAAAACACTTCGAACACCACACTATTCACAAAATATGGTACAGTATCTGTTTCCTTTTTCTTCAGTTCAAAGTACCGTTTAATTTGTCAAAATTAAACTAAAAATTATTTTCTTCGATAAAATGAAGTACTCGCTTTCAATACATTTCACGTCATGGACGGTATAACTAGACTGCCATAGACAATGCCTTACTGATTCCCGCCTAAATGAAATTTTCACTCTGCAGCAGAGCTGTTGTTATAAACTTTCTGGCACATGAAAACTGTGTGCCAAACCGAGACTCGAAATCGGGATCTCTGCCTTTCGCGGCCAAGTGCTCTACCGACTGAGCTACCCAAGCACGATTCACAACCTGTCCTCAGAGCTTTAATTCCACCCGTAGCTTATCTTCTACCTTCCAAACTTCACAGAAGTTTTCCTTACGAAACTCGCAGGACTAGCACTTTAAGTGTTAGTCACAAGCCTTGACATATCCTGGATCTTCACTTGGACCATCACACACTAGTCGCTAATGGAAAATCAGATCAAATTCTACATCCAGCAAAGCATGTAATAGCCAACCCTTTCATACTCCATGTGTGAACAAGGTTAGAGTATCTGACGATTTCAAACACAATCGAATTGCGTAAAGGATATAACAGTAAACACGGAGCATTTCTGCTGTTAGGTGAAAGTGATACTTTGACTTTACGAAGAAACGGCAGAAACAAGTATCAGGACCATTAACGCCTGGAAGGTGTGGGTCCTTTAATGGCGGAGTGAAGCCAGGAAGGAGGAAAGGAACGAGAAGACCTTCGATTTTGCAGCTTTCCCGGAGGTGAATGAAAAATTCACAGACGTCTAAAGTCGGTTGCTAGCAGTAGCGGAGAGCAGTCGGCGGGCGTCGGCATCGTTGTGCGGCAGCGATGCTGAGACATTATAGAATCTCTGACCAGAGCAGTTGCGCTCAAAGCGCAGTGCAGTACAGTTGTCTGTCGCGAGCAGTTGCGAATAGTAGTCTGTGAGTAGCAGTAGCGGAGAGCAGTCGGCGGGCGTCGGCACCGCAATGGTCGAGATACAGGATAAGGTATATTGTTAATCAGCCTCGCGCTCAACTAGCAATGTTAATTAAGTGTAATTTTCTGTAAAAATCGCCCCCAATAATAATTTTGATTTTTTGAAAGCAATTTTTTAACAAAAGTATCATTTGATTCCCTTGCATTTCCTTAAACAAAAAATTTCAGTTAACTTCAAAAAATTTAGTTATGGCGATACATCTATTGCAAGCTGTGCCGCAGAATAAGAGCAGAATTTTGACATGCAGTTTTAATAAGGTAAGAAATTTATTCTGAATTCGCACAGGGCAAACACCGACTTTTCGGTTGAATTGAGTTTAGGTTATCATTACAGTTTCATTATCATGGAATTAGCGTTCATTATTTAATGGGAACTTGTACTTGAGTCAGATAGCGAGCTTTCATTTAATTGTCTTTGCCGTTAATATTTTTGTGGGAGCTTACATTTAGCTCTAGGTCCATTTCATATAATTATTGTTCATTACATTTTTCCTGTGGGGAGGTTACAATGTGATGGAGAAGCGCGAACAAATGTTAGTAATTACATTATGATTTTTAAACATTTCTGTTGTGTATTTCACCCTTAGGTTACACAAATAATATCATTACCTGTTTCCGCTTCTTCGTAAGTCATCATCAAACGATGTGTTTAAATAGAAAGGAAAAAGGGAATAGTATAATACTAGGAAATTAAATCACAAAATTAAACTAACTCCTACATACAGTGAAACACTTTTGTCTGTAGTAGGCTGTAACGTAAACATTCTTTATTTAAATGGTGGGCGTAGCTAATTTCTACCATAAATCACTTTCAAGAATCTGAAAAAAGAATATCACATTTTCTGCTTACATGGCGCCTACTTGATCCAAAGTTTTTCACTGTATGCCTTCACACGCATAACTGCCGTTGATTAGCACTTTATTTTTACAATTACGTATCTTGATATAACTTCTTTTGCAGACACTTCTTACTGAATCGTAATATTCATTAAGCTTCAGTATCCTTATCCAAATACACTGATATCTAATGACAGTACGCCATACCGTACTCTTGAACATGTTACATGGGAATGCAGTAACGTTTTCAAATGCATGTAGCTATGTAAAAATTAACTTGACTTTGTGATTTAGGTTTATAGTGAAATACTATTCTCTTTTTTTCTTTCTATTTAAACACATCTGCTGATGACTGCCGTGCGGGCCGGCCGCGGTGGCCGTGCGGTTCTGGCGCTGCAGTCCGGAACCGCGGGACTGCTACGGTCGCAGGTTCGAATCCTGCCTCGGGCATGGGTGTGTGTGATGTCCTTAGGTTGGTTAGGTTTAAGTAATTCTAAGTTCTAGGGGACTTATGGCCTAAGATGTTGAGTCCCATAGTGCTCAGAGCCATTTTTGACTGCCGTGCGGGGTAGCCGCACAGTCTAGGGTGCCTTGTCACGGTTCGCGCGGCTCCCCCCATCGGAGGTTCGGTTCGAGTCCACCCTCGGGCGTGTGTGTGTGTGTTTGTGTGTTGCCATTAGCGTAAATTAGTTTAAGTTACATTAACTAATGTGTAAGCCTAGGGACCGATGATCTCAGCAGTTTGGATCCATAGGAACTTACCACTGCTACCATAGTGATGACTTACGAACGAGTTGAGCTCGGCACTGATACTATTAGTGTGGCATTAGGGTGAAATACAACACAAACCCCATTAACAAATTTAAAGTGTGTTAACTAACAATCATTGACAATTTTCCATCACGTGGCTAATTTACGCAAATAAACAAAGCTTAAATTTATCGAAGGCTTATAGTACTCCATTTTTGTTATTGTACGTAATCGACGCCGGTACGACCCCATGTGAAATGTGTTAACACACAAGATACCCACCAAGAAATAAGAGAACAATCAACTATATTTAACCGTGCGCCGAAATATTGCTGTAAGTACCTGTTTTGACAGCGGTGCTTCTGGGACTGTGTGCTGCTGTCAATGTCATCGCCAGTAAATGGTTATGCAACAGCCGGAGTGCGTTTTCTCATAATAAACAGCCTCGAATCCTGTAAATACTATATACCTACAGCAATGAAGTCTGCAGTGAGATTAAGTGTTTCTTTTCTTTTGTGTAGTGTGAAAAGTTGAAACTGTCTGCTGCACCCGGCTTAAAACATCGCAAATGCTGAAAATTGACGCTGTTCCGGTTGCTCTGATGCACTGATCACTATGTAACGTTCTACGTGATGTCACACGCAGCCTGTTTAAACACTTCTCACACTTCAGTCAGAAACGACTAGGCTAGACTGTCGCGAACCGTTTTGACATGTAGGTGTTGCAGTTGAACTTGCGCTAAGTGAAATAATCACAAAGTTCAAATTTTTTGTCACCTTTGCCGGTGCTTCGATTACTTTCGTCAGTTCAGTGGTATTAGTTACTGGAAAATTCGTGCGGCTGCTTTATTCGAGCGGTTTCCCTGACTCATTTTACTTAAATGGCGGGACAGTGCTTTCAAAATGGCCAATATCCTTCTCCAGTCCGCGCTTGTGCTTCGTCCCTGATGATATCGTAAACGGGACATGAAACTATGAACTTTCCTTTTTGACGCTCCGGAAACGCCAGAGTCGAAAGTTATGACCGAAAGTTGTTCTAATACCTGTGACAGTGGAATACATGTACCAGTACTGTTGCTAAGATCTCCGGGTAGGTGAATTTCAGAGGTGGTAGTATGGATCACAACAAGAAAAAAATATGTAGTAATTTTGGGCTCTAAAATGCATATCCTGAGAGTGATGTGCACTTGTTCATGTTCGAGACTGTAAAAGACATCTCTTCTGCTGCAAGGTCTTTGGTTTCCGTAATTTTGGATAATGTAGTATGGACCGAACCAGGACTCTAAAATGCACAGCTTAAGAGCTATGGGCACTTGTTCAGTAGAACAGATATGTTTCAAAGTAGGGAAGACGAACAAGTGCTTATAGTCCTTAAGGTATATATCTCAGAGCAGATGTTTACCACAATTTGTTTCCTGTTTTGGTTCATACTATCACCTCTAAAAGTTGTTTACTCTAAAATCTCAGCGACAACAGTACCGGTACATGTATTCCATTGTCAGAGGTTTCAGAACAATTTTCGCTTAAAACTTTCGACTATTTCGTCTCTAAACAAGGATCCCTTACCTTAAACTGAAAAATTTACGCTTCTCAATTATCCCTCAAAGTTTGTAACATCATCATTTAATCACCCTGTACATCGTCGTTAACTCATGAACTCGTTGACGAAACTTGTACTTAACTCAGAAATATTAATTCCCGATATTTATTTCGAGGTAGCTTCTGAGACACATGCCTTAACATTTTGTACAATGCTACAACTGGGTCTCATTTCTTCCCTGGTGCGGCAGTCTATGTTCCTTGCACTTACGCCTATTTCCAGTTCTAACATCCAGTACCGCACACGTTCCTCGTATAAGAGACACAGTGGAAACTGTACAAAAAAGATCTTACAGAATGCATGCAAAACGGAACATCTAAAATTCCACGTGGGACGTATGGAACTGTCTGAAGGTAGCCTTTGATTCTAAATTAGTACGAGAAAAACGTCGTTCATTCTGTGAAACTGTGCTTGTAGCATGTGTCTCATTGTTGTAAAACTAAAATAAAATCGTACCAGCGGAACATAAATATCTACAATTTCAAAACGTCTCTCACATTCACACCGATTTTATAACACAGTCTGTTGAAAGGAGGACTTGGATGAAAAATTATCCTATTCGAGTTTTACTTGTGGCACGAATTCTAGTCCTCTCGAGTCTGAGGACGTTACTGCAGTGGGACGCGACGGCACTTCTACTGACAGAGACACCAGACACAGCGACTGGGACACAATGGAGCCCGCCGCACCTGACATCTGTCTCAGTGTGGTATTATAGCTCAGCCAGCAGAGCCGCCCCCACGAGCTTCTGCTGGTACGTCTGCCGGCCCTACAGCGCTGCCAGCCAAACACATGGAGGCTTGTGGTCGCTCCCACACCAGGACGTCAACACAGCTGCCAAGCGCAACGAGCCGCTCACACGTACGTAGTTTTCCTTGACCACGTCAGCACAATGGATAGTTTTGACACTGAACCTCGTGTCTGCAACAGACCAGCAAGTTTGGACACTCTCTCAGGACTATTCAGGCTATTAACTGAGGGGGAAAAAAGTATTGGCAATAATGAGCATCATATATTGAGATGACAAAAATCATGGGGTAGCGATATGCACACATACAGATGGCGGTAGTATCACGTACTCAAGGTATAAAAGGGCGGTGCATTGGCGGAGCTGCAATTTGTATCGATGTGATTCAGTGTGAAAGGTTTCCGGCGTGGTTATGACCGCACGACGGAAATTAAGACGTTGAACGTAGGCCGGCCGATGTGGCCGTGCGGTTCTAGGCGCTTCAGTCTGGAACCGCGTGACCGCTACGGTCGCAGGTTCGAATCCTGACTCGGGCATGGATGTGTGTGATGTCCTTAGGTTAGTTAGGTTTCAGTAGTTCTAAGTTCTAGGGGACTGATGACCACAGATGTTAAGTCCCATAGTGCTCAGAGCCATTTGAACCAATCGTTGAACGTGGGATGGTTGTTGGAGCTATCATGAGGCATCCCATTACGAAAATCGGTAGGGAATTCAATATTCCGAGATCCAAAGTTTCAAGAGTGTACCGACAGTACCAAATTTCAGGCACCATACGGTGGTCGACGACCTTCACTTAACGACCGAGAGCAGCGGCGTTCGTGTAGAGTTCTTACTGCTAACAGACAAGCAACACCGCGTGCAATAACCACAGAAATAAATGTGGGACGTATGACAGACGTATCCGTTAGGACAGTGCCGCGAAATCTGGCGTTAATAGGTTAAGGCAGCAGTCGACCCAAGCGAGTACCTTATGAGTGTTGTGCTCTAATATTATTAGGCCAGGTGAAAGACTAGAGGTTGCTTGACCAACATCTAACGTAAATTACTGAAATGACAAGCCGGTCCACATCAACTTTATAAAATATGTAACAGTTGTGATATTTATCTTTCATGTTTGTTTAGCGTATTGTATGAACTGCTCAACGTTCATGTTGGCTTGGTTTTTGGACTAGCTGCTGAATTTATGCCTGGGTGGATATTTGCAATTGAGATATCTGTCTTAATATGACCACTGCTCTAAATTGTAGTCCCAGTAAAGAAAAAAAGAAAGAAAATAATTTTTGAGAGCCATAAGTAGAAACGATCGTGTTTAATAAGTTAAAACCGTGCGCAAGATAGAGACTTGAACGTGAAAGCCTACCTTTCGCGTGGAATTGGATGGGTCGCTCTTCGAGTGCCTCTTCCATTGAGCTAGAAATATTTCCCATCCCCCGCTTCAGATCAAGGCTTCTGGTTCGTTTCCCTTGGGTGTAAGGCAATTGCTGGAACTTGAAATCCCCTCCTAAATATGCCTACTGGGAATCCCTCTGTCCCACTCCCACCCTACTTGGCTACTTCGCTGAAAAGAACAAAGTCCTGGAACGGCTCGCCCTGCTCTCAGGAAGCGGGAATGAAAAACGTAAGAAAACAAGAATCATGTGTTAAGCGACATGCATCGTTTGCAGTCGGCGGCGACGTAAGAACACCGTACTTGTCGAGAAAGTCATCGATTTTGTCTGTACACACATAAACGAAAACGCTTTGACATACACTTGTCTTTCAGTTTTTACAGGTTTTCAGAATTAACTGCAACCAGACGCCTTATGTGATGACTCAGTTTTGATTACAGCCTGACTGGTTTCAAGCCGCCAAGCGACTCATCATTAGGTGGTACACACTTCGTCACAGGCATTCAGCTCCCACGTGCTTTACTGTAAGGTCTGTGACAAAGTTCGTGTTGTGCTGTGGAATTAACGTAATTGGAAAACATAGAACCACGGATGTTAATACACTCCTGGAAATGGAAAAAAGAACACATTGACACCGGTGTGTCAGACCCACCATACTTGCTCCGGACACTGCGAGAGGGCTGTATAAGCAATGATCACACGCACGGCACAGCGGACACACCAGGAACCGCGGTGTTGGCCGTCGAATGGCGCTAGCTGCGCAGCATTTGTGCACCGCCGCCGTCAGTGTCAGCCAGTTTGCCGTGGCATACGGAGCTCAATCGCAGTCTTTAACACTGGTAGCATGCCGCGACAGCGTGGACGTGAACCGTATGTGCAGTTGACGGACTTTGAGCGAGGGCGTATAGTGGGCATGCGGGAGGCCGGGTGGACGTACCGCCGAATTGCTCAACACGTGGGGCGTGAGGTCTCCACAGTACATCGATGTTGTCGCCAGTGGTCGGCGGAAGGTGCACGTGCCCGTCGACCTGGGACCGGACCGCAGCGACGCACGGATGCACGCCAAGACCGTAGGATCCTACGCAGTGCCGTAGGGGACCGCACCGCCACTTCCCAGCAAATTAGGGACACTGTTGCTCCTGGGGTATCGGCGAGGACCATTCGCAACCGTCTCCATGAAGCTGGGCTACGGTCCCGCACACCGTTAGGCCGTCTTCCGCTCACGCCCCAACATCGTGCAGCCCGCCTCCAGTGGTGTCGCGACAGGCGTGAATGGAGGGACGAATGGAGACGTGTCGTCTTCAGCGATGAGAGTCGCTTCTGCCTTGGTGCCAATGATGGTCGTATGCGTGTTTGGCGCCGTGCAGGTGAGCGCCACAATCAGGACTGCATACGACCGAGGCACACAGGGCCAACACCCGGCATCATGGTGTGGGGAGCGATCTCCTACACTGGCCGTACACCACTGGTGATCGTCGAGGGGACACTGAACAGTGCACGGTACATCCAAACCGTCATCGAACCCATCGTTCTACCATTCCTAGACCGGCAAGGGAACGTGCTGTTCCAACAGGACGATGCACGTCCGCATGTATCCCGTGCCACCCAACGTGCTCTAGAAGGTGTAAGTCAACTACCCTGGCCAGCAAGATCACCGGATCTGTCCCCCATTGAGCATGTTTGGGACTGGATGAAGCGTCGTCCCACGCGGTCTGCACGTCCAGCACGAACGCTGGTCCAACTGAGGCGCCAGGTGGAAATTTCATAGCAAGCCGTTCCACAGGACTACATCCAGCATCTCTACGATCGTCTCCATGGGAGAATAGCAGCCTGCATTGCTGCGAAAGGTGGATATACACCGTACTAGTGCCGACATTGGGCATGCTCTGTTGCCTGTGTCTATGTGCCTGTGGTTCTGTCAGTGTGATCATGTGATGTATCTGACCCCAGGAATGTGTCAATAAAGTTTCCCCTTCCTGGGACAATGAATTCACGGTGTTCTTATTTCAATTTCCAGGAGTGTAACTGTAAATAGTGCCTTGAAGGTGACCTTATGATGTAAATAATTCCTGATATCTCGAGACATTCGGTGTTTACAAATTTCGTTTTTTGTACATCACCGCAGCTAAATAGCGACCCTCACAATGCTACAAACAAACATTAACTGTGTGTACCATGTAATAATGAGCCGCTAGGCGACTTGAAATCGATCAAGGAATAAAAGAAAAAATGAATCATCATAAAATTCGACTAGTACCAGTCATCAAAGTCGCAGTGTTCCACATCCATAAGGAGAGAATTTTTTTGTCTTTCAGTTTTTGTCGGGAACACATTGCCCCAGAAAAAAATTAAAAATAGTTCCATCCCCCCCCCCCCCCCCCCGCCTCCCCCGTTCCAACCAAGGTTAGCGGGGCGTTTCCCTTGGTAGTGTGGCAAATGTTCGAATTGGAAATCAAAAAAATACTTCAAATGGCTCTGAGCACTATGGGACATAACTGCTGAGGTCATCAGTCCCCTAGAACTACTTAAACCTAACTAACCTAAGGACATCACACACATCCATGACCGGGACACGATTCGAACCCGCGATGTAGCGGTCGCGCGGTTCCAGACGTAGCGCCTAGAACCACTCGGCCACTCCGGCCGGCAATTGGAAATCCTCTTTCAAATATTCCCAACGGGGATTACCTGTGCCTCACTAACGGTTTGCATGGCTGCATTGGGCGAAAAGAACAATGACTCTATAATGGGCTTTCAACAGGCAACGAAAATAAAAAATATCAGTGCAGAATACTGATCCGAGTTCGCTGTAAACGTTTTCATGTTAATTAACAGAGCAAAAGGGTGGCGTGATTTGTCTCGCACAACGCCACGTTATCCCTGAGGAGGAGTCGCAGGAATGTTTCAAGTGTCAGAGTACTGGTACTGGTGTAGGCCAATGCCGTGACGGAACGCGTGCTGTGAAATTGCATCTGACGTGGGGCGTTTCGTCAGCGTTACGAGACGACGCCGGGGCCAGATGCGATGACTGCCTGCGGCAGCTGACGTGGAGTGTTACGTGGCGGTTCGGAAGTGCGTGTCGGCCGGTGAAAGGCGAGGCGAAGCGAGCCTTGGTGGGGCCAGTCCACTTGCGATCTCATCGAGTCTGCCGGCGAAAGTGGCGCCGCGACGCCCCTCCAATAGGCCGGCTTCCTTTTCATCTCTCCGCCGCCCACACCCTGCCACGCCCAGCAAAAGACGCGTCCTGCTCGCCACAACCACTGCTTCGCATAAAGACTGTCGACGGATCCCGGACGTACGGAAACGAAACATTCGGTGTTCCTAGTGGAACGAAATATATGCCTACACCTGCTTGTATATTCCGCAATCGAATGTGTGGTGTGTGTGGCAGAGGGTACATCGTACCAGTATCAGCAGTTGGCCTCTTATTCTGTTCATCTGATCTTTTATTCTTTTTGTAAACAGACGCGCTTTTGTCGTCGCAGGGGACTATTCGCTGTGCAACAGATTATCAAATAATATGAGCGAATTCCGCGGTGTATTCAGTTTTAAATCTAGCTATTATTCCATCGAGGCCTGGTGCCCTGTTTACTTTAAGTACTCTTACTTGGTTTTCAATACCGGGGGCGTTAATAACGATATCTCCGACGAGCAAGTCGTCCATTGTGGCTGCCGGACTCCCCCGAATGTGGGACTCCCGACCCACAATGCCGAACGCTCATTTCCATTTGCGAGCTTTTGCGGCAGTTGAAAATTGGTACGGTAATAACATTATCATGAATTCGTTTCTATATGCGGAATTTAATACTTCTTCTTTCTATCTGTTGTGTCAACAATACCAGACATATCCACGAAACAATGAATGGAAGGTTTCGACCCGTTTCTTGACTTTACGTATGACCAGAACGTCGCAAAATTTTGTGACTAATCTTTCGCCAGAATCTGAGTGTGAAAATTGTTAAAATTGTTAAAGGGGTCTGTAACTACTGTAGGCTACCGTAGACCATCGTAAGTAAGCGTTAAGATCGTAATAGCGTTAGATGTGCGTTAGGTGTGTTGCATACCTATCGTGTGTTACCTTATTTCGATCGCTTTATTTGCATGTGCGGTTAGTGTCTTACTAGATTGCCTTAGAAACCTGGCCAAGCGGTTCTAGGCGCTTCAGTCTGGAACCGCGCGCCCGCTACGGTCGCAGGTACGATTCCTGCCTCGGGCATGGATGTGTGTGATGACCTTAGGTTAGTTAGGTTTAAGTAGTTCCAAGTTATAGGGGACTGATGATCTTACAAGTTAAGTCCCATAGTGCTCAGAGCCATTTGAACCATTTGAACCTTAGAAACCGGAAGCGGTGAACCGTTTCGAAACTTGAGTGTGGATGTATAGTGGGTCTCATAACCTACAGAACATTTTTGTTCTACACAGTTACCCTCCTGTCTGTTACTTAAAAGTAAATAGCATTTGCAACAAAATTGAAACTGTCATTGTTTAATTCAAGTTTTATTCGAAAATGGGTGATTTGTAACGTGATATAGAGGAATTTTGTACTAAAAACAATACAAATAGAAAACGGTATTTCCTAAAAAAGGTAAAATTTTTTAAAAAAGCAAACCGATAACATATCAAAAATAGCTTCAGTTCTTCGTTGAGCTGTGACACATGTTTCTGTTATTGGTAAACGATTTTCGCACTCATCAGTTATAACAGGAAACTATTGTCTTTGATCACGATGAAAGTTCTGTTAGATACAAAATAACAACAATATTTACCCAAATTTTTTGGTTATTATGAATGTACTTGCATCAAAAGTAATTCAAATGGTTCAAATGGCTCTGAGCACTATGGGACTCAACTGCTGTGGTCATAAGTCCCCTAGAACTTAGAACTACTTAAACCTAACTAACCTAAGGACAGCACACAACACCCAGCCATCACGAGGCAGAGAAAATCCCTGACCCCGCCGGGAATCGAACCCGGGAACCCGGGTCAAAAGTAATTGTTTTGATTACATAAAAAGAGTATAAGTTACGCGAGCAGCTAATTTTTTTGCTTATAAAATGGAATTTATATTTTGTAACGATTAACACTGAACGTAGTGCGGTTCTAACAACAAACAAAAAACAAACAGTAGTCGTCGGCTCCCAGTACCTCTCTCACATTCATTTATGTTTCTTTCTACCAATACTATCTGTAGTCCTACCACTTACGACGTCATTTATGTACTGTATCAAACCCCTCGAACTGTAGCCTTGGTAGAGGGCACTCTAAACGTTGCCCTTCCTGATACATGCGTTGTTATTAACTTTTCTCTCGCTTTTACTGTCGGCGACACGACCAGGTTACTCAATTACGTCACCTGAAGAACAGGTATAGCTGTGCTATCACTATGAAAAGACGCACGACTAATTTTTCACGTTGCAAGGAAACCGTCTTCTGCGAGTGATGCATTAGCCATACAAGCTGAGTGGTTAAAAGCAACCATCTGTCGGACGGCTAATTTTCACAGCGCATTTTCTTTGCAGGTCTATTTCTATCGCTCGCGGTACCGTTTACTTACCTTTTGTGTCCAATGTGCTACCTCACCCAATGAAGGCGCAATCTGTGTGACTCGGCGGTTAAGTTCAAATGGCTCTGAGCACTATGGGACTTAACTGCTAAGGTCATCATTCCCCTAGAACTGAGAACTACTTAAACCTAACTAACCTAAGGACATCACACACATCCATGCCCGAGGCAGGATTCGAATCTGCGACCGTAGCAGTCGCGCGGCTCCAGACTGTAGCCTAGAGCCGCTCGGCCACTCCGGACGGCTGGCGGTTAAGTGGCTGATTACAGATCCAAAGGTCAAGGGTTGAATACTCAGTCGGTCCTAGGATGATTTTTTTCTGTCACTTATCGCTTTTTTCATCTCTGGTAATGTTTGTTAGCGTGAAAAAAGCCAAGTTGTAACTTGATTCTGAGTCCACGTTAAAGGGGAAGGACCTCCTATAATGTGTTGGGCAAGCCACTTTAGAGGTCGAAGGATGGTAACATCACACCACCTCCGTAAAGACCATGCCTAGTAAATCTTCGCCGTTTCAAACCAACTCCAGGACGAGGAACCACAAACTGCCTACGTGTTTTTCAGACGCACGATTAATCAGTATCGTGCACCTGGGAGAACAGCGCTGCCGCTGACAACCCGGGCTCGAATGGCATATAGTTAATCAAACCAGAAACTTTTTGACGCAATATCGATGATTTACAAGTTAAGGAAAAGATAGACTGCTACTTACCGTAAAGATGACACGTTAAGTTACAGACAGGCATAATTAAAAAACACTTACACATCAGCTTGTGGCCACAGTCTTCGTCAGAAAAAGCATGCTGGATCGAGTTTCCGGAGATAACGGTCATGTGTGCATGAGGCGCGCGTGCTTGTTTGAATGGATATGTGTGTGTGTTTCGCTTCTTTTTCTTACGAAGTTTGTTTCCGAGAGCTAATGTGTACGTGAATTTCAATTGAGCCTGTCTGCAACTTAACGTCTCATCTTTACAGTAAGCAGTAATATATCTTTTGCTTACAGTGCTGATATTGCAACCTGAAGTTTCCATTGTTTGATATCGGTGATTTATTCTATTCTGCTTCAAACTGAAAGCACAGGCTGGATGAATTACCAAGCGCGGATCCAACTATTTAAAAAAACCACCATTTTGACAACGTTATAATTTACACAATACAAAGTCGAAGGCGTGCAAACACTATTTTCAGTATTCATCTTAGTACTCTGAATGTGAACACATATCTGAAAGATGGCTACGTTAGCATGTTGATGGAGGGAACGCTGTTTCTTTCAATCGTTCGCACCTACGTTCGGAAAGTCAGTCTTTCTGTTATTTATGTTTTTCTTACAAGGGAACCTCCCCATCGCAACCCCCTCAGATTTAGTTATAAGTTGGCACAGTGGACAGGCCTTAGAAAACTGAACACAGATCAATCGAGAAAACAGGAAGAAGTTGTGTGGAACTATGAAAAAAATAAGCAAAATATAGTGAATGCTGGGAGCAGGAGGTCTTGGTTCTCCCCTCCTTTGGATTAGGCGTCTGTGGCTTACTCATAATTTAAAAACACCAACCACATGATATACTTCTATTACGCTCGTCAAGGGTGAACTACTTCTTTTCCAAAATAATCCAGCATGATTCGAATAATATTTGGCTAATGCATAGTGTCTGCACCGTTTTGACTGATGCATTTGAACTAATTTCTTGGACTTTTACATCTGAATTTTCCCGCGTTATAAATGAAGTACTGCAGCTGTGGGTTCACAGCAAAGTCCCTTGCTCAGTTCCATGAACAGAGAATTCAGGAGTATTTTCGCGTTGAAATTCCCCACTATCATCTTGTTGTGGGAATTGCTGTTGTGTATCAGCCCCATCAACACATTATACATGTTTTCCATAGAATCATCAGAATACGAGTATGTTGATGAATAAACTTGAAACATTTCCTTGAGACGTCTTTTGTTTATTTTTAAAACAATTCTGTTCCAGATTCCTTCAATACCTATATTATTGCCTTTAGTCCCCTTGTTCTCAGTGATATATACATAGGAATTTTTTTGTTATCCTGTTCCTATATGATAAAAAGTCTCATTTCAGATCTATTTGGTATTCCTTTCTTCGCCGTATTTTTTGTAATCTCACAGAGTACCATTTCTTCCTGAACTTTTCTTCCTACTCTCCTTAAGCACTCTCGAACCTTAGGTTCTGCAGTTTACTGTAGCTAATTAAAAGGTAACAGAAGCAGACAGTGTTAATAGGTATGATCCTATGCAGTGTTTCAGTGGAATAGGAACAAACAAGCGAAACAATGTGTTTTCAATCTTTCGTTTCTGACGCATTTAAAACCGAAAGTAATTAACTAAAATTTTTTTGGCTATTACTTATTTTAGAAACTAGCTAACGGAGTCACAGTGGCCAGTAATGAGGCAGACACGAAACGTACAGTGTTCAACTACCCCTTGGATTACTGATAGCCGTGGCAGAGCGGTTCTAGGCGCTTCAGTCCGGAACCACGCGGCTGCTACGGTCGCAGGTTCGAATCCTGCCTCGGGCATGGATGTGTGTGATGTCCTTAGGCTAGTTAGGTTTATGTAGTTCTAAGTCTAGGGGACTGATGACCTCAGATGTTAAGTCCCATAGTGCTTAGAGCCATTTGAACCATTTGATTACTGATAAATCCGCAACCCGTTTAACTACTGACACAGTGGTTTGCGTGATGCACTCTTCTACCTTAGGTAATTCGCTAAGTGTAAAATTAATCCCAGTCATCGTAAATTACCACCACTTTTTCTCTCTGAAAACATAGCACGATGGAATGCAGAATTTTACAGTTTTGTTTCTGTTGGACGGAAATGGGACGTTTCAGAACCTGGTTTCATATCCTAACTGTTGTCTGCCAGGAGCCTTGCAGACGTGTTATGAGTTTATGTGATTTTTAAGGAATTCCTACATGTCCGCGGCTCGTGGTCTTGCGGTAGAGTTCTCGCGTCCCGAGCACGGGATCCCGGGTTCGATTCCCGGCGGGGTCGGGCACTTTCTCTGCCTCGAGATGACTGGGTGTTATGTGTCTTTCATCATCAATTAATCCTCATTCACTCGCAAGTTACAGAACTTGTGGAGCGGCGGCCGAACCGCCCGGCGAGGGGTCTCCCGGCCACCAATGCCATACGCTCATTATTATTCATGAACTCCTACATATCGATAAATTACAGGGAAAGAAGATTATGAGCCAAGTTGCACAAGAGTGACTACGGCTGTACTGTGGAACTTGTTCATTGCGTTAACCAGTATGAGACATGCAGCAGTGAGACGTCGGAACACTGTAGAACCAGGCGTTCTATAAAATAGCCTTGTGTCCGTGTCTTTAGGTGATTTTTTTTTATGTCAACTGTTTGAGAAACAGGAAGAAAAGGTAACTGGTACTTTTGTGGAGGCGACCAAGTTTTGTGATAACGAACAGTTCTTTATTATAGCCTGTGTGCTTAATATTTGGCGGTAAGATATGAAGAGATGACAATAACGTAAATGAGACGTCTTACTGCTCCTCTAAAGAGTACAAGAGAAGCAGCAATGTTTAATTTTGCCTCATTGTATAGCGAGGTCGACCTAAAAAGAACGTGGGAGGCGGAAAGGAATACCTTAAGAAAAATAAAAGGACGCAAAGAACTAATCAGCGAATAGGCCTTGCGAAGATTATAAAAGAGCAGCGAATGCGGTAGCACTAACATGTAACTCAGAGGAAAGAGTGGGAAAATTGGCAGACACTGAAAGTGTAAATCGCACGATATGAGAAAGAGAAGGAAACGCAAAACAAAGGCCAGGAAGCAGCAAGAAGTTAATGTTGGAAAAGCTTACGTAGCGGCGACCGCTGTCTCTCGTCAGCGCCGTCTCTCAAGGGAAACACCCTCCCCCCCCCCCGCCCCCGCCACCCACACCCGTATCAGAGACATGAGACAGACGGGCGGCCAAGAGTAGCGCTGTCTGCTGTCTGCGGGGGCGGTCCACGGCCCAGAGCGCTACTATTCCTGCCGCGGCCTTTCCACTTCGTCTGCCTTACCACGGTGTGACGTGACGTGTAGCCTCCTGACCTCGTAAAACTCACCGTACCTCCGACTGCGTCCATTACTGATCAACGAGTAGGGTTTTCACATGTGCCTACGCCTGTAACGGCACAGCTGCAGCCCGCAGCTCTACTATGGACGTCACTTAATCTGCAGACTTTCGTTCTTTCGTCATGTAATTCACTGTACCTTCTAACAACCCTACCAAAATTTAATAATGATTGTGGTGTTGCTCACGCTGCTAAATACTGCATTTTTGGGCAACAACAAAGTTATTATGTGGCAGATGTCATTAGAGCACAGTTAATAGAGTCATTTCATGTAATAAAGAATAAACTAGGCACTCATCTTTTCGTGTTTCCCACGCTGGTCGGCGTTGTAAAATCATGGCTCAATCGTCGAAAACCTAGGTGGTGATGATTCCAAGCTCGGATGCAAAGAGGCCTAGGTTTTAATCTGCTATATTCAAAAGTTTGATAGATGTGTTTCACAAACCATTTTTGAAGATTAGTCCTTTGAAAGTTAGCACAATGGTGATGTAAAAAATAATCAGCACTCCGAATTTAAGTTACACTTCCTTTTTATTGCTTTTGTTGCAATATCACCTAACACACAAAACATCACTTCACGATACAAAACATACTTGAAAACATCTTCCTCACTGTTAAAGTTCACATTTTATAAGCTGACTACAATATACGTCTTTCCAACTTGACGTCCAAGGCTTGACTTTTTCAAGGTCCGACTCTAACTGCTTACGCGCCTAAAAATTCCGAGTTACAAGTACGTCAAAGATCATAGTGACAAAAGAAAGAATACACATAAGAATAATATCATTGCAACATAAACATATCGATGTATTAAGGTACCTCTACATTAATGAAATCAAATCTGAATGTTGTGTCAGAAATATGTTAACTACTTTACAGAAACACAGTAGAATATTGCTGGTATCGAGAGGTTCAGGTGAGCTGCCGTAATGGTTACGTAATTCAAATACCATTACAACCTCAACATTCTAACTGAGCTTCCATTACATCTGGAAAGGATATACTTCTTTTTCTATTCATTTGTCGTGTAACAGGGCATAGCCCGTCCCGAATGCCACTGATTACTTATGATCGTCAAGAAGAAGAGTAAACGTCGCGTGCACAGCAAGAAAGCTTGTCAGGAGTTACCAATGCTCTCACTGTTGCATTTCACATATAACATGACATTTTATTCACTAAATAAATCTGGCGCCGAACATAACAGCTGAAATTGCTCTAAGCACTATGGGTCTTAACATCTGAGGTCATCAGTCCCCTAGACTTAGAACTACTTAAACCAAACTAACCTAAGGACATGACACACATCCATGCCCGAGGCAGGATTCGAACCTGCGACCGTAGCAGCAGCGCGGTTCCAGACTGAAGCACCTAGAACCGTTCGGCCACAGCAGCCGGCTTGCTGTATTTAGTGGCGGGTTAGCACGCTTGCAACTACATTTGTAATACGGGGAAAATAAACACTCATCTTCGTGTGATGAACAGGTATAGTAGCACTGTAGTAAAACCTCTGAACCTAGTTGTGATGACTAACTCATCTAATACTTTAGTTGCTGTTAGACAGTTCAAAGTTCAAGCTCGAAATAAGATAAAAACTTCGACTCCCGGCGTTAACTGGCCGATAACTCATTGATAGTGGCGATAGCGGCAGCAAACCCCAGCGGCGGTTTCGTACTTGCCATTCGATTTCAGAACGGGAACGAACATTAATCACTACCTGGAGCACTTCCTTACCCGACAATGGCCACAGTATGCTTACATCTATAAGGATGAATCAAAAACTGAGACGGGTGTGGGACACGCCTTCTTCACCCACTCTAGCGATAGATACGAAATGTTTGCACTGCCACCTGAATCGTCTATCTACGCGGCCGAATTACCAGCCATCAGGGAGGCTATATTATGGCACGCAGACTTTGCGACTCGCATTGATCTTCACGGACTCCCAAAGAAACAACATTCGGCGTTTGATAAACAGACTAACAGATATGTCTTGGATATCTTGGAGGCCATAACAGACGCACGGACATCGCGCATTGACGTCCTCTTACTTTGGATAAAAGGGCATCAAGGCATTTTCCATAATGAAACTGTTGACCGCCTCGCTAAGATGTGCATTACGGAAGGGCAGTTCCGCTCAACAGCGATCCCCTATAGGGATTTCAACTCGACGGTAAAAAAAAAAAAAAGCTGCTTATCAAGACTGGAACTCTGAATGGCACGTATCCCAGCATCATAAGGGTGGCCATCTGTCGGTCAAACAACCGAACTTCTCTTCTCGGCCGTGGTTCACCTCGGTGCAGCATAGTAGTCGTCATGTGACCTCTCTTATCCGCATGAGGCTGGGACACGGGTGTTACCCGCCCACCTATACCGACTGAAAATCATCGCTTATGGACATTGTGATCAGGAAACAACGGAGGTCACAGATCTAAACTACGTCATATTGGCGTGTACCAAGCACTCGGTCGCATAGGCGGTGGGACGTCTATTTGTGTTTTACATTGCATTAAGAACGTTTCTTTGTAAACGAGCTGTTATCCAGGTTTCAATTATAAGTTGATGTGGACGTCTTTCTCCTCTGGAATCGGCCGGTAAGAATCCTGGCTCATAATTCTGTGTTCTTTAATTTATATACTTATCTTTCTACTTCAGACTCTTCTGGTCTCCTCTCCCGAATCAAGCAACCAACTAACTTCACACTCTTACCATTGTTCTGATGTGAAAATTGCACTAATGTTCACTTGGTACTGTTGTAACTACTGCTGGCTGGCTGGTGTTCGTCTTTTAATGTTTTTATTTTCATTAAGAACTTATGTTTGTATATCGACCTCTTTTTATTGTTTTACTTTGGAAATTGCAATTATGTTAATATTGCACTTCTGTAGCTACTATTGGCTGTATGGTCTTTGCTGCCCAAAGCAAAAAATAAATAAAGAACGAAAGAAAAAAATAGCTGTAGAAAAGTATGTAACTATTCGGCAACTGGAATTAATCGGCAGGTGTGACATCTGGTCGGAAAATGGCAGAGCGAAGGTGTGTTGCGGCTTTTATCTGCGTATCGGCGATTAGCGGAAGAATCGTCATCCGCACTTTATTTGGCGGATGTACAAAATAGTTCTTGGTTTCAGAGCTCTCTTTGGCACCAGATTTAACTATCAGCTAACAGGTCTATTCTACTGTCTTTTGATGGGAGCATAATAAGGTTCATGTCATGTAGGCCATCAGTGTTGCGGCTGATCGGAACAGTATTGCTCCCACTATGGAGAATGCCTGGCTGCTAGCGCCCTCTGGTTACAGCTGTGTATCGTGTGCGAGTTTGTGCACAGAACATGACATTAATAATTTAACATGAACAGTTCTTCATTTAGAAATAAGATTTTGTACACGTGGTAAAGTGCAAACTAGAGATTATTTTGTTAGGAAACAGTTTTATTGACTAGAGATGAGCTTATTATAATAGAAGGTGCACTCTTGTTAGCAGTCTCTGACAGCTACAAAAAAAAAAAAAAGTATGCATCTACATTATCGCAGCCCCCACCTTTTTTCTGTGTCGTCTCCCTCTGTCGGCTCCCTCCTTTTTTTTCGGTTTTTCTCTCCCCCCCCCCATCTGGCGTATTACACTGCTGCCCCCCCCCCCCGCCCTGGGGGGAATCGAAATACAATAAAGAAAAAAACCATTGTCACAAAAGTGCCTTAAACTTGAAGTCCAACACATGACAGCTCAGTTTCACCTTGACTGCCATGCAAACATCGCACCCTGTAGCAGATACAGTGCCGTGGCAGTTGTCTTGAGGCTTTGACACATTCACGGTTTTTTCTTTATTTTTTTTAACGTCAGTGCAGATACGACTTTCACTTTCACAGATCTACCTATTGCCGCTTAAACCACGCTACATTTTTTAAAAAAAAATCCTGTTTCAATTAAAAAGTAACGACTGTTAATTACGCAGCAAAATGAGCGCTCTTTTGCCCTCTGTAACTTGGCAAAAACCATATTTCGGTATTAGTCCCGCGAGGCACCACTTTCCCTGCAGTGGAAAGCTTTTAATGGTCACTTCTTTGGCTTTTTCAATCAGTTACGGGGATAACACCCGTAGATAGTGCCCGCTGTAGTGGACTGTGTGCATTTGCACCCTCAGGACTGATTCAAGCGACCATTAACAGCTGTTCACGGCACTGGGCACCGCGCACCACGGGTTAATAAGAAGAGGATTTTGATAAGAGGTATCACGAAGACGTTTTCAAGAAAAATTAGCCATTTGTTAGATTTACGTTTTTATGTTGTACTTACAGCGGCCGTCCAAAACGTTCCGAGACTGATTTCGTTCCTAGCGTACTAGCGACGTCAGTGTAGTAACTGCGGCGGCAGCTTGAACAAACAACTGTAAACAACAGAATGTGTATTCGACCAGTCAGTTGTGAACAAGTATTCTTAACTAGTGGACGTGCGGCCGTAGTGTGTCAAGAGTTGTTATGTCGATTGTTACGTCGCACATCGGTAAGCGTAAACATCTCTAAATCAAGTGCTCAAAACATTCTCCAGCATGTGTTGAAGAAAAGGAAAATGTGCGCAAAGTTCATCCCGCACACATTTACTCTCGAATAAAAACAACAACGCGTGGACGCCTGTCGCGACTCGATTGAAACGCAAAACGCAGGCAATTTTTTTCTTACAAAAAATTCATCACGTATGACAAGGCCTGGCGTTATCAACACGAAGCTACCACAAAACGACGAAGAGCACAAATTTTAATGAAGAGGCAACGCTTTGACGACATAAACGACATTCAAAAGTGGTTCAACTGGCTGTAAGTACTATGGGACTTAACTTCTGGGGTCATCAGTCCCCTAGAACTTAGAACTACTGAAACGTACCTGCCCGAGGCAGGATTCGAACCTGCCGCCGTAGTAGCAGCGCGGTTCCGGACTGAAGCGCCTAGAACCGCCCGGCCATATCGGCCGGCTAAACGGCGATGTGCCGCGCGAATTGAGCTACATCCCAAAAGAGAACTTTTCTGACTGTTTCACATGGTTCTATGAACATTCTCTACATTGTGAGTTTGTGTGGGGAGGGGGGGCTACTAGGACATTTGAAATATTAAACGAGCACCTTCAACTTTCCTGTTCTTGATTAATTTTGGAGAGTTTTCCACGCCGAGGGTATCGATGATACATTTTCACCTCAAGATTCATAGACATGCGTCTATATACATACATTGCAAACCTCTCAGAAGCGGGAAGAATATTCTAATGAGTGTGATACTTAGGTGGTAGCAGTACATTCCTAGTCTTCACATAATACTGGTTCTTGAAGAGAAGTGAGCATTGGAGCGATAGCTTCTATTTGCAAGCGTCTGCCTCCTCAGGTTTCTCAGCTTTCCTGCGTCGTCTCTACCGCGAGTCAAATAAACCTGTGATCATTCGTGCAGTATCCTCTGTTAGTCATGTCTGCCACGAGTCCCACGGAGCTGAACAGGATTCTACGATGGGTCGCACATGTGTTTGCTAAGCAATCTACTTTGCAATATCATATTACGAACCGAAATCTGCCACCTGCTTTACCTACGAATGGGCTTAATCGTTCCGTTCCATAAGCCTACCAGTTGTTACACTCAGGTTTACAGCAGTCATAAGGCAACGGCAACGGCAGAGGGCCGACGAAGCGGTGCTGTCGACTTAGGTCATGAAGGTAGGGGTAGGGGGCTCGGGAAATCTCCACCTACAGCAGAGAGCAGAGCCTTACAAGGCCCCCAGTTGGTACCCGCATACCTGCTGTATATACGGATGTTGCCGTCCGTATAGAGGCACCTAGCTGTCAGGTTGGCAGCCGTGCGCAGAGCTTTCACTCCAGACAGCCTCTGAGGTCTGCGCTGTACCGTGTGGGCTGACTCAAGGACGAAGCAGCAGCTCCAAGGCGAGAACCTACAATAGCAAACGCCGAGCGCTTAGTGCGGGGCCGCGAACATAGAAACTGACAGGCGGCCGTGTCGTGTACGTGCCATCAGCGACTTGCAACACATTCTTTTTATGTTGCAGTCTTACTTTCATCTTGCTTAAAGGGAAATGATCGCACAACTGGTTGTACGGTTTTATTTCGTGTAACTATATGATTGCTGTCAAAAACTCCCAGCCAGACAGACGCAAATATTATGCTACCCTTTACATCAGTGGTCGTCCAACAATGGCCCTCAGGTCGCATGCTGTTCGAGTAAAGTATTCCTGCGGCCCCGTGCTTCTCAGCCGTATTTTGTAATAATATACGTATAGCAACGATTAATTGAATCCGAAAACGTCAATTAACGTTAAGAGCGTCTTGAGAACGTTATTTTTCTGTCTAGTAACGAGCAAAAGTACTTACATAAAAACTTACAGAGACAGTATTTTAAGACGTGCTTAATTTTAATTGACGTTGGTGAATTTGGCCGTGAGCTGCGTGAAGTGGGTCGCTTACCTCAGGTGCAGAGAGATCAGTAGCGAGTCCACTGCCGGCTTACGTGATGTGATATGGTGAATGTTTTACTGTTTGTCTTCCAGCACTGACAAGTCGGGGCGTGCGCCAGTCATACCGATCAGCTGCAATGGTATAAATTTCGACACAGAAGTACATGAATTCGTGAACGCGCATTACAGACACTCACATCTTCAAATCTGATACATATTTCTAGGAAAGAACACGAAATCAAATTAAGGCTGTTGTAAAAGTCCACTGGACCTGACGGGATACCAGTTCGGCTCTACACAGAGTACGCAAAAAACTTGCCCCCCAAGTAACAGCCGTGTACCGCAAGTCTCTAGAGGAACGGAAGGTTCCAAATGATTGGAAAAGAGCACAGGTAGTTCCAGTTTTCAAGAAGAGTCGTCGAGCAGATGCGCAAAACTATAGGCCTATATCTCTGAAATCAATCTGTTGTAGAATTTTAGAACATGTTTTCTACTCGCGTATGGTGTCATTTCCGGAAACCCAGAATCTACTCTGTAGAAATCAACATGGATTCCCGAAACAGCGATCGTGTGAGACCCAACTCGCTTTATTTGTTCATGAGACCCAGAAAATATTACAGGCTCCCAGGTAGATGCCACTTTCCTTTACTTCCGGAAGGCGTTCGATACAGTTCCGCACTGTCGCCTGATAAACAAAGAAAGAGCCTACGGAATATCAGAGCAGCTGCGTGGCTGGACTGAAGAGTTTTTAGCAAACAGAACACAGCATGTTGTTCTCAATGGAGAGGCGTCTACAGACGTTAAAGTAACCTCCGGCGTGCCACAGGGCAGTGTTATGGGACCATTGCTTTTCACAATATATATAAATGACCTAGTAGATAGTGTCGGAAGTTCCACACGGCTTTTCGCGGATGATGCTGTAGTATACAGAGAAGTTGCAGCATTAGAAAATTGCAGCGGAATGCAGGAAGATCTGCAGTGGATAGGCACTTGGTGCAGGGAGTGGCAACTGACCCTTAACATAGACAAATGTAATGTATTGCGAATACATAGAAAGAAGGATCCTTTATTGTATGATTATATGATAGCGGAACAAACAATGCTAGCAGTTACTTCTGTAAAGTATCTGGGAGTATGCGTACGGAACGATTTGAAGTGGAATGATCATATAAAATTACTTGTTGGTATGCGGGTGCCAGGTTGAGATTCATTGGGAGAGTCCTTAGAAAATGTAGTCCATCTACAAAGGAGATGGCTTACAAAACACTCGTTCGACCTATACTTGAGTATTGCTCATCAGTGTGGGATCCGTACCAGGTCGGATTGACAGAGGAGATAGAGAAGGTCCAAAGAAGAGCGAAGCGTTTCGTCACAGGGTTATTTGGTAAGCGTGATAGCGTTACGGAGATGTTTAGCAAACTTAAGTGGCACACTCTGCAAGAGAGGCGCTCTGTATCGCGGTGTAGCTTGCTGTTCAGGTTTCGAGAGGGTGCGTTTCTGGATGAGGTATCGAATATATTGCCTCCCCCTACTTATACCCCCCCCCCCCCCCCCGAGGAGATCACGTATGTAAAATTGGAGAGATTCGAGCGCGCACGGAGGCTTTCCGGCAGTCGTTCTTCCCGCGAACCATACGCGACTGGAACAGGAAAGGGAGGTAATGACAGTGACACGTGAAGTGCCCTCCGCCACACACCGTTGAGTGGCTTGCGGAGTTTAAATGTTGATGTAGTGGATGTAGATGTAAAACAACACAATAAGTAGAACAAAAATTACATTGGAAGCATTTCGTAAACGTTTGTGATCGTGTCTCGTATTGCACAAGGCGGTTAAATACAGGGTGTACAAAAAGGTACGGCCAAACTTTCAGGAAACATTCCTCACACACAAAGAAACAAAATATGTTATGTGGACATGTGTCCGGAAACGCTTACTTTCCATGTTAGAGCTCATTTTATTACTTCTCTTCAAATCACATTAATCATGGAATGGAAACGCACAGCAACAATACGTACCAGCGTGACTTCAAACACTTTGTTACAGGAAATGTTCAAAATGTCCTCCGTTAGCGAGGATACATGCAATAACCTTCCGTCGCATGGAATCCCTGATGCGCTGATGCAGCCCTGGAGAATGGCGTATTGTATCACAGCCGTCCACAATACGAGCACGAAGAGTCTCTACATTTGGTACCGGGGTTGCATAGACAAGAGCTTTCAAATGCCCCCATAAATGAAAGTCAAGAGGGTTGAGGTCAGGAGAGCGTGGAGGCCATGGAATTGGTCCGCCTCTACCAATCCATCGGTCACCAAATCTGTTGTTGAGAAGCGTACGAACACTTCGACTGAAATGTGCAGGAGCTCCATCGTGCATGAACCACATGTTGTGTCGTACTTGTAAAGGCACATGTTCTAGCAGCACAGGTAGAGTATCTCGTATGAAATCATGATAATGTGCTCCATTGAGCGTAGGTGTTGATGCTACGTACTGATGTGCTTGATGCTTGTACTGTAGAGCAATGAGTCGCATGTCAACACAAGCACCGAAGTCAACATTACCTTCCTTCAATTGGGCCAACTGGCGGTGAATCAAGGAAGTACAGGACATACTGACGAAACTAAAATGAGCTCTAACATGGAAATTAAGCGTTTCCGGACACATGTCCACGTAACATCTTTTCTTTATTTGTGTGTGAGGAATGTTTCCTGAAAGTTTGGCCGTACCTTTTTGTAACACCCTGTATAAGTACAATTACTGTTGTTAATCTACATCTACACTCTGCAAGCCATACTTTGTGTACCATTGTCCCTCTCCCCTTTTCCTGTTCCGGTCGCGTGTGACTCACGGGAAGAAAGATTGCTGGTAAGCCTCCGTGTACACTCGAATCTTTTTTATTTCATGTTTGTGGTTCATTTAGTCATCCGCTCACATCGACAAAACAAAGACACTTTATCAGGTCATTACAGAGTCACAGCTTTGGGGTGGCTGAAGTGGCGGCACTCTAAAATAGAGAACAGAGGACACCGAAGTGTTCTGAATGGTGATGAGCGTTAACGATCAGAGCTGGGGTGCCAGCAGCCAACTTATCGCTCACTGGCAATAGCTAGTCTACTGGGGGCTCATAACATATTAATTTACTTAGGATGCCAATCAATAATAAGATCGGCATACAGGGTGGTCCATTGATCGTGACCGGGCCAAATATCTCACGAAATAAGCGTCAAACGAAAAAACTACAAAGAACGAAACTAGTCTAGCTTGAAGGGGGAAACCAGATGGCGCTATGGTTGGCCCACTAGATGGTGCTGCCATAGGTCAAACGGATATCAACTACGTTTTTTTTAAAAAAATAGGAACCCCCATTTTTTATAAAATATTCATGTAGTACGTAAAGAAATATGAATGTTTTACTTGTACCACTTTTTTCGCTTTGTGATAGATGGCGCTGTAATAATCACAAACATATGGCTCACAATTTTAGACGAACAGTTGGTAACAGGTAGGTTTTTTAAATTAAAATACAGGACGTAGGTACGTTTGAACATTTTATTTCGGTTGTTCCAATGTGATACATGTACCTTTGTGAACTTATCATTTCTGAGGACGCATGCTTTAACAGCGTGATTACCTGTAAATAACACATTAATGCAATAAATGCTCAAAATGATGTCCGCTCGCGCAATTTGTCTGCTACTGATGTGCGGATTAGCCGCAACAGCAGCTAAAACACTTACTTGGGCATCATAATTTGTTGCAAGTCGTGGTTGACGTTTGACACGTGGCTGAACACTTCCTGTTTCTTTAAATAACGTAACTATCCGGCGAACGGTCCATACACTTGGATGATGTCGACCAGGATACCGAACAGCATACATAGCACAAGCCCGTTGGGCATTTTGATCACAATAGCCATACATCAACACGATATCGACCTTTTCCGCAATTGGTAAATGGTCCATTTTAACACGGGTAATGTATCACGAAGCAAATACCGCCCGCACTGGCGGAATGTTACGTGGTACCACATACTTACAGTTCCATCTATCACAAAGCGAAAAAAGTGGTCCAACTAAAACATTCATATTTCTTTACGTACTACTCGAATATGTAATAAAAAAATGGGGGTTCCTATTTTAAAAAACGCAGTTGATATCCGTTTGACCTACTGCAGCGCCATCTAGCGGGCCAACCATAGCGCCATCTGGTTTCCCCCTTCAAGCCAGACAAGTTTCGTTCTTTGTAGTTTTTTCGTTTCATGCTTATTTCGTGGGATATTTGGCCCGGTCACTATCAACGAACCACCCTGTATATGCGACCGAGGCGCCGCCCTACAATTTCAGTACTGGCTCTTGACCAAAAAAGTGTGGTGAACACTGCTCTATCTGTGACCGAGCTCTTCGGGAGTGCTCGCACTGCGTTATAGTCGTCTGCTGAAGACCGTCTTTGTCGCTGATGCCGGGCGGAATGTAAACTCTCTATTCGCCCACTTCCGTTTTTGACACACTTTGTCCGCTGTGTGTGTTTTTTAAACATAGTGCTGTCAGCGACAGTAACACTTGGCCCGTGACGGAGCACATTGCTGATGACATCAGGAGGGAAATAAAGCCCCAAAATTTCGTCTGATATCGGTACAACATACCTAGCGTACCTTTAATGCATGTACAGTCCCAAAGAAAGTAACTGCTGCTTGTTGAAGAGTATCTCACTCGAAACATGTAGTTACATGAAATCTATATGTACACCTGTATTCTGTAAACCACTGTAAAGTGCATCGAAGAGGGAGCGTCGAAACAACGATTTTATAATAACCTCTGAGCGCACTGTAATTACGTTAAAGGCGCTGCAGTCTGGAACCGCAAGACCGCTACGGTCGCAGGTTCGAATCCTGCCTCGGGCATGGATGTTTGTGATGTCCTTAGGTTAGTTAGGTTTAACTAGTTCTAAGTTCTAGGGGACTAATAACCTCAGCAGTTGAGTCCCATAGTGCTCAGAGCCATTTGAACCATTTTTGTAATTACGTTATTCTTGGCCTAGTGATCTCTTCGGGAGCGATATGTAGCGGCCTGTAGTATATTCTTAGATTCACCAGTTAAAGTTGTTTCTAGAGACTTTCTAAGTAGGCTTTCATGTAATACATTTACGTCTGTCTTTAAGCGTCTGACAGTCCAGTCCTTTCAACATCTTTGTGACACACTCGCATAAGCCTGTGCCCATTCGTACTGCTCTTCTGTGTGTCTGTTTAATACCGACTGTTGGTCTTATTTGGTGTGGCTTCCATGCAGCTGAGCTACATGGGTCGCACGAGTGTTTTATACGCATTGTCTTTTGTATACTGATTGCATTTTCCTAGTATTCTAGCACTGAACCGCAGTCGTTGCTTTTCTTGTGACCGAGACTATGTGATCGTCCCATTTCAGATCTCTTCTAACTGTTACACCCAGCCAACAATATAATAAACTGTGTCGCAGCTGACTGACGTTTTCTTATCTAGTGCACGATAATTTTGGTACTCCTTGTACGAGGGGCGCACAAGAAGTAATGCAACACATTTTTGCTGAAAGCAGGTTGGCTTTATTCATGATCTAATACACCATTTTATTTCCCACTCTTTTGGCTACAAAATCCCCCTTTTTTTTCAACATTGTTTCCGTTCCATGCGAAAGCATTATTCCACCCTACTGGAACAGCCCGTATTTCCGCATAGTAGCAGTCTACTTGGGTCAACGCCGGAGTCAATGTATTACTGCAACAAACCTCCTCTCGACGCTGAGATGGAACATCTCCACAATGCACTAATGAAGAACGGATATTCGTCCGCCGAAATGAAACGTGCGTTGAGACAGCCACGCAGAGATCATAATGACGTACAGGCAACTGCAAAATCTAAGGTTTCCCTGCCGTTTGTTAAAAATGTAACGGAAAGAATAGGGAGGATCTTGAGGAAGCGGAATATTACCGTAATTTACAAGCCCACCAGGAAGATACAGGAATACCTTAAGCCTGCAAAAGACGCTCGCAAACCATTAGATAAAGCTGGAGTGTATAGGATCCCATGCAGCTGTGGAGGTATTTATGTGGGTACCACTAAAAGAACTGTTTCAAAACGTTTGGAAGAGCACAAGGGCAATTGTTGAAGAGGAGAAACGGAAAGATCAGCTGCTGCGGAGCATACTTTCGAGCCAGATAACCACCATATTCGTTTCGAGGAGACGCAGGTACTGGCGGCCACAAGCGGATAGTACGAAAGGCTCTACATGGAGGCAATCGAAATCGCCAAACACCCTAATAATCTCAATCGAAAGGAGGAGGGCGGTATATGGATGCCGGTGTGTACCACCCGTCCACTACTGGGTGATGGCAAAGGCGATCGACGGCAGCGGACAGCGGCCAATTGCACTGACGTTTTCAAAACACGTGACGTCACGCCTCGGCGACGGACACGGAATTTAGCGGCAGTCTGTAGCGAGCCAGTGGGTGTGTTGGACCTTCCATAGAGCTACAGACCCCCTTGAAGATATCCTCCGCAGACGGGGACTAAACGTTGGAATTGACGCAGAATACATCAACCGACCACGGCAGAACATCCCGGATAATTATAATGGACAAAAACCTCCCCATCATCCATGACTCCTTCCCGTGCAGTGCCAAACAGATGGAAGTTGAGAGGCGCGATGGATGCAGGAATGTGGGAAACCCGGGTTGTAGGGTGGATGAGGAAGAACAATGAAATTTTGTGAGTTTTTCTCTGGTGTGCAGACTTGTGTCAAGCCTTGCGAGGAGGAGAATTTTACTTTTTTGTGGCGACGAACACGCTGAAGTCGTTTCTTCAGTTTCCTCAACGTAGCACCGGACACTTCAGACTTGATCGTTGTACCAAAAGGGAGGACATGAAACAGGGTAGCCCCTTCACAAGCCCAGAAGAACGTCGCCATGACTTCAGCGGCTGAGGGTACGGCTTTGAACTCTTTCTTCGCAGGGAAGGTGTTGTGGCACCGCTCCATGGCCTGCCGTTTTGTTTCCAATTCGAAGTGATGAACCCATGTTTCATTGCCTGTGATGATGTTCTACAAAAATTGTCACGATCAGCCTCGTAAAGCGCAAACAATTCCGCACAGATGGTCCTTCGTTGCTGTTTATGGTCTTCTATTAAGCGGTGAGGAGCCCAGCGGTCACACACCCTTGAGTACCCTAACTGGTGGACGAATGTATCAGCACTACCAACAGGAACGTCCAGTTGAGCAGCGAGGTGTTTGTGATTTGTGATCCGTCGGTCACCTCGAATGTGAGTATCCGCACGTTCCAGCATTGGAGTCACAGCTGTATGCAGCCTGCGTGCACGCGGGAGATCGGACTGGTTTGCGCGACCTTGTTGCAATGAAGACAGATGCCTCACCCAACGACTCACCGTGCTTTTGTTCACTGCCAGGTCTCTGAAGACACTCAACAAGCTCCTACGAATATCTGCGATGCTCTGGTTTTCCGCCAGAATAAACTCATTGACAGCTCTATGCTTGGAACGCCCCTCCGTTACAGACGCCATTTGGAAGGCTATGTATGGCGCAGCAACCTGTCGGTACTTCTTGGAAGTGTGGGGTTTAAGCGAGAATATTCGACAATTTTTCACAACAAATTACGCAGTTTTTCAACCAAAATTGACCGAGAAAAATAAATGTGTTGCATTACTTATTGGACGCCTCTCGTAAGACCCATGTTTCTTTTGACTTTCATCAGCATGGCTTTATAGCTGATGTCTAAGTGGCTCCGGGCAACCTTTCTATTAAGTAAACTAGGCTTGCACTGCTTTTCAACAAATAGTGACTTCAGTTAGACTGAGTGGGCAGTAAAGGGCTTAAGAAACACGTTTGTATTCGTAATGAGCAGAGTACACTCTTGCCTTCCATATGCGTTTAAGTGGTTATGCATCTCCTGTTCGTAGATCATATACAAAGTCAAAAAATAAAATAAACCATAACATATTGACAGTTATTACTGAATATTTGATACTGACCATGATGTTGAAATAAGCCGACAGCAAATAAACATATTCGATCTCAGCGGAAATACGCCTTTATTTAAATGTTAAATATCATTCCTAACTTAGCTATATTTATAATGTTCATTGATACCCTGTTCTAGCGATAGTTTAAAAGTCACAATGATGAGTATGCTACTATTTTCTTTGTATGCATTCTCTATAGACGTCTCAGACATTTTGGGAGGAGAGAGGCTGCTGCGGGAGAAACAGGCCCTACTAGCCACCTCCCATAATACAATACTGGCAATCGAAAATAATCTCCTGGAGCAGGTTCGAGTCCTCCCTCTGGCATGGGTGTGTGCGTTTGTCCATAGGATAATTTAGGTTAAGTATTGTGTAAGCTTAGGGACTGATGACCTTAGCAGTTAAGTCCCATAAGATTTCACACACATTTGAACATATTTTGAAAATAATGGCCCATTGTGTTTGCTCTGTTTTCGTAGGAAGTACCTACTAAAATTCGCCTCCAGAGGCAACAACGAGTTGAATGATTCGCGTAATCTGAAGCCGTAATACTAAGCACAAAATTATGAGACGACAGACGACTTTCAACAATAACAGCACTAAAGATGTTACTTCGCCATCACAACTGCCAAAACCGCGAACACTTGCGGCTTTTGCCAACTCAGATATAGGAAGCCAAGAGCTGAAATTAAGTGAAAAATTGATACAGTTGTAGTGATTAAAATTCTTCTGGGTATTATGCCGCGTCATTGCTAAAAAATTAACAACAATAATAAACTAAAACTGACGTTTGGGCCGAATTGCTACGGCCTTCCTCAGGGCACGACTGGTTTTGCGTGGGGATAGGTGCTTCTATTTATTACAGACTATCGATGACTGACGTTACTGTTGTAAAACTTTTAATTGGCCCTCTAATATGCATAAGTTAACTGCCCGAGCCTACCGGATAAGCGATGAAAACTACATCAAAGAAGAATTAAAGGAGTTGCAATACACGTTTTGTGGCAACGGCTATGATGACAACACCATAAGAAAGGTCACTAAAACCAAAGGGAGCAGAACTCGAGAAGGCAAAGGGAAGCTTCCACTGGTACACTTACCATATGTAAAAGGGGTCAGTGAACGGCTAGGCAACGTCCTCCGCCGACGAGGTTTCAAACCGATTTTTCGAAGCAGTCACAGGATCTACGAAATGATAGGTTCCACCAAGGATGTAGTCAACAATCTTAACACTGCAGATGTTTACGAACTACGGTTTGAGTGCGGAGCTGCCTACATAGGAGAAACAGGGAGATCTGTCAGCTTACGAGTAGCAGAACACGAATGCTATGTACGATTACAACAACATAATAAGTCGACGATGGCGGAACACCACCGTGGCTGTGGACAACCTATCAGGTTCCAGGAAGTCTGAGTACTGGCGAAAGAATCGTGGATGCGAGAACGAAAAATACGGGAGGCGATCGAAATTATTAAGCAGCCTGACAACATCAACAGAGAAGATGGCTACAAACTCCCGGCGTCGTGGCTGCCGGCCATCCCAGTCCAACGGGCCGCGAGCGGTCGCGGGGCAGAAGCTACACGAGACACGGACGTATCTGCACAAACCGCTATAGAGCAACTGTCAGTCCACTTCCGCGCACACCAGGAGGAAAACTTGCCAACCGGAAGCCGAACGCTGATTGGCGGACAGCCACCAATCGCTGACGACATGGACATCCACGAATAGCCTCTTTCCTTCCATCTTCCCTTACGTCATGACTAGCCAATCATATTAGAGGGCCAATTAAAAGTTTTAAAACAGTGACGTCAGACATCTTTCTTCTGTAATAAATAGAAGCACCTGTCCCCACGCAAAACCAGTCGTACCCTGAGGAAGGCCGTTGCAATTCGGCCTAAACGTCGGTTTTAGTTTATTATTGTTGTTAGTTTTCAGCAATAACGCGGCATAATACGCAGAAGAACTTTAATCACTATGACACCGGCCGTGGAAGCCTAGTTCTTACATTAATGATACATTTGTTCGGTGGTAGGTTGTCTCGCTGGATTGGCTCCAAGCAAGATTCCATTTCTTTCGGGCTCTGAGAAAGATGATATGTACCAATTCATCAATCGGATGCAATAAATATTTGTTATGCTTCATGTGTGAGAGTTATGTCTCTGAAGTCCGACAGTTGTTCGTAGGTAGGCCATCCCCTCAGCGTGTCTTTCCGCTACGCCACTTAACACTGCTCTGCGGGTGCATGTCTGACATGTTGATTGTTGTTTCCAATTATTTCAAATTAAGAGCTTTTTCAGTATCAGTATTACATTTACGTCTATATCTCACTCAGTGTGTCGCGGAGGGTACGTCTAGTGCCTCTTCCTTTTCTGTCCTTCTCTGTTCTATTCGTGAATTTTGGGCCACAGTATGTGTTGCAGTTTCTGATTTTTTTTTTAAACATCTCTCTTGTAAGGCCTACCACTGTTGTTGAAAATCTCCGTTAAGCTGGCGCATCGACAACACGACACAGTGAATAAACGTGCCACTCTTTTGGCGTCTTCTACTAATCCCAATAATTAAGAATCCCAAACTAAAGAGCAATACTCCAGAATCGGCCGAATAAGTATTTGGTACGCCACTGCTTTCGCGGTTGAAAGAACTTCAGCCAGGAATCTGCTTTTCGTGCAAATTTTTTATGTGCTCATTCCACTTTAAGTCATTCCGGATGATTGCTCTTAGTTATTCGCTGTATTCGAATTATCAGGTCTATTTGTTACAACAATAACAAAATGATAAAAAAACTGCGTGCCGCGCAATGCGGAGGTCTGCGAAGACGCAACACAACCGACGAACACTCGCAGGCAAGCAAACAGGAGTCATCTGTAAGCGGGTCAGCAGTCAGGTCAAGTCAGGTCAGCCCCCACGGCCCGCTCGGCTCCCCAAGGCGCTCTGCCCACTAACAACGCCACAGGTCGCTCTCCAGTTCCCAGCGACGTGACTCAAACGTCCCGCCGCAGGCTCAGCGTGCAGTCTCTACGGCGTATTCTGGCTCGTTGCGTGCGTGGCCGTACCGACTCGAGTGTAGCTTTGCTTTCCACCGACTGAGGTACTTTCACGTCGGTGTCAGCCAATGTGCGACACGTGTGAAAGCGGTATACTTACACCCAAACCTTAGATGTTAGTCGCCGGCACGGGTGGCCAGGCGGTTCTAGGCACTACAGTCTGGAACTGTGCGACCTCTACGGTCGCAGGTTCGAATCCTGCCTCGGGCATGTATGTGTGTGATGTCCTTAGGTTAGTTCGGTTTAGGTAGGGGACCGATGACCTCAGAAGTTAAGTCCCATAGTGCTCAGAGCCATTTGAACCATTTTTAGATGTTAGTCGAATCGGTATCAAACGTACGTACGACGAAGTATCAACCAAAACTCCGATGTATTAAGTTGGCGCATAACTTCCATAAGTTTAATAAACACAGCAGACACACATAAGAGACCTTAGTAATCTGTAATATGTTCTCCTTCGCTATTTATAACTGTCAGCCAACGCTGGGGTAAATATTCGATTCCGTGACTGTAGAGATCGTGTGGTTTTGAGACGAAGAACTTGTTGAGCCATGTTCGGTGGGCATTTTCATCGGGAAAGGAAGTTCCTTGAAGGTTGTTCGACACAGAGCGGGGACGGTGAAAATCTGAGGGCTCAAGATCAGGTGAGTAAGATGGGTGCGGGATGGCTTCCCAACCAAGCTCCTGTACAGTGTTTTTTTTTTCTTTTTTAATTTATTTTTTGTCAGCCTATCGGAATGCGGGTGAGCGGTATCGTGGAGAGCATCACTTCCCGCAGTCTTCCTGGTCGTTGTTCTTTGACTGATTCTGCAATAATGGTTCAAATAGCTCTAAACACTATGGGAAGTCATCAGTCCCCCAGACTTAGAACTACTTAAACCTAACCTAACGACATCACACACATCCATGCCCGAGGCAGGATTCGAACCTGCGACCGTAGCAGCAGCGCGGATCCGGACTGAAGGATTCTGCAAGACGTCTCAGTTCTTGACAATAAATGTCAGGAGTGATGGTTAAACCTCGGCGAAGCGATTCGAAGTACAGCACACAGTCGCTTTTCCGCCAGATGACATAATACATATTTTATGGATGCCGGCAGGTCTTTGCACGGGGACTTTCTTCTTTGCGTAGGCTCAACTATTCCTTTCTTTTTCTTATGTTAGCATAAAGATACCAATTCTCGTCATCAGTAGCGACACAGGATAGGAATGGTCGCTGTTGTTCACTGGCCAAATGATGACGAGGAAAGAGACGCACATATGACCACCAGCTAATTTTAATGTTTTTGGTTTAGAGCAAGGTCCCCAGCCAGCATTTGCCTAAACGAGCGTGGAAATCCACCTAACAGACACACTCACGCTAGCTGATGTACGTTACCAGACCAACAGTTGTGCGGCTTCGATCCGCGTCTCCACCTCGCTGTCCCCAAAGCTAGCACGCTGCGCGTTAAGCTACACGTAAAGGTCAAAGTGTGTTATCAAATATTCATAAATGCCTTCTTTTCTTATCACACTCGGACGCTTACATACCGCGCCTGAATAATTGCATTGTTATGCATTAGTCTTTTGTGATCATCTGCCAGAAAGAAGGCAATACAGCTAATGTACGAGGAAGTTTGACATACAAAGAAGTTTGACATCCCATCGAAGACAGTTAAAGACGAAATCGGAACAGAACTTTGACAGTCATGGGGATGGAAAACGACGGTGTGGTTTTCAAAGGAATCATCAATGCAATAACTTTCCGACAACATCTCTCCAACGTGGCTGCAAAAGTGAAGACCCTTAATAACATCATTCAGAAGCTTGCTGGTACTTCCGGTGTTGTAGCGCTCAAACCCTAAGATCAACTGCTCTGTTGCTGAATACTGTTGTCCAACTTGGATGAACAGTGCTCACTGTAGCAAGATAGATACCCAACTCAACCAGACAATGCGACTTATCACAGGCTACATACGTAGCACTCAAACTGCATGGCTACCAGTCTTTAGTAACATCCAATCTCCAGCTCTACGAAGATCGGATGCTCTCCTGAAGACCTGGAGAAACATTCAGAAAAACCTCCAAGCTACCCGTACACAGCGATAATAGCAGAACATCAGCGTCTGAAGTCAAGAAAACCACCTTGGCTAACTGCCCAACATCTTGAAGCCTCCGACTTTAACATCAACGAAGTATGGAGAAGACAGTGGGAAGAATCGTCAGTGTTCAACGGTCATCTGGTTGAAAAGTCTTCCATGCGAGTTCTAGGTTTCACACTTCCCAGACGCCAGTGGAGAACCATCAACCGCATCCGAACAGGACAACGGAGCTGTGGATATCTAAAGCACAAATGGGGCTGGGCAACATCTCCAGATTGTGACTGTGGAGCTGCCCTGCAAACAATTAATCACATTGTTGGTGAATGCCCGAAACGAGCTTTTGGGGGATCAATAAATAACATCCACCATGCATCACCTGAGGGGCTCAACTGGATTAACAGATTGGACTTAGAAATCTAAGAACTTGTGTAATGTGTAGATGATTTAGCATAATACTTTGAAAATTTGATTCTGTACGTGTATTTTGCTTGTCATTTCTCACATTGTATACTCTTAAAATTATGTATTTGATCCAAGCTCTGTATCATCATACGATAAATAATCAATGCAGTGAGACTATCGGCTGGAGGGGGTCAGCGTACAACGTGGTGAGAAGCTAATAAACCCGTGATCACTCAGTGTGTGTTGTGGTTACGTACTACAATACAAGACGCGTTTCCGCTCGGAAGGTTAGAGATCCGAGCTGTAGGGTGCATGAAGAAGAACTGTCCAATCAAATTTTGTGACCTCGTCTCGGGTGTGCAGACTTGCGTGAGGTCTTGCGTTGTCATAGACAAAGCAGAAGTTCGTCTGCATTTTTATGGCGACGAAAAGGTGGAAGTCCTTTCTTCAATTTCCTGAGCGTAGCACAACACACTTCAGAGTTGATTGTTGCACCGTGAGGGGGAACGTCAAAGTCCCAGACGACCGTCGTCATGATTTTACCAGCTGAGGGTGCGGCTTTGAACCTTTTATTCGGAGGAGAACATTGGAGGAATCACAGCTGCTTGCGGCCGGCCGGCACGCGGGAGATCGGACAAGTTTGCGCGACCTCGTTGCGATGATGAGGCGCCTTGCCCAACGACTCACCGTGCTTTCGTTGACTGCCAGGTCTCCGTAGATATTTTGCAACCGCCTATGGATATCTGCGATGCTCTGGTTTTCCGCCAAATGTAACTCTGTTACATCTATTTACCTGGAAAACATATCCGTTACCGACGCCTTTCGAAGGCTACGTATAGCGGTTCCACCTATCGGAACTTCATGAAACTACTGCAGCTGAACCGGGAATATTCCACGACGTCTTACAAAATGGTTCAAATGGCTCTCAGCACTATGGAATTTAATAGCTGAGGTCATCAGTCCCCTACAACTTAGGACTACTTAAACCCTACTAACATAAAGAGCCGGCCGGAGTGGCCGAGCGGTTCTAGGCGCTACAGTCTGGAAACGCGCGACCGCTACGGTCACAGGTTCCAATCCTGCCTCGGGCATGGATGTGTGTGATGTCCTTAGGCTAGTTAGGTTTAAGTAGTTCTGAGTTCTAGGGGACTGATGACCTCAAAAGTTAAGTCCCCTAGTGCTCAGAGCCATTTGAACCTAAGGACATCACACACATACATGCCCGAGGCAGGATTCGAACCTGCGACCGTAGCGGTCGCGCGGTTCCAGACTGAAGGGCGTAGAACCGCTCGGCCACAACCTCCGGCACGACGTCCCACAACTAATTCCGCATTTTTTCAATTGAAATTATCCGAGAAAAAAATGCGTTGAGTTACTTATTGAGTGCCTCTCTTATTTAGGAATTCTGTGGCTTAAGTCCATGTGAAGGTGGTACGTACAGGAGCATACAGACAGTTGTTTGTCCCGTCGTTCACACTGGACTCGCATTCTGGAGGACGACGGTTCAGACCCGCATCTGGCCATCCTGATTCAGGTTTTCCGTGATTTCCCTAAATCGCTTCAGGAAAATGCTGGGATAGTTCATTTGAAAGGGCACGGCCGACTTCCTTCCCCATTCTTCCCTAATCCGATGAGACCGATGACCTCGCAGTTTGGTCTCTTCCCCTAAATCAACCAACCCTCGTTCAGAATGCGAGTAGGACAGGGAAGAAAATCGAGAGTATTGGTACGGTGGACTGTACTCTGACTTGGGGAGTGTACCGTATATGAAGACACAGCTGGTTCCTCTGAAAAATGACAACTGGTTTCCTTTCTCGGCGTAGTCCAACTCGAGTTTTTATCTAAACTCTAATGACCTCATTGTCCTTGGGACATTAAATTCCAATCTTGCTTTACGAAAGATAAAAAGAGATGCAGATCAAAATGGATGAAACCCACACACATCCTCTCTTGGCTCTTTATTCGAAACAGTCTCAACTATGCTCCAACACTGGAATTAGCTTCATAAGTTACGTGTATAGAATTTCACTGTCAGTACAAAATGAAATGTTCTAACGTTCTACAAAACACCGAGAAGCAAGTCGTTTCATGAGCTGTCGTAATCTGCATCGACATCACGGGGAGGGCTGAAGGAGGTCTCGAGCAATTTCGCACCTGAAGTTCGGAAGTGTGTGGTATGAGGGGCACGAGTAGCAGCGAATTGAGACAGTTCCGAGTCTGTTTTCCACTCCGTCGGATCTGAATCGTACGACCCAGTTTAACGGTGTACCACAGAAGTTGCTGGAATTCCGAGTTCCAGCTCGACGAAGTTCACCGAGCGAGGTGGCGTAGTGGTTAGCACACTGCACTCGCTTTCGGGAGAACGACGGTTCAAAGCCCCGTCCAGACACTTTGTTTTGGTTTTCTGCAATTTCCGTAAAGACACTGACGGAAAAAAAATCGCGATAACAAGAAATAATTAATGTAGTGTAATGAAATGAATACGTTCATTAAGGTAACGTATTTAAGTGCTTAACATTGCAAGGTCATAGGTTAACGTAAGCGCGAGATAAGCCACTGGATATGTGAAATGCTGGTACATTAATAACCGGTGTAACCATCAGTCTGTTGAATGCAAACATGCAAATGTGCATGTCGGTGCTGGATGGAGTTCCATGCCAGCTGCACGTGGTCGGTCAATACAGGAACGGTTAATGCTGTTTGTGGATGACGCTGGAGTTGTCGTCCGATGATGTTCCATACGTGCTCGATTAGATCTGGTGATCGTGCAGGCCCAGGTGACATGTCGACACTCTGTAGTGTATGTTGGGCTACAACACCGGTATGTAGGCAAGCATTATCCTGTTGGAAAGCACATCTTGAAATGTTGTTCATGAATGGCAGGTAACTGGTCGAATCACCATACTGACGTCCGTCCCAAGTAGCTGAGTGGTCAGCGCGACAGTGGATCAATCCTAAGGGCCCGGGTTCGATTCCCGGCTGGGTCGGAGATTTTCTCCGCTCAGGAACTGGGTGTTGTGTTGTCCTAATCATCATCATTTCATCCCCATCGACGCGCAGGTCGCCGAAGTGGCGTCAACTCGAAAGACCTGCACCCGGCGAACGGTGTACCCAACGGTCATTTACATTTACCGGACTGACGTACAAAATTACAGTCGTACAGGTAGAGAAGATCCAAAGAAGAGCGGCGCGTTTCGCCACAGGGTTATTTGGTAAGCGTGATAGCGTTACGGAGATGTTTAGCAAACCCCAGTGGCAGACAGTGCAAGAGAGGCGCTCTGCATCGCGGTGTAGCTTGCTGTCCAGGTTTCGAGAGGTTGCGTTTCTGGATGAGGTATCGAGTATATTGCTTTCCCCTACTTATACCTCCCGAGGAGAACACGAATGTAAAATTTAGAGAGATTCGAGTGCGCACGGAGGCTTTCCGATAGTCGTTCTTCTCGCGAATCATACGCGAGTGGAACAGGAAAGGGAGGTAATGACAGTGGCACGTAAAGTGCCCTCCGCCACACACCGTAGGGTGGCTTGCGGAGTATAAATGTAGATGTAGATGTAGATAAACACGAAAGGCTCCTGGTATCTTACAGGCGTAGATACAGTGTGTTTAGCACGCAAAAAAATGTGTGTGAATTCCTAAGGGACCAAACTGCTGTCATCCGTCCCTAGTCGGCCGGTGTGGCCGTGCGGTTCTACGCGCTTGAGTCTGGAACCGCGTGACCGCTACGGTCGCAGGTTCGAATCCTGCCTCGGGCATGGATGTGTGTGATGTCCTTAGGTTAGTTAGGTTTAAGTAGTTCTAAGTTCTAGGGGACTGATGACCACAGATGTTAAGTCCTATAGTGCTCAGAGGCATTTGAAGCCATCCGTCCCTAGACTTGCACACTACTTAAGCTAACGTAAACTAACTTATGCTAAGTACAACACTCACACCCAAGCCCGAGGGAGGACTCGAACCTCCGGCGCTAGGGGCCGCGCAATCCGTGACATGGCGCCCAAACTACACGGCCACTCCGCGCGGTATCTAGCACGCAGCCCCTTAGGCACTCAACTGACATCATTCTAACCAATACTCGGCCGTCACTGGCACCCAGACAGAACCAGCTTTCCTCAGAAAACTTAACAGACCTCCACCCTGCCGTCTCGTTTGACAACCACTGAAGTGGCAAAAGGCGGTTATTTGGGGTCGGTGGAATGACGCTAGAAGGCGTCTGGCTCGGAGCAGTCCTTGAAGTAAGCAATTCTTTGACTTACTGTGGTGCCAAGTGCTGCTCAAATTGCTGCTGCAGATCCAGTACGATGCGGCAGAGTTATATGCCGAGGATTATGGTCTTCCCCTTTGGTAGCGCCATGTGACCGCCCGGAGCACGGTCTTCTCGTGAATTTACATTCTCGTGACCACAGCAGACAGCAATCATGTACAGTGGCTACATTCCTACCAAGTTTTTCTGCACTATCGCAAAAGGAACATCAAGCTACTCGTAGCCGTAATGCATCACCTCGTTCAAACTCAGTGATGTGTTGAAAATTGCGTCTTTGTCGCCTTAAACACAGTCTTGACTAACATCAACTCACCACGTTCAGTTTCATAGGTTATTAACGCTCATGCCAGTTACAGCGTATATTCAAACCAAACTTGATTTGCAATCTCCTCATAGGGCTCTACTCTTATACCACTGGCGCTAAATTGGAGCAGATATTGTCTTTCAGATGTAGAAACACGCCTACCAAATGTCGATTATGTCACATAACACCTTCTTGGTGTTGCGATTTTTTTCAGTCACTGTAGTTTATGGCGAATGCAGGGATGGTTCCTCCCCCATAATTGCCCAGTCTGAGTATGTGCTTCGTTTCTAATGAACTCGTCGACGACGGGACGTTAAATCCTAACCTTTCATCCCTCCGTGAAATTCACCAACAGCACATCTGCTTGCGACCGAAACCGAAACACAGTTGCTATAAATGTCATCGACGTCTTTTGACTGGACACGTTCAGTATTATTTAAACGGGTTCCCGTTACGTCACTCTCTTGATAACTGAGGAAAACATCCAGAAAACGTTTTTCGGGACGTCTATCGGTTAGCTGTGAGTCTTAGACGCACTGGGCGTTTATGCATGGAGAAGCAAAATTACGGATCATAATTTATGTGCTACAGGAAACTTTATTTTCGCAGTAAATTTCAATCGACTCACATAAAAAGCAAGCAACTACAATACGAGATAATTAAGGGTCTAATGTTTGTAAAAGATGATTACTGCAGTTTTTTTTTAAATTTTAGAAGCAATGGACTCTTCCTTTCGGGTAGCCTGAAGCGCCTCGCGATAAACGACCGAAATGCTAATCGGGCACCTCTGTTTAACTCACGGTAAACAGACAAACTAAAAGTCCAGTGTTCCAGTGTAGTTGTAGTGGGACATTTTGTCTCCGGCAATGCACACTTGACATGCTGAGAGCGTCTGTGAGGTAGACGTAATGCTGCCCACGCCACTAAAGCTGCGGCCAAAGGGTCAAGTGGGAGCGGCTGCAGACTGCGGACCCGCCGTCACGACCACAGCCCTGCACTGCGACCGCTGCATACCGCTATTCCTGTATTGCTGTTGGCTGGGAGTTGGGGTGGGGGCAAGACTAGGGCAGGCAAGCGAAGGGGGCAAAGAGATTCTTTCGTGCAACTTGTTGATGACCATCGCGGCGTAAACCAAAACAAACAACGTGATTATATGTTGGGTTGCAACGTTGCACTGACAGAATGATCAGCAACGTTATTTAATCCTATTCTTTCTTTATTTTTCTGATTTTCTTTTTTAAATTAACGGTGACTAGTTTCAAATCATCACTTACGTTTGAATACATCACTAGCCAAAAGGTAAAATACAAACACTAAAGTACATAAACAGAAGCACTACGCAGTGCACTGTGGGCTGTAAACGCGTACAACACGGCTTGAGGTTGTGGGTAGTACAGTAGCTTTTATGAATGCAATTATAAATTATTTTTTAACGATATATGTATTGTTAAAACGTCTTTTATGAACTTCAGAAAATCTTTAAACAACTTTTATTAATTTTACAAACATATTAAAGAACTCAGTGGATACTGAGCGAAACATTTTTTCTAGTATCGTATTAAATCTAGATTGAAACTAATGAAAGAGCTATGTAAAATTTGTCTACAAATGTTATAGTCAAATATCGAAAGCTGCACTTATACTGGTGCCACTGAAAGACTAACTGAGACACGCTAGTTCAAATGGCTCTGAGCACTATGGGACTTAACTTCCGAGGTCGTCAGTCCCCTAGAACTTAGAACTACTTAAACCTAACTAACCTAAGGACATCACACACATCCATGCCCGAGGCGGGATTCGAACCTGCGACCGTAGTGGTCGCGCGGTTCCAGACTGTAGCGCCCAGAACCGCTCGGCCACCCCGGCCGGCACACGATAGTTCTGTGCTATGAAGAAAGTGTGCAGGAATACAGAAATGAACACCGATGGTGGCTGTACAATACTCCTGATCACTTTTCGTTAGCTCTGAGTGCATTAGTTAGTAGCATCAAGGGCTACAATGAAGAGCCGACAATAGTTTGAAATGCATAAATGTTAACTATGAAATGCGAACGACTTATGTATGTTATAACCAATGTAATAAACCACTGTTATTAGAAAATAACAGAGTACTACAAAGCTGATAATATACTTTAGAACTTATACATTTTGACCAGTGATGTACTTTTTTTGTAAGCTGATCATTCAGCTATAGTGGAGGACAGAATGTAGATCAACGACGTAAATTGCAGGTACGTCAATTATTGGCGACATTTTACGCACAAAGATGAGTAGCTTCTGCTGACAGGGGGGAAAGAGGGAACAATCAGGAAGGCAGAAGTAGCGGGTGACGGAAGTTTCTCATACTTCGATGGAAATAGCAGAGCCCAACCGGAGCAGCAGGTGGACAGTGAAAAGACAAGACTGATCCCAAATCCGAGGATAGTGGGAAAATAAAACTACGTATTTATTAAATGCATAACCTCAGCAACTGTGTTTGTCCATGACTATAATACTTAAAAGTAACTAACATCTTTCTGTAAAGCATCCTTAGACCACAAACATTTTTCTTGTTTATTTTTAAGTGACGTACCTGGTTTTATCAAAGCAAAATGACAGTTTGAAAACTTTATGATTTTGTTCGGTACTGAGGACCACAAGGCTCCTCGTTACGTTTTGTTACATTTCATTATACATTAACAATCAATTATGTTACACTGTAATTCACTACAACCATAAATTACGTACTGCATGAAATTCTGAACTTCAAATATATTGTAATCAATTATCAAAAAATGTTGCGCCTCTTTCTTTCCCTTTGCAATTCAGTTATGTTTTCCCAGCAACTTAATACGTGCACCGGGAACAAACTCGGATATAGGTAGTGGCATGTTGCCAACAAAACTTTAACAATATGGTTAGAGTCAAGACAGTAGCTACACCTGAGGAATCTGTTTTCCTACTAGTTAGGCTGATAAATTTCAAGTATTACAATTACTGGGCTATAATTATTATTTCAGTATTTATCTGTTTTTTTTTTTCAGTATCATTAGTACAGCAGAAACTCTAAGATTTCTTGACACGAGCGAATGCCACGAAAAGCGTCGTAGCTGACCTAAGGCGACTTGGGTAAACATCTTTTTGCTTCACCTATCACGGATCGATGGTACTTTTCATCGGCGTGACGAGATGTAAGTAAAAATAATTGTACGTCAAAGTCATATTCTGTTTCTACCATAAACAACCTTTCTAAAGGCGCTCTATGTTAATGAACAATTTTTTTTTTGTATTCACCCAGGACATATGAAATACCTTTATCTGAAAATACGTACAATATGAAAATAGTCTCTCGTACGAATACTTACGCTGTAGTAGTTCAGAAACTCTAATACTCACGTGCGACAATCTAATTATCAATTGCTCTGTTGATTAATTTAGGCCGCGTCTGAATTTGATCCGTACCCTTCCGGTGGGCGCACCTGTGAAACTCTCTGACTGCTGCTTCCAGAAAATCGGCTTTTCCGCTCATGTAGCAGCCCCGTTTTCGATGGAAGGTAGGTACAATCATTAGAAACAAATCTCGATATCGAACTGAATTATATAGTTGCTTGAGCATGATTCAAACACCTTCACTACCACTTATCACACACACATCAACGTGGCTGCACGGAGCGCTGCCATGCACCCACCGGAGGGTTAATTTCAATTGGACGTGGATAGACTTGAAATGCCTGTGCTCCAGAGACCAGTATCATTATGATGCTTGTATTAACGTGATCGTTTTCGCACAAGGGCTATGGTTTGTTATGAATTCGCTAGTTTCTAGGAGCTCTATTGAACTCTGCTTGTGTATTAGGAGTGTGAAAGAGCGACCCTGTTCAAGGTAAACGCTGTCCACAGGATACACAGCAAAAATTCGGCAGGCAGCAGTAACAGAAGAAAACCAGTTCGGAGATCACATCACAGCAACATTGCGGAGCACCGTCAAAAGCATCCAGAAAGCTAATCCGACAGAACTGACTTCAAAGCTCAATCAGCAAGTAAAGAAATGTGTTTGTGATATCATCACCGATGTGACCTGCAGGAACAATCAACGTATTTCAGATCTATAATCACTATCAAAAACGACTTCATACCGGCAAATGGTGCCGGAACCAAGCGTCATTGAGTAATTGTGATCGGAAAAAATGTCAGGTTCCCAGGAGAGGGCCTCAACTTTATTTCCATAGAAAACTTGGTGGTTGTAGAAAGGCTTATGCATCGCACTCCTCCTTGATGGCGTTACACGTGGTATTGACTCTCTGATGTGCGAGCTCGAGTTCTGTAATGTAATATTGGTCTCTTAAGGACCGATTAGGAACATGTATGAATATTTTATGTGACCAACGTCAGCCTGCCATGTGGGTATTTTTCGCTAATAACGACGCCATCTTCCACATCTACGTCAATTCACGCTGCGTCATGTGTTTCGATGTAGTTTGATGAATAACAGTGAAGCCTTTTCTGCCCCAGTTTATCACCCAAATTAAAATTATCGAATACCTGTAGCCTTATAATAGCGCAGGTTTTCGCATCTGGAAACCACAAGCAGTCTTACTCCCAGAAGAATTTTATTAAAATACCTGTAGTCAGTTCTCGAGCACAGAATACACTGCAGATTTCTCCACCAGTCATCGCAGAGCGGCTTAAGTAAAAGAACAAGAGGAAGGTAAGTGTTTAACATCACGTGAACGACGAGACCATTGGAGAGTGTTGTTATGCATGGTGAAGAAAACATGATTTCCTTGTAAACAACGCAAGCATTATACGTAAACAACGCAAGCATTATATGCAGTGAAGAAATTTAGGTTTCCTATGAAATATGAAAGAAAGCTTGCATATCGACCAAATGCATGTCTACACTATGTCCAAATCACACAATAAAACTGAATCGCGTAAGAGGTGAAAGATTAGAGAAAATGCAATTCCTGAAAACATAAACTTTAACAGACGATTTAGTAAAACGTGCCATCTTCACGAGAAATATAGTACGCCATTCAATGTGAGTCTGATATTATGAGCAAGTTCTAGAGAACGCCATTCGATGTTACGTTTTGTTTCGCTACACGTTATTCAGCACTAATTTGGTACTTCCAGCGTATGACATTTAGTTCGAAATCTGGAAACTGGTAAGAGTTTGATAACTTGACGTTCGCTTCATGTTGACGTGAGTTACGTTCGATACGTAATCTAACATTAGAGGTGAATTTAAGTCGCTCCCAAATATTCATCATTCGATTGCGAGTCTAATAATCAAGAGCATAAAATAAACCTGTCAAATAATTTGAAGTGTCTGTAACGTTAAGGACAAACTCTGTTTCAAATATACTGTGCTATCAGTCAAATCCACGCTCTTGCACGAATTTGTTTCCATTTTTTGGACTGCGGTAGTTAGAACTAGACACGTAAATCTTAATATCTGTACATATACTTTACTTGACAAAGGAACTTTGGGCATAATGCAGAGTTAAAGGGCCGTTACTTATACATAAATGGTTCAGTGGAAAACACTGGGAACTCCCTGAGGTTGTTCGTCGATGATAGTGCTGTAACGGGGAAAGTTATAAAACCAGATAAGTGTAGCGAAATGTAAGAAGACCTGCAGAGGATCAACATTTCATACGAGGCCGGGCATTTGACCTTCACCAGAAATAAATTTAACGTAAAGCGGATAAAAAGGTATCCCCGTTATTAATCGACTATAAGATTAGCCGTAAAGCACTGGAGACAGTAACAAGCTACATAAAGAGAGACGACGGCACAGAACTAGCAGTAGGTAAAGCAAAACATACTTTTTTCCATTCTCAGATCGCGGGGTGAGGCTGACGGTAGTAATCAGAGAAATTCCTGCTCGTATGGAGATTTACCGACACCATTTCTTCCCACGCACTGTTCGTCAACGTCAAAGGAAATGAGGAGGAGGGCGAGAATATGATAAGTAGTGTAATGTAATTAAGTTAAGGACAAGTTAGGAATACTACGATACCAGCGGGTATCGACATTTAGTTACAAAAAGAAAAGTTTATATGAATGCTATAGCCGCGAACATTAATCATGTCACACCTAAATATTTATGTTCCATTTATTTAAAACAATACTGATATTTTAACACAAAAGTTTGCTAAATATGTATCAGTGATTGTATTTGTCATAGATGTAAACTCTTTGCTTTGTATAGCATCTCTGCTCTTCTTCATCGCGCACAAGGCTTCGCGAAAAGTTGGGGTGAGTGATGGACAAATCTTTGTGTGAGGCTGTACAAAGCAGACGTATTTAACGAAATTTCAGTTCATACTGGGTCATTAAAATGAGTGAAAAGTTTCAGAATACAAACGTTTAAAAGTTCAGGTACTTTACTTCATTTCGCAATTTTAGAATTACGAGATTTTGACGATACTTTCATCAGTTAATTTTCTAGGCCAGCCTGCGGACTGTATCATGCCGCTGACAAAGACAACGACGCCAACATCAAGCTAAGTAAAGACTGTATGTTTTACTATGTGATTACACCCTTCGATGCAACTCACTTCAAAATAATGATTAACGCCGGGTCTGAGGAGATTCATTGAATATGCAGCACTGAAAAGGCGTATTACAGTTGCACCCGAAGTATTCTTCACCACAGACCGTAAGGTGGCTTGTGGAGTACAAGAATATAAAATTCAACAACGGCGCATATGCAAATCATGAAACTAACAGCATGTAATGCCTTGCTCGTTCGCTACAAAACTGAAACGTGACCGGCAATCAAGAAATGAGGTACGGCGGAATTATTAAAATATCCCTTTCCAGCCCAATACGCCAATTTTTACATCGAAATACTTACAATTAGTAAAAATAATTTTGGCAGATCTGAAATTCCTTAAAGCAAAAAATACGTACGGGAGAGTGTTGTAGCTAGGAGCAATTAACAATATCTTTAAAAAAAAATGGTTCAAATGGCTCTGAGCACTATGGGACTTAGCATCTGAGGTCATCAGTCCCCTAGAACTTGGAACTACGTAAACCTAACTAACCTAAGGACATCACACACATCCATGCCCGAGGCAGGATTCGAACCTGCGACCGTAGCGGTAGCGCGGTTCTAGACTGAAGCGCCAAGAACCGCTTGGCCACGCCGGCCGGCCAACGATATCTTCCAAACAGCTTTAATATATTCAAACAGCTTTAATATATTATGTTGTTGTTGTTGTTGTCTTCAGTCCTGAGACTGGTTTGATGCAGCTCTCCATGCTACTCTATCCAGTGCAAGCTTCTTCATCTCCCAGTACCTACTGCTTAGTGTTTTCATCTCTTGGTCTCCCTCTACGATTTTTACCCTCCACGCTGCCCTCCGATGCTAAATTTGTTATCCCTTGATGCCTCAAAACATGTCCTACCAACCGGTCCCTTCTTCTTGTCAAGTTGTGCCACAAACTCCTCTTCTCCCCAATTCTATTCAATACCTCCTCATTAGTTACGTGATCTACCCACCTTATCTTCAGCATTCTTCTGTAGCACCACATTTCGAAAGCTTCTATTCTCTTCTTGTCCAAACTGGTTATCGTCCATGTTTCACTTCCATACATGGCTACACTCCATACAAATACTTTCAGAAACGACTTCCTGACACTTAAATCTATGCCCGATGTTAACAAATTTCTCTTCTTCAGAAACGATTTCCTTGCCATTGCCAGTCTACATTTTATATCCTCTCTACTTCGACCATCATCAGTTATTTTACTCCCTAAATAGCAAAACTCCTTTACTACTTTAAGTGTCTCATTTCCTAATCTAATCCCCTCAGCTTCACCCGATTTAATTTGACTACATTCCATTATCCTCCTTTCACGACACTGTCCATTCCGTTCAACTGCTCTTCCAAGTCCTTTGCTGTCTCTGACAGAATTACAATGTCATCGGCGAACCTCAAAGTTTTTACTTTTCTCCATGAATTTTAATACCTACTCCGAATTTTTCTTTTGTTTCCTTTACTGATTGCTCAATATACAGATTGAATAACATCGGGGAGAGGCTACAACCCTGTCTCACTCCTTTCCCAACCACTGCTTCCCTTTCATGCCCCTCGACTCTTATAACTGCCATCTGGTTTCTGTACAAATTGTATATAGCCTTTCGCTCCCTGTATTTTACCCCTGCCACCTTCAGAATTTGAAAGAGAGTATTCCAGTTAACGTTGTCAAAAGCTTTCTCTAAGTCTACAAATGCTAGAAACGTAGGTTTGCCTTTTCTTAATCTTCTTCTAAGATAAGTCGTAAGGTTAGTATTGCCTCACGTGTTCCAACATTTCTACGGAATCCAAACTGATCTTCCCCGAGGTCGGCTTCTACCAGTTTTTCCATTCGTCTGTAAAGAATTCGTATTAGTATTTTGCAGCTGTGTCTTATTAAACTGATTTTTCGGTAATTTTCACATCTGTCAACACCTGCTTTCTTTGGGATTGGAATTATTATATTCTTCTTGAAGTCTGTGGGTATTTCGCCTGTCTCATACATCTTGCTCACCAGATGGTAGAGTTTTGTCATGACTGGTTCTCCCAAGGCCATCAGTAGTTCTAATGGAATGTTGTCTACTCCGGGGGCCTTGTTTCGACTCAGGTCTTTCAGTGCTCTGTCAAACTCTTCACGCAGTATCTTATCTCCCATTTCATCTTCATCTACATCCTCTTCCATTTCCATAATATTGTCCTCAAGTACATCGCCCTTGTATAAACCCTCTATATACTCCTTCCACCTTTCTGCTTTCCCTTCTTTGCTGAGAACTGGGTTTCCATCTGAGCTCTTGATATTCATACAAGTGGTTCTCTTCTCTCCAAAGGTCTCTTTAATTTTCCTGTAGGCAGTATCTATCTTACCCCTAGTGAGACAAGCCTCTACACCCGTACATTTGTCCTCTAGCCATCCCTGCTTAGCCATTTTGCACTTCCTGTCGATCTCATTTTTGAGACGTTTGTATTCCTTTTTGCCTGCTTCATTTACTGCATTTTTATATTTTCTCCTTTCATCAATTAAATTCAATATTTCTTCTGTTACCCAAGGATTTCTATTAGCCCTCGTCTTTTTACCTACTTGATCCTCTGCTGCCTTCACTACTTCATCCCTCAGAGCTACCCATTCTTCTTCTATTGTATTTCTTTCCCCCATTCCTGTCAATTGTTCCCTTATGCTCTTCCTGAAACTCTCTACAACCTCTGGTTTTTTCAGTTTATCCAGGTCCCATCTCCTTAAATTCCCACCTTTTTGCAGTTTCTTCAGTTTCAATCTGCAGTTCATAACCAATAGATTGTGGTCAGAATCCACATCTGCCCCTGGAAATGTCTTACAATTTAAAACCTGGTTCGTAAATCTCTGTCTTACCATTATATAATCTATCTGATACCTTTTAGTATCTCCAGGATTCTTCCAGGTATACAACCTTCTTTTATGATTCTTGAACCAAGTGTTAGCTATTATTAAGTTATGCTCTGTGCAAAATTCTACACGGCGGCTTCCTCTTTCATTTCTTCCCCCCAATCCACATTCACCTACTATGTTTCCTTCTCTCCATTTTCCTACTGACGAATTCCAGTCACCCATGACTATTAAATTTTCGTCTCCCTTCACTACCTGAATAATTTCTTTTATCTCGTCATACATTTCATCAATTTCTTCATCATCTGCAGAGCTAGTTGGCATATAAACTTGTACTACTGTAGTAGGCGAGGGCTTCGTGTCTATCTTGGCCACAATAATGCGTTCGCTATGCTGTTTGTAGTAGCTAACCCGCACTCCCATATTTTTTATTCATTATTAAACCTACTCCTGCATTACCCCTATTTGATTTTGTATTTATAACCCTGTAATCACCTGAGCAAAAGTCTTGTTCCTCCTGCCACCGAACTTCACTAATTCCCACTATATCTAACTTTAACCTATCCATTTCCCTTTTTAAATTTTCTAACCTACCTGCCCGATTAAGGGATCTGACATTCCACGCTCCGATCCGTAGAACGCCAGTTTTCTCCTGATAACGACGTCCTCTTGAGTAGTCCCCGCCCGGAGATCCGAATGAGGGACTATTTTACCTCCGGAATATTTTACCCAAGAGGACGCCATCATCATTTAATCATACAGTAAAGCTGCATGTCCTCGGAAAAATTTACGGCTGTAGTTTCCCCTTGCTTTCAGCCGTTCGCAGTACCAGCACAGCAAGACCGTTTTGGTTAATGTTACAAGGCCAGATCAGTCAATCATCCAGACTGTTGCCCCTGCAACTACTGAAAAGGCTGCTGCCCCTCTTCAGGAACCACATGTTTGTCTGGCCTCTCAACAGATACCCCTCCGTTGTGGTTGCACCTACGGTACGGCTATCTGTATCGCTGAAGCACGCAAGCCTCCCCACCAACGGCAAGGTCCATGGTTCATGGGGGGGTAATATATTATATGGCACTTAAACGTGTACGACTCAAAATATTTACAATTGCTGTACAAAACACAACCTCATGTTCCTAGCAATAAAAACAGCAGAAAACACCGAAAACTGCTTACGCTTCCAGTGCGCATTCGTTCATGTGATTCTAAAATCGACCGGGAAACATCACGTTTTCCTAGGTGAAGTACACCTAAAGTACACCTCTGTCCCCTTCTGATGTGCTTACGTTATGGTATCTGACTGAGTCAGGAAGCTAGTTTTTTGAAGATTAATCAATGCCGTTACATTGAAACTTTTGATTTGATTTTCCTCCTTTACTTCTGATATTTGTGATACATACATTATAACAGTAAACTATTCATAATTTTGTGTTGTGCATAATGTAAGGTTTCATAAAGACACGCGCGCGCTTGCGTGCGTGTGTACGAGCGCGCTCTTCTGTGTGTGTGTGTGTGTGTGTGTGTGTGTGTGTGTGTGTGTGCACGCGTGTACGCTCTGTATACGGTGTGCATTATAAGAGAGAGTATACGGCTCGATGAGGGTGCATCAATATAGACGCAGCAGAGTTCTGCGCTGGTCCCACCTCTGGCTGCTGCTCTTGAACTGCTATTTCAGCGCTGCCAGGCCGCCGGAGATTAGTCATTCCAAACCGGGTGGCGGAAAGCTGTTTCTCGCTCCCTGATCAACTCCGCGGTAATAGGTCTCTGGTAACGTGACAGAAGTCTTCCTTTTTTTCCGCTCATTGCCGAAGAAGCGCTGTCACCGTCAGATAAATTCAGAAATTCCGCAGTAATAAAGTGAGGCCAGCCCCCGTTCCTCATAGTAACAAGTTCTGCAAGCTTTCCTATATCCACTGCAGACGCCGTTCTTTAAACTAACACTCTGCAGTAGGAAGGTGCTAAGACGGCAGAATTATTAACTTTAACGAGAGACAGTGAAATTACTTTTATCTTTCTCAACTAGCGGACGCGCCTACGCCAGAAGAAACTTTCTTTAATCTCTTCCGCCGTCGAACGGACGACTTTTGAGGGCGCCTTTCGTCATCTCGGGGGTAACGTGCTGCGCAGGCGCCTGTCTAAAGAGCACGGGACTCTGGAACGAAACCAGTGCTCTGTCACGCTAGAAATCGTTCGATGATGGAGAACATCGTCACGATCGGCACTACTGTTTTCACTGAAGCCTGTGTTACAGTCTGTTGGCAGCCTCAAGACTGACACAGAAAACAAATCCCATCCCCTTTACCTAGCAGCGTCACAAGGAAGTTCAACAGAGTTTTCATTGGCTCTTCAGCAGAGCATCTTGTGTATGGTTCAAATGGCTCTGAGTACTATGGGACTTAACATCTATGGTCATCAGTCCCCTAGAACTTAGAACTACTTAAACCTAACTAACCTAAGGACATCACACAACACCCAGTCATCACGAGGCAGAGAAAATCGCTGACCCCGCCGGGAATCGAACCCGGGAACACGGGCGCGGGAATCTTGTGTATGTGTGGCGACACTATTTATGCAGACAGGAAGACGTCCGCGGAGTATATACAATGAAGCGCCAAAGAAACTGGTATAGACATGCGTATTCAAATACAGAGATATGTAAACAGGCAGAATACGGCACTGCGGTCGGCAACGCCTATATAAGACGACAAGTGCCTGGCGCAGTTGTTAGATCGGTTACTGTTGCCACAATGGCAGGTAAGATTTAGGTTAGTTTGAACGTCGTGTTATAGTCGGCATACGAGCGATGGGGCACAGCATCTCCCAGGTAACGATGAAGTGGGGACTTTCCCCGTAAGTCCATTTCACGAGTGTACCGTGAATATCAGGAATCCGGTAAAACATCAAATCTCCGACATCGTTGCGGCCGGAGAAAGGTACTGCAAGAACGGGACCAACGACGACTGAAGAGAATTGTTCAATGTGACAGAAGTGCAACCCTTCCGGAAATTGCTGCAAATTTAAACGCTGGGCCATCAACAAGGGTGCGAACCATTCAACGAAACATCATCGATATGGGCTTTCGGAGCCGAAGACCCACTCATGTACTCTTAATGACTGCACGACAGGCCGCTGTGGCCGAGTGGTTCTAGGCGCTTCAGTCCAGAACCGCGCTACTGCAGCGGTCGCCGGTTCGAATCCTGCCTCGGGCATGGATGTGTGTCATGTCCTTAGGTTAGTTAGGTTTAAGTGGTATTAAGTCAAGGGGCTGATGACCTCACGTATTGAGTCCCATAGTGCTTAGAGCCATTTGTACCAATTTTTGAACTGAACGACACAAGGCCTTACGCCTCGCCAGGGTCGACATTGGAGTTTTGATGACTGGAAACATGATGACTGGTTGGACGAGTCTCGTTTAAAATTGTATCGAGCGGATGGACGTGTACAGGTATGGAGACAATCTTATGAATCCATGGACCATGATGTCTGCAGGAGACTGTTCAAACTGATGGAGGCTTTGTAATGGTCTAGGCGTGTGCAGTAGGAGTGATATGGGACTCCTGATACGTCTAGATGAGATTCTAACAGGTGAGACGCACGTAAGCATCTTGTCTGATCACCTGCATCCCTTCTGCTTTCCGACGGACTTGGTCAATTCCAGCAGAACAATGCGATTCCCACACGTCCAGAATTGCTACAGAATGTCTCCAGGTATACTCTTCTGAGTTCAAACACTTCCGCTGGCCACTAAATTCCCCACACATGAACATTATTGAGTATATCTGGGATGCCTTGCAACGTGCCGTTCGGAAGAGATCTATAACTCCTCGTATTCTCACGGATTTATGGACCGCCCTGCAGGGTTCATGGCGTCAATTCCTCCAGCAACACTTCAGACATTAGTCGAGTCCATACTACGTCGTATTGCGACACTTCTGTGTGCTCGTGGGAGCCCCTACACGATATTAGGCAGGTGTTACAGTTTCTTTGGCTCTTCAATGTAGTTTCGCATAGTATTGCGCTCTAAAACTTACGGTTGAGTTGAACTGTCGTTACAACACGTTGCCAATGACACGTGACGTAATGACGTGTGGCGTGTGACAGCGCACACGCTGAAGCAGATATGTATGGATATATTGTTTCTATACCATTTTTTGTAATTTAGGGTGGGATACGGAAGTACTGAGAAATTATGATATGCGGTTGAAGTTCTTTAAGGCTATAGATGCAGCAATAAGGAATAGCTCAGCAGGCAGTACCGCTGGAGAGGAATGGACGCCTCTAAAAAGGGCGATCACAGAGGTTGGGAAAGAAAACATAGGTACAAAGAGTGTAACTGCGAAGAAACCATGGGTAACAGAACAAATACTTCAATTGATCGATGAAAGGCGGAAGTACAAAAATAGGAATAGAGAAATAAAAGTCACTGAGGAATGAAATAAATAGGAAGTTCAGGAAAGCTAAGACGAAGTGGCTGCAGGAAAAATGTGAAGACATCGAAACAGAAATGATTTTCGGAAGGACAGAGCATACAGGAAAGTCAAAACAACCTTCGGGGCCATTAAAAGCAAGGGTGGTAACATTAAGAGTGCAACGGGAGTTCCACTGTTAAATGCAGAGGAGAGAGCGGATAGGTAGAATACATTGAAAGCCTCTATGAGGGGGAAGATCTTTCTGATGTGATAGAAGAAGAAACAGGAGTCGATTTAGAAGAGATAGAGGATCCAGTATTAGAATCAGAATTTAAAAGAGCTTTGGTGGACTTAAGATCAAATAAGACAGAAGGGATAGATAACATTCCATCAGAATTTCTAAAATCATTGGAGGAAAGTGGCAACAAAACGACCACGTTGGTATGTAGAAAGTAGGAGTCTGGTGACATACCATCTGACTCTCGAAAAAGCATCATCCACACAAATCCGAAGACGGCAAGAGCTGACAAGTGCGAGAATTATCGCACAATGAGTTGAACAGCTCATTCATCCAAGTTTCTTACAAGAATAATATACAGGAGAATGGAAAAGAAAATTGAGAATGTGCTAGATAACGATCAGTTTGGCTTTGGGAAAGAAAAGGCACGAGAGAGGCAATTCTGACGTTGCGGTTAATAATGGAAGCAAGACTTAAGAAAAATTAACGCACGTTCATAGGATTTGTCGACCTGGACAAAGCGTTCGACATTGTAAAATGGTGCAAGATGTTCGAACTTCTGAAAAAATTGGGGTAAGCTATAGGGAGAGACGGATCATATACAATATACAATTTCTGGGTCTATTCTTCCGTATCAGCTTCATTGTCTTCTTGTCGGACTTCCTATTCTCTGTGCTGATACCATGTTTTTGCAGTGCTCCACACACTGATCTTTATTAATCAAATTTATTATCACTATATCCTTTACAGTCTCTTTTTATTTGTTTCGAAATTTTGTAGTTGCAACTACGTCTACCATGGATCTAATTTTCCCTCCTACTTAAGAATTTTTCGCTCTGAATTGTATTATAAGTGCTGCACCTTAGCAACGTGCGTGCTATTCACAGCTCTTTCAATTTTGTCGTCCCGTATGCCTCGATATATCCTTTTCCTCATTCTCTTCTTTTTCTCAAGGGCATCTATTGCTTTTTCTTTGCAGCGACAAACATTTTGCCATTACGTCTGCAAATGGTTTTCATATGATATTTCCTACAGGTACAACTTTAGTATTTTTTCATATAGATGTTTTGCCGGCTTGTGTGGCCGAGCGGTTCTAGGCGCTTCAGTCTGGAACCGCGCGACCGCTACGGTCTCAGGTTCGAATCCTGCCTCGGGCATGGATGTGTGTGATGTCCTTTTAGTTAGGTTTAAGTAGTTCTAAGTTCTAGGGGACTGATGACCTCAGATGTTAAGTCCCATAGTGCTCAGAGTCATTTGAACCATACAGATGTTTTGCAATTTCTTTTTGCGGAAAGAGCATTTTGTACATTTCATCTGGTGGACAAGGTTGTCGATGTTTTGGAAGATCCACTGTTGCTACAGATCAGACCCTAAAATTGATATATAATGGTCTATAGTGCAGACGTACTTTTATATGTATTGAGATATTAAGTTATCATTCGTTGGGAAATGATACAGATTCAGATAACTCACATAGTGATACATGATATGTTATTAAAAGCTTAAATGTCTTGGACAGAACGTGGTTGCTTGTTTTACAGGACATGCAGAACGGAAAACCGTGCTTACCGGATCAGTCACAAGAACGCGGACAGGGATGTGGTAATAGCCGTCTATCGAAGCTACAAACGAGGCTACTTTTTTCCGGCGTATTGTTCTCTTAATTTCCAGAACGAACCAGGCGTGCATCGGTTTATCCGCTATTCGGGCACTGAATGATTAAATTAAACGGATATACAAATGATAAATGAGTGTGTTAAAACACAGCACACATACAGACACTCACAAGATTAACTGATGCATTTAATACCCTGGGGACTGTGAAAATAGAAATACAATCAAGGAATTATCAAAAAATGAACGACATTTCGTTTAAATATTAGAGTGACACAAATATATGAGCAATAAATGGATATCAAGCCAGAAATCCTGAAACCGCCTCGTGCAGCGATGGCTGCTTCTGCACGTTGCGCTCGTGGTCTGGTGGGTAGCGTTGCTGCCTCTGGATCATGGGGTCCTGGGTTTGATTCCCGGTCGGGTTGGGGCTTTTCTCTGCCAGCAGACTGGGTGTTTTTGTAGTCCCTCATCATTATCATCATCATTCGTAACAGTGGCTAGATTGAACTGTGTGAAAATTGGGACTTCGAACGGGCGCTGATGACCGTGCACTTGAGCGCCCCACACACAAAACATCATCTTCTTCACGTTGATCTGTCTAATGAAACGGGCGTTGACTGCAATCCTAAGTTATGCCTACCAGCCAAGCTTGTTTGGCTGCTTATTCAGCGACATAAATATATCTCAGACCGATGGAATTCCAATCTCGTGAGGCAATATACTAGGTGAGTAGGCGATAACTACCGAGAGTGCTCTCAACAGATGAATGGCTCGATCTAGTTGGTGTATAGATCTATAAATTATCTGAAATAACGGTAAGACATCATAGTCTAAAAGGTTCGCTAATGTAGTGGTTGCCGTTGAGTGTAGCTTCACTTTTCTCGGAACACGCTATGGCTCCACCGAATTCGTAAAGCACATCGCTTGGTTTTCTATGACGCTGAGTAAAAGTACGAGGACGTTCTAAAAGAAGTCTCTTCGAATTTGCGTGAGAACTATTAAAACTTTTTAAATAAAATTACATCTTAAATTAAATAACATCTTTATTTTTCGTGTCTACATGTTTATTTCTCAACATGCAACCTGGTGACGAACACATCTCTCTCAACGAGAGACCAGTTTGTTGATACCGTCAGGTTAGAATGTTTGATTTTGTTGACAGAGTCACAGCCTCACTTCTGCTTGCGCCGCTTCATCATCACTACCAACGCGATGTCCTCGAATGTGTTCTTTAAGTTTTGGGAATAGATGAAAATCGGATGCGGCCAAGTCGGGGCTATATGGAGGACAGGCGTCGGATTGCTGCAGATATCGGAGCACTCGTGCGTGGTCTGGCATTGTCATACTGAACGAGAGGTGTATTGGTACGTAAGAAAAGCACTGACAAAAAAACAGTAGCGCGACCGCTGTAAGCAAAAGATGTATTTTACTATGACGGAAGGCGGTAACAAATAAGGGAAACCTCATTCAACTTTTTTGTCAATTAATAGAGAGACACTGTCTTTAGTTCTCGAGTGGGGAAGAAGTATTCTTGTAAGATGTGTGTGGTAGCCATTGGTGTTGTTTGAATAATAATTATTATTTGTGCAGAACCACGAACGTTTTCCTTTCTCCGCGCATCATCTCAATGTCAGCGGCCTCCATCGGAAGAAGAAGCCCGATTAAGAACTGTTATAGACACGGTCAACACATAAATACTTATGGCGGAAGAAGATGAATATAACCAAGGACATCAGAAGTAAGTTTACGAAACGACTGGCTCACAATTTACGAGATTTATGAATTAAAAACGAAAGACAATTTATTCCCTGCAAAATTCATAAAAACCAAATATCCCAATAATAGTATACAAGCAATTTGTTTAATTATATATATATATAAAATTTGCACAGAGGGTGTTCCATGTGTGGACGAATCTTCGAATTCGGAACTTGATTGCAGCGAGCCGTTTCTCACGTACGGGCACAGTTGCGTTACAAATCTTAATAAATGAAAAACAAAGAAGATTGCGCGAATGTGCATCTGGTCATTTTACTTCTGGATTGTCTCTTTCTAAATGTATAGTCTTTTCTTGAATGTTGTTGCATACAACAAAAATTCCATCCATATAAAGAGAAATATATGCATAAGCTAACATCACTTTCACAGTTAAAAACTAAATCTGACTGCGAGAATGTAAATGAAACATACCCTTTCTGAACCAACATAGTTTGCAACAAAAAAAAAAAAAAAAAAAAAAAAAAAAAAATGAACTTTATTGACAATAATTAAACTCAACACTGTTAACTGACCCTGTGAAATTGGAATGTCTCTTGTACTTGCCTTACCCGTGCCGCAATCGAAAACGCCGTGCTACTGCTCTCGTAGAAAAAGAAGAAAAGGCGCGTCTCAGTTTCTGAGCTGCTACTAATTACAGAGAATCGCGGTAGTGCAATGTGATCTCTTAAATACATGGAATACAAACTTGATTCTCATTAAATTGACCTCTCATAAAAAGAATGGGAGCTACATCAAGATAATCTGGGTTACTGTCTAGACAAATAATTCTTCTCAAGAAACTGTATTAAAAATAATCATTTAAAAAAGTTCTTGGCACTATTCCATTTACAAAATTTGTCCATTGGAGGCTTAGAAAGCAATAAACAATATTTCAGTACAAATTACAATTGCGTTAGATCAACACTGGAGTAATACAAATATGTAACTCAACATGAACACATGTCTTCGTACTTATGGTTAAATTCTTTTCGTCTTTCCAAATCCGTTGACAGTGACTTTAACAAAACTTTATAAAATTAGCAAGAATTTCCTGATTTGGTTGTATGTGTCGAATCAAGAATGCCTAACTGAATGCTGCCGCTATAAAGTAAAATATATTCATTCATTACCTTAAATCCCAATGTTCTCAAAATAGTATCTATCTTAGTAAGTCCATATCATTCTATGCGAAATGACAATATTCTTTTCGTAATACCATCTTCCATCAGATCAGTATAGCAATTTGCAAGAGCACCATGTCCTGCGTCCTTCCCGTACGAGCTCACAGCCACGACACCCTACTACAACTCCCTATCTCCCCTCCTCTCCCCTCCTCCCGACCAACACTTAACACCCGCCCATCTTCGCAGAGCAAAGATGAACTTACTAGTACCCGGGCCTCGGAGCGTCTCTCATGAGGCTGCACGCGCATAACTAAACGATACAAGTATTACATGCGCATCCTAAGACATACAAAAACAAGAAAATTACCTGTAAAATCATATACACAAACCTTTCAAAAGTGTGAATCGAAAAGATAACTCGATCATCTGCAAATTTTACTATTTGTTACTATCAATATGGTCTACCAGATCAGAATGAGTATCCAGGTAGACTTCCCTGGGGCTCGCCTGACATATCCCGTCGATGACCAACTAAGATTACAAACTGCGGTCTCGCTAACAATAAATCCTGAATCCAATCAAAATTTTTTTTGATACCCCTATGTTATTGTACTTTTGTTAAATACGTTGGTGTGGGTCAGAGAAAATATTTTCCGAAAATCAAGGAACACAGTATCGATAACTTTTTCCGGTGGCTTTCAGGACGACACGCGAGAAAAGTGCGAGGTGGCCATTGTTACCTCACCAGCTGGTGAGAAACAAAATAACTGCCAGAGTCCCGGTAAATTAGTACCAACCTTTCATGCAGCAGGCGCAGCTACGGTGGCTGCTTAGGGCTGATAAACAGAAGAAGGGACGGCTTCCGCGCTGGGCTTAACGCCAGCTAAGGCTAGGGTCCCTCTGACGTCATCCACGCACAGTATATTGCTCCCCCCGCCTATAAGACTCGCTGCGGGGAGCAAGATTTTATGAAAGTGTTTTCGTGCGACTTCCACTTCCACATAAATTGTCAGAGTTGCCCCCCCCTCCCTTCCCCAAGAGCTCAAACTGTCGTGTCAGACTTGGGGTTGTTTTGCCAGCGACTGCATCACTGGAGTGGATTACGCCCAATGAAGGACAGAAAAAAAGTGCGAAGATCCTCCAACTCTCTTTCTTGCAGTCTTTATTCTTCCGTATACAGGGTGAAAAGTATTTAAACCGAAAAACTCTGGGAGGTTGTAGGGGATATCAAAACAAATATTTTTCCCTAATGTTATTTTTTCCTATGAGGATTATTTAAACCGGTGGAGGCCGTATTACGCTCTTCAGTTGTTAGAGGCCGTATTAGGATCTTTTGTTAGAGGCTGTATTACGCTCTTCAATTGTAGGAAACTGCTGTCCACCAGTTTAGTAGTGCATTGTCTCTGTTTACTAATGAAGCTACACACCTGGAGTGAGTATACTGATACGGTTGGTGCGTACTACGTAGCGCACCACAACGGACGAGCTGCACAGCGGGTTTATCAACAATAATATCCTAATCGCCGTATCCCGCATCATACGATTTTTGCTGCTGTGTACCAACGTCTGCGTGAGACCGGGTCATTTAGCAGATTACCTAGACAGGGACGCCGTCGCACGGTAAGAACGCTGCAATTTGAGGAAGCTGTCTTGGAGCATATGAGAGGGCATCCTTCAGTCAGCACTCGTGCAATTGCACGTAACATGGGGACGAATCAGACGAATGTAAGAACAGTCCTTCGAGAGCAATTGTTACGTCCATTTCACTTACAGCGTGTCCACAACCTGGAAACAGTTGATTATCCACCCAGAGCACAGTTTTCGCAGTGGTACCTGGAACAGTGTGAAATGCATCCTACATTTCCATCCTCTGTGTTGTTTACCGAGGAAGCAACGTTCGGGCGTGATGGAGTCTTCAACATGCACAATTCGCATGTTTGGAGTGAGGGTAACCCCCATGTCACAGTTACTAGCGCTCATCAAGTGTGATTCTTCGTTAATGTGTGGGCCGGTGTTGTTAAGGACTGTTTAATTGGGCCGTATCTGCTACATAGGCCATTAAATGGCAGGCACTATTGGAATTTTCTCACCAGAGCATTGCCACAATTGCTGGAAACGTCCCGCTCCCTACAAGACAACGCAGGTGGTTCCAACATGACGGGGCGCCGGCACATTTCAGTCATCGTGTGCGTCGATTCCTGGACCGACGGTTCCCAGAAACGTGGATTGGCAGAGACAGAGTGTTTGTTGGTCTAACTAATTTGCCGCCAGAGAAATCTTCCTCTGCCGGTTTAAATACTCCTCATAGGAAAAAATGACATTACGGAAAAATATTTGTTTTTATGTCCCCTACAACCTCCCAGAGTTTGTCGGTTTAAATACTTTTCACCCTGTATTCCTCTTTTGTGTTTACGAACAACAATTTTCTTTTGTCACAAAGTGATAATACACCAATCCAAAAGCAACGCAAAAGAACAAAAAAATCCTGCCCTGCTATTAGCGACAGTGACGCCCTGCTACAAAATTATTGTTTATCTTCTAGTCCGCTCACCCTTTGACATATCGCGCAGCGGAACTCAATGCCCGCCGTTCGTGATAAGCGGAACAATTTTCTCCAGGAAGCTCGTATTAGTTTTTAATAACAGTGCTCCAGGCTTTGATTCTCCTCCGCTAAGAGATTCCTTTGTGCAGCCGTCGCTGCATTTACGGAAGAGCCAAGTCATGTTTGTCCATTACAGATTCATGAGTGGAACGTAGCTGCCGGCCGTCCTTTCGCTGGTGACTTACATGCAAAACGGTGTCGTCGTCGTGGGGCTAGCTGCAAGGTTACACACAGCAGAGTTTATGCTGAATGTATTTCAGCGTTGATGTCTGTTGCTGTTAACTACATTGTACTGCTGTTCATGAGTGAGTAACATTATCAGATATTGGCTCAAAGTTTGCTCTGCATGTACCGAAGCGGGTTTCAGCTTTGGAAATATAGTCGAAAACAAGTGAACGAAATAAACTGCGAGAACGTGTGATTCTGAAAAAAATCTAAGTTTACTTAAACCTCCAGCCCTGACTAGTGTCACAGTAGTTAGCGACAGTGGCTATTAATTTAAAGAACCTAGTTAATACCCAGCCTTGCTAAGGCTCCGAATTAAATATCGTGAATCATGTGCGACTGGAGGTCTCACCCTCATTCAGTCAACAACCTACAGGAAACGTTCGGACGAGCGGATAGTAGTTCAGCGTATTCTCTAACTCTTCTGCTGCGAAAGTGCCTTTAACGTGAAAGAATCTGCAATCATCTACGACCACAGACAAGACAAGTACTGTTTTCAGGACACAAAGAAATATTCACAGAACACGCAGTCTTCTGAAATTATTATCGTGATGAACTTTTGCCATGCAGAAAAATTCCTAGTAGCTCTTACCGCTCTCCGGGTGGTGCTGCTCAAGGAGGTGTCAATAAAGTCAACAACGTACTACGAATTGGGGCGTCTATTGTCTACAATAGCAGGAAAACTGAGGGTTCGCGCTGACGTACACCAGCTGCGCGGAAGTAAGGACGAGTCAGAACTGACGGAAGTAAAGGCCATTCACCTTAGAAAAGAATTTGGGCAGAAGAATAAAGCAAGATAAAAATAAAATGATCACTAATACGATTACGTATGTGTTAAGCACGCAAAATGGATTGCATACACCGTACGAAGCGAAATAATTTTACTAACTTGGAAGCATCTGATTACACAAGATGGTCGAAGCATGTCAGAAGAGGCGTAGACGAAGAGATCTGTGGTCATCAGATGTGCCATGCAGTTGTGAAATGAAACGTACGTCTGGCGTACAACGCTGTATCGTAGCGAAATGTAAACTGAAGTAAAGAAGAAAACACGAGAAGCATTTCGGATATGGAAATTTTGTGGTAAGTTCCTATGGGACCAAATTGCTGAGGTCTTCGGTCCCTAGGCTTACACACTACTTTTTCAAATGATTCTTTTAGTCCTACTTTGTCTGTTTGTTTCTGTAGTTCTGTGATTTGTTCTTTGGCGCTGTCCAGTGAGTCAGTAATTAACGTCATACCTTCTGAAAAAGGCAGACAATCTATGGTAATTTTATTTGGGTTTCTTCCTTGTTGAACACCCATTCTCTCACTGCTTTCTCTAAAACGCAGTTAAAAAGCCTCCATATCTTACTCTTGATTTTATTTCGAAACGTTTTGACAGTTCCCACATAAATTTTACCTTTGATGTTGTGTTTGTAAAAGTTCCTTTAATTATGCCTGATCTTTCGTTGTCGAGTCTGAATTCCTTTAAAATGTTGATCAGTGAATTTCTGTCAATTGAGTCATATGCTTTTTATAAAATCCACGAAAGTTATCATGTATTTTAGGTTTCTTAGTTTCCTCACTTCTATTATGTTCTTTAGATTTAGTGTTTGCTCTGCACAAGACCTTGCCTTGGTAAATTCTGATTGATACTCTCCCAGTTGTGGAACGAGTATTCCTTCAGCTCTCTTTAAAAGTACCATTAACAAGATTTTATATGACGCTGGTAAGAGGGAGATCCCTCAATAATGGTTGGAATTAGCTTCCTTTCCTTTTTTATGTAGTGAATGTGTTAATGCCGATATCCATTCTGGTGGTGCAGATTTTATTAGTGAGTTCTGTTATATACAGAATAATATTGCCAATAGAGTGTTTTCATAGTACAGCTACTACATTGTCTTCTTCTGAAACCTTGTTATTTTTAAGCTGTTTTATGATTTCTTTAAATCCCTATATTCTGGTTGATCGCAGTTGTGTAATTTCTAGAAGTAGTCTGCAAGTATTCTGCAATTCTCTGTGTTATTATGTCCAGCCTTTCACGTTTTAGAATTTGTAAACAGTAAATTTGGTGGTGTCCTTATCTTTAAACTATTTTTGAATGTTTTATAAGAGTTCCGTGTGTTGTTTTGTTTAAAGTACGTCTCAGTTGACTTTAGTTGATCTTTTATATGTTGTACTCTGATGTTTTTTGAGGCCGTTTGATGCATGTTTCCTTGCTTCTATAATTTTTTTTCTGTTCTTATCATTTTTATTTGCGTTCCAGATAGTCTAAGCTCGTTGTCTCTTTATAATTAAGTCATCACAATCGTCATTCCACGAAGCATATTTTCTTTTCTTTTTAAGATGGATGGTTTCTTCTGTAGTGTCAATAATGTCTTTTTGAGGTTGTTTCCAACATCCAGGTATTTTTTTCCCAACTACATTTTGTAATCATTTTTTCTAGATAATTTCTGTACGTCAAACTTCCTGGGTTGGTGTTTGTTCTTTTTTCTAAATATCGGTCTAACCTTGAATTTAACGATAAATAGGTAGTGGTCTGAATTTAAAACTGTGCTCTTGCAACTTTCGCACATTGAGTAGCTCCAGTGCAAAGAGTCTGGTTATAGCAACGTGATCGAGCTGTTTTTCATCACAAATCGGATTTGTTTTCTAGGAAGTTTTTCGAAGAATGTATATTTTAATACTGTTTTAAGCTGCCTGCATAGGCTGAAGGGACTTTCTCCGTTTGCGTTGGGTCTCTAACGTGCAGGGAATTTCCCTTCTATTGATCTCTTCTGAGGTTGTTTACCAATTTGCGCATTAAAGCCTCCAAATAGTATTACTGTGTTTCTCGGTGGAATGTGACCTAGGCTGTTTCACATAGTTTGCCAAACATTTTCTGTTTATCCTCTCTGTGTTCTGTTTCTCTCATTCTCATTTGTTGATGTAAGCGTATTTAAAATGGTGTCAACTTTATTTGGTGATTTAAATGTTAGTGTGGAAAGTCTTTCATTAATTGATTTAAATTCTGTTATTGAGTTTAATATGTTCTTGTTTACAATAAAACCTGTTCCAAATTGGGGTACGTATTTCATAACTCTTTTTCCTCGCTTTCCCCTAAATATCCTGAATCCTTCTGAATCGAAAGGATATTCATCAGTAAATCTTGTTTCTTGCGGTGCTAATATCATTATACTTTTTTTCCTTCAGAAATTTTATTAAAGTTTTAAGTTTACCTATTTTTGAGAGAGAATTCACGTTAAAAGTGGCCAGGTAATTTATGTTTCTGTGATTTATTTTAGGGGTTTGTTGTTTAAAGCAGGTTTCAGAGTGCTCTGATTCATTCTTTGCACGATGTTGTAGGTCCCCAGAATCCGAATCCTACTTTTCATTTCCTTGGAAATGGGGGATTGGGTGTATAAACTACTTATTAAGAGATATATTCTTGCGTTAAAGGATTAACACAATAAGTCAAGCATTAGAGTTGGAAATGGTGTATATGACACCCAACCCTCCTTCCCCCCTCCCCGAAGAAAAGGCAATGAAAGGAAAAAATGTTTATCGTTTACGTCATTTCCGCTGTTCACGCAGTAAATCTTCAGCATCAGGCATGACGGTTTATTTTTATTTTATTTATTTCTTACTACTACCTCTATTCGCAACACATTTTGCAGGCAGTATCCACATATACCCCTGAATGTTCCTGCAAAATTGTATCATCGTAAGATACATAGTTCAGGAGATGTGACGTCAGAAGCACTGAGATGCGTGAAAAACTAGCGTTTGTTGAAACGTACTAGTACGAAACTAATGAAACTAACATAATTAAGGTTTTACATGCTTAACGTCCAGTATTTAACGCATTAACTTTTTTGTAATCAGTCGTTTGAAGCTGTTCTATAGATGGAAGTTCGATTCTTTAAAAAAAAAAAAATCGGGGTGGAAATTACTGGTTAGAACACAAAATATGAAGCAAAGAAAGAATACAATATACACTCCTGGAAATGGAAAAAAGAACACATTGACACCGGTGTGTCAGACCCACCATACTTGCTCCGGACACTGCGAGATGGCTGTACAAGCAATGATCACACGCACGGCACAGCGGACACACCAGGAACCGCGGTGTTGGCCGTCGAATGGCGCTAGCTGCGCAGCATTTGTGCACCGCCGCCGTCAGTGTCAGCCAGTTTGCCGTGGCATACGGAGCTCCATCGCAGTCTTTAACACTGGTAGCATGCCGCGACAGCGTGGACGTGAACCGTATGTGCAGTTGATGGACTTTGAGCGAGGACGTATAGTGGGCATGCGGGAGGCCGGGTGGACGTACCGCCGAATTTCTCAACACGTGGGGCGTGAGGTCTCCACAGTACATCGATGTTGTCGCCAGTGGTCGGCGGAAGGTGCACGTGCCCGTCGACCTGGGACCGGACCGCAGCGACGCACGGATGCACGCCAAGACCGTAGGATCCTACGCAGTGCCGTAGGGGACCGCACCGCCACTTCCCAGCAAATTAGGGACACTGTTGCTCCTGGGGTATCGGCGAGGACCATTCGCAACCGTCTCCATGAAGCTGGGCTACGGTCCCGCACACCGTTAGGCCGTCTTCCGCTCACGCCCCAACATCGTGCAGCCCGCCTCCAGTGGTGTCGCGACAGGCGTGAATGGAGGGACGAATGGAGACGTGTCGTCTTCAGCGATGAGAGTCGCTTCTGCCTTGGTGCCAATGATGGTCGTATGCGTGTTTGGCGCCGTGCAGGTGAGCGCCACAATCAGGACTGCATACGACCGAGGCACACAGGGCCAACACCCGGCATCATGGTGTGGGGAGCGATCTCCTACACTGGCCGTACACCACTGGTGATCGTCGAGGGGACACTGAATAGTGCACGGTACATCCAAACCGTCATCGAACCCATCGTTCTACCATTCCTAGACCGGCAAGGGAACTTGCTGTTCCAACAGGACAATGCACGTCCGCATGTATCCCGTGCCACCCAACGTGCTCTAGAAGGTGTAAGTCAACTACCCTGGCCAGCAAGATCTCCGGATCTGTCCCCCATTGAGCATGTTTGGGACTGGATGAAGCGTCGTCTCACGCGGTCTGCACGTCCAGCACGAACGCTGGTCCAACTGAGGCGCCAGGTGGAAATGGCATGGCAAGCCGTTCCACAGGACTACATCCAGCATCTCTACGATCGTCTCCATGGGAGAATAGCAGCCTGCATTGCTGCGAAAGGTGGATATACACTGTACTAGTGCCGACATTGTGCATGCTCTGTTGCCTGTGTCTATGTGCCTGTGGTTCTGTCAGTGTGATCATGTGATGTATCTGACCCCAGGAATGTGTCAATAAAGTTTCCCCTTCCTGGGACAATGAATTCACGGTGTTCTTATTTCAATTTCCAGGAGTGTATAAGACACACATACTCTATCTAGAAGGTAATATACAGGTTGTTTGAAAAACAGTAGCACACATTCCTGCAGGAGGCAATACTGGACAAAACTACGAGAAAAGTTCCTACAGTGATACGTCCGAGAAGTAATACCTGTCGAGATATGGACCGTTGAAGATTCGCAGTCCGCAGACTGCATTTTATTTACTGGATTGATAAGTGACGGCATAGCGGATTACGACAATACGTGTGGACAGATGCAAACCTTCGAGCAGTCATAGAGGTGAGATATCACGATCGCTTCAATTTTAGTGTTTTGACAGGAATAACCGGTGACAGTCTCACTGGGCTTTCCGCTTTACCAAACAGATTAACCTGTGCTGTGAATCGCCGATTTCTGTGCGATAAATTACCAGCGCTATTGAGAAACGTTGCCGTTGCAGAAAGACGACGACTGAGGTTTATGCACGACGAGGAACCACCCGATCTTCTACGAATTGTCTGACAGTACCTCATGATAGCGTTTCATGGGCAGTCGACTGATACAGGAGGAGCGGTAGCACGGCGTCCCCGTTCACTCGTCCTGAATCCGTTGGATTTCTGGCTATGGAAGCATTGGTGTTTGCGAAGCCGATGGCCACTGTGCTGGGATTACAGGAGCACGTGACCAGTGCGTGTGGCGCAGTTCGAATGGAGCCTGGTGTATTTCAAAAATTGGGTGATTCACACCGATAAAGGGCTGAATTATGTATTAGGATGCGTAGTAACCAAATGAAGCACTGCGTATGGTGTCTACTTCTACGCAATAAATACATGGGAATGAGGGCACAGACTGGCCTACATCTCAACAGGATTTGAGCAATACGTGACCTTTCTTTTTTTTTTTTTTTTTTTTAAAACCCTGTGCAGAAATGCGATCACAATAGGAAGAGACAGAAAACGGCGTCAAACCAGTAGATTAACTGGCAGCTTACTTAACATTAATTTTTATTTAACGATACAAATGTCTAACCGAGTGGACTACATCAGTGACTGGACTCTTTCTGTAAGAAGAAGACAGTGTTCGCGAGCAGGTTAAAACAGTTTAGCAGATGAGACTATGGCAGCTCCATTTCTCAAGTTCGGGTCACAACGGAAAGCTATCTCTGACCCTGCTGAGAGAGTCGGTCTCTCGGTTGTCAGTTGAGGTAAGATTATGGAAGTATTTCTCATTAAATTATGCTCACGTATTTGCTCTTCGTGTGCGACTTTAATGACCGGCAGCGACAAGTTGGAATCGAGTTCTGAATTCGGTATTTACTCGCTCCATTATCAGCAAGTGTTATTGTTGGCCGTTTGCTCATATGCAGTATCGGTTTTTGCAGGTTGGCGTTCCAAGCTGCGACTTACATGAGCTTCCCAGTAGGAATACATTATCACGTATAGCGCGAAACAAATTCCATCATGGTGTCAGGGAGGGAACATTCCTCCGATATCGATTCAGCCACTACGAACACTTCGGTCTACTACAATAACTGAAAACTGTTTTGAAAGCCGGTGAATACAAGGTATTTTCCGAAATGAACTCACAGAATTCGTTTTACTTTGACTACATTATCAATGATATGCTGTTGGAATTTATCATGCCCGTTACCTGCGAACAAACGCAAAACAGTGCCAAATCAGATGACATACCGAGCGTTCTTTTGTATCGCAGATGAATGAGCGATCTCGTAACCATGCATTACAGACGCATTGAATTTATACAGCTGAATAGGTGGATGTCACAACGTCATGTTTTTCTCTGTACGAAGTACTTACATAAACGCGTTCCTCAGTGCTTTTACCGAGCGAGGTGGCGCAGTGGTAGCACACTGGACTCGCATTCGGGAGGACGACGGTTCAATCCCGTCTCCAGCCATCCTGATTTAGGTTTTCCGTGATTTCCCTAAATCGTTTCAGGCAAATGCCGGGATGGTTCCTTTGAAAGGGCACGGCCGATTTCCTTCCCAATCCTTCCCTAACCCGAGCTTGCGCTCCGTCTCTAATGACCTCGTTGTCGACGGGACGTTAAACACTAACCTAATTCCTCAGTGCTTTTTACAGCGTAAAAACTGTTGAAATAGGCTGCCAATAGGAACCCATTATACACTAACGGAAAAGATCCTAACATCAAGAAATAAAAATGTAGCGTAATAAAATTTTGGGAATGCATATCTCTAGGTAACATACTTAAGTGATTAACACTGCGTCGGCCGCTGTGGCCGAGCGGTTCAAGGCGCTTCAGTCTCTAACCGCGCTACCGCTACGGTCGCAGGTTCGAATCCTGCCTCGGGTATGGATTTGTGTGATGTCAAATGGTTCAAATGGCTCTGAGCACTATGGGACTTAACAGCTGTGGTCATCAGTCCCCTAGAACTTAGAACTACTTAAACCTAACTAACCTAAGGACATCACACACATCCATGCCCGAGGCAGGATTCGAACCTGCGACCGTAGCAGTCGCGCGGTTCCTGACTGCGCGCCTAGAACCGCGAGGCCACCGCGGTCGGCTGTATGATGTCCTTAGGTTAGTTAGGTCTAAGTAGTTCTGAGTTCTAGGGCACTGATGACCTCAGATGTTAGGTCCCATAGTGTTCAGAGCCATTTGAACTTCTCTGCAGCAGGACAGGTAAATGCTCTCACCTCAAAAGGCCACTGAAATAGAGGAATGCAGTCATCTCAATGTGGACACATTCTACCAAAAATAACGGTTTCTTAAATTTAAAACAAATCTTTTTATATACTGACGGAAAAAATCTCTACACCAAGAAGGAGTTGTGCGAAACAAATGAAAATTGGTAGGCGTGTTTCTTCATCTGGAAAATGGCCTCTACTCAAATTTCGCGCCAGTCTCATAGATTGGAGCTAGTAGCTCCTCTATGAGGATGCAAACCAAGTTTACTTTTTTTAAAGTGCTGCTCTTTTCAGTACTAATTGAAAGAGGCACTGGATGGTAAAGCTTAACACTTTTCACATACTCAAGAGATTGCCAGAGACGAAAGAAGAGGTAAGCGATAGGACACACTGAGGGCTGAACCCGGACGTTTAAATGTGTAAGTCATCTACTTAGCCAGCGAGCCACGCCTATTGTTCTGACACTACAGTCACTAAAAACCTGTCATGCGCCTGAGCTTGGATATTAAATTCATTTCGAATAGATTTATCTTTATCGGAGTTGCAGTTTTCTCGGATCTTTGGACTACTGTAGGTAATATACACTTCCAAAGGAACCGAGCAACGCCGTTTCTCAGTAGACATTTTCAAGAACCAAATTGACGCAGACCGGAGAGTCGAATGAACTCCTTCCCGGAGCGTTAATTTTTAGGCCACAGTGTCGTCTTCTGACTGGCATTAGTCGTACGCATGTGAGTGGTTGCCATTTGCTACTGTTAGTAGTCTCTTACTATTGCCATATAGGGACGCTGTAGTGACGTGTACACTATTCTGACGATAGAGAATACACACTGCATTTATTAAGAGCACAAAATTATTTTCTGTGGCTGAATCATTCCCAGGAGTGCTAGTCCGGTAAAATGTGCAATAGCCTGTCAGTGTAGTGCTGAAAAGTGAAACGGAAGTTCTGGCCGATGTAAGTTTTGAGACAGTTTGTGTGTCGAATTCTAATGGATCAGGTTGATTCTCCTTGACGAGCAATAAATTCTTTGTCAGAATTCTTATTTATTAACATAGGTGCAGTCAAGCACGCAAATCACGATTCATAAAAGCGGTTTTAAGTGGTTTACATGATCTTTATTGTATGTTGTTTCACAACGCAGCCACTGGCAAAGCAAAAATTGTTCACATCTTGTGGCAGTTTGCAAAGAACTTACTATTACTCATGGAGAGTCCAAGGCAACATGTGTGGCATATTCGGTTGGAGCACTGTGCACGCCCTCTTGTAGTTGCCTTTGCAGGAATATGTGCTGCTTCATCTCACTTATTCGCTTAGATCGTGGGACGTAAGTGTAGTGCTTTATTTGTAGTGCTTTATTTGCCCTCGATTTGGCGAAAAGATGCCCCCACAACCCCTGCAATGACAGCAACTCTAAACTCCATACTACTTGTGGTATAAAGATTTTATTTTCCAAGAATGCCAGTTTCAGGTAGTGTTTGGTTATAGGCTGGAATTTTTTTTATCTTAAACGAATTTTAGGATGGTGGGAATTTGTAAATATTCTTACCTTTTTTCAGTTCTCTGTGTATGCAACCGGAACAACTGGTGGAAGTGTTTTTTCGAAGTATTAATGGTCCGCTTTTTCTATTGGCTTCGCATCACCGCAAACATAAATAAAGAGGAGAAGGTACATCATAAGCAAAGGCATTGGGAATACTTTTCTTTACCACTGTATTTGACATGGCCTAAAGTTGAAGGACAGTTTTCGGCTTAATAAGGCTGTTTGTTTTTGCTACCATTCTTGACCATAGTATTCGACGAAACATGATGTACACTGATCAGCCAGACATTATGACAACCGACCTAATAGGCGGTATGGCCATTTTTTTCACGGATAACAGCAACAACGAGCCGTGGCATGGAAGCAATGAGGCCTCGGTAGGTCGCTGGAGGGGTTTGGCGTCACATCTGCATACACAAGTCACGTAAGTCCCGTAAATTCCGGAAGGATGGAAGGGGCGATGAGCTCTGACGGCACGTTATCACATGCCAAAAGTGTTCGATTGGATTCAGATCTGGAGAGTTGGGGGGCCAGTACATCAATTGGAACTCGCCACTGTGTTCCTCAGACCAATCCATCACACTTCTGGCCTTGTGACGTAGTGCATTATCTCGTTAAAAATGTCACTGCCGTCGGGAAACATGAGCGTCATGAAGGGGCGTACCTGGTCTGCAACCAGTGTACGATACTCCTTGGCCGTCATGGTTTCTTGAACGAGCGCCACTAGACTCACGGATGCCCACGTGAATGTTCCTCAGAGCATAATGCAGCCGCCGCCAGCTTATCTCTGTCCCACAGTACAGATGTCAGCGACCTGTTCCCTGAAAGACGACGGATTCCCACCCTCCCAGAGGCATGATCAACAAGGTATCGGGATTTATCAGACGATGCAATCATCTGCCACTCCGTCAACGTGCAGTGCCGATGGTCACATGCACATTTTTGACGTAGTTGCCGATGTCGTGGCGTTAACATTGGCACATGCGAGGGTCGTCGGCTGTTCGGAAGCCCATCGTTAGGAGTGTTCAGTGCACTGTCTGTTCAGCCACACTTGTGCTCTACTCAGCATTAAAGTCTGACGTTGGTTCCGCCACAGTTCGCCGCCTGACCCGGTTTACCAGCTGCCCATCCTACGATGTCCGACATCTGTAATGGGGGTTTGAATGCCCAGCCCCACGATGACAGGACGTGGTTTCACATTGGTTTCGCCACGTGTTGAAGACACTCACCACAGCACTCCTCGAACACCGACAAGTGGTGCAGTGTCCTAAATGCTCCTGCCGAGTCTCCGGGCCATCACAATCTGGCCTCGGTCAACGTCGAATAGATCACGTCTTCCCCATTCTACTCACGGACAGCACGCTCACTGGTACTACATGCACCGTGAGTGTGTCTGACTAGCAGTCGTTCCTCGCCAGGTGACGCTGCTATCGCCTGGACGAGTTTATATCGATAGTAGGTCGGTGGTCATAATGCTATGGCTGGTCGGTGTATATACACTACTGGCCATTAAAATTGCTACACCACGAAGGTGGCGTGCTACAGACGCGAAATTTAAACAACAGGAAGAAGATCTGTGATACGCAAGTGTTAAGCTTTTCAGAGCAATCACACAGGGTTGGCACCGGTGGCGACACCTACAACGTGCTGACATGAAGAAAGTTTCCAACCGATTTCTCATATAAAAAAAGCAGTTGACCGGGTTGCCTGGTGAAACGTTGTTGTAATGCCTCGTGTAAGGAGGAGAAACGCGTACCATCACGTTTCCGACTTTGATAAAGGTCGGATTGTAGACTATCGCGATTGCGGTTTATCGTATCGCGACATTGCTGTTCGCTTTGGTCGAGATCCAATGACTGTTAGCAGAATATGGACTCGATGAGTTCAGGAGGGTAATACGGAACGCCGTGGCGCATCCCAACGGCCTCGTATCACACTAGCAGTCGAGATGACAGGCATTTTATCCGCATGGCTGTAACGGATCGTGCAGCCACGTCTCGACCCCTGAGTCAACAGATGGGGACGTTTGCAAGACAACAACCATCAGTACGAACAGTTCGACGACGTTTGCAGCAGCATGGACTAAAAGCTCGGAGACCATGGTTGCGGTTACCCTTGACGCTGCATCAGAGAAGGAGCGCCTGCGATGGTGTACTCAACGACGAACCTGGGTGCAAGAATGGCAAAACGTCATTTTTTCGGATGAATCCAGGTTCTGTTTACAGCATCATGATGGTCGCATCCGTGTTTGGCGACATCGCGGTGAACGCACATTGCTAACGTGTATTCGTCATCGCCATACTGGCGTACCACCCGGCGTGAGGGTATGGGGTGCCATTGGTTACACGTCTCGGTGACCTCTTGTTCGCATTGACGGCGCTTTGAACAGTGGACGTTACATTTCAGATGTGTTACGACCCGTGTCTCTACCCTTCATTCGATCCCTGCGAAACCCTACATTTCAGCAGGATAATGCACGACAGCATGTTGCAGGTCCTGTACGGGCTTTTCTGGATACAGAAAATGTTCGACTGCTGCCCTGGCCAGCACATTCTCCAGATCTCTCACCAATTGAAAACGTCTGGTCAATGGTGGTCGAGCAACTGGCTCGTCACAATACGCCAGTCACTACTCTTGATGAATTGTGGTATCGTGTTGAAGCTGCATGGGCAGCTGTACCTGTACACGCCATGCATGCTCTGTTTGGCTCAATGCCCAGGAGTATCAAGGCCGTTATTATGGCCAGAGGTGGTTATTCTGGGTACTGATTTCTCAGGATCTAAGCACCCAAAATGCTTGAAAATGTAATCACATGTCAGTTCTAGTATAATATATTTGTCCAATGGATACCCGTGTATCATCTGCATTTCTTCTTGGTGCAGCAATTTTAATGGCCAGTAGTGTATGATTGTCGGAAGGACAGCTTCAGAATACAGGAAAGTCAAAACAACCTTTGGTGACATTAAAAGCAACGGTGGTAACATTAAGAGTGCAACGGTAATTCCACTGTTAAATGCAGAGGAGAGAGCAGATAGGTGGAAAGAATACATTGAAAGCCTCTATGAGGGTGAAGATTTGTCTGATGTGATAGAAGAAGAAACAGGAGTCGATTTAAAAGAGATAGGGGATCCAGGATTAGAATCGGAATTTAAAAGAGCTTTGGAGGACTTACGGTCAAATAAGGTAGAAGGGATAGGTAACATTCCATCAGAATTTCTAAAATCATTGGGGGAAGTGGCAACAAAACGACTATTCACGTTGGTGTGTAGAATATATGGGTCTGGCGACATACCATCTGACTTTCGGAAAAGCATCATCCACACAATTCCGAAGACGGCAAGAGCTGACAAGTGCGAGAATTATCGCACAATCAGCTTAACAGCTCATGCATCGAAGCTGCTTACAAGAATAATATACAGAAGAATGGAAAAGAAAATTGAGAATGCGCTACGTGACGATCAGTTTGGCTTTAGGAAAAGTAAAGGGACGAGAGAGGCAATTCTGACGTTACGGCTAATACTGGAAGCAAGGCTAAAGAAAAATCAAGACACTTTCATAGGATTTGTCGACCTGGAAAAAGCGTTCGACAATATAAAATGGTGCAAGCTGTTCGAGATTCTGAAAAAAGTAGGGGTAAGCTATAGGGAGAGACGGGTCATATACAATATGTACAACAACCAAGAGGGAATAATAAGAGTGGACGATCAAGAACGAAGTGCTCGTATTAAGAAGGTTGTAAGACAAGGCTGTAGCCTTTCGCCCCTACTCTTCAATCTGTACATCGAGGAAGCAATGATGGAAATAAAAGAAAGGTTCAGGAGTGGAATCAAAATACAAGGTGAAAGGATATCAATGATACGATTCGCTGATGACATTGCTATCCTGAGTGAAAGTGAAGAAGAATTAAATGATCTGCTGAACGGAATGAACAGTCTAATGAGTACACAGTATGGTTTGAGAGTAAATCGGAGAAAGACGAAGGTAATGAGAAGTAGTAGAAATGAGAACAGCGAGAAACTTAACATCAGGATTGATGGTCACGAAGTCAATGAAGTTAAGGAATTCTGCTACCTAGGCAGTAAAGTAACCAATGACGGACGGAGCAAGGAGGACATCAAAAGCAGACTCGCTATGGCAAAAAAGGCTTTTCTGGCCAAGAGAAGTCTACTAATATCAAATACCGGCCTTAATTTGAGGAAGAAATTTCTGAGGATGTACGTCTGGAGTACAGCATTGTATGGTAGTGAAACATGGACTGTGGGAAAACCGGAACAAAAGAGAATCGAAGCATTTGAGATGTGGTGCTATAGACGAATGTTGAAAATTAGGTGGACTGATAAGGTAAGGAATGAGGAGGTTCTATGCAGAATCGGAGAGGAAAGGAATTTGTGGAAAACACTGATAAGGAGAAGGGACAGGATGATAGGACATCTGCTAAGACATGAGGGAATGACTTCCATGGTACTAGAGGGAGCTGTAGAGGGCAAAAACTGTAGAGGAAGACAGAGATTGGAATACGTCAAGCAAATAATTGAGGACGTAGGTTGCAAGTGCTACTCTGAGATGAAGAGGTTAGCACAGGAAAGGAATTCGTGGCGGGCCGCATCAAACCAGTCAGTAGACTGATGACCAAAAAAAAAAGTGTATATTTATATATAGGGTGTTTAGTTTACCTGAAGACATTGAAATGTCTCGGAAACTACACATCAGAAAAAAAAGCTATAATTAAAATTCGTGTCTCACAGGGGGACATCGAATGATACCACACTCGACCCACTATCGAACCCCATGCGTGGGTGGCGAGGCAACTTAGAAATCTTCAATGGGAACCCAGTGTTTATGTTGCAGCCTACGATTCTATAGCAAACATTTTCTTCTTACGCTACAGATGGCGCTGTAGCAAGAGCAATAGAAACGAGTAAGCAATCGTAAATTACACCACGTTACTCAATGCCCCTTGGATATCCAATGGCACGTGGGACTCCGCCTGGACGCCTCGAGGGTAGGACAGGCCGGTATTTCATAACTTCTAATTGGAACCCCATTCGCAACGTTGTATTCCCCCGACACATCAAACACGGGACTACACGACGCGCCACTGTGGCCGTGGTTCGAGGCGAACACCACTCTAGTTTCCAAATTAGAGTAAGTCTTCAAAGATAGTAGGGCCACCTTCAGTACACTTAGTGATCAGCTTTTCAGATAAACATAAACAGGACAGAAGCATATCTGCGGGAATGCCGCACAGGCGTTTCTGATGCAGTCGACCATGTCGTCAAGGCCTATTGGCACACCTTATCTTTTAAATATCCGTACAGAAAGAATTCTAGCGACGTCAGATCCGGCTACCTAGCGGGCCAATTAATAGGGTCACCTCTGCTTCTCTACCGACCACTATAACTGTTTAATACCTCCCGAGCTTCAATTGGTTCAAATGGCTGTGAGCACTATGGGACTTAAATCTGAGGTCATCAGTCCCCTAGAACTTGGAACTACTTAAACCTAACTAACCTAAGGACATCACAAACATCCATGCCCGAGGCAGGATTCGAACCTGCGACCATGGCGGTCGCGCGGTTCCAGACTGAAGCGCCTAGAACCGCTCGGCCACATCGGCCGGCCAGCTTCAATTGCGTAATGGGCTGGGCAACCATCATGCTGAAGCCACGTACGTCCAGGGCAGCATCCTGCAGTGGTACCGATACGTTCATTATCTGCGTCCATTCAAAGTGCCGTTGATAAAATACGGACCATTGTTCTCCAAGGTGCCACACCATGCGTTAGCCGACCTATGACAGTAATGATCAACTTGCGTAACTAGTGGGGATCGTCTACACTCCAGTAACGCTTGTCATGCCGGTTAACGACGCCATGGCTGGTGAATGTCGATTCATCGGAAGCACGTAACGTGGGTGTCGTTTGCATTTTTTGACGTGCCCGTTCACAAATCACTACTCCATTATGGAAATCGGCGCCACGAAGTCCTTGATGCAGTGACACGTGGTATGGATGATACTTTTGACGATGCAGTATTGTGACAATACTATCTACGGACATACCGGAATCGTGGTGTAATAGCCTGGCGCTTATGTGTGGGTTGTGGTGTACGGCCGCTAGTACGGCTATTTCATTACCTTGTCCTGTAACACGTTTGTTTCGTTTCCTTTTGACGGTCTGTAAGCCACCATCAGACATAATGGCGTTCACAAACTTGTAAAATAACGAAAGAAAGAGATGTTTCTGCGGAAAACGCTCGCCATACAAAGCAACAGCAGCCTCAACGTTCCTCCTACATTCTCTGTAAATCACGATCATTTCAGTTCTTTGTTCTATGGTTGCAACATTCATCGTCCACTTGCACGCCTGTTCTCCAACTGATAGGTAGGTGTGCAGACAATAAACACTGCGCAAGTATTGTAATGTTTAGAGCCTCCATCTGTTCTACGTCTGCTCCGGTATCAGTGAACTCCCTGTTATCCCAGATCACGTTATTATGTGAGCTGGGGTGTTATGATACGTCGTAGTTGGCTGCACGGCTTAGGTGGTGTGTCGAGTAGTCCCTTATTCGACAAGTCGGAGGAAAACTGCATTTTGGCTGGGATTTACAATTAGAATTTATGAAATACTGGCCCGCCCTAACCCCGCAGCGTGGAGAGGGGGTCCCACGTGCCTTGGACATTCAAGGGCCATTGTGTAGCGTGTCGTAAATTGTGTACCCATTCTATACCTTCGAATACAGCGCCATCTGTGGCGAAGACGTATGTAGATTTTGCCGAAGAATCGTAATCTGCAATAAATGGGGGTCCCATTGAAGATTTCAAAGTTGGCCCGCGCCACCCGCCCACCACAGGGTGGTGTCCAATGTGTAGTTTTTGAGATAGAGAGAGAGAGAGATCAGCCAAAATGGTCACATACTCCACATAACGCAACCTTGCAGATTAACCATGGGGCCCATGAAATACCGCGGTATGGCTGCCCAAATCATCAGCGGATCCACGCTGTAAAAGACTCATCGGACCAAATTACTTTCTTCCGTTGATCCATAGTCCAGGTGTTATGGCTTCCGCTTCAGTGCGGAACCACGCGGCTGCTGCGGTCGCAGGTTCGAATCCTGCCTCGAGCATGGATGTGTGTGACGTCCTTAGGTTAGTTAGGTTTAAGTAGTTCTAAGTCCAGGGGACTGATGACCTCAGATGTTAAGTCACATAGTGCTTAGAGCCATTTGAACCATTTGTTACGGCTTCGGCACTACGTTTTCTTGTTACGGGCATCATTGGCGGATGGGTTTGGGATTATACTGTGGTGTATTATAGTAGAATTGGCTGCTTATGGATCTTCGTGTTATTTTGATGCTGTCAGAGTTCACGAGTGCGACATTTGGTTCTGCATTGGCGTTCGCCACTGTATTTTATTAGTTTTCATTACAATCCTCTTCAATGGCCGTGTGTCACGATCACTTAACTCACACTTTCGTCCACGTTTTTACTTAGCGGATAATGTTTTCCCGCATTATCTACATGCGATATAAATCTTCGATACAGTACGTCGTGAAACACCACACATTTCGGCTGGCAGGGTTATCGAAGCATCCACCAATCCACAATACGAGCACCGAGAATTTTCCCACCTTCGAATTGAGCTAGCCCTGAAATAAAGCAATCACAGCTGCACAGAACACTCCCACGGCTAACAATTGCAACGTATTGAGGACAATGCTCAGCGGCCGTTCGAGGTCAAATGCAGCACCGCGACGTGTAAGGTTGGCTAGCATGTGTAAGTTGAAGAATGCAATTCTCGCGGTGTTTCCATATTTTGTCCAATCGCTGTAGCTGTATATATGCACTTACACAGCAGTTGTGGGTGTAGCTGGGCAGGTAGGCCTGCTGTTCTCGGAACTCAACTGGAGACTTGGCGATGCTTGGCGTGTGGTGTAGAAGCAGCAGCACAAGCGATGGTGGCGTTGCTGTCTGCGCTGCCTGGCAGCACTCACCTATAACAGCAGAAAGGCGGCGGTGCGTCAGTGTGCGGCCTGTGCACTGCGTAACGACATTCGTGAGCAACTCACTGTGGGCTCCTTCAGACAAAGAGTACAGGCATACACGCTATGACGGTCATAGAAATCAACTGAGGCAGAAAACCTGAAGCACTGGAAATATCATACCAGTAACACAACATACGTTTAAACAGGGAAGAAACCAGTAACGGAAGCAAGCGTATTATCGTGGAAAGTAAAATAAGCACTCATTCGATAAAACAGTTCAGTTAAGGAAATGCGAAGTTACAAGCCTCCAGGGTGCGTGCGCAGGGTGTGCTGTTTGTTTCCTTTTCATGTTTACAGGAGATGGAAAACTGTGCGCGCCAGTTCTCCATAAACATACCTCTGCTGACTTTTCTTTAGCGGCTACGTTTAAATACCGTACAACTTCCAGAAGACGAAAGCCCAATTTCAGAAACCGTTTCTCGGTAACATTTAAAGCCTGAAGCAGTTTCGCTAGACAGATAAGTGTTGATTTTCCGATCGTCAGTTGTTTTACATGGCCGCTTTTTGATGTAGTCAGCAAAATGGCTGTTCATCTTCAGTAAAATATCGGAGGTAAACAACTTCATGTTCAGTGTAATATTTCTATTTCTCCTTCTTCTTCACTGTGAAACGTCCCCTTAGAAAAAATAATGAATTACTGTGCTGATAAATCTCTTACATTATTTGATTTTCAAACAGCTGAGCAAAACTGAACGTACTCAGACATTTCGCTCTTTACCTATTCTGATCAACGCTAAACTGACACACAATATTTTTTAGCGCAACGCAATCTGACTTTCAATAATCCTTGACTAACATTAACCTGTACGTTTCACAAATCACTTGCCAAACAAAAATCTTCGTTACTCGAACTACTGTAATACAGCGAGCGCCACTACTGCCAGCTAAATAAAAGATTCAAACTACTGAAGGCACTAACTACTGATAGGCATAGTTAGCAAGTGAAAGATTTTGATAGAGAACAAACAATGTATTTACCTTAATAGTGTTCAAAAGTCATAATATATATAGCAGTTCATGACATCCATTCTTACAAATGTACTGTTTCTGATGGACACACGTCCAGATCATCCGCTCTCAAAACTCCGCCATTTCTCTCCTCACATCCGCCACTGCTGGCGGCTCACCTCCAACTGCGCAACGCTACGCGCTGTTAACAGCCAACAGCCCAACACTACAATAGCAAACAACAATGCAAACCAGCCACAAACTGCACACAGCACATCCAGCGATCTTCATACAGAGCGCTACGTGGCGTTACCAATGTCACAAGACAGCCTACTTACAACTGGACAAAAAGTCACACCGTCCAGATTAGCGGAAAATTTTTAAAAATAACCTGACAAACCAAGCGCGTTTCAGAAGCAGTTGGTGCGTTTACATGGGAGCCAAAATCGATTGTGCGATTGTGGAAGATGAAATCCGGCAGCTAAAACTGATTTTTCCAATCGGAATTCAAGTTTTTACATAACTAACAAGAAGCGGTAATGGGAAGTTGGTTTTGGGCTCTCCATGTAAACGTAGTGTGCGGGAACTAAAGGTTTATGAGCTACCAGTGATGGGAGAAGGTGCCAGTCATTCGCCAAAACCGGAGTACCCAGTACACTCCGTATGTGCTGTATGACAGGTTGTGATGCCACATTCTCCAGTGCTGGCAAATAATTGTGTGTCTGAAATCGTATGGGACTTAACTGCTAAGGTCATCAGTCCCTAAGCTTACACACTACTTAACCTAAATTATCCTAAGGACAAACACACAAACCCATGCCCGAGGGATGACTCGAACCCCCGCCGGGACCAGCCGCACAGTCCATGACTGCAGCGCTTCAGACCTCTCGGCTAATCCCGCGCGGCGGCAAATTATTATTCTCAAAGCAGAATTAGGTTAATTAGAGATTGAATAGCGCTTGAGACTAATACTCCGTTCAGTAATTTATAAACGCTGATATAATATATATATGTACGTTACACATAAACAACTTTTAATGTTTGGGTAGGACAACGTCCTTCGGTGAGAACGTTGTCCCAGCCAAAAATCAAAAAGTTGTGTGAACAATTACCTTCTCGCAGAAGAACTTTGTACCAGAAATAAATTAATATGTATTTAGTCCCCCTGTTCCAACCTAGGTTTTCGGGTTGTAAAGTGTATACAGGAACTGGTAAGCCCCTCCCATTTGTTCTGAATTTGGATCCCCCATTTTCCTCACCATTAGCTTGTCTGATAAGTGACTGAATTGAACCACGACTCTTCAATGGGCGGGATTTAGAACAGCCCGCTCCACTCTTAGGGGTGGAAAAAGAGAAAAAAAGGAAGCGATGATATTACAAAACGAATTAATTCTGACTATAATTTCAATCGAGATTTTTTTGTGTGTTGCGACGAGGGACTAGAGGATACAATTAGATAATAATGACGCGCTGATATGGAGGTGTCCACAATTTTTGCTGGTCTTTATTGCAACTGAGTCAGAAGTTAGTAATTTTCGGCAAAATGGCGTTTACCGTTGAAAGGGACGCCTTTGTGCTAAGTTTCAATGGCCCTTCGCGCATGAATACACCAGAGAGGCGCCACAGAAGCGGTTCTGGGCGTTACAATAAGTCAGTGCCTGGCAACCTAACGTAACAAGTGGGTTGCCAGAAACATTTTAAACGCACACGGTTAGGTTGACTATGAAAAGCAGAGCCCTCTGTACAGTCGGCCGTTTTCTTAGAAGCAACCTGCGGCAGGAGCTCTGCCTCACTGGGATCCAACTTGTTCTGCAGTCTAAACACGTGAGTGGCACAACAGACTTCATGCTACATGACCCTACCGTTTATGATGATTTTAGGTGAGGGACGTCAACATCATGGTCATCACCGCCTTCATGAAAAGTCAGCATGCTAATCTCATGGGTGGGAACGAAGGCTGTCCCCAAATGAGGAACATTTTATAATGTATTAAAGTCTGCCACCCTTCCCCACCAACTGAAGGATGAGGCCTGACAGTTCACAAAATTTCACTACCTTTGTAACACTGGAATCAGTATCTGTGAGGATGGTGAGCAGATCTCCATCGAGACGGAGGACTGCCCTAGTACCAGTATACAGGACACACGTTGCCAAAATATGCTGGACTGAAAGTGACACGCCACAAACTTCACAGAGTGGGGGCCCTCCCGCCGGAAGAAGAAGCCATGTCTGATGCACAATCTGGTAAGCAGAAACTCCTTCCAGCGGTGAGGCTGACATGAAGTCCGCCATACCTGTGTGGTCGATTTGAGCGACCGCAGTTTGTTTTCTGTCACCTGCAACCATTCAGTCTCCCACTGACGCACGATGCGTCTGTCAGAAAATGGGATGATTGCGTGCAACGGGATAGGACAGCACCATCCCGATGTGCTCCGTTGGCGGCTTTGTCGGCCACGTAGTTACCCTGTATCCCGATGTGGAAAGGTACCCAGCAAAAGATCCTCCCACCGTTACGGCGCCATGCTGAGAAAGTTGTGCTGCTGGCACCACATGGGAGACAGTTAATAATCTTGTTGCGAGAATTTGATCGCCGATAATAACGATGGCGTCTAGTAATTACGATCACAACGGACCGGCGACGCCTCCATGCCATTGATACGGTAATCTGCCATCATTAGACAGCATATATCTCACTCGCCCTCAATTGTGTGTTACAGTGTGTGGCGGAGGGTACTTTGTGTACCAGTGTCACTCCCTCTTTTCCTGTTCCAGTCGCGAATGGTTTGCGGGAAGAACGATAGTTGGTAAGCCCCTGTGTGGGCTCGAATATCTCTAATATTATCTTCACTGCCTTTTCGCGACATATACGTAGGAGGAAGAAATATATTGGTTAGCTGTTCTAGGAACGTACGCTCTCGAAACTTTAACAGTAAACCTGACCGTGATGTAGAACACTTCTCTTGCAGCGAGTTGGCTGAGCATCTGCGTGACGCTTTCGCTCTTCCTAAATGAACATGTAACGAAACATGCTGCCCTTCTTTGGATCTTCTCTATTTCCCCTATCAATCTTATCTGGCAAGTGTCCGCCCCCGGTAGCTGAGTGGTCAGCGTGATACTGTATTTCTGTCACAGACTGCAAAGGACTTTGAAGAACAGTTGTACGGAATGCAGAGTGTCTTGAAAGGAGGATACAAGACGAACATCAACGAAAGCAAAACGACGATAATGACATGTAGTAATAAAACAGGTGATGCTGAGGGAATTAGATAAAAAAAATGGGCAACTTAAAGTAGTAGATGAGTATTGCTATTTGGGCAGCAAAATAACTGAGGATGCTCGAAGTAGGGAGGATATAAAATGTAGACTGGCGATGACAAGGAAAGCGTTTCTGAACAAGAGAGATTTGTTAACATCGAGTATAGATTTAAGTGTCAGGAAGTCGTTTCTGAAAGTATTTGTATGAAGTGTAGCCATGTATGGATGTGAAACATGGGCGATAAACAGTTTAGATAGAAGAGAATAGAAGCTTTGGAAGTGTGATGCTACAGAAGAATACTGAAGACCAGATGGGTACATCACGTAACTAATGAGGACATACTGAACAGAATTGGGGATAAGAAGAATGTGTGGCACAACTTCACTAGAAGAAGAGAACAAATGTTCAAATGAGTGTGAAATATTATGGGACTTAACTGCTAAGGTCATCAGTCCCTAAGCTTACACACTACTTAACCTAAATTATCCTACGGACAAACACACACACCCATGCGCGAGGGAGGACTCGAACCTTCGCCGGGACCAGCCGCACAGTCCATGACTGCAGCGCCTCAGACCGCTCGGCTAATCCCGCGCGGCGTGAAGAAGAGATCGCTTGGTAGGTCATGTTCTGAGGCACTAAGGAACCACCAATTTAGTACTGGAGGGAAGCTTGGAGGTAAAAATCGTAGAGGGAGACCAAGAGATAAATAGACTAAGCAGACTCAGAAGGATGTTGGTTGTGGTAGTTACTGGACGATGAAAAGGATTGCATAGGATAGAGTAGCATGGAGAGCTGCATCAAACCAGCCTTTGGACTGAAGACCACAACAACAAAAACAACAAGGACAAAAGCTTCAGCATTGGAACGCTACCACTAAATGCCTCAGGATTTGCACAATAAACGACTAGTCGATTCCGGGGGTTACTGAAATTCTTATGGCTTAAAAAGAGGACCACTTCAATCCAGACCTAGTTCCTCATCCGAACTTATCTGACAGAAATTCGTTAAAGATCCATCGTTTCTTCTATCTTTGACCACTGCCTCTCTCAACTGAGAAATTGATTTAACTTCGCAGTTGTGTTAACTGGATTACAGACAACAATTTGAAACGGACCCTTAGAAAAATTAATGAATTACTGTGCTGATAAACCTCTTACATTATTTGATTTTCAAACAGCTGAGCAGAACTGAAAGTACTCAGACATTACTCTCTTTACTTATTCTGATCAACACTAAACTGACACACACTATTTTTAGCGCAACGCAATCTGACTTTCAATAATCCCTACAAAAGAATGGCCCTGACTAACATTAACCTATACGTTTCACAAATCGCTTACCTCACAAAACTCTTCGTTACTCGAACTACTGCAATACAGCGAGCGCCACTGCTGCCAGCTAAATACAAGATTCAAACTACTGAAGGCACTAACTACTGATAGGCATAGTTAGCAAGTGAAAGATTTTGATAGAGAACAAACAATGTATTTACCTTAATAGTGTTCAAAAGTCATAATATATATAGCAGTTCATGACATCCAGTCTTACAAATTTTCTGTCTGGTGGACATACGTCCAGATCATCCGCTCTCAAAACTCCGCCATTTCTCTCCTCACATCCGCCACTGCTGGCGGCTCACCTCCAACTGCGCAACGCTACGCGCTGTTAACAGCCAACAGCCCAACACTACAATAGCAAACAACAATGCAAACCAGCCACAGACTGCACACAGCACACCCAGCGATCTTCATACAGAGCGCTACGTGGCGTTACCAATATAAAAACCTAAACAGCCTACTTACAAATTTATAGACAACGATCGCGGTGCAAAGCGAAAATATACGTAGATCTGTTTGTATAAGTTCAGCGAGTTACGTGAATAACTTCTAGCAAGTCACTTAATCTCTTGAGAAACAGCCTGTCGTAAGCGATTTCGAAACCTGTGTTAGCGGGGCTCTGATTTTACTCGTAGTAGTTCAGAGTGGGCGAGAGGTCACCTTTACTCTACTTTCCGGAGCAAAGGATAGAGGAAAAAGGGCCAAAGTGAACCTCTAAGATGGTGAAAGGATAGAGCAAACTTTGTTACAGGCAGACGGTACGTTTCGAGAAGCGCTTAAGCAGATATATTTTCAGCAGGCTTAGCTCAAAACTGCTCAACAGGAGAGAAATGAGACGTGGGCTGAAAGGGCTTTTAGCGTCGGCGGGCGGCGTGCGGCCGACGCACGCTACATCTCCACACACATAGGCGCCGCGCCGCACCGCCTCCTGCTCGGAGTTCACAGCTTTACCGCATCCGAGCGCGAGAGGCGCCCAACTCACAGCTAGCCCCGAGCGGGGATTTACGGCGCCGGGTAAAAAACAGAGAGGCAGCTGGTCGTCTGAGAACAGCAAACCACGCGATTCTGAACACGCAGCACAATCCTGAATACGCTATATGACTTCCACATCACAGAAAATGGAAAAAGGATCAAGCTAAAGTTGTGTGCCGTAACCTTCGTTCTGTGAGGTCAAGAACAAATGAATAGCCATTTGCTAAAATGTCAAATGTCACACTTCTTACGATTTTCACTTTTTCACTAATTATGAAACCCCAAAGGCACGCCCTTCGTTCTATGTTACAAGGGCAGCAATATTATAATTGCAAAAAGTTTAAAATGCTATCATTCCTTCGTATTTTGTTAAAAGGTCAAATGTCCTGGACATCGGCCTTTTTAACAAAATATTTCACGTTACCTTGCTATTGAGTTGACAAGATATTTTGGCGCCTGTAAGTGGAGAACACAACAATGCATTCAGAATGAGCGGAGTGTGCGCTGATATGAAACTTCCTGGCAAATTAAAACTGTGTGCCGGGCCGAGACTCGAACTCGGGACCTTTGCCTCTCGCGGGCAAGTGCTCTACCATCTGATCTACCCAAGCACGACTCACGCTCCCTCCTCACAGCTTTACTTCTGCCAGTATCTCGTCTCCTACCTTGCAAACTTCACAGAAGTTTGGAAAGTAGGAGACGAGATACTGGCAGAAGTAAAGCTGTGAGGACGGGGCGTGAGTCGTGCTTGGTTCAAATGGCTCTGAGCACTATGGGACTTAACATCTGTGGTCATCAGTCCCCTAGAACTTAGAACTACTTAAAGCTAACTAACCTAAGGACATTACACACATCCATGCCCGAGGCAGGATTCGAACCTGCGACCGTTGCAGTCGCACGGTTCCGGACTAAGCGCCTAGAACCACTCGGCCACCGCGGCCGGTGAGTCGTCCTTGGGTAGCTCAAAAAAATGTTCAAATGCTTGTGAAATTTTATGGGACTTAACTGCTAAGGTCATCAGTCCCTAAACTTACACACTACTTAACCTAAATTATCGTAAGGACAAACACTCACACCCATGCCCGAGGGAGGACTCGAACCTCCGCCGGGACCAGCCGCACAGTCCATGACTGCAGCGCCCCAGACCGCTCGGCTAATCCCGCGCGGCTGGGTAGCTCAGATGGCAGAGCACCTGCCAGCGAAAGGTAAAGGTCCCGAGTTCGAGTCTCGGTCCGGCATACAGTTTTAATCTGCCAGGAAGTTTCACAATAATGCATTATAAAATCTGCGTTATTGTGTACACTGATCAGGTAGAAATCTATGACAACCGACCTAGTATCGAGATAAAACCGTCCAGGAGTCAGCAGCGTCAACTGGCGAAGAATTACTGCTAGTCAGACACACGCATCGTGCATGTAGTATCAGTCCGCAGCACGTGGTCTAGTTGGTAACGTTTCTACCTCTGGATCACTGGGGCCTGGGTTCGATTCCCGGCCGGTTTGGGGATTTTCTCTGCCCGGGCACTGGGTGTTAGTGTTGTCCTCATCATTCCATCATCATTATCATCATCATTCGTAACAGTGGCTAGATTGAACTGTGTAAAAATTGGGACTTCGAACGGTCGCTAATGACCGCGCAGTTGAGCGCCCCACAAACCAATCATCATCATCATCATCATCATGAAGTATCAGTGAGCGTGCTGTCCATGTGAAGAATGGGAAAGACGCGCGATCTATCTGACAACGGGAGGCCAAGACGTTGGGATCACGGATTTACTTCAAACTTTCTACACTTTTAGTAGGACATTAAAACAATATAATGCGCAAGCAGCAAGGTGCACTACTCTGGCAATACCGAGAAAATAGGAAGAGAAGTTTTACGCGTCTGTTACGTAACTGATCTATGTGTCCGAAGGTACCGGTAATAAAAAAGCTATTGTGGTCAAGTAGTTAACGTACGCGCAATACAGGAAGGTCGTGACCGAGACGACGGTTCGAATAGCCCTTACACTCATTTTTTAAATCTATATTTCTTTCATCACTGTTCAAATTATTTAATTTATATGACATTTGAGAGGTAATATAATGAAAATTTTTTTTCATGAAGCTGTAGTGAACTTCATGTATTATTTGACTATTTAATATTTTAATTAAATTTTCATAGAAGAGAGACAGGCTTGGAAAGTCCACGTCAAACCCCGATAAATGATGATGCTAATGACGTTATTCAATGATGTAGAAAGTCACTGTGCGCCAGACCACAACAGTAATGTATAATTACTCATTGGATAGAATGAAAAAAAAATTACTAGATTAGAACCGTCGCCTCAGACACTTTAGTCTTATGATGCTCGGACGCTAACCACTTTTTTTTCATTTTGTTCGGTATAGTTAGTTGCGTTTGGTCTGGGCGGACGTCACAAGACATCCGTTCAAGTTGATCGTTGATTCCCTAACTCAGTTTTTTTATTACAGAGAGCACGCAGCCCTCTGACTGAACACGCTGAGCTACCGAGCCGGCACCCACTTGGCCGCCATGAACTCTAAGGTCCATCCCCTACGCACGGATACATAAGCCACATAATACACGCGTAAAACTTCTCTGGAGCTTTTCTCGGAATTGCCAAAGTAGTGCATTTTACTATTTGCACATTATGTTCTTTTACTGGCCTAAAAAGGTATACAAAGTTTGAAGCAAATCTGTGATCCCAACGTCCTGGTCTCCCCTTGTGAGTATGACCGACAGCAGGTCGTGATGGCCCGCAGCTCGGCACGAGTGTTTCGGAAACTGCACGACTCGTCGGGTGTTCGAGGAGTGCTATGGTGAGTGTCTTCACATACAAGCGAAACCAAGGTGAAACCACGTCCAGACGTCGTGGGCTTGGGCGGCCACCCCTCATTACAGATGTTTGACGTCGTAGGATGGGCAGGCTGGTAAAACAGGACAGGCGGCGAACAGTGGCGGAACCAACTTTAATGCTGGGCTGAGTACAAGTGTTACTGAACAAACAGTGCATTGAACACTCCTGAAGATGGGCATCCGCAATCGACGACGCACGCATGTGCCAATGTTAACGCTACGACATCGGCAACTACGACTGAAATGGGCACGTGACCATCGGCACCGAACGTTGACGCAGTGGCAGAGCGTTGCATGGTCTCATAAATCCCGATACTTTCTTCATCATGCCGATGGGAGGGCGCGGATCCGTCGTCTTCCAAGGGAACAGCTCCTTGACACCTGTACTGTGGTACGGAGACAAGTTGGTAGTGGTTCCACTATGCTCTGAGGAACCCTTATGTGGACATCCATGGGTCCGACGAAGCTCGTGTAAGCCATCATGACGGCCAAAAAGTATCGTACACTGCAGATCATCTATGCCTCTTCATGACGGTCATGCTTCCCGACGCAGTGGCACTTCCCATCAAGATAATGCGCCATGTCACAAGACCAAGAATGTGATGGAGTGGTTCGAGATAAACGGTGGCGAATTCCTATTGGTGTGCTGGCCACCAACTCGCCAGATCTGAATCCGATCGAACACACCTGAGATGTGATTGAGCGTTGCGTCACAGTTCATCTCCCCCCTTCCCGGAATTTACGGGAATTAGTAAATCGTTAGGGAATTCAATATTCCGAGATCCAGAGTGTCAACAGTGTGCTGCGAATACCTCTCACCAAATACAATGCAGTGGCCGACGGCCTTCTCTTAGCGACCGAGAGCAGCAGCGTTTGCATAGAGTTGCCAGTGCTAACAAACAAGCAGAACTGCGTGAAACAAGCGCAGAATTCAATGTGGGACGTACGACGAACCTATCCCTTAGGAAACTGCAGTGAAATTTGGCGTTAATGGGCTATGGCACCAGACGACTGATGCGAGTGCCTTTGCTAACAGCACGTCATCGCCTCAGCGCCTCTGCTGGGCTCGAGACCATATCGGTTGTACTCTAGATGGCTGGAAAACCGTGACCAGGTCAGATGAATCCCGATTTCTGTTGGTTGGAGCTGATGGTAGGGTTCTAGTGGGCACAGACCCCACGACACAATGGACCCAAGTTGTCAACAAGGCACTGTGCAATCTGGTGGTGGTTCCATAATGCTGTGGACTGTGTTTACATGGAATGGACTGTGTCCGCTGTTCCAACTGAACCGATAATTTACTGGAAATGGTTACGTTCGGTTACTTGGAGACAGTTCTTGGGCTTCATATTCCCAAACAACGATAGAATTTTTATGGATGACAATGCACCATGTCAATGGGCCACAGTTGTTCGCAATTGGTATGAAGAACATTCTGGACAATTCGAGCGAATGATTTGGCCACCCAGATCGCCCAACACGAATCCCAGCGAAAAGTAATGGAACATAATCGAGAGGTCCGTACACGCACAAAATCCTGCACCGCATCTCTTTCGCAACTATGGACGGCTATAGAGGCTAGGATGGCTCAATATCTCTGTAGGGGACTTCCATAGACTTGTTGAGTCCATGCCACGTTGAGTTGCTGCACTACGCCGCGCAGGAGGTAGGACAAGATGTTAGGAGACACCCCAGCCGGCCGCTGTGGCCGAGCGGTTCTAGGCGCTTCCGTCCGGAAGCGCTCTGCTGCTACGGTCGCAGGTTAGAATCCTACCTCGGGCATGGATGTGTGTGCTGTCCTTAGGTTAGTTAGGTTTAAGTAGTTCTAAGGCTAGGGGACTGATGGCCTCAGATGTTAAGCCCCATAGTGCTTACAGCCATTTGAACCATTTTGAGACATCCCACGACTTCTGTCACCTCAGTGTATAATAAAGGAAGCAAGACTCAGAGGAGCATCTTATAAGAGTACTCTGGAAAAAATGTAGATTTCAAAATAATTGGTGGAGAGTGCAGGTAATTTCATATTACTTAGTGTTTTTGTCTCTTAAGTTAAATCATTTCTACAGGAGCTGTCTCCGTTGAAACGTCATTCAAACAGAAGAATGCGGGTATTCATTTTAGCATCGATCACTACATCACTTCATTTATGATTCAGTCAACCGGGCAATGTTGCGGGATTGCCATTCGTCAATGGTCCGTTCAAACATACCTGTAATATTGGCCTAAGCCAGCATGTTGAACTACCTAGAAATGAATGCTATCCTTCTGGTAAAGTGCCCATAAAAAAGCAAAAGATGGAGAACATTCACAAATTCATTCAGTATGTGGAAGATGGGTGCAGTGAATGTTATGTGGACCCTCCGAAAGACGCTTTGGTGGAAGAAAATATCGAATTAGAGGACTAATATGAATAGGTTACACATGTTTTTCTTTTTAATTTTCTTTCCATGCGTAATAAAAAGTGGCGTCATGTAGATGCATTAAACTGCCAATAAAATGATTATTTTTAATTTATGTTTGCTACTTTTTCAAAATTTGTTAAAATAGCACAAGTCCGGAGTTTTTTAAATGTAGTAACACTATTATTCTGCTCAATATGAGAGATTTCAGATCAACCATCCCTATTAAAGGTGGTACTACTGTGTACTGAACAGGAAAATTCGGAGAAAACTCATGAAATGTAGTAAAAAATAATTTTTTTCTTCATACCGGAAAATTCGTTTTGATGGACATCTGCCCTTTGAACAAATGATTTTTCAACTACAATATATTTATATCTATCTTTTTACTCTGGAAACCAATGGGTCCCAATCTTTTCTACCTGGTGCACTGCCTTTCAATTACTTCGCCCGTCACAGTTTGCGAGAAAGCTGATGTAGCCGGATACATTTAGTAATGAGAAGGATGAACGGTGGAAGTCCGATTAAACTTTCTCAGAGCTTCGCTATCCATCATAGTTACTGAAAACTTATTTCTGCTGTCTCAGTTTAACAACAGCCCTCGTTGTTGTTGTTGTTGTCTTCCGTCCTGAGACTGGTTTGATGCAACTCTCCATGCTATTCTATCCTGTGCAACCTTCTTCATCTCCCAGTACCTACTGCAACCTACATCCTTCTGAATCTGCTTAGTGTATTCATCTCTTGGTCTCCCTCTACGATTTTTACCCTCCACGCTGCCCTCCAATGCTAAATTTGTGATCCCTTGATGCCTCAAAAGATGTCCTACCAACCGATCCCTTCTTCTAGTCAAGTTGTGCCACAAACTTCTCTTCTCCCCAATCCTATTCAATACCTCTTCATTAGTTACATGATCTACCCACCTTATCTTCAGCATTCTTCTGTAGCACCACATTTCGAAAGCTTCTATTCTCTTTTTGTCCAAACTAGTTATCGTCCATGTTTCACTTCCATACATGGCTACACTCCATACAAATACTTTCAGAAATGACTTCCTGACACTTAAATCTATACTCGACGTTAACAAATTTCTCTTCTTCAGAAACGATTTCCTTGCCATTGCCAGTCTACATTTTATATCCTCTCTACTTCGACCATCATCAGTTATTTTACTCCCTAAATAGCAAAACTCCTTTACTACTTTAAGTGTCTCATTTCCTAATTTAATTCCCTCAGCATCACCCGATTTAATTTGACTACATTCCATTATCCTCGTTTTGCTTTTGTTGATGTTCATCTTATATCCTCCTTTCAAGACACTGTCCATTCCGTTCAACTTCTCTTCCAAGTCCTTTGCTGTCTGTGACAGAATTACAATGTCATCGGCGAACCTCAAAGTTTTTACTTCTTCTCCATGAATTTTAATACCTACTCCAAATTTTTCTTTTGTTTCCTTTACTGCTTGCTCAATATACAGATTGAATAACATCGGGGAGAGGCTACAACCCTGTCTCACTCCTTTCCCAACTACTGCTTCCCTTTCATGCCCCTCGACTCTTATAACTGCCACCTGGTTTCTGTACAAATTGTAAATAGCCTTTCGCTCCCTGTATTTTACCCCTGCCACCTTCAGAATTTGAAAGAGAGTATTCCAGTTAACATTGTCAAAAGCTTTCTCTAAGTCTACAAATGCTAGAAACGTAGGTTTGCCTTTTCTTAATCTTTCTTCTAAGATAAGTCGTAAGGTTAGTATTGCCTCACGTGTTCCAACATTTCTACGGAATCCAAACTGATCTTCCCCGAGGTCCGCTTCTACCAGTTTTTCCATTCGTCTGTAAAGAATTCGCGTTAGTATTTTGCAGCCATGACTTATTAAACTGATAGTTCGGTAATTTTCACATCTGTCAACACCTGCTTTCTTTGGGATTGGAATTATTATATTCTTCTTGAAGTCTGAGGGTATTTCGCCTGTCTCATACATCTTGCTCACCAGATGGTAGAGTTTTGTCATAACTGGCTCTCCCAAGGTCATCAGTAGTTCTAATGGAATGTTGTCTACTCCCGGGGCCTTGTTTCGACTCAGGTCTTTCAGTGTTCTGTCAAACTCTTCACGCAGTATCTTATCTCCCATTTCGTCTTCATCTACATCCTCTTCCCTTTCCATAATATTGTCCTCAAGTACATCGCCCTTGTATAAAACCTCTATATGCTCCTTCCACCTTTCTGCCTTCCCTTCTTTGCTTAGAACTGGGTTTCCATCTGAGCTCTTGATATTCATACAAGTGGTTCTCTTCTCTCCAAAGGTCTCTTTAATTTTCCTGTAGGCAGTATCTATCTTACCCCTAGTGAGACAAGCCTCTACATCCTTACATTTGTCCTCTAGCCATCCCTGCTTAGCCATTTTGCACTTCCTGTCAATCTCATTTTTGAGACGTTTGTATTCCTTTTTGCCTGCTTCATTTACTGCATTTTTATATTTTCTCCTTTCATCAATTAAATTCAATATTTCTTCTGTTACCCAAGGATTTCTATTAGCCCTCGTCTTTTTACCTACTTGATCGTCTGCTGCCTTCACTACTTCATCCCTCAGAGCTACCCATTCTTCTTCTACTGTATTTCTTTCCCCCATTCCTGTCAATTGTTCTCTTATACTCTCCCTGAAACTCTCTACAACCTCTAGTTCTTTCAGTTTATCCAGGTCCCATCTCCTTAAATTTCCACCTTTTTGCAATTTCTTCAGTTTCAATCTGCAGTTCATAACCAATAGATTGTGGTCAGAGTCCACATCTGCCCCTGGAAATGTCTTACAATTTAAAACCTGGTTCCTAAATCTCTGACTTACCATTATATAATCTATCTGATACCTTTTAGTATCTCCAGGATTCTTCCAGGTATACAACCTTCTTTTATGATTCTTGAACCAAGTGTTAGCTATGATTAAGTCATGCTCTGCGCAAAATTCTACAAGGCGGCTTCCTCTTTCATTTCTTCCCCCCAATCCATATTCACCTACTATGTTTCCTTCTCTCCCTTTTCCTAATGACGAATTCCAGTCACCCATGACTATTAAATTTTCGTCTCCCTTCACTACCTGAATAATTTCTTTTATCTCGTCATACATTTCATCTATTTCTTCATCATCTGCAGAGCTAGTTGGCATATAAACTTGTACTACTGTAGCAGGCATGGGCTTTGTGTCTATTTTGGCCACAATAATGCGTTCACTATGCTGTTTGTAGTAGCTAACCCGCACTCCTATTCTTTTATTCATTATTAAACCTACTCCTGCATTACCCCTATTTGATTTTGTATTTATAACCCTGTATTCACCTGACCTAAAGTCTTGTTCCTCCTGCCACCGAACTTCACTAATTCCCACTACATCTAACTTTAAGCCATCCATTTCCCTTTTTAAATTTTCTAACCTATCTGCCCAATTAAGGGATCTGACATTCCACGCTCCGATGCGTAGAACGCCAGTTTTCTTTCTCCTGATAACGACGTCCTCTTGAGTAGTCCCCGCCCGGAGATCCGAATGGGGGACTATTTTACCTCCGGAATATTTTACCCAAGAGGACGCCATCATCATTTAATCATACAGTAAAGCTGCATGTCCTCGGGAAAAATTACGGCTGTAGTTTCCCCTTGCTTTCCGCCGTTCGCAGTTCCAGCACAGCAAGGCCGTTTTGGTTAATGTTACAAGGCCAGATCAGTCAATCATCCAGACTGTTGCCCCTGCAACTACTGAAAAGGCTGCTGCCCCTTTTCAGGAACCACATGTTTGTCTGGCCTCTCAACAGATACCCCTCCGTTGTGGTTGCACCTACGGTGCGGCCATCTGTATCGCTGAGGCACGCAAGCCTCCCCACCAACGGCAAGGTCCATGGTTCATGGAGGGGAACAGCCCTCATCAGACCTTATAATTAAACTTCTCAGAGTCGTCTGGTAAAAGGTTTTCCATGAGTGTATCATTACTGTATTTCATTTCCCTCATTTCTTCGCCCCACAGTTTTTCGTTTCAATGAGACGGACACGAATTCCATATGAATTAGGATAATTTACCAGCGATGTCTATGGAGAGAGGACACTTGTTAACAAGCGACATGTGTTTTTAGATCTAACAAAAATCAATACATGAATCAAATAAATCGTCAGAAAGCGAAGAATTTATGAAAGAAAGAAGAAACAATCGTAAATGTTTGGAACCATGCCTGATGCTATTACGTGGACATAATATTTCCGGGCATTAGGTTTCGCCGGCCGTTATGGCCGAGCGGTTCTAGGCGCTTCAATCTGGAACCGCACGACCGCTACGGCCGCAGGTTGGAATCCTGCCTCGGGCATGGATGTGTGTGATGTCCTTAGGTTAGTTAGGTTTAAGCAGTTCTACGTTCTAAGGGACTGATGACCTCTGATGTTAAGTCCCATAGTGCTCAGAGCCATTTGAACCAGTAGGTTTCACATTATCTTTTATTGCGGACACAGTTCCGCGATAAGTATACGTAAGCGCCTGTATGTGGCTGTGACTCTTCGCATCTTGCCTGTCCTTCATGGACAAAATGCAACATGGGAACAGACAATTACTGGATTGTTTCTGTTCCTACGTATAATATACATCTCCGTTTCGACACTATTTAAATAATACGAAATGTCGTATGTTTTTCTACCAAACTTTTAAAAAAACTGAAGAATTTTCGCGGCGTGTTAAAACAGAGATCTCTAACTGACGCGAGCCTGTCTTTGGTTGTCACTGCAAGTAACCACTATGGAGGGTTAGCAATAGCCACGTTTGATGATAAAGAATTGAGTTTCACTCTTTTGCAATTTGTGTAAAGCAGAGACTATAACTACAAAAAAAAAGTTTCAAACAAATATCTTCTAAACTGTTTGAGCAATGAAGTGTTAAAGTAGGTATGCTCAGATGTTCTCTACATTCTGTTCTTGATTCACAAAGTGAATGGCATTGTTTCGACATCGAATGTCATTTCTTTGTTCCTCCACATATCACATATTTGTCTGGATTCCGTTCAGAACACAACTGATTCATACAGTGTAGAAGGTGCAGAAAAAAAGGAAAGAAAAGAGAGAGAGAGAGACAAATGGAAAAAAGTAACATGTTTACTATTTCAGAAGTAGTCTCCATAACTGCTAATACATTTATTTCACTCCCACTGTTAAGGTAGCCGCTCCATGCATTCATGGATAAAATGTTTTCTATTGTTTCATAAAATTTAGGGCGTCCAGCCGCATACATTTCACTTCTTCTTCTGATATTTCAGCTTTATTGTGTCCAGCCACCTTCACAGTGAGCCGTCTCATTCTGAAGATCACTGGACAGTATACAGCCAAAATATCAGAAGAAGAAGTGAAATTTATGCGGCTGGACGCCCGAAATTATATGGAACAATCAGTGCGCCACAAAAATATGAAGATGCACCTGTTTGCGATCGCCTGAAGAACCATGAATGAACCTATGCGTGTACCTCCTCGTACGAAGCAAATCGACAGCCCAAATATCTTTCTTCGGGGCTACAAACATATGAAAATCGCATGGGGAGATATGGGGACTGTAAGGAGAATGTGTAAAGGCCAGCCAGCGAAACTTCTGCAGGGAACTCGGAGCAATCTTGGCGACATGTGGACCGTCCATACAGTTTCGAACTCTCTTCGTGCGATTTCCATATTTTTGGTGCCCTGAAGGTAGGCATTCGTGGCAGTCGATTTGCTTCGGAGGAAGAGATGCAGCCGCAGATATGTTTCCATGAAGACACTGAACGTTTTGTCCCACAGTGAGATAAATGTATCAACGTTATGGCGGTTACTATTGAAATAATAAACAGTCTACTTACTTTTTTCCATCTGTCTCGTTTAATCTGATTGCCTCTTACGGTTGCGTGGAAAAGAAACCCTACAATAAAATTATTTTCAAAAGATTCTGTATACAAGGTAAGCAGATAAGACAATGCAATTCCAAATACATCCAGCATGAATAAATATACAGATAAGCTTTCGTTTGGTGCGCTGGGTCAGACTTTTAAGGGAACTCTTCTCCTGATGGTGGGACTTCGTTTGCGGCGCTGTTGTCCTGTTACCGTTTGATAAGGTTCCACATGTTATGTTAGCTGAAGATCTCTCTGAGCACTCCTTACAATAAGTAATTCCATTCAACAAATTTCGTGGTCATAATTCTGCAACTATAAACGTTAAAAATTTCTTGCGTTGGTCAGAAAATATTCGCTATATTGCCCGCACTACTGCACTTGTTATGAATATATTTTTGGGAAGTGTGGGATGTGGGGGGTGCGAGAATGGGCTCTGTCAATTGTCACATCCTGTATATTCGTAAGCTGGATACGATCTCTGCTTGCAGTGATGGTTATATGTCTTCCAAATTAATTGTGGAGGCAATGGGCATGGAAGCAGGGGGTTGGTGTACTGCAACGCTACAAAACCATAATGTTATATCATTTAAATGAAGTGAACGTAAGTGTACTGAGGCCGTCAGAGAGAAAAGAAGGACACGATGTATTCAGAAAAGTGGCCGAGTGGTTCTAGGCGCTACAGTATGGAACCGCGCGACCGCTACGGTCGCAGGTTCGAGTCCTGCCTCGGGCATGGATGTGTGTGATGTCCTTAGGTTAGTTAGGTTTAAGTAGTTCTAGGTTCTAGGGGGCTGATGACCTCAGAAATTAAGTCCCATAGTGCTCAGAGCCATTTGAACCATATTCAGAAAAAGAAACAGGAGTGACAAGAGAAAGAATATAAGCAAAGGCATGATTGAGAGAGAAGTTTTAAATATAATGAGAATGTTGCTCCTTTTCTTTGGATTTGTTTTCCGCAACTTATATTTTTTCGAAAGTAAGGCACCTTCTCTCAAAACCTTCTCACCAGTGTTGGATTTCATTTTGAGATTAGCTACTTATTGCTCCCAGCTATCATCCAATGAACCAGTTGTGTAATACATTCCAACAGTAAAGAGGAAAAAAACTGAAAATTGAAAATTGGAAACAGAGAAATTGTTTGTTAACTTACGAAATTAAAACTACTTGAAGTATAGCAATTTTGTTTTATTAGATTGTGGACTATTTACTTTTCCGACGATTGTTAAGTTTCACTCTTTTTATGTTTCTTTTTAAATATATTTTACTTTTAGAAAAGGCGCATACAGAAATTCAGCTACAAGTGTGAAACACATAAAATATTCAGAACCTTTAAACTGGTGACACGTTATTTTGGACTTAATTATTGTTGTTATCAGAGTGTTATGTGTGCAGTAGATGAGCAAAACTATAGAAGAATTAGTTGAAAGTTTATGAATAGTGAATCTTAAAGAGTTTTGGAACCAATCACATTCCACTGCAGCGTGAAGGATTGTTTCAGGAAACAGAATACTTGTTTCACATAAAAATGCAGCTCAAACTCCACATTGCATATCATCTGCTCCTTCTTTCTGCTCCAGACTCGCTGAAAACCGTTATCAATTTTGTGACAAAAGTTTAAATCTGGAATTTAAAACTACAATAGATTAAATCTTTGCCACATTTCCCTTCCGCCGCGGAGGATCTAATTGTGAAACGATCAGTTATAGAAACATTCACTTTCTGCTTCGTAGGCAAGCAGCACCTGGTGCGTTCAAACAACGTACTGCGTCAGTTAGGATGACGCGTTCATACACTTATGCTTTTCCGTCAGCGACAGTCACAATGTTTTGGAGAAGAAGAGGTTGTCTCCAAAGAGTTTATCTCTAGATGTGTATACTTATTTCAGAAAAATAATTCCTCATAGTTTTTTTGTGGAAAGACGTATATATCATTAACAGTCGTACATCTGTCGGTTTAGCATGCAAGTTTTATAAATACAAAAAGAGAGAAACAGAAGTCTAAACGGAAATGAAAGCCTATAATACCAGTGTTAGGATCACTACCCTGTGTTGCAGGCTCTTAATGAAGTACATAATCCAGTAACAGCAATGTCAAATCAAACCATCATTTCGTTAATGAGGTGTGAATGTGTTCTAATAACTGGAAATGCGTATTCGAATGTTCGTAGCTATGTAGTTAATATTTCAAATGAAGACTTCACTTGTTCTACACCACACTGGTAAGTAGTAGGCGTTCTTGTAAAGAACAAAATATCTTCCTGAAAGCTACAGTGCATCGCACAAAGGAATGAAGTGATCAAAGTGTAAGCTTGTGCATCTTTTGCAACAGCTGCTAATATCCGCGTGTGTCACCGAATTAGATTGCTCTGGTTATCTACATGGAGGATTAAGGTTCTGTCCCAAGCAGCATGAGGAATTTCCTCTTCGTGTGATGTCTGGCGGCTGGGCTCCACTCAGCCCCGACAGAGCAGCGAAAAACGTTGTGTCTCCAGCCTATATAGCTAACATCAAGGGTCAAACAACGGAAAATCCAGGATGGAATAATATTAGTATTATGAAAAGGATAGATAGTTCCTACTCACCCTACAGCGGAGATTCTGAGTCGTAGGTAGGTACAACAGGCCTTCATCAGAATTAGACAAAAAACACACACACACGCGCGCGGGCGCGCGCGCACGCGCACGCCCTCGCATACGCAACGCACGCATACATGACCAGTTTGTGGCTGCCAGGCAGTCCGGCCTTGGCAGCCAGAGACTGTGGTCAAGTGTTTGTGTTTTTCGTGTGTGTGATTTTTCAAAAGCTACTATTCTCTTCTTGTCTGAACTGCTTATCGTTCACGTTTCACTTCCGTAGAAGGTTACAATCCAGATAATTGACTTCAGAAGAGACTTCCTAACACTCAAATATATATTAGGAGTTAGCAAATCACTCTTTTTCAGAAATATTTGACTTGCTGTACCCAATCTGCATTGTATATCCTCTCTACTTCGGCTATCATCAATTATTTTGCTGCCCAAACAGAGAACGTCTTTTACTACTTTTAGCATTTCATTTCCTAATCTAATTCCCTCAGAATCGCCAGATTTAATTTGACTACATCTCATTATCCTTGCTTTACTTTTATCAGTGTTCGCCTTATAACCTCCTTTCAAGGCACTACCCAGTCCGTTCAATTTCTCTTTCACGTATTTGGCTGTCTCTCACACAATTACAAAGTCATCGGCAAACCTTAAAGTTTTTGCGTTAATCCTTTCCTCGGGTCTTGGTAAAATATTTTATACATTATGAAAGAAAAACACACGACATTGGTGAAATATTCTGCAGTATTTATTATTTTACAGGCCGGTTTTCGGCCATTACGACGCCGTCACGTACAAAGATAAATGTGTGCCGGCCGCGGTGGCCGTGCGGTTCTAGGCGCTTCAGTCCGGAACCGCGGGACTGCTACGGTCGCAGGTTCTAATCCTGCCTCGGGCATGGATGTGTGTGATGTCCTTAGGTTAGTTAGGTTTAAGTAGTTCTAAGTTCTAGGGGACTGATGACCTAAGATGTTAAATCCCATAGTGCTCAGAGCCATTTGAACCATTTGAAAGATAAATGTGTGTCGCTGTGAAACCTTTGGAGGTCAAAAATAAAAGCAACTACAGAGTATCTCAGTTGGTTTCCAGGAGTGATCATTGTTAATGTTGGATTTAGGAATAAAACGAGAGGGGTTATTTCGGTAAAAAAGCGATGTAAAAATATTTAGGTTAGATAAAATATGTGATACATGAAATTACGAAACTCTTGACAATTTAAAATTGTTCTGAGAGGAAAAATACGGTGTACAATATAAAGTAAAATTTGGTGAAATGTTCCAAGCGCGTGGCTAAAAGAGATAATCTTGTCTTTAAAAGCCCTGTATGCATACAGGTTCAATATAAAAAGAGAGACTATAAAGGCATGCGAAAGAACTACAGTTATACAAAGCAAAATTTTAACGGGGCTGACGAAATTGCAGTATCTGAAATAAAGCGGGAAATGGAACATGTGAGTAGGAATGGTAATTTACAAAGTTGCGTGGACTGAATTATACAAGTATTTGCAATTAGAAGTGGCGAATAAGAGCACTGCGTCTGATAATTCTGTATTAAGCTTGGGCAAGTGGACATTCTTCCTTGCTTCGAGGATGTTATGTAGGACCTCATGTTGCTACTCATAAGTGTGGCCTTCTTTAAGCAGGTGGTCGGCAAAAGAAGAGTCACTATGGTTTTCCTTCAAGCGGGTGGATATTGCCCTGCCAGACTCACCTATATAGAATTCGCCACAGTTAAATTTCATATACTCCTCTCTTTTTTGAAAGATGAAGTGCTGAAGAGTCCACTAGTGATAGGCAAAGCTTTTATTTCTTCTCCTTGAACTTAACGTTGGGGATGGGCTACAACCCTACTTAACGCCCTTCTCATCTACGACTTCTCTTTCATGTCCTTCGACTTTATAGCTGCAATCTGGTTTCTGCACAAGCTGTAAATAAGCTTTCGCACCCTGTATTTTGTCCCAGCTGCTTTAAGAATATGGAGGATTGTATTCCAGTCAAAACTGTCAAAAGCCTTTTCTAAATACAGAGACGTTAAAAACGTGTGTTTTCCTTTCTGCAAACTGCCTTCTTCGCGTGTTCCTACACTTCTCCGGAGCTCGAGATCCGTTCCAACCAGTTATTCCATTCTTCTGTAAATAACTCGTGTCAATATTTTGCAACCGTGGCTCACTGAAGTAATGCTCCTCTAGTACTCGTATTTGTCAGCGCGAGCTTTCTTTGGAATTGGAATTATTAAATTCTCCTCGAAATCTACTGTCTCATATACCATGCACACCAGGTGGAATAGTGTTGGCTAAGCTGGGTGTTCCAAGTTTCTCAGTAACTCCGAGGAAATTTCGCCTAGATCCAGTGGCCTTACTTCCACTTAAGTCTTTCAGTGCTCTGTCAGAAGGAAGAAGATGAGAATGGAAGATTAAGTTTTGCGTCACGTCGACAGCGCTGTCATTACAGACGGAGCTCTCTCAGATTCTACTTGCAGTACCCTCTCTCCCATCTTATCTTCATTTACTTCCTCTTCTCTTCACATATTGTTGTCCTCAAATTTCTTTTCTCCATACAGACCCACTAAATATTCCTTCCACCTTTCAGGTTTCCATTCTTTGCTTAGTACTGGCTTGTCATCTGAGCTCTTGATATTCTTACAGCTGCTTCTTTTTTTCCAAAGTTATTTTTAATTTTCTCGTAGGCGGCATCTATCTTTTCCCTAGTCATGCATGCTTCTACAGCCGTTCATTTGGCCTCTAGCCATTCCTGCCTAGGCACTTTCCATGTTCCGTCATTTCGCCTGATTCATTTGATGCATTTTTATATGCCCTGCTTTGGCACGATAAATGCCTCCTGAGCTATTCAAGGACTTCTAGGAGGCTTTGTTTTTTCATCTGTGTGATCCTCTGCTGCCTTCCCTATTTCATCTCCCAAAGCTACCCAATCGTTTTTTGTTTTATTCCTTTCTGCTGGTTCTGTTCAACGTTAACTAGTGCTCCCTCTGAACTCTCAACAACCCATGCTTCCTTTAATTTATGCAGGTACCTTCTCCTTAATTCCCCACCTTCTTCAACTTTAATTTGCCATTCATAAACAATAAATTATGGTCTGCGCCCATATCTGCCCCTGGAAAGGAATTAGTCTAAAATCTATTTTCTAAATCTGTTCACCACTATATGATCAGTCTGAAACCTTTCAGTGTCGCCAGGTCTCTTTCCGCATATACAACCTTTTCTTATCATTCTAAACCAAGTGCTAGTGATGATTACATTACGCTTTCTGCGGAATTCTACCAGACATCTTCCTCTTTCATTCCTGTGTCCCCCCCCCCCCCCCATTTCCTGTTCTATTATTTTTCCTTCTTTTCATTTTCCTGTTGTCCAATTCGTCACCCATCACAATTACACGACTAGAATCTGGAAACCTCCGAAAACAATAGGCTGCCCGGTCGAACCAACTCTTAATAACCTATCACTGAACCGAAAGTACCTTCGTCTCTATAGTTCGACACATTGTTGCGCACCCACACGATGGGGATGCGGAATGTCTGATTCTGTGACAGCATTTTGACTGTCGAGTTGGAGAAACTGCCAACTCCTGGTGAGGACGCGCCGGGTGGTTATAACTTAAGTGCAGCTACTCACAGAGGTCCAGTGTGGGCTGTAGTTATCGTATTGCGGCAAAACTTTTTAGATATTCTAATGCTGAAACGTCCCCTTTGAACAATTTTACAGGACTGTGCTTAAACTGACGCACAATATTTTTTAGCGCAACGCAATCTGACTTTCAAAATTCCCTACAAAAGAATGGCCCTGACTAACATTAAACTATACCTTTCACAAATCACTTACCTCACAAAAATCTTCGCTACTCAAGCTACTGCAATACAGCGAGCGCCACTACTGCCAGCTAAATAAAAGATTCAAACTATGGAAGGCACTAACTACTGATAGGGATAGTTAGCAAATGAAAGATATTAATAGAGAACAAACACTGTATTTACCTTAATAGTCATAATATATATAGCAGTTCATGACAAATTACAAAACTCCGCCATCTCTCTCCCCACATCCACCACTGCTGGCGGCTCACCTCCAACTGCGCAACGCTACGCGCTGTTCACAGCCAGCTGCCTAACACTACAATGGCGAGTATTACAACAATGAAAAGCAGCCACAGACTGCACACAGCACAGCCAGTGATTTTCATACAGAGGTGGCGTTACCAATAAAAAAACCTAAACAGCCTACTTACAATGCGTTAATGCAGAACCGATTTACGCTGAAAAAATTGGTTCCAAATTTAGTCACCAGGTGCAAATCTGGCGCTATTAATGCAGAGAAGACTTATAGAAATGTTTCCATGTGTTATGGGTTAGGAATGGGATGTAGGCAGAAAAGGTCAAAGAAGTGGGAAATGCATAATGATGATTTTATTTTTAACCACCACTTTCACAATTTGTTCGATATGAGCACCGGAGACGACGACGAGATACTCTACAGCGTCAGATTTGCACCTGGTGACCAAAACTGGAACTAATTTTTTTCCAGTGTAAATCAGTTGCACATTAACGCATTAGCATTTCTACCATGTTTCGCTGCCACACGATTATTATAGAACACAATGGACCTCCTTGAAAAGCAGCACTTTAATTGCAGCCACTGGTATTTTCTAATTCTCTCATCTAGAACAGACAATGGCATATTCTTATTCCGAATGATGTATGTTACTAACAACTAAGCGATTATTCAGGAACCTGGAACTCGGTAACCGTTGCAGATTCCCTATGTAACCGTTTCCAGGTGCAACAAAAATTTGGTTTTCAATATGTCTCCTAATTATTGATCCAGTTTAAAAATTTAAAGTGCTGTCATAATCTACCCATTCAGCGGTATAATCCTATACTAAAAGTTTAACACAATAAGGCAAGTATTATAGCTAGAAGCCATGTGTTTGTATTAAGGCAGCATAACTGAGGCGTGCAAATACCCAGACTTTATTCATTCAGTATCTGAGAATGTGAGCACTTGGCGACTCTGAACAATCTTTACACATAATTTCAAATTTTTCCAAAATTTTTTCTCGCTCATCCCGCTCGCCCCCCCCCCCCCTACTTCTACAATATGAAGAAAGGAAAAATGTTTATCGCTTACTAAATTTTCACTGTCCATGCAGTAAAACTTGATCAGACACAACGTTTTAATTTATTACTTCTTTATTACCGCGTCTATTCGCAGCACAATTATCAGACCGTACCCACATATACCAGCGAATGTACCTACAAAATTGTATCATTGTACGACACGTATTTCAGGAGATATGACGTCATGAACATTGAAGTGCGCGAAAAACTAGTTTTTGCTTAAAATGGAGCGCAAATTACCCACACTATATTCATCCATTTTTTCATAATGAGAGCACTTATCGACTTTTCACAGACTTTAAGCATTATTTCAAATCTCTTCTAAACTTCTTCTTGCTTACATGCTGAACGTCAAATATTTAATACATTAACTCATTTGTATAGCAGTCATGTTTGAAGTTGTTTTGTACATGGGAGTTCGATTTTATAAAAATTAGAGGTTTGCTGGTGCAGTTAGACCTATAATGCAGCACACTTGCAGTGTGGTCGTCCGTCAGCATTCGTGGCACCCACCTGGATGACACTTTTCGCATTTTCAGGTCGTCATGCAGGATTGTGTGCACAGAACCCACAGAAATGCCAACTCTGGAGGCGATCTGTTCAACAGTCATTCGGCGATCCCCCAAAACAATTATCGCCACTTTCTCGATCATGTCGTCAGACCGACTTGTGCGAGCCCGAGGTTGTTTCGGTTTGTTGTCACACCTCGCACGATGTTCTGCCTTCATTAAACTGTCGCACCCACGAACGCACTTTCGACACATCCATAACTCCATCACCACATGTCTCCTTCAACTGTCGATGAATTTCAATTGGTTTCACGCCACGCAAATTCAGAAAACGAATGATTACACGCTGTTCAAGTAAGGAAAACGTCGCCATTTTAAGTATTTAAAACAGCTCTCATTCTCGCCGCTGGCGGTAAAATTCCATCTGCCGTACGGTGCTGCCATCTCTGGGACATATTGACAATGAACGCGATCTCATTTTAAAACAATGCGCATGTTTCTATCTCTTTCCAGTCCGGAGAAAAAAAATCGGAGGCCTTAGAACTTGAATGAACCTCGTACAGCAGACATCGGGGGCTGCGTTTTGCCCATCCTTTCCTACAATTCGACACGTCAACAGGCGACAGAGAAAGTCAGGTACTCCATTTTAACATTGTTCTGTGGAGTTTCTCATCCGCGTTGGTCACAGGGCGGCGAAACCACCATCTCACCAAGGGAACGACATAATTTGCCGCGAACTCCATGAAACCTAAAACACACAACTGGTAAATCCACAACGTTTTCCATTGCTCTCGGCTACGTAATTCCAAATTACGCTTTGCCAGAGAGACAGACTTTTCTAGAAACGTTTGAGAAATGTGCAATGATCGAAAGCCTACACCCCAATACTGCAGGGGAAAGCAGATGCTCCTTCTTACCGCTGACCCTATCCCTTCCCCTTCCCCATCGCCTCACACCCACCTTTTGGACGCCTAGGCCTTCACGCTAGCTGACTTTTAGCTGAGCGGTACATTTCACACACTAAGATTGTGTGATGTGGTGGTTCGTTCAGCGTTGAGAAATTTGCGTCCATTCATTCGGATAGGAATTACATTTCCAAAAATTGTGGAGATCGTGGTGGGTATAATGCGGCACATCTGAAACAAGCCATCGACTGTATTACACACACTTATAGATGCGCATTCTCACACTTAGCTAGGCCTTCATATTTTTGTCTGGAAACAAAATAAAAGTACCTCTGATCCCCCAGTTTTGACCAAGGTTTTTGTGAGGTTTCCCTTGGTTGCAAAGCAAATTCTGGAACTTATAACCTTCTTCCGAATTCTACGATGGCCCTATCTCAAATCGCTCGTTCTATCATCTGAGCTAAAAAAAAGTTGTTTCCAAAGAACATTAACGATTTCAAAAGGGCCTCCAGATCTGGAATCCGAGATACCTCCTTTATGCAAAGCCCTTTACATTTCCTGAGTAAACACACAAACCAGTCCGTTGCCAACTATATTCCTGAAAGCTACAAGCAGTGTAGTGTGACTAATGTAAAAAAAGAAACGTCAGATAGAAGAAATTGCAGCACAGGGCAACAAACAACGCATTAAATGGACGCTGGAATATTAATGTCATGAGCTATAAATCTTCTGATGCCCATCATGAAGTCCTACTGTCAGGCATAATCAGCGCAATGGAACTGTGACATGATTATAAATATAACCACTGGCCTTTTAGATTCTTACATACTTTAGCAGCGTTTGTACTCGTTACCACAACATAGCGTTGCTAGGACATTCTATCAATCGTTATTTGGAGTGAGGAGCTTGTAAGTGCGCCTTCACGTTTCCGGATTTGTGCTATATGCGATGTAAGGAAAAAAAAGTACGTCAATCGGAAATAAAATGAACCTTTCTGAACGTGTTCGTTTAGAGTTCAACTTATGACCTACAAAAAACATCGCGGTTGCTCGAAAGCATTTTTGATACCTGCGGACAGGCTACTATTGATGGATGGAAGTAAGGGCACGAAAATGGTTCTGACGATTCAAGGAGGCATATTATGGTGTGAATACTCTCTTGTTTCTGGAAGAGCATTGGACTTGACTAATTTAATCTATGATGATCCACGTCAGTCACCCCAGAGAGTTAACAAATGTGTTACGAGTATATTGACATTGAAACAGCCTGAGACCTAAAACATAAAAAGCGGCGTCCTTTACAGTAGGCAAGATAAAGAAGGCGTTCTGTACGTAAGGGTTCGCCTATTGCCGAGGTGTTACTACGTTTCACGTAACATTTTAGTGAAGGGATCAGATGAATGATAAAACTGCATCCCGGCGGAGGTTCGAGTCCTCCCTCGGGCATGGATGTGTGTGTGTTTGTCCTTAGGATAATTTAGGTTAAGTAGTGTGTAAGCTTAGGGACTGATGACCTTACCAGTTAAGTCCCATAAGATTTCACACACATTTGAACATTTTTTATAAATTGCAAACGGGCAACCGAGTATACAGACTTGGTCCAAGAGGGGGAATTTCCTTCTTTTAGCGTTAAGAAATATGTTACAGAGTGGAGGCATGCTTGCGGACGAAGTTGCCTGCCAGGACCAGAAGAAAATGGCTCTGAGCACTATGCGACTTAACTTCTGAGGTCATCAATCGCCTAGAACTTAGAACTACTTAAACCTAACTAACCTAAGGACATCACACACATCCATGCCCGAGGCAGGATTCGAACCTGCAACCGTAGCGGTCGCTCGGTTCCGGACTGTAGCGCCTAGAACCGCACGGACACTCCGGCCGGCAGGACCAGAGGACTGAGCACCTGGCCACTGATGACGTACGAGTATAAACTGCGGCCGTTCGAGGATCGTAGTGACGCCCGAGAGAAAGATTATCGACAGTCCCTGCTGAAAATGAATATAAAACATCAAAAAATAAAGAAACAATTCTATTACCTCATGATTCCTGTAACGATCTAACAGCGCAGAGCTTTCTTTAACTTCGTTCTGATTGTGGTTAATGATTTTCAGGGTAGTCAGGGATTTGACGGAGTACTTGTATGATTTACGTGAAAGTATAATTGTGTTATTGTTACTTACCTTTGGACGTGCTTTAATAGTGTGGACAGTACGGACTCTTCAATGCGGTGCTGATGAATTTAGCTATGGTAACTGCAGTAGTGATTATTTTACAAAAAAATGGTTCAAATGGCCCTGAGCATTATGTGACGTAACTTCTGAGGTCATCAGTCCCCTAGAACTATTTAAACCTATGTAACCTAAGGACATCACACATATCCATGCCCGAGGCAGGATTCGAACCTGCGACCGTAGCGGTCGCGCAGCTCCAGATGGTAGCGCCTAGAACCGCTACATTTCATTTGTTCTGAGAAAGTGACTTATTCCTTGACTTTCGTGAATTTTTCCTCACGTGTTGTCAATATAGTAAGATACTACCACAGTCTAACATAACAGTCGCGACACCTCTCTGTTTTTATTACCCACTGTGATAGCAGCGCGCCAAACGGTCAGCATGCGGTACTTCTGTACCCAGTATCGCATGAGCGCGAGTACTATCGTTTATGTTGATTTATAACATAGTTTATACAATAGTGAGCATATGTAGTGCAATAAAAATCGACAATAACAAAAAATGACAGCACATTTGTCATTATTTAGTTTCCAAAGGACGCTGGGTGGTATGAAACGAAACCTTACAGGACAGTTCATTTCTGATTCTCTTGTAACGTACAGATATTTACTGAAGAATGTCGTTCTCCTTAAATAACAAAAAAATTGCTAGTAGATATCAGAGGACATGACCTTTTGCAAAACGACGTTGTATATCGACCTTGCAACGCGAAGTTTTGTTCGCTACACTTCAAATCAGTGATTGTGGAACTAAGGAACCTCTGAGGAATATAATACTTACTTTACTTAACGTACAAAATAAGCCACCACGCTTGTAGCTGAAGGGAAAGTCAAACAGACGTGATCATACAACATCAGAGTAAATAAAACTCCGATACATGAGAAACCAATTAGACAATAATTGTTACATCTGAACCACAAAAGGCAAAAATCTTTTTAAGCAAAAGTAATTACATTTAAACTAAAAACTAAACTAACTCCGTCTACAGGCCGCAAGCGACCCATCGGGACCATCCGACCGCCGTATCATCCTCAGGTGAGGATGCGGATAGGAGGGGCATGGGGTCAGCACACCGCTCTCCCGGTCGTTATGACGGTTTTCTTTGACCGGAGCCGCTACTATTCGGTCGAGTAGCTCCTCAATTGGCATCACGAGGCTGAGTGCACCCCGAAAAATGGCAACAGCACGTGGCGGCGGGATGGTGACCCATCCAAGCGCCGGCCACGCCCGACAGCGCGTAACTTCGGTGATCTCACGGGAACCGGTGTAGCCACTGTGGCAAGGCCGTTGCCAAAGTAATTACATTTACAAAAATATGTATTAAAAACTCGAGTAAAGTGTACGAACGGGCGAATCGTTAGACTCCATAAAAAGTTTTTACGTTTCAAGGGAAGTCCCTATCATAGTAAGAACAGACGACAACAGAAATATGTGCTTCTCAGGCACGAAATATGTGTTTACATTCTCTTGTTTTCTGGGGAGTAAGCTGCAATTACACAGTTATTCGAAAGCATTTCTTCGTGAATAAGTTACAGGTTATGTCACTGAATCAGTGAGAGTTGGCTGTTTTTACATTTCTTACCAGATAGGATTAACGGAGCACACTGAGAAAATTCAAAGAAGTGTAGCACGTTTTGTACTGTCGAGAAATAGGGGTGAGAATGTCGCGGACATAATACAAGGTTTGGGGTTGAAATCATTAAAACAAAGGCGTTTTTCGTTGCAGCGAGAGCTCATGAAATTTCAATCACCAGCTTTCTGCTCCGAGTGCGAAAATATTTTGTTGACGCCGACCTACACAGTGAGAAGCGATCATCATAATAAAAAAAGAGAAATCAGAGCTCGCACGGAAAGATATGGTTATTCGTTTTCTTCGTGCACCGTTCGAGAGGGAAATAATAGATAATTATTGTGAAGGTGGTTCGATGAACCCTCTGCCAGACACTTCAAAGTGTTATTTGCAGAGTATCCATGTAGATGTAGATGTAGACACTGATGACTGCTTGCTTTTGCGCTGCAGCATCTGGTATGCCGAGCACATTTTCAAGTTCAGGTGAATTCATCTAAACATCAATAATAAAAAAAAACCTAAACTGCAGGCTATTTGCAGCAGTGAAGGAGCTGCAACAGACCTAGCTTTTTATAGAACGACTAAACAGCGCAACAGCATTTAGTACAGTCTATTTCTCTCGTCGTGAGAACGCATCGTAATACGCACACGAGAAAATGTTTTACTCCAGGAAAGGTACATTAATCACTCTGGGCTTACATTGTGTTTATTTAATTTATACACGCAGTAAGTAATTTAAGTGTTCAGGTTACAAACGAAGGCAGTTCGTAAGTGCTTCCATTTTTATTTGAATTCGAACAAAAGAATTGACATCACTCTTAGGAACTCAGATTGGAATAAAATTTAGACAGTTGTGAGATAAACGAATAGTATAATCTTACAGCTGCGCATTTCTTCCACTTTGACTGTATTTCACTCGAGAAGAGACCGGTATTGGATGTTCGTAGCTGAGGCTGTAAAAACATAAATTGGCAACTAATGATTCAACATAATATTACAATTCATACCACTCCTCAATGTTAATGGCAAGTTGCGATGCTGTGGACTAGTTTCTGTGATATAATTGGTTATGCTGGAAAGAAATGTGGTGGAAGAAAATCTTACGCTGCAGCATTAAAAACAATGGACAGGACGTGCAGACCTTGATATTCCTTTACCTTCCAAATTAATGTACTATGAGATAGATAGTCGTTTTCTCTATTATTTTGTAATCCGTTTGCCACGATACTTGATGAAAGCGCTATCCAAAAAAATTTGGATAATTTGAAAATAATTTTAACACTAGATTAAGCAGCTACGAGCTAATACAGAGGGTTACCGACACTCATTCTTCCCACGCGCAATTCGCGAGCATAACATGGAAGGGGGATTAGTTAGTGGTACCAGAAGTACCCTCTGCCACACACTGTTAGGTGGCTTGCAGAGTATGACCTAGATGATGAAGTGAAAGAAAATCGATTGGATGGGCAGTTGGAATGGTCCCAGAAAAATTTAATCCTAAAAAGTTGTTCACTGACGGTATTAACATCGCATTTGATTTTTCGGAATTGCAGTCACTGGCAGCCGACACTGCGAGTTACCCGAAACTGGTTACAAACTGATTACTTGTGGTTTTCTAACTGATAATGTCGTAAGTGGGATACCATTGACACAGACTGGAAGAAACTCTCAGGTGACTCGCGTTGTAAACGAGTTACCTTTGAGTAGCCCCGTGTGCATACTGCATCCGAGGCCCACGAGAAAGACAGGCCGCGGCGCGTACGTCCCTAAGGTAGGTAGGCCTGACTCGCTTGCTCGCTCAGCTCAGCTGACAAACTACGCTTCTGCACCTGTGAACTCGTAATTGCGTGTTTACGTACGAGAAATGAGAACTGCATTTTCTATTCTTAATCCGCTTATTAGCCCAACAACGATCGAAAGTCCATTTGTCTACTAATAAATTGTTACGGATATACTGGGTATAATAAAATTTTATCGGTTGGATGAGGCACCACATCTTGTATTAAATGAGGACTTTTAAGCAGTAGAGACTAAATGTTATAAACAAGACGTTGTACCATTTATGCAGAGCATAGATCTTAAATTACAGCTACTGCACAGTTGTGTATTTTTTTGTAGTACTAGTGATCAGTAATGCACTATAAAGTAGATTTCAGTGGAGTGTGCAATTCTCGTTAATACGGAAACATCCAGTTACGAGTTACACGAGTAGAAACGCATTTCGTCTGCTGAGCTGAACGAGCTAGCTAGCTCGGGCCCTATCTCGTGACGTAGGCGCCGCAGCCTGTCTTTCTTGCAGGCCTCGACGGCATCACAATGACGCAATCTTTACCGAAGCCAGTGGCGTTGTGGTCGTAAGCAGAGTGGTTTATCCAACCGCACACGGGTGGCGGCGATTCCGGCGCCGCGAGTAGGAAACGCACAACTGGGCTGCTTTCGCCGCCTGGCTTTCTCCGCTCCGGTCCGCTGCCTCCTGCAGGTAGCCGGAAGTATTTTTTTTAACGGTTCCCCGGCAACCGAAACAATGCTGTTCCACTCGACGTGCGCTAAAACGAATATGATGCCACTTTCTGCGAAAACACTAAGGTACTTCCTTGTTTGAACATACAAGGCGTTCCATAAGCAACGCAGATTATGCGGAACCAATACAGCCGTAGGGCTGCGATCGCAGGTCACACTCCGGTGCGTTGCTCGAACAATGTGGCAGGCGATGTATCTGTTTTCACGGTTGCAACATATTGTTCTCCCATTTATCAGAAGTTACGGTTTGGTGAAAAATATCGATCCAATAATTCGAAGCCGCTCGTAAATCTTCCGGGTTGTATTGTCGTGGTCTATAAAACTTTTCCGTTCCTAACGTTCCGTCCAGATCTGCGCTGGACGTCTTCAGAAGTACTCGTTGTTCAGATGACTCTTGCCGACTGACGCCGGATAATGAAATAAATACAATGAAAAACGGACCGTGACAGAAGTTTACACGTGATCGGCAGAGATAATACTTCTCAGAAATAACCGAACAATAGAACTGTCTTCGGTCAAAGGTAAAACTTATGTATCGATTCCGTACAGCTGCTGTCCACTGCTTATATAATCAAGTTTGAAAACTTCCTCTTTTCTGTTAGAATCTTTATGTTTATAAAGTGAGAACCCAAAGAAACTGGTACCCCTTCCTAATATCGTGTAGGGCCCCTGTGAATACGCAGAAGTGCCGCAACACAACGTGGCATGCACTCGACTATTGTCTGAAGTAGTGCCGGAGGGAACTGACACCATGAATCCTGCAGGGCTGTCCATAATTCCGTAAGGGTAATAGGGGGTGGAGATCTCTTCTGAACAACACGTTGCAAGGCATTCCAGATACGCCCAGTAATGTCCATGTCTGAGGAGTTTAGTATCCACTTTGCATTTTCCTGTTGGAATTGCCCAAGTCCGTCGGAATGCACGATTGACATGAATGGATGCAGGTCATCAGACAGGATGCTTACTTAAGTGTCACTTGTCAGGGTCTCATCTAGACATACCAAGGGTCCCATATCACTCCAACTTCACACGCCCCACACAATTACAGAGCCTCCACCAGTTTGAACAGTCCCCTGCTGACATGCAGAATCCATGGATTCATGATGTTTTCTCCATACCCGTACAAGTCCATTCACTCGATAGAATTTGGAACGAGACTCGTCCGACCAGGCAACATGTTTCCAGTCATCAACAGTCCAATGTCGCTGTTGACGGACGCAGACGAGGCGTAAAGCTTTGTGTCGTGCAGTTATCAAGGGTACACGAGTGATCCTTCAGCTCCAAAAGCCCATATCGATGATGTTTCGTTGAATGGTTCGCATGCTGACACTTGTTGACGGCCCAGCACTGAAATCTGCAGCAATTTGCGGAAGGGTAGGTCCCTTTCTTGCAGTACCTTTTCTGGCCGCAGAAGTCGGAGACCTGATGCTTTACCGGATTCCTGACATTCACGGTACATTCGTGAAATGGTCGTACTGGGAAATTCCCAGTTCATCGCTACCTCGGAGATGGTGTGTCCCATCGCTCGCTCGCCGACTGTAACATCGCGTTCGGACTCACTCAAATCTTGATAACCTGCCATTGTAGCAGCAGTAACCGATCTAACAACTGCGCCAGACAGTCGTTGTCTTATTTAGGCGTTGCCGACCGCAGTGCCGTATTCTGCCTGTTTACTTATCTCTGTATTTGAACACGCAAGCCTATACCAGGTTCTTTGGCGCTTCAGTGCATGTAACCAGCTGAGTACCCGGTGTTGCCCTGTTTTGTATCTATCACACTTGTATTCTTCCATCTCCTCCACTCTCCTGTCTATCTCCTTCTTCCCCCCGCTCTGTCTTTTTCCTTCTACCCCCCTCCCCTCTCTGTCATCTCGTCCTCCCCTTTCCCTGCCCATCTCCTCCTGTTCCCTTTCTCTGTCCATTTCCCCCTCTTCTCTCTCTGTCCATCTCCTCTTCCCTTTCACTGTCCATTTCCCCTCCCCATCTCTCTGTCGATCTCCTGCTTTTCCATGTCTGTCTGTCTCTTCCTCCCCTCCTTCTCTCTTCACGCTACCGCTCCCCCCCCCCCCCCCCCCCAATTGGAAGTTGCTGGTTCTTAATCCCACAGTATTTCTTTGCAGATAGTAAGTAATATGTGTACCAGGTTTGGTGAAATCGGTCCATACACTTATGAGGAGATATGTATCCGTGGCTTTGTCGGCATACGCAAGTGTCACATATTTTTAACATATTTCATTTATATTTCTACACATATTTCATCTCTATTTCTAGCGAATATCGACCTGGAGTTTCGGTTTCATGCAGCTCAATGTCTATGACTTCGTATCTTCTGAGTTACGTCTTGCACAATGAAATCATTTTGTGGGTGGATTCAGCACTATATGTGGACACTGTATGCGAAATGTGTTCCGAATAGAATTAGTAGCAAAGAAGTAAAACAGATTTAAACGTCATGCATGGTGCAGCAGTTTTTCATGCACCTCAGTGTTTGTGACATCATATCTCCTAAATGATATGTTGTACAATGATATAATTGTGCAGGTGTATTCTTGAGTATACGTGGACACTGTCTGAAAAGTGTATTGCGAATAAAGTTAGTAGTAAAGCAATAATGAATTAAAACGTCATGTCTGATGCTGGAGTTTTATTGCACGAACAGCAAAACTGAAAGCTAGTAAGCGATAAACTTTTTTCCTTTCATCATTTTTTTTGGATGGGTGGGAGGGGGGGGGGGAGGGGCACGGTGTGTCAGCGAGGAAAAAATTTAATGGCTTGAAATTATGGGTAAAGTTTGTTGGAAGTAGTTAAGTGCTCTCATTCTCAATATATTTGATGAATGAAAAAAAAATGGTTCAAATGGCTCTGAGCACTATGGGACTTAACATCTGTGGTCATCAGTCCCCTAGAACTTAGAACTACTTAAACCTAACTAACCTAAGGACATCACACACATCCATGCCCGAGGCAGGATTCGAACCTGCGACCGTAGCAGTTGCGCGGTTCCGTACTGAGCGCCTAGAACCGCACGGCCACCGCGGCCGGCTTTGATGAATGAATCTGAGTATTAACGCATCGTGGGTTGCACTTCTTTTGCACTGCCACCCGAACCCCTTTGATGTGTAGGTGGTTGGTTCCTCCACATCGATTCTTTCCAGACAGTAAGTGATACTTGTACCAAGTTTGGTTGAAATCAGTCCAGTAGTTTAGGAGCAGACATGAAGCATACATACATATGTAAATTGTATAATATGTATTGATTTTGTGTTGCTAGCTTGGAAAGGAAGGCTATTTTTACGTCTTTGTCCGATTGTCAGTAGCGAGCAGGATGATAAGGAACTAACCTGATAAAATCTGAGTATTTGACTTAACGACGTTTCGGAATGTTTTGGGATAAGTCTCTGTTAAGCAATGAAACAACAATTTTTAAAAACGAAAACAGGAACCACGACTATGTATCTTGAGCCGAAGGCATTATTAGTATATACCGGGTGATCAAAAAGTCAGTATAAATTTGAAAACTTAACATACCACGGAATAATGTAGATAGAGAGGTAAAAATTGACACACATGCTTGGAATGACATGGGGTTTTATTAGAACAAAAAAAAAAAGTATTGCTAGACGCGTGAAAGATCTCTTGCGCGCGTCATTTGGTGATGATAGTGTGCTCAGTCGCCACTTTCGTCATGCTTGGCCTCCCAGGTCCCCAGACCTCAGTCCGTGCGATTATTGGCTTTGGGGTTACCTGAAGTCGCAAGTGTATCGTGATCGACCGACATCTCTTGGGATGCTGAAAGACAACATCCGACGCCAATGCCTCACCATAACTTCGGACATGCTTTACAGTGCTGTTCACAATATTATTCCTCGACTACAGCTATTGTTGAGGAATGATGGTGGACATATTGAGCATTTCCTGTAAAGAACATCATCTTTGCTTTGTCTTACTTTGTTATACTAATTATTGCTATTCTGATCAGATGAAGGGCCATCTGTCGGACATTTTTTGAACTTTGTATATTTTTTTTTTTTGGTTCTAATAAAATCCCATGTCATTCCAAGCATGTGTATCAATTTGTACCTCTCTATCTACATTGTTCCGTAATTTATTCAGTTTTCAAATTTATACTGACTTTTTGATCACCCGGTAATTCGTCACTTTTTTAAATTAAAGAGAAAAGAGCGATAGACAAAAGATTGAGACACAGGGATTTATCGTACTTCCCGTAATAACGCTGTTGCAAGCGATAATTCATCGGTAACAGTAACAGAGCAAAATAAATGTAAGAACAAAAATTCAGAAATTGTCGAGTTTTATTTTACAGTGCGTTCCAGCAATTGTTCTGTGAAGAAGACTTGAAGCGGTATTCAGAGTCCCACGCATTGCTGAGTTTCGCAGCTGCTAACTTGTCCTGTTGTTGTGTGCTACTCATAATTACGCGAAGTGCCGCACTCGAGTACAAAGGCCGCGCGAAAAAAGAACTCGTAGGCGCGTTCGATAAACACAGGAACTGTTGTGACAGGCGACAGGTCTGTTAAATGTGGCTAGGAAGGCTCTTTCCAACTTCAAGGGCCCTTAATTTGCTGCAGCAAGTTCCGCGATGAGAAATGAAGTTTCTGCATAACAATGTACAACTGCAACTCCTTGTTCTTCAAGTAAGTACGGACAAAAAATTAATCACCCGTATTGTCATCATGCTAATATTGAGTAATACAGCCTCTAGACTCGATAATGGACTCAGTTCGACGTGAAACACTTGCAAGTTTCTGCACGCATGCATATTCAGCTTGAGTATCTCATTGATGATTAAATCATGTGGAGCTACCAAGTTACGGGGATTTTGGTCTCAACCCTTGTTCCAAAATATCCCTGACTTTTCATATTTTATAAGGTGCTTGAATGTTCATCAAACAGTGTGAACACTGGTGTTGCCATCTTGGCAGATGGCAAATCATGGAGTAACAAAAAGATATGGGCATACTCTCACGAAGCATTTGCGACACGTTCAGGAAAAGAATATGTTATATAGATATGGGTCCAGAAACGCATTACTCCCATGTCAGAGCTCAGGGTCTACAATTACTGAAACGAACATCCACGAACAGCACATTTGCACTAAAGTAAGGGTTGACACATTGCTGAATGAAACATTCGCAGAGGGGCGACCGTGCGGGAAAGTCAGTTTCTGATAGTGCCTGCATACGATGTACATGAATAAAGATACAGCACGTCCTCATGCATCGGTCTCCAGAAAGTCATGTGGGCAATATTACTTGTTGCAGGTAGTTGTCTAACGCTGGCGCTAGGGCTGTCGACAACTCAACGAAGTAGTTCCTCCTCCAGCTGAAGAGTTCTCGTTCTTCTCTGCCCGCCCCAGTCGTGAGCAGAAGGCTTAAACGTCCCATGCTCACTAAGACGATGATCGATTGCTTGAAACGTCCTTCTGTCGAGGAACCGTCGTTCTGGAGATCTCTTGATACAAACCTTGGGCGCCACGTCTCAGTTGTTGACTATACATGTCAGTAGTGATGGTTAAACCTCGGGGAAGGAATTAGTAGCACACCACACCGTCACTGTTCCATCAAATGCATAACAATATTTTTGTGGTTGCGCGCAAGGCTTTGCATGGGGAGTTGCCGCATTTTCTGGCCTCAGCCATTCCTTTCTTTTCATCGTGTTAGCATAAGGACACCATTTCTCACCATACATTTTCTGGTCGGTATTGTTCATGAGCTAATTGACGATAAACAAGCAGGAGTGCACATATGGTCACCCGCTAATAATTGTGATTTTGGTTTAGAGCATGCGGTACCCATACATTCGATTTTTGAACCTTCTTCAGTGCTTTCAAATGTCGCATGATGGTGGAATGATCACAGTTTATCGCATTTGGCAGTTTTCGAGTGCACTGACATGGATCATTGTGGATTAATGTATTTAAACGATCTTCATCAAACCTCGAAGGTCTTCCTGAAACTGGAGAGTCACTAATGTCAAAACGATCCCGCTTAACAGGAGAAAACCATTTCCTTGCAGTGCTCCGTCCAGTCATTATCCCCATATACGGCGTTAATGTTACTCGCTGCCTTCGCTGGTGTCACCCCTCTATTGAGCTCAAACAGAAGAATTTGTCGGAAATGTTTCGGTTTTTCCACTTGGAACTGTTTTCTAGCGTCCATACCTCCACTCACTGCTTCCAAATGATAAAATGACAATATGTAAATTCAAACAGCAACAGTTAACAGCTAAATAAAAAATGACACTCGATAAATAAACCCATAGCAACCGCTTTGCAATTTTCACTCGGTATATGGTTGAGACGAACCTGCACTCATTGACAGCAGCAGTTCCTGTCGATTTTGTAACGGCTTGTCGTTAACAAGAGTGGCGCTTGTCTTCAGTGCCTGTCGGTTACTACTTCTTAAGACCACTGTTCTTACGCTATGTAATTCACTATCAGTGGTACACTAATCCTTGTAGAACCGTCGGACAATATGCGTTGATACGACAAATCTGGCAGCTTCTCATGGGCTCCTTTCTGTCAGTCTGTCACGTCACCACCTTGACCAGTCTTAGAGCGCTGATTCCATACAACCGACTGGTACAATGACAACACTTCGCTGCCATGACTAGCGTGTGGATGGAGAGTCACTTGAAGGCCTGATAGCAGGTCTACACTATCTACAGCACTCCAAAACGATCAACTCGCACTTGTATCGGGCTCACTTATGTTTTGTCCAGTCATTTATGAGTGGGGACACGACAAAATCTTTTTTACTTTATGGTCAAATTCAGTGTTTTTCGCCAAAAAACTGTTATTTTTTTGGTGAATTCGACGTTATTTTTGGCGAATTCGGTGTTATTTTTTGCTGAATTCGTTGTTGTTTTTTTGCCGGATTCGGTGTTATTTTCTGCCAAAAATTGGTGGATTTTTTGCCACAACTCGGTGTTATTTTTGCCAAAATCAGATTTACTTTTTCCTAAAAATTGGTGTTATTTTTTGCCAAAAATCGATATTTTTGCCAAATTCGGTGTTATTTTCTGCCGGATTCGGTGTTTTTTTCTGCCGGATTCGATGTTATTTTTTTCCGAATTTGGCGCTATTTGATGCCATATTCGATGCTATTTAGTTAAAATTCAGTAATATTTTCTGCCGAATTAGGTCATATTTTCTGCCGAATTCTGTGATATTTTCAGCCAAATTCGGAGTTTTTTTCTACGGAATTCGGTGTTTCCGTCTGCCGAATTCTGTGTTCTTTTTGCCGAAATCGGCGCTATTTTTTTGCAGAATTCGTTGTTATTTTTTGCGAAATGCGGTGTATATTTTCTGCCGAAAGTGGTGTTATTTTTCTGCCAAATCTTTTTTTATTTTTTTTGCCGCGCTCGGTGTGATTTTTTTTTTTTTTACCGAATCCGGTGGTTTCTTCATCGTTAGATGAAAGGAAAGTACGTTACCTGGGAAATGAACTGCTACTTTAAAATTATACACAATCCTCAGGCTTGAGGCGACTATAAGTCAAAATGCAATTTTAACTTTCAGTAACTATCAGTGACGAATATTAGTAAACTGCTGTTCTCAGATTTATAACTTTTTATACGGTAAAATCATAAATTTCGCCATACCTCGTAAAAATCGGATATTTCGTGTTAATTCTCTAAAACCCGCTAATTTCACGGTATCTTTCGCCTTATCGGTTACGGGAAATTTTGCTGTCCATACTTATGAGCTCTCATGCGTGAGCCAGATAATGCCAGCCGAATTGGTGTATAGTGCACCGCTCACAGTCAGACACTAAAACCAACTGCAGTACTAGACTTAACACTCAACAGTTGCTCTTCCCAGGCGATTTTGCATAATTACGCAACACTCAGAGAATACTTCAGTGAGCACTATGTAAATGACCTAACTTCAATACTTCCAACTTGTCTCATTGAAAGCGTCAAAATAATATTGTCCGCTCTACATTGCGAAAGAAAGATTATCCTAGGTGACAGAGAATTTATGAAATTTATTTTTCATTTGGCAGTGTATTTGTTGCGAATATGTTCTCAATGGCGCCATTCAAACATTCGGTGTAGAGCAGAAATTTTAATGTGCTTTCTCACGGGACACTTGGAGTTGATTTTGCAGCTGCATACAATACATATCTTATGACGAAGATGTGAAATAAGCATTAGAGTGTGGAAAATGGGATTGGATTTCATGTAATGTTTAAACTGACTTTCGTGTAATTGAACATAAAAGCAAGTTAAATTCGTTGTCGCTCAAAGCAGCTGCAAAAGTTTCAAATGGACGCCACTTCGGCGCTTTGTGTGTCCGAAGCAAAACGAGTTAGCCAACGCTGGCGAGGCAGTTAGAACTATTCCAATATCAGGCACAGTGACAGCTGTTTACGGCGCCTGTCCGGTGAGGGAGGCAGCGTCTGCCTCTCCATGCTGCAGTGACGGGTCGGGGGGGGGGGGGGGGAGTGCGCTGTTTCTGTCGCGTGCCGCATCGCGCGTCCTCTGTTTTTGTGTCACGCCGACGCAATTTGAATTCAAATCCCGTGATTACTTCTTAATAGTTTCTTTTGTTCTGGCTGATTCGTAACTTCTTAAGTACGAGGTGCATTCAAGTTCTAAGGTCTCCGATTTTTTTTCTAATTAACTATTCACCCGAAATCGATGAAACTGGCGTTACTTCCCGACGTAATCGCCCTGCAGACGTACACATTTTTCACAACGCTGACGCCATGATTCCATGGCAGCGGCGAAGGCTTCTTTAGGAGTCTGTTTTGACCACTGGAAAATCGCTGATGCAATAGCAGCACGGCTGGTGAATGTGCGGCCACGGAGAGTGTCTTTCATTGTTGGAAAAAGCCAAAAGTCACTAGGAGCCAGGTCAGGTGAGTAGGGAGCACGAGGAATCACTTCAAAGTTGTTATCACGAAGAAAATGTTGCGTAACGTTAGCTCGATGTGCGGGTGCGTTGTCTTGGTGAAACAGCACACGCGCAGCCCTTCCCGGACGTTTTTGTTGCAGTGCAGGAAGGAATTTGTTCTTCAAAACATTTTCGTAGGATGCACCTGTTACCGTAGTGCCCTTTGGAACGCAATGGGTAAGGATTACGCCCTCGCTGTCCCAGAACATGGACACCATCATTTTTTCAGCACTGGCGGTTGCCGTATGTACTCGAATCTAAGCCGCACTTTTTTTCCGGTTTTTATAATCCAAAAAACCGCCTGCGGCTTAGAATCGAGTGCAAAGTAAGCGGAAGTTCTGAAAAATGTTGGTAGGTGCCGCCACAACTAACTTCTGTCGTCGAATATATGTAGCGCTACGCAGGCATGCTTCGCAGACACAAAGACAAATACTATCACCAAAACCTCTGCGTCAGTAAATAAATAAAAAAAAAGGTGGAAGACGAGCTTTTTTTTCTCCGCCCCGAGTTTCGGCCACTGCATTTTCATACATTATCCAACGAAGTAAATACAAATTCCGTATTGTTCCTCTTCGAACGTAGCAGCATTTCAATGTACTACGAAAATCCGACTGGCAAGACTGTTTGGGATATTTGTCAATATGGCCAGCTTTGCTTTCTGAATTTTTTCCTAACTGTGAGAAGAAATGGTTGCTAATAAGAACTTTTATGAATTGTGAATCACATGCAGTATTCTCTTCACCATAAGAATAATACGAATATAAACATTTTGCCATGTATTCTTTCGTGTTTGCTGCTATCTCATTTAAATCCTGTCCGCCTAATAAACTACGAAACTAGAGTGAGACAACAGCAGACGCGGAAGAATGTACATACCATATCATGTTTATATTCGTATTATTCTTATGCCTAATAGTGATACAGTCAGAAATGAAGCACGGCAATTGATTAGATTTTTAAATCTAAGATGACTCTAATTTCTGTGCATAATGTAATGTACTAAAGAGGCGTCTGCAAAGATTTTCAAACGGAAAAAATTTTCGCTAAATTCTCGTTCAGAACATCTATCATACGCAGTCTATTATTTGGTTCTTGTTGATCATTATCAAAGAAAGCAGCAGTGTACGTAGCAACGAATAGCAGTCTCTTGCCATTGTTTCGCTAATGAGACGATTCCTCTCTTTGTTTTTTTTTTAATTCTAAGCGGCGGTAGCGTGCACAAAAGCAAGCCATGCCGCGAGCGGCGACAGGCCGCAAACCCTCATTTTCAGAATGCGACAAACAATGCATGACACAGTACAGTAATGCATTTTCAGCTCTGAGTGACGGAAACACCTATAACAAAGAGAACTGCACTTGTCAGATCAAAGAAAAATAAGCAATCAATTCAAACCAGACGAATCACGTGAAAAAGGAAGGGTACCCGTATAAATACGGACTGAGCGCCTGACGCATAACAACGGCTACCTGGTAAAGCTTAATTGCTAAGCTTACGACTCGAACCAAACTACTACAGCTGTATCGTCATTCATTCAACCTAAATTGTGTCTCATATTACAATGGACCAACTTTGTTTCGATTTGGAAGTGCGGCCTAAAACTTTTCTCTCCCCTTGAATTTCGAGTCTCAGATTTCAGGTGCGGCTTAGATTCGGGAAAATTTTTTTTCCTCCATTTCGAGTCTCATTTTTCAGGTGCGGCTTAGATTCGAGTGCGGCTTAAATTCGAGTAAATACGGTACCCGAAATTTTTTTGGTGGTGGTGAATCTGTGTGCTTCTATTGAGCTGACTGGCGCTTTGTTTCCGGATTGAAAAATGGCATCCACGTCTCATTCATTGTCACAACCGACGAAAAGAAAGTCCCATTCATGCTGTCGTTGCACGTCAACATTGCTTGGCAACATGCCACACGAGCAGCCATGTGGTCGTCCGTCAGCATTCGTGGCACCCACCTGGATGACACTTTTCGCATTTTCAGGTCGTCATGCAGGATTGTGTGCACAGAACCCAGAGAAATGCCAACTCTGGAGGCGATCTGTTCAACAGTCATTCGGCGATCCCCCAAAACAATTCTCTCCACTTTCTCGATCATGTCGTCAGACCGACTTGTGCGAGCCCGAGGTTGTTTCGGTTTGTTGTCACACGATGTTCTGCCTTCATTAAACTGTCGCACCCACGAACGCACTTTCGACACATCCATAACTCCATCACCACATGTTTCCTTCAACTGTCGATGAATTTCAATTGGTTTCACACCACGCAAATTCAGAAAACGGATGATTGCACGCTGTTCAAGTAAGGGAAACGTCGCCATTTTAAGTATTTAAAACAGTTCTCATTCTCGCCGCTGGCGGTAAAATTCCATCTGCCGTACAGTGCTGCCATCTCTGGGACGTACTGACAATTAACGCAGCCTCATTTTAAAACAATGCGCATGTTTCTATCTCTTTCCAGTCCGGAGAAAAAAATCGGAGGCCTTGGAACTTGAATGCACCTCGTATAATAGAGATTTCATTCAAGGGTTAAGAAATGGTACCTTCTCAGCTTCAAATGAAACCCAGAAATTCATTTAGAAAACGGGCGTAATATTAGTCCGTGTCAATCGCCTCTGACATTGTATGACATAATCATTCTGTTAACAGCTAGAACTTCATGTTTGAGAGAGTTAAATGAAACATAATGACCGGGTGAGACCTTACAGCCGGCGGGGGTGGCCGAGCGGTTCTCGGCGCTACAGTCTGGACCCGCGCGACCGCTAAACTGCATAATGAGAAAGTGTATAGCACCTACTGTTTCAGCTATGGTGCATTCTAAGTGTCTATGTAAATAATGTAACAACATGATAGTACTGCAAATGTTTTCCTATATGTTAATGGTTTCTATCAGTGCTTTTGGTTATTGCGATAAATGATCATGGATACGTCTCTACGAGAGATACAAGAGTTCTGCCGCACTTATCTTTAGTCCCAACCTCGTCTGAGCAGAACTGTGGTATATTTTTCTACAGATCTCACCGTTTGGATCGATCTATCATTTCCGCAATGTGTCTCGAGTTTTCCAACTTTCTAAGTCTATACCAAATGCATTCAACTTAGGCGTTGTTTTACACATTCTAATTTTTGTCTGCCGCTAAAACTCTTTTCACGCTCTCATCCTTCTAATGCTTCAGTATGACACTGAGATACCCCTTTAAAGTCCTTGTTAATTTCAACGAAAACTATCAACAGATGTGTAACATGGCTCAGGCCATTTATTTAAAACTGAATAAGAAACGGAAGGGATCGATATTTGTAGAAAAAACAACAAGAGCTTGCTAAATTGAGGAAGAACAAGCAGAAATAATAATAATTAAAAAAAGAAATGTTGCACTTAGCAAGACTAAATAACATTGAACTCTATGTAATATTGGAAGTGCATTCGCAGTTACAAATATGAGTAGCCATCGGCTGCATAAGGGAATGACGAGAATGAAAATTTGTGCCGTACCGGGACTCGAACCCATACTTCCTGCTTTACGCGAGCGGTCGCCTTAACCGCTTTGGTTATCTGTGCTCAACTCACGACCAGACCCAAACTCTCAAATGTCGTCGTTCACGTGTTACAACGAGTACTCGTACCCAAATACCTAAATTCCCTTAAAGGGGAAAGTTTAATTGAAAGTTACTGCCTGATATTGGCGGATACATACGATATTGCAGGTCCTGTGTTGTTAAGAAGAACAAGGCATTGTTCTTACGGACAGCACAGGGACTGTAAAATCCTATGTAATGTTATTGCCTGAAAAACGCGTATGAAGGTGAGAAACCTGCTACAGGTATAAAGGAATAATTAATTAGCCACAACAATGAGCTGTAGGAGGGAAACAATGATGGGCACAGAAAAATATTATATTATGAAAAACAGATTCTCAAGACGTTAGAAGCAGTAGATTCCTTTTTACTTTTTTTCCAACACCTCACTCTTTAAATTGGTGTAGCTTCGTTACTCCATCTTCTCCCATCTCGTACTTATTTACTACTCTATGCATCTTCATGATCCGAACACAGATGAAGAGGTAAGCGACCTAATCTTTACTGAAGGGTGACTGAGAAGACAGTGAGACTTGTTAGGCGCGAGGTTTCGTTGTGTATGTGTGTAGTAGTGTACGCAATGCGGACAAGACAACAAAGCCTGTTGGTGAGGCAATCCAAGAGACGTGATCCATCGGGGATCCATCTTCGATTCAGGTTATAAGAAGCAGAGCATTTTCCTCCAGCCGTGCTGTTGCAAGATCTCCTCGATGCACCGACGGGTGTCTGCATGATTATAAAGGGCTGCCACGTACGGCAGCAGCCGCCACAAAACTACGATTAGAATCGCACCAAATCTGTCCTTAGATACAGTACACAGTCGTTTTTTGAGTGGTATTTCTATCGTGGATACTAGTCCAGCAGCAACAACGTGTCTGCTGTTTAAGGGAGAGTGCACTGGACACGTGATTGATAAATTTCGTTTGTGTCCGTAGAATTTATGTCTGTCTGTAGACGTACCACTGATAGAAAAAGCGATTATGTTTGCATTCAAGAGCTGTACTGTGAATTATGTCGTGTAATAACCTACACATTCTGGTCACCTCTTACATTCACGGGGGGGGGGGGGGGGGGGGATATTTTTTTAGTACGTTCGTGATGCCATTATTCCTCCGTTTGTACTGCGACACATTGCGAAACGATATTTTCCAGCATGCGGCCGTTCTCGTGCCTCAACGGCAATTCAGTATCCTATTCATATCGCACAACTGCAGCTATATCAAACAATTTGGGTCATGATTGAATGATGCTACAGGTTTACGTTTACATCTACTCCTACAAACGCACTCTGCAAACCACTATAAAACGCATGGCAGACGGTACTTGGCATGTTGCCACACGTTAACACATTCTTCCCGATTAACGATTGGTTAAGTGCCTCTGCGCGTGCTGTAATTAGTCTAACCTTCTGTTCATGGTCCTTCTAGGTGCGATACATCGGCTGAAGAATATGGCTACAGTCTTCACTTAATACTGGCTCTTGAAACTTTGTAAGTAGGCTTTAGCGTGGTTACTGGTGACTTTAAGTGTAGTTGGATGAGTAGAACTGAAAGATAAGAGGTTCATTAACGTTAAAAATAATCATGTATAGGGGGAGGGGGCAAGGAAACACCAAAAATGCAACATATTACCGTGCCTAATATGGTGAGGAAACTCGTGGGCGTTCAAACCAGCTTCCAGTCGCCTCGTAATGGGCAAATGCAGTTCGAGTATGGTTTTCAGGGAAGCCCTATACCATTCTTCCTGCAAAATGGGGGCAAGTTCAGATAACAATTATGGGGATGGATAGCGATCAGGAACCCTTCTCTCCAAAGTAGGCTACAAAGGCTCAATAATATGGAGATCTGATGACTGTGGTGGCCAGGAGAGTTTCGAAAATTCACCTTCGTGCTCATAAAGGCAACCCTGGACGATGCGAGCTGTGTGAACGGGGCTCCTGTTGTCACGGGACATAGCTTCATCACTGGGGAAAAGCATTGTACCAAGAGAGCCCCTGATCAGACGAAATGATGACGTAACCCTTGCCAGTAATGCGACCCTGCAGATTAACCATGGGGCCAATAGAGTACTACGATATGGATGCCCAAATCATCACCGAATCCCCGTCATATTTCACTCCTGGGACGTACACTCGGCCAGAAGTTGGAAACAGTCGTTTCGTCGAATGAGTGTTCTTGCACACATTCTTCCATTGTTCCAAACTCCAGGCTTTATGGCTTCGGTACCATGTTTTTCTGCCAAAGGCATCAGCGATGTGTTGTTTTGGAATTCCAGCTCGCCCTGCAATTCCCAGCTTATGCAGCTCTCTTCGTGTCGTTCTACTGAGGAAAGGGTTCGCGAGTGCGACATTCACTCCTGTACTCACTTTTGCTGCTGCCTTCCTCTTATTTTTCGTCACAGTCCTCTTCAATGACCGTCTGTCAGGATCACTCGACACGCAATTTCGTCCATTTTGTGGCTTAGCGGATTATGTTTCCCGTATTCCCTGTGCGCGGTAAATCTTCGATACGGTGCCTCTTGAAACACCAAACACTTCAGCTGCCTTGATTACGGAAGCACCGTCCATACGAGCACCAAAAATTTGCTCAGTGGGACCAAACTGATGAGGTGATCAGTCCCTAAGCTTACACACTACTTAATCTAACTTAAACTAGCTTACGCTAAGGACAACACACACACCCAAGCCCGGGAGAGGACTCGAACCTGCGAAGGGGGGAGCCGCGCGTACCGTGACAGGCGCCCCCATCGCGCGGCTACCCCGAGGAGCCTCCGAGCTGGCCAGAGTGGCCGAGCGGTTATAGGCGCTACAGTCTGGAACCGCGCTACCGCTACGGTCGCAGGTTCGCATCCTGCCTCGGGCATGGATGTGTGTGCTGTCCTTAGGTTAGTTAGGTTTAAGTAGTTCTAAGTTCTAGGCGACTGATGACCTCAGATGTTAAGTCCCATAGTCCTCAGAGCCTATTTGAGCCTCCGACGCAATGGATTCACAATTCACAAAACGATTGTTTTGGCGACGACTGACACTTGCAACGTATTTAGGACATCAAACAAGTGCTGTTCAAGGTAAAATACAACAGGGCAATCTTCTGGCTTGGTTAGCATCTGTATTTATGTTCAAGAATGTACCGTATTTCTCTCGCTCATTGCATATTGCATGGATTTTTACAGATCGCGTTGTTTATGCCGACTTTTGTCGTTTTCACAGCACGTCATCTGGAAAGTAGTCACGAAGAAATTTATTCAAACAGTACGAATCTCTTCAAAATGTCCAAATTTAAGAGAAGGCAAAAAACAAAAAAACTGATTTGTAAAAATCCGTTTTATCTTGGAAAAACCCATTTTTGCTAACTACATAATTTTCGCGTGAGCAATCGAAACAAACACAAGAAAATGCACATATTATTTTTTTTTAGGCATACAATAGACAGAAGACCATAAACTTTGTGTCATGTTTTACAAAAATAGATTTGACCCCAGAAGGTGACATATAGGGGTCGAAACAGGTCTGGGTGAATAAAAAGAAACGAAGAGTGAACCAACATTTTGATTGTAGTTGGTGCTTTTTAGGAGAGAGTATTTAAGCCTTCCGCTGCAGAATTGTGACGAAACATTGTAACAAAGCAAGTTTGTCTAGACAACGATCCGAACGCTTTATCGCTGCGCCATCCTTCTGGGTCTCGTTGGAAACCGCCGCAGAGCTCCATTGTGTGGTGGCGCTCTCCATTAGGATTACGCAGCGCTAGATCGCGGCTTTGTACCTGTTGCCGGGCGAAAACGCAGAAACTGTAGCGTAAAGGGCAGGCGACTGCGTTGCGCTGTCTCGGACAGCTGAGCCGCACAAAGCGCTTTTGTGGGCCGCATCGATTGTAGGGTGGCTACCGGGTCGGCGCCGTTTCGAGGTCAGATTAAAATTACAGCGGCGGCCCTGCGGGCGACACGGCCGCGACTGCGTGGCGACAAGCCGCTGCTCGCCCCGGAGGCAGGGGCAAGGACGCGGGTATTAATTAAAACTTTTGTTTGGCGCGCCGGCTCCGGCCGCCCACAGCGCAGAGACGTGTCTCGCCCTGCTACTCTGTCCTGCCCTGCCCTGCTGCTGCACTCACATGAGCCACTGGCGTCACGCCGCGAGCCATCTCTCACCCGTTCCACAGGACTCCTGACACTTTGCCGTCCACACGTCAGCTCTTACGGGCTCTTTTACGTCACGCATATCGCACGTTTTTACACAGTGTAGTCACCTTAATTTTGGACCTCTTTTTCATCTAAGTCCATTCTTTGCCAGTTACACTTTTATTCCACCTGCAGGGACGTGACGAAAGTCATGGGATACCGCCTAATACCGTATCGAGCTTCCTTTTGTCCGGGTTTTTGCAGCAACTCGACGTGGTACGGACTCGTCAAGTCGTTGGAACTCCTCTGCAGAAATGATGAGCCATGCACCCTATACAGGGTGAGTCACTAATTATTGCCACAAAGAATAACTCTGCAAGTATGATAGGAACTGAAAAGTTTGTGGGACAAAAGTTGCATGGGACAACAGGGGGCATAATATGACGTTGGGTTTTTGTTGCTAGGTGGGGTCGCTTCAGAGATATGAAAAACAACTTTTTTTTTTTTTAATATGATGCTATAGTTTCTGATAGCGGCTATCAAGACGAATCCAATGATATTTAACAGTACGGTCTTTGAAGGTCATAAAGGTGGCATGAACGTCCATTGGATCTGAGTGGGGTACTGTCAAGTGGGGGGTGCCCCAGGGATCAGTGTTGGGGCCGCTCCTGTTCCTTATTTATATAAATGATATGCCCTCTAGTATCATGGGTAACTCTAAAATATTTCTGTTTGCTGATGACACTAGGTTGGTAGTACAGGATGTCGTGTGCAACATTGACTCGGTTTCAAATAGTGCAGAACATGACCTCAGTTCATGGCTTGTAGAAAATAAACTAACGTTAAATTACAGTAAGACTCAGTTTTTACAGTTTCTAACACACAATTCAATCTCACAGAACGGGCATATGATTAGTGAAATTGAACAATTCAAATTTCTAGGTGTTCAGATAGAGAGTAAGCTGTCGTGGAAAGCCCACGTTCAGGATCTTATTCAAAGACTTAATACTGCCATTTTTACTATTCGAACGGTATCAAAAGTGAGTGATACTTCGACACGTAAATTAGTCCTTTGCTTATTTTCATTCACTTATCTCGAATGGTATTATGTTTTGGGGTAGCTCTTCCCACTCTAGAAGGATATTTTTGGCTCAGAAACGGGCGGTTCGGGCAATAAGTGGTGAGAGTTCACGAACCTCTTGTCGACCTCTGTTCACGAGTCTGGGTATTTTGACGTTGGCCTCTCAATATGTATATCCCTTACTGTCGTTTCTTGTTACCAATATTAGTTTATTCCCAAGAATAAGCAGCTTTCACTCGGTTAATACTCGGCAGAAATCAAACCTGCATTTGGATCGGACTTCGTTAAGTCTTGTGCAAGAAGGTGTGCAGTATACTGCTGCATCCATTTTCAATAAGCTGCCACTCGAATTCAAAAATCTTAGCTGTAATCCACGCGCTTTCAAATCTAAACTCAAGAGTTTCCTCATGGGTCACTGCTTCTATTCTGCCGAGGAGTTCCTTGAAAAATTAAGCTGATTCTTATTGTATTGCTGATAGCGTTTTCATAAACTTATGAACTGACTTTTTTTCAGGTTCATGAACATTTATTTTTACCTGTTATTACTTTTATGTTGTAAGTTCATGTACTGACATGTTCCATGAAATTGGATATCTGCTCCTCAATTTGGTCCTACGGAACTTGACGTGTAAATAAAAATAAAATAAATAAATAAATTTACAGTAGGTGTTCGAAGTGATAACCATTGGTATCAATGCAGTGCTGTTTAATCTTCTAATCATGGATTGAGTGGTATTCCTTATCACATCGGCACTTATCGAAGCACATGCTCTGACAATCCTCTTTCGCATGTCTTCAGGTGTAGTTGGAACGTCTGTATAAACAATGTCTTTTACGAATCCCCACAAGAAAAAATGCAGAGGAGTCAACCTGGCGAACGAGCCGTCCACGATACATCTCCTCCGCGTCCAATCCAACGATTTGGGAATTGTCTACAACTCATTTCTAACCATCAGCGAATAATTTGCCAGACACCCATCTTGTTGATACCACATTCTGTTCCTTCCAGTAACAGACCTAATGTTTCTTGTAGGAATATGGTGTACTTCCTACCATTAAGATTTCCTTTGATGAAATAGGGGCCTAAAATTCTGTCTTCCAGAATTCCACACCATACATTCACGAACCATGGTTTTTGGTGTGCAACTTGCCGCAGCCAACCTGGATTTTCAGTTGCCCAATAATGCATGCTATGCAAATTAACATTTCCATGGTTCGCGAATGTACCGTCGTCAGTAAATAAAATCAAATTAATAAATGTGTCATCCCTCTGAATCTGTAAGTTGAGCCCATCGGCATAATTCAATGCGATGCATTCAGTCCGTACCAGTTAATTCTTGGTGGCTACTGTAATGGTAAGGATGATATTTATGGCGATGCAGAACACGAACAACGCTGCTCTGGCTCATGCCAGATTCCCTTGCGATTTGACACGAACTAACACAAGGATCTCGAACCACAGTGGCAAGATTACCAATTTCCGTTTCCTCGTTAGTCACTTTCCTTTTCCGAATATGTTTCTGACGCGTTAAAGACCCATTTGTTTCCAATTTTCACACAAATATTTAAATGTACGACGTGTAGGGTGAGTACGATGAGGATATCTTCCAGCGTATAAGTCTCTAGCTCTCACTGATTTTCGTTGCCGTTCTCCATAAACGAGAAGCATATCGACTTGTTCTTCGAAGGAATACATCAGTCACATTCGCTTGATTCGAGGATACCAGTCTTACCGTCCCTATTAGTGTTGTATTGCGAAACCATCGAATGGTATTTACATGTCAACGGCACGTTAGATGGATACGATGTATTTGGCGAATATTTACTATTTGCACGATATACGAGAGAGAATTGTCAGAGCATGTGCTTCCATAAGTGTTGAACTTATAAGGAATACCACTCAATCCATAATAAGAAGATTGTGGCACTGCACTGATACCAATCGTCATCATTTCGAAGACCTTCTGTAAATGGACGTTCATACCACCTTTTTGACCTTCGTTGATCTTCAAATACCTCACTGTTACAAATCATTGGATTCGTCTGGATAGCCGCTATCAGAAAATAAGTACCAAACTGCAGCATCCCATTAAAAAAAAAGTTGACCTTCATATCTCTGACGCGACCCTACCTAGTAACAAAAAACCAACGTCATATTATGGCCCCAGATGTCTCATGCAACATTTGTCCCACAAACTTTTCAGCTACTATTATACTTTCGGAGTTGTTCTAGGTGGCAATAGTAGGTGACTCACACTGTATAACCATGCATAACTGCGAAAGTGTTGCCGGTTCAGGATTTTGTGCACGAACTGATCACTGGATTATGTTCCACAAATTGAAACGTCCCCTTTGAAAAATTATTCACGACTGTGCTTAAACTGACATACAATATTTTTAGCGCAACGCAATCTGACTTTCAAAAATCCCTACAAAAGAATGGCCCTGACTAACATTAACCTATACCTTTCACAAATCACTTACCTCACAAAAATCTTCATTACTCGAACTACTGCAATACAGCGAGCGCCACTACTGCCAGCTAAATAAAAGATTCAAACTACGGAAGGCACTAACTACTGATAGGCATAGTTAGCAAATGAAAGATTTTAATAGAGAACAAACAATGTATTTACCTTAATAGTGTTGAAAACTCCTAATATACATAGCAGTTCATGACATCCAGTCTTACAAATTTCAAAACTCCGCCATTTCTCTCCCCACATCCACCACTGCTGGCGGCTCACCTCCAACTGCGCAACGCTACGCGCTGTTCACAGCCAACTGCCCAACACTACAATGGCAGACAACAATGCAAACTAGCCACAGACTGCACACAGCACAGCCAGTGATTTTCATACAGAGCGCTACGTAACGTTGCCAATAAGAAAACATAAACAGCCTACTTACATAGCCCCCATGCTCCACACAAAAAATTTTACAAATTGTTTTGGGCACTGGCCAATACATATTTGTTGAAATTTTTTCCCAATTACAATAACAAAGAAATCAAATGCACACAATTATTGATACAATGTTGGCCAAAAGCTAAAATTTTCTCACAGTCCATAAAGACATTCCTGATCGTTCATCGTAGTAAAATTGCAGTGTTTTTCTCAAAGTCTGAGCAGTAAAAGAAAATGCACATGGAAGTAGTGGATTTCCATGCAGTCTTGAAGAAGTAGTGTTGTCCTTCCAACAGAAAGACAGTGCTGACTCTTGACATGCAGAGAGGTAATGGGCCACAACAGAGCAAACCCACCGCAGAGTCAGTCGCAGTTTTGAAGAATATTGGTAGGTAGGTCATCGCAGGGTAGACCCACTGTAGTCCTGGTAGAGATTATGGTATTGGTGGGCCACCAGAGGTGCAGACCCACTGCAGTCCTTGTAGAAATAATGGTACTGGTGAGTCATCAAAGGTGCAGACCCACTCTAGTCCTTGTAGAGATGGCTAGCAGCCATCCGTTGCGACTGTGCAGGTGCACAATCACCATCGAAGAGTCTTGTGGACAATATAGCAAGTCCATGAACCACCACTTGTGCACTCACAAAAATTTTTTTGAAATGTCCTTAGAACCAGCAATGCTGTTATCCAGTCCCTTGCTGAATTATTAACACACATGCAAACACTAACAGTCCCAACTTCTCACATATTGTGCATTACTATGACCAACAGAAACGTGTGCAGTGAAATGGAACTTAGAAGTTACTTAATTTGATGAACTGGTATCAATTACAATTTTATAACATAAGAATACAATTACAAAGGTACAAAATACATCATTAAAGAACATAACAATACAGATAACATTTGTAGTACAGGCTTTACAAAAGAATCGAAATAACATATACATCAGTGTTACAGGAATTATGACATAAGTTCATACATAAAAGATCAGAATAACTTTTGAAACATCAACTTCACACATGAACATTGAAACAAAACAGAACAAATAATGTTTAAACATCTATACAAAGTAAATAACATAGTATTAGAAAAATTCTACAACATAAATCTTATTAGCTAAACACTTAAAGGCAGGAAAAAGACAAATACACAAGGGTACATAAACACATAGCGGAATAATACAAAGGAAAGACAGGGTTCGTTTTCAGTGTGACATTTGGTATTGCAGTCCAACCCAAAACTTCGTTCTGTAGATCTTTCCCCTTATTTCAACATTTGCTTCCACCAAAAAAAAAAAATCCTATCCAAGCATGCTTTCTGTATTCTATTCACATCCTCTTTCAAAATTCTTTTTTGGCCAAACCATTTTCTTATAGCTTCCCAATGCATTTCTTCCAATTCATCACAACTCGTTCTCACATATAGCCTACCCCATCTTAAGCTAACTTAAATCTACTGAGCTCAGATGCTAAACTAAGGAACGAGGCAATGCAGCAGCACAAAACAATTAACACAAACAGCAATGAGAGAAAATGCAGATTTGCAAAGGAAGCAGCATTATAGAAATTAGCAAAGCAATTGCAATATTACAACTAATATGAGCCAATGTGCAGCAACAAAAAAAATACATCAGTAGTAAAACTAGCTTAACAGAGTAATACAAAGTGAAATTTAGTAGCACTATGCCTGGCAAACAGCAGCAGCAAATGCAATAACTTATATCTAAACACGACAAAGCTCAAGCAGAAAAAATATTACAGTAAAAATGGCCATGTTTAATACCTATGTCACATCTTAACACTAGAGTGATGCATCACCTTGACTTACTCTAGCAGATAAGTTACCAACCTGTTAAAAAATTATTTTGGCAATTCCTGTGAAGGGAAATGTCTATTTGTGCTCTCTTTTCTACGAAAGTACATAAAAAATTATTCTTTACTAGGTCTGTAGACAGAAAATAGTGATATTAGTACATCTATTAAATTTTATTTTAACCAATGCTGCTGCAGCTAGAAACTTTATATTAAACAAAATGAACAAACTCTCAACTAGAAAATATGAAATGAAATGTCGTGTGGCTAGGGTAGACCATTCGCCTGGTGCAGGTCTTTCACGTTGACGCCACTTCGGCGATCTGCGAGTCGATGGGGATGAAATGATGATGATTAGGACAACACAACACCCAGACCCTGAGTGGAGAAAATCTCCGAACCAGCCGGGAATCGAACCCGGGACCTTAGGATTGACATTCCGTCACGCTGACCACTCAGCTACCGGGGCCGGACCCGGTAGCTGACAATAGATGTAAAATGTTTCTCATGATTTCATTAGGCATTTTAGAAAATATCATAAATTAATAGCTCCACAGCATAATCATATGTTTTCAAGTTTGAGCGTGTCATATTTGCGATGCTTTCTACAAAGGAATGTCAATAGCGAGGATAATGGCCCCCCCTTTTTTTTTTCACCTGTGCCTCTGAAAGGCACACACTAATGGCTTTCTTCCAGGCGACTGTCGCGCAGCTGGGTGCCCACGACTCATTACGTGAAGGTGGTCACTTAACTTTCTTACTGAAATATTTACGACACCAGTTTGCATTACAGTGACAGTCTCATATAAAAAATTTCACAGGTCGAGAATTTGCGTTTAAAAACTGTAGAAACAAAATCCTATGAATATAACAGTGTTCAAAAAGTTTTCGTCAGCATTGTGATACATTTGCACATTTACACACATTTCATAACTCTTAAAGTACGATTCTTGGTTTCCAACATCCTTTTCCACAAACCATAGTCCCTTACCACTACTCATTATTCATAAACGTATTCGTCGACACTTCTTCAATATTTCATAGTAATAAATACATAGCACAATCAGATTCCTCATATAGCATCATCTCATTGATCATGAACATACCTCAAAAGCATAATACACATTGTCGTCATAATAATAACATCATAACATTTCAGTCTAATCTCAAAAACGTCGTAGCTTTCTGCAGTAATTTCAAAACCTAAAGAAAATTCTCTGCTCATTTCAGTAGTGTCATCTACCTCAAATGTACTTTAAAAATCATGATCTCATACCAAATACATCATTCAAAGCTCTCATAGTATCACAATGGTTCTGAAAAATATGAACAGTTCACAAAGTACAGACAAAATACAATTTCATAAGTGTGAAGTTATCCATCTGTGTAATTGCGTAAACATGTGTCACTGATGTAGTAAAAAAATGTTTGTTTCTCAGTTAAATAATCAGATAGCTGTGTTATTTATGTGTTAGAGAAATATGGTACCGATGTGTAAAGTTGTATAAGCAAATACCACATTAGCTAGGGCTCCTTGTGCTTGCCAAACACATGGTACACAAAGTAGGCGTGTACCCCCCTGAGGATTAATGTAATTATACCCTCAGGTGTTACACATTACAGCAATGGAATGAAATGTATCACGGAAAACTGTCTTTGTAATTAAAAAATCTTGAAAAATAATTGGTTTAAGTACAAAATTAATCATTCAAATGCGTGTCCTGTAGCGCTAAATGTGCGTCTTGCTGTAAGATAATTCTGTGGAACTGTCGTAGTTATCGTCCTCTGTAAGCAAAGTTCTGCTGAAGTCAATGTACTTACCTCATCATAAATGAAAATGAAATTATTTGCGTATAGATATCGTAGTTATTACATACCTTACCGTGATCAAGAAAGTACTATAATGTAGCGTATTGTTGTGCTACGGAAAAGGCTATCTCATTGTTGCTATACCACGAAAGTTACTACTAAAACATGTTTTACTTTCCAGAATAATACAGAAAAACTCTGCAGGTGTAAAACAGATACACCGCAAAAGCAACAATGTAAATTGTGTCACATATTAGTAGCGTCGTGATATAATCGTGTAGATGTCAAATAAACTAACCACTGTGTCATCTGGTATCTCACAGAAAGTACTTTAAATCCAGAATGTATTTTCAAGTAAACCAAAATGTTGCATTAAAATCTCATTGGCAGTACCAGTATATGTTCTAAGTATGTGAGCTTTATAGTCGTTACGTAATCGTATAACTAACAAGCAAGAATGTACACACACAATAACACTGTGTCGTCTATTCACTATAACAATGCATTCGTAATTACTGTCTAAATAAGTTGCCCAGGTTCTTGACTGGATAGTTAACTTTAAAACATAGTTACATGTTAACAGTTTCTAAGTGTGACAAAGAGTACCAGTAACGTGAAGTGAAAAATTTTATAGCAAAGACTAAGTTAAAAAGCAGATTATCTTTCAATAAACGGTTTTACATGTGAAATGTGGTGTAAACCTTTACTCTTCCTAGTACGCAGAGTTTCAACTTCAATGCAATTATCATGTGGTATACGTCGGATTCTGTAAGGTCCATTGTAAACTAGAAAGAATTTGTGACTCAAGTGTTTCTTCTTATGTGACAATGAATGAGCTTTAACGAGAACTTTCTGACCAATATATAATTTCTTTGCATTTGCTTTACTGTGCAGTTTTCTCCTTTTGTTTGCTGCAGATTTTATATTTTTAAGAGCCAAATCAATTATGTCTTTGTGTCGAAGTTTACGTGTATTCGGGAAAGGTACAACCTCTCTGATTCTGTTCGGTGGTTCTTCATTCTTCAGTACAAGAGTAGGTGGTAAAGCAGTGGAGTCATGAGGCATTTCATTCAGCATGTTTTGAAATAAGTGTAAATATCTGTCCCAATGCTGATGCTTTCTGTGACAATAAAGTCTGCAAAGCTTATTGATTTCTTTCATAATCTGTTCGGAGGGGTTACAATGTGGTGAGTACAATGAAATAAAAACAGGTTTGATTTTATGATTCCGAAGCATGCGTGATCAAACAGCAGATCTGAATTGCGGTCCGTTATATGAAATGACTTTACTAACGTGTCCAACTACACGTAAAAAATTTTTAACAAAGGCGTTGGATACAGACCGTCCAGTGGCTTTACGTAACGGTGTGAAAGAAACAAATTTTGAAGTAAGTTCAACAGCGACTAGAACGTACGAAAATCCATTAGATGTTCTGACAAGCGGTCCCAAGAGATCAACAGCAGCAAATTCTTTTAATTTAGAAGGAATGATAGGAAACAGCGGAGCACGATGGGAGATAGTAGATGGTTTCGCCTTTTGACAAAGTTTACAAATAGACAAGACTCTTCGAATTCTCTTTTCCATATTGTTAAAATAACAAGTCGTTCGAAGAATATGATAACATTTTCGTGGGCCAAAATGTGCATAGCTGAAATGAATGTACCAAATGAGCTTATTAACAAAATCGTCAGGAATGCAAAGTACCCATAGCTTGTCATCAACTGTGCAGCGTTTGAACAGTATGTTGTTTCTAACCAGATAATAATGCCGAATCTGTGTGTGTGTCTTTTCATGCCATTTGCTTTTGATGTCTTTCCAAATCGGATCTTTATCTTGTTCATGAGCAATGTCCTTTAAAGATGTGGTGATGAAGTTTTCAAAGGCGACTTTCTGAATGTTAAGAATACTGAAATTTTTTTCAAGGTTGCCTTCTGTGTTACTTTTCTCAAGCCCAGCCGGTGCGCGTGACAGTGCGTCCGCAACAATGTTCTCCTTGCCGGGAATGTAAACTATTGTGAAGTGGAATTCTTGCAGAAACAATGCCCAACGTTTTAACTTGTCATGATTTAATTTTGAAGACATAAGAAATTGTAATGCACGATGATCACTGTATACTTTTACGTGCTTACCAGAAAGAAAGAAACGGAATTTGTTAAATGCCCAAATGATAGCTAAAGCTTCTAATTCAGTAACGGAATAATTTTTTTCAGATTTTGTTAGCACTCGGCTAGCAAAAGCAATGGTTTTCTGAACGGTAGTGTCATTTTCTATGGCTTCTTGAAATAAATGGGCACCAAGACCGACTTTAGAAGAATCCGTGCTAAGGCAGAAATCTCGTGACAGATCTGGATGAGCTAGTATTGGCGCGTTAAGTAGCGATTCTTTCAAAGAATTGAATTCCAACTGTGCTTGTTCGTCCCAGTTCCAAATAGTATTTTTTCCAGTGAGAGAACAAAGTTTTGTTGTAACAAGAATTTGCATATTCAGAAAACGACGGTAAAAATTTACGAGACCTAGAAAACTGCGGACTTGTTTTTTTTGTGGATGGAACTGGAATGGCTCTGATTGCTTCTAACTTTTCAGGATCCGGCTGAATGCCTTCAGAAGAAATAATATGTCCCAAAAACCTCACCTTTGACCTACCGAATTCAGACTTTTTCAAGTTAACTGTAATTCCAGATTCTGCAAAAATACGTAACAAACTGTTGAGGATGCGATTATGTTGTTCCCATGAAGCTTCTGCTATTAGAATATCGTCCACATATAAGGTTATGTGACGTTTTAAGAACTCAGGTAATATGGAATTTAGCGCGCGAATGAATGCTGCCGAAGAAATGTTCAAACCAAAAGGAAGTTTCCGAAACTGATAACAAACGCCGAAACAAAGGAAAGCTGTGTATTTTCTACATTCTGGATGAAGTTCGATCTGATAAAAGCTGGATCTGAGATCAATAGAAGACAACACTTTTACACCATTAAAATTTTGAAGAAGTTCTTCCAACGTTTGCGGCCTGTCTGTTTCAGGAATGATGATAGTATTGATTTGTCTCGAATCTGAGACAAGCCTGATCAATCCATTTTTCTTCTCAACAACATGTAATGGATTGTTGTATGAGCTTACTGCAGGCTCAATAATGCCCTCGTCAAGCATAGATTGTATTTCTGTTCTAACACGGTCCCTATAATGTGCTGGAATTACGTATGGTCTAACACAAAATTTAGTATGCTCACGAACACGAAATTGGTATTGAAATCCCTTGATTGTTCCTGTTTTGTGAGTAAAAACTGTGGAATGTGCTTGTAAAATCTCAAAAAGGTCCTGCCTGTCACTGTCATTACAATTGTCAATTGTTTCAATTTTATTCTGAATTAACTCATTAGTTTCAAATATGTCATCGATATCATCCCTGTCAGTACTTGCAGAGTGATTGTTAGTGTCTAGTTCCGTAGAAAATTCCGAACTGTTGTCTAACGGAAGGTAAAGCCGATTAATTTCCTCATCATGGTTTGAGAGCCAATCTTCAAATTTCAAAGCTATTGACTTACCTTCTTTCTCTAAACTTATTTCAGCATCGTGAAAGTTTAAGATTGCTTTGTATTCATCGAAAAAGTCCACTCCCAATATAATTTCCGTCGACAATAATGGAACAATAAGAAAGTTCATAGAGAAGCTGTGGCTTTGACAAAAGAATTCTAAGTTGGTTTGTTGGCGTACATCTACACTTTTTCCAAAGATTGCACCTTGTAATTTAATCTTACGTAACGGAAATGTGGGGCAATCGTTCGATTTGTTGCATTTGCTAAAGGCTGTTTCACTAATTACAGAAATGGGACTGCCAGAGTCAAGTACTGCCGTAAATTTTACGTCATTTACTGTAATGTGAATCACAGGATATGCAATGTTGTCATGTTTTACGTCGTGTTCCTGGAGTAAGATGTCCCTAATGTCTTCCATTTTTACGTAATTACTAGCTACGTCGCGGAATTGTGACAGATGTGACCTGTAATTGTTGTGCTCCTGTTTTCGCGTTTCGCGATTGTCAGTGTCAATTTCCAGTTCTTGTAACAGTCCCTGAAAAGCTTCAATGTCGTCTTTGCTACGTCCTGCTAAAATAATATGTCATAAATGTTCAGGCAATTTGATTCAGCAAATGCGGATGCGTTCTGAGGGACTGTATGGGTTTGAAAGATACTGATTCTCATGCAACATGTCTTCAAAATATTTCATAAGACTGGAAAATTCAGATTGTTCGAAACGTTTCATCATTATGATGCTATGTTTTACTCGGTCTTGTGTAGCTTGAGACCAATACGCTGAGAGGAAGGCATGATAAAATTCTCCTTCACTGTGACAATCGTGAATTACCGATCGCATTCTTACAGCTGGTTCATTCTCCAAGTAGCCACACATAAATTCTAACCTGTGCTCCAATGACCAGTTGGGAGGAAAACAATGAGAAAATTGATGAAGCCATGCTTGTGGATGAATGTCGTTGTCAGAATTCTTAAATGTTTTGAATTTACGTGTAGTAATGAACAGCTTATAGTCAAAATCATCGTGTCGGCGAGTCGCACATCGCTCATTGTTACTTCGTTTCGGCGGTTCCATCTCAAAATCCAATGCGCCTTGCCAATTTCTTTCATAATTTCCGAAGTGTCCTGTGTTATTATTTTGTGGTTGTTCCGTATTTCTATGTCCCTCTTCCCATACTGGAGCGCGAGTGTCCTCTGAAATATGTAATTCTTGTATTACTTGTGCCAACTGATCTTGTACTTCCCGGTTTTCTCTTTTGTAGTGTGTATTGATTTGATTTTGATTTTGTTTGAATTTTCTAATTTGTTCATAGTATCAGTGTCCGTGAAGGCTACATTCAGGTCGTGTGTCATTCAGATCATCATCTACCTTTGTAGATAAGTTAGTGAACTGATCTGAAAGTTCGGCTACTTTATCCGTTAGTGAAATTATTTCCTCTGTGTGTTTTTCTGAACCAAGTTTCAGAGTGTCCATTTGTGTTGAAATCGTATCTACTGTGTCCTTTAAGTTTTCCTGAGTTTTTGCAAGTTGCGTAACCGAATCGGTAGATGCAACTGAGTCAATTTTAGCTTGCAAGGTGTCGTGATTTTCATGAACAGTAGTTTGCAGTTCTTTTATGGCTGCTTCGTGATTCTGTAATGCATTTTCATGACGCGAAAAAATAGGTTGGAAATGCTCACAAACTTGTGTTTTTACGTCGTTACAGACTTTTTGACATTTAGATTCGATTTTATGTAACTCAGTAGTTAAATCTTCACGTGTTTGTTCAAGCGTGGTGTGAAGATTTTGTTCCATTGCGTCTAACTGTTGCTGTGTTTGTCTCTGGTGTTGTTCCATTGTGTCTAACTTTTGAAGATTTTGTCCCATTTGTTTCTGATTTTGTTCAAGCGTTGTGTCTAACTTTTGTAGCCTTTGTCCCATTTGTTGCATTAACTGCAATAACAGTGCACTGGTGTCTGAAACATGTTCCTCAGTGCTATTCGGCAGTGCATTTGAACCTGCAATATTCGCATTTTGAAAAGCAGAAAATGTGTCTTGATTTATTTGAGAAAACGGTGAGGACGCAAAACCTGAGTCTATAGTATTTGCAATATTGTGTTCTGTCATTTCGGATTCCTGAGTCGAGCTGTTGCCGACCGATCGATCGATAATGCTTCCCTGTTCACTAATTGTTTCACTTCCTACACCATTATTTGCAGCCCGCTCCATTTCCCTATGCACAATTACCAAGTTACTACTTTCGACATTAGTTAATTCATTACTCTGCGGCGCTAACACACTGCTTTCGTCTTCACTGTCATTTCTCAGTTTACTTTGAAGCCTAGTACTACGTTTTTCACACGCCATTATTGTCACAATATTTCACACGACAACACAGAAAAGCACAATTTGAAGAGCAAAATAACAAAACACATTAACATAGCATTGAAAATAATATCTAGTTAATTGCAAGCGCAGCTGCGAAATACTTGGTGCAAATCTACATGCATGCCACAACCGTGTACAACAATGAAAAACTACAACTAACTACAAAGGAAATTATCTCTATAATTACGAGCTAGCAATAAACAGAAGCTACACTAATTACACAAACTACACGAAAAAGTCAGAAGATTCCAGCGAGGTATCCTCGGCTAAGGGTCGACATATGAAACGTCCCCTTTGAAAAATTATTCACGACTGTGCTTAAACTGACATACAATATTTTTAGCGCAACGCAATCTGACTTTCAAAAATCCCTACAAAAGAATGGCCCTGACTAACATTAACCTATACCTTTCACAAATCACTTACCTCACTAAAATCTTCGTTACTCGAACTACTGCAATACAGCAAGCGCCACTACTGCCAGCTAAATAAAAGATTCAAACTACAGAAGGCACTAACTACTGATAGGCATAGTTAGCAAATGAAAGATTTTAATAGAGAACAAACAATGTATTTACCTTAATAGTGTTGAAAACTCCTAATATACATAGCAGTTCATGACATCCAGTCTTACAAATTTCAAAACTCCGCCATTTCTCTCCCCACATCCACCACTGCTGGCGGCTCACCTCCAACTGCGCAACGCTACGCGCTGTTCACAGCGAACTGCCCAACACTACAATGGCAGACAACAATGCAAACTAGCCACAGACTGCACACAGCACAGCCAGTGATTTTCATACAGAGCGCTACGTAACGTTGCCAATAAGAAAACATAAACAGCCTACTTACAAAATGTTACACGGGGATTCTTTCCGGGTGATGTGGGTGGCCAAAGCATTCGCTGAAGTTGCCCACAAGGTTCTTCAAACCGGTTGTGAACAATTGTGGACCGGTGACATGGCGTATTGTCATCCATAAAAATTCCATGTTTATTAGGGAATATGATTTGCACGAATGCCTGTTATCCGAAGATAACCATTTACAGTCACTGATCGGTTCAGTTGGACCAGAGGACTGAGTCCATTCCATGTAAACACAGCCCACGCCGTTATGGAGCCACCACCAGCTTGCACAGTACCTGGTTGACAATTTGAGCCCATGGTTTCCTGGTGTCTGCGTTACACTCCCACCCTACCATCAGCTCTTACCAACTGAAATCGGGACTCATCTGACCAGGCCACGGTTTTCCAGTTGACTAGGGCCCAACCGATATGGTCAAGAGTCCAGGGGAGAAGCTGCAGGAGATGTCGCCTGTTAACAAAGGCACTCGCGTCAGTGGTCTATTGCCAGAGACCATTAACGCCAAATTTCACCTTAACGGATACGTTCTTCGTACGTTCTATATGCCTTCTCTTGCTGAAAGTACGGGTAATGTAACTGATGATGATAAACAGAAGACCGAAATTCTAAACCAAGCTTTCAAAAACTCGTTTACGGTAGAGGACTGCAGCGCCATTCCCCCTTTCAATTATCGAACAAACGCAAGGATAGCTGACATAGTGTTTAGTGTATCTGAGATTGTAAAGCAGTTAAGATCCTTAGACGCCAGGAAGGCATATGGCCCAGACGGTATCTCCGTAAGATTTTATGTTGACTATGCTACAAATATAGCACTATTCTTTCCCATCATCTATCAGTGATCATTGGAACAGCGGAAAGTTCCACGGGACTGGAAAAAGGCCCATGTCATAGCAATGTATAAAAAGGGGAGAAAATAGAATGCACATAATTAACGGCCAATTTCACTGACATCGATTTGTTGTAGAATCATGGAACATATTTTGTGTTCGGACATAATGACCTTTCTAGACTCTAAGAAGCTTATCTGCAGAAACCAGCACGGTTTTAGAAAAGAGCGGTCATGCGAGACACAGCTGGCCCCCTTTGTGCATGATATACAACAGGCTCTAGATACCGGCTCCCAGGTTGATGCCGTATTTCTCAACTTTCGAAAGGCGTTCGACTCAGTTCCGCACGGTTGCTTGTTCCAAAAAGTGCGCGCTTACGGTCTATCCGATGACATATGCAGTTGGACAGACAGTTTTCTAACAGACAGGGGGCAGTATGCCGTCCTGAATGGAGTGACTTCAACAGAAACAAGCGTAACTTCAGGTGTGACCCACAGCAGCGTAATAGATCCGCTGCTTTTTACGATTTACACAATGATCTGGTTGGTGGTATTGACAGCGGCTTTAGACTGTTTGCCGATGATGCTGTAGTCTACAGGAAAGTAGTATAACACGAAATTTGTGATCAAATCAATGAGGATTTGCAGAAAATAAATGCGTGGTGTAATGCCTGTCAGTTGTCTCTGAATATTAGTAAGAGTAACCTACTGCGTATAACAAGGCGAAAATCCCCATTAATGTACGAGTACAAAATAAATACCCAGTCTTTGGCAGCTGTAACATCCGTCAAGTATCTGGGTGTGACTATTCGAAATGATGTCAAATGGAATGATCAGATTACACAAGTAACGGGCTAGGCGAAGTCTAGATTGCGGTTTATTGGTAGAATCCTGAAGCGATGCAGTCCTTCAACAAAGGAAATTGCTTACAACACGTTAATTCGTCCAGTCTTAGCGTATTGATCGTCTGTATGGGACCCTTACCAGTTGGGTCCGATTCAAGAGATTGAGAAGGTCCAAAGAAGAGCGGCAAGATTAGTGACTGGTACATTTAGCCATCACGAGAGCGTTACAGATCTCATAGAAAGTTTGAAGTGGTACACACTTGCACATAGACGGCGCGCTAAACGGAAGGGGCTGGTCACTAAATTCCGAAATCCAATCTTCACCGAGGGTGTAGAACATATATTATTACCACCGACTTTCAAATCGCCCAATGATCACCACTCAAAGATAAGGGAAATTAGAGCTCGCACTGAGGCGTTCAGACAGCCGTTTTTCCCTCGCGCGTCCCGCGAGTGGAACAGAGGGGGAGGGGAATATGACTGGCGCGAATTGTGCCCTCCGCCACACACCGCTTGGTGGCTAGCGGCATATATACGTAGACGTAGATTTCTGCGGTTACTTCACGTAATGTAGCATGTCTGTAAGCACTGCCAACTCTACGCAAACACAGCTGCTCTCGATCGTTAAGTGAAGGACGTCCGCCACTGCTATGGCCGTGGTGAGAGGTAATGAATGTATGAAATATGGTATTCTTGACACATTCTTAACACTGAGGATCTCGGAATATCGAATTACCTAACGATTTCCGAAATGAAATGTTACATGCGTCTAGCTCCAAGTACCATTCCGCGTTGAAAGTCTGTTGATTATCGTCGTGCGGCCATAATCACGTAGGAAATCTTTTCACATTAATCTCCTGAGAACAAATAACAGCTCCGCCACGTACTCCCTTTTGAACTTTGTGTACGCAATACTACCGCTATCTGTATATGTGCATATCGCTTCCCAATACTTCCGTCAGCTCAGTGCATTACGCACTTAGATAGTACGACGCTTCAGTAGGTGGATTATTTTGGGTTCCACATCCTGAGCTGCTTGAGTACATTCACGTCTTGCTGTGGCGTTCAGTTTGACGACTGGTTTATGCTTAAGCGAAAAGACATTAAGACTGACGCAAAAAGTCTTAAAAGCTGTTACAGCCCTCCACATAAACAAATAATTGAAGAATGCTGCTACTTACATAAAACCATAGCAGAAGGAAAAGCTCTCTGCAGTGGAACTATGTTCCCTGAAATGAGGTCACTGCCAGAAAATTTGAAGTTTCTCTCTCTCTCTCTCTCAAACAAACAAACACACACACACACACACACACACACACACACACACAGCGAGAGGGTGAGAGGGGGGGGGGGTGGGGAGGGAGGGAAAGAGAGAATTCCTCGAAGTCTGTTGTCAAAACGAAGTTCGAAATACCCATCCAGAGCTCAGAAAACAGGATAGCGGAACAAATGAACGTATCGTAAACAGTTGCACAATGCCTGTTGCGAATACATTTTGACAACCTGGATGTCACAAAAATTGAACTAAAACAAATTACGAATAACTCATATACTCAATAAATTAACGAAGTCCAGCACGAGTAACACATCACATCCTCTAAACTAACAAACAGGCAAACTTTTTCACAAATAATTACAATAAATTAGCAAACAAATGATAAATATACTTTCTACAGCAATATTGACAGCAGAAGTTACAAATAAACTAACAATAAGACGAATAACAATTATCAAAGCGCAAAATAACTCAGACATTAGTAATTTTCATTTTAGACGTAAATGTTTTGGTTTTATATAAATGATGTACAGTAAAGAAGTCTCTATAAATTGCAGAGGACGAAATGTATAAAAATATCTGCTGTACTGTGGGAGCTATACACCTCACACATTCCTGAAGCGAAACAAAATGTGAAAAATGCAGTCGGCCAGGATATACCTTTGCAACGGGCTCAAACAATGGACAGAAGGGCAAAATCCATTAATGTTAAAAAAACATGACTTTCAACACAAAGCTAGCTTTTTAATGGCACTTGCATATTATTTCTACGGAAATGAAAACTAGAGGTGCAATTAGGGAAGCCAAACTTGTTTTCTCTGTTCTAAACCTCATAACTTCTGAAACACGTAGACTTTAAAGGTTGGCATCGGGGCCACAGTTTCTGCCGTAATGCGCAGAGCAAGAGTTGCCTACAGTAGGCTTCAAGACAGCAGAGGCAAACCGCATTACGGCAGATACTCTGGCACGGTTTCCATTATTTATAGTCTTAGTATTCCAGGAAGTATACGGTTTAGAGCAGTGAAACCAAGTCTGCCATCAGAAACTGTATCTCTAGTTTCCTTTTCAGTAGAAAAAACATACATGTGTCATTAACAAAAACGTAGCTTTGTTTTCATAGTGATGTTTGATTACTTGTACGGATTCTGCATTCCTGCCCATTGTGTGGGCCCCTGACATAGATGCATCCCTGACCAATTCCTTTTTTCACATTTTGTTTCACTTCGGATACAAGTGAGGCGGCAAATTTAGATAAGTCATCCTGTATATTTCTCTGAAGGCTTTCCGAATATGGTGACCACATTTCATAACTGAATGCATTCTCATGCAAAATTTAATTATTGTCTGACAGGAAACTAAAGGGAAATCCACAGATAACGTGAAACATCACTGACACGTACATTGACGGAGGAAAACTTTTTTCTCAAGGGAAGATTTTTATAGCATACTTATTGATGCACCTCTCGACGCTACTATATGCTGTCAAGCCCCCTCACCTCTGCATAACTAGCTCAACCCACACCCATCTGAACCTGCTTACTGTGGTCAAGTCTTGGCCTCCCTCTACAATTTTTACGCCCCGCATTTTGCTCCCTTACCAAATTAGCCACTCCTTGATGCCTCAGGCTGTGTACTGTCAATATATCCCATCTTTACGTCAAGCTGTGTCATCACGTTATTTTCTTTACAATGTCACTCAGTACCTCTCCGTTATTCCCTCGACTTACCCATTCAATCTTCGGCATTCACATGCGATTTGTTTTAGCAGATATTGTTACGAGGTAAAGTTAAGTGCTATTTTGTGCCAATGATAGAATGCAACCTTTAAATCCAGCAGCGGTTCATGTTTCTTCAAACATGCAGACCACAATGTAACACTTTTTGAATGCTGTGACGGCTTAAAAGCTGCGGCCTTGCCGCAGTGGTAAAACCGGCTCCCGTCAGATCACCGAAGTTAAGCGCTGCCGGGCTGGGCTGGCTCTTGGATGGGTGACTATCTGGTTTGCGGAGCGCTGTTGGCAAGTAGGGTCCACTCAGCCCTTGTGAGGCAAACTGAGGAGCTATTTGACTGAGAGGTAGCGGTTCTGGTCTTGTAAACTGACACACGGTGGGCTGACCAGATGCCCCTCCATATCAGCATCCAGAGACGGCTGTTGGCTGAGGATGACACGGCGGCCGGTCGCTACGGTTGGGCCTTCATGGCATGTTCGGGTGGAATTTAGTTTTAGTGATCGCTTAAAGCTAGCCAAAGAGAAATGCTATCCGCACAGCATCCGGAAAAATCCTAATACCCATCCGCAATTCTTTCATCGGCATCCACAGCCGCGGACATTAAAATTTTGCGAACCACTTTAACCCATTTAGGACCCCGCAGCTCTGACGGTAAGCTTGTGACTAGCCTAAAGTTTCGCTTGCTGAAGTCGGACCTCGTCACTGACGGAGGACGCTTATGCCGATCACTGCCTCATTTTAACACAACCTAGCCTGTCATATCCGCAAGTTATAACTTTCTATCGTACTACACTCCTGGAAATGGAAAAAAGAACACATTGACACCGGTGTGTCAGACCCACCACACTTGCTCCGGACACTGCGAGAGGGCTGTACAAGCAATGATCACACGCACGGCACAGCGGACACACCAGGAACCGCGGTGTTGGCCGTCGAATGGCGCTAGCTGCGCAGCATTTGTGCACCGCCGCCGTCAGTGTCAGCCAGTTTGCCGTGGCATACGGCGCTCCATCGCAGTCTTTAACACTGGTAGCATGCCGCGACAGCGTGGACGTGAACCGTATGTGCAGTTGACGGACTTTGAGCGAGGGCGTATAGTGGGCATGCGGGAGGCCGGGTGGACGTACCGCCGAATTGCTCAACACGTGGGGCGTGAGGTCTCCACAGTACATCGATGTTGTCGCCAGTGGTCGGCGGAAGGTGCACGTGCCCGTCGACCTGGGACCGGACCGCAGCGACGCACGGATGCACGCCAAGACCGTAGGATCCTACGCAGTGCCGTAGGGGACCGCACCGCCACTTCCCAGCAAATTAGGGACACTGTTGCTCATGGGGTATCGGCGAGGACCATTCGCAACCGTCTCCATGAAGCTGGGCTACGGTCCCGCACACCGTTAGGCCGTCTTCCGCTCACGCCCCAACATCGTGCAGCCCGCCTCCAGTGGTGTCGCGACAGGCGTGAATGGAGGGACGAATGGAGACGTGTCGTCTTCAGCGATGAGAGTCGCTTCTGCCTTGGTGCCAATGATGGTCGTATGCGTGTTTGGCGCCGTGCAGGTGAGCGCCACAATCAGGACTGCATACGACCGAGGCACACAGGGCCAACACCCGGCATCATGGTGTGGGGAGCGATCTCCTACACCGGCCGTACACCACTGGTGATCGTCGAGGGGACACTGAATAGTGCACGGTACATCCAAACCATCATCGAACCCATCGTTCTACCATTCCTAGGCCGGCAAGGGAACTTGCTGTTCCAACAGGACAATGCACGTCCGCATGTATCCCGTGCCATCCAACGTGCTCTAGAAGGTGTAAGTCAACTACCCTGGCCAGCAAGATCTCCGGATCTGTCCCCCATTGAGCATGTTTGGGACTGGATGAAGCGTCGTCTCACGCGGTCTGCACGTCCAGCACGAACGCTGGTCCAACTGAGGCGCCAGGTGGAAATGGCATGGCAAGCCGTTCCACAGGACTACATCCAGCATCTCTACGATCGTCTCCATGGGAGAATAGCAGCCTGCATTGCTGCGAAAGGTGGATATACACTGTACTAGTGCCGACATTGTGCATGCTCTGTTGCCTGTGTCTATGTGCCTGTGGTTCTGTCAGTGTGATCATGTGATGTATCTGACCCCAGGAATGTGTCAATAAAGTTTCCCCTTCCTGGGATAATGAATTCACGGTGTTCTTATTTCAGTTTCCAGGAGTGTACTTTGTAAAAGGTTTTCGGAGGATTTCCGCAACACTGGGAAGTCAGATGAAGTCTTGTTGTAAATTGTCAGATCTCGCATATTGTAAAATCATAATGACGTGTCTCAACACTCAGTTTAAACACCTTTACAGTATTATCTGTAAATATCATCAAGAGGAACGTTGACAGGTTCACTGACTTTACAACAAACCTTTTTGTTTTTGTGCATTTAGTTCAAGTAGACGAAAATCTTCATGTTGACACTGTCCTTTAACCTCACAACAGTTATTTTTCGGATATCCGCAAATACAGCTATGTCTTTCCGCGCCGGCGCAAGCGTCTATCCCCAAAGTAAATATCCGCATCCGTGCCGACCCCTGCCTGCAGCATATCTGTAACTTCTAATGGATAACGAGGAAATGTGAAACCCTTTAGTACCATAATTGAGAGCAACATTGGCATCATGCAAGACGTCACCTGATGTTTTTGTAACGTCCTTTGTTGCCTCAGAAACAGCACTTGTACAAGTCAGTGGCGGACTTCAGAACGGAAAGCACGAAGTAGTCCACCCGATGTTGATAGGTGATCAATGAAACACGTGGACGTCGAATAAAAGCGTGGTTTATGCGGAACACAGTTTTAAATCTCTGCATTATTTATCAGAAACGGGCAGCACCAATCAGTCCATAATGGACGGATAACATCTGCGCTGAAACTCCTCAACGTGGGTGACAGAGGGTACATTTATTTTTATTTATTTAGCCTCCGGCAGCTTACGGCCATGTAGCCAGCTAAAAGTTAAATAAGGGACTGCAGTACAAACGATAAACTGATATAAGTATAACAACATTAACGATTAATATTGCCGTAGCGGCACAAATATAAATAAAGATACACGTATACAATTAACAAAGGTGTTTCGTATGCTGTGCATCAGTTTTACATGGCACCTCGCGGAGAAAAAGTAAGAGCACTATAAATACAACTGTTTACAGCCTAAATTGAAATAAGTATATACATGAAACGCATATTAACAAGACAGTTAACGTAGTTCAGTGCTGCGTTATTATTACAAAGACGTTCGCCCCTTAGCTGACTGGTCAGAGCGTCTCGCTGCCATGCAGCGGGCCCGGATTCGATTCCCGGCCAGGTCGGAAATTTTCTCAGTTCGGGGACTGGGTGTTGTGTTGTCCTCATCATTTCATCGTCATCGACACGTAAGGCGCCCAATAAGGCGTCTACTGCAAAACTTGCAACTCGGCAGCCGAATTTCCCCAGGTGTGGATTCCCACCCGTCACTGCCATACGATCATTTCATTTCATTTCAAAGATATCTTGGAAGCTTGTGAAACTTTGAAAAGCTTTATGGTATTTGCAGCATTATTCAAAGAAAGTACAATGATGACACTAGCAGGAAACTGTACTTTCAGACAACCTAACTGTTGTAAAAAATATTGTCTGCGCCTCTCCCATTTTGCAAATGCAAAGAGGATGTGATTGGTATCACCTGCTGTAGCGGGGGTAGAGTAATCCCGATACGGTGGAGGTGCATCGAAAAGCTTCTGTTACTGAATCTCGTACAGTATACAGGGCATGTTTAGTTACCCGTTATCCGTATTACCCCCTGCCTTCCCCGCAGCTGATATTGCCTTCACAGATGACACGCGGGTAGTGTCGTTGTTGCACATCAGTAAGAGTTGAGTTTCTCTATTTTCAACCCGGTGCGGAGTAAAGTAATTTGTTTCTTTGCTCGTCTGAGAGAGTAGATACATCATATTTCTAGCAGCGTCTTCCAATCGAGATTATCGATCATTATTTTATCGCCCTCGCGTGATCTATGGATCACTAGCTCTTACGCTGTCTACAGCGCGGGCGAGCAGTGGCAGTTGCATTGTACTAAGTGCAGCCCTGGTGTCGAGGTGTCACACTGCACTCATTTTCGGCTGAAGACTCGGTTCTAACCCTTGGTCGCATGTCTTGATTAAGGTTTAAGGTTCCGTGTGTACTTCTCCCCCGCCCCCCCCCCCCTCCACTCCCACCAAGTTATCCCAGACGAATACGAAATGGTTTAACAGACACTTTTCTTCCACCTCTGAAACCTACTAAATCCAGTAGTTAATGGGCAGAATACTTTCTGGTCCAGATAACCATCCTGCAACACATCACATTCCATTGGTAAGGACTTCCAGTGACATGATAAGGGGGTATCATGTTGCATCTGAGGCAACTGGGCTTGTTATCTTCAAGGTCACCACCCCCCAACCCTGATCCTCCTGGGAACCCCCAGGGGGAGGGGACGGAGTGTTGACATTGGAAATAACAAGTCTAATTGCGTCAGGTGCAACATGAACCCCCCCCCCCCTATCTTTTCACCGGAAGTCCTTATCTCATCAGTCGAATGCGATGTGTGTCTGATGCTTATCTAAGCCAGAAAGTATACTGTCCCTCTACACATTCTGTGCCAGTGCTTCCTGACTTTCAGGACGCTGAAAGCTACTTCGTTTCCTGCTGGGTTGCCTTGTGGGACAAAAAGCCTGTTTTCTGGAATAGCGGTCTCCTAGCGAGATGGTTCTTCCCAATGCTGCCTATGTCTTCCAGATGGAGATTTTTGAAGCCGTAGGTCTGGGATGCATTTGCAGAGGAAGGAGTAAAAGACAAGGTCACAAGAAAATATTGACTTGGGACAAGGAATGAAAGAGGAGAAAGGAAAAGGCAGGTGATACGGAAAGACATTATGTTCAGATGGAGATTCCGAAATCAGATACTGGATTGCAAGACGTACCCAGGAGCAAATATAGACGTAGATCACAAATAGTAGTGATGAAAAGTAGGCTGAAGTTTAAAACATTAATCAGGAAGATTCAATATGCAAAGAAGTGGGATACGTATTACGGAATGTCGGGATACGCTTCAAGTTCTCTAAGGCTATAGATACAACAATAAGGAATAGCTCAGTGGGCAGTACAGTTGAAGAGGAATGTACATCTCTAAAAGGGGCAATTACAGAAGTTGGAAAGAAAAACGTAAGTGCATAGAAGATAACAGCACAGAAACCACGGGTAACAGAAGAAACAGTTCAGTTGATCGGTGAAAGGAGGAAGTACAAAAATGTTCAGGGAAGATCAGGAATACAGAAATACAAGTCGCTGAGGAATGAAATTAATAGGTGGTGCAGGGAAGCTAAGACGAAATGGGTGCATGAAAAATGAGAAGAAATCGAAAAAGAAATGATTGTCGAAAGGACTAACTCAGCGTATAGGAAAAACAGCCTTCGGTGACATAAGATGCAAGGGTGGGAACATTAAGAATGCAGCGGGATTTCCACTGTTAAATGCAGAGGAGACAGCGAATAGGTGGAAAGGGTACATTGAAGGCCTCTATGAGGGAGAAGATTTATTTGATGTGATAGAAAAGAAACAGGAGCCGATTTAGAGGAGAGAAGGGTTCCAGTAATAGAATCAAAATTTAAGAGAGCTTTTGAGCGCTTAAGATCAAATAAGGCAGAAAGGATGGGTAACGTTCCATTAGAGTTTCTAAAATCATTGGAGAAAGTGGCAACAAAACGACTATTCACGTGGTGTGTAGAATGTATGAGTCTGATGCCATACCATCTGACTTTCGTAAAAAAAATCATCCACAGAATTCCGAAGACTGCAAGAGCTGACAAGTGCGAGAATTATCGCACAATCATCTTAACAGATCATGCATCAAAGCTACTTGCAAGAATAATATGCAGAAGAATGGTAAACAAAATTGAGCATGTGCTAGATGACGATCAGTTTGCCTTCAGGAAAGGTAAAGACACCAGAGAAGCAGTTCTGACTTTGTAATAGAAGCAAGACTAAAGAAAAATCAAGACAAGTTCATAGGGTTTGTCGACCTGGAAAAAGTGTTCGAGAACGTAAAATGTACGAGATGTTCGAAATTCTGATAAAAATAGGGGTAAGTTATAGGGAAAGATGGGTAATATATAATATGTACGAGAGCCAAGAGGAAATAAGAAGAGTGGACGGCTAAGAACGAAGTGCTCGGATTGAAAAGCGCGTAAGACAGGGATTTAGCGACTATTGTTCAGTCTTTACATCGAAGAAGCAATGATGGAAATAAAATATAGGTTCAGTAATGGATTTGCTGATGACATTGCTAAGACATGATCTCATGGATGGAATGAATAGTCTAATGAGTACAGAATATGGACTGAGAGTAAATCTAAGAAACGAAAGTAATGAGAAGTAGCAGAAATGAGAAAAACGAGAAACTTAACATCAGGATTGATGGTTACGAAATAGGTGAGGTTAAGGAATTCTACTACTTAGGCAGCAAAATAACCAATGAGGAAGAAATTTCTGAGAATGTATGTTTGGAGCACAGCACTGTACGGTATTGAAACATGGACTGTACGAAAACCGAAAGAGAAGAGAATCGATGCATTTGAGAAAATGTTGAAAATTAGGTGGACTGATAAGGTAAGGAATGATGAGGTTCTGTGCACAATCGGAGAGGAAAGGAATATATGGAAAACACTGACAAGGAGAAGCCACAGGATGACAAGACATCTGTTAAGACATCAGGGAATTATTACCATAGTACTAGAGGGAGTTGCAGAGGGTAAAACTTGTAGAGGAAGACAGAGATTGGAACACATACAGCAAATAATTGAGGACGTAGGTTGCTAGTGCTACTCTAAGATGAAGAGGTTACCACAGGAGAGGAATTCGTGGTGGGCCGCATCAAACCAGTCAGAAGACTGAAGATTCAAAAAAGAAAAAAAGGAACAGTAAAAAAATTGACGCTTTCTGTCGATGTGGATGGATAAACACAACATGTGAAAGGGTGGCTTTTCCATCACTAGGTTAATATACGTATTTTCCATATACTCGAGTAGATCTGATAGTACAGGGGCAGGATACTTTTTTGGTGGAGATAAGCATCGATAGCTGTATCACATTCTACTCATAAGGGCTTCTGGTTATAAGGTAAGTGGTGAGAGTGTTACACCTGAGGCAGTTTGGCTTGTTATCTGGAAGGTCACCACGTCCATCCCCATCCCTCTATGGACACCCAGAAGTACATATACATCATACAGTTTTAAAATTGCATAGCGAGTGTCCAATCCATTATAATTGTGGACAGTTGTCGACTGTATCCCTTGGTGATTTTCAATTTTGTGAGTTATACTTGCTGAATTAGTGCCAGTTACGAACAGTTTCTATGCCATTTTTATTTAGTCCACTACAAGGCGTATCTGACCATATACTTGGGTAGTAACGTGTTATCTTATGATGCCGGTTTATTTACAGTCGGAAACGTGTAATGACCTCCTTCGGTTCTACCACTAGTGCAAAGTTTGGCTACTGGACGATTTATTCTTTCACTGTTCGTATGGATAACACGAAGTCTCCTCTCGGCGACATTTTAATATCAATACGGTAGTCCACGCACGGTCATGACCAGATCGCTTTAGAGCTTTTCGGGACTGTAACTGAGTTTCTAGGTTAGGTTGTTTCAGCGGAGCAAGCGTGTTTGCGTGCTTCGCCGCCTCTCCACCTATCTTCGTGCATGAAGAGAAGACAACAGACGCACCGTCTGCGGCGCCAGCCGTCCCGGCGCCGTCGAGTCCACCCCTCCCGCTCCCCCTCCCCGCCTCGAGCCCCCTCCACCGTCACCTCTGCCTTGACGTCGCGACGCCGTCCCCGGCATACCGCCCGCTTTACGATCTCGGCGCCCTCACAACTGCTGCTGCTTCTGCTTCTGGCAGAGCGCGTCAAGTGGCGCCCCGGAGACGCTGCAGGCTGTCTCCACGGGCGAAGCGTCAGGCGCCTCTGGCGGCCACAATTTGCTACCGTCTGCACCAGATCCGGAAGATTCGGCAGAAGTTCATTTTCGCTCTGTGCACTCCCATTCCAAACAGCCTCGGGCAACTGCACAAAAGCTGAATCGCATAGGCTTATTTCTATGCTTACGTACTTTAAACTTAAACTACTGCACTATTTTATTTATCGTATGGCAATACAGACACATAAGAAAGAAACACGCAAATAACTAATATAACAAACGTTAATAATTGCAAACAAACATCACTAATATAACAAAGTTTAAGGATTACAAACAAATATCAAGTCTATTAATATAATCTATCGACTCTGGAGTTGCGAGCAGAAGTCGTTGGAGTTCCCATTATAGGCTCTTCTGGAACACTCTTCAACAATGTGACTGATTGTCTGATTTTCTCCGCAGTTACACTGAGGTGATGGTTTTTTACCTTATTTATACAGGGAGTAAGCACATCTGCCATGTCGAGTTCGAATCCTATTTACAGTGGACCACGTTACCACTGCACTGTGCATGAAGGATGGTATCCTTTATCACTGCCGACTGTATTCTATCCACGTATGGAGGAACGATATGCAATTTAGCAAGAAAGGAGTTGCCACTGGGAGAGGAAGTGTACCTAAGAGGAAATGATCACAGTAATATGACTTACTTAACTGCCGCGACGGTCCGTTGAGTGATGGAAGGAGAAGTAGCCAAACGTACGGGAGACTACAGAAACTGTTCAGAAGAGACTCATCCAGAGCCCATATGAAGCGCGCTGACACAGTACAATGGGGTTATGACGAGGGAAAACGTGAGGACCAATTAACGGTCAATATTTTATAGCATACTAACTGAGTACCCTTCATTGTGCGGGTACGTATTTATTCCAGTCTTCGATTACTTCATCTCCCCCTCGCCCTCACTCTGTCCACCTCCTCCGGTCCCTCTCTTCGTCCATCTACTCGCCCCATCCTCTCTCTGTTCATTTGTTCCCCGTCCCCCCCTACCCTTCTGTCCATCTGCTCCTACCCCTCTGTCCATCTGCTTCTCTTCCCTCTGTCATCTGCTCCTGCCCCCTCTATATTCACTGCAACTTCTATAAGTCAATCTCCCCCTTCTCCTTCTTTCTATCTTCTGCTCTTCCCTTTCTGTCTATTTTCCCCCTCCCCCCTTTCTTTCTCCCTCCATTTCCTTCTCCCCCCTTCTCTTTCCATGTTATCACGCCCACCCCAATAGGAGGTGGTTTATCCTCACAGTATTGCTTTCCAGACAGTAAGTAATATATGCACGAAGTGTGGTTGAAATCGACACAGGGCTTTACGGGGAGACTTTTACTCCTGGCTTTGCGTGCCTACGCTCAAGTCGCGTTTATTTCACATACGTTTGTACACATATTTCACCTGTATATCTAGTGAATTTCGCCCTGCAGTTTCGTTTTCACACAGCACCATGTTTATGACGTCATATCTCCTGAAATAAATAAATCTAAATGTCGTGTGACTAGGGCCTCCCGTCGGATAGACCGTTCGCCGGCTGCAAGTCTTTCCATTTGACGCCACTTCGGCGACATGCGCATCGATGGGGATGAAATGATGATGATTAGGACAACACAACACCCAGTCCCTGAGCGGAGAAAATCGCCGACCCAGCCGGGAATCGTACCCGGGGCCTTAGGATTGACATTCTGTCGCGCTGAACGCTCAGCTACCGTGGGCGGACTATCTCCTAAATATGTGTAATACAATGATATAATTTTGCAGGTACATCCAGTTGTACACATGGACACTGCTGCGAAATGTGTTGGGAATAGAGGTAGCAGTAAAGAAGTGAAAAATTAAGAGGTCATGCCTGATGAGATAGTTTTAGTGCATGAACAACGAAAATGCAGTAAGTGATGAACTTACATCATTTTGTTGGGAGAGTCAGAGGTTTGAAATTGTGTGTTAAGTGCTCACACTCTCAAGTACTGAATGAATATAGTCTGGCTGTGTGCGTGTAGTGAGCTACGCTTCTTTTTCAGTTCCACCCCCACCCCTTTGAGAGGTAGGTGGTTATTACCTCCATAGTGTTTCCTTCCAGATAGTAACTGATACGTTTATCAAGTTCGGTTGAAATCACCAAGGGGCTTAAAAATGTGGAAAACACACATTCTCCACTTTTATAATATGATAGATTGACATGGACGTGGATATGGATGCATGGATTCATTGAATCTATGGAATACCTATACATCATTTTGTTTTAAAAAAGTATGCATCCCTTTCTGGCGTACTATTTTATAACATTTCAAAATTTCCCTGCTGCCTGTTAAAATGCATGGCCAAGAAGAATACCAAATAACGTCTCCTATAAATGGAAATGCCGTGTGGCTAGGACCTCCCGTCGGGTATACCGTTCGCCTGGTGCAAGTCTTTCGAGTTGGCGCCACTTCGGCGACTTGCGTGTCGATAGGGATGAAATGATGATGATTAGGACAACACAAAACCCAGTTCCTGAGCGGAGAAAATCTCCGACGCAGGCGGGAATCGAACCCCCGGGCCGTTAGGTATGGCATTCTGTCAAGCTGACCACTCAGCTATCAGGCGCGGACAATTTGTAGGTGGAATGAGATTTTCACTCTGCAGCGGAGTGTGCGCTGATATGAAACTTCCTGGCAGATTAAAACTGTGTGCCTGACCGAGACTCGAATTCGGGACCTTTGCCTTTCGCGGGCAAATGCTCTACCGTCTGAGCTACCGAAGCACGACTCACGCCCGGTCCTCACAGCTTTACTTCTGCCAGTATCTCGTCTCCTACCTTCCAAACTTTACAGAAGCTCTCCTGCGAACCTTGCATAACTAGCACTCCTGAAAGAAAGGATACTGCGGAGACATGGCTTAGCCACAGCCTGGGGGATGTTTCCAGAATGAGATTTTCACTCTGCTGCGGAGAGGGCGCTGATACGAAACATCCTGGCAGATTAAAACTGTGTGCCCGATCGAGACTCGAACTCGGGACCCGAGTTCGAGTCTCGGTCGGGCACACAGTTTTAATCTGCCAGGAAGTTTCAATTTGTAGGTGATTTGGATTGTTTGTAAAATTTAGAGAACAGAGCTGTCACGTCTACTAACAACAATGCTCTGAACTGCATGTGCATTGAGTCGAACTGAACTGAATGACAGATACGGGTACGTCATTCCACGCCTCCTCAACTCTGTGCCAGAGTTTATCAACCATAGTGGCTGATGAATGATGGTGCGGCGTGCTAGTTCCTCGGGAACCTAGGATCAGATGTTTACAGTGGGTGAGAGATCAGGTGAACATGCTGGCGAGGACAATGGTCGACCTGCCTTTGTATCAAGGATACAAGAGGACAGCACGGGAAACATGTGGTACTGCGCGATCTTGTACAAAGATAACGTCACGGAGACAATATCTATGTAACTCCGCAGTTCACTCTTAAGTGTCAGCGGGTTTATCGAATCACTTTCATACCACTTCTCTACCGTTACACTCTCGAATCCTAGAACACCGAGAGGGAGAAACGAACGCTTAAAATCTCATGTGCTAGCTCTATTTTCCCTAAATTATTCCGATAATCATTTTTCCTTATGTAGATGGGAACCAACAAAAAATTTTCACGCCCAGAGAAGAAAGTTGGAGATGTGACAAGATTTCGCCACAGCGAAAAATGCCTTTCAGTGGAACGAAAAACCAGTCCAAGTGGCAATTACTTTTTATTCATTCGATGACTAGCTTCGGGCCGAGGCCCATTTTCAAATCATCGTAACAAAGTCGAAAATGGCAAAATGAGTCAAGAAACTAGTCATCGAATGAATAAAAAATAAAAATTTGCAACTTGTATGGGTTTTTCGTTCTACTGATTAACAGATGTTGCTGACCCAAGCTACTCCAGCATGCTAGAAATTCGTAAAAGCGCCTTTGTGTTAATGAGTGCCACCTTAACGCGCGTGTCATATGTGTGACCTCTCCCCTATTTCGGGATAGTACAAAACGAGCTGCCCTTCTTTGAACTCTTTCGATCCTACCTGGTAAGGATCCTCTAGCAGAGGATGGACAAACTTAGTGTGCGCAGACTCTTTAGTGGATTCGCTGCATAATGCGAGTGTCCCGCCAATGAAACGCAGTCTTTGGTTTGTCTTCGCCACAACATTATCTATGTGATAGTTCCAGTTTACGTTGTTCGTAATTGTTATCTCTACGTACTTAGTAGAACTGAAAGCCTTTAGATTTGTGTAATTTATCGTGTCAACGAAATTTAACGGATTCCTCTCACTTTTCATTATTTAGTGTCAATTGTCACTTCTCGCACCATACAGATACGAAGGCCTGTTGGAAAGTAATGCCTCCCAATTTTTGATGTGAAAACTCTTAAAGCTTCTTTAATAAAACAAAAATTACTAACATTCTACATCTTTTATTCACACATACACGTTTTTTTGTCAGTATAATCAGCCTGGTGAACATATTTTTCCCAACGAGAGACCAGTTTGTTGGTATCGTCACGGTAGACTTCGTTGGCGTAGCCACAACCTCACATCTGCTTGCATCGCTTCATAATTATCAAAGTGAAGTCCTCGAAGGAGTTTTTCAAAAGATGAAAATCGGATTGGGCCAAGTCAGAACTGTATGGAGGATGACCGATGACGAAGAACCAAAGGCATCGGACTGCTGCAGATGCGGTAAAGGTCGAGGGTGGCCAGGCATTGTCATGCTCTTCGAACTCGAAACTCGCTCTTTCTCACGCACCGACATAGTTGCGTTACACACCCCATGTTACAAACTACAATTCGGAGCACTCCGGCGGCAATGGGTGCAAATATATAGACATGAGAAATAACGATGTGGAATGTTAATAACGTTTGTTTTATTCAAAAAGCTTTAAGAGTTTTTACATAGAAATTCTCGGACGTCACTTTTCAACACGCTCTCGTATTTTGTCTAAATCATTTTGTAATGTGTTTTGGTCTTCTGATGACTTTACTAGACGGTAAATGACACCATCATCTGCAAACACTCTAAGATGGCTGCTGAGATTTTCTCCGAAATTATTTACACAGATTCGGAACAGCAGAGGTCCTATAACACTTTCTCGTGGAACTCCAGATATCATTTCCGATTTGCTCTATGACTTTCAGTCAGTTACAGCGAACTACGTCCTTTCTGAGAGGAAATCACCCAGTCGCACAACTAAGATGATACTCCGTAGGCACGGAATATGATTAGTATCCGGAGAGAGGGCACCATGTTAGAAATGTAGGAGTGATTGTTAAAATTACCTTTGCTTTTATTTGTATTTTCGAACATGTATCTGAGGGCTTTTTCCGTAAATCTTTCGTTTTTATAAATCAAACTGGTGGTTAAAATAGTAAATCAAGAATAAAGGTAAACTCTGCCATACAAATATAGAACCAGTGGGTTCTTGATGGCCTTACTCAACGGCATGTGTCGATTTCAACCACACTTCGTGCATATATTACTTACTGTCCGGAAAGCAATACTGTGAGGATAAACCATCTCCTATTGGGGTGGGCGTGATAACATGGAAAGAGAAGGCGGGAGATGGAATTGGGGGGGGGGGGGGGAGAGAGAGGGGGGGAAGGGGGAAAATAGAAACGGTTTCGCAGGTCCCACGCGACTGGCGCCCGAGAGTCTGTTACTTGTTCGGCCGTATAGGATTGTGAGGTGTGTAACCGAAGGGAGCCCATACCACCAGACCAGTTATGTGCACATATGGATTGTAATCACCCATGGTTCGTTCTCCTCGCAGCCTACCAATGGATATGTCCATCCTGATGCTGTCCGTAGAACCGAGACTTATGAAACAACCTCGTGATGCCACTGCTGTTTCCCTTGGTGTTAGGCGCATCACTGTCGGTGCGGCTCTCTCAGACGCAATGACAGGGGAAATAGCAGTAAAGATCGCCGCGCTAACAGTCCACGGTACTGCAATGTCATCACACCGTCAGTCTGGATATTTGTCTTGCTTCAAGCAAGTTTAGTTCGTGATGGTCCAGTCCTACAAGGACGAGGAAGTAACATCCTCTGGAGCGCCAGTCACGTGTGGCCATCGAAACCCTGCATACCGTTGACTAAGGCGGTCACGAATCCATTTGTTCCATATTGGTATGGCAGTGTTAAACTCTATTCTTGATTTACTACTTTAAACATCAGTTAGACTTATAAATATGAAAGAATTGCGAAAAAGCACTCAGACATGTACGAAAATACAACCGGATGGAACAGTAATTTACACGAAATGCTGTTATTTATGTTACTTAAGCACGTAAGCGATCAGATTCTAACAAGGCGGCACTTACCTGTGTAAGTGTATCAGTCTGATTCGCTGTTGCATATGTCCCTTGTTACGAGTGCGCAGTTACAATTCACGTACGGAAATAAAGTATTTCATTCGCAAGATTTAATGTTCCAGTTAAAGCGCATACATTTAGAAACTAATATCGTGCTCCTGATTAAAAAGTGCTGCCCATAACAGCGTTGACGGACGAGCGCATAATCTGGTAATTCTACTGCAGCTGACCCGCAACAGTTCGTGCTTTCTGTTAAAAGGGTGAAAGTCGCCTGTAAACAATTCATGTTGTGCAGTATCCGGTCAAACGCGCGCAACCTGAGTGTTCGCAGTTTTTGCTAAAGAGCACACACATAAATGATTAACGTTTTAACCACCCAGGCACGCGATTTAATACCACAGCGTGTGAGTTGGTCTTGCGAAAACAACTCATGTCACCTTGAGGTTTTTCGGACGTCATCCTCGTCTCGTTACGTGCACGTTCGATGCTTACGTGCTTTTTCGGAGGTATATAATGTGATCATCGGACAAATTATCAATTCCGCGCGAACGCAACGGTCGCAGGTTCGAATCCTGCCTCGGGCGTGGATGTGTGTGATGTCCTTAGGTTAGTTAGGTTTAAGTAGTTCTAAGGTCTACGGGACTGATGGCCTCAGATGTTAAGACCGATAGTGCTCAGAGACATTTTTAAAAATTATTAATCGCCCTCTTAAAAGAGGTCACCGGTCGTCTTAAAAGAGGGCACCGGTCGCTTTGTATAGTGCAGAACTGGTACCAGGCGGTCATGTGATCCTCCACTGACGTAAGTCGTGGCAGTGAAGTGGTGTGTGTGTGTGTGTGTGTGTGTGTGTGTGTGTGTGTGGAATCAGCGTAGTTAGTTACATGGTCCGTACATTACTTGAACGATTGTTTTATCGAAATGAATTGGGAAACAGTCAGTTTACAGGGTATGTATACATTATACGTGTTAACATTAATGAACACATTGTTTTTAGTCTTACTAATGCAACTACATTTAATTTTTTTACTAGCTACGAGTCAATGGAGTAGAAAGAGTTGCCCTGGAGAAATGATTGTAAATCAGATTTAAAACGTGCTCCGCAACCTGTCAGACATTTTGTTATGGGTCAGATGACCAGAAATTTTTGTTGCTGCATTTTGAACCCCTTTCTGAGCCACTGACGGCTTTAACAAAGGGTAATAAAGGTCGTTTCGTCCCCTAATGCTGTCGACATGGACAATACTGTTCTTCTCAAACGGTGATGGATTATTCATGATGAATTTCACAAGCGATTATACACTGAAGAGCCAAAGAAACTGGTGCACCTGCCTAATATCGTGTAGGGCGCCCGCGAGCACGCAGAAGTGCGGCAACTCGACGTGGCATGGACTCGACTAACGTTAGAAGTAGTGCTGGAGCGAACTGACATCATGAATCCTGCAGGGCTGTCCATAAATCCGTAAGAATACGAGGGGGTGGAATTCTCTTCTGAACAGCACGTTGCAAGGCATCCCAGATATGCTCAATAATGTTCATGTCTGGGGAGCTTGGTGGCCAGCGGAAGTGTTTAAACTCAGAATAGTGTTCCTGGAGCTACTGTATAACAATTCTGGACATGTGGGATGTCGCGTTGTCCTGCTGGAATTGCCCAAGTACGATGGAATGCGCAATGGACTTGAATGGATGCAGGTGATCAGGCAGGATGCTTACGTACGTGTCACCTGTCAGAGTCATATCTAGACGTATCAGGGGTCCCATATCACTCCAACAGCACACGGCCCACACCATTACGGAGCTTCCACCAGTTTGAACAGACCCCTGCTTACATGCAGTGTCATTGGATTCATGAGGCTGTGTCCATACCCGTACAAGTCCATCGTCTCAATACAATATGAAACGAGACTCGTCCGACCAGGCAACATGTTTCCACTCGTCAATAGTCCAATGTCGGTGTTGACGGACATAAAGCGTTGTGTAGGCACATATCGATGAAGTTTCTTTGAATGGTTCCCACGCTGACACTTGATGATGGCCCGTTCTTGCAGGACCTTCTTCCAGTCGCAGCGATGTCGGAGGTTTGATGTTCTACCGGATTCCTGATTTTCACGGTACACTCGTGAAGTGATCGTACGGGAAAATCCCCACTTCGTCGCAACCTCGATTATAACACCGCGTTCAAACTGACTTAAATTTTGATAACTTGCCGTTGTAGCAGCAGTAACCGACCTAACAACTGCACCAAACACTTGTTGTCTTATATAGGAGTTGCCAACCACAGCGCCGTATTCTGCTTGTTTACGTGCCTGTGCATTTGAATACGCATGCCTGTACCAGCTTCTTTGGCGCTTCAGTGTATGTGTTGTGACGGCGCAGTTAAAAGTGCCTAACTCCCTGAAGAGGTACCTACTTGTCTTTCGTGGGTGAACACCACATATTATAGTTACTGTTCGCTTTTGTGCAATCAATACTTTCTTTCTAAGTCATGAGTTACCCCAGAATATGGGCCGACGTGGAGACGGGACAGAATGAAGTTGTCAGATTTGTCGGAGTGTCAACATGGTCTGTCTAGCGTGACTACCACGACGAATGGTACCACTGCTGTTGTCCACATAACGCGACGTAAGAACAGTGGTCGTAAAACGATCGTAACCGACAGACACCGGAGATGATCTTGACGCCTTGCCAATGGCAAAGATTTCAAACTCGAATCGAACCGTTGCAATCAGCGAATACAGATCCATCTCAACCACTTTCCAAGTCAACATCTGCGAAAGGAAAATCCATGCAAAGGATATTTGGAGTAGAGTACCGGACAGTGCAATGGAGCGTTGAACCGGCAGTGTACGGTGGGTGGAGTTCAGGTCGGAGGTGGTTCTCTGAAGTTTTAGGGGTGGGTTTCAAACCACTGCGTGCGCCAATTCATTTAGGTTACCTTGGACACGTACCAAGGCGTTCAGGAAATACTGCCGCTGACCGAATTCTAGATAGTCTTGAGTATACCGTTGGCACCCCAGTCTTCCTTTGTTATAACAACCGTGTTCACAGAGCTGCACCTATACGTTCGTGGTTCGACTAACGTCTACATCTACACACATACTCCATCACATGGTGCATGGCGGACGGTGCCATTACTATTCATTTCTTTTCCTGTTCTACTCGCAAGTAAAATAAGGGAAAAGCGACTGTCTATATGCCTCGAACGAGCCATTATGTCTCTTATCTTCGTGGTCCTTAAGCGAAATGTACGTTGGCTGCAGTAGAATCGTTCTGCAGCCAGTTTCAAATGCTGGTTCTCTAAATTTCCTCAACAGTGCTTAGCGAAAAGAACGTTCTCTTCCCTCCAGGATTCCCATTTGAGTCCACAAAGCAACTACATAATACTCGCCTGCTGATGGAACATACCGTAACAAATATAGCAGCACGTCTCTGAACTGCCTCGATGTCCTTCTTTAATCCGATTTGTTGGGGATCCCAAACACTCGAGTAGCACTCAAAAATAGGTCACACAAATGTTCTGCATGCTGTCTCGTTTGTAAATCAGCTACACGTTCCGAAAATTCTCCCAATAAACGGAAGTCTACCTTTTACCGTCGCCGGCTGCTGTGGCCGAGCGGTTCTAGGCGTTTCAGTCCGGAACCGCAGCAGCAGCAGGTTCGAATACTGCCTCGGGCATGGATGTGTGTGATGTCCTTAGGTTAGTTAGGTTTAAGTAGTTCTAAGTCTAGGGGAATGATGACCTCAGATGTTAAGTCCCATAGAGCTTAGAGCCATTTGAACCATTTTTAAAGCCCCTGCAATCGTTTTTACGTGCTCGTTCCACTTTACCGCTTTGCAACATAATTGACGTAACTGTGTCATGCAGCACACTATGATGCTGTATTCGAACATTACGGGATTGTTTCTCGTACTCGTCTGCATTAACTTATAGTTTTCTAGATTTAGAGAATGGTACAGTTCATTAAAACCAACTAGAAAATCTGTCTAAGTCAGGGCCGGCCAGAAATTCTGCACGCGTGCGGTGCTCCTGCACATGTGCAACTTCCGGGTCACAGCGTGCACGCCGCAGCCATCAGCGTTCATGTAGTGCATGTTTCTTCGCACAGATGTCGCTTTACCCACTTGCTGGGATACTCTGTACCGGCGCATTCTAGTGCTCTTTCCACAACTTGCAAGCCAGCCATGGGAAGGCATTTCGCGTATTAAACTTTTAGAATACTGTCACAGTCTACTCATTGAGACGTCAAGTTTTATGTTAACAGTTTAACCCAGTAAGACAAATAATGCAGTTAACAACTGTGGGTTTTTATTAAAGCAGCTTGACTGACGGCACGTAAATACGCGTAATGTTTTTGATCTAGTATTTAAGAAAGAGAGCACTTAGCGACTTCCAACGTACCTTATTCATGATTCCAAATAATTTTAAACTAATGCAAGGTTTCCTATAACTAATTCTCGGTGCCCTCAGTTACACCCACATAATTTCTGTCTCACTGGCCTCTGAACAGAATGATAACCGCAGACCTCTCGATGATCACCTGCTATTTCAATACAATTATTGCCATATCTTTCATCAGTTCCGTCTGAAATCTGCATAATAACCGACAATTAGATGAATGTCATGTTTTATCGACTTCAGCTGAGCGTAGCCATTCACACATTAAAAAAACCCTAAATGTAAGTATAAATTGGAACAATCGGTTTAATGACCAATTTTCCTGATAATAATGTAACATGGAGCAGAATAAGCCAGTAATGCACAGTTAGAAAACAATAATTTTTAATTATGAAAGGAATAAATCCAAACACGTTTATCACTGGACATGAGAAATGATATAGTTAATATGGGACACAAAAGCACGGCTCATTGACAAACGCAAGCAGTTGCGAAGATTTTCATCACTTATGCTTGATCGAAACCTTGATTTACTCATTTTCATCACCGAGAAAAATCTTTCACAAACATATGTCGACCCGAACATGGACATAACTCTAGCGGCTTCTCGGTGCAGGCGTCGAAATTCTTGTTGTGAAAAATTTTCGTAGAATTCTTTTGTACTTCGCGCTGCAAAGAACTTGTCCTTCAGTCTTGTATTGCACTGTAGGTCGATCAGTTCCATCTGTAGATCATTCGGAGCATCTTCAACTGACGACGAGAACGGTCGAGCAAAGAGGCGAATCACAGGAGACAAACTCGTAACATCTGCAAATCGTGCTCGAAATTGTTCCTTACTTTTTACAATTATTGACACGTATTCTTGAAATCTAGCACTTTCATGGACCAGTCCAAGACTCGGGAAATGTGCAGTGTTTTCTGTCAATAGCTGGCTCTCCCAAAGTGCAAGCTTCTTTGCCGGCCGAAGTGGCCGTGCGGTTAAAGGCGCTGCAGTCTGGAACCGCAAGACCGCTACGGTCGCAGGTTCGAATCCTGCCTCGGGCATGGATGTTTGTGATGTCCTTAGGTTAGTTAGGTTTAACTAGTTCTAAGTTCTAGGGGACTAATGACCTCAGCAGTTGAGTCCCATAGTGCTCAGAGCCATTTGAACCAAGCTTCTTTCCAAAGGCATTTACTTTTTCCATCATGTCAGAAATTAAATTATTTTCACCTTGCAAACTGACGTTCAGGCTGTTCATGTGAGACGTAATGTCCACGAGAAATGCAAGGTCTAATATCCAACAAGGGTCTTCCAACAGAGGTTAACTTTTTCCCTTCTCGTGTAAGAATGTTACTATGACCAAACGTAAATCAAAAAATATTTTCAGCATTTTACCTCGACTGCGCCAGCGTACTTCGGTAGTAAGGTATGTCGCCGTACTCCGCTCCTAATTCCTCCAAGAACCGCCGAAACTGGCGATGCGGATGCCCATGTGTCTTCAGATAGTTTACAGTACGCACAACAATGCGCATGACGTTTGCTAACGTTACTGATTTTGCACAAAGCGCCTCTCGATGCAGAATGCAGTGAATTCCATACAACGTCTCGTCTGTGCGCCCTAGCTTTTTGCGCATCCGTGCTATGAGTCCTCTCTGATGGCCTTGCATTGATGGTGCTCCATCTGCGGTCACTAAGACTAACCGATTCCAGTCCATACCGACACCATCAATCGCTTGCTTGCTCGACAGCTTGGAGTAAGTCCGCACCTGTAGTAGTCCCTTTCAAAGGTACTAAGTCCAAAACGTCCTCTGTTACACAAAGTGCGTTATCGACACCTCGTATGTATAGTACAACCTGGGCTGTATCTGTAAGATCTGTTGCTTCATCGAGCACAACAGAAAAAGCAACAAAGTCTTTAGCCTTATTTATTAGCTGCCTGTGCACATCGCCGGCCATAGTACTAATACACCTTGTCACTGTTTGAATAGACTGATTTCTTGAAACCTGCTAACGTTCGTGGGAGACATAAGTTCTGCAACACCAATCAGACACTCTTTCACCAACTCCCCTTCGGAAAAGGGTTTCCCAGATTGTGCAATTCTTAATGCGATTTTACAACTTGCTCGCAGTGAAGATTTAGTGTGGTTATCTTGCCGGCCTGTGGTGGCCGAGAGGTTCTAGGCACTTCAGTCTGGAACCGCGCGACCGCTGCGCTCGCAGGTTCGAATCCTGCCTCGGGCATGGATGTGTTTGACGTCCTTAGGTTAGTTAGGTTTAAGTAGTTCTAAGTTTTAGGGGACTGATGACCTGAGGTGTTAAGTCCCATAGTGATCAGAGCCATTTGAATCATTTTTTTGTGGTTATCATTCTGGAAAACTGAAAAGAGTACATTGTACAGCGTACAGTAAAGTAGACATAAATGTATCACAAGAAACTAAGAGTTCAAGAAGTATCAGTTACTTTGACGTACAGTAAAATCGAGTTGATGTGTCTCATCCATTTTATTAAGGACATTTAATTTTGCTTGCCGTTCCTCACTGTTGAGTACACTACACTCGTCTTTGTGATATGTGTTGTAGTGTCTTTCAATTGGAAACTTACGCTGGCCGCCTATTATTCGGCGGCACAGCAAACACTGTGAGTTTTCGCCAACGGCTACAAAAAAGAATTGCAGTTCCCAGTCATTTTTAAACGACAGAGAACATAGATCTCCCGTAATTTGCTTTTTCACTGTACCTGCCATTTCTCAGTACTTATCTGTTAAGGTTACGGTCACCAGGAGTAAACGACACTGGGTATGTTGAGCTCTTGCTTGTACCACATAAACAGGAAAGTGGTGCCGCCGCCGTTCATTTAGGACACATATCTAATAACAGATGTCGCTGTCGCTCGCTGTCGCACACGTGCGCACATGTGGAATACTTCCGCACATCTGCACACTGTGCAGCGTTTGGCCGGCCCTGGTCTAAGTCATCTCGTATCCTCGTACAGTCACTCAACGACAACATGTTCTCGTACACTGCAGCGTCATCAGCAAAAAACCGAAGATTGGTGCTCGGTCACCCTGTCCATCAGACCATTTGTGTACAACGTACTGGGTTCTATTACTTAAAAGGTCTTCGAGCCATTCATACATGGGGAAACCTAAATCCTTATGCTCGGGCCCTCATTAACAGTCTGCATAGGGGCATCGTGTGTAACGCTTTCCGAAATCTAGGAATGTGGAAGCTTCCTGTTGCCCTTTGTCCATGTCCGCAGGATAGTTTTTGGGAAGATGACTTTCCCACGACTAATGCTTTCTAAGTCTATGTTGATTTGTGGACAGAACACTATCTTATCTCGAATGGCTCGCTGATTCTCCGCCGGCCGTTGTGGCCGAGCGGCTGTAGGCGCTTCAGTCCGGAACCGCAGCAGCAGCAGGTTCGAATCCTGCCTCGGGAATGGATGTGTGTGATGTCCTTAGGTTAGTTAGGTTTAACAAGTTCTCAGTTCTAGGGGACTGATGACCTTAGATGTTTAGTCCCATAGTGCTCAGAGCCGTTTGAACCATTTTTTGAGCTGATTCCCCTCACTTAAATGCCGTAGAAATTGTAAGTAGGCTGTTTAGGTTTTTATGTTGGTAACGTCACCTAGCGCTCTGTATGAGCTCTGGCTGTGCTGTGTGCAGTCTGTGGCTGGTTGGCATTGTTGTAATATTCGCCATTGTAGTGTTGGGCAGTTGGATGGGAACAGCACGTAGCGCTGCGCAGTTGGAATTGAGCCGCCAGCAGTGGTGGATATAGGGAGAGAAATGGCAGAATTTTGAGAGCCGACGATCTGGACGTGTGTCCATCAGAAAGAGCAAATTTGTAATATTCGATATCATGAACTGATATATATGATGACTTTGGAACATTATTAAGATAAATACATTGTTTGTTATCTATCAAAATCTTTCATTTGCTAACTATGCCTATCAGTAATTAGTGCCTTCAGTAGTTAGAATCTTTTATTTAGCTGGCAGTATTGGCGCTCGCTGTTTTGCAGTAGTTTGAGTAACGAAGATTTTTGTGAGGTAAGTGATTCGTGAAAGGTATAGGTTATTGTTAGTCAGGGCCATTCTTTTGTAGGGATTTTTGAAAGTCAGATTGCGTTGCGCTAAAAATATTGTGTTTCAGTTTAAGCACAGTCATTTATAATCTTTCTAAGGGGACGTTTCAAAACGACTATTTGGAACGGTGGGTGTGACGGAGCGACGAACGTCCCCGTAGTTCGGTAGTTCTACGGAATATAATTATCAGTTGGATGTGGCATACCTGAGGAAATTTGTGGACGCTTTTGCTCGGTCGATTGAAGTTATTACCAGGTCTATGGGCGGTGTTACACTGTATTGGCGCGTTCGCCCTTGGGTGTGACATTTTATTGTCTGGCGTGCTTACGTACCAAGGAAAGTGTTATTCAGAACAAGCAAATCAAGATATGTTGTACAAAAATGATAAATCAACGAACACCCTCGCAAATACATAACGCAGACAGGAGAACGCGATGGAGACATCTGCCGCTCAGTGCGTGTTGTAGCACTGAAGCCACGGCACCAGGCCCCGCCGTGCAGCGAGACGGCGGTTATTTACTGCGGTCTGTGTGCCTAAATGAAGGCCCGCGCCCGGTTACTCAAGCCACGGTGTGGGTGGGTGGTGGGGATAGGGGGGGGGGGGAGGAGTAGGTGGGGCGGCTGTTGGCTGCCGGGACAAAGCGCCCCCGCTGCGCGGCTAGCGGCCGCTTTCTCCCGCGGCACACAGCTCTCCGCGATATGTTGTACCGAGCAGACTGCGGACTGTAGACCCAGGGCCGGCCAAGGCGTGACGCACTGCACGCGATTACGACGCGCGCGGCGTGATGGCCGAGGTTCGGCTTTGCTCGGAACTTCTCGGAAGTACTCGGTACAGCGTGATATCAGCAAGTTGACGACGACTAACGATGCTTTCTGTCAGTGTGGATGCACACCGTGCCGGACCTCTTACGGGAATCGGTGACTCCTAGAGAGGGGTTCGTTCGTGGGTAGGTGTCACTACGTCAGCAGCGTCTAACCGGCCGGGAATTTCGGCCGCAAGGGTAGCGTGCTCGGATGCCCGAGGCGGTCAAGACAACCACTCGCGTAAAGTGGGAAATTCGGATTCGAGTCCCAATTCGAATGGTTCGAATGGCTCTGAGCACTATGGGACTCAACATCTTAGGTCATAAGTCCCCTAGAACTTAGAACTACTTAAACCTAACTAACCTAAGGACATCACACACACCCATGCCCGAGGCAGGATTCGAACCTGCGACCGTAGCAGTCCCGCGGTTCCGGACTGCAGCGCCAGAACCGCTAGACCACCGCGGCCGGCAGTCCCAGTCCGGCACAAATTTTCACCTGTCACCACCGATTCATTTCAGTACCTAAATGCGGCCGGCTGGTGTGGCCGAGCGGTTCTAGGCGCTTCAGTCTGGAACCGTGCGACCGCTACGGTCGCAGGTTCGAATCCTGCCTTGGGCATGGATGTGTGTGATCTCCTTAGGTTAGTTAGGTTTAAGTAGTTCTAAGTTCTAGGGGACTGATGACCATAGATGTTAAGTCCCATAGTGCTCAGAGCCATTTGAACCATTTTTTGATTACATTTTCACGCAGTTTGGGTGCATAGATCCTGAGAAATCAGTACCCAGAACAACCACCTCTTGCCGTAATAACGACCTTGATACGCCTGGGCATTGAGTCAAACAGAGCTTGGATGGCGTGTACAGGTACACGCAGCTTCTACACGATACCACAGTTCATCAACAGTAGTGCTGGAGTATTATGACGAGCCAGTTGCTCGGCCGCCATTGAACAGACGTTTTCAATTGCTGAGAGATCTGGAGAATGTGCTGGCCAGGGCAGCAGTCGAACATTTTCTGTATCCAGAAAGGCCCGTACAGGACCTGCAACAAGCGGTCGTGCATTATCCTGCTGAAATGTAGGGTTTCGCAGGGATAGAATGAAGGGTAGAGCCACGGGTCGTAACACATCTGAAATGTAACGTCCACTGTTCAAAGTGCCGTCAGTGTGACCAAGAGGTGACCGAGACGTGTAACCGATGGCACCCCATAACATCACGCCCGGTGACACGCCAGTATGGCTATGACGAATACACGCTTTCAATGTGCGTTCACCGCGATGTCGCCAAACACGGATGCGACCATCATGACGCTGTAAACAGAACCTAGATTCATCCGAAAAAATGACGTTCTGCCATTCGTGCACCCAGGTTCGTCTTTGAGTACACCATCGCAGGCACTCCTGTCTGTGATGCAGCGTCAAGGGGAACCGCAGCCATGGTCACCGAGCTGATAGTCCACGCTGCTGCAAACGTCGTCCAACTGTTCGTGTAGGTGGTTGTTGTCTTGCAAACGTCCCCATCTGTTGACTCAGGGATCGAGACGTGGCTGCACGATCCGTTACAGCCTTGCGGATAAGATGCCTGTCATCTCGACTGCTAGTGATACGGGGCCGCTGGGATGCAGCACGGCGTTCCGTATTACCCTCCTGAACCCACCGATTCTATATTCTCCCAACAGTCATTGGATCTCGACCAACGTGAGCAACAATGTCGCGATGCGATAAACCGCAATCGCGATAGGCCACAATCCGACCTTTATCAAAGTCAGAAACGTGATGGTACGCATTTCTCCTCCTTACACGAGGCATCACAACAACGGTTCAGCAGGCAGCGCCGGTCAACTGCTGTTTGTGTATGAGAAATCGGTTGGAAACTTTCCTCATGTCAGCACGTTGTAGGTGTCACCACCGGCGCCAACCTTGCGTGATGCTCTGAAAAGCTAATCATTTCAATATCACAGCATCTTCTTCCTGTCGGTTAAATTTCGCGTCTGTAGCACGTCATCTTCTTGGTGTAGCAATTTTAATGGCCAGTAGTGTAAATGCGGTTAACATTATTAAAAGTCTTTGATCGATTTCATTTAGCATTCTTGTGCAGCATTTTTTCAGCTCGTCACTATCGTGTCAGCCCTCTTCACCGATTTGTTTGTTGTGTAAAAGAAGTTCACATGACCAGTGGCGTTCTACACGAAAAAGAGACAGTCTGGGGTTGTACCGTCAGAAACCTTTAAAAGTGAACAAGAATTACAGACGAGAAGGATAAGAATTCTCAGTATTTATTATGCGATATGAAGTCGCATATTTGACGGATAACGCAAATTTGCTATGGACGACATTATAACACAATGCAGAAAGAATTTAAAGATTTATTTGAAGATGAAAAAGCAAAAACGCCAACAGACGGGATCCATCCAGAGACACTTTGTCCTTTATTAGCAAGCGTGGAGCACGTCATGAAATGGGAGTTACGAACAGTACATTTTCTGATGTCGCACACATTGCAACACTTTTCAGTGAAACTGAATGGAGAATATGGAGTCAAGGGGAATGTCTGGAACGATTTTTCGATTTTAAAAGCCGCTATTGTCGGATTTATGAAGGAAAAAGGTGAGCAGGGATGAAAATTAGAATATCCGGAATGGTTTGCAGCGCTCCCATTTTAAGTGGAGTTGACTGCACACTGCCCACAGTAAGACACTGCAATGTGAGAAACAACTTATTCCTGATTTGACGGGGATGCAGTTAATAAGAAAATCGCTTTGTGGAAGGGACAAATTCTAATAAAAAAAAAGTATCGTCCATTTCCCTAAACTCACTGGCTTTAAAGGAAAGGCGAGGTGTGAAGAATTCATGGTGGCTTTGAAAGAATTAAAGCATAGTTTTCTGAACGTTTTTGAGGACACTGCCTATCTTATTACATCTTACTTCGAGCTATTTTAGAAACCGCTTCATTTTCAGCTGAAAGCGACCCTGTGCACGTGCAGATGGAACTGATGTATTTCCCGTTTCAAAGAAGAATTCTTTTACCTTTAAACTCCTCAGAAGGTCTACGTTATTTTTCTTAGGAAGATTCCCCATGTCTCCATAACGAGACTGGAAACGAGATAAAGCATTTCGATCGACATATGTGTGTGTAAGGCTTTTTTCGACCCTCTTCTTCTTAGGTCGCCAACCATCAGGTTGCTCAGCAGTATTCGCCATGCATTTCTGTCTTCGGCGTCTATCTTGAGAGCGGTATAGGTGGGGCAGCTGCTGTCCCTTCGACCTGCTTGATGTATTCTAGTCTCGGTCTACCTCTTGTATTTTTCCCTTCTACTGTCCCTTCAATGATACCTTTAATGATACCACCATGTCTCAGCAGATGGCCGACACATGTGTCCCTTCTGTGTTCAGGAGTCAAGGCTTCCCCCACTCTGCGGAGCACCTCTCATTTGCTGTCTTGTCCAGCCAGGAAATCTTGAGCATTCTGCAATAGCACCATACCTCGAAGGCTGTCTATGTTTCACTTCAGTACAACAGCATACTGCAAACAAACGTTATCAACGGACACGTCGGTTTGAGCGCCATAGTTCTGTTGTATATACGGTGTCATTACAGTCAGTTTGCTGAGTTTTTTTTTTTGAGATGTTCGTCTATGCCGCTGCATGCTATGAGGTTTCTCTGCTTTTTAAAAAAAGCTTTTGCCTGGTCGATTCGACTTCCAATAGTCTTCTTTGTTCTTCTGTCTGGGTAATTTTGCTCCCTAGGAAGGCATAGAATTCGACGGTTCCAGTCGCTCATCGTTAAGTGAGCATTGGGCAACGTTTATTTTGTCTGCTCACCACTAAGATTTTTGTTTTATTAATTTTCATATCATAGGATGAGCTGAGGGTGGTTTCCACCTGGCCCAGCATCGCTTCCAATTGTTCTGCGATATCATCAGCAACTCTCAGCACATCCGCTGTCTTACCACGAATTTTAACTCCTCCTGTAGCTCCTAGTTTTTCCGTAGCTTCATGTGTTGTCCTCTGAATGTATCCACTGAAGAAGACAAAGGTGAGCAGCGCTGTCGTACGCCCTGCTTCACAGTAGCTTGTTCTTATCGAAGCCACCTCTTCTGACTTTTCCATTATGTGACTAAATCAGTCATGATTACGTGGCAGCCTGAGTGCGAATATCTGTGAAATTGTTTGCGTCCGTCCGCACGACGATAGCTTGTACTAGATAAAAATTATGTTCTCTTCAGTGCAACAGCCCAATGTGGCGTCACATGAAATAAGACTTGCAACAAGGCGGCCGAACCCGGACGGGATCTCCCGGCCAACAACGCCATACGATCATTTCATTTCAGTGCAACAAAAACAAATCGTAAAGTATATTTGTTTTGTTTGTGGTGTTTGTCGTTGAGAAATATGATAGCAAGTCGTGCGCAGTGCGACCACATCGCCATGTGTGTGGCCTTCTCCCTCCTCACGCTCAGAGAGCGTGGCGTGGCGGCGGGGAAAGTGGAGCCGGCCGAAAGGGCCATGGCATGCGAGCAAGAGCCTTTCTCGTGCCGAAATCTTGGCAGGCCCTGCGGTGGAGAGTAAGTACCAGGACACGTCCCCGAATCGCCACTGCCACCTCAATAGTTAGAGCCTGACCACTTCCTTTCTTCCAAGGATCGTTTGTGTCTGTTCACGCACAGATTCTGGGTTCGGTTCTGGGAGGACTCGTAATTTGTCCCGGATCAAGGCTGGAATGCTGTGGTGTGCATACCACAGCTTTGGCCCAGTAGGTGTCCATGTTACTACACCTCATATATACAGGGTGTTACAAAAAGGTACGGCCAAACTTTCAGGAAACATTCCTCACACACAAAGAAAGAAAATATGTTATGTGGACATGTGTCCGGAATCGCTTACTTTCCATGTTAGAGCTCGTTTAATTACTTCTCTTCAAATCACATTAATCATGGAATGGAAACACACAGCAACAGAACGTACCAGCGTGACTTCAAACACTTTGTTACAGGAAATGTTCAAAATGTCCTCCGTTAACGAGGATACATGCATCCACCCTCGCATGGAATCCCTGATGCGCTGATGCAGCCCTGGAGAATGGCGTATTGTATCACAGCCGTCCACAATACCAGCACGAAGAGTCTCTACATTCGGTACCGGGGTTGCGTAGACAAGAGCTTTCAAATGCCCCCATAAATGAAAGTCAAGAGGGTTGAGGTCAGGAGAGCATGGAGGCCATGGAATTGGTCCGCCTCTGCCAATCCATCGGTCACCGAATCTGTTGTTGAGAAGCGTACGAACACGTCAACTGAAATGTGCAGGAACTCCATCGTGCATGAACCACATGTTGTGTCGTACTTGTAAAGGCACATGTTCTAGCAGCACAGGTAGGGTATCCCGTATGAAATCATGATAACGTGCTCCATTGAGCGTAGGTGGAAGAACATGGGGCCCAATCATCACCAACAATGCCTGCCCAAACATTCACAGAAAATCTGTGTTGATGATGTGATTGCACAATTGCGTGCGGATTCTCGTCAGCCCACACATGTTGTTTGTGAAAATTTACAATTTGATCACATTGGAATGAAGCCATACTGACGAAACTAAAAGGAGCTCTAACATGGAAATTAAGCGTTTCCGGACACATGTCCACATAACATCTTTTCTTTATTTGTGTGTGAGGAATGTTTCTTGAAAGTTAGGCCGTACCTTTTTGTAACACCCTGTAAATTTTTTCCACCAGCGACTGATCGATGAGAGGATATGGAAAAAAAGTCTAATGAACCTCTATCCATAAATACATGATTTCCATGCTAGAGGCCGGCCGTTGTGGCCGAGCGGTTCTGTGCGCTTCAGTCTGGAACCACGCGATTCCTGCCTCGGGCATGGATGTGTGTGATGTCCTTAGGTTAGTTAGGTTTAAGTAGTTCTAAGTTCCAGGGGACTGATGACCTCAGATGTTAAGTCCCATAGTGCTCAGAGCCATTTGAACCATCCATGCTTGAGACCATACTACGTTACAGAGACTGTGGTCTAATACGCGCTGTGCCATGCAGCCACAGTTACAGTATGCATGATTTCCTCCTAGAGGGTGGTACTGTTCCTCATGCATCATGTCCTAGAGCCATCTCCTAATAGTAATTGGTAATGCTGTGTCCGATTCACTTCTCTTGCTGACTCACCGTGTAGTGGATGTGATACAACGTTGTACACAATGGTTTCGTATTTGAATCGAGAGCTTGCTGACACGGTGTTTATGTACGGAAAGGCACGGGTAGCAAGTTTGTATCAGGAGACCTATTCCCGCCGACAACAATCACAGCATCCATGCCGCGCGGGATTAGCCGAGCGGTCTTAGGCGCTGCAGTCATAGACTGTGCGGCTGGTCCCGGCGGAGGTTCGAGTCCTCCCTCGGTCATGGGGGTATGTGTTTGTCCTTAGGATAATTTAGGTTAAGTAATGTGTAAGGTTAGGGACTAATGACCTTAGCAGTTAAGTCCCATAAGATTTCACACACATCTGAATATTTGAAAACAACATCCAATATTTGGAACAGTGTTTCGCCGCTTATTTGAGACACGGTCGTTTCAGGAAGCAGGAAATCATGAAGGACGGATTGTTTCGACACCAGACTAGGAGGAAAATGTAATTAACGGTGTGGAAGGCGACCGCCTTGTCAGTACGAGGCTGTTGACCCGCCAGTACAGGGTAATCCAGACGACCGTGTTTAGCATTCTCCTTGACAATTGTTATATCTCTAACGTCGATCAGTTGTAGAATTTTGGAACACGTATTATGTTCGAGTATAATGACTTTTCTGGAGAGTAGAAATCTACTCTGTAGGAATCAGCATGGGTTTCGAAAAAGACGGTCGTGTGAAACCCAGCTCGCGCTATTCGTCTACGAGACTCAGAGGGCCGTAGACACGGGTTCACAGGTAGACGCCGTGTTTCTTGACTTCCGCAAGGCGTTCGATACAGTTCCCCACAGTCGTTTAATGAACAAAGTAAGAGCATATTGACTATCAGACCAATTGTGTGATTGGATTGAAGAGTTCCTAGATAACAGAACGCAGCATGTCATTCTCAATGGAGAGAAGTCTTCCGAAGTAAGAGTGATTTCAGGTGTGCCGCAGGGGAGTGTCATAGGACCGTTGCTATTCACAACATACATAAATGACTTTGTGGATGACATCGGAAGTTCACTGAGGCTTTTTACAGATGATGCAGTGGTGTATCGAGAGGTTGTAACACTGGAAAATTGTACTGAAATGCAGGAGGATCTGCAGCGAATTGACGCATGGTGCAGGGAATGGCAATTGAATCTCAATGTAGACAAGTGCAATGTGCTGCGAATACATAGAAAGATAGTTCCCTTATCATTTAGCTACAAAATAGCAGGTCAGCAACTGGAAGCAGTTAATTCCATAAATTAGCTGGGAGTACGCATTAGGAGTGATTTAAAATGGAATGATCATATAAAGTTGATCGTCGGTAAAGCAGATGCCAGACTGAGATTCATTGGAAGAATCCTAAGGAAATGCAATCCGAAAACAAAGGAAGTAGGTTACAGTACGCTTGTTCGCCCACTGCTTGAATACTGCTCAGCAGTGTGGGATCCGTACCAGATAGGGTTGATAGAAGAGATAGAGAAGATCCAACGGAGAGCAGCGCGCCTCGTCACAGGATCATTTGGTAATCGCGAAAGCGTTACGGAGATGATGGATAAACTCCAGTGGAAGACTCTGCAGGAGAGACGCTCAGTAGCTCGTTACGGGTTTTTGTTAAAGTTTCGAGAACATACCTTCACGAAGAGTCAAGCAGTATATTGCTCCCTCCTACGTATATCTCGCTTAGAGACCATGAGGATAAAATCAGAGAGATTAGAGCCCACACAGAAGCATACCAACAATCCTTCTTTCCACGAACAATACGAGACCGGAATAGAAGGGAGAACCGATAGAGGTACTCAGGGTACCCTCCGCCACACACTGTCGGGTGGCTTGCGGAGTATGGATGTAGATGTAGATGTAGATATTACCCTTATCACTTACAGCGTGCGCAGCGTTTACTAGCGATAAACTTTCCACGTCGGGAGCTGTTTTGTCACTGGTTTCCTCACCAGGCAACCACGATTCAGGGACTAGTACCTTCAACTTTCATAACAGTCATCTGTGGGATAGTATGCAGAACTCCCATGGCATGGTGACAGTGAATCATCAGTATCGGTGCAGCCGAATATGTGGGCCGGCATAATTGCTCATCATATTTTGGGACCAGTCTTCCTTCCACGTCGCCCAACAGGCCGGAACTATTGGCGTTTCTTGCGGGTGACTTCGCCATCCCTGCTGGAAGAAGTGTCACTGATGATTCGATGATATGTGTGGCTGCTACATGATGGTGCTCCAGCCCATTTCACCGTTAACATCCGGACGCATCTCAATCGTGTCTTCCCTGGTCGATGGATCGGACGAAGGGATCCTGTTGCATGGCCTGCTCGTTCACCGGATCTCAACGCGTGCGGTTCTGGCTATAGAGCCATCTCAAAAGTATCGTGTATGCAGAGCGCATTGCAGATGTGGAGACACTGGAGCAGCGTATTCAAGCCACCTTTGTCATTGTTGAGATGAAGCCTGGCTATGGCGCGTACATGCATGAGCTGGGGCACATGGGAACCATTTTCAACACGTATTGTAGCTGTGGCTGCCTGGTACAGCGCGTATTAGACTGCAGTCTATGTAACAATGTATGCTTGAATAAATGGTCTTCAGCACGGAAACCATGTGTTCCCGGACATAAGCTCATTACACCTTTCTTGTTCCGCTTCCTCTCATTGGTCAGTCCCTAGAGTGGAAAAAAAAATCACCCTGTGTATTATAATTATTAAAATTTCTCTCTCTCTCTCTCTCTCTGTGTGTGTGTGTGTGTGTGTGTGTGTGTGTGTGTCTGTGTTTGTTACTCCTTCACACTGGAATGGATGGACGTATTTGGATGAAATTTCCAATGAAAATAGTTTATACCCGAATCAACACACATGCTACCATACATATGCCTTCCCATCAAAGGGGTGGGGGTGAAAACGTAATGTAGCCCACGACGTGCGAATACCCATGCTTTATTCATCCATTATCTGAGAATAAGAGTAGTTAGTGACTTCCAACGAACTTCACACGCCGTGCGGAGTGGACGCGCGGTTAGAGGCGCCATGTCATGGATTACGCGGCCCATCCCGCCGGAGGTTCGAGTCCTTCCTCAGCATGGGCTGTGTGTTGTACTTAGCTTAAGTAGTGTGCAAGTCTAGGGACCGAGGACCTCAGCAGTTTAGTCTCTTAGGAATTCACTCACATTTGAACATGACACATAATTTCAAATCTTTACGAAACTTCTTCTCTCTGACAACGTGGTCTGATGAAAGGGAAAATGTTTATCACTTACTACGTTTCGCTGTTCATGCAATAAAACTGCCGCATCAGGCATGACCTTTTAGTTTATTGCTTCTTTACTACTAACTCTGTTCCCAACACATTTCGCAGGAAGTAGCCACATACACGATTGTGTGTACCTGCAAGCTTATGTAATTATACTTCAGGATATATGACGTCATACACTTTGAGCTGCACGAAAATGAAACTTCAGGATGAAATCCGCCAGAGATACAGGTGAAATATGTACACAAATACGTCTGAAATGGGTAGTACACGCGTGATAAAGGATTTGACCGGTGCGTACACAGGCAAAGCCACAGGTGGAAAGCTCATCCTAAACCCCTGGAACGATTTCAACGTAATTTGGTATGTATATTAGTTGCGAGTTGGAACGAAATAGTGGGGGGCTAATAACGAACAGCCTTGTATTGGGTTGAGGTTGGGAATGTGGAGAGAGAAGGGACGAGGAGAAGATGGACAGACAGAGAGGGGGAAGGAGGAGATGGACAAAGACAGGGGAGTGGAGGAAATCGACAGGGATAGGGGACAGCAGGAACTGGACAAACGAGGTGGACCGAGAAGGGGGTGGGGAGGAGGAGGAGACCAACATACACGTGGTCAAAAGTATCCGGAAACCCCCAAAAACACACGTTTTTCGTATTAGGCGTGTTGTGCTGTCACCTACTGCCAGGTACTCCATATCAGCGACCTCAGTAGTCATTAGACATCGTGAGAGAGCAGGAGGGGGCGCTCTGCAGAACTCACGGACTTCGAACATGGTCAGGTGATTTGATATCACTTGTGTCATACGGCTCTACGCGAGATTTCCACTCTCTTAAACACGCCTAGTTTTGCTGTTTCCAACGTGACAGTGAAATGGAAACGTGAAGGGACACGTACAGCACAAAAGCGTACAGGCCGACCTCGTTTGTTCACTGACAGACCGCCGACAGTGGGTCGTAATGTGTAGTAGGCAAATATCTATCCAGACCATCACACAGCAATTCTAAACTGTATCAGGATCTAAGCAACTATTATGACAGTTAGGTGGGAGGTGAGAAAACTTGGATTTCCTGGTCGAGCGGCTGCTCATAAGCCACACATCACGCCGGTAAATGCAAAACGACGCCCCGCTTGGTGTAAGGAGAGTACACATTGGACGATTGAATTGTGTAAAAACGTTGTGTGGAGTGACGAATCACGGTGCGCAATGTGGCGATCCGATGGCAGGGTGTGGGTATGGCGAATGCCCGGTGAACGTCATCTGCCAGCGTGTGTAGTGCCAAGAGGCGGTGGTGTTATGGTGTGGTCGTGTTTTTCGTGAAGGAGGCTTACACTCCTTGTTTTGCGAGACGTTATCACAGCACAGGTCTACACTGATGTTTTAAGCACCTTCTTGCTTTCCACTGTCGAAGAGCAATGCGGGGACGGCGATTGCATCTTTCTACACAATCGAGCACCTGTTCATAAGGCACGGGGTGGTTACACGACACTGACATCCCTGTAATGGACTAGCCTGCACACAGAATCCTGACCTGACTCCTATAGAACACCTTTGGGATGTTTTGGAACGCCGACTTCGTACCAGGCGTCACTGACCGACATCGGTACCTCTCCTCAGTGCAGCACTCCGTGAAGAATGGGCTGCCATTCTCCAACAAACCTTCCTGCACCTGGTTGAAAGTATGCCTGAGAGTGGAAGCAATCATCAAGGCCAAGAGAGGGCCAACACCATATTGAATTCCAGCATTACTGATGGAAGGCGCCACGAACTTTTAAGTCGTTTTCACCCAGGTGTCCGGATACTTTTGATCACGCAGTATATTGGGGGAAGGAAGATGTGGACAAAGAAAGGGGAGAGGAGGAACCTGACTAATAGAAGACTGGAATAAATAAACACCCGGGCTTTTTTTTAATGACTGTTTAACCGCGGGTAACACCGCGAGGGGCAGCTAGTAAGCTCATAAAGATCGGTCTTAGTAGGTTTCACCTGCCCTCTGGGCTGGTGAAACCGCACAATAACAGTATATTAGCCTCAGACTCGCACTGATCAAACCTGCCACGGCTGTGCGGCGATGTAGCGCCATATCCTCCTACACGGGCACCGAGCGAGGTGGCGCAATGGTTAGCACACTGGGCTCGCATTAGGGAGGACGATGGTTCAGACCTCATCCTGCCATCCTGATTTAGGTTTTCGTGATTTCCCTAAATCGCTTCAGGCAAATGCCGGTATGCATGGGCACGGCCGACTTCCTTCCCCATCCCTCCCTAATCCAATGGGACCGATGACCTCGCCGTTTGGTTCCCTCCCGCAAATCAACCAAACAACCAACCAATCTACACGGGCTTAACGGATGTCCCCTAATGGGACGATGCTTAATAATCGTGGGACCATTTCCTCTGGATCGGACATCCACGGAGAAGCAGCCAACTTTTTGTCAGCCTTCTTTAGGTCTAAGGATTTTTTTTTGTTTAAGTTGTTCATTATTTAACCTTTGGCAACGGTTTGTTATCACGAAAAATGCGCTAAGTTCTACCACGGTTCGGAGTTCACGTTAAACTGTAGTTCCGCTGTTGCATGTGAATCCATAGATTGGAGGAAGGTAACAGCTATCTATAGTTCTCAAACCGACGTGCCGGTCGATGACAGCTTACTTTACTTGTTTGATTCAGTGTTGGGTATCGTACCATGGGGGTAATTTGTCTATAATGTTTCTGCACTTCTGAAAGTGTTTCCTCCAATTGCAATTGCTACTACACAATGCAGTTGATAAAGAACGATCTGAAGCTGCCCCGCTGCGTGAAGAAGTCCGTAACTACCTCATGCTCAACCTCGTACGAGAAGAATGGTCGATCCTTCAAGGGCTTTTTTAAGGGACCGAAGGCATCGTAATGGCGTGGGAAGAGACCACGACTATAGTGTGGGTGCTCCAGTGTCTCCACTTGGGTAACTTCCGCCTTACAACATTTGCGATATGGGGGCGTGCGTTATCACGAAGCAGCAGCATTCCACAAGGTGGTTTTCGACAGACATGCTGCGCCATACATATTCTTCATTCTTCGATGGATGTCTATCGGTGTTTTTCCTTCGGCAACCAAGAACACCGTCATATTGCACGTTACCCCATTTACAACATGCACGTTGGAAAAACACGAACGCCACGCTAATCTCTGGCTTGTATGTCGGTGCTTCTATACAAACGTCAGAGTCGCGCTATGTTGCTTATACGGTGCAGCGACGCCCTGACACGGAAACGTTTTGATCATCCCTTGTAGTATAGTGGCCAGCCATACAGGAATTTTAACATCACATATACAGACCACATACGGGCACAAAGGAGTAAGAAGTCACATTCACTGGGGAGAACTCCTAAGCAAAAAAAATCATTGATGGAAGAGAGAAACTGCTAAATGTTGATAAAATTCTGTCACAGAAGAAAGTACGAAATAAAAAACAAGCCACACACACACACACACACACACACACACACACACACACACACACACACACACACAAACAGTTGGGACTGAACGTTTTCGAACAGACGGACATTGACACTTGCTGCAGAGCGCAGACAATTGCTCTCCCGTGCACACCACTGATCAGCAAAATTCTCAGAAAGCTGCTCATTGCGCTACTGTCCATAAAAAATACGTAACTGGTACGTTCTCTTGCCTTCAAAATAATGCATGAACGCTCACCCGATGAAAGGAGTACGAGGAAATGTCTTTTGATGCGAGCTGTCAAATAGGACAATTACAAATACGATTGCCGAAAGCGAATTTACCGCTTCCTCAATAAATGAATGAAGTTTTGGCTGTTATTATTGTACGGACAGCAGTGTAAAAGTGTAGGATCTATTCTGTTGTCTACAGTAATTGCCTGAAACACAGTGGGCTAAAAATATTCGATATATTCTTACGCTGCCTCGGGCATGGATGTGTGTGATGTTCTTAGGTTAGTTAGGTTTAATTAGTTCTAAGTTCTAGGCGACTGATGACCTCAGAAGTTAAGTCGCATAGTGCTCAGAGCCATTTTATATTGTTACGAGACCGTAAACGAGAGGGTATATTCAGTATTCCCACAGTTCAGAAATGTTCTTTAAGCCACACAACACGTGGACGGACAGTTATGATCATACAGAATAATTACTTTTCAAATTACGTAACTGATTTGTTCTTAACATATTAAATCTACTACGTTTCTTCTACGATGAGTGTTCATCAGTTTGACGGCCTCCAGGGGCAACAAAAATTTGATTTTCAATACGTCATATAAATAGTGTCCGAACTGACTAAATTTAAAATGCTGAGATAATATACTCATTAGGATGTATAAGTTTCTGTGAAGCATCCAACACAGGAAGACAAGTATTACAGCTGTAAACTTTTTGGATGTCCTGATGCACATAATTTCAAACTTCTGCGAAGCTTTCTTTCGCTGACAACTCACACAAGGTGATGAAAATTACGAAGTTTATAACTTTCCAAGAACTGATTTCAAAAAAATATTACGTTCTTAGTAAAGTGGGCTTCAAAGAGAAATATTAATACGCAACTGCAGATTAGGGATGGCGGAACAACCGGTTTTCTGTTATATCCTCCGCACTAATACAATTATGTCCTGTAATGACATGAGAAACTACAAAATAGACCAGATATGACAAGTGTTGCACACCGCTTGTACACGCGTACCATCTAATATGCCACGCTACATGCAAACAGGTACTACTGTCCAGGCGATGCTGCACCAATTCGTACGCAATGTATTTGTTGCTTCAGTTTTACCGGTTATTAGTAAATAATAATAACAACTGTTATAACCGAGACCAAAGAAATACCGTTATTCAGAATTAAAATACCGACTTTTGCCATCATTACTACAGATTGTTGTTGTTGCTTTGTAAGACCAACTGAAATGACGAAAGTTAGTGAGTATTTTTTCATTTTCCGGCCCAGATGAATAATTGTTTATTTTGTTTAATGAAGAACTCTGAGTTTATATTGACATAAGATTATCTTAGGTATAAGACTGAGCACTTAGTTGCTGTTATAACTGCCAAATTACAAGGCAGGTGTTGGGCTTGAAGACGTGTGTGGCGAATGGGGGTATCAAACCAATGGTGCTCGTTTAAAGTGGATCCCGCAAAAACTGCCAGTAATTGATTCCGGCTTTTAGAGCAACATGTCCGGCTAAATAGAACACAGTCCGGCTTTTCTATTTTTGGACCTGACAACGCTACCTACAGGGAAGTATTGTGATTGGACGACCATAAGGAAATGTTGACTTCGACAGAATTTCCACTTGGCTTAACGAACTGTAGCTCTTTCTAAATGTGGATAAATGCAAGTAACACTGACAAGAAAGAGCGGGAACCCACCGTGTTACACTACAAGGTTACTGGCGAACACCTCAAGCAAGCCATCGTCTAAATATTTAGGTGCAATACTAAGAAGTGATACGGAATGGTATGAAATCAGTATTAGCGAAGGTGCATGAAAGACTCAGATTTGTTGGAAGCGTCCTGGGAAAGGGCAATGCATCTGTAAAAGAAGTGGAATACAAGATGCAATCACGATCATCTCTAGAGTACTGTTCCAGAATACGTAGTCCTTCACAAGTAGGCGTGACAACAGACCTGGAACGAATTCAGGGCCACGCTGCTACGATCGTAACAGGCCTGAACAAGCAGTACGAAATTACAGCAGGTGCACTTGGGAAACTGCAATTGTGTCTTAACATTTTTTTCTAGCCGTCATTGACAGTTTTATGGTACTTGATAAACTTCATTCCACATTTAGACAGCTGCGCAAAGGACTCGTCGGCACAGGTATCGAAGTGATGCGGCAACAGCCTTCGACGTTGAAACAACTTGGTGAGATTTTCAGATCTATTTTGTTGAATGATTTTGATGTTAATCTCCACTTGATGAACAATATAATTAAGCTGCAGTCACTAGTATATAATCAAATTTTTTGAGTATATGCCTACAGATTATCATTATAGTAATTGAGCAGTGGTAAAAATTTGCTGTTTTGAAGAGCGCTTCACAGCGCGTAGTGTGAAAGAGTCGCCCTCCGTTTCTGGCGGTGGTGCCGCTGTGGCAATCGCAGCTTTGGTGTCTCCCTCTGGTAGGAAAGGGGAAAGGTTGCCTGTTCACTTGCAATTAAGGGGCGCTATGAGCTCGCCAGGAGTCAGTGGGGGGTGGGGTCAGTCTGGGTCAGTCGGTCAATCTGCGTCAGTCAGGCAGTCTGGGTCAGTCTCTCGTCCCAGCTTGCTAGTCTGTCTCTCGTCCGAATTTGTGAGGCAGTTGCTGTCGGTCTGTCGTCCGGAGTGCTAGTATGTCTTTCGTTCGGATCAATCTTTAAAGCCGGATAAATGAGAGTCTTTCCACTCTGCCAGTAAGAGAACTCGGCGAGTGGTCGCCCGGTCGGGGCTTAGTTCCTGCATCTGAGTCTGCACGTTAGGTCGCCAGTCTGCTCGAGTTGCTCAGGCAATGGTCATTGGCGGGTGGATCGATCGGTTGGTAGTCGCGCACTGAGACACAAGATGACTTGTCCGCCTTGAGCGTCGGCGCATGTGAGGTTGCCACGTGAGTCCAGTGGGCCGCGCCGTATAGCGAGGGGTAGTGGCTTCGCGGTCGACACGAGAGCAACAGGAGTCAACCCACGACATCGGTCTGGCCGGTGCGAGCTGCGACGCCGTGAGACGGGAGATCGGCGCGCCTTCCTGCTTCCGTTGAAGCGGCTGGCAGCGGATGGTTAGAAGTTAAGTGACTGGTGATATCTTGTTTCATTTACTTGTTAAATTCTACTTGTTTTCTTGGTGAGGTCACCAGCCGCTTTGTTTTGGGGTCGTCCCATCATTCTTCTCCGTTTGCCCACCAGCGGGAAAATGGTTATTTATGAATTGGGTGGTCCGTTTTTCCCTTGTGGAGTAGGGGAGGGTTAGAGCAATCTGCGGTTCGGGTTGTTCGGTAATCTCCCTATCAATCTGCCGTACGTTAGTAACTGCCTCTGTCATGTTTGTCGGATTCGGTGTGTTAACGAATTTATTGCTTGGAGTGTAACGGCCGAATTCCTGAAATATGTTTTGATCTTGCCTACCATCTTGAGAGGCGGTATCTGTGTACTGTAGAGCATGTTAACTTGTTTGACCAACCTTGTATAATTTTATATAAGATTGCATTTCATGGGCTTTTATGTAAATGGTCATTTTAGTATATAAAGTTGCCACCCTTCCACTGTAAGACTCTTATTACAAGTTAAAATCAAGTTGCAACTTCGGTGGCAAAGTTAATATTTTAATTTCAGTGTTTTGTACCATTTCCATCCCTCCTACGGGGTGCATAGTTTGTGTGCTTGTGTGAACTGTTAAAACTTTTAGTTTAAAGTAATGTGGTGTGTTGCAGATTTGCACCAGTGTAGTCTTTCAGAGGTTGTTGTGAGCGGTCGTAACTACGGCCGTGTCAAAGGGGAGCTGCAAGGTTCTCAGCCCGAAAGCTCATACAGTCAAAGATTTGTTTCTTTCTGCCTCTGAATAAATTGTAACTTGATATTTAGAGGGTGCTTCCTGATTATAATTTTAAATCTGTTGCTTTAGGCACCATTAAAGTGAATAAATTACCATTTGTTAAAAAGGAATTTGCTTATGATTTCATCAGTTACTCCCTGTCAAATCATTCCACGCTCACATAGTGTGATTAAATGTGTTAATGTTCTTGATGAATCGCTAGTAAATAAAATAAATTCTTACGAATATTCTTTGAAAATAAATCACGTTTCAGTAATGATTTTGTAGCAAAATACTCGAATATGAAAATGTAAACTAAAAAAAAACAAACAAACAATAATGAATGTAAGACATAAAATAACAATTTAGATGTAAAACAAATATAAGTAAAACATATAACTAGACTTACAATGAATATTTAGATATTTTAGTTAGGTATGTTGAAAATAATCTGGCAGCACATTGTGTAGAGCTAATTTTCCAAAAATGCTGTTTCAGAAATCAGCTTACTTACACGTGGAACTACGTAGCTTGAGAACTACTTTAACTTATGTTGTAACAAAAGCTTTCATTTTTCAAAACTAATTAATGGTAGTGGGGTATTTTTTAAAATTTCAAAGTATTACAACGTCTGACTATACAGTGTTCAAGACCGTTAACTACATATCAACTTCTATGCGAGAAACATCTTTCACATACCACCGTTTCGAGTATATTCAAATGGCTCTGAGCACTATGGGACTTAACATCTGAGGTCATCAGTCCCCTCGAGGATATTCCTTCCATACCTAACATGCCAAATTACCTTTCGGGGTGTGTTTTACCCCCTAAAAGTGAAACTGGGCACAAAGAAAAAAATATGAATCGCATTATTTTGCCTCCTTTTCATACCCGCCAACTTTCATCAAGATCATTCGCTAACACTTGGAAATGATTCCTTGTGTGTGAGTTATTGAGTGTAGTAGATACGTAGAGATGAGATTAGCACGAGACGGGAAGAGACAGAGAACAATGTGATACTAGTCAATATGTGAAGCTAGGGTGACAATTGTATCACGTTAGGCTGGTCGCTGCCGTACGACGAGCTGTGTTCAGATACGCAGAGAGAGATTAATGCCCTGTGTCTGTGACGGCAGCGGGCAGTTGGCGCGGTGCGCGTCAAAGCGGCCAGCGGCGTGACGTCACGGGCGGTGACGGATGGCGCAGTTAGCGGCGGTTTCACGCCCCGCGCGCCGCATTCACGCCACTTCCGCAACAACGCGGCGACACCCGAGGGCGCGGGTGCCAACCCACGTGTGACAGACAAAGCCGACCCGACCGCCGGTCCACAAACCACTCGCGCCTTGCACGCCTCCACTGATTGTGTTTGCGTCTAACCGCATATTCAATCCATTCCCAGCTCTATAGCAACTAACAGTGACATCCGATTTACCCGTCGAGTGAAATCTAGCTTTCCCGTTTTGTTCACGCTGACCTTCTGGAAGTTTCCGTATTGCAACAAAAATACGTGGCTCTAAGGTTTCTTAGAAAATGAGACGCAACTGCTTATAGAGGAGTCACATATTTCTAACATTTTTGCGAAATTCAAGAAAACCAGAATATGAATCGACGGTTGATGCGGCGGCTGACCCCGAACATAAAAAACAGGGGAGAATGGCTGACATCGTTTGATTACGTTATCGGAAAATACTCGCCATCCTCACATACGTAGGTTCAAATGGCTCTGAGCACTATGGGACTCAACATCTGAGGTCATCAGTCCCCTGGAACTTAGAACTACTTAAACCTAACTAACCTAAGGACATCACACACGTCCATGCCCGAGGCAGCATTCCAACCAGCGACCGTAGCGGTCACGCGGTTCCACACTGTAGCGCCTACAACCGCTAGGCCACATCGGCCGGCTCACATACGTAGGGTATATCCACAGTGAAAAAGGGTGTAATGATTTTTTATACGTCTGCGTCACAAGTAGATTTTTGTCGTTGTGGGCTGTTTTGTACACTCTTTTTGGTTCCTGAGTGCCAAAGTGCACAGTTTGTGTTAATTCATAGTTAAACACAGAACAAGTTAAAGTTCACAAAAACCAACACGAGATAGAAGGCGTAAGCCAGCGACCTTAGTCGTGGAAGAATAATACAAGAAAATCCGTAAGTCCTCGCAAAGTCGTTATCAGCAAAATGATCAATAGTCCGTATAACAGTACGTAGTCCAATCCAGTAGAAGGCAGCCAGGCTCCAACAACGAGTCACCAGGATGATGTATACAGTCTTCACTCGTCGAATGATATAACTGTGGAGGTCCTCGCCGCTGCTATAAAGCCATTTTGACCTCTAGGTGATGGGAACAGGTGATTCACAGGGAGCGCAGTCTCATTCACTCGATCGTGTCATATCATCCGAAGCGGAATCGATACTTCTACCTGGGTGACGTACAAAAGGCTGACCCTGACTGTTTGCTAGAAACATGTCAGTAACAATACAATGTATGCAATAACAACGTTTTATTCATCATTTAGGTCCAGTTCCATTTTTAACGACTGATACGGAGACTTACACTATGTGATCAAAAGTATTCTGACACCGCCAAAAATATAAGTTTTTCGTATTAGATGCGTTGTGCTGTTACCTACTGCCAAGTATTCCATCTCAGCGACCTCACTGGTAACAAGACATCGCGAGAGCAGAATGGGGAGCTCCACAAACTCACGGACTTCGAACGCGGTCAGGTGGTTGAGTGTCACTTGTGTCATACGTCTGTACGAGAGACTTCCACACTCCTAAACATCCCTAGGTCCACTGTTTTCGATCTGATAGTAAAGTGGAATCGTGAAGGAACACGTACAGCATAAAAGCGTAAAGGCTGACCTCGTCTGTTGACTGATAGAGACCGCCGTCCCTGGAAGAGGATCGTAATGTGTAATAGGCAGACATCTATCCAGACCATCACACAGGACTTCCAAACTGCATCAGGATCCACTGCAAGTACTATGACTGTTAGGCAGGAGGTGAGAAAACTTGTATTTCATGGTCGAGCGGCTGCTCAAAAGCCATACACGACGCCGGTAAATGCCTAACGACGCCTCGCTTGGTGTAAGGAGCGTAAAAATTGGACGATGGAACAGTGGAAAAACGTTGTGTGGAGTGACGAATCACGGCACACAATGTAGCGATCCGATGACAGGGTGTGGGTATGGCGAATGCCCGGTGAATGTCTTCTGAGAGCGTGTGTAATGCCAACAGTAAAATTCGGAGGCGGTGGTGTTATGATGTGGTCACGTTTTTCATGGAGGGGTCTTGCACCGCTTGTTTTGCGTAGCACTATCACGGCACAGGCCTACATTGATGTTTTAAGCACCTTCTTGCTACACACTGTTGAAGGAATTTGGGGATGGCGATTTCATCTTTCAACACAATCGAGCACCTGTTCATAATGCACGGCCTGTGGCGGAGTGGTTACACGACAATAACATCCCTGTAACGGAGTGGCCTGCACTGAGTCCTGACCTTAGAACACCTTTGGGATGTTTTGCAACGCTGACTTCGTACCAGGCTTCACCGACCGATATCGCTACCTCTCGTCAATGCAGCACTCCGTGAAGAATGGGCTGCCATTCCCCAAGAAACCTTCCAGCACCTGATTGAACGTATGCCTGCGAGAGTGAAAGCTGTCACCAAGGCTAAGGGTGGGCCAAAACCATACCGAATTCCAGCATTATCGATGGAGGGCGCCACGAACTTTTCAGTCATTTTCTGCCACGTGTCCGGATACTTTAGATCACATAGTGTATATCCGCTTCAGTTCGTCACCTATGTTCGGCTCCAGAATGTGTAAAAACTTCAGCAATCACACTTCGCGAAATTTTGTCTCTTCTTGTTAAGTAGGTTTGCAGATCTGGAACGCATTCGACATAAACAGACGAATAAAATATCTTACCTGTTACTGACATATTTATGACATGTAGAACACGTTATGACGAAAGCAGATGACAGATTATAGGTACCTGGCAAAATGATCCGTAAGGACATCCAAGAAGAAAGTCACTTGAAAAACCTCAGTTCGACCAATCCTTCAGTGCCATTTTTCGGTCGGCTATCCTTATCAAACAAGATTAACGTAAAACTAAAGAACAGCTTATTATTTCTTCGCTAGCTTCGTCAGTCGACTGACGGCAATATAATAATGGTCAAATTCTGTGAAAGAAACTATTAAAAATAAGCAAATACACTTCTCGGGTTTGCCGCCGGCTCGCATTGTGTAACTCGCACAATATTTCATCGCTGCAACTGCTCGACATCATCAGATGGTGGTATCTGCTGACGATGTCGAGCAGTTGCAGCGATGAAATATTGTGCGAGTTACACAATACGATCCGGCGGCAGACCCGAGAAGTGTATTTGCAACATATCCGTCGGGAAACCATGAAAAGTTACTATAAATATGTTAAGTTTCGGTGAAACGCTTAACCTTAAAATTCAAGCAGTACTCAAGAAACATTACTCACGCCAGCAAAATTCTCCGCTAATTTTTTGAATGACATTAATTGCTGCGCTGCCTGTCGTAACTTGGATTAGAATATCCTTTTATTTTGTTGTCTTCAGCTGTATATCCATTTTCAGGTTATGCTGTAACTCGTCAAAAAGGCATAATTTGGTTACAGCCATACATTGTTACAGTGCAGCTAAGGGACTGGAATTTAAAATAAACAGCATGACAACAGGCGTCCTGAATAGCTGTGGCGTATCATACCATTTGCAGTAGTGAAAAGGAAGAAAGAAAAGAATACTCTACTTGCAATGAAACCTCAGCGGCAGATTATTCTCATCAAAAAAATTTATTTCAGCTGTGGACCCCATTGCAGTTAAAATATTGCTGGTAATGACTATTATAATCAAAATGGAAAGCTGAAGTGGTCTAGAAGTTGGTTAACAGAATGACGCCCATGGGCGCCAGACGAAAAAGTTGTTGCGAACGTGTTCTCCAGAAGCACGTTCGTTAGAAAGCTGACTTCAGCTGTCTTCATCCCAGCATTAAGTTTACTATGAAGGTTGAAAGTGATGGGAAGCTTCCGTTTTTGGACTTAAAAGTTTACAATTACATGATCGTACTCTGAGATACGATATTCACCGAAAACATACACATACCTCTCGATATCTGCATGAAAAGAATTGCCATTTAGCGTACGAACACTGTGGCGTCCTTAGGACTTTGGAAGGCACAGCGTAATATGCTATTTCCTGCGCGGAATGTCTGCAGGAACTCTTACACTTGGCGTCTATGTGTAAGGGAAATGGAACTCTCCGAGAAGGAGATTCGTCCGGCCATGGAGTTTGCCGCCTTCCCGGAGCGCATGCAGAGGCGCATAGATCTGTGGCCTTTATTCCTTCTGCTGGAGGCACGTCGTCAAAATCTTATATTAGGAATGTTCTGATGATGATTGGTTTGTGTGGCTCTCATCTGCGCCATACAAAAGTCTCAATTTTAACACAGTCCAATTTCTACACAGTTCAATCTAGCTTCTGACACGAATGATGATAGAATGATGAGGACAACACGACCACCCAGTCCCCGAACAGAGAAAATCCCTAACCCGGCACCGAGCGAGGTGACGCAGTGGTTAGCACACTGGACTGGCCTTCGGGAGGACGACGGTTGAATCCCGCGTCCGGCCATCCTGATTTAGGTTTTCCGTAATTTCCCTAAATCGCTCCAGGCAAATGCCGGCGTGGTTCCTTAGAAAGGGCACGGCCGACTTCCTTCCCGTCCTTCCTTAATCCGGTGAGACCGATGACCTCGCTGTTTGGTCTCTTCCCACAAACAAACAACCCAATCCAATCCCAACCCGGCCGAGAATCGAACCCGGGACCCCGTGGTACAGAGGCAGCAATGGTAGCCACTAACAGCTGCGGACGGGGGAATGTGTTCTGTTCACCTGCAAAGATTACAGGGCTAATCGGTTCTGTCATCAATGAGTCGGGGCTCAGGGAGCAAAACTGCGTGTCAATGCGGAAAGGCTTACATCGCCCGCTCGATTCGAATAGTTCGGAGCAGGAACCTGGAACACAGTCGTCACACAAGACTGCAACAAACACTCGGCACATTTTTTTTAACGAGGGACACGTCCGTTTTTTGGCACTGTCTGTAAGGAGTCATTGAAATTAGGTTGGCAAGACACCTTGATTAACAAAGACAATGGTTTTCCTCTTAGCATGCTGTGAAAACCCTTGTTACACCGCATCAAAGCACAACGTTCTTTGGTGCGCTCGTGGCGAGTGTTTCACGATAGTCTCCGAGTGCGGTTCGTCGTCGCCGGTGTTCTATGTATTACGGGCGGCCCCACAAGCGCAGTCTTTGGGTCAGCACCTGTGATGACGGAAGCAAGATACACAGTACAGGAAAAGTAATTCCATCATCAAGAAATATTGAATGCAGCGTAATGAATACATGAGAAAAAGCACCAGCGCAGCTGTATCTTGAAAATGTCTTTAATCTATCACACGACTAGTTTCGGCGGCATGTTGCCGCATTTCAATGGCACATTTACTGTGGGATCCTCGTTACTAGCACACGTGGGCTGGCTTTCATCAGGAGTCTATAAGAGACACCGTGTTGTCTCCAATGGCATTGGCACTATGTCGAATATACACTCCTGGAAATTGAAATAAGAACACCGTGAATTCATTGTCCCAGGAAGGGGAAACTTTATTGACACATTCCTGGGGTCAGATACATCACATGATCACACTGACAGAACCACAGGCACATAGACACAGGCAACAGAGCATGCACAATGTCGGCACTAGTACAGTGTATATCCACCTTTCGCAGCAATGCAGGCTGCTATTCTCCCATGGAGACGATCGTAGAGATGCTGGATGTAGTCCTGTGGAACGGCTTGCCATGCCATTTCCACCTGGCGCCTCAGTTGGACCAGCGTTCGTGCTGGACGTGCAGACCGCGTGAGACGACGCTTCATCCAGTCCCAAACATGCTCAATGGGGGACAGATCCGGAGATCTTGCTGGCCAGGGTAGTTGACTTACACCGTCTAGAGCACGTTGGGTGGCACGGGATACATGCGGACGTGCATTCTCCCGTTGGAACAGCAAGTTCCCTTGCCGGTCTAGGAGTGGTAGAACGATGGGTTCGATGACGGTTTGGATGTACCGTGCACTATTCAGTGTCCCCTCGACGATCACCAGTGGTGTACGGCCAGTGTAGGAGATCGCTCCCCACACCATGATGCCGGGTGTTGGCCCTGTGTGCCTCGGTCGTATGCAGTCCTGATTGTGGCGCTCACCTGCACGGCGCCAAACACGCATACGACCATCATTGGCACCAAGGCAGAAGCGACTCTCATTGCTGAAGACGACACGTCTCCATTCGTCCCTCCATTCACGCCTGTCGCGACACCACTGGAGGCGGGCTGCACGATGTTGGGGCGTGAGCGGAAGACGGCCTAACGGTGTGCGGGACCGTAGCCCAGCTTCATGGAGACGGTTGCGAATGGTCCTCGCCGATACCCCAGGAGCAACAGTGTCCCTAATTTGCTGGGAAGTGGCGGTGCGGTCCCCTACGGCACTGCGTAGGATCCTACGGTCTTGGCGTGCATCCGTGCGTCGCTGCGGTCCGGTCCCAGGTCGACGGGCACGTGCACCTTCCGCCGACCACTGGCGACAACATCGATGTACTGTGGAGACCTCACGCCCCACGTGTTGAGCAATTCGGCGGTACGTCCACCCGGCCTCCCGCATGCCCACTATACGCCCTCGCTCAAAGTCCGTCAACTGCACATACGGTTCACGTCCACGCTGTCGCGGCATGCTACCAGTGTTAAAGACTGCGATGGAGCTCCGTATGCCACGGCAAACTGGCTGACACTGACGGCGGCGGTGCACAAATGCTGCGCAGCTAGCGCCATTCGACGGCCAACACCGCGGGTCCTGGTGTGTCCGCTGTGCCGTGCGTGTGATCATTGCTTGTACAGCCCTCTCGCAGTGTCCGGAGCAAGTATGGTGGGTCTGACACACCGGTGTCAATATGTTCTTTTTTCCATTTCCAGGAGTGTAGACTCCTGATGAAAGCTAGCCAACATATGCTAGTAACAAGGGTCCCACAGTAAATGCGCCAAGGAAATGACATACTGTTTTGGCAGTGGTGGGGCCTGAGGATGGAAGTAATGTACCGCCGAAACCAGTCGTGTGATAGAAAAAAGACATTCTCAAGATACAGCTGTGATGGTACTTTTTCTCATATATATTATCGGCTGAAGTCCGTCGTCCTTGCAACAAGATGGACATCCATATAGAGTAATGAATTTTCGGGAATACATTTGTTTACGTAATATACTTAACTGATTAACATTGCAAGACCAGAGGTTGATGTAGGCGCGAGAAAAAACATTACGAATATGTAATGCTGGTACATTAATAACCGGTGTAGCCGCCAGGATGTTGACTGCAAGCATGCAAATGTTCATGCATTGTGTTGTATGCGTGCCCGATGTCAGTTTGGGGGTTGGAGTTCCATGCCTGTTGCACTTGGTCTGTCAATACAGGGACGGTTAGTGCTAGATGTGGATGGCTCTGTATGTGTCGTCCGATGGTGTCCCACATGTGCTCGAATCAAGACAGATCTGGTGATCGAGGAGCCGAAAGCAACGTGTCGACGCCCTGTAGTGCATGTTGGGTCACAACAGCGGTAAGTGGGCGAGCAGTATCCTCTTGGAAAATACCCCCTGGAATGCTGTTTGAATGGCAGCACAAGAGGTCGAATCACCGGACTGACGCACAGAATTATAGTAAGGGCGCATGGGATAACCATGAGATTGCACCTGCTGATTTACGAAATCGGACCCCGGACTATAACTCTAGGAGGTCCAGTGTGTCTAGCACGCAAACAGGTTGGCTGCTGGCCCTCGGCCTTTCATCAGAAAACACAAGAGACCGCCACTGTGCCATCCAATGAGCTCTCGCTTCATACTACTGAAGTCGCAAACGGTTTGACGTCAGCGGAGTGCACGCTTCAGGACATCTGGCTCGAAACTGTCCTTGAATAACCGACTTGTCACAGTTCATTGTGTCACTATGGTGACAACTGCTGCTCTAATTGCTGCTGCAGATGCAGTACGATGCGTCACTGCCAGAGACCGTAGCTTCCCGCGACCACCACTGCCAGCAATGATGTAACGAGGCTACAATCCTGCCCAGTCTTTCTGCAGTATCGCAGGAGGAACATCCATCATCTCGTAGCCCTGTTACGCGACCTGGTTCAAACTCAGTGAGCTGTTGATAATGGCGTCTTCACCATCTTCAGGTATTCTCGACTAACATCAATTCACTACGTCCCACCTCAAACGTAGCTATCACTCACAACCGCTACAGCTCGTATTTAAATTTGTTGAAAATTTGTGGTAAATTCTTATGGGACAAAATTGCTGAGGTCATCGGTCCCTGGGCGTACACACTACTTAATCTAACTTAACCACGAGGATGAGTCAAATGAAAACTTTAAATATTTTTTAAATATTATTTATTGTGTAGAAGTGGTACACAGCTGCACCACTTTTCGACATAATCTCCCCCACGCTCAGCGCAAGTCCTCCAGCGCTTACAAAGTGCATAAATTCCCTTTAAAAAATTCTTTTGGTAGTCCGTGTAACCACTCATGCACCGCGTGGTGTACCTCTTCATCAGAACGGAACTTCTTTCCTCCCATTTCGTCTTCGAGTGGTCCAGACAAATAGAAATCACTTGGGGGCAAGGTCTGGTGAGTATGGTGGATGAGGAAGACACTCAAAATGCAGGTCTGTGATTGTTGCAACTGTTGTACGGGCAGTATGGGGCCTTGCATTGTCATGTTGCAAAAGGACACCTGCGGACAGCAATACACGTCGCTTTGATTTGCTTGCAGGCCGCAGATGATTTTTTGAGAGACCTGTGTATGATGCACTGGTGACAGTGGTCCCTCTAGGCATGTAATGCTCCAGAATGACGCCTTTTTTGTCCCAAAAGAGAGTCAGCATAACCTTCCCTGTTGGTTTTGGTTTTGGTGATGAGGAATGGCGCCATTCCTTGTTCGCTCTCTTCGTTTCCGGTTGGTGGGAGTAAACCCACGTTTCGTCCCCAGTAACGTCTCTTGCAAGGAAGCTATCATCTTCTCGTTCAAAGCGCCGAAGAAGTTCTTCATAAGCATCAACACGTAGTTCTCTCATTTCAGGAGTCAGCTGCCGTGGCACCCATCTTGCAGACACTGGAACACATCATGCACAATGTGGTGTACTGACACATGACTAATTTGTAAACATGCTGCAATGTCATTCAGTGTCACTCGGCGGTTTTCCTTCACTATGGCTTCAACTGCTGCAATGCTCTGTGGAGTCACAACTCGTTGTGCCTGATCTGGACGAGGAGCATCTTCCACTGAAGTGACACCATTTGCGAACTTCCTACTCCATTCGTAGACTTGCTGCTGTGACAAACATGCATCACCGTACTGAACCTTCATTCGTCGATGAATTTCAATAGGTTTCACACCTTCACTACACAAAAACCGAATAACGGAACGCTGTTCTTCCCTGGTGCAAGTCGCAATGGGGCGGCCATCTTTATACTGATACTGCGACGGTACGTGTGCATCTGCACTATGCTGCCACCTACAGGCCATTCTGCACGCTGTTTGTAGCTCGCTTACCAACTTACAGGATAAAGGCGTGAAATTTAGATTTGTTATTGCAAATTTAAGGTTTTAATTTGACTCTCCCTCGTATATACCCTACTGGCCATTAAAATTGCTACATCAAGAAGAAATGCAGATGATAAACGGGTATTCATTGGACAAATATATTACATTAGAACTGACATGTGATTACATTTTCACGCAATTTGGGTGCATAGATCCTGAGAAATCAGTACCCAGAACAACCACCTCTGTCCGTAATAACGGCTTTGATACGCCTGGGCGTTGAGTCAAACAGAGCTTGGATGGCGTGTACAGGTACAGCTGCCCATGCAGCTTCAACACAATACCACAGTTCACCAAGAGTACTGACTGGCGTATTGTGACGAGCCAGTTGCTCGTCCACCATTGACCAGACGTTTTCATTTGTTCAAATGGTTCAAATGGCTCTGAGCACTATGGGACTTAACATCTATGGTCATCAGTCCCCTAGAACTTAGAACTACTTAAACCTAACTAACCTAAGGACATCACACAACACCCAGCCATCACGAGGCAGAGAAAATCTCTGACCCCGCCGGGAATCGAACCCGGGAACCCGGGCGTGGGAAGCGAGAACGCTACCGCACGACCATTTTCATTTGTTGAGAGATCTAGAGAGTGTGCTGGTCAGGGCAGCATACGAACATTTTCTGTATCCAGAAAGGCACGTACAAGGACCTGCAACATGCGGTCGTGCATTATACTGCTGAAATGTAGCGTTTCGCGGGAATCGAATGAAGGGTAGAGCCACGGGTCGTAACACATCTAAAATATAACGTCCACTGTTCAGAGTGCCGTCAATGCGAACAAGAGGTGACAGACGTGTAACCAATGGCACCCCATACCATCGCGCCGGGTGATACGCCAGTATGGCGATGACGAATACACGCTTCCAATGTGCGTTCACCGCGATGTCGCCAAACACGGATGCGACTATCATGATACTGTAAACAGAACCTGGATTCATCTGAAAAAATGACGTTTTGCCATTCGTGCACCCAGGTTCGTCGTTGAGTACACCATCGCAGGCGCTCCTGTCTGTGATGGAGCGTCAACGGTAACCGCAGCCATGGTCTCCGAGCTGATAGTCCATGCTGCTGCAAACGTCGTCGAACTGTTCGTGCAGATGGTTGTTGTCTTGCAAACGTCCCCATATGTTGACTCAGGGATCGAGACGTGGCTGGACGATCCGTTACAGCCATGGGGATAAGATGCCTGTCATCTCGACTGCTAGTGATACTGGGCCGCTAAGGACAACACACACATCCATGCCCGAGGGAGGATTCGAACCGTGGCAGTTCCCCCAAGACAGCGCGGCTAGCTCGTATTTAAAGCAAACCTGATTTGCATTCTCATAGTGGCACCACTAACGCCACTCTTACGCGACTTTCGCAAAATTTGAATAGACGTTTCACTCAGATGCCGAAAGACGCGTACCAACTTTCGTTATCTCGCACATGTCCTTCTTCGGATTTTTCCCCCGTGTGTGTAGATGGTCGGTTTCCCGCTTTGGCATCAGTTTTCAGGGGGACTGAGCAGCAGCTGCGTCTCTCCTGAAGACGGTGGACAGGTCGATGACCGAGATATCGAATCATGTTGATTTCAGCGTCCGGCAGGAAACCGTAAGAGACTACAAAGAACCATTACGCAGGATAACTCTACGCAGTTGCACGTTCCTCATTGTCAGTACGGCAGTGTTCTGTTCGCAACGGGCGAACGCGTTTCTGCGCTGTAATATCAGTGAGCTAATACTCTGTGAGAGCGTTGGAGGAAAGGTGAGGGGGCGTTGGTGTAGCCGGAGCGGAGTTGTCGGCGAAACTTGGGAAGTGGTGCCACTGGCGCCTGCATAGGGTCAGTAACCGGCAGAGCCGCCACAGCCAGCTGCCTGCCTGCCTGCCTGCCGCCCACACAACGCCTTTCGCCCGGTCGGCCAAGTTGCGCCACCCAGCGCCCGCTCCCCCTTATTGCCGCCAGCGACACACACTACCGGCGCAGTTTGCCTAGTGCCGCACGGGAGGGGCGTTTTTGAGCGGTTTCCCCAAGTTGGCGGCCACTTGGCTGTGACAAAGACGGAGCTGACAGGAACAGTTTGCTCTGCGACCGGAGTTGCCAACTTTGGCCACGCCTCCGAAGACTGCGAAGAAAACTTTCACCTGTCTTCCACAGTTTCTCGCTCCGGTCTCCCAGAGACTTACGACGTGGTTAGACCTCATCGCTGGCTCACCTGATCACGCTCCTCTACGTTACTTGGCCTGAGCTAACAGTATTTGATGTCAAACAAGGTGCTGTAAATTGTGTTATAAGGTTGTAACGTTCTCGCTAGGTTTGCAAAAGTAAAGCCGAATACGTCCTCATTTAAGAAAAATGCCGTCTCGTATGTAAAATATCGATCTGTGAATCAAACTTACTAACTGGAAAGAGTTTGTAGAGCATTATCTACACAATGAACACTTACATTTTACTGTATAGCACCACTACAGGGTGGCGCAAAGTCAGTTTTGGAAAGTTTTTACCTACTACGACATTACATGGAGTGATAGGTTCTTGTTATCACATTTATGCTATAGCAAAGAACGTGAAATCCTGAAATTTAATAGAGAAGTTCTTTCCTTCTGCTGCAACGTGTATGCTGAGTCATGAATTGAATCACCATTTTTGATTGCATGGATATTTCTGGAAGTTGCAGTACAAAAGTCCTGGGATGCAGCAGGTGCATCTTCGAAGACTCTGTCCTTCAGCTAAACCCAAAATAAATAATGAGATCGGGACAAAAATGGGGTCATTTCACACTATGTCCAACAGTTTGAACCTGTGGATTCAGTACTCCAATGGACACAGTTCTGTTTGTTAACTCCCCATGGAGATGGGGACCACTAAACCTGGTCCCTAACGACTGTTCGATTTTCAAAGTCCTCAGTCATCTCATTTGGAAAAGAATACCGCTGCTCCACGTCACAGTCCTCCAAAGGTTGGCACATTTGGATTTTGTAAGGGAAAAAGTTTGGTTTCTGTTTTATTATCCTTAGGAGAGACTGTCGTGACATTCTGAGCTGCTCACTGAATAGGGTTCGCACTCGTTTCGCATTCTCCATGGTTTCAACCGAGGCTGATCGTCCTGAGTGGCCCTTCCTTGAATCGTGTAAGGATCCAGTCTATTCAGAACGTTTCATCAACCTGTAAAACAACAGGGAAAACGCTACACAAGAATCCACGCAAGAGGATGCTTAAATTTTGCCCATCAAAACTGGACTTGCTTTCAGTGCCGTAATCTCACAGAGAAGAGACCGTTCTGGATGATATTGTTCTTGGATCAAATGTGCTGTTGAATGTGCGCTGCACCATAAAACTACATCCAGAATTTGTGTAAAATGTGCTTCCGATAAACAACCACCGTTCCAACGTTCGTGATTCCACTCTGGAAAGTGAAATGAAAGATTGTTGAGTGAGCTATAAAATTTTCGGAGCTATTAAAAAACAATCACAGGGAGACTACAGAATCACACGTTCTAACGCCTATTTTGCGTTATCCTGTATTTACCGTGGGCATAGCTTATAGCAGCACTGGCAGCAGTCATCGAAAGTCGTCATGTTCATTGCGAGCTTCAAACACTGAATCAGTACGATTAGCCACTGCACACGATTATCCAACTCTACCTTACATAAATGACCTTACTTTCGCGTTTACTGTTATTCTGCTGCTTGTTCGCAAATGGAAACCGACTACCCCACACGTGATATGGCGGATATGATTTTCTACTATGCTTTAACAGATTGAAGTAGCCTGCGATCCCGTGGCCCCCATGTCAAAAGGTACCACGTTGCAGAGGTACGACCTGCTAAGCTACTGCGCCGCCTAATTGAATAGCTTCTCTAGCGCCGCAAGAGATAAAAGAGAGAGAGGGGGGATACGGAGAATAGTAAATGCCATTCATCAGACTCCTAACATAAATTCAATATAATTTATTTCCTTTCCAAATAAATCACACACGATACAGGAATAGCCGCGCGGGATTAGCCGAACGGCCTTAGGCGCTGCAGTCATAGACTGTGCGGCTGGTCCCGGCGGAGGTTCGAGTCCTCCCTCGGGCATGGGTGTGTGTGTTTGTCCTTAGGATAATTTAGTTTAAGTAGTGTGTAAGCTTAGGGACTGATAACCTAACAGTTAAGTCCCATAAGACTTCACACACATTTGAACATTTTTTTTTAGGAGTGAAAAATTATGGTTATTATAAGTAAGTGCAAATGAACAACTATTATAGTACATCACAGATGTTACCCATACAACAGTCATGTTTCGGTCAACTAAGGACCATGTTGCATACTGTCAAAAGACAATGTCTTTGAACACAGTTCTGAGGATCCTCACTGATCTACTGACGTTCCTTCATCACTAGAATCTCCAACACTCTGAGTAGCACTTGGTAAATTCTTGTAGAAAATCGCGGTGAAGAGGGGGAATGAAGCAAAGCGTTGACAAAGCTCAGATGGTCGACAACCAACTCAGTTAACGTAACTCACTTCACAATAGTTCAAATCATCATTGTGTGTGTGTGTGTGTGTGTGAGTGCAATACATTCGGCTTATATCATCCAACTGATTGTGATGCATTTTGTGTTCATGCAAGCTATAATTTGTCCAGCGATGTTTTTTTAACTGGTGTTAAACTGTGTAGCTAAAGAAATCATCTGATCATTTCGATCACATCGAACTATTGGATTTTGACTATGCATGTTTAGATAATTTTCTTAATTTCTTGTGGGTGCTTAAGGTGTGGGTTACATTTCAGCTTGCTGTGAATATGGTTGAAATTAAGGTAATCGGGCAGATAACTGTTGCTTGCGATTAAAAATCTTCTGCTGCTCTCGCATGTTCAGGACGTTCATAATATTCTCCATGTTCAACGGCTGTAATAATCACTTAGGAATGGATGTCCATGGATGGAAGTACGTAGCATGCATTCCACTATATAGTTCTCATTTGCAAAAAAATGGTTCAAATGGCTCTGAGCACTATGGGACTCAACTGCTGAGGTCATTAGTCCCCTAGAACTTAGAACTAGTTAAACCTAACTAACCTAAGGACATCACAAACATCCATGCCCGAGGCAGGATTCGAACCTGCGACCGTAGCGGTCTTGCGGTTCCAGACTGCAGCGCCTTTAACCGCACGGCCACTTCGGCCGGCTCTCATTTGCAGTTAGTCCATTTTCACGTATGACTTTAACTTCGCACAATTGCACACATTTAGAGAACATTTTATAACATTTTTTTACTCAAGTTTATACGTTTTAAGTTTAAAACGTAACGTCACTAACTGACTGACCAGAGGATCGCACGAAATCATCACAAGAACCACACTTGATATCATCATCACTGTCATTTGACTCATGTGATCTTATACTTATATGGATGGCAACACCGGCCATGACTTTCTTCTTCTGTGCGGATGCACACATATTCCACGAACTCTTAAGGGACTTGATAAGAATGTCTTCCACGAGTAATGAGTGTGTTGGGGTGGGCACTACGAATGTAGTATGTGGACATACAAGATGGGAATGTGGGTCTCGCGGAGGCGTGCGCGAGATAGTCTCTGCAGTCGCGCTATCCTCCGTGTCCTCGGTGGCTCAGATGGATAGAGCGTTTGCCATGTAAGCAGGAGACCCCGGGTTCGAGTCCCGGTCGGGGCACAAATTTCACCTGTCCCCGTTGATATATATTAACGCCCGTTAGCAGCTGAAAGTATTAATATAATTCTTATTTTATGCGATCTTACGTGTTAAACTTGGTTTGCCATCTTGTACTGGATTTGGTTCACTTTGGCATCAGAAATGTCTGTAGATTCGATAAGCCACAACTGCAAATGCGAAAAACATCCTTCAATGTAAAACCACTGACTTGGTTTTTACGATATTCACCTTCAACTGTCACGGCAAACTTAGGATGTCAAAATTTATGGTTGGTTCATTTTGGCAAAGACCCTACTTTGGCATCCCGGCCGGAGTGGCCGAGCGGTTCTGGGCGCTACAGTCTGGAACTGCGCGACCGCTAAGGTCGTAGGTTGGAATCCTGCCTCGGGCATGGATGTGTGTGATGTCCTCAGGTTAGTTAGGTTTAAGTAGTTCTAAGTTCTAGGGGACTGATGACCACAGCAGTTATGTCCCATAGTGCTCAGAGCCAGCCATAAAGGCATTACACTCGCTCCTGAGAGGATTTCCAGTGCTGACTTTCACAGATTTGTGTAATGTGGTACGTCATTCATTGAACTACAATATTCCAAGCTTCCAACAGAATCAGCACTGCATAATGACTGGGAATGGTGTAAAGTGACAAAGCCAGCCAGCTACTTTCCCTTCTCCATGCTGAATCTTCCCGCTTGCCCTGGGCTGCGGGCAGCATCTGACATGACGGGCAGCCTCGGATCCATTCCTGGTGTCGAGGCCCGTCGCTGTTGATGGGTGACGTCACCATCCCAGAACGCTCTCTCCGTGCAGTTCTTATTGCTACTCCGGATGCGGCCTCAACGTGCAGGCATGCGGCGGAAGCCGTCAATTCAAACGGTTCCGTTACGGGAAACATTCTTGGCCACTGTCTTAGAAATGCCACTGCTCGGCAATTTAAGTTTTTTTTTATAGCAGAACTGCAATAAATATGACTTTCCAGTACGATGCGTTTATCTAATTTCGTCGGAATTTATTTGCACGACCGCCTCCGAGGTCCACAGTTCAGACAAAATCTTTTTCACTGTCGATGCAGTTTTACAGCCTTCATTATATTCATTCTCCATAACCGGTATTGGTTATTCTGTCGTGCAGCATAATTCTTGGGCAGTTCATATACGAGGGGTGTTCAACGAGTAATGCAACTTTTTTTTGAAAGTAGGTTGTTTTTATTCAAAATTCCAATACACTATATTATTCCCCACACTTTTGGCTACAAAACCCCATTTTTCAGCATAATCCCCGTTTAATGCGACGGCCTTACGCCACCTTACTGTGAGAGCCTGTGTGCTCGCACGGTACCACTCTACTGGTCGACGTCGGAACCAACGTCTTGCTGCATTGGTAACCTCCCCATCATCCACGTACTGATTCTCGAGGAGCGCATCCTTCATAGTGGCAAGGTAAGAGATATGGGCTGTAGGGTGGGTCAGGGCGAACAGTCCAGTGAAGTTTTGTGAACTCCTCTCCGGTGCGCAGACTTGCGTGAGGCATTGCGTAGCCGTGGAGTAGGAGAAGTTGATTTGTATTTTTGTGGCGACGGACACGCTGAAGTTGTGTCTTGAATTTGCTGAGGGTAGCACAGTAGACTTTAGAGTTGATCGTTGCACCTTGAGGGAAGACACCAAACAGAATAACCCCGTGAGAGTCCCAGAAGATCGTCGGCATGACTTTATCGGCTGAGGGTGTGACTTTGAACTTTTTCTTCGGAGGAGAGGCGGTACGGTGTCGCTCGATGGACTGCCGTTTTAGCCGGCCGAGGTGGCCGAGCGGTTCTAGGCGCTACAGTCGGGAATCGCCCGACCGCTACGGTCGCAGGTTCGAATCCTGCCTCGGGCATGGATGTGTGTGACGTCCTTAGGTTAGTTAGTTTTAAGTAGTTCTAAGTTCTAGGGGACTGATGACTTCAGAAGTTAAGTCCCATAGTGCTCAGAGCCATTTGAACTGCCGTTTCATCTCTGGTTCGAATTGATGAACACTTGTTTCATCGCCTGTGACGATGTTCGACAAAAAATTGTCACTATCAGCTTCGTAAAGAGCCCGCGATTCCGCACGCATGGTCCTTCGTTGCTGTTAGTGGTCTTCTGTTAGGTGGCCAGGAACCCAGCTGGCAGACACCTTTGGGTACCTCAAATGGTGGAAGTGTGTGTCAGCACTACCAATAGAGACGTCCAGTTGTGCAGCGAGGTGTTTGACTGTGATCTGTAGATCACCTACAATGAGAGTGCCCGCACGTTACAACGTTGCAGGAGTCACAGCTGTACTTGTCCTGCCGGCACGCGGGATATCGGGCAGGACGGCGACGTTGTTGTTATGGACGCCTCGCCAACGACTCGCCGTGCTTTTGTTCAATCCCAGCAAGCGCCTATGAATATCTGCGACGCTCTGGTTTTGCGCTACAAGAAACTCAATGACAGCCCTCTGCTCAGAGCGCACCTCCATCACACACGCCATTCTGAAGGCTACGTGCAGCGCCGCCACCTATCGGAATTTCATGAAACTACAGGGGCTGAAGCAACAAATTCCGCATTTTTTTAATCGAAATTGGCCGAGGAAAAACGTGTTGCATTACTTATTGAACGCCCTTAGTAGATTCGCAGCTTTCGTCGATTCTGCTTCCGCTTGTTTCATTGTTTCTTCTGCTCCTCCTCCTCCACCTCCTTCTCGTGCTTCTTGTTTTTCTTTTTCTTATACTTCTTATTCTTCTCCCTCTCATTTCACTGTCTTTTAGTATTAGTGTTACGTACGTAATGACAAACCTAAACTGAACACTAAACTCGAAGTCACATCTATTAAGAAGTCACATCTGTTAAGAAATCAGAACAGAAAGACACAAGAACATAAATCTTATATATGATTGTTACACTATAAGACAACCTCCCCAAAGGTCAAACTCTTTTATCCCTAATCACCGAACCATCGACGGTGCGTTAAACTACTATACAGTTTCCCTTCCAGCCAATCCACGTCGACTAAACTCAGCGCTGCCAGAAGAGGCAGAGAGGCATCCAAAATAAGAATATCAAATTCAAGAAGTAGTTGTAACTTCACCTAAAATGTTGACGCAATCAAAGTGTCATTTACTGTTGTAAATATTTGATTTTCCATTTACTACTATCCGCACAGGGTTGATACACGAAGAATTAACCACCACTCACTACAACTGAGTTACGGGACTCTACATTTATTCTTACAATTCGGTAGAATGCAGAATTATTTAGTTTGCGATACAAGAAATGAATACTTCAACATTAACGCATAACATCTTAACTGTATTTCAGTTCTGTAGTGTATGAAACGAAATAAAAGCTGAACAGCGAAATAGTTTAGAAGAAAATTTCTGCCAACAGCCCCGAGAATTACCTCGTCACTGCAGCAGGAGGAAACTGCAGAAAAATTACCGCGGAAAGTATGAACCGAAGAGCAGTATCGCCCAGAATGAGATGATCCGCTCATGGGAAGAGAATGAGAAGGGGGACTCCCAGAGGTGGTGCTGCGAGCAAAGGAAACAAAACGCGCGTGGCAGGCTGCAACAAAGCTGCAGGCTGTGCAGCCCCCAGGGGGCTCTTGACGCCAAAATAGGGGCGCCTCGAGAAATCTCGGCGAACGCCGCGTCCATTGCAGCCCAGCCGTGTTCCATCCCATCCCATCTTCTTGTGGTGTCTCCTGATACTTGGAGGCAACAACGGCAATATCTAGGTAAGTGGGCAGCAAACATTACGTCGCTATCGATTTGAAGTGGACAACTTGCGATTGACGGAGTAAGTCTTAATTCATACGGATTTTGAAAAGAGAGGTATCACGTTCGTGTTTTTTATAATTTCTTTTTTACATTGTATGTACAGTTGCACGTCTGTTGGGCTGTAGACATCCACAGCCGTCGTCAAACCTGTCATCGATGGCCCGTGTTGCATCACAGTTGCCTTGACGGAGGTACAACTGAGGATATGTAGAACTTGTTATGGAACATGAATACATGGTATATATTTATATAAGAAAACGTTCCTAACTCACGTGAAACAAGGAAAAAAATCTTAAGCATTTATCCTTTGAAGAGGTAGTAACAAACTTGTCACAAAATATATATAAACAGGGAACTGATTTATGATAATAAATTGGCGACATCGGTTAGTACCGCTGCCTGTTCATATGTTTGTATCATCTGCAGTTAACTGGAATATCGTCTCAGTTATGTGACTGGATTTGTGATTTCCTGTCAGAGAGGTCACAGTTCGCAGTAATTGACGGAAAGTCATCGAGTAAAACAGAAGTGATTTCTGGCGTTCCCCAAGGTTGTGTTATAGGCCCTTTGCTGTTCCTTATCTATATAAACGATTTTGGAGACAATCTGAGCAGCCGTCTCCGGTTGTTTGCACATGACGCTGTCGTTTATCGACTAATAAAGGCATCAGAAGACCAAAACAAACTACAAAACGATTTAGAAAAGATATCTGAATGGTGCGAAAAGCGGCAGTTAACTCTAAATAACGAAAAGTGTGAGGTCATCCACATGAGTGCTAAAAGGAACTCGTTACACCGATAAATCAGTCTAATCTAAAAGCCGGTAATTGAACTTCATACCTAGGTATTACAATAACGAACAACTTGAATTGGAAGGAACACACAGAAAATGTTGTGGGTAAGGCTAACCAAAGACTGCGTTTTGCTAGCAGGACACTTAGAAAATGTAACAGACCTACTAAGGAGACTGCCTACACTACGCTTGTCCGTCCTCTTTTAGAATACTGCTGCGGGGTGTGGCATCCTTACCAGATAGGACTGTCGGAGTACATCGAAAAAGTTCAAAGAAAGGCAGCACGTTTTGTATTATCGCGAAATATGGGAGAGAGTGTCACAGAAATGATACAGGATTTGGGCTGGACATCATTAAAAGAAAGGCGTTTTTCGTTGCGACGGAATCTTCTCACAAAATTCCAATCACCAACTTTCTCCTCCGAATGCGAAAATATTTTGTTGACGCCGACCTACATAGGGAGGAACGATCACCAAGATAAAATAAGGGAAATCAGAGCTCGTACGGAAAGATATAGGTGTTCATTCTTTCCGCGCGCTATACGAGACTGGAATAATGGAGAATTGTGAAGGTGGTTCGATGAACCCTCAGCCAGGCACTTAAATGTGATTTGCAGAGTATCCATGTAGATGTAGATATACACGGCCCTGTGACATTAATGCGATTACCGCCTATGTTCGACGTCAACGTGCAACAACAACTCACATAGGGCAGGTGGCAGTACTAGCAGCCAAAGTTATATAAAGCGTTTTGGAGGCGCGCGCGAAACACTACAGCCGTTGTCCGGGATGATGATGACATTGAAACAGAGGATGACACGCGAAAGCTGAAACACTAAACACCCTTTTCCAAAGCTGTTTCACAGAGGAAGACCGCACTGCAGTTCCTTCTCTAAATCCTCGCACGAACGAAAAAATGGTTGACATTGAAATAAATGTCCAAGGAATAGAAAAGCAACTGAAATCACTCAACAGAGGAAAGTCTACTGGACCTGAATGGATACCAATTCGATTCTACACAGAGTACGCGAAAGAACTTGCCGCCCTTCTAACAGCCGTGTATCGCAAGTCTCTAGAGGAACGGAAGGTTCCAAATGATTGGAAAAGAGCACAGGTAGTCCCAGTCTTCAAGAAGGGTCGTCGAGCAAACGCGCAAAACTATAGACCTATATCTCTGACGTCGATCTGTTGTAGAATTTTAGAACATGTTTTTTGCTCGCGTATCACGTCATTTCTCGAAACCCAGAATCTACTCTGTAGGAATCAACATGGATTCCGGAAACAGCGATCGTGTGAGACCTAACTCGCTTTATTTGTTCATGAGACCCAGAAAATATTAGATACAGGCTCCCAGGTAGATGCTATTTTGCTTGACTTCCGGAAGGCGTTCGATACAGTTCCGCACTGTCGCCTGATAAACAAAGTAAGAGCCTACGGAATATCAGACCAGCTGTGTGGCTGGATTGAAGAGTTTTTAGAAAACAGAACACAGCATGTTGTTATCAATGGAGAGACGTCTACAGACGTTAAGGTAACCTCTGGCGTGCCACAGGGGAGTGTTATGGGACCATTGCTTTTCACAATACATATAAATGACCTAGTAGATAGCGTCGGAAGTTCCATGCGGCTTTTCGCGGATGATGCTGTAGTATACAGAGAAGTTGCAGCATTAGAAAATTGCAGCGAAATGCAGGACGATCTGCAGCGGATAGGCACTTGGTGCAGGGAGTGGTAACTGACCCTTAACATAGACAAATGTAATGTATTGCGAATATAGAAAGAAGGATCCTTTATTGTATGATTATATGATAGCGGAACAAACACTGGTAGCAGTTACTTCTGTAAAATATCTGGGAGTATTCGTACGGAACGATATAAAGTGGAATGATCATATAAAATTAATTGTTGGTAAGGCGGGTGCCAGGTTGAGATTCATTGGGAGAGTCCATCAAGAAAGGAGGTGGCTTATAAAACACTTGTTCGACCTATACTTGAGTATTGCTCATCAGTGTGGGATCCGTACCAGGTCGGGTTGACAGAGAAGATAGAGAAGATCCAAAGAAGAGCGGCGCGTTTCGTCACAGGGTTATTTGGTAAGCGTGATAGGGTTACGGAGATGTTTAGCAAACTCAAGTGGCAGACTCTGCAGGAGAGGCGCTCTGCATCTCGGTGTAGCTTGTTGTCCAGGTTTCGAGAGGGTGCGTTTCTGGATGAGGTATCGAATATATTGCTTCCCCATAATTATACCTCCCGAGGAGATCACGAATGTAAAATTAGAGAGATTCGAGCGTGCACGGAGGCTTTCCGGCAGTCGTTCTTCCCGCGAACCATACGCGACTGGAACAGCAAAGGGAGGTAATGACAGTGGCACGTGAAGTGCCCTCCACCACACACCGTTGGGTGGCTTGCGGAGTATAAATGTAGATGTAGATGTCGTATAGCGGAAACGTAGCGATGTACCTGCCGTCAAAAAGGGCATGACAGTTGGCTTTCGGGCCAAGGGTGGAAGAATTTCCGAAACGGCTGTGAACCATTTACTTGCCGCTGTGGTTGAAGTACACCGTGCGTGGCGAAAATAGCGCTAACGAAAACCACCGCCAAGGCAACTGTGCTGCACCACGGGCCACGACGGCTGTGGATGCCTACAGCAGAACAGACGAGCAACTGATGAGCAAATGACCACCGAGATGAACCAAGAGAGTACGCACAGTGTCTCCTCGAAGACCGTTCAGCGAACCTTGCTGCGTATTAGTTTCCGCAGCAGACCCTTGGTTCATGCACCCATGATGACCGCTGTTCATCGGCGACAAAAGCTGGAATTTGCACGCCAGTATCGCAGCTGGTCATCCATAGACTGGCGACAGGGGGTCTTTTCAGATGAATCATGTTTTAGGGCCGCTGGTATCTACGGTATGAAATCCCTGTAACAATCGTCGGAAGGATCCATTCCGGAGGAGGAAGCATTATGGTCTGGGGAATATTTTGATGCCATTCCTGCTGGCCGTTGTGGCCGAGCGGTTCTAGGCACTTCAGTCCGGAACCGCGCTGCTGCTACGGTCGCGGGTTCGAATCCTGCCTCGGGCATGGATGTGTGTGAAGTCCTTAGGTTAGTTACGTTTAAGTAGTTGTTAGTCTAGAGTACTGATGATCTCAGATGTTAAGTCCCACAGTGCTTAGAGCCATTTGAACCATTTTGATGCCATTCCTTGGGTGATTTCGACATTCTGAAAGACACAATGGATCAAAAAAAAAAATGTATTTATCCTTGAGGACCATGTCCACCTCTGGACACTCTGTGTTTTTTCCTCGGCACGATGGCATCCGGCCGGCCGTTGTGGCCGTGCGGTTCTAGGTGCTTCAGTCTGGAACCGCGTGACCACTACGTTCGCAGGTTCGAATCCTGCCTCTGTCATAGATGTGTGTGGCGTCCTTAGGTTAGTTAGGTTTAATTAGTTCTAAGTTCTAGGCGACTGATGACCTCAGTAGTTAAGTCGCATAGTGCTCAGAGCCATTTTTGATGGCATCTGCCAGAAAGGCAATCCAACGTGTCATACAGCGCGCAGTGTACGGGCGTGGTTCGAAGAGCATCAGGATGAGTTAACCTTACTCCCCTGGATGCCATATTCCCTAGATTTAAAGCCACTCGAGAATCTGCGGGACGACCTCGACCGAGTTGTTCGCCTCAGCCGAGTCCAGAATCTCGTTGACACTCTTCCTGTTTGTCCACCCTGCGAAAGGTGGTTATTCAGGCTTTTGATAGGTGGCCACATTAATGTGATTAGACCGTCTAGTTACAGTTTAATTCGCCTGGCATAGGCGGTATTCTTGTACTGACGCCTCACATTATCAATACATTGTACACTCAATCAGTACATTATACACTTAGGAATGGGACAACATTTTACTATGGAACTGTGCCATTGATCAGGCGACTAGTAATTTGCTGTCTGTAGCCAGCAAAGAAGAACCTAAAGAAGTGTTACCACATTACTACGTGGAATAACATTTTCACTGTGTCATAGAAATAGACGTCGATGGAAAACAAATAGTAACTGTAAATGAAGACGAAAATCAACAAAAGTGATAGAATAGTAAAAAATGTGCCGGGTGTTCGTGCTATTAACTTGGTACAGTTTCTCGTAGATGTTGTGTAGTTAATGGAATGTCAACAATGAGAAGTTCAGAGCGTGAGTATAGGAAATCTGTGTAATGCTCGCGAGTGACTTTTCCACGGCAGAGAGCAGGAGAGAAAAAGAAGTACTGTTAAAGGAAAGTTGACATTGCTTGGTAGAATAAAATTGGGTCCCGAACATGGACTCGAAGGTTGCAAGCTCCCCTTTCTTTTTCTAGCAATATTACAAACGGCCGGCCGCTGTGGCCGAGAGGTTCTAGGCGCTTCAGTCCGGAACCGCGCTGCTGCTACGGTCGCAGGTTCGAATCCTGCCTCGGTCATGGATGTGTGTGATGTCCTTAGGTTAGTTAGGTTTAAGTAGTTCTAAGTTCTAGGGGACTGATGACCACAGATGTTAAGTCCCATAGTGGTTCAAATGGTTCAAATGGCTCTGAGCACTATGGGACTTAACTTCTAAGGTCATCAGTCCCCTAGAACTTAGAACTACTTAAACCTAACTAATCCAAGGACAACACACACATCCATGCCCGTGGCAGGATTCGAACCTGCGACCGTAGCGGTCGCGCGGTCCAGACTGTAGCGCCTAGAAACGCTCGGCCACCAGCGGCCGGCGGTAGGACATGTTCTGAGGCATCAAGGGATCACAAATTTAGCATTGGAGGGCAGCGTGGAGGGTAAAAATCGTAGAGGGAGACCAAGAGATGAATACAGTAAGCAGATTAAGAAGGATGTAGGTTGCAGTAAGTACTGGGAGATGAAGAAACTTGCACAGGATAGAGTAGCATTGAGAGCTGCATCAAACCAGTCTCAGGACTGAAGACAACAACAACTACTGTTACAGCACTCCTCGGCTCATTATTTTGCTCGTCTTCTCTAAGGTTTATTTTTGCATTGAAATGTGTCTGGCGCTTGGATGAGAAACATGTTTGATATACTTTAGCTCGTTAGTGTGTAACTTACGTTTGTTGTTGGTGATGGTCGTTTTCCCTGTGTCAGCTCGCTACTAACTGTATTCGTAAACGCGTGCTGTTTCCCTCTTAACGATGCATTCATTTAATTTTGGTACTAAATAAGGGCGTACGGATGTTTAAAGTATAGCTACACGGGAAGATAAGGGTGAAGTTTAAATCGTTGTCAATGTCATGGAGAATGGAATAACCAAGCAGAGAATCAGATGGGCAAGGAGACAGTTAAGACATCGGTCCTACTCTCTGTTTTAACGGTATTGGCAATCGTCTGAAGTGATTTATAGATACCATAATAACCTGAATCCAGATAATCGGACGAATGTGTGTACTCTACGCTTCCCCAGTCGCCGAGGATATTATCATACTATCCAGAGAGTGAAAGGCAAATTACACGTTTGGTTGCTAGTCAAGCGTAGCTAGTCTGGCAATAATTACGGGCTAATACACTGCAACATTTAAAAGGAAAGTGCGAAATTAAGTAACTGGCACAGATTACAAAGAACATTTGGACAGCAGCCAATTACCGATAGTCAAAGCGAGGTCGGCACAAAAGAAGAATAAAATAGGGTAACCAGGAGTCCGAATTTTCACGGTCTTGTGCCGCCTTCCTAGTTTTCGTTAAGCTTTTTGGTGATGAAGTTGAGAACGCACAACTAATGCTCATTCCTAGATAACAACGTAATTCCGATGAATAAGTATAAGAAGAAACCAGGAGATATGTTACAATGATACACAGATATACCAGCCAGTACTATTTTAGAAAAAAGCAAATTCTTTGATCAGCGGCAAAATTCCACGAAATTCATAGAACAAGAGAAAGACGACTATTCCACCTTCAGAAAGGCTTTGGCTCATGAAAATGGACAGCTTATTTCAGATAATGACGAATTTTATTCAGAATTACTGAAATTGACAAAATATTACTTTGTCATTTCAGCCCATAGTGCTAACTTCGAAAGGCCGTTGTCTTTCATAAACTCAGAAAGGAGAAAGGAATGCAATAAACTGCAAACCGACACAATCACATAAATGATAATATTGTTTTGTAATTCAAAATTATTCTCTTCAGTAAATTAATTTTGGGGACTGTACCACGTCATCATAAAATACTACAGTAAATAATTGTTATAATAATGTGGCTTAATACCAAAATTATTTTATTCAAAATGACACTGACATGGAAGCCTACGAACTTAAAATTATCCAGCCAAGAGTTTCAGGAAATTTTTCAAAAAAAAAAAAAATCGTTCTTGATAAAGTCGGTTCAAATGAGAAATATTAATACTTTAAGGCTTCTAGTTTATCCTGGTATTCAAAAAAAGTGATATGACCTCGGTGTTTTCATGCGATGTGTCATACTTCATATTTGTACTCTGGACATTTTTCAAATAGTAGTTTTCAAAAGTCGATATGTTACGCCACAGAGGTCTTGAGTACAAGCACTGTGACCTTCTGTTGCTGGTAGCATCGTCGTTGCTGTAGCATTCTGAGACAAGCTGGTAAGGAGTCTCTGTGTCTCAACTGAATGAGTCGCAAAGTTTCACTGCTAGCTGTTGATGTGTATCATAAATCATCTGTGGCATGATATATGAAATGTAAAAAAGTGAGGAGGTGTGAGTGAGTCAGGTGGGTCTGACCACAGAGATAAAGATAAATAGAATGTTGAATTTTGGAATATTGTTGGGTTATTGCTGCGTTGCTTGCCTGTGCATAATTTGTTATGTGTTTGGAAAATGGAAAGTTTTAGTGGGATTTTTCTTTATTGGTTCGGGTTAGTTACTTTCCTTGTTGAGATGTTATTAAGTAAAGTTATCAGTCACATGGTTTACACTCAGAAGTTACAGATTTACTACTACTTTACCATTTCAATAATTAATTTCATGGCACAGTCATTTTTTAATAAAAGATAATTTTTGTAGAGATGATTGTAATTGTTAAGGAAGTTATCACAGTTCATAGTTTCTAAAAGTTTGTTTCCTTTCAATCATTCGACAAGTATAAATTCTGCCACCCTTGCCTCACAAATTGTGTGTCTGCAATGCACTTGGCACAGCACAGTTAGCGAAGCGATCTGCTTAACATAGTTGGACATCCTTGCAGTGCACTGCACTAGGCTTTCTTTCCTGTTTAGGTGGTTTGCTGTTGCGCTGTATTTCAACGTTCATCAATTTCTAACAGTGCCGCAGGTAAGCCATAAAAATCAGTTACGGCCATTTTTACATAACAACCAGAATATAGCAAGATCATTCGAAGTGAGACGTTGCTTTTCTAAATTATTATCAAGTTCAGTTTAAGTAAAAATTAGTCCAGATTTATGCAGACTGTTACATTCTTACAGTGCAGTGTTACATTCGCGTATCCGTTATTTAACGTTTGGAATTTTATGTAGACACTTTGCCTACCTAGTATCACAGGGCATTTTTAAGGAAATATTTTGGTTATTTATTCTTTCAAAATGGGATTTTTTTGTGTTAGTTACGTGTGGTGAAACTGCAAGTCACGTACTGTGACGTCACGAACTGTAGCACTGTTCACTGCACAGAACGATACAGAACCTCACACGACTGTTTCTTTAGCATACAGTTTTCAGTTTTCTCACTACGTTGTTAAAAGTCAACTCAAATACAGTTATACATACAACTTTAGATAGTTTTATGACTCATTTAATGATACAGAATTTCCGAAATTGTAATGCTTGCACTGTTCATCATTACGACACAGACACAAACACGAAGTTATACAGAATAGAAAACCAGTCCAGTCCAAGTTTAGTTCACAACAAATAAACATTATTTTGTATTTATAAAAGTTACATACTAGGCTACAAATTATTGTCATTTTCTGTAAATCTGTCCGCAGCTCGTGGTCTTGCAGTAGCGTTCTCGCTTTCCGTGCACGGGATCCCGGGTTCGATTCCCAACGGTGTCAGGGATTTTCCCTGCCTCGAGATGATTGGGTGGTGTTGTGTCGTCTTCACCATCATCATTCATCCCCATTACGGTCGGAGGAAGGCAATGGCATACCACCTCCGCTAGGATGTTGTCTAGTCGGCGGTGCGAGTTTCCCGCATCGTTCCCTACGCTCCTCGGAGTATGGGACCTCATCATCATCTATAAATCTAATTGACATGGCCAACGGCTGGTCCCGGCGGAGGTTCGAGTCCTCCCTCGGGCATGGGTGTGAGTGTTTGTCCTTAGGATAATTTAAGTTAAGTAGTGTGTAAGCTTAGGGACTGATGACCTTAGTAGTTGAGTCCCATAAGATTTCACACACATTTTTTTGACATGGCCAAAATTATTGAAAATCTTTTCCTTTTCCATCCCAGAAGATTAGATAATTCTTTATTTTGTGTAATGAAGAACTTTTTTATTTTGACATAAGATTATCTTACCAAGATGCCTGAGTAATTAAGAAATCTGAACACTTTGTTGCTGTCATAACTGTCCTATTACAAGGCAAGGCTGATCTTGCAAAAAACTAGCTGTAATTGATTATTCACAAACGACTAAAATTACCCAGCTGACTTTAATTATATTGAAAATAAGTAAACCGGTTTTTAGGGCTAAATGTCCAACTAAATATATCAGCTTTTCTACTAAATATTACTGCTTTTCCGCTTTTGGTCCTGGCAACCCCATGCGGAAGGCTTCCGTTTTGAATGCCTCACCTGGTGGCCAGTGGACAGTGTTGGTCGCTCCCGTAAGAGGGCCCTTGTCCGGCTGTGGCGCTTCGTGCTTGAAGAGCAGTCGGTACCGCGAGTCTTCCGGCAGGTGTCGGCAACCTATCGATTACGTCACTCGCAGCAGACGAAGTCCGGCAATGGGTAGCCGCAGGCACGTCTCCCTTCTGTACCCGCTAAAGGGGGCAGGCTGGGAACGTGACCGCCGGGAAGTCCCTCACTACACCGGAGTCGCCCACTCCAATTACACTGCTGGCCATTAAAATTGGCAACATTAGGAAGGATAAGAAGCGACGAAATTTTACTCTTGGCACGTACACAGTACAACACGAAGAATACTTGGTTAAATTTGTAGGTGATTTGGGGTTACGCAGGGCACGAAATTTAGTAGGCAGAGGAACAATGGCTCTAATGCGGGTGTACATCGAATCGAAGTGAGCAAGGAAAAAAGATGTAGGTGCCGACTGTGTGGTTATAATCGAAGCAGGTACTCACGGAGGTCCAGTGTGGGCTGTAATTATCGTGTGGGAGCGAAACTTGTCAGATATTATAATTCGTTAGCGCGGAACAGACTGACGCTGGAAAAAAATTTAGTTCCAATTTTGGCCACCAGATGCAAATCTGGCGCTGTCAATGCAAAAAAAAAGACGTATAGAAATGTTTCTATATGTGAATGAATTAGGAACAGGACGTGGGCAGGAAGGATCAAACAGGTGAGAAAGGCATAAAAAAATGGCTCTGAGCACTATAGGACTTCTGAGGTCATCAGTCCCCTAGAACTTAGAACTACTTAAACCGAACTAACCTAAGGACATCACACACATCCATGCCCGAGGCAGGATTCGAACCTGCGACCGTAGCGGTCGCGCGGTTCCAGACTGTAGCGCCTAGAACCGCTCGGCCACTCTGGCCGGCTGAGAAAGGCATAATGTTGAGTTTATTATTAACTGCCGTTTACACAATTTGTTCGATATGAACAGCGAAGACATCTTCGAGATGCTGCATCCGTAAAACGACGTGATCAACAGTTGCTTGCAGCGTTTCCGGTGGAATCGGAACAACGTGTTTTGGCCTTCAGATCAGGTACAGACTGAACATGTCCTGGTAAACGAGTCCTTTTAGGTATTCCAAAACCCAAAAGTCGCATGGATTCAGATAAGGTGATCTTGCAGGCCGTGCATCTGGAAAATTTGTGCAGATAACACGTTCATGGAAGGTGGCATTAGGCAGGGCGAACGACATAAGTAGCTGCCCCCATCTTGAATGAAAACAGTGGTTTACACACCGTTGCGCTCTTCCAAAGCAGGAATCACATGCTGTACATGGAGGTCTCGATAAGTACAGACGTCGCTGTACACCGGACAGGCCCTCCGGATGCAGTATCTTGGAAGGAGAATGGACCGACAATAAACGTGCTTGTGAATTCACACCACACAGTCACATGCGGCGACTGCAACAGCTATTCGTGGTTTAACAATATCCCAAATTCTGCAGTTCTGTGATTTCACCCTATAGTCTAAAATGACTCCATATAATATTTTCCAGGCGCATGTCATCAGCTTCGATCCGTGCCAGAAACCGAAGAACAAATTCAGAACGCTGTTGCGGATCATGACGTTTCAGTTGCTGCACCGTTTGGATCTTGTTCGGGAGCTATTGTAAAATAGATCGAAAACGTCCCGTAGTGTTGACCACGGGATGGAAACTTTCCGTGACACTGCACGAGTAGTGGCAGTACATGGGGTGCGTGCTGCATGGTCAGTTACAGGAACAACAACCCCGTCAATAACTCCCACCGAGATAGGACGCCATCCTCTTCCAGGTACCATACCAACTTCATCCTCTTTAAAACATTTAATGACATCGGGCCTCTCCTAGGACCTTTCAGTCGGCGATACTGTCTCAATGGAGCTCTGTAGTTGCTGCCGTTCACATGAAGCAGTTTCACTAACATCGCACTCTCTCTTTTCTCGACAATCATACCGTTTAGTCATGTAATGGCGTGAGATGACAATGTGGTTGTGATACCGTCATACAAACAGTGTACAGAGCCAGATTTGCACCTCGGGGCCACAATTGGAACTAATTGGCTTTTCCGCATAAATCGGTTCTACATTAACGCATTAGCATATCTACCAAGTTTCGCTGCCACACGATAATTACAGCCCACACTGGACCTCTGTTAGTAGCAGCACACCCGGTACGTCATTCGGTGCTGCTTCAAGTGTACGCCGGAGTTCATTAGCATTGTGACGAGCAGGCGGTGGCAAGCCGGTCTGTCAGCAGCCCGTGACGTGATGTCTCCAGTGGGTGAGATACGTGTAGGGCGTACTGGCCAGAGCAATAATCGAACAAACTCTGTAGGCCAAGACACAACATACCGTCTTGCGACACCTTGGAAAATAACTACACGGAACCTCGAAGATAGGTCACACTCAACGTCTTATCATAAACGGTCTTAACAGGCCATAAAAATAACGACAAGTGCCCAAATTACCAGCTGTGCTAGCCACAGGTGATCGAGTTGTGTACCTAACGGCATCCCACACAAACACGCCGGGTGCTTAGTCACCATAACAATGACGAACGCAATATGGCCACGTGCTCCCCCCTCCACCTGCTGAGCCTCCACACACGGATGCGTCCGTCGTTATGCTGTAAGCTGAACATGAACTCGTCTGAACAGATGACACGGAAGCGCTCCTCTGTCCAGTGATGTCGTAGGGCGCACCACTGCCGACGTCCCATTCTCTGCTGCCTCGTCAAGGGAGGCCGAGCGGTGGTCGCCTTGCCGACAGCGGCCACCCTGTCCGCGTTGGTACTTGCCCTGTGGCAATCAAGCTCATTCCGTGACTCAAGATATGTGCCACAGCCTTAACAACCAGCAAGGTTGAACGAACGAGCGCTAGTTGCATGGGGCTAATTACATGGTACGTTTGACATTTTCCATGGCGTTGAGTATGGTCCTCTTGAACCCATACGTCCCATATTCGCGAGACAGTGAGGGGTTTCAGACCAAGAAGAGCAGCAATATCTCAGAACGATAGGCCAAGATACTGCCGCTGACGAATTCTGACACGTCCTCAAAGACGTTCTTTCTTCTTACACGAGGCATAACCCGATCTTCTCACAAACAATCACCATTCGCCGGCCGTTGTGGCCGAGCGGTTCTAGGCGCTTCAGTCCGGAACCGCGCGACCGCTACGGTCGCAGGTTCGAATCCTGCCTCGGGCATGGTTGTGTGTGATGCCCTTAGGTTAGTTAGGTTTAAGTAGTTCTAAGTTCTAGGGGACTGATGATCTCAGGTGTTAAGTCTCATAGTGCTCAGAGCCATTTGAACCATTTTGAATCACCATTCAAAAGGGGTTTCTGAACAAGAAACGCGCTGCTAATCTTTTCCTATATACAGCATACACATGGTATGAGATTGCGCTGAAACACTTATCATTTATGAACCTAAGCATGTACTTCAGTTAATGGTATTTTTTATTCGATATCGCCTTCACTGTGTTAAAATTATATTTCGAAATTAATTCGTTGACTACAAATTGCTTGACATCAGCTCCATTAGCAGTGAATCTACTAACCAGTAGTGACATGAAAATTTGTGCCGGACCGGGACTCGAACCCGTATTTCTCGCTTATCGCGAACGGTCGCCTTAACCACTTCGGCTATCCGTGCACGCCCTCCGGCCCGACCCAAAGTCCCACAAGTCACCCCGCCTACGTCCTGTAGTCCACTAAATTCATCACCTAACGCTCGCAACATTACTTGCATTCTTGCAACAGGGAGAATGAGACAACGTGAAATCGAAACAATTGTTCTCGTCGTGCGCCTGCCTTCGCTTGTATGACTTAGATCCATGTCTCAGAGAACAGACACTGTTGACGATTCATATCTGTACAAAATATTTCGAAATTATTGTGTATCTATAGCTAGTACAGCTGATGTCAAGGAAACCGCAGCCAGCGAATTAATTTCGAAATATTTCGAACAGCTATGGCTTATCAGCAATGTATGTTCTTACAGGCATGCATATGTATGTTAAAATTTGACTGCCTGCTCTATATTAGACATATCAAACGTAGATCAGTGTACGAAACACGTGCGTGGAAGATTCTTTCATCAGGAGAGAATGGGAGTTGGCATGTAAAGCAACTAGGGACTGTTTCCCCACGTATCAGTTTCATTATTTCTCTCAATGTTTAAATAGTTTCAGTATTCAATACTGACAGGTGGGGTGAAACAATCATTGGCACTAACCTTGGTTTTATCACAGTGTACTGTGTGCGAAATAAAATCGACTGTGTAAGAGACATTAACTGCATAGAACTAGCTGTCCTATCTGACACCACTTCCTTACCAGCAGATGAAGGAATTCAGATCTTCTGTTCCTGACCGTGGCAGCGTTGGATGACGAACTTAAGGAGGTGTTCCCACCAGAACGATACGAGAAGGCCACATACCTGTAACAGACAAAATAGTAAATTAATACAATTTTTGCTAACACTGTGACATGACTGTTACATACCGCTATGCGATATTGTTTCATTTGCTGTCACTATTTCATTGTTCTTTTACTGAGTGGACACGTATGTTAGGGAGGAAAACTTTGCATGTTTCTCGCTAGAAGTTGCACTCCCGATGTGTTCTCACTTCCCGTTTGTAGGCAGGAGGCAGTGAGTCTCGCAGGGCTGGTTCGGTGACATTTTTCCACATAAGCGACTTACCATTTGGCCCCGCTCACCCCATTATTTTCCCTCGTAGACTTTCACCTATGGCAGTTTTCGCAGCTGCATATTAATTTTGAGTCTGGGACCTCATGGCGTCTCCCTCAGCAGCTTGGCGCCCCAAACTGCGGCTTATGTCACTTGGCCCTCAAACCGGCTCTGGACTCTCATTAGGAGTGGCGAGCATCGCCGGGGAGATATTCAGTTTGTGCGGAAGTTAGGCTGTGGCCGGCTCCGTGCTTTTGTTGGCAGAGACGGAGCCTGCCCTCATTCAGGGAAGAGGACGCCGTGCCACCACTGCCGTTCCCAGAGAATAATAGCGCGTGTCATGTACGCCTATTCTGTGCGTACATCAAAGGCCAGGACGCCGCGGCGCAGCCCGACCAGCATGGGAAATTCGGTTGCTTTCACTCGAAAATAATTGCATATGCAATCGAATGAGTCACTCCACAACTATGACTGGGACAAAGGGGCAGGCCAATAGAGGAATACTGTTCCAGAGCAGTACCAACCTCGTCTTTGTCAATGTGCATTCTGTACACCATGCGTGCAAGAGTGGGTAGTTTCTGTTGCGTTCCCCCTCCATTTTTTTAAACTAAGCAGTATTGTCGTTCGTCACACTGGCCACAGCTACGAGCCGTCCTCTCCATGGAGACTTTTTTCCTGAAAGTGACGAATTGAGAGTTTTGATCTAAGATTCTGGGTTATCCGTCTCCTGGCCGTCGACTGGTGCTGATCGACGCACGCTGCCTTCATTTTTCGGGACATGTAAGCGTCGCTACTGCAGTAGCGCGATTCATGTTCTCAGCAACTCGCTATTTACTTCTGCCACGCAATTTCTGTTGCTTAATTCGTTGCTATTTGTAGCCTCCTTTTATCTCACTAACTCTCAGTTCACGAGTTACCCTCATGAGGAGATCTTGTGTTTGCTCTGTACAGTTTTCCATCTAATTTGGTATCTCCACACAGTATTAGCGTAATTTTGTGATTTCATTTGGAGCTTTTAGAGAACTTGGCTTTGTGTCAATATTATGTGAATTATGCCAGTCGTTAAGACGAAATAAATATGTTACTCACAGTCTTCACTTAGATTTCAAGATCCCATACTGTCTTACATCTTTTCCATCGTTAGCTGACCCAGAAATAATAAATATAACCTACTTATTTCTAAGCTATTGACCTCACAGTGACGGGGTTTACGTTGTCCACAGGGGCCAAACGCAACGATCAGTTACTTAAAAATTCGAAGACGGAACGAGCATTGCATTCGCTCGCGTTGTATGATTATAGATTTGTTTCTTGACGAGAGAGAATCTTCGATTTCCCCTTGGTCTATAACTTGCCTTTGTGTTCATTCACGATACTACGTCTAACGATTTTTAAGACAGAGATCACAACTTTCAAAAAATCTGAATACGAGACAGCCTTGCTACACCATATGAACACCTGAATCAACAGTTTCTAATTACTCGCCGGATAGCAGGTCCCCTGTAGGGCAAACAAGTAACAAGAGATAAAGAATGGAACAAGAAATAACAGACCATCCAGTCCATAAAGAGAACTAAAGATCAGAAAGATCAGAAGTAACGTACGCGAGGTAGAGTTGTTGACCATGACACAAATAAGTTTTTTGATCGCCAGTCTACTGACTGGTTTGATGTGGCCCGTGACGATTTCCCCTCCTATGCCAACCTTTTCACCCCAGAGTAGCACTTGCAGCCTACGACCACAATCATCTGCTGGTTGTATCCCAATTTGTCTTCCTCTACCGTTTTTATCCTCTACAGCTCCCTCTAGTACTATGGAAGTTATTCCGAGCATAGACGTTAAGTAAAGGAAATTTATTCTATATTCGGGTCACTGTTTTAATCGAGACCACGTCGCAGCTTGCGAAATGTCCTATCATCCTGTCCTTTCTTTTTCTCATTGTTTTTCCATATATTTCTTTCTCGCCTATTCTCCGGAGAACCTCGTCATTCCCTCCCTTATTAGGTCATCTAATTTTCAACAGTCTCCTGTAGCGCCACATCTCAAATGCTTCTTTTCTGTTCCGGTTTTCCCATAGTCATGTCTCACTGCCATACAATGCTGAGCTCCAAACGCACATTCTCAGAAATTTCTTGCCGCCCGCGGTGGCCGTGCTGTTCTAGGCGCTCCAGTCCGGAGCCGCGCTGCTGCTACGGTCGCAGGTTCGAATCCTGCCTCGGGCATGGGTGTGTGTGATGTCCTTAGGTTAGTTAGGTTTAAGTAGTTCTAAGTTCTAGGGGACTGATGACCACAGCAGTTGAGTCCCATAGTGCTCAGAGCCATTTGAACCATTCAGAAATTTCTTCCTCAAATTAAGACGTATGTTTGACACTAATACACTTCTCTAGGTCAGGAATTCCCTTTTGGCCAGTGCTAATCTGCCTTTTATGTCCTCCTTGCTCCTTTCGTCATGGGTTATTTTGCTGCCTAGGGAGCTAAACTCCTTAACTTCATCTACTTCCTCATCGTCAGTTATGATAAGTTTCTCGCTGTTCTCATTTCTGCTGCTTCTCATTTGTTTCGTCTTTCTTCGATATCACTTCACATTCTGTACTCATTAGACTGTTCTTTCAGTTAAACAGGATCTGTAACTCTTCTACACTTTCATTGAGGACAGCAATGACATCAGCGAATTTTAACACTGATATCCTTTCTCCTTTAATTTTAATTCTACTTTTGAATCTTTCCTTTATTTCCGTCATTGGTTCTTCGACGTATAGATTGAACAGAAGGGGCGAAAGATTACATCCCTGTCCTACAACCTCTTTAATCCGTGCAGTTCCTTCTTGTTTTTCCATTATTAGTGTTCCTTCTTGGTTCTTGTACGTATTGTATATTACCCGTCTTTCCCTCCAGCTTACGCCTATTTTTCTCAGGATTTCGAATACCTTGCACCATTGTACATTGTTGAACGCTTCTTCCAGGTCAACAAATCCTACGAACGTGTCTTGATTGTTGTTCAGTCTTGCTTCTATTACCAACCGGGAAGTCAGAACTCTGGCGTCTTTACCTTTCCCAAAGCCAAACGTATCGTCAGCTAACAGATCCTCAATTTTTTCACCGTTCTCCTGCATATTATTCTTGTCGGCACCCGGATACATGAGCTGTCGCGCGGAGTGGCCGCTCGGCTTGGAGCGCCATTCCACTGATTGCGCGGTCCCTCCTGCCGGTGGTTCGAGGCCTCCCGCGGGTACAGGTATGAGTGTATGTGTTGTTCTTAGTTTGGTCCCTTAGGAATTCACAAACATCTGAACATTTTGCATGAGCTGTTACGCTGGTTGCGCGATAATTCACGCACTTGGAGGCTGTTGCGATCTTGGGGATTGTGTGGATGATGTGTTCCCGAAAGTCTGATGGTATATCATAAGTCTCATGCATTCTGCACACCAGTGCTTTCCCCCACTGATTTCAGACATTCCGATGGAATGTTGTCAATCCATTCTGCCTCATTTAATTTTTTCATGGCTCTTTTAAATTCTGATTCTAAATCTGGATCCCCTATCTCTTCCCTATCGACTCCTGTTTCTTCTTCTATCACGTCGTCGGATAAGTCCTCCCCCTCATAGAGGCCTCCAGTGTCCTTTCTGCACATGTTCACTTTCTTCTGTCCACTTAACAAAGGAAGTCCCATTGCACTATTAATGTTACCGCCCTTGCTTTTAATTTGCCCAAAGACTGTTTTGACTTTTAGAAATGCTGAATCAGTCCTTCCGACAATCATTTCTTTTTTGACCCCCTCACATTTTTCATTTCGTCTTTCCTATTTGTTTCATTCCTAAGTGACTTGTATTTCTGTATTTCGGAATTTCCCTGAGCACTGTTGAACTCCCTTCTTTCGTCGATAAAATGAAGTATTTCTTCTGTTACCTGTGGTTTGTTAGCATTTACCTTCCTTGTTCCTATTTTTTTCCCTCCAGCTTCTGTGACTGCCCTTTTTAGAGATGTCCATTCCTCTTCAACTGAACTGCCTACTGAGCTATTCTTTATCGCAATACCTACAGTTTCAGAGAACTTCAAGCATTTCTATTCATTCCTCAGTGCTTCCGTAACCCACTTCCCTACGCACTTATTCTTCCTGACTAGTCTAACTTCAGCCTACTCTTCATCATTACCAATTTGTGATCTGAGATACAAGACACGAACAAAAACGACAGTAAAAGCAATTCTTGTCCCATCATCATCGGTGTGAGCACGGTGCATGCTCAAGCAGTTACGGCGGGTGATGTGCACGCCTACAACTTTCGTGGCCCAATTGAAATTCGACCGATGTCATTTTACACAGGCCTGATTCTCAAGTAATGGAAACCATTTCAGGTTAATTACCGATGGCGGTGGCTTCCACAACAACGGTTATACAGCACTGACAATATTCTGCGTAAGTCTGCGTAAGAGTGGCTCCGTCAAAAAGCTGTCGCTTTCCATAGTTTTATTGTCCTGGAGGAAACACAGCGGAGTGCCTAGTCTGAGAAAAAGTTCATCCTGTACCCATCCTAACCAAGCAGGGGGGGGGAGGGGGGGGGGAGGACTCTTGACTTTTGTTGCTGCAGTTTTTTGGTCAGCGGGACGGGAAGACCCTCTGGCGCTTAGTTGGACGTCCTGGTGCTGTGGTGGCGCCAGGTGTGCGACTTCCGCCAGCAAAACGTCTCCTGCTCTCATTTGCCTGCGGCTACAATTGTAATCAATAGTCCCTGTTCTTTACCGGCTTAGACCATCTCGTGGATTTCTTAAATTAATTGTTCGGCTGATTTTAAAATAATTCGTCCGCACCATCTGGTTGTTCTGTATTTAGGTAACACAAATTTGGGTTCTCAAGGTTGAGGAGAATTGATAATATTATATAAATGTGCTTATTAAGTTTTCTGACTCGTTAAATATTAACGCAGTTGACCTGTGAATAGTACGACTGGATTTGTAATTTAGCTGTAAGGATGGATCCGAGATCGGAGGTAAGTAATCGCTCTATCTTTGTGGGGAACTCGACGAGACAGGTGCTGAGCCTTCTGCACGTCTAAATGATTTTGACTTGGTTTGAGTTGTGAACCACCTCGCTCTGAGAGCTATGTGGACACATAGGCCACAGTTTTATGTGGAATCTGAAATACAGTTACAGTTGGTATTTTCACTATATACAGAGTAGTGGCACTGGCAAGATTCAAAATTTCCGGAAAATAAACATAAATCACCCCAATAGCTTGTCGAAAAATTAATTCAAAACAAAAATAAAGGAAAATTTCAACATATGAGTTACATTTCGAATTTTTGCTGTCTATTTTAACATGTACAATAGAAAAATGAAGGAGTATTTCACTAGCTACATGAAAGTGATAATGAAGGGCTATTTCTTCATTTTGTGTGAGACACCTGTGAAGATATACGGCGAGCTTCGACAAAACAGAAGTGTATTTCTGGCGCGATCCTGCACCCCCCCCCCTCCCACCCCGCCCCCGCCCTCGCTCCAAACACCATTTTGGTAGAAGACTTTACAGTTTCCTAATTTCTCTGTTCTCTTTCCGAGACTGAAGTAGCCTGGAACTGAACTGCCTTGAAAATTGCGAGGAATTCTATAACTTACAAGCCACGTTTAACACAGGATAGTCTTCATTCGTCCCCAAGTATAGATGCACACTTGCATACTTGTTTTAATCCATTGTGCCTTCTAGAATGTCGAGAGTATCCAGGGAATAGTACAAAAAATTCTACAGACCATAACGCTCCCTCATCCGGTATTGACCCTTCCGACAGATGCTGTAGGGTGTTTGCTTTCAGACGTTCCACGCCACACACGCCAACAACTATCTGTCACGTGAAAGGCCACCTGTCGTCACTCAGTGGTCTTGCAGATGTTGTGTTGGCGTGCTAATTCCGGCCTTCAAATGAGTGCATGCTAGAAGGCCCCTACGCAGAAACGTGCGCTGTAGGGTAATTGAGGAGGCATTGTTGGAGACTCTGTTGGTAGCCTCTTGGTTCATCTCGGCGGTCAGTTGCTCAACAGCTGCACGTCTACATCTCAGCAGCCGACATTCACCACTGTCATCTATGGCCTGTGATGCACTACATTTGCCTCGGCGCTGGTTTTCGAAAGCGCCATTTTGCCATGCACGGTATACTTCAACCACGGCGGCATGTGAACAGTTTACAGACTTAGCCTTTTCGGAAATGCTTCCACCCTTGACCCGAATGCCAATGATCATCCCCTTTTAGACGTTAGATAAATCGCTCTGTTTCCGCATTGTGACAACGACTACACTGTTTCCCGCGTCTCCTAGACACGCTGTATATACCCTCCACTGCTAGTGCCGCCACCCGTCGTCTGCGAGTTGTTATTGCATCTCGAAGTCAAACACAGGTCGCCGACACATTAATGTGACTGGACGATGCATGTGGTAGAAGGGGAAGCATCCTTCATCATGCACTCACAGCGGTTTGCCGACTATGGATGTGACTGGATGTAGATGTGTGGTGCACGAGAAACCGCATGGATGCGGACCAGTTCACTAAACAACGGCGCTGCTAGAGTCGGCCTCAAGCAGCCAGTCGCAGCTCAAATTGCAGAATCGCCGCGAGGATCGCTGCCCCGGCTCCGTGGACTTTCCGACCGTAGCATATCCGACCCTTTCTCGTGGGTGCCGCAGGTAATTAGTTCTACAACGTGGCTTTTCCGTCCAGAGCTTCCTCCACAGTTCTTTTGAGGCGGCAACAGAGATACACCATCATTGCTTCTCATTTTACTCCCAGAAATTTGAGCTGCGTTCTTAGGTTCCTGCCTAATTACACCCTCGTCAATCACGACTTTTCGGAAATGAAGAGACAATAATTTCTGATCAGTAACAATATAAATGTCATTGTTGCTCGTTTCACTCACATTGAGCTGTACTGCTATGTTTCTACCTAACAACACTTCAGATATATGACGTATCCGAAAAACAGCCAAATATTTATGAGAAGCAAGAATATAAAAGTCATTACTGCCTTTTTTTCAATCAAATGAAAACTTAAAAAAAACAAAAGAAACATTAAAACATGCCTATGTACTTTGCGTATAGCCAATCATATGCCTAGATAAAATGTGAAAAAAAGCCGTGGCAAACACCAACCACTTTTGCACTGTGGTATTTCCGACTAGAGCCTCCCCCACTCTTGCGGCTTCGTTTGACGATAGCAAAAGTCACGCTAAAACGTTTCTGCTCGTAAACACAACACTGACGTCACGGGTCGCTGAGCCCATGTTCGGCAAGTCGACGACACCGCTGCTCCAAATATAAACCAACTTGATGAATGAGAAATGCTGACGTCAGCCGCATGAGGGCATTGAAATAATTCAGTGGCGAAAAGTGAAAATTTGTGCCGGACCTGGACTCGACCCCGGATTTTCCGCTTTACGCATACGGCCGAAGTAGCAGCGCACGCTTCCCATCCACCTTAAATTCCCAACTTGTCGCACATACACTACTGACCATTAAAATTGCTACAACACGAAGATGACGTGCTACAGACGCGAACTTTATCCGACAGGAAGAAGATACTGTGACATGCAAATTATTAGCTTTTCAGAACATTCACACAAGGTTGGCCACGGTGGCGACACCTACAACGTGCTGACATGAGGAAAGTTTCTAACCGATTTCTCATACACAAACAGCAGTTGACAGGCGTTGCCTGGTGAAACGTTGTTGTGATGCCTCGTGTAAGGAGGAGAAATGCGTACCATCACGTTTCCGACTTTGATAAAGGTCGGATTGTAGCCTATCGCGATTGCGGTTTATCGCATCGCGACATTGCTGCTCGCGTTGGTCAAGATCCAATGACTGTTAGCAGTACATGGAATTAGTGGGTTCAGGAGGGTAATACGGAACGCCGTGTTGGATCCCAACGGCCTCGTATCACTAGCAGTCGAGATGACAGGCATCTTATCCGCATGGCTGTAACGGATCGTGCACCACGTCTCGATCCGTGAGTCAACAGATGGGGACGTTTGCAAGACATCAACCATCTGCACGAACAGTTCGACGACGTTTGCAGCACCATGGGCTACCAGCTCGGAGACCATGGCTGCGGTTACCCTTGACGCTGCATCACAGACAGGAGCGCCTGCGATGGTGTACTCAACTTCGAACCTGGGTGCACGAATGGCAATACGTAATTTTTTCTCCTTTACAGCATCATGATGGTCGCATCCGTGTTTGGCGACATCGTGGTGAACGCACATTGGCAGCGTGTATTCGTCATCGCCACACTGGCGTATCACCCGGCGTGATTGTATGGGGTGCCATTGGTTACACATCTCGGTCACCTCTTGTTCGCATTGACGGAACTTTGAACAGTGGACGTAACATTTCAGATGTGTTACGACCCGTGGCTCTACCCTTCATTCGATCCCCGCGAAAGCCTACATTTCAGCAGGATAATGCACGACCGTATGTTGCAGGTCCTGTACGGGCCTTTCTGGATACAGAAAATGTTCGACTGCTGCCCTGGCCAGCACATTCTCCAGATCTCTCACCAATTGAAAAGTCTGGTCAATGGTGGCCGAGCAACTGGCTCGTCACAATACGTCAGTCACTACTCTTGATAAACTGTGGTATCGTGTTGAAGCTCCATGGGCAGCTGTAGCCGTACACGCCATCCTAGCTCTGTCTGACTCAATGCCCAGGCGTATCAAGGCCGTTATTACGGCCAGAGGTACTGATTTCTCACGATCTATGCACCCAAATTGCGTGAAAATGTAATCACATGGCCGGCCTGTGTGGCTGAGCGGTTCTAGGCGCTTCAGTCTGGCACCGCGCGACCGCTGCGGTCGCAGGTTCGAATCCTGCCTCGGGCATGGTTGTGTGTAATGTCCTTAGGTTAGTTAGCTTTAAGTAGTTCTAAGTTCTAGGGGACTGATGAACACAGATATTAAGTCCCATAGTGCTCAGAGCCATTTGAACCATTTTTTTTTGTAATCACATGTCAGCTCTAGTATACTATATTTGTACAATGAATACCCGTTTATCATCTGCATTTCTTCTTGGTGCAGCAATTTTAATGGCCAGTAGTGTAATTCCGTAGCGCCCCCTGTCCATTTTCCACATTACTCACAGCATCTTGCATGATTCCTTCAAGGGGTCGGACCTAGTGCGCATCGACACTGAGGATATCATAAAAAGCCATTAAGGAATATATATTATTATTATGATTTCTGTTCTTTCTGGCCTGTCCGAAAGAATAGACCCCCCACACAACAAACCAGCTTGATATCCTCGCCTGCGAGGATGATGCAGGTTAAGTGCACCGGTATGATAGAGTGGGCTTGTTTCATCATTGCCGGGCCGTGCAGCGACGTCGTAGTTATATAAACGCACCCACGGTGACACGAGTTGGCGGCGGCCCTGATGGCTTCTGGTAGGAAATTGCAGCGACACTCGCCATGAAACACGCTTGTCAGCTCACCTGTACGATCGGCCTCGTTTATCTTGTGCCGGCAGGCAGGGCGAAAACATTGGAAGCAGCTGGTGTGTGTGTGTGTGTGTGTGTGTGTGTGTGTGTTTGTAGCCCGTGCTGGACAGGAAGGCCGACCATTAGCTAATTGTCGACCCGCTGGTCGATCACACTGGGGGGGGGGGGGATGAAGAAGAGGGGGCCAGTGCTTCTGTGGCACCCAGCTCTGCTCATACCCGCTATTTAGCTTTCACAGTACCTCCCTGAAGTTCTGCAGAAAATAAAGTAATACTCATGGATGCCCTGGAGATGCTGTTTGGTCCATTTGTAATTTTCCTCATCAGCTTACTATTCATAAACATCCACACAGTATGAAAACGCGATACGTGGAGCCGAAAACAGTCATCGCGCTAATTCTTTATGTTTGTAGTGTACCACCTTAAACTTAAATAGTATCGTTAGAATAAAATGAACATGGCTGCAGGTGCTTCATAAACTTCAATATATGATTCCGAGTAAACAGGTCGATTTTTTTTATTACTTCAAGGAGAGCATGCATGAAGTGACAGTTTCCATTAAACATAATTATGTGTTTGTGGCCCGTGACGGAAGGAAGGCCGACCACCGCGGTGGCCGAGCGGTTCTAGGCGCTTCAGTCCGGAACCGCGCGACTGCTACGGTCGCAGGTTCGAATCCTGCCTCGGGCATGGATGTGTGTGATGTCCTTAGGTTAGTTGGGTTTAAGTAGTTCTAAGTTCTAGGGAACTGATGACTAGACCACGGATTTTTAGGTCGTAAAAAAATGTGTTTTAGGCACCTAAAATAGGCTCCTTTAGTAGTTCATTTAGGCTATATAAAACCTAAAATAGGCTCTAATAAAAATGATGCAGAGAAAATAAAAATAAATTAAAATACACAGTGTTGACAGTATGGACATCTTATTAGTCATTAAAACAAGGAGAATTAATATTTACACAGTTACAGAGCACAGCAATCTACAACATTAATGTTGAACATAACTCCAAATATTTTTGAGTTCCTGCAAGATAAAGATCTCCGTAAAAAAGATGTGGCAATGGTTTAATTAAAACATTCGTAGTTTCGCGTATTCTGACCATAGTTGGCTTCACAATAAATAACCAAAATCTTTTCTAGGTTTTCTAGTGAAAAACTGTGGTGCTTGTCAGTGAGAATCAATTTATACGCTGAAAAAGAACGTTCTACATCAACAGATGTGACAGGGGCGTACTTCATTTTCGGCACATGTTGGACAGGAGTGCTGGATTTTCCACTACGTATGTCGGCAGCTGCACACAACTCCTTCAGGCCAGTGTTCTTCTGCAAAACCGTTTGCATTTTTGCCCGTACTTTTTCCCCTACTTCACCTGGCGCTTCATTAATTTTCATTTTGACTTCTTCAAGCAAAGAAATACTGTCGTAGATAGGTCTCCCTGAGCCTTCTAATTGCGAAATTATTCTTGCCATAAATGTGTAATGGGCTCTAATGTAAGATAAGTCCCGTTTTAAAGAAGAATCTTTGAGTAACTCCACTGCTGCAGTTACGGATGCAGCATCCTCCGGTATATTTTCAACCACCTTCTGGACAGCTGAGAGATGCGTACTATAGTATTCTGCTGCTATCATCCACGTGCGCCAGCGGGTGACAACAGGCCCTGGCGGCAATGGGACATCTGGAAGCTGTTCTTTGAATGACTGTATTCTTATTGGTGCCTTAACAAAAATTTTCTTCACCATAGATATTACTTTATTTACTTTAGGAAACTGTAGCCTCACTTGCTCTGCTATGCGGTTGATCCCATGCACTACACAAGTTACGTGCAGCATCAATGAGTAGAATACTTTTAATATTTGAAACGCTGCTATCATCTATGCAGCAGCATCAGTGATGGCCAGAAGCACCTTATTCTCATCCATTCCGTTTGGATATAGCACCTTAAGCCCATTGTTCACAAACTGTGCTACTGTTTGTTGGTTAGTTTTTGCAAGTAAATCAAATGAGTCCTGGATGGAGCATCTGGATCTAGCTTGCCAATAATCAGGTTTGCAATGTAACGGCCAAGACTGTCAGTAGTTTCATCCACAGAAATCCATATACAAGATTCTCCAACATCTTCTCGGATTCTTTGCAATGACAGCATTGTAAGCTGAATCCACATAATTCTTACGTAAAGTTGACTCTGCAGGAATAGACTGATGGCAGTACTTCTCAAGAAAACCTCTGAAAATAGGGTTTTCTAGTTCCCGAAATGAGATGTTTGCTGCCACAAGTGCATGACACAAATCACTGCAGAACTTGTTTTTTTCGGAGGATTCACCAGATTTATTGGTTAAAAGAGTTTGCTTCAATTTTGACTTTCGTTCAACATTAGCTTTATGTGCGATTCCATCTGCATGCTGACTTAAGTGAGATTTCTTAACACTCGAAACCTAATACGAGAGAAAAGGGAAATGCAGTTTAGAATCGCATATAAAGAGTATTTCGTATTACTAAAGGATAGCGATAAAAAAGAATCCTAAGTGACAGGAAAATAAGAAGTCTATGAAAAACATCAACTAACCTCCTTGTTGCATGCTTCGCAGAAAATAATTTTCGCATCTGTTGTATAATGCAGAAAATCTTGCAGCCACTGCCTTATATGAGTAGACTTTGAACTACACTCCTGGAAATTGAAATAAGAACACCGTGAATTCATTGTCCCAGGAAGGGGAAACTTTATTGACACATTCCTGGGGTCAGATACATCACATGATCACACTGACAGAACCACAGGCACATAGACACAGGCAACAGAGCATGCACAATGTCGGCACTAGTACAGTGTATATCCACCTTTCGCAGCAATGCAGGCTGCTATTCTCCCATGGAGACGATCGTAGAGATGCTGGATGTAGTCCTGTGGAACGGCTTGCCATGCCATTTCCACCTGGCGCCTCAGTTGGACCAGCGTTCGTGCTGGACGTGCAGACCGCGTGAGACGACGCTTCATCCAGTCCCAAACATGCTCAATGGGGGACAGATCCGGAGATCTTGCTGGCCAGGGTAGTTGACTTACACCTTCTAGAGCACGTTGGGTGGCACGGGATACATGCGGACGTGCATTGTCCTGTTGGAACAGCAAGTTCCCTTGCCGGTCTAGGAATGGTAGAACGATGGGTTCGATGACGGTTTGGATGTACCGTGCACTATTCAGTGTCCCCTCGACGATCACCAGTGGTGTACGGCCAGTGTAGGAGATCGCTCCCCACACCATGATGCCGGGTGTTGGCCCTGTGTGCCTCGGTCGTATGCAGTCCTGATTGTGGCGCTCACCTGCACGGCGCCAAACACGCATACGACCATCATTGGCACCAAGGCAGAAGCGACTCTCATCGCTGAAGACGACACGTCTCCATTCGTCCCTCCATTCACGCCTGTCGCGACACCACTGGAGGCGGGCTGCACGATGTTGGGGCGTGAGCGGAAGACGGCCTAACGGTGTGCGGGACCGTAGCCCAGGTTCATGGAGACGGTTGCGAATGGTCCTCGCCGATACCCCAGGAGCAACAGTGTCCCTAATTTGCTGGGAAGTGGCGGTGCGGTCCCCTACGGCACTGCGTAGGATCCTACGGTCTTGGCGTGCATCCGTGCGTCGCTGCGGTCCGGTCCCAGGTCGACGGGCAGGTGCACCTTCCGCCGACCACTGGCGACAACATCGATGTACTGTGGAGACCTCACGCCCCACGTGTTGAGCAATTCGGCGGTACGTCCACCCGGCCTCCCGCATGCCCACTATACGCCCTCGCTCAAAGTCCGTCAACTGCACATACGGTTCACGTCTACGCTGTCGCGGCATGCTACCAGTGTTAAAGACTGCGATGGAGCTCCGTATGCCACGGCAAACTGGCTGACACTGACGGCGGCGGTGCACAAATGCTGCGCAGCTAGCGCCATTCGACGGCCAACACCGCGGTTCCTGGTGTGTCCGCTGTGCCGTGCGTGTGATCATTGCTTGTACAGCCCTCTCGCAGTGTCCGGAGCAAGTATGGTGGGTCTGACACACCGGTGTCAATGTGTTCTTTTTTCCATTTCCAGGAGTGTAGCTGTTTTCGGCATGGCGTAGTATTCTCACACAGAAACTAGAATTTATTTTACACTTAGAACGTCAGTAACACTTAACACGTCGATCGCTACACAATGCACTGATTGGTTTTCGCAGGGAAAAAGTTTTTTTTTTTTTTTTTTTTTTTTTTTTTTTTTTTTTTTGCGGTGCATGGGAGCGGTAGGGGAAGTACCGTGTACCGTACTCGTTGCTGGATATATGGTACCTGACAGATGGCCGCCCATTCTGAACAAGCGAATGGAATCTACCGGTGCTTCACATGAAAACATCTTACTACTGGCAAATTATTTTTCGAACCGGAAAATTCACGTATAATACCATTCACGAAACAGAGTTGTTTGATAGGACTGCCTGTAGACAGCAGCGAGAAAATGCGCGAAGAGCGGTAATGTAGCTATAGAGGGCGTCTACGATTAACATTGTGATTTTTTAATCCGTGCTCAGCTTAAGGCCTATGAAACCGTTTCTTTGCGAAAATACACAGCTGGGCCCGCATCTCGTGGTCGTGCGGTAGCGTTCTCGCTTCCCACGCCCGGGTTCCCGGGTTCGATTCCCGGCGGGGTCAGGGATTTTCTCTGCCTCGTGATGGCTGGGTGTTGTGTGCTGTCCTTAGGTTAGTTAGGTTTAAGTAGTTCTAAGTTCTAGGGGACTTATGACCACAGCAGTTGAGTCCCATAGTGCTCAGAGCCATTTGAACCATACACAGCTGGCCAGAATCCTACGAACGAATATTTTCACATATAACAATTAGTACTCCCACGTTCGATTCTAATGTGTAACTCAAATCTTTGACCGGTTCCCATTCGCTCACCGAAGTTAAGCACTGTCGCGCTCGGCGCGTACTTGGATGGATGACCATTCAACCGTGCCGAGTGCTGTTGGTAGTAAGGCAAGCAAAGGAATTGTAAACAGTCTCTAACGACCTTCGCCTTCCACGAGACGTAAAGCCCTAAGTTTACTTCCCTTTTCTAATCTTTGAAAACACAAGAACTCTATGTCAGATTAACGAAATAGGTCCTTTTTAGGATTTTGATGCCGAAAGAGGCAAAATTAGGCGTCAACGTCGAAATACGCAATTTTAGGTCCTATGGGACCAACGGTATTCAGTTTAGTTAGTCATGAAACGCATAAGTACCAACTTATATGCAAATTGGAGCTTAGGAAAAAATAGGTTTTAACCTAAAGATCCGTGATCTATTTTTTACATATGAATAATAAAACATCTATAAAGAGTATTTAGTATTAACAGGGATAGCGATATAAAAAAATAAAAAGAGACCGAAGTGTTAGGCAAATACGAAGCATGAGCGCATATCAACTAGCCACCTTTCTGCACGCTGGGCAGAAAATATTTTTTTCCATCTGTCGTATAGTGTGGAAAAACTTGGAACCACTGTCTTATATGATGAAATAGGCACTTTTTAGGATATTAAAGCCGAAATAGGCAAAAATAGGCACTAACGTCGAAATAGGCTTTTTTAGGCCCTATAGAATTAACGCTGTTAAGTGTAAATAGTCATGAAACGCATAAGTACAAATATTTATGCAAATAGGAACTCAGGAACAAAATAGGTTTTTACCTAAAATCCGCGGTCTAGTGATGTATTGGTTTGGTTTGCATGGAAGCTCCCCTGGATACTCTTGCCCCTAGTTCCCTGGGGAAGGTGGGTGGGGGTCACCAAGTTTGTAATCTGACATCGGAAGTACTTATCAGCGACCTGAGATGAGATCGTTATCTGTCCCAGAATTCCCACTGATAACCCACTTCTTACGATGTCATATCACCGGAAGCGATACGTGGCCCGATGTTTATCTGCGTTTGAAAACGAAAATGGTTCAAATGGCTCTGAGCACTATGGGACTCAACATCTTAGTTCATAAGTCCCCTAGAACTTAGAACTACTTAAACCTAACTAACCTAAGGACATCACACACCCCCATGCCCGAGGCAGGATTCGAACCTGCGACCGTAGCGGTCCCGCGGTTCTGGACTGCAGCCCCAGAACCGCACGGCCACCGCGGCCGGCGTTTGAATACGCCCTTCTATGTTACTAAGGCTTCCAGTGCTGAAGAAAATGACTTTACCCTTTCACTTCAGTAGAACTAGAGAAATCCATATGCTGCATGAAGAATAACAAAGCTCCTGCCTTAGATGACCTACGAATTACACAAATATAGAGAGTAGGGCCAGGTATTAAAAAGTGGATTTTAAATCTGATTGACAACTGCGTCTCGAAATTACAAATATCCTAAATCTAGCGTAAAGCTGAAGTGGTAGCCTTATCGAAACCTTGGAAGGAACCTACAGACCCCAAGAACTTTCGACTAGTCTCGCTTCTCTGGCAGCTATTTAAACTGTTGACAAGAATGGATATGTAGACCAGACCCTTATTAGACAACAGTCAGGATTCCACCCAGCAAAATCATGTAGCCAGAACCTCAACGTAACTCGTCACATTGACAACGGAGACAAGCGAGGGCAGATTAGAGGCGTCGACCTAACTGCGGCGAATGGCACAGTAAATCGTAACAAGCTCGAAAGGAAGATTTATACAATCGTCAAGCACTGCCGACTAACGTAATTAATTCAAAACCTACTGCAAAACAGGCGGTTCTTTGCCACCATGAACAATGAGAATGGCCGGTGGTGAATGCAGAAGAACGGTCTTCTAGGCAATGTGTCAGCACTGCCACTGTACCACTGCACAATATCTACACCAGAGACCAGCCTGTCGGACCAGATACAAGATCTGTCATATATGCCGACGACACAGCGGTTGCAGCCCAAAGAAGAACTTCGAGGAGGTAGGAATGAAACTTACTGCACTGCAGTCTTCGAAGATCTGGCAGAATACTATGACAATAACCGCCTAATCCTTCCAAAACAAGGTCCAAGTGTTTCACCTGAGAAATAGACAAGCTATGAGAAAACTGGAAGTAACTTTGAGAAACTGGAAGTAACTCTGAGGGGAAAGCAACTACAACACACGGACATCCCTACATACCTCGGAGTAAAGCTCGACAGTACACTTACTTTCAAAGACCATTGCGAGAACTCGAATCTCAAAGTCTGCAGAAATAATATTACAAGCAATCTCATTAAACTGCACAAGGGGGAGAAGGGCTCCTTAACCAAATGTTCTACGTATGTCTGCTGTCTCTCTCTCTCTATCTGCGGCAGAATATGCAGCACAAGCCTGGTAGAACTCCACAGACCAGGCACGTTGACACCGCTCTTAACGAGACAGGCCGCATTGTAAGTGGTTGTCTACGACTAATTCCATCTGACAGAATATACCCTCTTACAGGCTTAGCGTTCCCGGATATTAGACGAAGAACAGCGACAGGGGTTGAGAAGCAGAAACAGGAAAATTGTTCCAGACATCCCATGTTTGGAAACGAAGCATCATGTCCTAGAGTGAAGTCGAGAAAGAGCTTTCTTCGAACAACCTAAGCCATTACATCAACAACTTCCGCTCGCCGAATAGGTGGCGAAACAAGGCAACTGGAAGTAACAACCAAAACCTAAAGAAAGAACCGGCTGCTGGTTTTCAACTCCCCTACAAGACGTGGAAGACTTTGAACAGATTGCGAACTGGCGTGACGCTCTGCAAACAAAACGTGAAGCGGTGGGTCTACATTACTGGAAATGTGGAGAACTTAGTAAACACTTCTTGGTCTACCCGAAGTTGCCCGAAGCCTGTACGATGGAGGATCTGGTTTCAGCAACTGTCCCAATGTCCCAGCAACCAAGACTGCCACATTTTGGACTTCAAAGTCAATTTGACAAGTACAAAGTCTAATGTATAAACTGTAGATATTGTAGTATTTTGAATTTGTAAATAGCTGTACTGTACCGTCCTTGACACGAAATAATAATAATAATAATAACGACAGTCCTTATGAGGCCTGCTGTAAGCACATGGTTGCTAGCTTCCACTAATGCAAAATCATAAACCAGCGGCCTTGTAGGCTGGGGAACGCTGAACAAAGGCTTCAAGCCAGGGATTCCCAATACGGCAACGGCGAAGCAACGAAAGTCAGCCTCGTCCCCACGAAACACCGTGCAGGTGACAGTCGCTAATATTACGTGCACCAAAAAAAAAAAAGACGAGGAACTATCCCTCGCGGCGACACACGAAGGCGACGAGCACAATTCGGATAGTCCTGTGACGCCTACCGAAATCACACACCAGGGTTTGGCCGCCTGTACCCACTTCAGGGGAAAGTAGAGAAGCGAGTCCTAGCCTATAAAACGTTAAGAGTTTTTAAACACAGTTGTTTCCACTTGAGTCAGAGATGCGCTAAACCTATGACGCTCCATCTTCGACCAGTGATGTTTTCGCGTCTCGCGTCTTCGCAGTTACCACTGGTAGGACTAAACCACTCGTAGGACTTGAATCTGAACCACTTACGTACTTGTACATATGCTAATGCTCAAAGTAAGAAAATGTATAACTACTCAAAAAATAGTTCAAATGGCTCTGAGCACTATGGGACGTAACATCTGAGGTCATTAGTGCCCTAGAACTTAGAACTACGTAAACCTAACTAACCTAAGGACATCACACACATCCATGCCCGCGGCAGGATTCGAACCTGCGACCGCAGTGGTCGCGCGGTTCCAGACTGAAGCGCCTAGAACCGCTAGGCCACACCGGCCAGCAACCTCAAATTCATTGTTGGTTCGTGGGAATTCCCTTTTTTCGAAGGGTTCCTCTATTAACCATACACGTGTCCCTGCCATAGGATACATAGCCACCTTAACTTTCAGCGTTAACCTTATTCGCAACGCCTAAGGCTGACGCACAGGTGCCCGCATCTCGTGGTCGTGCGGTAGCGTTCTCGCTTCCCACGCCCGGGTTCCCGGGTTCGATTCCCGGCGGGGTCAGGGATTTTCTCTGCCTCGTGATGGCTGGGTGTTGTGTGCTGTCCTTAGGTTAGTTAGGTTTAAGTAGTTCTAAGTTCTAGGGGACTTATGACCACAGCAGTTGAGTCCCATAGTGCTCAGAGCTATTTGAACCATTTTTTGACGCACAGGTCTTCCGGGCACCACAGCATACGCTGTAGAGCGTTTTCGACAATGCGCGACAGTGCTTGGGCAGAACGGACAGTGGCTGGTGTCGGCAGCTGCTGTGAACGACCACGTGTCAAAACGGATGCGGGCGGAAGGTAGTGTGCGGTCATGCCCTTGCACTACCAGGACGAATCCTGTCGTAGAACTCTTCGAGGTCTTCCATTTCGTTACAAAAATTTCTTAGAAAAAGTCCTCACAAAATTTAAATAAGTGGACTACACAAAAAATAATTTCCTCATAGGTAGTTCCTTATTATAGCATGGTACGTCTTTGAATATGCACTGACGAGAAAAACAAGGAGTTGTGCGACACAAACAAAAGTTGGTAGACGTGTTTCTCGATCTGGTAGACGATGTCTGTTCAAAATTCTTGCCAGTCGCATAAGAATGTCACTAGTAGTGCCATCATGAGAATGCAGATTAGGTTTGCCTTAAATACTCGCTGTAACGGTCGTGAGCGTTATTATTACCTTAGAGATGGTAGGTGGTGAGTTGACGTTGGTTAAGAATGCCTTTAAGCCGACAAAGACGTCATTATCAACACCTCTTGAGTTTGAGCGAAGTCGTGTAATAAGGCTACGAGATGATGGGTGCGCCTTCTGTGATATTGGAGAAAGACCTGGCAGGAATGCAGATGTACAGTCGCAGGAAGACTGGGTTCCGGTTGGCCACGTGACACTACCGAGAGGGAAGACAATCGTGTTCGGCGGATGGCTCTGGCACATCGAACAGCATCTGCAGCAGCAGTATGTGCAGCAGTTGGCACTTTAGTGACACAACGAACTGCTACAAATAGGTTGCTTCAACGACAGCTCCGAACCAGACGCTCTGTAGTGTGCATTTCACTGACCCCAAAGTACCGCCATTTGCAATGTCTCATTGGAGAGCAGGGTGGAGATCGTTAGGTTTTCCGATGTAATCTGGTTCTGCCTCGATCCCAGTGATGCTGGTAGGTCCGTTAGAAGGATGCCGGTTGAGGGCCTGAAACCAACCTGTTTGCGTACTAAACACGGTGGACCTACACCTGGAGTGATGGTCTGGGGTAGGATTTCGTATGACAGCAGGAGTACCTTCGTGGTTATCCCATGTACCCTGACTTCAAATTTGTACATCAGTCTGGTGATTCGACCTGTTGTGCTGCCATTCATGAATAGCATTTCAGGGCCTATTTTCAAACGGGATAACGCTCTACTGAGTGTCGACATGGTGCCTTGGACTGCTCTATCGCCAGGTCTGTCTCTAATCGAGCACATGTGGAACATCATCGGATGACAACTCCAGCGTCATCCACAACCAGCATTAACCGCCCTTGCATATGCGATCATGTGCAACAGGCATCGAACGCCATCTCACAAACTGACATCCGGCATCCATACAACGCAATGCATGCACGTTTGCATGCTTGCAGTAAGCATCCTGGCGATTACATCCGTTATTAAAGTATCAGCATTTCACATTTGCAATGGCTTATCTCGTGCTTACATTAACCTGTCATCTTGTAATACTACTCACTTCAGTATGTCATCTGACAAATGTATTCCGAAATTTCTTTACTCAACATTAATTATTTTTTATTGTCCCAATTATTTTTCCGTCAGTGTAACAGTCCATACACAGGGAACTACTCACACATTAGGAAAGCATTTATAATGTGGCGCCGAACGCTGTGACCGAGCGGTTCTAGGCGCTTCAGTTCGCAACTGCGCTGCTGCTACGGTCGCAGGTTCGAATCCTGCGTCGGGAATGGATGCGTGTGATGTCCTTAGGTTAGTTAGGTTTGAGTAGTTGTAAGTCTAGGGGCTAATGAACTCAGATGGGGTGGCGTCTACACTGCATTCCATTGGAAGGTACAGTATGTACAGTTGCTGACACACATAACATACTGTTATGCACTCTTATAAATGAATATAACAGAGTTATATACGTAATAAATTGCCAAGCATTTAAAACAGCTTTCCTTGCCTCTTTGTTGGAAAATGTGTCAATAATAGCATTAAATCCAGAATGAATTTACATTGGTATGAAACTTCTTGGTATATTAAAACTGTGTGTCGGACAGGACTCGAACCTGGGAACTTGCCTTTCGCGAATAAAGTGCTCTGCCGACAGAGATTATCCATGCACGATTGACGAATTGTCCTTCATAACATTGAAAGTTTGACTTACGAACCAAAGTCGAATGCATAGTAAGTACCATATTTATTTAATTTATGTTGGGTCATTAAATAATGTTTAACAGTCGCGTCAGTTAGACCCTTATAGGTCACGACCCAGAGGGTCAGAACCCCAACTCCCTTATCCTCTCATCAGGGATGGCGCTGGTCGCCAGCTTTGCGAAATACTGAATTAAAATGAAGACTGGTGCATTCAGGCCGGGAGATGTATACTGAGGAGACAAAAGTTATGGGGTAGCTATATGCACATATACACATGGCAGTAGTAGCGCGTACGCAAGGTACGAAAAGGCAGCTGTCTTTTGTACTCGGATGTGTCATGTGAAAAGGTGTCCGACGTTATTATGACCGCACGGCGGTAGGCTGGTTCAAATGGCTCTGAGCACTATGGGACTTAGCTTGTGAGGTCATCAGTCCCCTAGAACTCAGAACTACTTAAACCTAACTAACCCAAGGACATCACGCACATCCATGCCCGAAGCAGGATTCGGTCGCGCGGTTCCAAACTGTAGCGCCTAGAACGGCTCGGCCACCCGGCCGGTACGGCGGTAGGTAACAGACTTTGAACGCGGTAGATGCACTGGACATTCCATTTCGGAAATCTTTACGGAATTCAATATTCCGAGGTACACAGTGTCAAGAGTGTGCCGAAAACACCAAATTTCAGGCAGTACCTGTCACCATAACAACGCAGTGACCGACGGCCTTCGCTAAACGACTGAGAGGAATGGTGTTTGCATTGAGTTGTCAGTGCCAACAGACAAGCAACACTGCGTGAAATAACCGCAGAAATCAATGTGGGACGTACGACGAACGCGTCCGTTGGAACAGTGGGCTGGAATTTGGCGTTAATGGGCTATGGCAGCAGACGATCGATACGAGTGCCTTGGTAACCGCTCGACATCGGCTGCAGCGACTATCCTGTGCGAGTGACCATATCAGTTGTACCCTACGTGACTGGAAGACGGTGGCTTGGTCAGATGAGTCCCGGTTTTCAGTGTGTAAGATCTGATTTTAATTTGTAAGATCTGGTGTGTTGCAAGCCCAACGAAGCCATGGACCCAAGTTGTCAACAAGGCACTGTGAAAGCAGATGACGGCTCCATAACGGTGTGAGCTATGTTTACATGGAGTGGACTAGATCCTCTGGTCCAACTGAACCGATCATTGACTGTAAATGGCTATGTTCGGCTACTTGGTGACTATTTGCAGCCATTCATGGCCATCACGATACCAAACAATTATTCATTTTTTATATATGACAATGCGCTCCGTCGCCGAGCCAAAATTGTTCGCAATTGGTTTGAAGAACATTCTGGACAACTCGAGCGAAATATTTGGCCACCCAGATAGCCCGACACTGGACATAATCGAGAGGTGAATTCGTGCATAAATCCTGCGCCGGGAAGACATTCGCATATATGAATGGCTATAAAGGGGGCATGCCGCAACGTTGCTGCAGGGGACTTCCGGCTACCTGTGTAGTCCACGCTACGTTGGGCTGCTGCACTACGCCAGCGAAAGGAGGTCCGACACGCTGTTAGGAGATATCCCTTGATTGCTGTCACTTTCAGTGTATGTGGTTGGAACTGTAAGCTAAAGTAAGAAACGCGTATCAAACCCTGAATTATTATTCTGAAATTTACGGCCCAGTGAAGTACTTCGTCCCAGCATGTGAGGTGAAATATGGTTAGATAAGAGGGATTTAGATTCTGCTTTTTCAAGTTTGTTATGTTAGTGCAGAAGTCGGCATTTGTTATCTGAGCTTAATATTTTCTGAAATTTCTTGGAGCTTGCTTATAATTAAATAAATGTGAAGTCACTGTACATGTACATAACACATTGAGCCAACCGATCTCAGCTCACGGCTCGACTCAGTCTTCTGTCACCCAGGCAAGTCTTTGGAAGGTAAAATCAAAACTATAGGCCATTAAAATTGCTACACCACGAAGATGACATGCTACAGACGCGAAATTTAACCGACAGGAAGAAGATGCTGTGATATGCAAATTATTAGCTTTTCAGAGCATTCACACAAGGTTAGCGCCGGTGGCGACACCTACAACGTGCTGACATGAGGAAAGTTTTCAACCGATTTCTCATACACAAACAGCAGTTGCCGGCGTTGCCTGGTGAAACGTTGTTGGGATACCTCGTGTAAAGAGGAGAAATGCGTACCATCACGTTTGGGACTTTGATAAAGGTCGGCTTGTAGCCTATCGCGATTGCGGTTTATCGTATCCCGACATTGCTGCTCGCGTTGGTCGAGATCCAATGACTGTTAGCAGAATATGGAATCGGTGGGTTCAGGAGGGTATTACGGAACGCCATGCTGGATCCCAACGGCCTCGTATCACTAGCAGTTGAGATGACAGGCATCTTATCCGCATGGCTGTAACGGATCTTGCAGCCACGTCTCGATCCCTGAGTCAACAGATGGGAACGTTTGCAAGACAACAACCCTCTGTACGAACAGTTCGACGACGTTTGCAGCAGCACGGACTATCAGCTCGGAGACCATGGCTGCGTTTACCGTTGACGCTGGATCACACAAAGGAGCGCCTGCGATGGTGTACTTAACGACGAATCTGGGTGCACGAATGGCAAAACGTCATTTTTTCGGATGAATCCAGGTTCTGTTAGGCATCATGATGGTCGCATCCGTGTTAAGCGACATCGCGGTGAACGCACATTGGAAGCGTGTAAAAGTCATCGCCATACTGGCGTATCACCCGGCATGATTGTATGGGGTGCCATTGGTTACACGTCTCGGTCACCTCTTGTTCGCATTGACGGCACTTTGAACAGTGGACGTTACATTTCAGATGTGTTACGACCCGCGGCTCTACCCTTCATTCGATCCCTGTGAAACCCTACATGTCAGCAGGATAACGGACGACTGCATGTTGCAGGTCCTGTACGGGCCTTTCTGGATACAGAAAATGATCGACTGCTGCCCTGGCCAGCTCATTCTCCAGATCTCTCACCAAGTGAAAAGTCTGGTCAATGGTGGCCGAGCAACTGGCTCGTCACAATACGCCAGTCAGTACTCTTGGTGAACTGTGGTGCATCTACATCTACATACATACTCCGCAATCCATCATACGGTGCGGAGGGTACCTCGTACCACGACTAATATCTTCTTTCCCTGTTCCACTCCCAAACAGAACGAGGGAAAAATGACTGCCTATATGCCTCTGTACGAGCCCTAATCTCTCTTATCTTTGTGGTCTTTCCGCGAAATACAAGTTGGCGGCAGTAAAATCGTGTTGAAGCTGCATTGGCATCTGTACCTGTACACGCCATCCAAGCTCTGTTTGACTCAATGCCCAGTCGTATCAAGGCCGTTATTATGAGCAGAGGTGGTTGTTCTGGGTACTGATTTCTCATGATCTATGCACCCAAATTACTTGAAAATGTAATCAAATGTCAGTTCTAGTGTAATATATTTGTCCAATGAATACTCGTTTATCGTTTGCATTTCTTCTTGGTGTTGCAATATTAATAGCCAGTAGTATATATATATATATATATATATATATATATATATATATATATATATATATATATATATACGAGGGTGAGTCAAATGAAAACCTTAAATTTGCAATAACAAATCGAAATTTCACGCCGTTATCCTGTAAGTTGGTAAGCGTGCTAAAAACAGCGTGCAGAATGGCCTGTAGGTGGCAGCATAGTGCAGATGCACACATACCGTGAAGAACAGCGTTCTGTTATTCGGTTTTTGTGTAGTGATGGTGTGAAACCCATTGAAATTCATCGACGAAAGAAGGTTCAGTACGGTGATGCATGTTTGTCACAGCAGCAAGTCTACGAATGGAGTAGGACGTTCGCAAACGGTGTGACTTCAGTGGAAGATGCTCCTCGTCCAGGTCAGGCACAATGAGCTCTGACTCCACAGAACATTGCAGCAGTTGAAATCATAGTGAAGGAAAACCGCCGAGTGACACTGAATGACATTGCAGCATGTTTACAGAGTAGTCATGGGTCAGCACACCACATTGTGCATGATGTGCTGCAGTTTCACAAAGTGTCTGCAAGATGGGTGCCAAGGCAGCTGACTCCTGAAATGAGAGAACGACGTGTTGAAGCTTGTAAAGAACTTCGTCGGCGCTTTGAACGAGAAGGTGATGGCGTCCTTGCAAGAATCGTTACTGGGGACGAAACCTGGGTTCACTTCCACCAACCGGAAACGAAGAGAGCGAGCAAGGAATGGCGCCATTCCTCATTACCAAAACCAAAGAAGTTTCAAACAGAACCATCAGCAGGAAAGGTTATGCTGACTCTCTTTTGGGACGAAAAAGGCGTCATTTTGAAGCATTACATGCTTAGAGGGACGACTGTCACCAGTGCATCATACACAGCTCTCCTAAAAAATCATCTGCGGCCTGCAATCAAATCAAAGCCGTGGATTGCCGTCAGCAGGTGTCATTTTGCACAATGACAATGCAAGGCCCCACACTGCCCATACAACAGTTGCAACAATCACAGACCTGCATTTTGAGTGTCTTCCTCATCCACCATACTCACCAGACCTTGCTCCAACTGATTTGCATATGTCGGGACCACTCAAAGACGCAATGGGAGGAAAGAAGTTCCGTTCTGATGAAGAGGTATGCCACGCGGTGCATGAGTGGTTGCGCGGACTACCAAAAGAATGTTTCCAGAATGAGATTTTCACTCTGCAGCGGAGTGTGCGCTGATATGAAACTTCCTGGCAGATTAAAACTGTGTGCCCGACCGAGATTCGAACTCGGGACCTTTGCCTTTCGCGGGCAAGTGCTCTACCAACTGAGCTACCGAAGCACGACTCACGCCCGGTACCCACAGCTTCTGTGGCAGAAGTGAAGCTGTGGGTACCGGGCGTGAGTCGTGCTTCGGTAGCTCAGTTGGTAGAGCACTTGCCCGCGAAAGGCAAAGGTCCCGAGTTCGAATCTCGGTCGGGCACACAGTTTTAATCTGCCAGGAAGTTTCATACCAAAAGAATGTTTTTCTAACGGAATTTATGCACTTTGTAAGCGCTGGAGGACTTGCATTGAGCGTTGGGGAGATTATGTTGAAAAGTGATACAACTTTGAACCACTTCTGCACATTAAATGATATTTTAAAAAATATTTAAGGTTTTCATTTGACTCACCCTCGTATATATTACGATTAGCTGTTTGCGTCCTTCTTTTTACTAAGAAACAATACTGAAACGCTTCTAAAATTAATGAATCTTCGTTCGGCCTTACTGATGCGAAAGTATACTTGCACTATGTGGGTGCCGCGCTGCGTACTGACCTTCGCTGTATGGAGGCTGCTGAACTGTAGACGAATATTTAGCCTGCAGCCGTTTGAGCTTCGCAACTGAAACCTGTCAGGGATCTTTGGCCCACTCTAGAGTAGATCTCTGCTATGCAGAATTGCACTGTGCGGCTGGTAACAGGTAACTTTCAAAACAGGCCTTTATTGTGTTTTTTAATTTATTTTTGCGCATTCTACGTATACAGCACGAACAAACAGTCGCAATTTGGACGCTGCTTAAGCGATGTAAGCTTGTTTGAGGTCATAACGAGCGGTTGGGTAGCTGCACTCGGAAGGTAGGTTGTGACTTCCTAGATATTCTGGAAGATAGGTCATGACTTCCTAGAGGTTCTGGAAGGTGGGTCGTGAGTTCCCAGAGGTTATTTGACTGGAACAGTAGATCTATCACAGTACTAGAAGTCACAGCTTTACGTGAATCACTGTCCTCTGGGGAAATTTCCACTCCACTTGCAGGTCGCGTTATCATTAATGTACGCAGAGAGCAGTTAGCGGCGTGACCCAGCAGCAGCAGCCTTTGCAGCGGACATATGAACACCGGGCCGCTGTGTAAGCTCAGCTCTGCGGTAGGGCAGGGCTGGAGCCTGTACAGTGGGCGTGTTGTGAGACCGTGACGCACGGGGCCGGGAAGTCACCCAGGCCGTGGCTGCAGCTGGCATTGCGCCGATCTGTACCGGCCGCCTCGCCGCCTCAGGAATCTGGTCACGTGACCGTGCGGCTAAAGGCTGCCCTGTAGTGGTGAGCCACCGCTTCGTCTCGAGGACGTCTGCTGCTGTCTGCACTTCGCGAACTGCGACCGTGGCATCTGCAATTACTTTGCGTTCTATTGGAGCGTCCTGCATGGCCTGCTAAAATTGCAGCAGTAATCAGATGTGCTGTTCAGATAACTTCAACAACCGTATACAGCTTAGGCTACGTTGCCGCTAAACGTAGAACGATAATTCTAACAAGGGGAACTAAAATTGTGGTATTTCGAGGATTGGATACCACAGATCATCACGAACGGACTAAATATTTAACAAAAGAGTGCTTTTAAAGACTGGGTTGAGGCGCAGCGCCGTATACCGATACTGCCTTGGAGGCGGTTAAGTGGGAGATGTGTCTCACAAGGGAACCTCCCCATCGCACCCCCCTCAGATTTAGCTATAAGTTGGAACAGTGGATAGGCCTTGAAAAACTGAACACAGATAAATCGAGAAAACAGGAAGAAGTTGTGTGGAACTATGAAAAAAATAAGCAAAATATACGAACTGAGTAGTCCACGTGCAACATATGCAACTTCAAGGGTGATGTACACTCAGGAGCGCCGTGGTCCTGTGGTTAGCGTGAGCAGTTGTGGAGTGAGAGGTCCCTCGACCGAAAATTTTAATTTTTTGTTTTCAGACAATTATTATCTGTCAGTCTGTCCGTCCGATGCGATCACTGTTTTGGGAGTGATAATCACATCCACAAGAAAACCTAAATCGGGCAAGGTAGAAGAATCTTTTTACCCATTCGCCAAGTGTACAAGTTAGGTGGGTCGACAACATATTCCTGTCATGTGACGCACATGCCGTTACCAGTGTCGTATAGAATATATCAGACGTGTTTTCCTGTGGAGGAATCGGTTGACCTATGACCTTGCGATGAAATGTTTTCAGTTCCCATTGGAGAGGCACGTCCTTTCGTCTACTAATCGCACGGTTTTGCGGTGCGGTCGCAAAACACAGACACTAAACTTATTACAGTGAACAGAGACGTCAATGAACGAACGGACAGATCATAACTTTGCGAAAATAAATAAAGTAAATTTTGCACTCAGGGGAGGATTTGAACCATGGACCTCTCATTCCGCAGCTGCTCACGCTAACCACAGGACCACGACGCTGCTGACTGCACATTACCCTTGAAGTTGCATATGTTGCACGTGGACTACTCAGTTCGTATATTTTGCTAATTTTTTTCATAGTTCCACACAACTTCTTCCTGTTTTCTCGGTTGATCTTTGTTCAGTTTTTCAAGGCCTATCCACTGTTCCAACTTATAGCTAAATCTGAGGGGGGTGCGATGGGGAGGTTCCCTTGTCAGAGCTGGATGGTGACAGATGGTGACGCGAGACTGGACGCGCACGTAGTTTATGTGTCAGCCGATAGAGGACAGTATTGGATAGGGGACGGTGACTTAGTTTCGATTGTGCCCACTAGAGTGCACTAAAGTAACAGAATGTTTTTCATAAACTGTTCTAGTATTTCCATAAAGTGTTATTATGTCTTTTTGTGTATGTAAAATGTTATAAATGTGTTTTAGCAGTATGAATGATGCGTGAGTGTGGTTTAAGGTTAATATGAAGATGATTGTTTAACAAGTTACGTAGTGGGATTTAGTGTGGGAACATTTCGAAGAAGTGTGGATGTGGACAAAGGAGATTTTTGTAGAATAGATTTGTAAAGTAAGTTTATGGTACAGGGAAAGTTAATTCAGGCATAAATAAAAATAGTAAATAATTCTTAAGAGACATCATAGTAGCCGTTGACTGTATTATACAGTCAACGGCGACTAAGATATCTTTTAAGAAATATTATATGACTGTGAATCCCAACCATGAGAAGTTAATAAAATAGTAAATTACTTTATGCATAAACAAAACTTCAGCATATTAGATATTTACGTCGGTAAAAAGTGCAGTCGTTAGGTTTACTATTTTGCGATTGGTTATTGATGAAAAGCGCGGACTGACGCGGGAGAATGTTGTTTTGCTATTGGCTGTTGAGTAAACTGACCAATGGTAAAGCAATATTCTTCGCGCGCCTTTCGCTGCTGGTAGAGAAGGCCGAGAGTATCCTAGAGAGGCGTCGGAGCCTAGCCAAGAAACAGCTCGAACGTGTGTAGTAGTAGTTCCGATGGAAATGATAAGTTGCCGGATCTAGCAGTGTTTCATACATCAAAAGTGTTATAAAGTGACGGCATAATTATTCCGATGGGTGTGTAGAAATTTCGGAATTTTTAAATGAATTTTGTGACGAGAAAAGACATAAATTCCGCGTGGCGTATTGAGCAGGTCGGTGGCTAAAAACTGTGACTGCATTAGGTACCGACAGTCTTAATATTTGTCGAGCATTCTCAGTCAAAAACAAGCCGTATTTTTGTAGCTATTGCGTTTTCGAGAAATGCAACACCATAAAATTGCTTACGTTCAAAAATAGCTCTGAGCACTATGGGACTTAACTACTGCGGTCATCAGTCGCCCAGAACTTAGTACTACTTAAACCTAACTAACCTAAGGACGTCACACACATCCATGCCCGAGGCCGGATTCGAACCTGCGACCGTAGCGGTCGCGCGGTTCGAGACTGTAGCGCCTAGAACCGCTCGGACGGGCTTGGCAGTGATACTTGTTCATCTAAGTTTCAGAATATATTAATTAAGGACAAAATTGCCAACCTTTCATTTCGTGCGAAAACTTTCTTCCGAAACGTAGTGACTTTAATTGCAGCCTGATTCACGTCGAAGTACAGTAGGTTTCGCTTGGCTTCCCTACGGATGATCTGCTGAGACAATGTTCACAGGTAGGTGCAGGTTCGTCGTAAAGGGACGGAAGGAACCGCGCCGCCGCAGTGTGTCACTTCAAGCAGTAAAAGTTGCTGGATGTAGAAACGACATCCCATAGATGTACGTGGTACAATACAACTTAGAGAGTCTCCCGATGAATCTAATGCTCAAATAACTTACGGGAATACAATCGGATAGCATCTTCGACAACCGCCGATAATTCAGCTGTCGAATGCCCTATCTCTTTCATGGCACAAATGCAACGAGAGCGCGTGGCAGTTTCAATCCTGAGTCCCGTGAAGCTGCACCGACGGGAAAACCGAAGAGGCACTTGTAGAAAGACAACACCCACAGTAAACGACTAGCATCACCACACGACCAAAGACGGCCAACGTCAGATTTTTATCGAGTGTGAAACATTAGTGAAAAGGGGAGCAAGTAGTTATATAAATGCAGGGTGTCTGTTCTTTTGGACATGTCCGAAAGAACAGAGACCACGATCTTCCCTGTGGGTGCACCAGTACGTCCGACCTCCTAAGGGGATCTCAGAGTAGTGAGCATGGGGGACAGGGACTGCGGACAGGTGGCGCTCGGTGGGAATGTGGGTCGGCAGTGAGGGCAGTGAGGCGTGCCGAGACAGTCCGTGCAGTTGCGATAACACTGTGTGCTTGATAGCGCAGTAGTTAACACAGGAGATCTCGGGTTCGAATCCCGGGCCGGTGCACATTTTCACTCGTCGCCGCTGATAATGTCCCCGTCCAGTTGACATCAGTACTCTCGTTCCTTTCCTTTCTCTTGCCCCCTCCCCCTCCACCTTCAATTTACAGATAATGAGCATGCAGCACCAACTCTGAAGCTTCCGGACAGATTAAAGCTGTGTACCGGACCGAGACCCCAACTCGGGATAAGATGGTTCTTAGCCGCGAAAGACAAATGTCCCGAATTCGAGCCTCGGTCCGGCAAACAATTTTAATCTGTCAGAAAGTTACATATCTGCGCACGGTCCACTGCAGAGTGAAATTTTCATTCTAGCACTAACTCTGTACATTACCGTACCTGACAAAAAAGTAAAGCACCCGGAAGGAAAGGAGGAAACGGAATAAAACTTCATACGATGGGAGGGTATGTCATGTTATTTTAGTGGTTACAATCTCGAATGAATTTATAAAGTATGGGCCACTTAACATAAGACGTTGCGGCACCTATGATCTGGATGCATGTACTGCTTTGGTCGGGAAGGGGGCCATAAAGCCATTGTATCCTTAACCAACTTAAATCACTCAATAAAAGCCAGTCTTCTGGTCCAGACTGTATACCAATTACGTTACTTCCGGAGTATGCTGATGCTCCATACTTAACAATCATATACAACCGTTCGCTCGACGAAAGATTCGTACCCAAAGACTCGAAAGTTGCACAGGTCACACCAATATTCAAGAAAGGTAGTAGGAGTAATCCACTAAATTACAGGCTCATATCGTTAACGTCGATATGCAGCAGGATTTAGAACATATATTGTGTTCGAACATTACGAATTACCTCGAAGAAAACGGTCTATTGACACACAGTCAACATGGGTTCCTGTGAAACACAACTAGCTCTTTATTCACATGAAGTGTTGAGTGCTATTGACAAGGGATTTCAGATCGATTCCGTACTTCTGGATTTCCGGAAGGCTTTTGACACTGTACCACAAAAACGGCTCGTAGTGAAATTGCGTGCTTATGGAATATCGTCTCAGTTATGTGACTGGATTTGTGATTTTCTTTGAGAGAGGTCACAGTTCGTAGTAATTGATGGAAAGTCATTGAGTAAAACAGAATTGATATCTGGCGTTCCCAAAGGTAGTGTTACAGGCCCTTTGCTGTTCCTTGTCTATATAAACGATGTGGGAAACAATCTGAGCAGCCGACTTAGATTGTTAGCTGACGACGCTGTCGTTTATCGACTATTAAAGTCATCAGAAGATCAAAATAAACTGCAAAACTATTTAGAAAAGATATCTGAATGGTGCGAAAAGTGGCAGTTGACCCTAAATAACGAAAGGTGTGAGATCACCCACATGAGTGCTATAAGGAACTCGTTAAACTTCGGTTACACGATAAATCAGTCTAATCTAAAAGCCGTAAATTCAACTAAATACCTAGGTATTACAATTATGAACAACTTAAATTGGAAGGAACACATAGAAAATGTTGTGGGGAAGGCTAAACAAAACTGCGTTTTATTGGCAGGACACTTTGAAAATGTAACAGACCTACTAAGGAGACTGCCTACACTACGCTTGTCCGTCCTCTTTTAGAATACTGCTGCACGGTGTGGAATCCTTACCAGATAGGACTGACGCAGTACATCGAAAAAGCTCAAAGAAAGGGAGCACGTTTTGTATTATCGCGAAATATGGGAGAGAGTGTGACAGAAATGATACAGGATTTGGGATGGACATCATTAAAAGAAAGGCGTTTTTCGTTGCGTCGGAATCTTCTCACGAAATTCCAATAAATTCCAACCACTAACTTTCTCCTCTGAATGCGAAAATATTTTGTTGACACCAACCTACATAGGGGGGAACGATCACCACGATAAAATAAGGGAAATCAGAGCTCGTACGGAAAGATATAGGTGTTCACTCTTTACGCGCGCTATACGAGATTGAAATAATAGAGAATTGTGAAGGTGGTTCGATGAACCCTCTGTCAGGCACTTGAATTTGATTTGCAGAGTATCCATGTAGATGTAGATCCTCTCCTGGCGCATGCTGGTCCTTAACTGTTTTAACCGGTCCTTGATATCCTGGATACTTCCGTGCTTCTCCCACACTTTTTTTATTTTTTTATCTGGTGATCTTTTTGGTCACGGGAGTACCTCAACATCACGTAGACAGTTTATAGAGATGCGTGCCGTGTGCGAACAAGCATCGTCCTGCTAAAAATGGCACCACGATACTGTCGTATAAGAGGTAACACATGAGGATGCGAGATGTTACTGATGTACTTTTGTGCCATCACCGTACCCACAGTCACTACCAGCCAAGACTTGCAGTCATACCCTATGGTTCCCCACACCGTGACGCATGAGTAACATCTCTGTGCCTCTCCAATACATTGGGAGAACGAGACCTCTCCCCAGATCGCTCTGCGATGAGGCTCATCCGTGACAGTGCAGAACCGCGGTTCATCGCTGAACACATTCCGACACATACACCAACAGTGCATGCTTCATGCTCTCGGCGTCACTCCAAACGAAGTCGTCTGTGTTGTGGTGCACACGGCAGCCAACGCTTAGAACGGTTATTCCCTGGTCCTGCTGTGGCTAGTCTCTGACCAAAGATGTGGATGCCACATTACGTTCCAGAGATCCCATTAGCTTTCGGATGGTAGGTGCAGATGTGACGGGGTTACGAAGCGCTTGGTGCAGAATATGGCTATCCTTCCTTGTGGTTGCCAGACGTGGTCGACTGGAGTTTGTCTGCCTCATGTTTCCATGCAAACCAACATCAGGTCACTGTTACATCCGAATGCCCCACAAACCTGGATACTGCACGACTGGAACAGCCGGTCAAATGGAGACGCACAATGAGACCCATTTCAAACTCTCGTTAGGAGCTGATAACGCTGTCCCACACGAGTACACGGCACCTCCGTGTCCTTCACAGTGATCACTGACACTGTTCACATCCGTTACATACCTTACCAGGCCTGGTAACCACACTAAATACGAACAACACTGATGCACTCCGGTGACTGCTCTACCTGTCGCAGAGAATTGCAACGCTAATCACATACTCAACGACAGTGTTGGAGTACGAAATTACATTAACGTCCGACAACGTCTTCTAGCTGCTTCACTTCTCTGTCTGGCAGTGTATATTGTTTAAGCTGGAAGAGAGCTGGACTGCAAGCATAATTTATGCAGGAACCTACGTCTCTGTTTATAAAAATCTCTTTTCAGTTTAATCTCTAGAGCTTCCTAATAACCCTGTCACAGTACTTCGAAGTGCACGTCTGAATACACGTATTTTTGTACTCCATACTATGACGTACCATGCAGTCGTAGATTTGCCCCGGTATTATAAGCGTGTGTGCTTATGCTCCATGTAACAATCCTTCACAGTCCCGGTGGATTTATGACAGGCCACAGCTGCAGGGGATATGATAAACACCGAGCTTTTGGAAACCATTATTATCTTCTACAAACCTATAAGGGCCCTAAATTTACACAGAAGTCGAAAAGCACATTTCACATAGCGTTTCTTTAGAATATGACCAATCTTGTTGGAAGAACGAGTGTTTTTTTTTTTTCAGCGTCCCATTAGTCGAGAAATGGAAACCAAAATGAAAATTGAAAATGTTTTATTTGCAACATTTAGCTACAACTTTTAGCTACTTCTCGACATAGTCGCTTCTCTGACTTATACATTTATTGTAGTATTTTACCAACTTTCTAGTACGTTCGTCATAGACAGCAGCTGTCTGTGTTTTCCGTCAGTTCTCTATACTGGTCTGCGGCTCATTGTTTGTGCCAAAACGCTGTGCTCATTGCCAGTGGTTCATGTGAGCATTCGGATAAACATCACAGGTAGCGACGTCCGGGCTGTCTGGTGGGTGATCAAACATTTGTCACTGAAACTTCAATGGGAGCGTCCTTATTGCAGCTGTCGTGTTTCGCCAAGCATTGTTATGAAGAAGGGCAATTCCTGATGACAACACCCCTCTCCGTTTGTTCTGAACCGCCTTTCGTGGGCAATGTTCTCGAATCACCTGATCCACACGCTGAACAAGACTCTATCGGTTGACACTCGCTTCCTTCCCTGACTGCCTGCATCAGGAACGTTTGTACATCCTAACTTAAATTTCCTGCACCATGCCACACGTCGCTGTCAGGCACGCACGATCGTTACGTTATGTGGGCTGCATAAAATCAGGCGGAACCGCTCAACAAGAAGAGATCGAATGACATCACGCACTGCACATTCGGCAGGAGGCATTATCATTATAGACATCTTTACGTGCTAGGCATCTTCGAGTGCTCATTGAGTGTTCAGATTTGAAAACTGGGACATGAAACGATCGACGGACGTCCTAGAGACACCACGCATCACATCTGCAGAGAAGCTTCACCGGATTTTCACTGTGGATTTAATTTCTTGGTTGATCGTACCGTGAAAAAAGGGAAAATACCCTCATAGAATGTGTGTGAGGCAAAAATGCTGTAAACTTAGGCACCAACTCATAATGTTATCGCTTACCCAATTCTCATTGCTCAATAGCGCAAGGAGCGTCTGACTGTCACCGGTGAAAGGAAGGACTTCGTAGTACATCTCTGGCCAACAGATTACTTCAAACAGAATTAAACATTCCGCTTGTCTCGTAATCGAGAATGTTTATGTGTTATAATGTATCTAATGACCAATTTTATATGACTGACATAACACTGCCTTTGAAAATGATGGGAAGTCGATACGCGTAAGGTAGTTGGAAAAATAAAGTGTGGCCAAGACATAAGAAAAGATATTAAAAGTGCATCCAAATGGCTGCATCGTCTCACAGCATTTTCATGTAAATTTCAGCAATTAAATATTTGTGGCGGCGTGTCGATAGTGGCCTTTTCGAGGTCTGTCCTTCTATAGCGGCGGAAGTAGCTCTGAACAGCGTTGCTCCAGATATGCGTGAAGACTCAACAACAGATGAATAAATCAGAATAACGTGAGTAGGCACTGTATTCGTATATCTGCGGGCGTGTGGTTGTGGATTCTATTTTTATACTGGAGTTTTATTTTACTGTGCGAATTATTTGTGTGTGTGCGACAACATTATAATTTTGTAAAGACAATCATGCCTGAAAAGGGTTGCATCGATTACACTCGGAAGTTATTTTCAATAAATAAATAAAAGAAAGACACCTAGTGAGCTATATTGCCACATTTGTTGATCACCAAAGATTTACATTAACCCGTTGTATGACACACATCACTTTTGGTTCTACGTTGTGCCCGTGAAATAAAGCTATTAGAGTAGTTTCCTTCATATCTTGCATTTTTTTTGTCACTGGCTACATAGCAGTACATGCAAGATCCTACTTGCGTAAACGATACTCGACGACGAGGAAACCGTAAAACTTTAACGCCCGAAAATAAAGGATACAAACCTTTAGTTATTACCAGTCGTTTAACAAGTTCATTGCTGCCTAGCAAGCTTAATGACTATCTTTTAAAGTGCCACAATTTCTCCGTTTATAGCATTCATTACTTGAGCGCTGTAGGGGAATAATGTGAAGAATTACTGGCGAGATACAAAAATACGAGCGCTTATTTACTTTTGTTACTGCATAGCTACGGCTACCTTGCATGGTTTCTAGACCTTTTTTTAAGACATAGGGCACTAGTCATATCGGATGTTGGGAAACGCTGTACGTTCCTCGTAAGACAAGAGACGGGAACGTAATGCACACATTGTCGGACGTGATACAGGGCTATTACAAATGATTGAAGCGATTTCACAGCTCTACAATAACTTTATTATTTGAGATATTTTCACAATGCTTTGCACACACGTACAAAAACTCAAAAAGTTTTTTTAGGCATTCACAAATGTTCGATATGTGCCCCTTTAGTGATTCGGCAGACATCAAGCCGATAATCAAGTTCCTCTCACACTCGGCGCAGCATGTCCTCATCAATGAGTTGGAAATCATCGTTGATGCGAGCTCGCAGTTCTGGCACGTTTCTTGGTAGAGGAGGTTTAAACACTGAATCTTTCACATAACCCCACAGAAAGAAATCGCATGGGGTTAAGTCGGGAGAGCGTGGAGGCCACGACATGAATTGCTAATCATGATCCCCACCACGACCGATCCATCGGTTTTCCAATCTCCTGTTTAAGAAATGCCGAACATCATGATGGAAGTGCGGTGGAGCACCATCCTGTTGAAAGATGAAGTCAGCGCTGTCGGTCTCCAGTTGTGGCATGAGCCAATTTTCCAGCATGTCCAGATACACGTGTCCTGTAACGTTTTTTTTCGCAGGAGAAAAAGGGGCCGTAAACTTTAAACCGTGAGATTGCACAAAACACATTAACTTTTGGTGAATTGCGAATTTGCTGCACGAATGCGTGAGGATTCTCTACCGCCCAGATTCGCACATTGTGTCTGTTCACTTCACCATTAAGAAAAAATATTGCTTCATCACTGAAAACAAGTTTCACACTGAACGCATCCTCTTCCATGAGCTGTTGCAACCGCGCCGAAAATTCAAAGCGTTTGACTTTGTCATCGGGTGTCAGGGCTTGTAGCATTTGTAAACGGTAAGGCTTCTGCTTTAGCCTTTTCCGTAAGATTTTCCAAACCGTCGGCTGTGGTACGTTTAGCTCCCTGCTTGCTTTATTCGTCGACTTCCGCGGGCTACGCGTGAAACTTGCCCGCACGCGTTCAACCGTTTCTTCGCTCACTGAAGGCCGACCCGTTGATTTCCTCTTACAGAGGCATCCAGAAGCTTTAAACTGCGCATACCATCGCCGAATGGAGTTAGCAGTTGGTGGATCTTTGTTGAACTTCGTCCTGAAGTGTCGTTGCACCGTTATGACTGACTGATGTGAGTGCATTTCAAGCACGACATACGCTTTCTCGGCTCCTGTCGCCATTTTGTCTCACTGCGCTCTCGAGCGCTCTGGCGGCAGAAACCTGAAGTGCGGCTTCAGCCGAACAAAACTTTATGAGTTTTTCTACGTATCTGTAGTGTGTCGTGACCATATGTCAATGAATGGAGCTACAGTGAATTTATGAAATCGCTTCAATCATTTGTAATAGCCCTGTAGTTGTTGGTGGTCCAGGTGTTACGGTATGTGGAGGCATAATGTAGCATAGGGGTACTCACCTCCAAATGTCTGAACACGGTACACCCATCAGTCAACGTTGTTGTGGCGCTGTACTCCTTCCCCAGGAGCGCCTTCTCACTGATGCATTCGGTCCTGACTTCATATTTATGGACGACAATGCACGACGGTGTCGAACAACGCATATGGAGGAACTCTTGCAACAAGAGGATATTCGGTGAATGGACTGGCCTGCTCATTCGCTCGACTTATCCTATCGAGCCGCCCCCCCCCCCCCCCCCCCCCACAATGATCATGGACCTTGCCGTTGGTGGGAAGGCTTGCGTGCCTCAGCGATACAGATAGCCGTACCGTTGGTGCAACCACAACGGAGGGGTATCTGTTGAGAGGCCAGACAAACGTGTGGTTCCTGGAGAGGGGCAGCAGCCTTTTCAGTAGTTGCAGGGGCAACAGTCTGGATGATTGAGTGATCTGGCCTTCTAACACTAACCAAAACGGCCTTGCTGAGCTGGTACTACGAACGGCTGAAAGCAAGGGGAAACTACATCCGCAATTTTTCCCGAGGGCATGCAGCTTTACTGTATGGTTAAATGATGATGGCGTCCTCTTGGGTAAAAGATTCCGGAGGTAAACTAGTCCCCCATTAGGATGTCCGGGCGGGGACTACACAAGAGGACGTTATTATCAGGAGAAAGAAAACTGACGTTCTACGGATCGGAGCGTGGAATGTCAGATCCCTTAATCGGGCAGGTAGGTTAGAAAATTTAAAAAGGGAAATGGATAGGTTAAAGTTAGATATAGTGGGAATTAGTGAAGTTAGGTGGCAGGGTGAACAAGACTTCTGGTCAGGTGAATACAAGTTTATAAATACAAAATCAAATATGGGTAATGAAGGAGTAGGTTTAACAATGAATAGGAAAATAGGAATGCGGGTAAGCTACTAGAAACAGCGTAGTGAACGCATTATTGTGGCCAAGATAGATACGAAGCCCACGCCTACCACAGTAGTACAGGTTTATATGCCAACTAGCTCCGCAGATGACGAAGAGATTGATGAAATGTATGATGAGACAAAAGAAATTATTCAGGTAGTGAAGGGAGACGAAAATTTAATAGTCATGGGTGACTGGAAGTCGATAGTAGGAAAAGGAAGAAGAGGAAACGTAGTAGGTGAATATGAAATGGGAGTAAGGAATGAAAGAAGAAGCCGCCTGGTAGAATTTCGCACAGAGCATAACTTAATCATAGCTAACACTTGGTTCAAGAATCATAAAAGAAGGTTGTATACATGGAAGAGGCCTGGAGATACTCGAAGGTTTCAGATGGATTATATAATGGTAGGACAGAGATTTAGGAACCAGATTTTAAATTGTAAGAAACTTCCAGGGGCAGATGTGGACTCTGACCCCAGTCTATTGGTTATGAACTGTAGATTAAAACTAAAGAAACTGAAAAAAAGGTGGGTATTTCAGGAGATAGGACCTGGATAAACTGAGAGAACCAGAGGTTGTAGAGATCTTCAGGGAGAGCATTAGGGAACGATTGACACGAATGGTAGAGAGAAATACAGTAGCAGAAGAATGGGTAGCTTTGAGAGGTGAAATAGTGAAGGTAGCAGAGGATCAAGTAGGTAAAAAGACGAGGGCTATTAGAAATCCTTGGGTAAAAGAAGAGATATTGAATTTAACTGATGAAAGGATAAAATATAAAAATGCAGTAAATGAAGCAGGCGAAAATGATTACAAACGCCTCAAAAAATGAGATCGACAGGAAGTGCAAAATGGCTAAGCAGGGACGGCTAGAGGACAAATGTAAGAATGTAGAGGCGTATATCACTAGGGGTAAGATAGATACTGCCTACAGGAAAATTAAAGAGACCTTTGGAGAAAGGAGAACCACTTGTATGAATATCAAGAGCTAATATGGAAACCCAGTTCTAAGCAAAGAAGGGAAAGCAGAAAGGTGGAAGGAGTATATAGAGGGTCTATACAAGGGCGATGTACTTGAGGACAATATTACGGAAATGGAAGAGGATGTAGATGAACATGAAATGGGAGATATGATATTGCATGAAGAGTTTGACAGAGCACTGAAAGATCTGAGTCGAAACAAGGCCCCGGGAGTAGACAACATTCCATTAGAACTACTCACAGCCTTGGGAGAGCCAGTCATGACAAAACTCTACCATCTGGTGAGCAAGATGTATGAGACAGGCGAAATACCCACAGACTTCAAGAAGAATATAATAATTCCAATCCCAAAGAAAGCAGGTGTTGACAGATGTGACAATTACCTAACTGTCAGTTTAATATGACGGTAAAATTAGAGAGAATGTACACTGAGGTTTGCCAATACTCGTCCTTCCTGTAAAACATTCGCGACTGAACAGGAGAGGAGAAAAGTGAGACCTTAAAGTGGCTTGCGAGTGTAGATGTTGCTATTGCAGTAATGCAAGCAAGGGGGGAGTTTAACCACAGCACGCCGCCAGTGGCCGGCCGCGACACCACCAGCTGTGCCTTACAGGCTGGAGTTCCGTGTGCACAGCGGACGTGGGCTGAGGCTTACTCGCAGGCAGTATGTGGGCCAGGCGCGCGCCGTCCTTGCGCCAGCCAGGCAGGCAGCTAGCGGTCCGCCGTTCGCCGGCCCCGGTAGTAACGGCAGGCGCAGCCGATACCGGCTGGCCCACTCATGCAAGACACGAGGCGGTGTGGCGTGGTGTGTGGGTGAGCAAAGACTTCCAGGGTTTAGCGGCGCGTCACCAGCTGTTGGCCATTGCACAACGTGAAAGACACTGGTGTTATTTCAGGGAAGCACGACCGGTGGGGAGAAACTCACAAGGCCGGTCCATACTAGAAGTCGAGTATTTTTCTTCCTACATGTCCGTCATTCAATGATATTCCTTCCACTAAAGTTCCTGCCAAAGACAGAACCATTGAGTTGATGTTACTTCGAACCTTTTTTCTTTTTATTGCATTTCAAGTGCGCCACAAATGCAGTTAACCGAACAGGGGATTAGACGCTATTGCAGCTTTCGCGGAATATAAGGCGACAAAAGTCATGGGATAGCGATAGCCATATTTACAGACGGCGACAGGATTGCTTACACATAAAAGGGCAATGCACTGGCGAAGCTGTCATTTGTACTAAATGGTTCAAATGGCTCTAAGTACTATGGGACTTAACATCTGAGACTTAGAACCATAAAAACCTAACTAACCTAAGGACATCACACACATCCATGCCCGAGGCAGGAGTCGAACCTGCGACCATAGCAGCCACGTGGTTCCGGACTGAAGCGCCTATAACCGCTCGGTCACAGCGGCCGCCTTGTCATTTGTACTGAGGCGATTCATGTCAAATTTTTTCCTACATGATTGTGGCTGCACGAAGGGAAAAAACAGACTTTGAATGCGGAACGATAGTTGGTGATAGACGCGTAGGACATTCCATTTCGGAAATCGTTAGGGAATTCAATATTCCGTGAGCCACTGCCTCAAGAGCGAGCCGGAAATACCAAATTTCAAGCATTACACCTCACCACGGACAACGCAGTGGCCGACGGCCTTCACTTAACGAGCGTGGCGCACACCCCACGAAGCCACCGACTCAAATCGTGAACGAGGCAATGTGCAAGCTGGTAGTCGCTCGATAATGGTGTGAGCTGTATTTACACGGAATGGTCAGGGTCCTCTAGTCCATCTGAACCGATTATTGATTGGATATGGTTCGGCTACTTGGGGACCGTTTTCAGGCAGTCATGGACTTCATGTTCCCATACAACGATGGAATTTTTATCGATGACAATGTGCCCTGTCACCGGGCCATCATTGTTCGTGACTGGTTTGGAGAATCTTGTGGAAAATTCGAGCGAATGATCTGGCCACCCAGAGTCGCCCGAAGAGAATCCCACGGAACATTTATGTGGTATAATCGAGACGTCAGTTCGTGGACAAAATCCTGCACAGGCAACACTTTCCCAATTATGGATGGCTGTATAGACAGCCTGACTCAATATTTCTACAGGGGACTTCGAAAGACTTGTTGGATCCATGTCATGTCGAGCTGCTGCACTACGCCGCACAAAAGGAGGTTCGACAAGACATTATGTGGTATTCCATTACTTTTCTCACTTCATTCTACTTGGAATCGACATTTTCAATATAGATACTGTGATCTGCCACTCGATTGGAAAGATAGTGTGAGATTCAATGTAGATCGTGAATAACGAGGCTACTCGTACATTATTTAAAAATAATGTCAAATTTATTTTACAGATCCGTCTTGGACACAAACTTTTACACTTCACTATTACCAGTTTCGGCCTAAGTGGTAAAGTTTGTGTGATCAAGACGGACCTGTAAAATAAAGTGCCAAAAATATGATCACGGACTCATTTTCAGACTTTATGTCTTCAATTGATAGTGTCAAATTGTTATTAAGAACGTTTTCACGGTACTCGTGGATTCTGTTCGGGCTGATTTGTTGCCTAAAATTTTACTGCATCTACATCAACTCGTGAGCCCCCGGTTCTTTAAAGAATCGAAGTTCCGTGTATAAAACAGGTTCTAAACGCGGGGTTGCGAATGAGTCAATGTGTTAACATTTGATTTCCAGCATGTAAGCGAGAGAAAGTTTAGAAAAGGTTTGAAACAGTGCTCAGAGTTTGTTGGAAATCGCTGAGTGCTATCGTTATTATACACTGGATGAATATAGTCCAGTAATTTGAGGTTCATTTGAAGCAAAAGCAACTTACTCCATCCCAATGTTTAACATCGTATCTCATGAACACTGTGTCGTACGGTGACATAATTTTGCAGGTATGTACAGTTGTACATGTGGATACTGTCTGCAAACGGCGTTGCGAATAGAGTCGATAGCATCACCGTCATCTTCATAACCCCTTTACCAGCATCAGGTTGGGTTGGAATATTTAAGGTACTTCGCCACTGTCTTCAGTGTTTCCACCATTCTTCTTCTATAACTATTTTGTTTCAGTTCAGATTCCTTCTTATTAAACTCGTCTTTACTGAGTCAATAAATCTTGTCGTAGGTCTTCCTCTTGTCCTCAAACTTTGCCTCCATCGTTCGTTTTGGTATTTTTCCATTCTCTTTACATGTCCAGACCATTTTTACCTGTTCTTCTCAATTCCCTTATTCAGCTTTTCTGTTCGAGTTGCGTCCCTAACATCTTCTTTTTTTTTACTCTGTTTCTCCTCGTTTTTCTTAGTATACTTCTTAGGAACTTCATTTCATTGGATTGAATTCTAGTCTCCTCTGTTCTTGACATTATTCAGGCCCCCCATGCACACGCCAGCATGAGTGTAAAGCACGTCTTGTATTGCACTTCCTTACATTTCACTGGCATGTCCCTTCCTCAGAGTAACCCTCTCACATACTGGCGAAATACATAGCTCTGTTGCACCCTCCTGCTAATTTCTCCCTCCCTTAAGTCATTTTTCCTATTTGTTTAAATAAGAGTTACCCACAATTGCAGTATCATGTCCGTCAGTGTTAATTTTTGTCTTGCCTTCTCTGTCTACTCTGGTTACCAACATAGTCTTGCTTTTCTCTACACTAAATTTCATTACATATCTCTCCATTTTTTTTTTCATTTAAGATGTCTATTGTTCTTTTACCTCCGTACTTTTGGTTCCCCACATCACAATATCGTGGGTAAATAGCAATAACATCGTCTCCCTTCCTCTTGATCCTCTTTTGGCTCTTTCACAATTTCGTCCAGCACTGTTATAAATAATAATGCTGACACCGCACTTCCTTGTCTTAACCACGTAATATTCCTAAACTCATCAGTTCTTCTAGCCGGCCGAAGTGGCCGTGCGGTTAAAGGCGCTGCAGTCTGGAACCGCAAGACCGCTACGGTCGCAGGTTCGAATCCTGCCTCGGGCATGGATGTTTGTGATGTCCTTAGGTTAGTTAGGTTTAACTAGTTCTAAGTTCTAGGGGACTAATGACCTCAGCAGTTGAGTCCCATAGTGCTCAGAGCCATTTGAACCATTTGAACCATCAGTTCTTCTGTCATACATTGCTTGAAGGGTTTCCAACTCCCTGTCTCTCCAAGGTTTCCCATACCATACATCGATAGTAAAGAAGTAATAAATTAAAGCGTAATGCCTGACACTAATGTTTGACCGCATTAACAGCGAAAATGTGGTAAGCGAAGTAAAGTTTTTCTTTTCATCATTTTGAGACGAGGGGTGCCGACGAGAAAATGTTTCGCAAAGGTTTGAAATTATGTGTAAAATTTGTTGGAAGTCGCTAAGTGCCCTTTTTCTGAAATACTATGTGAACAAAATTCAGAGAATTGCGCGCCATCACTTACTTCACCTCGAGAATAACATATAGTTTCTAGCTGTAGTTCCTGTCTTACTGAGTTAAATTTTTAACATAAGACTATACCTCTTAGACAGTAGATTATGACAACATTTTATTTTTTAATTTTGGTCAGTAATTATGAGACATAATAAAAATCAAATTTTTCTTGCCCTTGGAAATCGTTAGGTAGGCAGCCTGCATAACGATTTAGAAATATAAGGGGCGATCAAAAAGTTTTCGTTCGAAAGCCATCTAATCAAGAATCGGTATGCCAATCAGACAAAGTCGCCGTGGGCAATGAGGCAATCATCCAACTGACGCGCCAGGTTGAAGATAAGCATTTGGTGAAACGGTTGCCCAGCTGCGTGAAGTCCGTAAATAACTGCTGCACATCTTCGTCCGACAGGAATCGTCGACTCCACAAGTCCTTTTATGAGGGACCGAAGGCGTGATAATCACATGGTACGAGGTCAGGACAATGTTGTGTGCTCGAGTGTCTCCCACTTGTCTTCGTAATGGATGAGGCTGGTCTCCCAGGTCGACCGGCGTTTTGTGTCGAACTGCGACCAGCACGAAACTTGGCGTACCATTCCACAACGGTGGTTTCCGACAGACATGATGCCCCATACGCATTCTTCATTCTCCGATGGATGACTACCGATGTTTGTCCTTCAGCAGCCAAGAAAAGAATAACAGCACATTGGCCCCAGTCTGGACGCATTTGGTAATAAAGTCACTGTAGCTCACGTGTTCGCATAGCACGCTCGTCGGAATGACACGAATGCTACACTAATCTTTTGCCTACATGTCGGTGCTTATGTACCACCATCGCAGTCGGGCTACGTTGCATGTAAGTTGCAGCAACTCTTTCATACGGAAACTTAGATACTGTGCAGGCCATCTCCTCTACCACTCACGGATCCCCGCTTCTTTATTCTATTCGCGAGTGGCACTTGGGGGAGAAAGACTGTCGGCAAACTTTCATATTACACTACTGACCATTAAAAATGATACACCATGAAGATGACGTGCTACAGACGCGAAACTTAACCGACAGGAAGAAAATGCTGTGATATGCAAATGATTAGCTTTTCAGAGCATTCACACAAGGTTAGTACCGGTGGCGACACCTACGACGTGCTGACATGAGGAAAGTTTTCAACTGATTTCTCATACACAAACGGCAGTTGACCGGCGATGCCTGGTGAAACGTTGTTGTGATGCCTCGTTTAAGGAGGAGAAATGCGTACCATCATTTTTCCGACTTTGATTCTCGTTGAGGTCAATTCGCGGGATGTAGCGGGAAGCAGTAATATGTTGCCCAACGTAGTAACAGTAACTAACTTCCTCCGCGATGCCTCTCTTGTAGCGAATGCCACAGGAGTTAGTTGAGCATCTTCGTGGCGCTCTAAAGAACAACGTGGCGAGACGTGCCATTCTTCATTGGATCTTGTCTAGCTTTTCTGATACTCCTGTTTGTTAAGGGTCCCAGACTGATAAACTATACTGAAGAATCGGTCATTTTGTAAGCCACTTCCATCGGTAGGTGAATTACATCCCATTGAGATTCTCCCACTGAATCTCAGCCAGGCATCTGCTTTTTTCTACTATTGGTATCATGTGCTTTAGGTCACTCAGTATGGTTACCGCTATCTACTTTGCAGTTGTTGCCGTTTCCAGTGACTTTCCACCAATACTGTAATCGGACAGTAGTGTGCCTCTTGGCCTATTAACGCGCAATACGTTACATTCATTTATGTAAAGGGTTCAACTCCTAGTCCGTGCGCCAATCATCGATCCTCTGCAGGCTTTTCTGCATTCCGCTACAGTTATCTGGCGTGTCCGCAGCTCGTGGTCGTGCGGTAGCGTTCTCGCTTCCCGCGCCCGGGTTCCCGGGTTCGATTCCCGGCGGGGTCAGGGATTTTCTCTGCCTCGTGATGACTGGGTGTTGTGTGATGTCCTTAGGTTAGCTAGGTTTAAGTATTTCTAAGTTGTAGGTGACTGATGACCATAGATGTTAAGTCCCATAGTGCTCAGAGCCATTTGAACCATTTATCTGGCGTCGCAACCTCCCTGAACACAGGCCTGACACAGATTCTGTCATTATCCAATTGATCACTTATATACTCGGTCGAGTCGCATAAATGTGACCACTGCCTAAGTTCGTCGTCAACTTGTCACAACCATTCAAAGACGACGGGCGGCAGCACTAGCAATGGACGGTATATAAAGCATGTCAGGGGCCAGCGGAAAGAAATGCAGTCGTTGTCGTAATGCGGAAAAGGAGCGATTTATCTGACGTCTACAAGGGCATGACCGTTGGCTTTGAGATCATGGGTGGAAGCACTTCCGAAACAGCTAAGTTTGTAACCTGTTAGCTTGCCGCCGTGGTTAAATTATACCGTGCGGTGCAATTTGGCGCTATCCCAAACCGGCACCGAGGAAACTGTGGTCCACCACGGGCTATAAATGGCAGGTACGATATTGCAGTGCTGTGGTGTTCAGAAATACGACGCAATGTTCCTTCAGACATGCATGCATGTCCAAAAGAACAGGCACTGCGGCAACTACAACGGTTATGAAATACATGAAACGTATTTGCAGTTGCGAATAGGCACAACCATCAGCTGAATATTGGAATGACGACAGTGAAAACTTGTGCCGGACTGGGACCTGAAACTGGACTTTCCGCCTATCGCGAGCGGTCACCATTAGGCTCTCCGAGCACGACTTCCCTCTTCTTGTTGAATGTACGAGTGCAGGTTGTAGACACATGGAGGGCGACTTATGGAAGTTTGATTCTGGCAGTGAATCGTGCTCGGATACCCCAACGGACAGGCGACCGCTCGCGATAACTGGGAAATTGGTGTTAGGTCCCGATCCGACACAAATTTTCATTGTCGTCGTTCCATTATACAGATGATGGTTGTTCATGTTGGAACTTGTGAATGCCTTTCATGTATTGGTGACAGGGGTGAACGAAGGCTGCAGAGATGTATAAAGGCCAATAGAAGTGCGACTGTCGACAGCTGGCCGCCCAGGTGGACCAAGGGGCTACCAACAGTGTCTCCTCAACGACCGATCGCAAACTTTGCTGTGTACGGGCCTCCGCAGCAGGCGCCTGGTTCACGGACACATTCTGAGTGCTTTCCATCGCCGAAGAAGGCTGTAATTTGCATGTCAGACCACAACTGGACGTCCACCGAGTGGCGACAGGTGGCCTTTTCAGATGACTCGCGTTTTATACTCCAACGGACAGATGGCCGTTGACGTGTACGGCCCTGCAACATTCATCGGAAGGGTCCACGCCAGAGGAGAGGGTGAGTGATGGTAGCGGAATGTTCGCGCCATGCATCCTCAACCGAGAAATCTAGTCCAGTTGCCCACGACAATGGAGTCGGCTAGGCTCCACATCCCTGTCGGTACCTTCCACAACCCCCCTGACTGTCTTCGTGCACGTCTCGCAACATTCCACATTGTAAAAACTGGTTATTCAGATTTTTCACACGTGGTCACATTAATGTGACTGAAGTGGTAATGGCTCTATAACACTCCCCCGGGGTACACGACAAATTACCTTCAGATCTGAGGATTTAATCCCGTTGAGGGTAGCGTATGGAGCCTTATCTTTTAGGAGGTTCTGAATCGAGTCACAAATCAGGTCCGATACTCGGTGTTTTCTTCACTAAACGACAGTGCAGTACTAGATCGAAAGCTTTCAAGTAGTCGAGGAACACAGCAACAACTTGGGCGCCTTTGCTTACGGCGCTCAGGATTTCACTCACGAACGGAGTGAACAGTGTTTCGCAAGATCTCTGTTTACGGAATCCGTGTCCATTTTCATACTGGAGTTTCCTTTCTCCAGAAACATCTTAATGCGTGAGCACAGAATATGTTTCATAATTCTATAACAGACTGACGTCAGCGATATAGACCCATAATAAGGGACCCTACAGTCCAGAATCGGAACGCCAATCAGGCAAACCCGCTGTGAGCACTGAGGCAATCATCACACCGACGCACCAGGTTGGAGACACGCGTTTGCTAAAATACCGTATTCTGCAGCGAGAAGAAGTCAGTAACTGCCTGCTGCACACCTATGTCCGACAGGAATCGTCGATGCTTCAAAGCTTTTCTTACAATTAGTGAACCGGAGGCATGATAATCACATGGGGAGACATGAGGACTTTAGGGCGGGTGCTCGAGTGTCTCCCACTTGAGTTGGCATAGCTCCTGCATAGCATTTGCAATATATGAACGTGCGTTGCCATGAAGTTGCAACACACATTCTGACAGTTTTCCACAACGGTGGCTTTCGACAAATATGCTGCCATATATACAGGGTGAGTCACTAGCTATTGCCACCTACAATAACTCCGAAAGTATGATAGGAGCGCCGGCCGAAGTGGCCGTGCGGTTAAAGGCGCTGCAGTCTGGAACCGCAAGACCGCTACGGTCGCAGGTTCGAATCCTGCCTCGGGCATGGATGTTTGTGATGTCCTTAGGTTAGTTAGGTTTAACTAGTTCTAAGTTCTAGGGGACTAATGACCTCAGCAGTTGAGTCCCATAGTGCTCAGAGCCATTTGAACCATATGATAGGAGCTGAAACGTTTGTGGGACGAAAGTTGCATAGGACATCGGGGACCATAATTGGTTTTTGTGTTGCTAGATGGGGTCGTATCAGAGATATGAAGGCCAACTTTTTTTTCTTTCTTTTTTTAATGGGATGCTATAGTTTGGTGCTTATTTTCTGATAACGGTTGTCGAGACGAATACAGTGATGTGTAACAGTAAGGTCTTCGAAGGTCAACGAAGGTCACAAATGTGGCATGAACGTCCATCCACAGAAGGTGTTCGAAGTGATCACCATTGGTATCAATGCAGTGCTGCAATCATGGATTGAGTGGTATTCCTTGTCAAATCGGCATTTATCGAAGCATATGCTCTGACAATTCTCTCTCTCATATCTTAAGGTGTAGTTGGAATGTCTTTGCCGGCCGGGGTGGCCGAACAGATCTAGGCGCTACAGTCTGGAACCGCGCGATCGCTACGGTCGTAGGTTCGAATCCTGCCTCGGGCATGGATGTGTGTGATGTCCTTTGGTTAGTTAGGTTTAAGTAGTTCTAAATTCTAGGGGACTGATGACCTCAGAAGTTAAGTCCCACAGTGCTCAGAGCCATTTGAACCATTTTTTGGAATGTCGTTGTAAACAATATCTTTTACGAATCCCCACAAGGTCAAATCCAGAGACGTTAAGACTGGCAAACGAGCCGGCCACGACAAATCTACTCCACGTCCAATCCAACGATTTAGGAATTGCCTCTGAAACTCATTTCTAGCCATCAGCGAGAAATGTGCCGGACACTCATCGTGTTGAAATCACATTCTGTCCCCTGTTCCTAAAGGTATTTCTTCCAATAACAGAACTAATGAATGTGGTGCACTTCCTGCCATTAAGATTTCCTTCGATTAAATAGGGACCTATAATCCTGTCCTCGAAGATTCCATACCATACATTCACCAACCAAGGTTTTTGGTGTGCAACTTACAGCAGCCAACACGAAATTTGAGTGGCCCAATAATGCATATTATGCAAATTAACGTTTCCATGGTTCGTGAATGTAGCCTCGTCAGTAAATAAAATCGAATTAATATATGTGTCATGCCTCTGAATCTGGAGTTGAGCCCATCGGCAGAATTCAATGTGATACATACAGCCCGTAGGATGATATTTATGGTGATGCAGAACACGAACAACATTTCTCTGGCGCATGCCGGACTCCCTTCCCATTTGACCCGAACTAACACAAGGATATCTAACCACAGTGGCAACAGTACAAATTTCCGATTCCTCGTTAGTCACTTTCCTTTGCCGGATATGTTCCCGATGCGTTAAAGATCCAGTTGTTCTCAATTATCATACACATATTGAAATGTACTACATGTACGGCGAGTACGTTGAGGATATCTTTCAGCGTATAAGTCTCTAGCTCTCACTGAATTTCATTGGAATTCTCCGTAAATGAGAAGCATATCGACTTGTTCTTCGAAGGAATACATCATTCACATTCGCTTGATTCGACGATACCAGTCTTACCTTTCCTATTAGTGTTGTATTGCGAAACCTTCAAATGATGTTTACATGTCAATGGCACGTTAGATGGATACGCCGCATTCGGAGAATATTTACTATTTTCACGATATACGAGAGGAACTTGTCACAGCATGTGCTTTATGAGCCGAAGTGATAAGAATACCACTCAATCCATCATATAAAGATTGCAGCACTGCATTGATACTAATCGTGATCAATTCGAGCACGTTCTGTAAATCGACGTTCAAGCGACCTTTGTTGACCTTCAAAGACCTTACTGTTACACATCATTGGATTCGTCTCGACAGCCGCTATCACAAAATAAGTACCAAACTATAGCATCCCATTTAAAAAAACAAAGTTGATCTTCATATCTCTGACACGACCCCACCCAGCAACAAAAAAACCAACATCATGTTATGGCCCCCGTTGTCCCATGCAACATTTGTCCCACAAACTTTTCAGCTACTATTATACTTTCGTAGTTATACTTGGTGGCAATAGTTAGTGACTCACCCTGTATATTCTTTCGGTAATCAAGAAAAGAATAACAGTACGTTGGTCCTGTCTCGACGTATTTGGTAATAAAGCAGTCATACTCAACGTTTTTGCACTTATTGCACACACACTGGCAAGACACGAATGCCACACAGATTCCTTGCCTAAATGTCGGCGCTTATGTACCTGCATCAGAATTGTGCAGCATCGTAACGAATTTATTTCATTCCATCCTGTAGATTTACTCTCAGCCAGTGGCCGTGGGCCTGTCTGTACTGGTCGTCGCTCAAGAAATTTGTAGTTTCAGAGCAGTTCTCTGGTTTCATCTCGCCAGCGAGTTTTCATCTCCTTTGAGGCTCGGCGTCTACCGCGGCCGACCTTGTGCCACTTGTGAGCCACCAGGTGACCGGGAGGGAAGAGCTTCTTTATCTCGCTCAGTTCCGCGCTAAAACGCTCAGTGCACTACACCCACAGACTCGCAATGACGTCAGCGCATAAAAGGCAGAAAGGTGCGCAGCGCAGGGTCACTACGTTCTTCAGAGCCTGTCATTCGACACAAGAAACAGAAAAAAGCTATTGGTAATCCGCTGGTTGCATAGATCACAACTAAACGTGCCATCGCAATGCTCTGATTACGGTATCGTGTTGGACACCCTTTGCCCTGCGCAGTGCAGCATCTCGACGTGGCATGGACTCAACAAGTCGTTGCAAGTCCCCTGCGGGAATACTGAGCCATGATGCATCTGTAGCAGTTCATAATTGCGGAAGTTTTGCCGGTGCAGGATTTTGTGCACGAACTGATCTCTCGATTATCTCCCATAAATTTTCGATGGAATTCATGTCGGGCAATCTGGATGGCCAAATCATTAGCTCGATCTATCTAGAATGTCCTTCAAACACCTCACAAACAATTGTGGGCTGGTGACAAGGCGCGCTCTTGTTTGGGAACGTAAACAAAGTGGAAGACTCTTCAAGAGAGACTCTCAGTAGCTCGGTACGGGCTTTTGTTGAAGTTTCGAGAACATACCTTCACCGAGGAGTCAAGCAGTATATTGCTCCCTCGTACTGAAACATCCCCTTAGAAAAATTAGTGAATTACTGTGCTGATAAACCTCTTACGTTATTTGATTTTCAAACAGCTGAGCAGAACTGAACGTACACAGACATTTCTCTCGTTATTTATTCTGATCAACACTAAACTGACATACAATACTTTTAGCGCAACGCAATCTGACTTTCAATAACCCCTACAAAAGAATGACCGTGACTAACAATAACCTATACCTTTCATGAATCACTTACCTCACAAAAATCTTCGTTACTCGAACTACTGCAACACAGCGAGCGCCACTACTGCCAGCAAAATAAAAGATTCTAGCTACTGGAGGCACTGATAGAGAACAAACAATGTATTTACCTTGATAAAATTCTGCTGGCGGCTCATCTCCAACTGCGCTACGCGCTGTTCACATCCAACTGCCCAACACTACAATAGCGAATATTCCAACAACGCCAACCAGCCACAGACTGCACACAGCACAGCCAGTGATTTTCATACAGAGCGCTACGTGTCGTTACCAACATAAAAACCTAAAGAGCCTACTTACATAGCCCCCATGCTCCCCACAAAAATTTTTACAAGTTGTTTTAGGCATTGGCCAATACATATTTGATAAAAAAAATTTATATTAGCGCTAACAAATATATCAGATGCACACACTCATCGATACAATGTTGGTCAAAAGCAAAAATTTTCCCACAGTCCATAAAGACAGTCCTGATAATTCATCACAGTAGTAAATGGTGTTTTTTTTCTTGGTAGGTAGGTCATCACAGAGCAGACCCACTGCAGTCCTTGTAGAGATAATGGTATTGGTGGGGCATCAAAGGTGCAGACCCACTGTAGTCCTTGTAGAGATGATCACCAGCCATGTGTTACAACTGTGCGCCTGCACAATCACCATCGAAGAGTCTTGCGGATAATATAGCAAGTCAGATAAACCACCACTTGTGCAATCACAAACAAACAAAAAAAAAATTTAATAAAAAAAATTAAATGTCCTTAAAACCAGCAATGCTGTTAACCAGTTCCTTTCTGAATTCTCAACACACGTGAGGGCACTAATAGTCCCCCCTTTTTTTAACTTCCCACATCCACCACTGCTGGCGGCTCACCTCCAACTGCGCAACGCTACGCGCTGTTCACATCCAACTGCCCAACACTATAATAGCGAATATTCCAACAATGCCACAGACTGCATACAACACAGCCAGTGATTTTCATACAGAGCGCTACGTGACGCTACTAACATAAAAACCTAAACAGCCTACTTACACTACGTATATCTCGCGAAGAGACCATGAAGATAAAACCAGAGAGTAGAACCCACACAGAGGCATACCGACAATCTTTCTTTCCACGAACAATACGAGACTGGAATAGAAGGGAGAACCGATAGAGGTACTCAAAGTACCCTCCGCCACACACCGTCAGGTGGCTTGCGGAGTACGGATGTAGATGTAGAAAATGTTCTGCAAGCAGCCGAACATAACCATTTTGAATCAATGATCGGTTAGTTGGACCAGAGAATCCAGTCTGTTTCATGAAAACACAGCTCACACCAGCTTGCATGGGGCCATGCTGACAACTTGGATCCATGGCTTCGTGTGGTCTGCGCCACACTCGAACCCTACAATCAGCTCTTATCAACTAAAACTGGGACTCAGCTGAGCAGGCTAAGGTTTTCGAATCGTCTGGGGTCCAACCGATACAGCCACGAGCCCAGGAGAGGCGTGCCGGCTTTGTCGTGCTTTTAGCAAGGCATTCGTATCGGTCGTCTGCTGCCATAGCCCATTAACACCAAATTTCGCCGCACTGTGCTAACGGATACGTTCTTCGTACATTGATTTCTGCGGTTATTTCATACAGTGTTGCTTGTTTGTTGGCACTGACAAATCTACTCAAACGCCGCTGCCCTTAGGCGTTAATTGAAGCCCGTCGGCTACTGTGTTGTCCGTGGTGTAAAGTAATGCTTGAAATTCGTTATTTTCGGTACACTCTTGACACTGTAGGTATCGGAATATTGAAGACCCTAACGATTTCCGAAACGGAATGTCCCACGATTCCAGCTCCAACTACCATTCCGCGTTCGAAGTCTTTTAATTCCCGTCGAGCGGCCAAAATCACGTGGGAAACTTTTGACGTGGATCATCTGCGTAAAAATGAGATCTCCGGCAACGCACTGTCCTTTGATACCTCGTGTACGCGATACTACTGCCATCTGTACACGTGCCTACCACCATTCCGTGACTTTTGTCACTTCAGTGTTGGCGGGTTTAGTCACTATATATAGTTGTATGCAGATATTAATAAACAATTTTCTTTTACTCGACCAGCAGAATCTATTGACAGAGATACTCGATAGCGGTTCATCGTTTTTTCCAGCTTTCAACACTTTGGTACTGTACCTTCGCTTGCGTTAGGCGGCAGCAGCGACAATTTCCGACGCAAGAGCTGTTCATCTTCGGCGGCGTATAAGCACACACATCACATATATATATCAACGGTTTGCTTTTAACTGGTGCAGAAATCTCTAAAGCTGTTTCGGTTGTGGGTGATACAAGCATAATTGTTACAGGCTCAATTCAAAAGCAGAATAATGTAGCAAATTATGCTTTGGAATGAAGCAGCTCTTGGTTCAGAGTTAATAGGCCAAGTTTTAATTTAAATAAAATACAGCACTACTATTTACACGTAATTCTGTTCGTGTCGATGTTTAACTTCATTATAATGGTGGCACAATTTGCAAAGCCGAAGACGTCAGATTTCTGGCGATGGTAAGATCACATATTCTCCACGGACTGCAATAGCTTAATCCAGATACCAGTCCGATCTGAATATTGTCACTGTCGGTACCAATGAAACTCTAAATATTGTTTGCTCTGCATACAGTCACCCTTGGGGCAACTCAGTGTACAGAGAAATGGTCTTGTGAATTTAATTTAATTTGTAAAACCACTGACCCGCTTCGATAGGATATTTTTTTCCCAAGAAATGGCTTTCGTAACTAGAAAGCTAATCGTCGTTACCTACGTGGTGTTAATTCACGAAGAGAGCTATATTTATCGAGCTGCAGATTCTTAGATGGATATCGCATACATGTTCTCGCTAATCAGATTTATGGTTGAGACAGTGAAATCTTTTTAACAGAACAGCAGCGAGCATTTAGTGAATATAAATCATAGGAAAAATCTTCATCTTGCGACAGTTGAAAGTTATTGTTGACAAACTGCAGATTTTAAAACCCAAGATGGATGCTTTTCTCTTAAAAAATTTATTGTGTTTCCGGAAGGATCTGGTCAGGTCCGTATAACCGTCTTATGGCGACGTAAATCACTGAAATAAGTGAAACAGTGAACAATACTGTCTGCGTGAGTTATTATTTATGCATTTATTTCACCTGGTGAAGTGATTTACATCTACTTTATTTCTTTTATAATAATTATAAGTCACTAAAATCCATTGAGAAGTATGCAAAAGAATACAGATTTACTAAGTTGGTCCGGGCATCCTATTCTTGATTTCCATGATTTTCACACGTGCGTACTCTGCATGCAACCGTACGATACCTATTTGTATGTACATTATATTGATACTTTTTTTGTTCTGGAATTTCTTACTCCAGCGTTTTATTGGTCTGCTTTATTTAGTTTTAGTGAGTTCCGTGCATATTATGACATTGCGTCACTGACACAGACGTACAAGTGAAAAAAAAAGATAAACAAGGAAATAAAACGTAATCGGCTAATTTTATACTTTTAAAGCTCACGAATGTGACGAGGTCCAGTTGTTTGTCGAGAAACTACTCTCATATTTCAACTACGTATTACTGGAATTCCGAGAAAATTGATACAGCATGACAGGATAATACTCCCATAATAGTCCTCACAGCGAGGCTTTAGCGTGTAGTGAGTCTGAAGTGCTACAGGCAAGGACATCAAACGCAGGAAATTGGTTCCATCCCTCGAAGGCGGCAAGCTATGGACACAATGCCCCAGAGGCGACAAAAAATAATTCTCATGAAAATTGTCACGGAACACAATTTTTCACACACACGAATTGCCGCGTAGTGATTGGCAGCTCGCACCAAATAAAGAAAAAGTATCTCCTGTGTCAGTCACAATTTGTTTTATTCTTTTTTTTTTATAAATCCGACGTGTGGCCGGATCTAATTTGGAGTGGAAATGCCGTTGTTGGAGGCGGCTGTCAGAACAGCGGAACAGACTGCGAGCGAAATAAAATAGTCGTGAATCTGGACAAGTGGGCGTTGATACCCACTGAATGGGGGAAACGCAGTTCCGCCAGTGCAGTAATTGTCAGTACATCGGCGAAATAAAATGTTTGTGCGGCATTCTGATCCCCCCACGAATTGCTCCCCAGGTATTTACACATAATATTCGTCCTCTTAAGTTATAGTAAGTTCCTATGGGACGAAACTGCTGAGGTCATCGGTCCCTAGGCTTACACAACTTAATCTAACTTAAACTAACTTACGCTAAGGACAACACACACATCCATACCGGAGGAAGGACTCGAACGTCCGACGGGGGCAGCCGCGCGAAACGTGGCAAGTCGCCCCAGACCGCGCGGCGTCCTCTTAAGTTATTTTCTTGTTACCTGTAGTCTGCCGACCGTTATGATATTATCCTCTGTTTCCTTTTGTTCGCTTCAGTTTCTGCCCTTTACGATGGCAAAATAGACCTCCCATTCCGATCGATTGTTCTTATGACCCTAAGAGTTCGAAAATTAAGGCTAAAGTTTTCGAAATATAAAGCCTAATCAGAGAGTGAAAGTGTGCAACATGTTACCGAAATTCACTAGTTTCATCAAAGAAGTAGCTAAATAAAAGCAAAAAAATTAGATAAGAATCACACAATCAGTCGTAAAAATTACTATAAACAAAGGAAAACCAAATAATTGCACAGAAAACGGCCACCAGTTGCATAGGAGGACCTCATGAATAACCAGTTATTGTAAATGCTTATATACATGAGTTGATTAACTCACGTCAACTGCAAACATGATTTGCAACACGTGCACGGTCAAGAAATTTTGTGAAATGATAATTAAAAGTCATCACTGTTTCTCAGAAACTTCAAACTCATTATAAAACAATTAGAATAGGCAAAGCGAATGCAGTTTGCTGAAACTACTAAAATAAGAGCAAACAGGTCAGCAACGAAAGTGTGTCGCTTCGATGTTACATTTACTAACATTGAGAAGTCACTGTTTATAGCTGCGCAAACCAATGTTCTGCACACATTTACAGTTTTTTAAAGCAAAACTGGTAAAATACAGGGATTCAAGAATCCACTCAGGTTAAGCACAGAATTGTAAACTGTATCAAACAAAAGCCTGTCTGAAGAAGAGAAGTTTGTTAATGTGTGATACAGATACCTCCTTTCGTTACCAACAAGTAGTAAACAACCTAATGAGTTAGGTTGAATCTGTGGAGAAGATGGTAAGGGCAAAGAATTATGGAACAGGTGTGATGTGTGTTCTACTTGAAATCGTGCTGCATTTACTGGATAGGCAAAATCTCAAAAAGACTTTGTTTGTGATAATAACTTAAACGAGAAATTAAAATTCTAGAAATTGAGGAAATGTGAAAATCAAAGTGATTACACATTCCATATTACTGTTTAAACAAGTCCACATCTGTTCTAATTTCCTAACAGACAATGCCATATACTTTTAACCGACATTATTTTCACTCTTGTATCCACATACATAGTATGTGTTTCTGTGTGTGTGTGTGTGTGTGTGTGTGTGTGTGTGCGAGTTGCGCTGCACATCTGCTCCGAAACCACCGATTTCAACCAGATTTGGTACAATATCCTGTACTATCAGGCAACAATCTCTGTCGGGATAAAAACCACCTACTTATTACACTGTTTAAGTGTGAGACATGAAAAACCGCTTTTTGCACGACGTTTAAATATGTTGCTTATTTGCTAGTAAATCTATCTGCAACACATTTTGCAGACAGTATCCACATATACCGCTGAATGTACCTAAAAAATGATATCATTGTATGACACATAGATCAGAAGATATGAAGTCTTAAACATTGAGATGCACGAAAAACTGCCGCACATGCACGACGTTTACATTATTTATTTCTTTGTTATTAATTTTATTCGCAACACATTTCGTAGACAGTAACCACATATGCCGCTGACTGTACATCCACAAATCGTCATTGTTCGGCATATAGTTCAAGGGATATGACGTCAAACACTGAGAAGCATGAGAAAATGTCGCATCATGCGTAAAGCTTTAATACAGCCGCATCATGCATGAAGTTTCGATATATTTATTCTTTACTACTAAGACACTCCTGCAGTCGAGCCAACGTAAGGAAATCCCTGACACCTGGCAGCCCTTTAGACAGCGTTCATCTGCGAAGCGCGAACGGCTGTAGGCGAAAATAATAGCTGGCTATAGGGCTAAGAAGATGCATTATCATAGAGACGTTTACAAAATCGCCTTGTAGACACGCGAAGCAGCTGTAGTTATATATTTGTACATTATGCGTATTTCTTTGTACGATCGTTTCATAATTTCAAAGGTGTTTCCACGAAAACGTAGAAATGAAGTTTTTTAGATATTTACACTACAAACAGAGTTCATTTTTTGTTTCCGTTTCTAATAGAAAATTGGCAAAGTGAAGACCCGGGAATGCTGCGTTTGTCAGCTAGTATTTAATAAAAGCTTCCCTTCTTTGGCGCACAGTGCCCCAACTTCTGCGGATAATTATCTCATGCTATGGGAAATTGTGCACAATAGCATCTTGTTCGTACTTTCAGTTAAACTGCACTGTAATTTACTTTTTACGTGTAATACGTTCTAGCGTAGTAAAAGTAGAAAAACTACAGCAATCTCACATGCAGTTGGCTTATGATTACTGACAATGAATGTGTCAAAAGAATAATGTTTTGCTTAAATGCGCACTACGTCCCCGTCCAATTCCACTTTCCCTTATGTGTTACGTATTGATACATTTATTATGAGAGTGTAAACATGCACAGTCCAGTATAACATTACATACTGTGAGTTACAACTACAGGATTACAACGTTGTACTATGTACTTCTGCGTTAGATTAATAGCCTGGCGCGAAGCTTCTTTTGTATATGACAAAGTCATCTCAAGTCATCTCAAGTCATCTCAAGTCACGTCATTATCGGCTAGTATTTTACTAAACCGAGTTCCCTGTTAAGCCAGTAAGGTGTTGAATAATCCTTATACAGGCAAAATTAGGGTTCTTTTGCTTTGTCTGTATTTTATCTCGAGATATTCAGTCTCATTACAAGATGATATGTGGATAATTGTACCAGTTAGTCAAAAATTAGACAAAGGGATACACTGCAAGTTTTTTTCCAATTCCATAAACGATGCTTCTGGAATACTGTTTTAACTGGATGTTGAAGGTCTTATTTCTCCTTAGGAACAGCTTTTAAAGTTTTTGAATGCAATGGCACATGTTCCTCAGACAATTTATTTTTGTTTTCAGTATCTGAGTTTACTTCTTCGCCTCTCCTGCTGATTTGGTTCCGAAGAGATTCACGCCGCTGTTTCTCTTTTGGGAAAAAAAAGGCTCTGTGCACTATGGGACTTCTCTTGGTTGGGATTCACAGTCATATAATATTTCTTAAAAGACATCACAGTCGCCGTTGACTGTATAAAATATCTGTTATTACTATTGCAATTTCGGCCTTATGGCCATTTTCAAGTAACACTGCAAAAGTTATCCAAACACAAAAATACAAAAGTGAAGCACAGGGTGTATATACATAATTAAGCAAATATTTAATTAAGAAAGTAGTTCAATTATAAAAATTGGAGAGAAATGTACATTACTTACATTCTGTCAGAATATAAAACTATCTGACATGAGTACATGTCGTCGTCAAAATGCAGCCTTTTGACTGTGAGAGTCCCATCGGATGTACGCCGAAATTTCAATAGTAATAATAAATATTTGATCCATGAATATTTCACCTCCTTAGTATGCCAAACCAGGCATCTGCGATTGGGGACTGTCCTAGGTTTTAACGCACTGCCACCATCTAATGAAACAAATGCGTGAAGCATGACTGATGCTTCAGCCCGAAAAAAAAATGGGTTAGTGATGTTTCCAGGCCGTCGGTCCCATTAATTTTTGAAAAGCTTTACCGATCGTTCTGTTTCGTTACTAGCAACACATCTGACATGGCAACGGTCAGCTGAAGGTGAATGGTGACCACGGTCGATGAGTATAAAGTTCACGTCTAATGCGTAAACAGCGTGCAGGTTTCAGTTCCACAACGGTTTACAAAATTCGTCAAAACAAGTATTTGTCATACCCTAGAGGTTCAATTAGAGCATATTTCATAGGTTAATTCGGGCTCAACATCATTTAAGTTGGCATTTGCTGCGCGGAAGGAACATAATTTTTAAACATCTTTATTGCAGTCCAGAAAAGCATAATAAATGCAATAAAATAATGATAATAATCTGTGACAAGTTAAAATTATCTGCCAGACCGGATCTCGAACTTAGATCCTTGTCTTTTTTCGAGCTGTCCGATACCAATTGCTTTAACCCCATTCATTTCTTTCTTCTACGATTCTACGTGTTACCTTTCCGCAGGGCCAGGCAAATCTGTGTATCCTCCGCGAGGGTGCCGCACTCATTTGTTGGCGATACTGCGTTAAACTGTGCCCGTGACGATAATGCAGTACTCCGTACCGCTCTCGAACCGTAGAGCGCCGCACAAAACAGTTATTCACCCATTCTACTTAAATGGGTACACTGGAGTTCTCGTTACAAATTTATTTATGATGTATGATGTGCTTGCGCTTGCGATGCTACCACAAGAGAGGTCCATCTCGAGACACCACAGAAGAAACTACTTAAAATATGCTTCCAAAGTCGATGTTTTCTTTTTGAGCATTCTTCATTGGTTAGCACACATTTTACACTACTTCCTGCAAACATGACGTCATTTTGACGTCACCCACAATATTGACAACCGCAGGCACAACTATCGACTTTCGTTAGCGTTCGATACGGGCCTTTCACAGGACTTTACGCACGGTTATGGGAGAGCCGCGCGGGATTAGCCGAGCGGTCTGGGGGGCGCTGCAGTCATGGACTGAGCGGCTGGTCCCGGCGGGGGTTCGAGTCCTCCCTCGGGCATGGGTGTGTGTGTTTGTCCTTAGGATAATTTAGGTTAAGTAGTGTGTAAGCTTAGGGACTGATAACCTTAGCAGTTAAGTCCCATAGGATTTCACACACATTTGAACATTTATGGGAGATTTATAAAATCAGGTCATTCTTGGAGTTATTTATTATAATTATTGTTATAATTAAACGTCGCATAATGATTTACCCACCGGTAATGCGTTCACTCTTATGAGTGCTCTCTCAGGAGTGAATGGCTATCGTCAATAATTTATCATGAAACAAGATTCTATTATAATTTGCAGTAGCCTATGCCGTTTCAAAATAACCAATCACTGAAAATTAGTCGCAGAAGTCACCTTTATCATTAAGTGTCACTTAATAACGCATTAACGATATTAGCCTTCAAAAGATACTATGACATCCAAGACAGGAGAGTAAGGTCGCACGAATAAGTGCTAGCGCAGTGAATAACGTCGTGATTACTGGAGTTAAAAAGATATAGGCTCGTATCTAGCCACACACTGTTTTTGTTCTTATTAGCGTTGTTAACACATACTGGAACTTTCTTTTGAATGTAATTTTCTGCAATATTAGATGTTATTTACATTTCCGTCTCATTTCAGAACGAAGGATGAAATAAATATGTAGCGATTTCCAAGCTTTTTTTAGGCCGGAACGTAAGAGGACAGCTTAAATTGTTGCGAGTGAATCGAGGAACAATAACATTCATATTACACTATTTCTTGTCACATAGTTGACAGCCGATCATGCGATCGGCGATATTGCACATGCCGTCAAAATGACATCACGTTTGCAGAAAGTGTTATGAAATAAGTATTGCTCCTGTTCACTAGGGTACAAGGAATCTTCTGTCTCGTGTATTCCTTGGAGCTGCGGTTGGTGATGAGGTCTCTCTGCACTTGCTATGACGTCACGACATCAGCTGCTGCGCCCCAACACACGGTGTTCAAAACCAGAGACAAATATCGACAGTACATAAGTGAAAAAAAGAGTTCGTAGGATTACGTTATATAACATGAATCAATACCAGAAATCACGCTGCAACTCTACACGTTTCCTCATTCATACTCGCCATCAGGGGAGCAAAAATTTTAGCTTGATACATTCGCCCGTGTTTCAGGATTTTTTTTAATTCTTAGAACTTCTGCACCCTTTCGCACTCCAATTTTAGTGCGCAGACGAACTCAAAGTATCTCTAATGACCTGTCCATTAGTTGCAAGCGAAGGAGACAGGTGACAAGTACAAACTACGGATCGGTCAGAGAAGTATACACAGATGTACTAATTGGTAGCGCACTGCCTACGAAAAGGCACGAATCTCAGTCCGTTACACAGATTTACTTTGTCTCAGATGTTCATCGTACGTGTGCTTCTTTGTAGAGTGGAAAGAAATTCATCTCAAGAGGAGGAAATGTTACTGTCTAACTTCCCGTCGACACGTTGATCATCAGAGACAAGAACAATTACAAAGATGAGCGACAGATGCAATCGCCCGCTTGACTGCTCAACATCCGTACAAGTTATCGAGCCTACTCTGACAATGCAACTCGCCACAACGAATCTTTCGGATGAATTCTGTCACTATCTCTCTCCTATTTTCCAAACTTCCCAGAAGTTGTTCTGTATACTTTGCTAAAAGACGGGACATCGCGGAGAAAGTGTGTCGCCACAGCTCATCAAAAACACTAGCTTAACTCTCTCACATCGCCCAACCGTAATTTTTCTACACGAATTCAGAGGCGTGATGAGAAAGTTGTGTTGCCTTCTGTTCATCTTTGCCACAGGAAATTTAATGCGTCAGATATGAAGTCCAGGCTTGTTAACATCGTTAGCACCGCGATCCCGTAAATGAGGTCACGACTTCACGGTTTGAATGCAGGGCGTAAAGGTGGTTGGATACTGACGTGCAGGCCACTCCAAATGTGAGCAATTTTACTCTCGTTTCAGGTAGATGTGCAGCTCTCTCCCGAGACTAACGCGTTTCGTCTATACATTACGAACGTAATGGTATTTAAATGTGAATAATAGGATCATATATTACTGCCATTCACATATTTATGTCGGCGCACTAATGTATTTAAGCGTTTTTAAATCTCATCTGGTTGCTTCCTTTAGACATAATATCGTAAAATACTGCGTTAACAATTGAAAATGTTCACTTACGGGAAGATTATACCAAAATTATATCCGGCAGTCATATGAAACCCGGTCACTAGTATAAAGTAACGGTAACGGTTTTATTAACAAGATTTTAAACACGGCTGAAACAGCAACTGCTGAAATTCTTCACGGTAAATGATGACAGCCAAAACAGTTGCATGATAAAGATTTGTTAAAATTCTTGACCACGGTTTCGGTATATTTAAATATACCTTCATCAGAAGTAAAATACACTAAAATTACACCCTGCAATGGAGATTCATAAAACAATTGTCCATAATTGTTCTACAAATCGAGATGATGTTTTAACTACTAACGGCGCCTTTGGCACAATTGTTTTATGAATCTCCATTGCAGGATGTGATTTTAGTGTATTTTACTTCTGATGAAGGTATATTTATACATAACGAAACCGTCGTAAAGAATTTTAATAAATGTTTATCCTGCATCTGTTTTGGCTGTCATCATTTACCGTGAAGATTTTATTAACTCGAAAATGTAGTTATACACAGTACACATCCTCAAAAGTGGTATCCAGAACTGGTGGCACATTTATCCCATTGCGACACTAGCCTGTCGATTCCAAGAAGTTAGTAGGCTGCTGTCGGATCCAGGCTTGGACCCAGTCACACACTTCGTCGTCCGTTGCGAATCGATGTCCGCGAATAACTTGATTTGGAGGTCCAAACATATAAAGTGGATGTTGCAGCGTTTCCCACCGAAACTGCTGCAATGTCGTCTTCTCCGCATTGGCCGTGTGTGGGCGGCCATTTATCATGCAGGAGGATAACGCCATTGGACAACATGCCTCGGCGTTTCGACTTGACGGCTCGTTTAGGGTTCTGTAAAGTGGGTTAATAACGCTGGGCATTAATGGTGGTTCCCCGTTCCAGGAACTCGACAAGCAGTAGGCCCTTGTGATCAAAAATGGACATCATGACCGTACCACAACTGGTGTGCGCGGCCATTGATTTATTTGGAGGTGGTGAAGTCGCACGTTTCCACCGCCTGCGCTGACGCTTGCTTTCCGGTTGAACATGGTGACACCATGTTACGTCACATGTGGCAATACGCGACAGGAAGCCGTATTCCTCCTCATGATAACGTTGCACATGACCCAGAGACAGCGCCATTCGAGTATTGCGCTGTTCGGCGGTCAGTTGGTGGGGAACTCACTGCGCACAGACTTTTCGAAAGTTCTAGTGTTGCAGCATTACGGTGTGGACGGTGTCCACGCTAATACCCAGTAACCGATGGATCTCGTCCACGGTGATTCTGCGGTTGTCCAACACTAAAGCATTTACTTCCGCAATCATTTCCGGCGTGATGACACGATGAGCCTGTCCAGGACGAGCATCGTCTTCCAGTGACTCGCGCCCCTCAAGGAATCGTTTGCGCCATTCCACCGTACACAGCCTTCATCCGTCGATGCATTTCACGGCTTCCAACTCCCTCTGCCGCCAAAAACTGAATCACTTCCCATTGTTCCTGCTTACTCGCGTGCATGTTCGGTAGTGGACGATAACTTGTGTGACCTCCTTCTCTTCGGTGTGAAACCACACTGGCGCTATGCAACATCAAACGGTGCGCACGCGTCAGTCTCTCTACCAATAGATGGCGCCACCATACCCGCAGTTACGTGGTGCCACTATGCTTATATTGTTGTGCTCCGAAAGCCATTATACAGGGTGAATCAGAACTTAACCGACAAACTCTCAGAGCTTGTTCAGGGGTAGCTTTTGAGTATTCTGTTATAAGGAACCGATGGTCTGCGGCAGCTCGTTACAGGGTTACCGCATTTCATTTGGCTTCTTACCCCAGTTAGCTTTGTATCTGTAAATCACTGAAAATAGTGCAAAACAGTGCAAATGTCGACGGTATGCGCCGTGTGGCTTTTTTTGTGTTACAAAACTACCGCAGGCTACCGTAATCATAAGTAACTGTGGACTACGGTAGTTTCCCCAGTAGTCCTCGCGCCGGCCGGTGTGGCCGAGCGGTTCTAGGCGCTTCAGTCTGGAACCGCACGAACGCTACGGTCGCATGTTCGAATCCTGCCTCGGGCATGGATTTGTCTGATGTCCTTAGGTTAGTCAGGTTTAAGTAGTTCTAAGTTCTAGGGGACTGATGACCTCAGATGTTAAGTCCCTTAGTGCTCAGAGCCATTTGAACCATTTTGAGTAGTCCTAGGAAGTTAAGATCGAACCCGTGTTACCTTTACGTTAGGCCTGCTGCATACATATTGGATCCTTACCTCGCATCGATCACTTTCTTTACGTATGCGATCACTATCTTCCTATATTCTCTAGAAACAGGAAGCAGTGAACCGTCTAGAAGCTGAGCGAGGGTATATAAAAGGCCGCGTAAACCACAGAACATTTTTGTTCTGCATTAGTATTCCTCCTGTCTGTTACTTAAAAATAAACAGTATTCATAGCAAAACTGAAATTATCAATATTTAACCCTTTGTTTCCTAACATAAGAAAAAATTTACTTTTTAACATTTTCTTTGCAGAATGTATGCTATTGTGGCCTCAAATGACGGTAGGACATTTTGTAAAATTTTATTTTATTTTTTACAACTTTTTCCACTCCTGGTACTCACAAGGGAACCTTCCCATCGCACCCCCCTCAGATTTAGTTATAAGCTGGCACAGTGGATAGGCCTTGAAAATCTGAACACAGATCAATCGAGAAAACAGGAGAAGTTGTGTGGAACTATGAAAAAAATAAGCAAAATATACAAAGTGAGTAGTCCATGTGCAAGATAGGCAACATCAAGGATATGGTGAGCTCAGGAGCGCCGTGGTCCCGTGGGTAGCGTGAGCAGCTGCGGAGTGAGAGGTTCTTGGTTCAAGTCTTCCCTCGGGTGAAATAATTTTATTCTTTATTTTCGCAAAGTTGTGATCTGTCCGTTCGTTCATTGACGTCTCTGTTCACTGTAATAAGTTTAGTGTCTGTGTTTTGCGACCGCACCGCAAAACCGTGTGATGAGTAGACGAAAGAACGTGCCTCTCCAATGGGAACTGAAAACATTTCATCGCAAGGTCATAGGTCAACCGATTCCTCCACAGGAAAACACGTCTGATATAAAACTTCCTGGCAGATTAAAACTGTGTGCCCGACCGAGACTCGAACTCGGGACCTTTGCCTTTCGCGGGCAAGTGCTCTACCAACTGAGCTACCGAAGCACGACTCACGCCCGGTACTCACAGCTTTACTTCTGCCAGTACCTCGTCTCCTACCTTCCAAACTTTACAGAAGCTCTCCTGCGAACCTGCAGAACTAGCACTCCTGAAAGAAAGGATATTGCGGAGACATGGCTTAGCCAAAGCCTGGGGGATGTTTCCAGAATGAGAATGGCAGAAGTAAAGCTGTGAGTACGGGGCGTGAGTCGTGCTTCTGTAGCTCAGTTGGTAGAGCACTTGCCCGCGAAATGCAAAGGTCCCGAGTTCGAGTCTCGGTCGGGCACACAGTTTTAATCTGCCAGGAAGTTTCATATCAGCGCACACTCCGCTGCAGAGTGAAAATCTCATTCTGGAAACATCCCCCAGGCTGTGGCTAAGCCATGTCTCCGCAATATCCTTTCTTTCAGGAGTGCTAGTTCTGCAGGTTCGCAGGAGAGCTTCTGTAAAGTTTGGAAGGTAGGAGACGAGGTACTGGCAGAAGTAAAGCTGTGAGTACCGGGCGTGAGTCGTGCTTCGGTAGCTCAGTTGGTAGAGCACTTGCCCGCGAAAGGCAAAGGTCCCGAGTTCGAGTCTCGGTCGGGCACACAGTTTTAATCTGCCAGGAAGTTTCATATCAGCGCACACTCCGCTGCAGAGTGAAAATCTCATTCACGTCTGATGTATTCTATACGAGACTGGTGACGGCATGTGCGTCACATGACAGGAAAATGTTGTCGACCCACCTAACTTGTACACTTGGCGAATGGGTAAAAAGATTCTTCTACCTTGCCCGATTTAGGTTTTCTTGTGGATGTGATAATCACTCCCAAAAAGTGATGAAAACATAAGAGTTTGTTACATAAACTGCAACAAATGAATGTAACAGTTTCGCAGTCGCACAGTTTTCCTTGTGCTCTGTCAAAACATATGTTTTTAACGTTTTCAATTTTTTCCGCGTGTAGACCGTCAAATCCTGCATTTGTCCAAGCAAATCTGAACATGTCCTGGAATTTTGGAGAGCGAAGTTGATTTTGTGTAAGTGCTTGAACTTTGATAATTGTCTGAAAATAAAAAATTCAAATTTTCGCTGCCAGGAGGACTTGAACCAAGGACCTCTCGTTCTGCAGTTGCTCACGCTAACCACGGGACCACGGCGTTCCTAAGTCAATATTCACATTTATATTGCATATGTTGCACATGGACTACTCAGTTTGTATATTTTGCTTATTTTTTTCATAGTTCCACACAATTTCTTCCTGTTTTCTCGATTGATCTGTGTACAGTTTTTCAAGGCCTATCCACTGTGCCAGCTTATAACTAAATCTGATGGGGGTGCGATGGGGAGGTTCCCTTGTCAGAAGTACCGTCAGACTCCATGGACAGAATCACAACATGCGCAGAAAAATGCTCCAATTTTTATAACTTATACTTTATTCCACATAAATATTAAATATTTTTACATTAGATAATTAATTAACACAAATATGATATTTCTGAATTTTTTTTTAATTCGCATAAATTTACCGTACTATGTGTTTGTCTCTCCACATTCTGTGTGTCCGGTATTCACATTGAGGTGAAGGTGTAAACGGCAAAGAACACTCTGAGGCATCATTATCCGAACAAATGGAGTTTGTTTCACAATCTGCCTCTTGCAAATCGGACGAAAAAGCTTTGTCAAAATTATTAACATTTTCGTCATCATCTTCGATGTCAGTATCCTCTGTAATATCAGAAGGAATGTCTTCATACAAAATTGCTTCAATCTCTGCATCACTCAAAGGTCGAAAGTAGTCACCAGTTTTACGATTTTCGTCCATCTGTGTGTGAAAAAGTGGACAGAACAACTAGTGAGAGGTAACGCACTGTTGCTACAATAAAGTATTCGCACAACCTGACGGTACTAATAAGTCCGCCTTATATTTTCCATTTTATCTCATTCATTTGTAACGTAATGCTTCAAACTATTGTAAAGAAACAAAGAAGGTAAGTACTTACAATGGAAAACTCAGCGGAAGTTTCAATAAATTGCGCACAAATTCAGGCAACACCATGGAAACAAGCACATACAATCTTCTGTTTTCACAGCAGCGTGCGAAAAACAATTTCAAGCTCTGACAGCCAGAGAGGTCTATGTATTGCATAATAACATCTATGAAACAGTACAGCAGAGTTACTGTTACGTACCGACAGGCTCTCAGATCACGAAACTGCACCACGAGAAAGTAATGAGAGTAAAAACTTACTGGTACTTTTAAGTACCATCAGGCACCAAAGGGTTAATTGAGGTTTTTATTCGAAAATTGTTGATTTGTAACGTGAAACTGAGGACGTTGTAGTAAAAATAAAAAAATAACACATATTTATCACATAGCGCTAGAAAACGCAAGTTCCTCAAAAAGAGATAACATTTAAAAACCGCACAATAAGAATATATCAAACGCCGCTTCAATACTTCGTCGGGTGTACATAAATCGTGATTCTGTTATTCATACACAGCTTTCGCGTTTATCAATAATAACAGGAAACTATTGCCTTTGATCGTGATGAAGAACGTTCTATTGAGTACAAAATAACAATAATTATATAGATTTTTTATTTTGCGCATGTGAACTGTATTTGCATCAATAGTAATTGCTTTGGTTAGATAAAAGCCCAGAAGTTACGCGATCAACTAATTTTTATTAACTGTAAAATGTAATTTATGTTCAGTAATCATAAATACACAATGGACTGAAAGATGTGCGTTTCTAATTATGTGCAAAACAAACAACTAAAGAAACGAAAAAAGAGAAGTCATCGGCTTCGAGTTCCTCTCTTACACATTCATTTACGTTTCTTTCCCTACCAATGCCAACAATGTCCGCAGCTCGTGGTCTCACGGTAGCGTTCTCGCTTCCCGAGCACTGGGTCCCGGGTTCGATTCCCGGCGGGGTCAGGGATTTTCTCTGCCTCGTGATGATTAGGTGTTGTGTGATGTCCTTAGGTTAGTTAGGTTTAAGTAGTTCTAAGTTCTAGGGGACTGATGACCATGGATGTTAAGTCCCATAGTGCTCAGAGCCATTTGAACCATTTTTGAATGCCAACAATATTGCCGGTAATCCTACTATTTGCTACGTCATTTATGTACGGTACGAAAACTACCGAACCATGGTTTTGGTAGAGCGCAACTCTGTACTCTTGCTTCCATTCGCTCGCATTATCCGCTGATGACAACAGTAATGTCGTTCTGAGTTCTTACCTCGATGCCTCATTGTCATTCAGTACTGCTCGGTTCTGTTTATGGTTTTGTTTTCCGTCAGTGTTAGCCGTGTGTTAACAGGGATACACAGCAGTACTGTGGATAGGTTTACAGATGAAGTGTTGGCCGATATGCACCTCGTGTATGAGTTCACTGAATGCAGTCGAAAACCGCTACAACGGCGCTATGCTGAGCTGTTCCCACAGCGATAGCGATCACTTCACAGTGCACTTGTTTCGTTTGAGAGCTGTTGCATTACTCTGTGCTGTGTGTCGTACGTTTTGGTTATTGCACTTTACAGGTTTCTTCACTGTTGTGAAGATACTTTCACAGAAACAAGGATAGTTTGCGACAGTAAACCGATTAAATCATAATTACAATGTCACAAATTTCCAGCCAACCGGTTGCAAATTGAATTTAAAATTCTTTAACTAGTTTTCAACGCCAGCTAGGGTCGCCTTCTTCAGAAGAAACTGTTACCTTACCTAACAATAAACAGGAAGGTACGCTAATAGCAGGTAGGCATTAGAACAAACACTTAATTTTTACAAATTAAATTGTATAAAAATACTCATATGTCGTTAAAAGGAAATTTGAGCGACATCGCTCTAGTCAAAACATTAAAACCACAATTCAAACATTTTCCACCTGAATACATAACAGGTATAGTCAAAATGTTAAAACAATATATAAATGTGCCACTACGGGCACCACAGTGGTATAGGACACGAGTGAGTAACAGCGACTGCGCGAGCAGGCCGTAGCAAATGACGACGTGAACATGATACAGCTCGCGCCTTCTAGTAGCAGAATTTACAAAGGTTTCACAACATCTATACGAAATTAATATAATAGTGATTGACAAATTAATAGGATGTAAATCATAAAAGCAAGGGAGAGGAAAACAGTATTTAATGGCCTAACAGGGAAGCGGATAACTTACAACCGCAGTCGCGTAATAAAAATTTTTTCACTGGCTTAAAGCTGTTACTTAAAGATATCTGATAGCTAATTTTGGTTATCCGCTTCCGTGTTAGGCCATTAAATACTGTTTTCCTCTCCCTTGCTTTTATGATTTACATCCTGTTAATTTGCCAATCACTATTATATTACTTTCGTATAGATGTTGTGAAACCTTTGTAAATTCTGCTACTAGAAGGCGCGAGCTGTATCATGTTCACGTCGTCATTTGCTACGGCCTGCTCGCGCAGTCGCTGTTACTCACTCGTGTCCTATACCACTGTGGTGCCCGTAGTGGCACATTTATATATTGTTTTAACATTTTGACTATACCTGTTATGTATTCAGGTGGAAAATGTTTGAATTGTGGTTTTAATGTTTTGACTATGAATATTTTTATGCAATTTAATTTGTAAAAATTAAGTGTTTGTTTTAATGTCTACCTGCTATTAATGTACCTTGCTGTGATATTGTTAGGTAAGGTAACAGTTTCTTCTGAAGAAGGCGACCCTAGTTGGCGTTGAAAACTAGTTAAAGAATTTTAAATTCTATTTGCAACCGGTTGGCTGGAAATTTGTGACATTGTAATTAATTACGGTTGCTGATCAAAGCCATGGTTCAAATGGCTCTGAGCACTAAGGGACTTAACTTCTGAGGTCATCAGTCGCCTCGAACTTAGAACTAATTAAACCTAACTAACCTAAGGACATCACACACATCCATGCCCGAGGCAGGATTCGAACCTGCGACCGTAGCGGTCGCTCGGTTCCAGACTGTAGCGCCTAGAACCGCACGGCAGCTCCGGCCGGCGATCACAGCCATGTTCAAAACATTAAAATCATAATTACATTACTACTCCGTACCGATCCACCGGTGACCGTGGATCCCTTATGCCAAAATACTCAGAAGATATCTCTGAACAGGCTCTAAAATTTTTCGCTGGAATTCTGGGACACCCTGTATACTGGTAATGAACGACCAGTAGTGCACCAAAGTATTGTCTGCGTGATGGACACGTGGCTGCTGAATAATATTCCCTTTTTCTACCCTGCGAGCCAGGTATCACGTCTTCTGAGCAGAATCTCGCGAGAAGACGGCGTCTTACTCAGAGTGTCTGCCGGCAGAGGTTCTCAAGCATTTTTGTTACTCTCTCTTGCCACTTAAAAACGCTTACGATCGTTCGCTCCTCCCGTCTTTGTGTACGCTTAATGGACCGTGTTAGGGCGACTTAATGTGCTGCATATACACTTGAACAGTATTCAGAAGTGTACTGAATCAAATATCTGCTGTATACTAACTGATGTTTCCTAACACCTCAAGCTCATCCGATAAAATATAAGGGGAGATCAAAAACTTTCCGGTCGAAGGAAGTACGGTCCAGAACCGGTGTGCCGATCTGTCAAAATCGCCGTGAGCATTGAGGCAATCATCCCATCGACGCAACAGCGTGAAGATACCCGTTTGGTAACTTGTCATTCTGCGTGAAGACGTCCGTTACTACCTGCTTCACATTCGCGTCCGACAGGAATCGTGGCCCTTCAAAGCTTTTTCTAAGGGACCAAGGATGTGATAATCGCATGGGGGCAGACCAGGACTACAGGACTTGTGCTGGAAGGTATCCCAGTTGAGATGTAACTTTAACGTTAACGGGGGCGTGCATTACCATGAAACAGAACCCTTTCCATGGACATGCTGCCCCACACACATTTTTCATTCTCCGATGGATGTCTACCAGTGCTTGTCCTTCGGTAACCAAGAAGAGAATAACAACACGGCAGTCCTATTCGGATGCATTTGGTAATAACGTCGCGACACCCCACGCTTCCGTATTTACCACACAAACGTCGGAAAGACACGAATGCCACACTAATCGCTTTCCTACACGTCGGTGCTTCTATCCCTCATCGAAATCGCGCTACGTTGCGTGTACGCTGCAGCAGCCCCCTCAACCGGAAACTTTTTGATCGCTTCATATATTAACGCTGGTCGCTCCATATATTAACCGCTCCGTACAATAACAGGCTGGTCGCCTTAAAGCTTTGTAGACACAATGAGGTGGCAAAGGTCACGGGATAGCGATATGCACATTTATAGATGGCGGTAGTATCGCGTACTCAACGTGTATAAGGGTAGTGCATTGACGGAGCTCTCATTTGTACTCATGTGATTCATGTGAGAAGGTTTCCGAAGTGATTATGACCGTAAGACCGGAATTAACGGGCTTTGAACGCGAAATAGTACATGGATATGGGATATTCCATTTCGGAAATCGTTAAGAGAAATAAATATTCCGATATCTACAGTGTCAAGAGTGTACTGAGAATACCGAATTTCATCCATTACCTGTCACCATGAACAACACAGTGGTCGACGGTATCCACTTAATGGCCGTATAATGGATCTTTTACGTTGGAATAAATTTATTTTATTTTTTGTTAGATGTTTTCGTTAAATAGCTGAATAAATTGTAATTAGGAATAATTTAATTAAGCAGAGTAGAAAAGATAAAGTCAAAGAGATGTTCATTGGGCGGACATTGTCGTAATGTAACGTCATTGCGTTTGTGTTCCGTTTTGCTGTTCGATCGTGCGCGTAAAAAATCTGAAAGGAATTAATTCGGGGACTATAATAAACTTTCACATAATAGTTACGATTCGAGGTTCCGACAAAAGGGGTTAACGTCAGTGTTAATTTGAATTGTGGGCGACAGGATTAGTTTTGGTAGACGGACATAACGAAAGTTGTTCGCATATCATCCTTGAACGTGACTTTTTATTCAGTTAACGATTGCGGGCTCATTAAAAGCTATTATCTCATGATTAGGATCAATCCCTCTTTCCTCCTAGATAGTGATCATTCATTAACATTTACGTCATAAGAAAAAGGATTATTTATAAAAGTGATGTTAAATGACAATTACGTGTTATTCCGTTAGTGTGGAACCGACGTAATATCTCTGAAATGACATTGATATATAATTTGTGTTAAATACTGAACTGAGATAGGAAGTAAATTGAAATTAGTGAACATTTGACACTGAGACTATAGAAGCAGAAGCGCTTAAGGTTTCTCTTCTCTAAAATGGCAAAATAGGTAAGAAATTTAAGTCAATAGTCGACATTATGTGTTGCAAAGACATTAGCATTTCATACTTATTTTGACGACGCGCTGTTAAACAAAGGAACGTTGAGTAATAAAATTAAGTCTAAAAACATAATTAATAACGGCGAACTCCGCTTTAACAAACTGTATTGCGTGTCGTCAGCGGGTAATAACTGCTCAATCCTGGAGACTTGTGTGGTGAAATTAGAAGTCGGGCATATACAACCAACTTAAAAATCCATTCAAGCTACAGTGGAGTCGGCACAACACGACGTGGGCAGTTATAGCCGCGAACAGCGACGTTTGCGTAGAGTTTTCTGTGCTAACAACATGCAACACTGCGCGAAATAATCTCAGAAATCAACGTATTATTACGACGAACGCAGTCCTAACCGTCAGAAAAGTGTGGCGAAATTTGGCGGTAATGAGCTGTGGCAGCGGACGACCGACGCGAGTGCCTGTGTTAACAGCACGTAAGTAGCTGCAGCACCTCTCCCGAGCTCACGACCAAATACGTTAAAATCTAGACGACTGGAAAACCGTGGCCTGGTCAGGTGAGAACCGAGTTCACTTGTACGAGCTGATGGTACATTTCGAGTGTGGTGCAGAACCCACGAACCCATGGACGCAAGGCACTGTGCAAGCCGATCGTGGCTCCATAATGATGTCGGCTGTGTTTACATGAAAAGAGCAGGGTGCTCTGGTTCAACTGAACCGATCATCGACTGGAAATGGTTGTGTTCGGCTAGCTGTTGACCATTTACAGCCATTCATGGATTTTACGTTCTCAAACAATGATAGAATTTTTATGGGTGACAATGCGCCATGTTACAGGGCCACTATTGTTCAGGGTTTGGTTTAAGAACATTCTGGACAGTTCGAGGGAATGACCTGGTCACCCAGATCGTCCGACGTGGGACACAATCAGGCGGTCAATTCGTGCGTGGGATGCCGCACCGGCAACACTTTCGTAAATATGGACAGCTATAGAGGCAACATGGCTCAATGCTTCTGCAGGGAAATCCCAACGACATGTGGAGTCCACACCACGTCGAATTGCTGCATTACGCAGGCAAAAGGAGACATCGTGTTTCAATATGCCCATGAGAACACCAAGAATGAACTTCCCTGGATTTTGGACGGGCAGTCCGGCATGTCTACAAGGAACGGCGTATCCTCTGCAACTACGTACAAGTAACACGGAGGATGAACAGTGGTCATATAAAGGTCCTAACCGACATATATGGGAAACGAATGTCACGTCTTGTCAGTGAAAGTTGGTTTCAAACCCGACAGGAATTGCTACTGTCGCTGAATGCAAGCCCTTCTTAACCAGTTTCCGAGCGAACGTTTCGAAAGTAACTGCTTGCAATGGACATTTGACGTCGGGTACCTCGAAAAAGGCGGCTGCTCACAGCAGCACCTGAAGCTGCACGTCTTCAGTGGGTGAAGTATAGTAAACGGACTGTAGCTGGCTGGAGGCGTGTAGTGTAGTTCGGGGAGTCGTTATTTTGTCTCTTTGCGAATCATGCAATGTGCTGGGTACGCCGACAGCCCAACGCCCTATAAGGAGTTTAACTCGCAGTGAATGGAGAGTGTGTAATACAGACGGAAGGTGCTTCTGTGATGTTTTCGGTGTGTTCTTCATATCATTGAGCAACTGATTTAGGTTACTGTAAACATGAACCAGGATGTATACCTCTACGTTTTCGGTGACGTAGTGGTGAACTTAAATTCTACATGCCGAGTATGCTGTGGACAAACTCGTCCTCCACGGTAATAGCCGTTTTTACAGGGTTGAACGCGCACTTTTCTGGTTTGAATAATGCTCAAATTCAGTAGAGTGCGCAGCCCCCAGATACTGCTATCGCAGCCTCTAGACTTCGTGTCTACTCATCTACATCTACATGCTTACTCTGCAGTTCACACTTAAGTGCCTGGCAGAGGGTTCATAGAACCATTTTCATACTACTTCTCTACCATTCCACTCTAGAATGGCGCGTGGGAAAAAGGAACACCTATATCTTTCCGTACGAGCTCTGATTTCTCTTATTTTATTATGATGACCATTTCTACCTACGTAGGTGGGTGTCATCAAAGTATTCCCGCATTCGGAAGAGAAAGTTGGTGATTGAAATTTCGTAAATAGATCTCGCCTCAAAGAAAACCGCCTTCGTTTCAGTGACTCCACGCCAACTCGCGTATTATACCAGTGACACTCTCACCCCTATTGCGCGATAACACGAAACGAGCTGCCTTCTTTGTACTTTTTCGATGTCCTCCGTCAATCCTGCCTGGTAAGGATCCCATGCCGTGCAGCAATATTCCAGCAGAGGACGGAGAAATGTAATGTAGGCTGTCTCTTTAGTGGGTTTGTCGCATCTTCTAAGTGTTCTGCCAACAAAGCGCAGTCTTTATTTCGCCTTCCCCTCCATATTATCTATGTGGTCTTCCCAATTTCATGGCACGCAATCAGAGAGGACCTTGGTATGCAGTTGTCGAAAACACTGCTACGTGTATTGTAGGTATGTCCACAAAGCGTTGGCAGTGTTTGCAGCAGGACCAGAACGTACAAGTTGCCAGCTGAGCATTCCCTAGTCAGGTTCCATGGGTGATATGTCAGGCAGGCATGCCAGAGAAGAGTGGTACCCGTGTTCTTCGAAGAAGGCTTTTACTTCCCCCCCCCCCCCCCCCCCCCACACACACACACACGTGGAGAAATATTGCATGTGGGTCTGCCTGCAGGGAGGGCATTGCCTCGGCTGTAAGACGTCACTGATACGTAATGGCGCCCCAAACCGCCGCACTTGACTTTTGTACACTGTGTCGCTCAATGATATAGTCAGCCCGGTAACTGTCATAACGGTAGCGTCTAAAATGCTCGGTGCCAGTCTCTGTAGCACAAGTTGAAGCCACTCAGAACACCAGTAACGGCGCTGACGTACCCTTCGCACTCTGAGCCATTGATAACTTTCGGTCAGAGATAGCCGACACAACGGCATGCGTATCAGTCCATTCCTCACAAAGGCGTCGAACCGTCGATGTAGCCATGTCCACACTCGTTGCACTGCCCCAACGTCAACTCAACTCTCTGGACGAGGCTGTTCTATCAGACAAGATGGCGGTCATCCCGCGCTGTGGTCACATCGTATGGTCCGGTATATGCTCGTCACAGTGTACCACCTTCTTCTACTCACTGGTTCCACATACGCATCACTGTCTTACCAATTTGCCCTGCACGAGCCGTTCTCTGAAACCATAATTCTACCCGTTTGAACTTGCTCAGTGCTGATATCGCGCCCTTTGACATCGATCAGGCATGCACTTGCTCGCACATTTCCACTTCATTTGACTGCTCTCCCCACAGACTGATCATGACGTAACAGTTACCTGTAGGGGCATACAAAAGAGGGCACTGCTGACCCTACATGTACTTCATTTCTCTTTAATCTTAATCAATTATAATGAATAAACTCTTCTACAAATGCTCTGACAGTGAAAAGATTCATACCATTCCTTCCGAGTATAGCACTTTCAGCGAACAGTGGTCAACGTTGGAAAAAGCGTTTTCTAAATCTACAAAGGTGGGCTTCCAGAATGAGATTTTCACTCTGCAGCGGAGTGTGCGCTGATATGAAACTTCCTGGCAGATTAAAACTGTGTGCCGGACCGAGACTCGAACTCGGGACCTTTGCCTTTCGCGGGCAAGTGCTCTACCATCTCAGCTACACAAGCACGACTCGCGCCACGTCCTCACAGCTTTACTAGCGGAAGTAAAACTGTGAGGACGGGGCGTGAGTCGTGCTTGGGTAGCTCAGATTGTGGAGCACTTGCCCGCGAAAGGCAAAGGTCCCGAGTTCGAGTTTCGGTCCGGCACACAATCTTCCGGGAAGTTTCAAAGGTAGACTTGTCTCTCTCCAAGCTATACTCTACGAAAATTCGTAGGGTCAATGTTGCCTCTCGTGTTACCACACGTTTTCCCCCATGGCTATTCTACCTGTGGATTTGTTTCTTCTCCTGCACAACTGTTCCGTATTTCTGCACCGCGCAGCATTTTGCTGCTATTACTCAGACGTAAAACACTGCACTGAGCCACAGCGACATTTCAGAGGCGGTGATATCAGCGCGTAAGAAAGCGTGGCGTCACGGCACTCCCGGACGCGCGGTGCCGATCTCTTGAGGAGGCCGCGACAGGTGCGTGGGGGAGGTGGGGGGTGGTGGGAAGGGGTACCTGGGAGGGGGGGGGGGAGGGGAGGTGGCCACGGGGGTCGGCGTTCTGCCGAGAACAGACCTGCCGTCTAACGGGACCACAGGCGCAGCGGCGAGCGCAACGGCAAGCACAGTGATATTCACAGTAATATTCCAAGCAAGCGATCGGCCGAATCGTGACAGCTGCGTCGTGAGCTCTTGTACACTGTCTGGTATCCACGCAGTAATTAACCAAGCATCGCGTGATGGTGTTCAGTCTTGAGTGTTGATGTTGATTAGTTTCGGCTGCGTCCCGGAATAGGTCTGAATCCAAATCGCCTCTTCTCGTGGTCACTTATTAAAACTCCAACAAGAGAAGAAATTAGTGTTCTTCTAGTCTAACTACTACAAAAGGGCCTCGTCAACGTAATTAGTGTCACTTTCTCCAGTAAACAACTCACAGAAAGCAGAAAGTGGGCATGAGTCAAGGTTGACAACATGACACGCCTTTTGATCACAATGGAAACACTGCCAGCGGTAAAGCTTTTGAACCACAGAGTATAAAAGGGTTAGTTTTTTCATTCGCCGCAGCCATTGCTCAGGTTCTTTCATAGGCGATCCCGTCACTCCTTTCTTAATGTCATCTGTATGCGCTAGTACGCGTCAGGCAGGAATTCAAACGCAGAATAATGCGATGGCGGAATATGACAGTGTAAGTTGATTATTTCTTCAGTAGTGGGGCAGTCGAAGGAAGAGAAGCAATCTCAACATTTTAGCTTTATATTCTTCAATTTTTATAAAGTATCACAGTACAGAGTAATCTTACGACCCAAATTCGAGTAATAAACCACACATGACCTTCGTGTCCTCTGCCTCGAGGATACGGTGTGTCAAACACAGAGCTTGAACTCATATCGAATTTTCTCATGTTGAGAAATCAGGCGCTATCTGTTTTACTTGGTAAAAACTTTTTGACGCCAAGATCGCATAAATATTTCATTATTTACAACAACCGGTTTCGACAGACATCGCTGCCATCTTCAGGTCTTCAAAAGTTTTGTTATAAGATGGATTTATTTTCAGTTGGAACTTCACGCCACTAACATGACAACTACGCATGAAGTTCATCAAAATGAACCCCTTTTTACAACAAAATTTTTTAAGGCCTGAAGATGACGCCAGTGTCTGTCGAAACCGTTTGTTGTAAATAAAGAAATATTTAAGCGATCTTGGCTTTAGAAAATTTTTATCATATAGTATCCAACAACAACATGCACTTTACTCAGATTGACAATGAAAGACATTAAGCGGTTCGCAGTGTACAAAATCTAATAATAATCTAATGCAAATACACTAACTTCAATTCAACAGTTCACATTTATTTCAGTAGTGCCAAATGCGTTACAAAAGTCGATAATGAAGGGTAGGATCAAACAGAGGTCACTATTTCACCTCGTCTTATATATTACAATGCGTTTCTTAGCCAATGGTTCACTCTCAGGTAATATTCACACGTAGTCTACCGCTTGCACATTACTTGCTTTCGTTTCATCAACATACGTTCTTGCCTTTGTTATTGTAGATAATTATGATTGTTCGAAGCTGGGCATTTTATGTAAGCGGAAATAGGTGCAGGTGTGCTCTGAAAAATAATTGTGTATCACGTAACGAAAAGAAAGCAGAGGTAGAACAATAGAAGCAAGAAAACCTCATTGGTATTGTCGTCATACCGGATTGTGATGGAAGTAACAACTACCTAGGTGTAGAGGAAAGCAAAAAGCATTTATGTTTCAAGTTATTACAGCATCAGCCAATAAAGTATGTCCTTCAGAATATGTTCTTATTTTGCTAAAACACTTAGTGCTTTGAATACAAAAAGGCCAGAAATACAGAACAAGAATTTTTATACAGTAAACTTTTGCAGCACATGTGATGATTGGTCAAAATAGTAAGAGGTTAAAAGATCCGGTATGGGACACAAAAAGAAGTGTATTGTCTGCATCGACGGTTGCTGTGCACAAGATAAGCGGGCTTTATGGTGTAAATATGTATCCACTGTCGGAGTCTACACTGTGAAGCACTGCCTGCTGTCAAGTGGCGTGTCTTTTCCTCGTGCCTAGAGTCTGACGTGGCCTTCACAGCAGAAGACAGGTAGCACACTCGCTGAGACATTAGTCTCCAGAGAGTGCACTATTAGCTAACGCAGTCACTCATTTGACACTTACCTTGTCGATGACGTAACAGCTGAAGCGTCGTGTCGGGCGACGGTAGTTGTCACATGTCAAGACTCGAAGGCGAGACGAGACGCTCGGAGTCGGGCAGTGTCGGCCTGCTCCTCTGCTACACTTCTCATCACCAGCTCGACCGCGAGCCGGCAGCCTACTGGCGACTCCAGCGGCGGCGTTGGTGGCGGCGAGGGAGCAGAGGGCGCGCATGCGCAGTGCTCGGTCGCTGGAGTGCGCTGCCCAGCGGGAGGCCGTGGCGAGGGGGCGGCAGTGGCCGCAGCCGCCGGCAGCCGTCAGGTGGGCGTGCCGAGGCCTTACGGAGTACAGCGCTGCTTCCGACAGTATGACCAAAGAGGAAGTGGTAGCCTCACTGCACCTTAATTACCATTTCACAATCGCCCTAAACAATACATTACATAAAAACATTTCGCGGCAAATACATTGCTGAAAAAAATAAATGCATCCTTTTAGAGGTTTCCAGTTCACTCAAGTTTTATTGTTGCAACAGTCCATACGGAGTAAATGAAGTGATTATATTTACAGATTAATTGTACAAATGACTCTGAGGTACCAGGTGTCGAACCATGGTGAAACACCCATATTAGGACGTGGCGTAGCCTCCACTAGCGGTAATGCATGCACTGTCTTTGACATCCAGTCGATCGTACAGAAGGCGCATGTTGTCCTGGGATACGTTATGCCACACCAGATCGACCTGCTCACGTACAGGGTATTACAAAAAGGTACGGCCAAACTTTCAGGAAACATTCCTCACACACAAATAAAGAAAAGATGTTATGTGGACATGTGTCCGGAAACGCTTAATTTCCATGTTAGAGCTCATTTTAGTTTCGTCAGTATGTACTGTACTTCCTCGATTCATCGCCAGTTGGCCCAATTGAAGGAAGGTAATGTTGACTTCGGTGCTTGTGTTGACATGCGACTCATTGCTCTACAGTACTAGCATCAAGCACATCAGTACGTAGCATCAACAGGTTATCGGTCATCACGAACGTGGTTTTGCAGTCAGTGCAATGTTTACAAATGCGGAGTTGACAGATGCCCATTTGATGTATGGATTAGCACGGGGCAATAGCCGTGGCGCGGTACTTTTGTATCGAGACAGATTTCCAGAACGAAGGTGTGCCGACAGGAGGACGTTCGAAGCAATTGATCGGCGTCTTAGGGAGCACGAAACATTCCAATCTATGACTCGCGACTGGGGAAGACCTAGAACAACGAAGACACCTGCAATGGACGAGGTAATTCTTCGTGCAGTTGACGATAACCCTAATGTCAGCGTCAGAGAAGTTGCTGCTGTACAAGGTAACGTTGACCACGTCACTGTATGGAGAGTGCTACGGGAGAACCAGTTCTTTTCGTACCATGTACAGCGTGTGCAGGCACTATCAGCAGCTGATTGGCCTCCACGGGTACACTTCTGCGAATGGTTCATCCAACAATGTGTCAATCCTCATTTCAGTGCAAATGTTCTCTTTACGGATGAGGCTTCATTCCAACGTGATCAAATTGTAAAATTTCACAGTGTGGGCTGACGAGAATCCGCACGCAATTGTGCAATCACGTCATCAACACAGATTTTCTGTGAACGTTTGGGCAGGCATTGTTGGTGATGTCTTGATTGGGCCCCATGTTCTTCCACCTACGCTCAATGGAGCACGTTATCATGATTTCATACGGGATACCCTACCTGTGCTGCTAGAACATGTGCCTTTACAAGTACGACACAACATGTGGTTCATGCACGATGGAGCTCCTGCACACTTCAGTCGAAGTGTTCGTACGCTTCTCAACAACAGATTCGGTGACCGATGGATTGGTAGAGGCGGACCAATTCCATGGCCTCCACGCTCTCCTGACCTCAACCCTCTTGACTTTCATTTATGGGGGCATTTGAAAGCTCTTGTCTACGTAACCCCGGTACCAAATGTAGAGACTCTTCGTGTTCGTATTGTGGACGGCTGTGATACAATACGCCATTCTCCAGGGCTGCATCAGCGCATCAGGGATTCCATGCGACGGAGGGTGGATGCATGTATCCTCGCTACCGGAGTGTTTGAAGTCACGCTGGTACGTTCTGTTGCTGTGTGTTTCCATTCCATGATTAATGTGATTTGAAGAGAAGTAATAAAATGAGCTCTAACATGGAAAGTAAGCGTTTCCGGACACATGTCCACATAACATATTTTCTTTCTTTGTGTGTGAGGAATGTTTCCTGAAAGTTTGGCACTACCTTTTTGTAACACCCTGTATATCTGTTACAGTTGTTGCATGATGGGTGACCAGTAGTAAAGTTATCTTTGAATAGCGCGCCGCAGCGCGTAGCGTGAAGCAGTCGCCCTCCGTTTTCTGGCGGTGGCGCCGTTGTCGCAATTGGAGGCTTCGGTGTCTCCCTCTAGCAGGAAAGGGGAAAAGTGGGCTGTTCACGTGGGTTTAAGAAGTGGCTGTATGGGCTCTCGTGGGGAGTTGGCAGTCGGGACATCAAGAAGCGACTTCTCTGCCGGTGCTAGAGGGACAGCACGCAGACCGCGGCATCAGCGTAAGCGACGCGAGCAGCGGCTCCGTGGTATGGGGCGTTAACTGCTCGTCGCGAAAGGAATCTTCCTAAGCGTGGGTCCGCGAGGGGCCTAATCTGCAGTTCGGCCGTATGCTGTCGACCGGCGAGGAGGTCCTGAAAATCGGCGCGCCTTCCTGCGTCGGTTGAAACGGCTGGCAGCGGGCGACTCGGAAGATCATTTGGAGGTGTTGCGTTGGTTCTGTCCTGGGAGTCGTAACGCACCAGAAGTAGAGTATTGATTGTTAACAGATTTTATGAAGTTTAATTGAATTCAGTTTACTTATTCTTGTTAATTATACCAGCCGTATATTTTGGGGGTTTCCCGCCATTCATTCTCGTCTGCCCACCCGCGGGAAGGTGGTAATATTAGAAAGGGTGGTCCGTTTGTCCCCTTTGAGGACGAAAGGTGTGTGGGGGGAGTCAGAATAAATCTGTAGTTCGGATTGCTTCTTTCCCCTCCCAGCTTACCTACGGGTTATTCGACTGTTAGCCTCTGCCATGTCTGTGAAAGTCTAAGGCACCAATGGCTGTACTGTTTAAAGGCACTAAGACTTGATGCTTTCTCTCGCCTGCCATAACTAGCATTACTAGACTCACTTGTAAAAGATACTCTAAGAAAGAAGAAAAATTCCTTTTGCCTCGTGGTAAGAACTAGTCAATTGCATACGATTTCCTGCTCATCTGGAAGCTGTAACTTACGTAAATTTCTGTTTATGTATCTTTGGCTATAATCAAGCAAGGTTGTTAATGTACGCCGTAATGGAATTTTTAAAATGTTGTTTCTAGTCAGCAAAAACTGTTGGTGTTTTTCCAATTCAATACCTTTTAAGGCTTTTACTCAACGTGCTTATGTGTTTTGTACAGGTAGTTGGTTGTTAGTGTGTTTTCTTGCCATGCAAATGTTTGCCATTTCATTACGGGTATAAACTGTTGCCTTAAAAGGAGAATGTTGTAAAAGTTCGCAAGTCCTACCTTGTGAGCGTGTGTGTTTGCCGTAAGTTAACTGGCAGATATTTGTAAAATTTGTTTTTTTATATATTTTGGAAATGTTAATGTTATTAACCCCCCTCCCCCCACCCCCGTGTGCGTGACTCATGCGTTTTGGTTTTTCTATTTTGAGAACTTTTGTAAACAGGATTGTCTTTATATGTTGCAGACAAGTTAGATTCTGCGCCTTTCAATGAGCCTGAGTGAGGCTGTTGTGGGCGGCCGTAGCTACGGCTGTTGTAACCAAATGGGAAATATGTCTGCCCAAAAGTGAAGTTGTATATTCAAATTGTATTCATTTATCAATGGAGTGAAATTCACCTGTGATTTAGCTGAGCTTGAAATATTATACAGCGTCGCGTTGTATATGTAAAATTGCTTGCCTCTACGAGTTTTACTGGCGTGAAATTTTTTATAATAATTTAATAATATAAAAGTCCTTTCTTATCGTAAATTGTGACTTATTCGTTAAATCATTGTTGGTTTTTTTGTGAGTAAAGAGTGTTACTGAAAATTGTGTGTAATTTCACCAGTTATTCCTTGGCACCCACTTCCACTTTACATTTTGTGTGTTAATTCTGATTAATAACCTTTGGGAACCAGTAATAATTTTACGGTTCAATGAGTCTCACGAGTCCTGTCACATTACGCACTTGCTCGATTGGAGACAAGTCCGGAGATCGTGCTGGCCAGGAAAGTTGCTGCACGTCTTGGAGAACACGTTGAGTTTCATCGACAGAGTGTGAGCGAGCATTATCCTATCGGAACAACATCTCTTCCTGTTGAAAGAAAGGGAAAAGAATGGGCCTAACAACACTCTGCACCGAGGGAACGGTGCTCAGCGTCCCCTCCCAGAACACCAAAGGTGAAAGAGACCTGTAGCTTATCGTACTCCAGGCCATAAGGCCTACGGTTGGGCCACTGTGTCTCGGACGAATGGCCTCTACGGGACAGCGCTCACCAGGCCTGCGTCGTAAGGGCAGACGATCATCACTTGCGAGCAGGCAGGATCAGCTTTCATCGCTGAAGACCACGGTCGATGCTATGGACAGAATGGAAGACAGGCTAGAGGTGTGCGTTCCTCTAGTCCCACTGCTAATATACGGGGGGTGTTTGAAAAGTCCATACAAAAATAAAAACTACTTACGTGTTTGGAGTAAACCTTTTTTTATTTTTCGACATAGTCTCCTTTTAGACTTGTACACTTCATCCAACGCTGTCCTAATTTGTTGATCCCTTCCGAATAATACGGATTGTACAAGTCTGCAAAATAGCTATTAGTTGCTGCAATCACCTCCTCGTTTGAATAAAATCTTTGTCCCGCCAGCCATTTCTTCAAATTGGGGAACACGCAGTAGTCCGAGGGAACTAAATCTGGAGAAAAGGGGGGATATGAAATGAGTTGGACTCCTATTTCCATTAATTTTGCGACTAAAACTGATGAGGTGTGTGCTGGTGCATTGTCTGATGGAAAAGGACTTTTTTGCGCTCCAGTCGCCGGCGTTTTTCTTGCAGCTCGGTTTTCAGACGGTACAAAAATGATGAATAATATGCACCTGTAATAGCTTTAACCTTTTCCAGATAGTCGATGACGATTGTCGCTTGCGAATCCCAAAAGACAGTCACCATAACCTTTCCGACCGAAGGAATGGTCTTCGCTTTTTTTGATGCAGATTCTCCCTTGGTAACCCATTGTTTAGATTGTTGTTTGTTCTCAGGAGTATAGTAATGTATCCATGTTTCATCCACAGTGACCAAACGACGTTTAAAGTTCTGCGGATTCTTTCGGAACAGTTGCAAACCATCCTTGCAACCCTTCACACGATACTGTTCTTGGTCAAACGTGAGCAATCGCGGAACCCATCTTGCGCATAGCTTTCTCATGTCCAAATGTTTATGCAAAATATTATGTAACCGTTCATTCCAGATATCCACAGCATGAGCAATCTCAAGCACCTTAACTCTTCTGTCATACATCACCATATCATGGATTTTATCAATGATTTCTGGGGTCGTAACCTCCACAGGGCGTCCAGAACGTTCAGCATCACTTGTGCCCATATGGCCACTCTGAAAATTTTGAAACCACTTATAAACTGTTCTAATCGAAGGTGCAGAGTCACCGTAATGTTTATCAAACTTCTCTTTAGTCTCCTGAGGCATTTTGCCTTTCGTTAAGTAATGTTTAATCACCACACGAAATACTTTCTCGTCCATTTTTTGGCATTCACTCGACTTCCTTGATTCACACGAATGCCAAACACAAAGAAATAGACCAATATGGCTGAAGCTTGGTGTGCGTTCTTTCTAAAAATGCTACTAACTAAACATGATCTCGATACGCGCAGGTGGTGCCATCTCTCGGACTTTGCACGGACTTTCCAAACGCCCCTCGTAACAGGTGCGCAACAGTTCTTGTTGACACGTTTGGGCTCACAAGCCTTCTTATCTGTGCTGTGATAGCTGTACGATCTGCCACTTCTGCCCTTATAATAGACGATCGTGGGCGTCCAGAACCTCTCCTACGGGTGTGACATGTTCACGCGGCTTCTGTTACAAGCGTCGTTGCACAACTGACGCAGCACTTCCAACTTGCGTGGCATTTCTTCGAAAGGGCCATCCCACCCCTCGCTCAGTTGGCTGTCGAAAGCACGAGTGCGTTTCCGTGGCACGGTTGCCTCCTTGCTTCACACGTTTGCAGCACACTGAACCTTCTGACTGTGAGCGTTCCATATTAAAGTGTAGACACAAACGGCCCCCTGGTAGCTATGCCACTACACGGACGACGTTGAAACCATTATTAGTACATGAACTATCCCCCAGGTGGCATACGCTGTCATCGCATCAAAATCGACTTCGTCTCTCTAGGCGTACTGACTGTTTACCGGCAGTGTATTTATTATTTGCGAATAAGCCCGTGAGGAGTACACAAAGTACTTACAGGTGCGAAAATTGCTTTCCTTTCTGTCCATATTTCTTTCATTTTCTTTCTGTGTGCTACTTTTCTCTCTTCAGTCCATGTTGGGTTCCAGTTTTCTTCTTTGGTCAACTTGCTATCTGTGAATTTTAGACCTAAAGAATTCGCGGTTTTGGACATCTTCTGGAGTAATTCCTGACAATTTCAGATCAATTTTGATCTCGCCAGCTCATTTCATCGTGTTTGCTTTCGTTACTACAATTGTCAAAAAAGTTGAGTGTTTGAAACTTCCAGGCAGATTAAAACTCGGACTCGGGACCTCTGCCTTTCGCGGGTAAGTGCTTTACCGTCTGAGCTACCTAAGCACGACTCACGGCCCGCACTCACAGCTTTAATTCCCCGAGCACCTCGTCTCCAACCTTCCAGACCTCACAGAAGCTCTCCTGCGAACCTTGCAGAACTAACACTCTTGGAAGAAAGGATATTGTCTGGGTTTATTCTTTTAATGTAATCATAGAACCTTAACCTCCTATTTTTAATGTCAGTAGGGATATTTGTGTATTGTTAGGTTTCCTTATTGCTTCTGAGCCGGTACTGCTCGTCTACAAATTTTGGACACAATTTTTTTTACGATTGTGGCTTTCTTTTTCTCGATGTTTTCCGCTCAAAATATTAGTGTTTCAGATCCTCAGAGGCTTTCTGATTTACTTGACGTACTGTAATGTCTGAGTTTTGTTTGCGAAATGCCGTGAATCCTGGATCTGCAAGTGGCAAGGTGATGGGCATACAATAATCAAACATTTCATACTTTCATTATTATTTTTTTATTTTCAGTTTGTAAGTTACGCGAGTTCTCAGTGCTCAAGGCTATTGACAATAGCCTTAAAATTTTTCTAATGACATTTAAACACCAAAATATTTTTGTTATTTCCCTGATGTCCTATCCAGTTAATGTGAGTTGTTAGTAACAACACACAAAGCTGCAGTTTATAAAAACACTCTCTTTAAACATACATAACGTGCAGTTTCAAAATTGGTACTACTGAGGTGCTGTCATGACCACTGCATGTAGCCCGACTCTTCTTTGTTGGTGACTGCATTACAATTTACCACACAAGACGGAGGTGACTGCTACAGAGTACAGCGAACATATTGCAAACAATGTTTTTTGTTGGAATGTAGACGTGCTTAGTTAGGGACCGTCACTGTGGTAAGATACTTTGACAGTATAGAAGGACGTCGTAGCATGGTCTGTAAAATCAGGTTCTTTTATAAATAGCGAGAGTGAAGAGGCTCCGACTGTTTTTGAGCAATATACTCCCCACTCTTCCTTAGTGCTCAGGTACTTGTTGAAACAAATTAATTTCTTGCCCCAAAGGTATCTGAATGATCTGATGGCGTCACACTGACGTATGCAACGTATGCATGGTTTTACACATGTGTCACACCGGCATTGCAATGGTGTCACATATTCTTCACACATGTCTCACGCTAGCATCATCCAGTGCACGTGGAGTATGCTTGGCATCGTGTTCGCATCGCAACAGCATCATGCCAGCATCATATTGGCGGCGTGTCACTGTGGCCGCGCGGTTCTAGGCGCTCCAATCCGGACCCACGCGGCTGCTACGGTCGCAGGTTCGAATCCTGCCTCGGGCATGGATGTGTGTGATGTCCTAAGGTTAGTTAGGTTTACATAGTTCTAAGTCTATGGGACAGATGACCCCAGATATAAGTTCCACCCACAGTGCTTAGAGCCATTTGAATCAAATCATATTGGTGTTACACTGGCATAATATTTCATGCTGGCGTATCACCATATATACACTATACATGTCATACATAAACTGTGGTAAGATACTTTCAGAGTATAAAAAAATAATGATATCATAGTGTGGTCTGCAAAATGTTAATCAAGTGACAATAAATTCGGAAACTGGTGGATGTATGTTTATATGTCCACTCTGTAAATCCACAGAAAAGGTTCGTGCATTGTAAATAATTAGCTGCCTAATATTAAGCGTAGGTCTTCAGCCAAAACAGCACTTGAGCAGGAGTTTATTACATTGTCACAACGTAGCCCACACTCAAAAAGTATCTAAATTATTTATCGATCATGCGCTGTTGCTCCACTGGTCTGTGGTGAGCGGATTAGGGTATGGATATCGAGGAAAAACGTCTTGCACTGCCCTCTGTGCATATCTACACACGCATTTCTACCGAGTCTGCGACTGCTAAAAAAAAGTATTGACTATTATAGGACATGTCGAGATGACCAAATTACGTACACAGGAAAGGCAGTACCGCTGGAATAATGTTGCTTGCGGGTACTGTGGTAAAAATAATATATTTCTCCTGCTTTAATGTAGCACCTCTGTGCCATATTTGTTGGAGCCAGCGAAGTTAATTAAAACTGTATGCAGAAAGAATGTAGTTAACAATAATAATGATGTTAGCATGACAGCATGTCATTATGACGTTAGCATGACCAAATGTCATCCTTTTCAAGTGTAACCAGCAGTAAAATAAGTGGTGGAACAGACGAAAATGGAAGCGTAAAAAAAATTTTTAGAATTAGTTGCCAGACGTTAAGACAAAACGATTAGGTCACTGCCTCAACTATGAAGAAAGACAAACTTTTGCTACCCGTCAAACGAAAACAAAAAATGTGTGACATCGAAGTTAAGGACAAAAACTGGAATATATGGTGTAGACAACAACCATTAAGGAACGAAAGGCGACGTTATGGTCGTGTAAACAGCTTATGAGCTCACAGTAGGTAATGTGTTAAGTCTGCTCGACACATTGGCTCCTTTAGATATATGTATCTGTCAGTGAACCAGCCAGGTCCCAAGAGATGAGTAGTCATTCTTTGCATTCCTCTTATTAGGTTGAGTCCTTATTCTTACGCTAGCAAAGAAAACCGCTGGGATGGTGGTGTTTTTACTGGTCATCTTAAATAATAAACATGTTTCCTAGGCTATACGAATTTGGAAGTGGAACTTGACAAGTGTAACCAGCCATAAAATGTGGTGGAATAGACCAAAGTTGGTAGAATGAGCTACCTGACATTAAGATAACGCGATTAGGGGCTCTGCATCCACCAAAAAGAGAGTCTAATTTTCACTACCCGTCACAGAGTCGACGAGTTTAGAGTTAAAAAAAATGTCGAGGTGAGATACTTTGACACTGTAGTGTGTATGACATCATAGTATATTCTGTAAAAGTGTGGTAAATATTAACGTAAGATACTATGAGAATCTAAACACGATTATGTGGGATGTATACGAAAGAAAGCTAGAAGTATTGACCAGATACTTTTACTATCCCCAGCTTGTTAGGATGAACATTCTGTCTATTGCCGTGTGCAGACCAGTCCTATTACACTCCTAGCTTCAGTCAATTAATACCAGAACCTTGCACATATAATTTAAATGATAGTCAAATCACTCCTATAGGTGAATTGTTTCTGACTGCTTGAAAATGGTCGTTAATATTACTATAATTCATGGCTTTCGTATCTAGCAGCAAAATATTTGGCATTTTCCTGTAAGCACGTCGCAAATATCGAGACCGTATGGCAAATGAACTACACTACTGGCCATTAAAATTGCTGCACCACGAAGATGACGTGCTACAGACGCGAAATTTAACCGACAGCAAGAAGACGCTGTGATATGCAAATGATTAGCTTTTCAGAGCATTCACACAAGGTTGGCGCCGGTGGCGAAACCTACAACATGTTGACATGAGGAAAGTTTCTAACCGATTTCTCATACACGAACTGCAATTGACCGGCATTGCCTGGTGAAACGTTGTCGTGATGCCTCTTGTAAGGAGGAGAAAGGCGTACCATCACGTTTCCGACTTCGATAAAGGTCGGATTGTAGCCTATCGCGATTGTGCTTTATCGTATCGTGACACTGCTGCTCGCGTTGGTCGGGGTCCAATGACTGTTAGCAGAATATGGTATCGGTGGGTTCAGGAGGGTAATACGGAACGCCGTGCTGGATCCGAACGGTCTCGTATCACTAGCAGTCGAGATGTCAGGCATCTTATCAGCATGGCTGTCTCGATCCCTGAGTCAACAGATGGGGACGTTTGCAAGACAACAATCATCTACACGAACAGTTCGACGACGTTTGCAGCAGCATGGACTATCAGCTCGGAGACCATGGCTGTGGTTACCCTTGACGCTGTATCACAGACAGGAGCGCCTGCGGTAGTGTACTCAACGACGAACCTGGGCGCACGAATGGCAAAACGTCATTTTTTCGGATGAATCCAGGTTCTGTTTACAGCATCATGATGGTCGCATCCGTGTTTGGCGACATCGCGGTGAACGCACATTGGAAGCGTGTATTCGTCATCGCCATACTGGCGTCTCACCCGGCGTGATGGTATGGGGTGCCATTGGTTAGACGTCTCGATCACCTCTTGTTCGCATTGACGGCACTTTGAACAGTGGACGTTACATTTCAGATGTGTTACGACCCGTGGCTCTTTCCTTCATTCGATCCCTTGAAATCTTATATTTCAGCAGGATAATGCACGACCGCATGTTTCAGGTCCTGCACCGGCCTTTCTGGATATAGAAAATGTTCGACTGCTGCCCTGGCCAGCACATTCTCCAGATTTCTCAACAATTGAAAACGTCTGGTCAATGGTGGCCGAGCAACTGGCTCGTCACAATACGCCAGTCAGTACTCTTGATGAACTGTGGTATCGTGTTGAAGCTGCATGGGCAGCTGTACCTGTACACGCCATCCAAGCTCTGTTTGACTCAATTCCCAGGCGTATCAAGGCGGTTATTACGGCCAGAGGTGTTTGTTCTGGGTACTGATTTCTCAGGATCTATGCACCCAAATTGCGTGAAAATGTAATCACATGTCAGTTCTAGTATAATATATTTGTCCAATGAATACCCGTTTATCATCTGCAGTTCTTCTTGGTGTAGCAATTTTAATGGCCAGTAGTGTATAAGCGAGTTTATATTTTAAATGTTGCTGGAAATATAGTTAATCGGCGACATAGAATCTACATTATCAAACAGAGTGTATGACTGACGTGACGAAGCAGAAGAGGTGGGCCGCACACTGAAAATACTCCTTAGCTAGAGGAATTTATATCCATTATATACATGGCTTTGCATATGATATTGCTATAACATAGGGCGTTTTGTGAACGCCTCTAGCTTTGCAGAGTACACCCGAGAATTTGGTATTACTCTATGCAATGCAGATGAAGTCTCTAGCTTGTTATGCAGATGCAACATTCCAACACAGTAAACCACTGAGACAAAGCATGCCGCAACCCACTCTATACCACTACCCTGCTGGTGGTAACCAGGACTGTTATGTCTAAACCACACGTAAATACAATTAAATTTTGTGTGTGTGTGTGTGTGTGTGTGTGTGTGTGTGTGTGTGTGTGTGTGTGTGTGTGTGCGTGCGTGCGTGCGTGCGTGCGTGTGCTGTGTCGCCATTATAAGGTTGTCCTAGACGATGGACGTCGAGAATTACGGAAAATCCTGCTTTCCTGTCTCTCAAGCATGGTCCGAGTGGCAGGAGATCCGACAGTGCTTTATCTGTGACAGCAGCACGTAAAACGAACCAGATCTGTTATTATTCGAGTCATAGAGATACATTGCATGACACAGGTGTTTTCATAATATTGTCACACAAAAAATTACCCTTGAATGACTATTCAAGTGTGATAGTGTGATACGGCAACATCGGATTAGCAAAAATATTCTTACACAGAATAGCAAAGGTACAGCCATTGTCAGTGCATCATTGCAAATAAACACGTTGTTGTATCGATCGACTGAATAGCGAGTATCTGACCATAGAAAGTGGGCTTAAAAAAAAAAAAAAAAGCCTGACAACTGATAGTTGCGTCTTCCAGTGTAAATGTTGATCTGATACAAAAACAACAACAGCAGCAGCAGCAGTTATATGCGTTCTTCACAAAATGTACAGACACTTCTAAGTCGGCTTATCAGTCACTTTCAGGCTTCATGTAAATATTTAACATATGCTGCCTATGCTTCTCTTGAAGAGCAGGGGGGAATAAGTTTAGAGCAAGGGCAGTAATCTTTTTTTACTTGCGAACCCCTTTTGTATCTCTGTTCGCAGTAAAATTTTATAACAAACCACTGGTTCGACTCTAATGGTGCTTTATAAAATAGGAAAGAAAGTAACTTTACATTGTAAAATTTATCATGCAAAGCTACAGAAAGTTAAAGTAAACTACAATAATTATTGTAAAATTTATGATGCAAAGCTACAGAAAGTTTAAGTAAATAACAGTAATTACTTAAGTATTTCATGTCAAATTTTTTGAAAATCTAATGAATTTTTTTTAAACCTCTACCGCCTACAGCCCAACACGACAGCTGAAACGCATTCTAGTGCGCGGTAGGATTCAGGTTGAGAACCACTAGTCTATACGGCACTGAAATCGGAGGCGGGCGACGGCAGCCTGCTGCCATGTTCAAACACAGCCCTCTCTGTATATGGTAGAATGCCAGGCATCCAATACACGAATCGATGCACACACCTCATGTGAGGAGTGAACTCTTTCTCCACGTTCCTCGCTGAAAGCCGCGCTGCACGGGGCGAGCATCGATAGCCAACTGCGGCCAGCCAGGGCCGCTCAGCTGCGAGAAATTGCTCGCGCCGCGACAGCCACGTGAGGGCGCCGTGCCGGGATCGACTTCCTGTAACCGCGTGCACGCACACAGCTAGCAATAGCGCGGAAAAAGAAGAACGCCGAGTTCTCGCTTATCTGCACCGACTGCTGTCGTACTTTGAGGACATGTCAAGACGCTGAAACATGCGGTATCCGCAAGCTGACTGAAGAATAGCATTGGTGATGTGAGTTCTTGAAATTACACATGTGGGGGCTGGCTACGTTCGTACCACGAAAAATACCATCGCAGATTCGCAATTTTTCCTTTGTAGAACGTGTCGATATGATGAAATATATGATATGAGCAAGCAGATGACTGCAACATCAGCGCGTGCAGGATGGGAAATGCGTGGCGGTGCTGCCTTGCCTGAGCAGCCCCTCCTCCAGCCGATTATCATCGTCGACCACTGTATGAGCATGAAGCTTCAGCATGCCGTCCGCGGCTCGTGGGCTTGCGGTAGCGTTCTCGCTTGCCACGCACGGGGTCCCGGGTTCGATTCCCGGCGGGGTCGGGAATTTTTCTCTGCCTCTAGATCACTGGGTGTTGTTTGTCTTTCATCATCATTTCATCCTCATTCACTCGCAAGTCGCCGTAGTGGCGTTAAAGAACTTATGGAGCGGAGGCCGAACCGTCCCGCGAGGGGTGTCCCGCCCACCAATGCCATACGCTCATTATTATTATTAATATTATGCAGTCTGGCAGTGCTAATGACGATGGTGCAGATAAGCATCCTTGCTTATCGGGCTTTTCTCCAGGAATGTAAGTATACACAGTTAAAAAAAATGGTTCAAATGGCTCTGACCACTATGGGACTTAACTTCTGAGGTCATCAGTCACCTAGAACTTAGAACTACTTAAACCTAACTAACCTAAGGACATCACACACATCCATTCCCGAGGCAGGATTCGAACCTGCGACCGTAGCAGTCACGCAGTTCCATACTGTAGCGCCTAGAACCGCTCGGCCACCCCGGCCGACTATACACAATTATGTGATTTCTTAAAAAACTGTGGACAGTACTTATAAGACCCTGTTTTCCGCTAGATGATCTGAATTCTCTCATACGTAAGTGTGAGCAAGACAGCAACATGGCGTTACTACAACTCGATGACGAAGCTATGGCTTTTCTAATGGGTGATTTGCAGGAGGGCGAGTGTAAGTACACCTAATTTGTATGTCTTTCTCTTAATTTTCCTCCGATTCTTGCATACAGTCCTTATGTGCTCCCATTTTTTTTTTTCTATTTCAGCTACCGACATTGAACTGCCATGGGCCATAACCCCATTATCTACCTACAGTTTGTGGGGGATGTCATCGATCATTGAGGACTAGATACGTATTTCCACTTATTCTACAAAGAATAATTTACACTTGGATAGAGTGCTCATGATCAGTATTTTCTTTTAGATGCACTTGATGACAACATAGCTAGTAATGTGTTTTATTGAATGAGAAAATATCCGAATATATGTATAACATTCTGAATGACGTAAATGGGAATAGCAGTTAGAAGCCCTTTGTGACCCACAGTGTATCAGGAATTATTATTATTGATGAGTGTGTACAACTATTGCATGTGTGTGTTTGCCTGACACTTAACTATCTCATTTCTTCCTTTGCAAAAGTATTGCAGCTATCTGGAGGTGGCCTAAACGTGCCACTGGTATTGAACTACACATCAGCTCAGCCTGTCCCTCAAATTGGCATCCGCAAGCATCAGAACCGAGATCATCACACTCGCTGTGCTCTCGGCAAGTACCCCATTGCTGCAACCTGGGCCGATGATTTGCCCATCATCATCATCGTCATCATCTTCCAGGCCTGGTTCCTCAAATTAGCGGCCTTAAGCACCACGGCCTGGAGCATCGACTCCAGCACATTTGCCGTGATCACCACCACATGCGAACCTATGATGCTGTTCTGGAGCGTCCTGTCTGCTGTGTTCATTTTGCAATCGATCACCATGGTAAAGTCCTGTGTGTAGCAGCAGTACGGCTCGTCGATCCTTTCTTAGTAATGAAAACCAGGTAAATCATTAGATCAGCCAGTGCTTTCAGTGACTGGCTCTTGCAGTCCCACATTGATAACAGCAACGCGGGATATCGAGATCCGGCTGCCTTCCTTCGTGCTTTCATTCATTTTTGGAAAGGGAGCTCCCTCAAAACATCAACACGCAGTGGTATCCCGCCATCAAGTGCAAAGCAGTTTTCTTCTGTTAGCTGAGGCATCATCTTAAAGAAGGCAGTACTATTGGAGAGAAAAGCATCATCATAATTTGGGGGAAGAATGGTGTGGTGTTGCGGGGTGAGTCAATTGCAGAGTGTTACTATGACTTCAAAGGCATCTCATTCCCCTTCAAGATCCCACACCTACCAAAATTTCAGATGCAGGACCATAATTGTTTGGTTCACGTTTACAGTATGGCTATAGACGAGAAAAAAAGAAGAAAAAACCAGGCCAGGGGATGTGAAGCACAACGTAGTTGGATCTCTCTGCTTTTCTAAAGCGGAAGGTCCTCATCCCAAATATGTATATTTATTACTATTGTCTGGAAGCGAGAATCGTCACTATGTATGGATTAAGAAACTGTCCCGCTTACTTTTCACCCAAAATGCAACTCTTTTGCTAAGCGTGAGTATTTAGAAAGACATCTAATTGATTTCTCCATCCAGGAACAGATATGTGTATAAATGGCCGCTGGGGTTAAGAAGTGCTTTAATCTTAAGAATGCACACCACCAGGAACGCTGTTCCTTTGTTGTATACGCTGACTTCGAGTGCATACTACTAAAGGATTTTTTTTACTGTTGAGACTCGAATTTAGGCTTTCATTTTAAGTGAGCCAATAGCCCGTTGAAAAATGAGATATGCCAATATTTTTTTTTATTCTGCATTAGGCTGGTTTTAAAGTTTAATATTTTTCTTTCAGATTGTAGTAATGATCGTCCAATTTTAGAAGTTTTCGCTAGGACAGTTCACTTAATAGCTATATAGCTTGAAATGTATTAGTTCATTATTAATGAAATTTTAATAGGTTACAGGTATCTATACTGGTAGTAAAAATCTCGAGTTACAGAATTTTTCAATCACCCAAAAAAAAAGTTCTTATGATTTTTCTAAAGTAACTTTTTCTCAGTCAAGGATAGCCATAAGCAGAAAGCATGGGTTTGTTCTGAATGTCTCTTTCGTGGCTGTAAAAAGATGCAACCACTGTGACCATACAATGTGATACGGGTTTTATGAAGAGCAATATCGAAGAGTCATTGTGTCCATGTTGGATTGTGCAATTAGCTGTGGGTGCGGTACAAGAAACAGGGGCTATGTTGCCACGAACAACTGCGGCTCCGAAGGAACATAACTTTATTTATACTTTCAGACTGAGTCTGGTTTGTCGTATAAAAAAATATCCATTTTCTATCACCTCTTCAGATGAGAGTTTGGGCCTCCAATGGTAAGTTTAAAATTTTTTGCTTCCATTTACAAATGTCATACTGTACATTTTTATAAGAGCTATTTACATTATTTACACATTTTAAGCTAACTAATTATCTATCAATATTTTTCATCTGAAGAATGACAGTGTTCCAGTTCTTTAAGTTTAAGAACTGCTATCATTCATGTTGATTATGAAAGGCTCTATATGAGTAACTTTTTCAGACAATTCAAATTTCTCCCAGTAGTTGTTAGTTTCCCTGGCATGTTCACTATTCATTGTCCAGAGCATGTAAGGCTTTTTTTTAAGCATAAAGCATTAAATACTTCCCTACTTTTACCATTTTCTAATATGTTATCCATATTTGTTTTTGCTACTTTTCTCTTTACATCAGCCCATATGAACTAGAATGGGTTCAGCTGGCAATGAGCCTCTGGCAACCAAACAAGTTTTACGTCTGGTCGCAGTTATTTAATTACTCGTTCCAGTTCCTTTACTGGCCTTTGAAAATAAGGGCTGACTAGTAGTATCAGCTGTGCCTTAGTGAATTTGTTAAAATCATCATGATTTCACCTTTCAGCCATGACAAGCACGGGTTTTAGTTGAAAAATCAACCATTGTATGATATGGCGCCTGATCTATAACAAAGACTGATCTTTGAGGCTCAGTTGAGGACATTCTTGAACCATTCATGATAATGAGCCGAATTCGTTTCGTTGTAGTAATCCTCGGTTCCTTTCTTCCCAATAAGAAGAAGTTCTGGGCCATCAAAAAGTGTTTCTTAATATCCGATGTATAAAATTATGATGAATTTTTCAGCTCCTGGCGGTGTCTTGAACCAACTACACCATCCATAAATTTCCTGAACATACCCTCAGTTCTGATTTTGTAAAAATACTTCATTGTGTGATTCTGCCCTCACCAGACGACGTCTGTAAAGAAGATCTTGTAGCCTTGTGTTCGTAGCTCTCTCATTCTTCTAAGGTAGGTATGTACAGACACAGCAGCTGTCACCGACACCATTAGCACTGGTTTTCTGTTAAGTTTTTGAAACGGAATCCGAATCTTTTAACTGATTTCCAAAGAGTAGAGATTAAAATATTGGTAAAAACCCTGCCATATTTTCCATCAGTTTCAGGTGGAGGTTTCTAACTATGGGGAACACCTTATTTGTGTAAAAATCGTGAATAGTTCTTCATATTGTGCACAAAGTAAAATCACTGAGTTGAATTTTCGTATACTCTGGACAAACACACTGCACTTTTTTCTTGATCCGGGTGATATATTTTCATCATTTTCCTTTGAAGCGGCTCCTACTCCCTTCACTAATGACAGTGATATTCCAAGACAGTGTGCCACTTTCGGATACACAGGAAACCTACTGTCTCTTCTCCTCCCCCTTCCCCTAACTTTGAAGAAACAAACAGCACCTAAAACCATTGCATGTTCACCCACTGACAATGGTAGTCTCTGAGGCATCTAGATATAGTGTAGCTGCCATGACAGGGGAAATAAGATAGTAACAATAACATACAGACATACAGATGAAGTAAGGTCAAATGTATTCCGTTTCCCAGCTGCTGGGAAGGGGGGAGGGGGGAGGGGGGCTGTATGTTGTGTGAGATGCATCAATGCTGCATTCAGTGTCACTGCTGTGCGTGCTGTTAATTGCACTTTCCTAAACACTCTTCATGACTCTTCAAAATTACTCTTTATAAACAATCTTGAACGTGGCTGACGTTCAGCAACCGTATTTAAGTTTTAATGTAGGATAAAAACAAGATAACCGCTTGTAAAAATAAAAAAAAAAAGATTGTGCAATTGGTTGATCCATATGACACTGTGTGGTCACAGTGGTTGCAGCTTATCGCAACCACAAAAAAAGACCTTCAGAACATACCAACGCCTTATGCAATATTTTTATCCTGGGCTGAGGAAAAGTTACTTTAAGAAGAATCATAAGAGCTTTTGTGGACGATTGAAAAATTCTGTAACTCGAGATTTGCACTATCAATGCATGTAATTAAGATCAGACAAATAGTCGACTCTCCTTAATAAAACACCTATTAGTAGCTCCTGTGGTGCATTGTGAATGTGATCCGAACGGCCTCTCACACCACTTTCACAGAACAACACATATTGTATTTGGTGGTATATCAAAGTGTATGCTTATATGATTCTAGTCACAACAAAATTGAGTCATAGGAATAATCCTGAGAGATTGCTCTCTGACTTAGAAAAGCTTGTGTTGAGTGTTGATTCTCTTTATACCAAAAACATTCCAATGGCCAACTCACAGAAGAACGATTGATTATACGAGCAGGCAGTTGAATGACATATTTGTGGGCTGCATTTACATAGAAAAGCGAAAACTCCATGTAGAGACCACTGACATCTAATGGGGAAGTTCTTCAGTGCAGCCCCAGTGCATACAACTGGAGCAGGTATGATGCTCACTTTCTTGTTAAGCACTAATGTGATTTCAGCTTAGAGAATGATAAGGCTACTGTCATATGTGACAATGTAGAAAAAACACATTTCACTCTCCAAGCAAACCACGTCAAGAATATTACCCTGCTTCCTGGATTCACTATGATTCATGCACCACCTCTTCAGAAAGTTGCTGAGACAGTGGGTTGGGAGGATATGAATATCACCAAAGATGATGATGCAAAGATTAAACTTGTGACAAAGAAGGTGGTCTTTCTGTTTATATACCTGGATTCGATGAAGAGACTCCATCAAAGCACATTGTTCGATATAAATGCATTCACTAGAAAACTAATAGGCGCTATTATAATGAATACCGAGTACAGGTGTATGGTGAGTGTTTGGGAGGAGTTCAGTATCTGTAATTTATAGGGATATGCAAAAAAAAAAAAAAAAAAATGGTTCAAATGGCTCTGAGCACTATGGGACTTAACATCTTAGGTCATCAGTCCCCTAGAACTTAGAACTACTTAAACCTAACTAACCTAAGGACATCACACACATCCATGCCCGAGGCAGGATTCGAACCTGCGACCGTAGCAGTCACGCGGTTCTGGACTGAAGCGCCTAGAACCGCTTGGCCACCGCGGCCGGCTAGGGATATGCTACATTGTACATGGACACATACGTGCACTTGCTCACAGACGTTTTTAAGAAATTCAGGATAGCATGTACGGGCGCATATACTATTCTATTACTCCGCGAAGGGCTCTCATGCGAAACAGTGTTTAAAAAGACATATGTCAACAATGAACTCGTGACCAATGTCGATATGCTGCTTTTTCCGAAAGTGGGATTTATGGGGGACTTTGCCAGTATGCCAAGGTGAAAAATCCGTGAATGAGTGAGGAACAAAGCCCATCTGACAATCTAAGTTGCAACCTTTATGTAGATGTAAACAATCTCTATGGGTATGCCATGCAACAAACTCTACCGTTTGGATGGACCTGATGGGTTTCCAAAGATGGACTCATCAGATTGAAGGAAATGATTCATTATGTGGCTGCTGTGCTGGTAAGGGATATGTCCTGGAGATAGACCAGGAATATCCCACCAACTTGCATGACATGCACGACGACTTGCCACTGTTAATAATGTCTCCATAAGGTGAGGTCCAACAGCTGTAAAATATTTTATAAAATTCATTTTAACCATTGCCTGTTTATTGTCCCATTAGTCATCTACCGATTTCAGTTATTAACCATAATCCAGGATGTCTATCAATATCAATATTAAAAAAATTATGAAAGTACAATGCATATAAAAATAGCAAAACTCAACCAATATATGGGTGCAAAATACCGTTTGTATACTTACAAGGTGTGACAGATTAGTTAAGAACATCCCATATTCTTCTGAAGCTGGACCATATCGAAATTATCCGCAATTGTATAACCAATTTGTCTTAGAATACTGGCAGTCATATTTTATGTCAAACATAAAGATGTCACAGGACAAACAAGATGAACAATCACTGGAAAAATCCCTCAGCAGTCAAGTTATATCAAAGATACTGCATTTGTACTACATAGGGAATATAACAGCATACTTTAGCATCAGTGGTAAAGTGAAAGAATAGAACATCTTTACCGACATCTTTGACTCAATGTAAACAAAAACAGAGAAACATTGATACTGAAAGTTACAGTAAGAAAGGTCGCAAGATAGAAGTGGAACCACATATCAGTGAAACCAGATGTGTTTACAATAACAAATGAGTGCAGTTGGTTTATGGTGCAAAACAAATTACATAATAAAATAAATAATATTAATATAAAGTGCATCATCGATGTTCAGTGCTACTTCACTTGCAGCAACACCCTGTATGGAATAATACACATCAGACAGGTTGCAAATTCAGAAACATCTAGTATATTTTTTTTAACTAGATGATATTTTTCAAAAGAGACTGTATCTAACGTATTAAATTAAAACAAACAGTGATATGTAATTGCGAACATCGTTAGAAGATGATCAGTTATATAGTGCCAGGTAATGCAACAACAAACTTCATGTGTAATTATACAGTTGCAACCCAAAAATCATCTACACTTCAAATTGTAAGGGCTATTCTTAAAAGTTCATGGACAATCATCAGGTGAGTAAATAGAGATTACTGTGGTGACACATAAAGCCAATGACTTAAATGATTCTTAGGAGGCTAGTAATCCATATACAAGAAATAATTATTATATTGACTAACATTAAGGTCAAAACCAATGTGTTGCTCCATGTGGTACAAAAATAGTGCCAAAAACCACCTAGGCATTAGGTTTCAAATCATCTTTATTAACTGTGATGGACATACAGAACAGTAATGATATGACATACTACTGACATCCATTTCTAATATGCCAATGCAGAAACAACATACAATCATATAACACATCACTGGTGAAATGTTATGTGAGTGTATGCCGTTTCTACATTGGCATCTTAGAAATGGATGTCAATAGTATGCCGCAATCATTACTGTTCTGTATAACTGGCATGTGGGACAATAAACAGCTGATGGTTAAAATACATTTTACATAAAAAACTTTCCAGTATGTCCAGAGCGCCTAGTCCAATGAAATAATTTCGTTCCCAAGCTGATGACAACACTAAGGAATAAGTAGAGACACATTCTACACTATAAAATCCCTGCAGCAATGTCTCAGGTTGGGGATGAAACTTGTTGGAATCACCCACAGTATCTCCTTCATCCAGCATCCCCAGTGGAAGGAGGACATTAACCTAAATACCGAACAGAGGGCTCCTGTGTGGGATTCTGAAAAAGATTTTTCTAAATTAATGAATAATTCTATTTTCGGCAAAACCACGAAGAACATTAGAACCCACCACATAATTAATTTATTTTTCCTTTCGGATGGGCGTTACATCACCAAGCCAAATTTTAAGTAGGTCACAATCTTCAATTAAGGTAGTTGCTACAGAGATGGCTAAGGTTTCTATGGAGTTCATGAAGCCTGCCTATATCTGTATGTGCATTCTGGACCTATCCAAACTCCACAAGTAGCAATACCACTACGAGTTGCAGCACCAAACTTTACTGCTGTCAAGTTAGTTTATATGGATACAGAAAGTTCCTTCTATTGGATGAAAGGCTATGCTCATATGAAGTAATTAGGTACAATCCCAAGGTATTCGACATTGCAGCTTATAATTTTTATTACATAACACAACAGAGAAAGAAGATTATCAGTCTGACGAAAAATGAGGCGAAAGTTCATATATTGTGGAGTTGTAAAGCTCAGATCCAAAATGTGTGCATACCATATACATGCTAAGGCTAAGGGTGAGCATTGTGCAGCCTCATAGCCTCTCATGATCAAGGACTACAAGGAGTGGCTGCACAAGAGCAATGTTTTCCTGCATATGATGTACCAAGTAGTCATTTTTTCATGGGGCTATAGGTGTATGCTGCACAACAGGTGAAAGTTAGTCAGTTACACCATGAGAAGAAATGCTTCATCTGCCTGGATGGGATTGGGACCCTCTTCTTCTCACACTATTCACTCAAGCATGATTGATGTGTCTGCATGTATGTGAGAGTGCCTTCATGTGTTTGTATGCACAATAGCTAGATGAAGCATTTGTCCTAGCTATGTGTATATGTGTATGCATGTGAATGTCTGCACACTATGTGTGCTTGCAAATTTTATATATCATTATTGTGTGTACCATGTAAACATTTTTTCTCACACATTTTTTATATATATATATATATATATATATATATATATATATATATATATATAATGTGTGTGTGTTAGTATGTTATTATTTGTAATAGACTGTAATCTAATATATATATATATGGCCAAGAGTATATATATATATATATATATATATATATATATATATATATGGTGTCCCATTAATATTGACCACACTAAATAACTGTTTGTCCAGATGCAAATTACAAAATGTTTCAAGCAAATGTTCTTTAGCCGTCAGGGGGACATAAATCAGCATAATTGCCTTCATTGTAGCTTTGTTTTTTACAAAGATATGAACAGTGGTATGACTTCCTTTAAATGGCACCTTGTGTTTTTTAGTCGGTAATTAATTTCCTCTCATAAAGACCTATTCAAAAATGTATCACAATGTAACATTGACTAAAAACAACGTTTTTAATTACATAGCACAACACTGACGTTGACGCTCCCAGTGCTTAGTGCAGGTACTCGGGGTAATGGAACATATCCACGTGCTGACGTTGACGGAGGACAAATGTAAACATAAGAAGAAAGCTCACCTGCCATCCCGTCAACCGTCGCCGGTCGAAGAGTTGTGTGAGTAGAATGTACGTCAACGAAGAGAAGGTAGAAATGCTACTCATCTAAGGGGAATGTAAGTTAACAGAATAGTAATTGCAATACTGTTTTCTTATGTACAAGTGCATTTAGTACAGTAGTTTAGTCGTTTTAAATACTGTTGTGTAGAGTAGGCATACAGTAAAGGCTGTCCTTCCTACAAACAGCATCGACATAACGTTTCTTTTATTATTGTTGTTGAAGGAAGGTGAAATGCTACGCAGGCAGCGGAACTGTACAGGGAGCGATATCCTGACAAGAACCCACCTTCCCGACGGATGTTTTCTCGTCTTATTGCGACGCTTCAGGAAACGGGAAGTTTCAACCCACGACAACGGAGTCGTCGTAGCACTCGCACAGACGAAGCTGCCGAACTTACTGTTCTCGCCTCTGTTGCTAAGAATTCAAATCTGAGCATACGACAGCTTGAACACGAGACTGAGATTCCTAAAACCAGTGTACATCGTATTCTTACACCTCACCGGTTCCATTCTTACCATGCACACCTATATCAAGAATTGCATGGGAATGATTTCGAGATTCTTTTACAGTTCTGTCAGTGGGAACAGCAGCAAATCCTCGCCAACCCTAACTTCTTCTCCAATATTATATTTACCGATGAACGTTCCTTCTCTAACAAAGGACAGTTAAATACAAGGAACATGCATTATTGGTCCAGCGACAACCCTAGATGGCTTAGACAGGTGGCACATCAGCGTCAATTGAGAGTTAACGTCTGTTGTGGGATTACAATTATTGGTCCATATTTCATCAGTGGTAGTCTAATCGGCACAGCGTATGTCAACTTCCTCAGATGAATTCTTCCTCCTCTTCTGGATGAAGTGCCGCTAAGAACCAGAATGCTTGTGTGGTATCAACACGATGGATGTCCAGTGCATAATGCCTTTGGTGCACGTCGTGTTCTGAACTGAAGGTATCCTGCCAAATGGATTGGTAGAGGAGGAACAGTTACTTGCCCAGCTAGGTCTACTGATTTAAAAGCTCTGGACTTATTTCTTTGGGGACATTAAAGGCTTTGTCTATCGTGATATTCCAACAACTCCACAGGACATGCTGGGATGTATCATGCTTGCTTGTAATTCTCTTCAGAAGACAACACTAGAAGCAGTAAATAATTTTTTTCATTCCATGAGAGCACCAGTGTATCGGTGTCCATGGTCACCACTTTGAGCACCTTTGAATGTTCTACTCCTGGGCAGTGGCACAGGAGAGTCGAGGTCAATTTTGTGTTTTGCCTTTATTTGATTTTCATTTGTTTTCTGACAACTCCAGCAAGTGGACGAGTTTGTGAGCCCAGGCTCAAAGTCAATATTGTGTTATGTAATTAATAACGTTGTATTTCAGTGAATGGTACACTGTGATACACTTTTGAGCAGGTCTTTAGGAGAGGAAATGAATTACCGAATAAAAAATACAGTCTTCCATTGAAAAAAGTCATACCACTGTTCAAATATTTGTAAAAAAAAAAACAAAGCTACAACGAAGGAAATCATGCTGAATGATGTCCCCCTGACAGCTAAAGAACTTTTGCTTGAAACATTTTGTAATTTGCATCAGGACAAACAGTTATTTAGGATGTTCAAGATAAATGGGACATTATATATATATATAGGGTGTTACAAAAAGGTACGGCCAACGTTCAGGAAACATTCCTCACACACAAAGAAAGAAAATATGTTATGTGGACATGTGTCCGGAAACGCTTACTTTCCATGTTAGAGCTCATTTTATTACTTCTCTTCAAATCAAATTAATCATGGACTGGAAACACACAGCAACAGAACTTACCAGCGTGACTTCAAACACTTTGTTACAGGAAATGTTCAAAATGTCCTCCGTTAGCGAGTATACAGGCATCGACCCTCCGTCGCATGGAACCCCTAATGCGCTGATGCAGCCCTGGAGAATGACGTATTGTATCACAGCCGTCCACAATCCGAGCACGAAGAGTCTCTACATTTGGTACCGAGGTTGCGTAGACAAGAGCTTTCAAACGCCCCCATAAATGAAAGTCAAGAGGCATGAGGTCAGGAGAGCGTGGAGGCCATGCTATTGGTCCGCCTCTACCAATCCATCGGTCACCGAATCTGTTGTTGAGAAGCGTACGAACACTTCGACTGAAATGTGCAGGAGCTCCATCGTGCATGAACCACATGTTGTGTCGTACTTGTAAAGGCACATGTTCTAGCAGCACAGGTAGGGTATCCCGTATGAAATCATGATAACGTGCTCCACTGAGCGTAGGTGGAAGAACATGGGGCCCAATCAAGACATCACCAACAATGCCTGCCCAAACGTTCACGGAAAATCTGTGTTGATGACGTGATTGCACAATTGCGTGCGGATTCTCGTCAGCCCACACATGTTGATTGTGAAATTTACAATTTGATCACGTTGGAATGAAGCCTCATCCGTAAAGAGAACATTTGCACTGAAATGAGGATTGACACATTGTTGGATGAACCATTCGCAGAAGTGTACCCGTGGAGGCCAATCAGCTGCTGATAGTGCCTGCACACGCTGTACATGGTGCACAAAGAATTGTTTCGTCCATTGCAGGTGTCCTCGTCGTTCTAGGTCTTCCCCAGTCGCGAGTTATAGGCTGGAATGTTCCGTGCTCCCTAAGACGCCGATCAATTGCTTCGACCGTCTTCCTGTCGGGACACCTTCGTTCTGGAAATCTGTCTCGATACAAACGTACCGCGCCACGGCTATTGCCCCGTGCTAATCCATACATGAAATGGGCATCTGCCAACTCAGTAATTGTAAACATTACACTGACTGCAAAACCACGTTCGTGATGAACACTAACCTGTTGATGCTACGTACTGTTGTGCTTGATGCTAGTACTGTAGAGCAATGAGTCGCATGTCAACAAAAGCACCGAAGTCAACATTACCTTCCTTCATTTGGGCCATCTGGCGTTGAATCGAGGAAGTACAGTACATACTGACGAAACTAAAATGAGCTCTAACATGGAAATTAAGCGTTTCCGGACACATGTCCACATAACATTGTAACTAACCAGTTACTACGGGTTATTGCTTATTATTGGGAATGGAAATACTTATTGCTTATGAAATCAACGTGAGAAGAATAGGGTCGCCACCGACTCAAACCATACAACTAATCAAAGATTTGGTCGAGTCGGAAAATAAATTAATTTGATCACAGACCAAAAACTCACAAACTTGCATACGTTGTTATGTCGCTCATAGGGGATACGATGTAATTAGTAGTGTTCCCCGTGCACTGTTCACGACAATCAAACATTTAAAATAAAATAGCACATGCAAGAACACTGTGCAGAAGATCAGCTCCCAGCAACACACCTGAAAATAAGACTTAATCTACAGCATTTGTTATAAAATACAAGGGGAGACTAATCACTGGACCTGTGCATAAGGAAATGCATTGGATGTGCTAACGGGAAAGTCACGAGGCGAGTGGCTTAGGCGCAAAAACGTAATCTCGGAACACAAGAGAAAATTGTAGATAAAATCATTTATTCCTAAGATAAGGATGTGAGGCATGTACACGATTTCTGATAACACGTGGTTTGTGGAGACACAATTTCTAGTTATAGTGCCAAATTCCAACAATATCACATCACACAATTATGTTAACATTATGTAAAACAAACATGCGGATGCCGGTAGCCCAACAACTATAATGTTCTACCACGTGGTTGGCTCCCCACGGACGAAAGACACATAAAGCAAGGAAAATTTACGATAAGGCAAGGCTCTAAATATTTAGAAAGGTGAAAGCTTATGCGGGCACAGCTGAAGGCAAACAGACATTCATACAGAAGCGAGTGCTCACTTCTTATCGACACCTTTGTGTGGCGCTCTTCCGGCGGATCCAAGTCTACTACAGAAATTTGCTAAAAGAAAAATCTGCCAAAGTTTTGCATTCCTTGCTGCGACAAGGCAAAGCAATCTTCCAGATTTGAAAAGCGAGACCAAAGGCTAACAGCTCTCCCCTCGCCAAGTAACAACGCGCCACGCGGTCAGTCTAACTCACCCTTCTTCGACTGGAGCACAGCTGTGGACGCTTCCCGTACCGGCGGCAGACTGCCTTCCGCTTCTCCAGCCTCTTCCACGCTCCGCGTGGACCGGAAAACCCAAAGATGCCATTTCCGCCACCAACCTAACGCAGGTGGATTTCTCACAAGTAGCGGAAACCTCTTTGCCGACTTGACCACTACGAGAGTTGGCTATTCTGTACAACTGCTGCTGAATCTGTACGACTATCGCAGACTTTCTGCAGCAGACTACGCCACCGTCTAGCAACGTGACACACAACCATATTCATTCAATCACACTACTATGAGAGTAAAGAGAATAGAGAAACGAGGAAAAGAAAGAGAAATGGTAATGAAAATGGGCTACCGAATGAAAGGTGGCTACAGGACCCTTTCATCACCCCAAACGTCCCGGCGAAGACTGTGCCGCGAATTTTCTCGCCATGCTAGGAGATTCGCCAACAGTCTTCGAAAGAAACATACCCTAACGAGCAACAATTGCAACAGGCAAACAGCAGCACAAAAGAATTGATTGATCTCTTAGATCCAAATGAGTTTTATCTGACCTTAGTCAATAATTGTGACCTCATGCGGTCCGCAAGGCTAACAAAACAAATTAAATTAAGTGTGATACTGTACGCTAACATCATGTCATCTGACCTACTACGACAACAAACATGAGATATTATCTTAAAATTGCTTAAACCTATTATCAAAAATTAACATAGAGACATAGATGAACAGGTACACAAAATATATACATATATAAACAAATACAATGATGCAAAATCATTACCAAGAGCCAAAGGAGTGTCAGCTGGTGCTGACATATATAAAAACTTCTACGTGAAAGTGCAAAACTCAATGTGCGTAACAAATACAGTGACACAAAATCATTAATGAAACCAATGAACCAATGGAATGACAGCTGGTAAATAACCAACTATGGAAAATAAGACATGAGTACAAAAACACATCCAGAAACCAACTCGTTCACACGCTGTCATTTTTCAGTTTCGTCACATGGTTGTTTCACTGGGTATTCTCTTTAGGTGCTGGGGTGGGCGTCTCTTCTAAAGGCGACTTGGAGGATAAGCTACTAGGGACCACAACACTGAACTGGGGAGTTCGCAGCGGCGTTGATTGTAACGTCCGTTGTAACCCAGGTTGTTCATCCTAGACAGCACCCCGCGACGTTGCCTCGTGCCCGTTTCCACCCTCTGCGTCCATACTGTGGGATGGTTCGGCGTTGCAGATTTGCAGGACATCGCCACTTGTGGGCCCTGCCTCATCATCGAGAAGGCGGCTTGGCGGTCGTCGTCCGTGTGTTGTGGAGGAATGTTTTTTACCGACACACGCCCCCGTCTCCTGTCGTGTCAATGCGGAGACACGCGCTCTTCTGCGTCGCATCGAGGTCGACGTAAACTCGTGCGGGTGTCGGGCTTGAGACCCGCTTATCACCTCTTTGCACCGTCTCAGCTGATGCGTCAGTGGTGAGACCCGTGTCCCTCCGGGCAGTGGGCTTTACCTCACCGCAGCGGCCGTCTGGACTAGCGGCGCTCAGGGGTCGGCGGCCTCGCCTGGTGTGCGTCATACTTTCCCTTTCGCTTGTCAGATGACTAGCGCATGGGGTGGAACGCCGGCCATCAGCTGGCGCTGCCGTGGTGACACGCCTGCGGGCACCGGTGTGAGCCTGGGCCTGGGGGAAGACCAGCATCCCCTCCCCTCTGATGGGGAAACAGCTGTGACCGCTCGTCGCACCACTGCTTCGCTGTTGATACCAGGGTTCTGCAACGCCTGCCGGTGGACCAAGCCCTGTGCTTTCTGATGCGGAGGCTCCCTAGGCGGCCTTGCACACACTTAAGAACTGCGCTCACAGAGATCGTTACAAAATATCGTGTGTACAGATTACCACAAAATCAGCGGAGTTTCTCACTCCTGATCAATACATGGAATAGTGCCCAAAATTAACTTGACAAAAAGGGCCTTCTTAACATTACTAATAAAAAAACAAAGAGGAAAATTAAATAACCAATATTCAAACAAACAAAAAATCCTTTTTATAAAATATAGTTCCAGCATTACAGCTGCTGTCAATCATTCAGGGTAGATCTTGTACAAGGTTTGGTCAGGATTTGGATAGGATTTGGCGCCGCTTCTAGCTACAGACACAAAACTCTACCTACTCCTAACTACGCTCTCACACACAATCTACACAGCTCGTACTAGTCACCATCACCATATAGCCCGACTACCATTCCCACATATAAACAAAATATTCCTTTCAACACCAATACCCATATCGTTGTTCATTGACTGCTCCTCCAAGGTTTGCAGAATATGTTTGCTGATCTGTGAAAAATTTCCGAGACTTCTTTTCTATGGACATTGCATAATAAAAGTTATGATTAATGAGACACAGAAGGTTCATTCAAGTCACATCTGGAATGGTAAATGTTTCAACATCTATTCATCAGACTAATGCAAAAGGTCAGTGGGCATAAAAATGGAAATAAAAATCATCCTATCCTATTAGCAAACACATAAACACTTCGTCCTATAAGTACATCAAAAAAGACTGTCAAAAGAAATCCATTGTCCAGGGTCATGAGTACCCAACTTACTGCTGTCATAAGATACTCATAATGATTACACAATTACTCACCACATGTCCCCAGGGGTCCTCACCTATCGTCATGTTATTTCAGCTTCGAGGTAGTCGCATTGATTCTCTATTAAATATCAAGCTGCTTGAGTTTATAAGCTGTTTCCATATACGTCTTCTGGGGTTTAACATTCTGGTGCCCTCAACCGTACCTAGTAGTATGTGGCGGCAAGTTACACTTTCCAAATATCTTATAAGATGGCAACGCTGAAAATCAACCACTATTAATCTCCCTTCATACACAAATCCTTCACCTACAAGTCACCAAGTCGCTTCATCAACATCGCAGTACATTTGAAAAATCTCACTGAATCATGCTCACCTAAGGGGAATAAGAACACTACAACTGTAATTTATCATCAAGAATTACCTTACGACCATTGGCTCGCCACGCCAACACACTCGATACCTTTTTTAGTCATCAAAAAACGAAAGCCATCTTACTGTAATAGGAAACGCTTCATATGAGCTTCATAATCATTCACATTCAGGCGTTATAAAGCTGCACAACACTACTCTTTTCTGCTGCGGGGAAGAAATGACTACACATATATTGGGGGACCCTTTACAATTCATAGAAAATATACACTTTAATTTTAATCACACTAGAGTGAATCAAAACATTGGAAAATATACACTGTAATTTTACGAAACAGAAGCGACTGGGTTTACCGCGGGCACACCAATACTGTGGCCCTCCCTCAACAAATCTTCCACAATAACGTCTTCCTTTTTCAAATGCACATCAGTATCATCAATAGCACCGGTCCTCATTAAGTTTGACGCCAACCGAGCCAGCCGCTAGTCATTGATCCCTTTGATTAGAGGCATTTGTCGGATTGTGCCGCGGGTTTGCGGGACGAATTTCAACACCCACTGGCGGACCACCCGTACTGTTTACGGCACCCCTGTTGTTGCTTGTTCGACAATTATTCTGTGGTCGATCACGACTACCGTTCCTAGGTCCGCTATAATTGCGCCTAAATCTCTGCTCATTACCATATCTTCTAAACTCCATGGGGTGTCTTTGATTTCCTCTCGGCGAATGATGACCATTGGCATCGTTTGTTCTGCCCGCGTTCCGTGAGGAGTCGCGACGCTGCCAACGCTCGCGCATTCTGTAACTCTCAGACGACCCATTACGTCTGTATTGCCACCTGTCTCTACGGCTGCGGCTTCGCTTGCGTGGCCGCTGCTCGTAGGCGCTCTGACCGTAATTCTGCGTGGTGCCATTCGCATCACACTGAATCTCTAAAAGAAGATTGCGAAAACTCTCTATGTCATCCTTACATCGTCCTGCTAGGATAACGTACCGCAACTGCATTGGAAACTTTCCCAGGCAAATACGAATAATTTCCGCAGGTCCATAAGGATCGTCAAGATGTTCATTCGCCTGCAGCATGTGCTCGAACATCTGCACAGGGCTGGAGAATTTTGACCTGTTTAACTCTGGTAGCATAATGAGTCCGTGTTTTACACGACTTTGCGCTGCCACTGACCAATAGATCGACAGGAAGTGTTGTCGAAACCCCCCAACAGTGTAGCAATTGCGTGCAATTGACCTCATCCGCGCCGCTGGCTCACCTTCGAGGTAGCCGCACATATACTCTATCTTGTGCGCACTGGGCCACGTAGGAGGGAGGGAGAACTCGAACTGCTGTAACCAGGCCCGCGGGTGAATCCCCATAGCCGAGTTACGGAAGACTTCAAACTTCCTCACGGTCAGAAAATGTTTAAAGTCAAATTCGTGAGTTTCCCTTGGCGAACGTTCCTGAGGGGATCCGCGCCGTTCCCACCTGGTACGAGGTCCGTGATCATGACGATGATCAAATTCGCCATCGTTCCCGGAATCATCGTCGGAATAATGGCCCTTTCGTTCATTTCTTTCAACTTCATGGCCCTTTAACCCTTTTAGGTGAAGTTCTAAACGGGCCATGCGCTCACATATTCCCTCGGTAGCCCCTCTTTGTTGTATTTTTATTTCACACTGTCCACGCGGACATTTCGTTATCGACCGTATTTCGTCTGCATCCGCCGATGACGAGGTAATCGTTTCCCTATTATTGCCAGACTTACGCGCCACTGCGTCTGAGACCCTGGCTATTTCTTCTCGCATCTCTCGGTGGGCCGAGTCTTGTTGTGTTTGCGTAAGCCCTTGCTCTCGCTCGAGAGCTATTATCGCCTGGCTGAGGGTTTCTACCTGTGCGCTAAGGTGGACCGGGCACTTAGCCGCAGTGTCCTCTATTCGGGACACAAGCGCCGCGTGGTCACTCTGGCACTGTTCTGCTAACGCGCGGAGATCCCTGGCGGAATTTTGTCCTACTCGGGACTCAAGAGCCGCTTGTTCACTCTGGCATTGTTCTGCTAGTATACGTATATTCCCAGCGAACCTTTCTTCTTGCTCCATCACCTGGTTGCTAATGACTTGCTGCCCCTCTTCTAAGGCGGAGATGCGTTGTTCAATGATCGCCAGTTTCTCCCCAACACCCTGTACTGTTTCACTAGTCAATCTTTTATTTGCTTCCTCGATATGCCTCCTATTTTCTTCTGCTTGTTTTTTATTCACTTCCTCGATATGTCTCCTGTTTTCTTCCGCTTGTTTTCTATTCACTTCCTCGCTATGTCTCCTATTTTCCTCCGCTTGTTTTTTATTCACTTCCTCGATATGTCTCGTATTACTGTCTAGTAATTGTCGTAGCATAGTCTGTAATGAATTTGCATCTATCGAATGATTCGAAATCACTACAGCGGGCTCAGGATGGACAACACTTGTACTTGCGTTTTCCGCGTTTCGTTCCTGGTCGGACTCGACGTTTTGACCTCGTCCTTGTTCAGGGTTATTGTCTGGCAGGTTTTTCCGATCGCGGCTCCCTGAACAGCTACGCGTCTCCATCATAAGGATAGTTACTCCGTGGTCCAAAATACAACAAGAATAATGCCAAAGTCTCCTAATGGACTCACAGTCCCCACAAAGCACCCAAGATTTACTATATGACACCGATACACGCCACAGGACAAGAATCAACCCACACTTGTAACACAATTGAATACTAAATCACAATGTCTATACAGTAATACATATACAAGATAAAACATGTAAGAAAATGCAAACCTATATCATAAATTCACGTAAATTCTGTATCACAGAAAGACAATATACCAATTAGCATATCGAATCGAAAATAACTAATCCTCACTGCGCATCAGAAGATCTCTGGTTTACCGAAATCCGTGAGCAGGGTAAGCCATGTGTAACTAACCACGTGGTCGGCTCCCCACGGACGAAAGACACATAAAGGAAGGAAAATTTACGATAAGGCAAGGCTCTAAATATTTAGAAAGGTGAAAGCTTATGCAGGCACAGCTGAAGGCAAACAGACATTCATACAGAAGCGAGTGCTCACTTCTTATCGACACCTTTGTGTGGCGCTCTTCCGGCGGATCCAAGTCTGCTACAGAAATTTGCTAAAAGAAAAATCTGCCAAAGTTTTGCATTCCTTGCTGCGACAAGGCAAAGCAATCTTCCAGATTTGAAAAGCGAGACCAAAGGCTAACAGCTCTCCCCTCGCCAAGTAACAACGCGCCACGCGGTCAGTCTAACTCACCCTTCTTCGACTGGAGCACAGCTGTGGACGCTTCCCGTACCGGCGGCAGACTGCCTTCCGCTTCTCCAGCCTCTTCCACGCTCCGCGTGGACCGGAAAACCCAAAGATGCCATTTCCGCCACCAACCTAACGCAGGTGGATTTCTCACAAGTAGCGGAAACCTCTTTGCCGACTTGACCACTACGAGAGTTGGCTATTCTGTACAACTGCTGCTGAATCTGTACGACTATCGCAGACTTTCTGCAGCAGACTACGCCACCGTCTAGCAACGTGACACACAACCATATTCATTAAATCACACTACTATGAGAGTAAAGAGAATAGAGAAACGAGGAAAAGAAAGAGAAATGGTAATGAAAATGGGCTACCGGACTAATGAAAGGTGGCTACAGGACCCTTTCAACATCTTTTCTCTCTTTGTTTGTGAGGAATGTTTCCTGAAAGTCTGGCCGTACCTTTTGGTAACACCATATATATATATATATATATATATATATATATATATATATATATATATATACAACTTATAGTTTATAAATAATAACACTTATATAACAAATTAACTTAAGATTTATTATCAGTAACAACATATGTTTTAAAAGTTATTTACAATATTAACAGAATCTTCCGTCGGTTCTTGGTAGAACAACATTATAATAATAAATGAAAAGCACCAGTTTGCTTTTGTTCTACAAAAGAACAAAAGCAAACTGGTGCTTTTCATTTATTATTATTTACAATACTTTTTTAATAATTATTCTTTCTTCAAAAAGAGGATGCTTATATGCATAGATACGCGACACTCAGGCAGTTCATTACTTTTACACGTGATTTTGGGGATACATCATGCACTGTCCCTCTTCTCCTGATGTCAGTGCAATGAATTAATTAATGGATAACGACTTTTATGTCTTGTGTAGCTGCTGTTGTGACCATGTGTAACAACAGCACAGATGCAAATTGTAGTATAACCAGGATTCAGACGAACATGCGATAATATTCATGGAAGTCAAATCTTCTCCTTTTTAAATACGATTCTTCAATATTCCTCAAACAAGATAAAGTGCATGGATAATTTGGATGTACAATGGTCATAGGAAAAGTTTGCGGTATCTTGGAACAAACGAAGATTTCATATATCAATGTCCCCACAACATGTTAATATCTGGTGCCAATGTACCCTTTCATACTTTTTATAATGAAACTATTCAGTGATAGGCCTGTTCTTAAGTTCATTCAGTAAAGGCAACTCGTGTGCACTGAATTAACAACCATTGTAATATTGGTGATTGATTTTTATTTAAGTATCCATTACCACAGAGTTGGTCATACGAGACTTAACGGTATATAAAGTTTCCTTATACTTCTACATGTATTGATTACTCAAGTGCAAAATAATCAACCTAAATCTTTGCAGTATTAACTGTCAGAGATTGTGCTACACTTCCAATCCCATATAATGCATAAGAACATTTACTGTCATTTAAATATCAATTTAAATTTGCATTTATTTCTTCTGAGTTATAAAAACCTCTATTTAAAGTTGTTTGGCTAATCTTCCTACAACTGAGAAGTCTCAAAATTAAAGATTCTCATATTAAGTAACTCTCACAGAGGAGACCTTAATATACATTTGCGGCGGCGCGTTTCCTTCCGTCGCTTTATGACAAACCTGCACCTACCTGTGAACATTGTCTCAGCAGATCATCAGTAGGGAAGCCGAGCGAAACCTACTGTACTTGGACGTGAACCAGGCTGCAATTAAAGTCACTAATCTACGTTTCGGGAGAAAGTTTTCACACGAAATGAAAGGTTGGAATTTTTGTCCTTAATTAATATATTCTGAAACTTAGGTCAACAAGTATCATTGCCAAGCCCGTGCTAGTCTTAACACAGTCACTCACAATCCCTTTCACTCACGTTAACAAGTTTATGGTGTTGCATTTCCCGAAAACGTAATAGCTACAAAAATACGGATTGTTTTTGATTGAGAATGCTCGCCAAATATTGTTTTAGCCAATACGCCACGTGGAATTTACGTCTTTTCTCGTCACAAATTCACTTAAAAAATCCGAAATTTCTACACACCCATCGGAATAATTACGCCGTCACTTTACAAGACTTTCGATGTATGAAAAACTTCTAGATCCAGCAACTTATCATTTCCATCGGAACTACTACTACACACGTCCGAACTGTTTCATGGCTAGGCTCCGACTCCTCTCTAGAATACTGTCTTCTCTACCAGCAGTGAAAGGCGCGCGAAGAATATTCCTTTACCATTGGTCAGTTTACTCAAAAGCCAAAAGAAAAAAACAACATTCTCACACGTCAGTCCGCGCTTTTAATCAATAAAAAATCGCAAAATAGTAAACCTAACGACTGCACTATTTACCGACATAATTATCTAATATGCTGAAGTTTTGTTTATACATAAAGTTAATTACTATTGTTATTTATACCTGAATTAACTTTCTCTTTACCATAAACTTATTTTACAACTCTATCCTGTGCAAGATTCTTCATCTCCCTTTGCTTACTGCAACCTACATCCATCTGAATCTCCTTAGTGTATTCATCTGTTGGTCTCCCTCTACGATTTTTACCCTCCACGCTGCCCTCCAATACTAAATTTGTGATCCCTTGATGCCTCAGAACATGTCCTACCAACCGGTACCTTCTTCTTGTCAAGTTGTGCGACAAACTACTCTTCTCCCCCATTTTATTTAATACCTCCTCATTAGTTATGTGATCTACCCATCTAATCTTCAGCATTATTCTGTAGCACCACATTTCGAAAGCTTCTATTTTCTTCTTGTCCAAACTATTTATCATCCATGTCTCACTTCATTTACATGGCTGCACTCCATACAAATAATTTCAGAAACGACTTCCTGACACTTAAATCTATACGCGATGTTAACAAATTTCTCTTCTTCAGAAACGCTTTTCTTGCCATTGCCAGTCTACATTTTATATCCCCTCTACTTCGACCATCATCAGTTATTTTGCTGCCCAAATAGCAAAACTCCTTTACTACTTTAAGTGTCTCATTTCCTAATCTAATTCCCTCAGCATCACCCGACTTCATTCGACTACATTCCATTATCCTCGTTTTGCTTTTGTTGATGTTCATCTTATAACCCCCTTTCAAGACACTGTCCATTCCGTTCAACTGCTCTTCCAAGTCCTTTGCTGTCTCTGACAGAATTACAATGTCATCGGCGAACCTCAAAGTTTTTATTTCTTCTCCATGGATTTTAATACCTACTCCGAATTTTTCTTTTGTTTTCTTTACTGCTTGCTCAATATACAGATTGAATAACATCGGGGAGAGGCTACAACCCTGTCTCACTCCCTTCCCAACCACTGCTTCCCTTTCATGTCCCTCGACTCTTATAACTGCCATCTGGTTTCTGTACAGATTGTAAACAGCCTTTCGCTCCCTGTATCTTACCCCTGCAACCTTTAGAATTTGAAAGAGAGTATTCCAGTCAACATTGTCAAAAGGTTTTTCCTAAGTCTACAAATGCTAGAAGCGTAGGTTTGCCTTTCCTTAATCTTTCTTTTAAGATAAGTCTTAAGGTCAGTATTGCCTCACGTGTTCCAATATTCCTACGGAATCCAAACTGATCTTCCCCAAGGTCGGCTTCTACAAGTTTTTCCATTCGTCTGTAAAGAATTCGCGTTAGTATTTTGCAAGTGAGGCTTATTAAACTGATAGTTCGGTAATTTTCACATCAGTCAACAACTGCTTTCTTTGGGATTGGTATTATTATATTCTTCTTGAAGTCTGAGGGTATTTCGCCTGATGGTTGGTTGGTTGGTTTGGGGAAGGAGACCAGACAGCGAGGTTGGTTGGTTGTTTTGGGAAAGGAGACCAGACAGCGTGGTCATCGGTCTCATCGGATTAGGGAAGGATGGGGAAGGAAGTCGGCCGTGCCCTTTCAGAGGAACCATCCCGGCATTTGCCTGGAGCGATTTAGGGAAATCACGGAAAACCTAAATCAGGATGGCCGGACGCGGGATTGAACCGTCGTCCTCCCGAATGCGAGTCCAGTGTCTAACCACTGCGCCACCTCGCTCGGTATATTTCGCCTGTCTCATACATCTTGCTCACCAGATGGTAGAGTTTTGTCAGGACTAGCTCTCCCAAGGCCGTCAGTTGTTCTAATGGAATGTTGTCTACTCCCGGGGCCTTGTTTCGACTCAGGTCTTTCAGTGCTGTGTCAAACTCTTCACGCAGTATCGTATCTCCCATATCGTCTTTATCTACATTCTCTTCCATTTCCAGAATATTGTCCTCAAGTACGTCGCTCTTGTATAGACCCTATATATACTCCTTCCACCATTCTGCTTTCCCTTCTTTGCTTAGAACTGGGTTTCCATCTGAGATCTTGATATTAATGCAAGTGGTTCTCTTTTCTCCAAAGGTCTCTTTAATTTTCATGTCGGCAATATCTACCCCTAGTGAGATAAGCCTCTACATCCTTGCATTTGTCCTCTAGTCATCCCTGCTTAGCCATTTTGCACTTCCTGTCGATCTCATTTTTGAGACGTTTGTATTCCTTTTTGCCTGCTTCATTTACTGCATTTTTATATTTTCTCCTTTCGTCAATTAAATTCAATATTTCTTCTGTTACTCAAGGATTTCTACTAGCCCTCATCTTTTTACCTACTTGATCCTCTGCTGCCTTCACTTCTTCTTCATCCCTCAGAGCTACCCATTCTTCTTCTACTGTATTTCCTTCCCCCATTTGTGACAATTGTTCCCTTATGCTCTCCCTGAAACTCTGTACAACCTGTGGTTTAATCAGTTTGTCCAGGCCCCATCTCCTTAAACTCCCACCTTTCTGCAGTTTCTTCAGTTTTAATCTACAGTTCATAACCAATAGATTGTGGTCAGAGTCCACATCTGCCCATGGAAAGTCTTACAATTTAATACCTGGTTCCTAAATCTCTGTCTTACCATTATATAATCTATCTGATACCTTTCAGTATCTCCAGGCTTCTTCCATGTATACAACCTTCTTTCATGATTCTTGAAGCAAGTGTTAGCTATGATTAAGTTATGCTCTGCGCAAAATTCTACCAGGCGGCTTCCTCTTTCATTTCTTAGCCCCAATCCATATTCACCTACTACGTTTCCTTCTCTCCCTTTTCCTACTACCGAATTCCAGTCATCCATGACTATTAAATTTTTGTCTCCCTTCACTACCTGAATAATTTCTTTTATCTCATCATACATTTCATCAATTTCTTCATCATCTGCAGAGCTAGTTGGCATATAAACTTGTACTACTGTAGTAGGTGTGGGGTTCGTGTCTATCTTGGTCACAATAATGCGTTCACTATGCTGTTTGTAGTAGCTTACCCGCATTCCTATTTTCCTATTCATTATTAAACCTACTCCTGCATTACCCCTATTTGATTTTGTGTTTATAACCCTGTAGTCACCTGACCAAAAGTCTTGTTCCTCCTGCCACCGAACTTCACTAATTCTCACTAAATCTAACTTTAACCTATCCATTTCCCTTTTTATATTTTCTAACCTACCTGCCCGATTAAGGGATCTGACATTCCACGCTCCGATCCGCAGAACGCCAGCTTTCTTTCTCCTGATAACGACGTCCTCTTGAGTAGTCCCCGCCTGGAGATTCGAATGGGGGTCTATTTTACCTCCGGAATATTTTACCCAAGAGGACGCCATCATCATTTAACCATACAGTAAATCTGCATGCCCTCGGGAAAAATTACGACTGTAGTTTCCCCTTGCTTTCAGCCGTTCGCAGTACCAGCACAGCAGTCCGCCCCCGGTAGCTGAGTGGTGAAGTTGGCCTTTGGCTGTGCTGCGGTGAGGACGCGCTGTTTGTGTTCCTGCCGCGGAGCGAGCGCTTGTGTTGTTTACATCGTACTCGGCCGTTTCGCGCGAGCCGTACTCAGCACATAGATCACCATGGCGCACCAATACAGAAAATCGACGTTCAAATTTACGTTCCGCAACGAATTTGCACGGCCCAAAGCCCTCGAAGTCGAACGATTTCTACGGGAAGAAGTTAAAATTCCGGCGACCGACATTCTCGGCATTCACTTGTCCATTGTGAGTAGTATCGTATATGTCAAGATAATCAACGACGCAACATGTGAACGGATCCTTCGGGACACGAAACAGGGCCTCCGTTTCTGCCATGCTGATGGCAATGTGGGGACTGTACACGTCGATTATTCTGGCATGGGACTTCGCACGATCAGAATTTTCGAACTTCCTTTCGAATTACCGGCGGAGGACGTCGTGACAGCGCTGCGCCCCTACGGCACGGTCCACGATCATATTGCGGAAAAATGGACGCAATTCCAGACATATCCTGTGCTGAATGGAGTCCGCCAGGTTCGAATAGAACTTAAAAGACATGTACCTTCATATCTGACTATCGGTGGCTGCCGTGCCATCGTCATCTACGATGGGCAACCAAAGACCTGCTCTGGTTGTGGGAAGGAGGGACACCTTAGATCAGAATGTCTCCAACGTCGAATCACGCAACTGCCGCCGGCTGACGCAGACCCGCCATCGCAGCCGACGCTGCTTCCCGTGACTTATGCAGCAGCCCTCACGACAGCTACCACTTCACCACGACAGCCGGCATCCACTGTTGGGTCGCGGCTCCATCCTCCAATACAGGGCGATGACGACACACCCGTTCCACAAGCTACGGATTCAATTCCGATGCCGCCGCCCCCGTCGATGGATAACAACATACATGACGATAGCATGGCCGTAGACTCGCTTATTGTGCCTACAGCTGCCTTTGTGCCGGAACGTCGGGAATCTTTGCCGTCGTCTGACACAGAAGGACACTCCAGGAAGCAACGCTCCCCGAAGCGACGGAAGCGGAGGCGTAGAGCAACTTCCGAACGGGATGCGACGCAGCCTCCAGAGGACGAAGACTCCACCTTCAATGACGACGCTACCACAGAGGCAGCCGCCATTTGCTGCAGTGTGGCACCACCGAACGGAACTGAGGACAAACCACATATACCTACAGTGGCAACATCGGATGCCGATATGCAGGACAGATGCTGCCCACCACCTTCTGGAGTGCAAGCACCCATGCCGAGTCCTGAGGACGCTAGGGAAGCAGCTCTTGCATTGAGTTCCCCGACGTGGGCGGATGACCACGACGACGACGGAACCATGCAAGTTACGCCAACAGGGCCCACGCCATTGGCGCCGGCTCTCTAGAAAGGACGGCAGGTGCGGTTTGTGGGGATGCGGAGGTGTCAATAGAGTCAGAAGCGCCATAGGCAATTCCAGACTTAATGGATAACTTAACACCTGCGGTTCGGCAACAAGCATATCGTATCGCCACGCTCAACCTCAACACGATACGAACGGCAGTGAAGATCCAGTTGCTGCGTGAGACGCTTCGTTCTTCGGATGTTGACATTGCCCTGTTGCAAGAAGTGTATATAGCGGCCCTCCCCGTTTTCTACGGTTACGTGACACATATGTCACCGGCGGACCGGAATGGCAGCGGTACGGCAATACTAGTGCGCGACGGAATTGCCATCGAAGAAGTGACTTACCTTCCGTCAGGAAGGGGGCTGGCGATCACAGCACTGGGCACACGCATCATTAACATCTACGCTCCATCAGGAACTGACCAACGCCGCGAACGATCGCTGTTCTACTCGGAGGATATCGCCCCCCTCTTTATCAGCCGCTACGATCAATATATCTTCGGCGGCGACTTTAACTGTGTGCTCCACCCCAAAGATCAAGTCCCACACTTCTCGACTTGTCAAGAACTTCGGCTCCTGGTTCGTGATCTGCTTCTCACTGACACGTGGGAGACAGTGCACGGTGACTGTCCCGGGCCGACATACCTTACTAGTCACTCGGCCAGTCGCCTAGACCGCATTTATGTCTCACGAGCTCTAGCGCCGGGAGTATTGGACGCCGAACGTTGGCCGCTTGCTTCTCCGATCATAGCGCTTTCATATGCACACTCACTCTACAACAGCAGCGAATATGGCGCAGCCGAGGACCCTGGAAGCTGAATGTGGCACATCTTCAAGACCCGGAATGCCGTCGAATTATCGCCAAAACATGGCTGGATTGCGAACGTCGTCTTCCCCGATATCCTTCGACTCTAGCATGGTGGGTGGACTGTGCAAAACCAGCGTTTCGGCGTGTGCTAACTCAATTCGGTAAAGATATCGCAGCTTGGCATCGTCACACATTGGACTTCTATTACACGATGCTTCGCGAACTCGACAGCCAACCACCATCTCCAAACCGACAAATGGAAAGCCGCCGAATTAAAGGTCAAATATTGTCTCTTACGAGGAAACGTTTGGAGGGGGTCGTCGTGCGATCGCGACGTCACGACCGAGCGGAAGGAGAAAACCCGTCTATGCATCACATCGTGCTCGACAGCCGCCGACGCCGACAGCAGCTGATCACGGACCTCGTATTGCCAGGTGGTAGGGTCGTACTGACTCAGGCCGCGGTTACAGAAGCCTTTGCAGATCACTATCGCCAGTTTTACGACGAGGTGAATACAGAGGAAGAGGAAGCGGACGATCACGACATACTGCAGCACGTGTCGCACACCCTCGACAATGCAGCAGCGGCGACGCTGTTAGGTGGAATTACACGGGACGACATCGAGGACGCGCTTAACAAGGGAGCACTCAACAAATCTCCCGGGCCAGACGGACTGCCGCTCGAGTTTTATCGGACTTTCCGCGATCTCATGATGCCCCGATGGATCAGCATGTATCAAGAACTGATGACCCCCGGTTCCCACGTGCCACCTACATTCGTGGAAGGTCTCCTTATACCGATACACAAGCCTTCCAGAGGTCGGACGGTCGAGGACTACAGGCCCATTACAATGCTCAACTCGGACTATAAAATCTTCGCCCGACTACTCGCCAGCCGCATAAAGCAGGTTCTGCCCCTACTCCTCTCAATGGAGCAAACGACACAGGGCGGAGTGACCAACATGCAAACGGCAACCAGCGAATGCAGGGATTTAATAGCCATCGCCACATGCTGTCGCCTTCGAGCTGCTCTGATCACCATTGATTTCGACCACGCCTTTGACAGAGTTCACCACAAGTTCCTTCTGTCCGTTACGGCCCGCATGGGCTTCCCGCCTGACTTTCTCGACATCTTTCAACGCCTTTTCCGTGGAGCTGCATCCCGTGTACTGGTGAATGGACGGATTGCGGGTCTGCCCACTCTCCATGATCCTTTACGCGATCGCACTCGAACCACTTGTCGGAGGGTTGAAAAACAGGCTCTCGGGAATGTCATTGAGGGATCACACCTTTCACTGCAGGATATATGCTGATGACCTTCTATTACTTGTCCGATCTGGTGACGAGGTACGATCGGTGTTACAATGGATCAATCGCTATGGATTGGCAGCGGGCAGCCTCATGAATGTGGCCAAGTCGGCAGCGATGCCGATTGGGAGAGGTCTACAGGAGGACGCTTTAGCCCCACTCCCACTAGATAACAAGATCCGGTTCTTGGGCATAACATTTACACAGGATGTGCGCCGCACGGCTGCAATGAACTATGCGCGATTACTACAGGCCATACGCACAGAAGTTCGCCGGAACTTACTTCGACGGATGGACCTCCTACAGCGTGTGGAATACCTCAACCTTCACGTGGCGACTAAGATGATCCACATGGCCCAGGTCCTACCGATATCGACAGCGATGGCACACAGATTGCAAGCAGCGTTTGGATATTACCTTACCGCTGGATACCTATTCAAAGTCCGCTACGAAACACTCACCCTTCCTCCGCGTGATGGCGGACTGGGACTTATAAATGTACGAGCAAGAGCTACAGCGTTATACTTGTGCACAATGATGAAATTGTGGACCCACAAAGATACTTCCCTTACGGGACGTCTGTTAGAGGAATTGCTGCCGGCGTCTCTTCTGCCACCTGTCACGGTTGCGCACATTACACCTTCACTCTCGCACCTCTCGGCATTTATTCTTGAATATAGTTACGTGCACCCAGACCTTCCCAACACTCGCACTCCAAAGGCGAGAGACGTTTACAGACTACTGCTAAGGTCCATACCTCGGAATGTGATTGAGAGGAAGAGCCCTACGACCCTATGGCCGGCAGTGTGGAGAGCGGTCCAGAAGCCGTTCCTCCCCACGCGGGTACGAGCCGCGTGGTACCAGGTGGTGAACGGGAAGTTTGTAACACGACAACGGCTGCACGCTATTGGGATGACGGATTCCCCCCTTTGCCCACGTTGCCACCTCGTGGATACTGACGAACACCGTTTAACATGTGGATCGGCGTTAGAGGTATGGCTGCTAGTGCAGAAGATCCTCGCCTGCTACCTACGTATCGCGCCTCGCACAATTGAGCCACGGCTCCTCCTTTGTCCAGAGGATACTTATTTCCCACCTGCGAAGACTCACGCTCTCACATGGTTTAAAGGCATGTCCATATACTACCTCTTTCGCGATGATGAGAAGATGGTGCTTGATTACTGGCAATTTCTCCAGGACAGTCATAGCACACTTGAGTGTACACCCCGATACCGACAGCTATTTGCGAACTATTTGCGCAGTGTCTTCGACAACCCCCCCTCACAGTTGGGGAGTACCGGGCAGACGATGACCGCCGACATGGGGCTCCACACGCCGCGAAATGTTGTAACAATTTGGAACATGGAATCTGTACGCCGAGGGGCCATGCACATGGAATGGCGTGCGGGATTTGGTTACATTTTTCTTTCGTTATTATCTATCATCACACTATTTGTTTCAAATTCTTTTTCATAGTTTAGAAGAAACTCTTGTTCTGTTGTTGCTACGGCTGTAATTTTCTAATTTGGTTTGTTGTAACTGAAAGACGCCTTAAAAAAAAAAAAAGGCGTTGGGTTAGTAAGCGAAAGGTAAAGAATTCAACTCTTGTGTGATGCTACATATTTTCTTAAAAAAAAAAGGTAGTGTCTAAAAAAAGCAAAAAAAAAAGGTTGGTAGAGCACTTAAAAAAAAAAAAAGATAGAGCGTCTGCCATGTAAGCAGGAGATTCCGGGTTCAAGTCCCGGTCGGGGCACACATTAAAAAAAATCTAAAAAAAAAGTGGTTAACGTGACGGACTATCATTCCTAAAGACCCGGGTTCGATTCCCGGCTGGGTCGGTGATTTTCTCCGCTCAGGGACTGGGTTTTGTGTTGTTCTAATCATCATCATTTCATCCCCATCGACGCGCAAGTCGCCGAAGTGGCGTGAAATCGAACGTCTTGCACTAGGCTAACCGTCTACCCGACGGGAGGCCCTCGTCACACGACATTATTATTATACTAGCACAGCAAGGCCGTTTTGGTTAGTGTTACAAGGCCACATCAATCAGTCATTAAGACTGTTGCCCCTGCAACTACTGAAAAGGCTGCTGCCCCTCTTCAGGAACCACACGTTTGTCTGGCCTCTCAACAGATACCCCTCCATTGTGGTTGCACCTACGGTACTGCCATCTGTATCACTGAGGCACGCAAGCCTCCCCACCAACGGCAAAGTTCATGGTTCATCGGGGGGGGGGGGGGGGGGGAATCCCACTACATAACTCGTTAAACCATTATCTCCATATTAACCTTAAATCACACTCACGCATCATTCATATTGCTAAAACACATTTATAACATTTTAGATACATAAAAAGACATAATAACACTTTATGAAAATACTAGAACAGTTCATGAAAAACATTCTATTACTTTAGTGCACTCTAGTGGGCACAACCGAGACTAAATCACAGTCTCCTATCCAATACTGTCTTCTATCAGCTGATACATAAACTACATGTGCGTCCAGTCTCGCGTCACCATCTTTCACTATCCGGCTCTGAGACACATCTCCCACTTAACCGCCTCCAAGGCAGGATCAGTATACGGCGCTACGCCTCACATTCTGTGCACTTACTACATACATGAATAACCAACATATACATATCCGATATATCATAACTATTTAATGCTCGCAATCATATATCAAATAGAAAAGTGAATACAATTCATCATTTCATTAATTAGCAAGACATTTTAGTAATTAAATTCGGTGTCAGTAATATTTTTCAGGTCATCTACCAGCTGCTGTCTATCGGTTGACCACCAATAGTATCTGGTACACCCTCTGTTGGTTGCCAGAACAGACTGGAACAGCAAGCTGAACTCGATCATGGATAATGAAACAGACACAAAACATTTTTAGTGCAACAATTCATATACAATCTATAATACAACATTACAACACATATTCCTACTTGCCTAGTACCGCTCAGCAGAAACTTCAGTGTTCACCACAGTTCATCGTAAACAGTACAATCATACTAATACGAAGAGAGAGAAAGAGGAGGAGAATGATATATATATATATATATATATATATATATATATATATATATATATATTCATTTTTTTATGCATCACTAACAACACCTGATTACAGAGCTACAAATACTAAACCATTTCATTGTTTTGCACACGGCTAACAGTGTGTGGTCGCAGAGACACATCATACAACTAATAAGAGAGGAGTAGAATGATTTTATATACAATATTTACAGAACAGAAACTAACTGCTGAGGTGAATCATACTAATACTGCTTCTATGGATTTCTATACAGGGGTGAACATTAATAACACCGCCAAATTGCAGGGATGGATTCCTGACCGTAAGTGGAGCAAAAATGTCCTATGAACATGTGTTCAGAAATTCATCATTGCCACATAAATGGTACTGACGAATAACAGTTTCTCTGATCATGTGACATGTTTTCCTTGTGTGCTGCAGGCTACGTGATTGACGTACAAAGTAAGATCTATGCACGCTATAGAAGTGAAACAAACACGTCTCATTTAGCAGGGCTCAGCAAAGAATAGGGGCTTCCGCAAATCGCATCCAACACATAATTTAAGCAAACAAGTGTTCACCATTTATTTAACCAGCATACTCCACAGGCAAAAAGGAACACTGAAAGGACAACACCCGTAAATCAATGCACTAGAAAGAACACGCAACCCGCATTCACGAAGGCTGAGGGTAGCATTGATTCTTCAGATAGCGTCGCCATACACTCCACGGTAAACAGCCACCAAACAAACCACAGCGACCACTACTCTGTCCTCGACGAGCGAGAACTCTTTGTGAGTGGAATAGCCTGCAAGACAAGACTCCCCAGAAAGCCAAGCATGCCGCAAAAATCCTTTCAAGCTGCAAGGCAGCCCCCTAACGTAACGCCAGGAAGGTCGTCGCTAGGGAATGAACCAGAGATGTTCAACCAACGACTGGAATCCATATGAGCACATCCACGGATCACTGTGCTTGGAGATGTAGTTCTCCCTGTAGATATTTTGGGTAAGTCTGTATACGGTTTCCACGTCTTGGCATCAAGCTATGTTTGCTTTTATTTGGATTCCATTTTTAGGGTTCAGTACCTAAATCGGTAAAAATTGAACTTTTGTAGGATCTCTTTAAAGTCAGTACTACCATTAGACCGTTTTTTATTTGCAGTGTTACATTACACGACCATGATTTCGGCTTTAAAATGCCATTATCAAGTGTTTTAATGTTATACAGTGTCTAAAATGGCATACTGTCGTATTTAAAATACACTAAAATACGACAGTATGCCATCTTAGACACTGTATAACATTAAAACACTTGATAATGGCATTTTAAAGCCGAAGTCATTCTCGTGTAATGTAACATTGCAAATAAAAAACAGTCTAATGGCGGTACTGACTTTAAAGAAATATATTATGACTGTGGCCCCACATTATGAAAAAAATTATTAAATTTATAGGATCATTTTGTTGCCCATCTGTCTGTCTGCCTGCCCCCTTTTTCTCGGGGATTGGTAGGGTTGGAATTTATAACACACACAAAGGTCTGTGGGCTCTTGACGGTGCCAAAAAATTAAGTTCCGAAGTCCATGCAATAAAAACCTCTATGGTACTTCCTGTCGACCAACAGTTATGAAACTTGGCAAGAAGCAAGAATTCAAGTAACGGAGAAAACAGAAAATTGTTAATTTTTTGCCTTTAAAACCTTACATTGCATTGGAAACTGATAGAGGGTTGCACTTCCATTGTTTGGGATGAAGTTCGTCATTTGCGTAATAACAATAGCCTTATGGCCAGCTATATAGTTTTTCTTCTCTGGAGACTTCCATAAAATCTTGCCAGTAATCACAATAGGAACGAAAACAATCGAAATCAATGAGTCTGCCACTGCCAATTATCATAACACATTAGTATAACTACAAAATTAATAAAATAAATGAAAAACTACAAAAGCGAATGTGAAATTACACACATACATTGCATTGGAAACTGATACAGGATTGCACTTCCATTGTTTGGGATGAAGTTCGTCATTTGCGTAATAACAATAGCCTTATGGCCAGCTATATAGTTTTTCTTCTCTGGAGACTTCCATAAAATCTTGCCAGTAATCACAATAGGAACGAAAACAATCGAAATCAATGAGTCTGCCACTGCCAATTATCATAACACATTAGTATAACTACAAAATTAATAAAATAAATGAAAAACTACAAAAGCGAATGTGAAATTACACACATAATTTAAAATTTAAACCTGAAATTAAAACATTCTTGAAAGTCTTAGAATTCCTATATCTTGCCAGTTTCACAGGTGATAACAGGCAAAAATCGTCGATGTTCTCGACACCAGGGGCGCATGAACTATCTAGACACATAGCTATGTTTATATGGAACCCTCGAAGTGCGACTCCTACTCGCACTTTTACGGTTTTTTCCTGAATTGTTTTACTGAGGTATTTAAATTGTGAAACTCGTTAAATTTTGCCGTATCTAATCTCCATAAGTAAATATTTATATTAATTTTATATGTCTTCTGTAGTTCCTTAGTTTCGAAATGGATTATTAGTGCCCTCTTATTGTATATCGCCTTATGCATGGACATTGCACAAATACTAAATACGATCCCTCTAACAGACGTAACTATGAGCAAATAGAAACACTACAATACACACAGAAAAACAGTGAGTACAGCACCCACATGAGGGGATCAAGTGAACTAAAAAAAAAAAAAAAAGCAGAGGATAAAGCGACCCAAAACTATAGACGTAACACTGACACTACAGAACTCACAATCAGAGACAGAAACACGTCTTTCGTGACGGATTTGTTGTATAAACTGTTCTTGCTGCACTTATCGCATTAATTCTCTACGAAAATTAGAGTATTCGACAATATCCACCATTGTCTCCTGCAGAGACCTCTTTAGGTAATTGGCAGTACTAATTACTGCTTTCGAATATATTTATTCCTGAATGAAATATGCCATTGAAGATATATTTTTTTTCAAACTAACAGCTCAGCTCATGGAATCAATACTAAAAATGAAAATAATCTTCAAAAAGATTTAAAGTCACTTACTTTAATGTTAGTTCAATCTGACTTATGTACAAATTCAGCGGAGTAACGTGACCACTGTAAATAAATGCTGTAAAATGATTTTTCTATTTGATGTTGCATAGCTACAACAGCCTAAGAATTATCGCATGCACCTTAATGAGATGAACATTTACACATTTTGTGACAATTTTGCTTTTACCTTGTAAATGAAAATATGTTTAAGACTTTTTTGAGTTATTAGATGTGCACCTTGGTGTGTGTTATAAATTCCAACCCTACCAACCCCCGAGAAAAAGGGGGCAGGCAGACAGACAGACAGACAGGCAACAAAATGATCCTATAAATTTAATAATTTTTTTCATAATGTGGGGCCACAGTACTTTAGCACAATTGCTTTTTTTTGTAAATGTTTATCGTGTATTCTTGTTTTCCGGCATATTGTACATTCTAGAGGATCTCCTTATTAGGGATATTTTGTAATGAGGAGTATGGCTAATCTTATCAGCAAAGCGACTTGATGTCTAAGAAGTAACGGAATACCACAGATGTGGTGGTGTCTAACAGTGAAATGTCGTTTGCAGCGTCTTTGTTTCTAGACCAGTCTTCCATGTACTGAGACTCAGCCATGAACAGGACTGTGGAATTCAAAATGCGTGTCAACAAACGCCAATCATACAGTGCGCTGCATGAAGGCAAGAGCTTAACACCGAGAGATAGCATAAGAGTATGTGCCGTACTATACGGTGGTGAAAATAAATGTTACATTGAAACACGTATGTTGTGCGGCAGCGATGCTGAGACATTGTAGAATCTCTGACCAGAGCAGTTGCGCTCGACTCGCAGTAGCGAGCAGTCAGTCAGTCTGCAGTAGTCAGTCCTCAGTAGTGCTTGGAGTCGGTTGCTAGCAGTAGCGGAGAGCAGTCGGCGGGCGTCGGCATCGCAATGGTCGAGATTCAGGATGAGGTATAATTTTATTTAAATAAATAATCATGCAGCTTTGCGCTCATCAGATAATGTAACGAACACTCATTGTAATTTAACTTTCAAAAAATCGCCCCCAATTATAATTTTGATTTAAAACCAATTTTAGAGACAATTATTCAAATTTCCTTCCATTTCCTTTTAACAAAGATTTTTTTAAAAAGGTACTTCCAATGCTTTTCATGCAAGCGCCAGAGAACAATAAGAGCAGAATTTTGACATGCAGTTTCACTAAGGTAAGAAATTTATTCTCGTTTCGCACAGGGCAAAGACCGACATTTCGGTTAAATTGATTTTTGAGTATCACTGTAGTTTCATTGTCATGGGATTCTCGTTCATTATTTTATGGGAACTTGCACTTGAGTCAGATAGCGAGCTTTTATTTAATTGTCTTTGTCATTAATATTTTGCGGGAGGCTACACTTGGCTCCATTTCTAATAAGTATTGTCATTAATATTTCTTGTGGGGAGGTCACACTTAGCTGTGGCTCCATTACTAATAAATATAATAGTTATATTTAAAGAATTTGTTGTGGGGAGGTTACACTTGGCGACACCCGGTCCAGGATCGTATTTCGTGAGAATCTTTTGAAAAACAGTCAGATATCTGCTCTTATTTCTTAGATATAATTAGGATTTGGCGCAACGCTTTTACTAATTTGTGACTTTCTTTCCTTAGATCATCGGCAATTCGTTGCTCTGTTGTATTTGTGTGTTGCTTTTGTATTTGTGCTTATTTCTTTTTTGAATAATTGTGACTACTGTAAAAATGCCGCGAAAGACTGTGAATAGTGTATCGCGAGGTATTGTGAACGAAATTACCGACTCAAACAATTTTACCGATAGGACTAGTGACACGCAGTGTAATGATGACAATGCTGTGTTCACTAACAGTCAGTGCGTTCCAATCGCGAATGACGACTTTTACCTTAATGATGAACAAACGAACTCGGTTATGTCTTCTGTTGATTTGACGATAATCAATAACGCGGGACGCTCTATTGTAATGAGCGCTGCCCAGCCTAACACAACCGGTTTACTAAATTCACGTGACGAACAGACAAATTTGTCTAATGAAAATGATCAGTGTACGGAAAGTACGCCGGACTTATTTAATTCCGAAATAATGTCTAACAGTGTACATCTGACTGACAAACCTTCTTGTAAATCGCAAAATAACCAAATGGTTACAGAAAGCGAAACGATTCCAGATCCACCATTAATCAGCACAGAGAATAGAAATGTTAATTTTGGCTCAGATCAAATTATGGCACTATTGCTGCAACGAATTAACCAAATTATTGAAAAACAAGACAACAATGATGTAAATCTCAAACAACTTAGTGAACAGGCTAAACAACAGAATGAAAAATTAGATAACAATTCCAGACAGTTAAGTGAACAAATTAGGGCCGTTGCCGCACAATGTCATGACACTAAGGAACAGTTACGCGAGGAAATTGAGGCTTGTTCACGAAAAAGTAGCGAAGAAATCAAGTCTGTTGCTCAGGAATTAAGGGAATTGCAAACAGCTGCAACAGAAACACTTAGAGCGGAAATCAGTACAGTCGCTAAACAATGCTCTGAAAAAGCTACACAATTACGCGACGAGTTTAAAGCAATGACGGTAGAACTTTCGCGCACAATGGATGAAAAGATTGACGCAAAATTCGAACAACAGAACACACAAATTAACGAACGTCTTAGTCTTCACATAGAAAACAGTAATACGCGTTTTCGTAAATTTATTGGTGATCAAAATAAAGTAAAACGCCAAGTAATGGAAACAATCACTGCACAGAGACAAGAAGACAAACGTAAAATGTTTGCGAAGGCAAAAACGTATGTAGACAATAATATTGCCACAGTTTCGGACAAAATTAATACCATCGAACAGTCAAACACAGAATTACGTGACGAAATTTCGGATCTGAAATCGAAAACAGACACATACATAACAGATTTTCAAACAGTGACCGATAGACTCGAACAATTAGAACTAACACAGGATTCCGATGTCGTGAAAGCTGATGTTAAAAAACTGAACGAAACTACACGTAGATTGCAAAACCAGATTAATGCCACTGACACTAAAACCGATGATCAGGTAAAAATACTGACTGAAAAATGTGATGAATTGGCCAGTCGTATTGACGTCATCGAAACTACTAATGACAATAAATCAGACGATACTTCACCGGTTTCATTCAACCAAACACCTGAATTTCAAAATTTACAGCAGACAATTAATGAGATTGATTCGTCTAATAACACATTGCGTCGAAAACTGTCAAGTTTACAGCAAGAAGTAACAGAGATGAAAAACACTTCAGTTAATAACACAGCACAGCAGACACCACTTTTCGAACATTTGCCAGACTCGCGCAACGCGTGTAATTTGAGTAATCTACAGCGAGTACGGGACTTAGATTCCGGACAACCACAGTTCAACAGATTTTCTTGCAATACTGATCCTATTCCATCACACAGAGATGATAATTTCGATTACAAACATTTCCTGTCAGTGAGAAAGTTTAAAGTGTTTAAAAACGACAGAGCACAGATACACGATTTGCACCGTATAGGACAACTTATTTTTGTACTTTCACCATTATTACCTGTAATGCAGAAACGAGCTTTGAACCTGTTACGACAATTTGCTATTGTACTTTCATCAGTATTACCTATAATGCAGAAATTGGAATTAGCAAGAATACAGCAGTTTGTGTTTGGAATTTTACCGACATTGCCTGGAACGCAAAAGCTAAAATTTATTTGCAGTGCGTAATTGACCTCAGGGGATTCATTACGCTTTAATGAATATGTGCCGTAGCGAGCATAGGGCCCCGAGCTGTAGTAGTGCTGTTTCATCTTTAGTTTTCTGCACTGCTGCCTTCTCTTCTACTATCCTTTATATCTATCAAAACAGCTCTTTAACTATTGCTCTTCCTAGAATTAAGAAAAATGAGTAATGAGAACCCGATAAGACAAATTTTTACCGAATGTGACAATTTCCATTAGGCACTGCAGAACTACCACCGCAATTTTAATATCAGATAAGATAGTAATCATCAGTATGTTTAAAATTATTAGTAACAGGAACCACATTTTAGTAACAATAGACGTTTTTCACCACAACAGCATGAAAGTCAGCAGCTTAGCATACCTAACCAACAATGCAGTCTAGAAGGTCAACCAAGCTTTAATGTTTCGCCGCGTGCACGTATAGTCCCAGCTACAATAAATAGTAACGCACAGCAGAGAGATAACTACGTACAGAAAACACACTATTTCGACTCGTATCGCAATGCGCCGTATAGAAGTGACTATTATGACAGACGTAAAATTAACGAGCACAATTTTCAGCGTACATTTCATTACAGTCGATCTTTTCAGCAGCAAGAATGTCAGCAACAACATATAATCATGAATGAAACAGACAATAGGTGTCATCTATAGCGTAACACGTCAGTAAGAAATAACAGAGCAGTTCAAATAGTCGATATGCCACAGCATCGTCCCGTAAATAACAGTACGTACGACAGAATTTGACCAGATACAGTACAGGTTGCATATTCCAGTAACGTAAGCAATAATTTTGACACGTAAAATCTTATTCACGAGAATGTTGTTGAAACATGCTTTGTGGAATACACCACTTTTATCGTACACACATCTTAGCAGAAATTTTTCCATTGCCACCGACAGTTCTAACACAGCTTTAGGCGTACATATTTTCCAGGAAATTGAAGAAGATGGTACAACAGTAATTAAAAACATCGCATTTGCAAGTCGCATTTTGTCACCTGCTGAACGAAATTATTCCGTTACTGAACTGGAAACATTATGTGTTGTATGGGCTTTTACGAGATTTCGGCACTTTCTTTATGGCAGACATACCACCGTTTACACAGACCACAGAGCGATACAATTTTTACTTTCAGCTAAATTTACTCACGACAGATTAAGCAGATGGAAACTGTATTTACAGGAATTCAATTTTACGATTGTTCACATTCCCGGTACACAAAATGTTATAGCAGACGCACTTTCTCGTTCTCTCAGCAACAATCAGCAAGACGTAGGAACCAACTTCTGCAAAGCAAATTTCAGCGTTATGTACATTCAACAAGTTGCATTTGAAAATTTTATTTCCTCGTCATTACAGGACATAGCACGAGAGCAAAGCAAAGACAATGTGTGGAAAGAAATTAAACACCTTTGGCAAGATAAGAATAATGTTACGATTAGAAACCACTACACTGTACGCAATGACATTCTGTTCCGCCGCTCTCATCCAGACAACAACAATTGGTTATTATGCATTCCTGACGAACTGATTAACAAATTAATATGGTACACGCATTTAAGCTACGCACATTATGGAGCAAGAAAATGTTTTCTTATATTAAGACAGAACTGTTATTTTACAAATATGGAAAAACGTATACGACGAGTTTTAGCGTCATGCAAAATTTGCCAGAAAGCTAAATCTGACACCACTTCACACATTCCTCCATTATATCCAATTGTACCTGTTAAATTAAGACATATGGCCGCAGTAGACATTTTTGGTCCAATTCCGAGAACTAACAGAGGTTTTTGCTACATCTTTGTCGCTGTTGAACTCACTTCAAAATTTGTTACTTTCACTCCGTTACGCAAAGCTACTGCCAAAACTGTTTCGAAAGCATTTGTAAAGCATTTCTTATTTCATGTAGGGCATGTGATGAAAGTAATTTCTGACAATGGATCACAATTTCGTTCTGCTATATGGATACGCATGTTACGAGCTAGAAACATTTCTCCGATTTATATATCCAAGTACCACGCTTCTTCGAACCCTTGTGAACGACTAATGAAAGAAATTGGTAAACTGTGTAGAATATACTGCCACAAAAGACATGTTAATTGGGACACACACATACACTCATTCCAAGATGTAATTAATTCCATTCCAAATGAATCCACTATGCTACCTCCGTCTGTTATACTGAAAAACGTTGAACCACCAAACAAAATTAAAGAATTAGTAACATTTCCTACATCTCGTCGATTACGACACCATGAAATAATTGATATTGCGCTGAACAACATCAAACGTGCCGCAGAGCGCCGGAGAAGACAGCAAAAACAGGTTTGTAGACACCGAGATTTTCACGTTGGACAGAAGATATTAGTACGTACACACTATTTATCCAGCAAATTAAAAGGTAAGTGCAGTAAATTTGAACTTCTATACGCAGGTCCATATCGGATTCGCAGCATTCCTCACCCCAATGTTGTACACGTCGAAACTCTGAGAACCAGAAAATCGAAAGGCAACCATCATGTGTCAAACATTAAACCCTTTATCGAATGAAACCACTTTACGATGTAACATGCTATGAGGCCGTTTACACATTTTATGACCACTTATGCAATTATATTCACATGACTAATTACTGATGATTATCGTATTTTTTCTTGGCAAGTGCCCGGCAAGGTAAGGTTAGCAGGTCGCTTTTCTTGTCGTTACACATCAGACCGTGCACATTTTTTCAGATGAACTTACACATTTTATGACCACTTATGCAATTATATTGACATTACTAATTACTGATGATTATCGTATTTTTTCTTGGCAAGTGCCCGGCAAGGTAAGGTTAGCAGGTCGCTCTTCTTGTCGTTATACATCAGACCGTGCATATTTTCCAGATGAACTTACACATTTTGTGACCACTTATGCAATTACATTTATGTGACTACCTATTGATGATTATCGTATTTTTTCTTGGCAAGTGCCCGGCAAGGTAAGGTTAGCAGGTCGCTCTTCTTGTCGTTACACACTAGACCGTGCATTTTTTCAGATGAACTTACGCATTTTATGAATAATTATGCAATTCTCTATAATGACGCATTAATTTTATCAAATTCTCTCTCCATTGAAGTCTTTAATTATCGCATCTATTAACTACACTACATATAAGCTGAACACAACGAATGTCACATTTTGTCTTTCTTATGTATGTACGATTGTTTTCATGTTCTGTTTGTATGCACTGTGAACTAGTTAAGGTATAACACACACCATTTGACTTTGACATTTGCCTTGTGATATCTCAACATCGTGACTGTTTTACATTTTCCTTTTTGCTGCTGCATTACGATATTCTCTGTACACTTTTTGCCTTTAAACACTGTCTGTGTTTTGAGATATTACGTTTTCTGTCATGTTATGTTGTATGCTTAATTGAGTCACCATTAACCAGTCACTATTTAATGGGTATATGATTTAAATGCAAGACATTAATCTTTGTTCATCAATTTCAGAAATAAATGATGCGTACAGGAAATGAATTAAACAGAAGTGGGAATTTCACCTATGGAATAAACGAAAGAAGATGCAATAAGCTAATGAGGACGAGTAAATGGATCAGAATTAACAAGCATTAACCAGAATATATTATACACATCACAGAATAGCAGTCTTAACTAATTTTTTCTTTCAGAATACAAAGCGATTGATGCAAGCTGTCAGACAGAACTACACATTTTAGTTTTAAGTGATGAAATATGCTAGGGATTAGGAATAGTTGTGTGATGAATAATGAAATGATTTTTGCAGATGATAATGAATGCTGATAATGAACAATGATGAAGAATATGGTACTATGAATAATGAAGTTTTTGTTTACAGGTGATGATAATGATGGAGTTATGATGATATGAATAATGAAGTTTTTTCTTTACAGATGAGGATAATGTTGAAGTTATGTATTTATGCTATGTAGTTATTTAAGTATTTGTTGCAGTTTACTTTGACAGCAGGTGTTATATTGCGTAGTAGGATGACTGAAGGTTTTGGAAAGGACAGCTATGGAACACATTTTTTATACACATTTCACTACCTGTTAATTCGAAGTTCACTACTTTTCAGCATAGTCTGCATTTCTTCTTTCAGCTCAATAATCCATTTTGTATTTTTCTTTCAGGAGAAGCTTTTTATGATAGTTACTAAACTTGTTACTTATTATACCTGTTCTAGTACTTGCATTTTTCTTACCCACTTGTGTCTATCATTTATAAATGTGATAACCTTGCTACAGCTGACTCATGACGAATGACGTTACACAATCTTTTCATTTATAGGAACAACCTAGAAGCAATTTTTTCTCTTATTTCTTCTTGCTTTCCCTTATAATTACCCAAAGCAATGCATTGCTAGCAGAAAAAACAAAATGTATTAACAGTCCCAGATAATGTCACTAGTTTATGATAATTCTGTATAACACTGATCAGCTCTGAATAGTATGTCACTTGAATAATGACTTCTTAATGATACCAAAACATAATTGCCACTATCTATTGTAATGAGAGTACTTATTATGCCCATGCTTATTAATGCTACTAATGTTTTGTACTATTCAGTACTTGCTGGCCACTGAGTGCCCATAATTAATGTAACTTATAATGCCCATGCTTATTAATGCTATGACTGTAATTAACTGATTTTTCTAATAATGATTTCTTAATGATATGAATAATACTGAATGATGAATAATGTTTTATACTATTCAATACTTGCTGGCCACTGAGTGCCCATAATTAATGTAACTTATAATGCCCATGCTTATTAATGCTATGACTGCAATTAACTGATTTTTCTAATAATGATTTCTTAATGATATGAAGAATACTGAATGATGAATAATGTTTTATATTATTCAATACTTGCTGGCCACTGAGTGCCCATAATTAATGTAATTACTTATTATGCCCATGATTATTAAGGCTATGACTGTAATTAACTGATTTTTAATAATGATTTCTTAATGATATGAAGAATACTGAATGATGAATAATGTTTTATACTATTCAATACTTGCTGGCCACTGAGTGCCAATAATTAATGTAACTTAACGTTTTGTTAGTGTTTTCAATGATGACTTCCCATATTAATACTGAATGATGATAAATATTTTGTACTAATCGAAAGTTGCTAGGCCACTGAGTGTTAATAGTTACTTGTAAATATGTCATTTGAATGAGGAAAAATGTTTTGTAATACTCAATACTTGATGGCGATTGATTACCACTCTTGTCTTTAAATTAATTAATGAACATTTTTCTGTAATACTACATTCATGGTACAGAAATGTTCAATGACTAGAGTATGGATACCGCAAACTACTTATGTAATCACTAATCAAGACTTGTGTGTTAGTTAATGTCCTTCACCTTCTGACCTAACTACCTGAAATTATTGTAACATCCATTTGTCTTGTCCATCCTCATTATCATGGAGCACTATATTTGGTTTTTGCACTAATTCTACGTTGGTGTGCCGCCTCTTAAAAGCGTGGTGTTGACACGACATGCTGTCCACCACTGTAGGCGAAGAAACTACTTATGTAATCACTAATCAAGACTTTGTTATGGAGCACTGTGTGCCGCCTCTTAAGAGCGTGGTGTTGACACGACATGCTGTCCACCACCGTAACCGATGAAGACGTTATTCTGGTCGCACTGTTTGATGTACCTGGTATACTGCCAAATGATAGTATGGAATACTACTACGACGTTTCACTGTCTTGATAAGCTGATAAATACTTCTGGGAACGGAACTGCAGATTGTATCACTTAGTTGTGATTCTGTGGAAAGATATGGACTTTCAGTGCAGCTATGTGCAAACTAAAGTGCTACAACCATGATGCAATCCTTTCTTTTCCTATCCTAATAGTGAAAATCAATTTTTACTAACACCATTTATGTTAATGGCCTATACATTTTTTCTCGATTTGTTGAACTCTAGTGCGAGTACACTTGTGTCACTTGTCGACATGATTTTTGCCATTTGTTGTCAAAATACTAAAGACATTTTCGATTTGTTTTGAAGTGCAGTATGTGTGCACTCTTGTCATCTATATTGTATATACTTTTTGTGATTTGATGATTTTTTTCTACTCTTGCGTTTATTTGTTATAAAAATGTTCAAAAATTTTCAGTGCATGTGCACTTATGTGAATATGTTTTCAACTGAACTACAGTGCCTGTGCACTCTTCTCAATTTTCAATATGATTTGTGTTCATTCTGTATACCTTTTATGATTTATGTCATTTGTTACTCTTGTATATACATTTCGTCTTTTACTGATATGTTCTCCACTGCAGTGCATGTGCACTCATGACACTTATCAACATGATGAAACTGCTAAAGAATTTTTCAGTGTGTGTACACTTTGTTATCTGTCAAATAATTTGTATATACATCTTTCCTGATTTGTTTTGTACTTATGTTTTGTCTTGTCTGTAATGTTTTGTAATCGGTGCATGCGCACAACATTTAATTCATGTGATACATCTAAATATTTTGTTAATTAAAGGAAAAATTTGTTACGATGGCAAGTCCAAATGACTCACCATCGCTGCCAAATTTTTGCCCCCCCAGTGGAGGGTTATGAAACACGTATGTTGTGCGGCAGCGATGCTGAGACATTGTAGAATCTCTGACCAGAGCAGTTGCGCTCGACTCGCAGTAGCGAGCAGTCAGTCAGTCTGCAGTAGTCAGTCCTCAGTAGTGCTTGGAGTCGGTTGCTAGCAGTAGCGGAGAGCAGTCGGCGGGCGTCGGCATCGCAATGGTCGAGATTCAGGATGAGGTATAATTTTATTTAAATAAATAATCATGCAGCTTTGCGCTCATCAGATAATGTAACGAACACTCATTGTAATTTAACTTTCAAAAAATCGCCCCCAATTATAATTTTGATTTAAAACCAATTTTAGAGACAATTATTCAAATTTCCTTCCATTTCCTTTTAACAAAGATTTTTTTAAAAAGGTACTTCCAATGCTTTTCATGCAAGCGCCAGAGAACAATAAGAGCAGAATTTTGACATGCAGTTTCACTAAGGTAAGAAATTTATTCTCGTTTCGCACAGGGCAAAGACCGACATTTCGGTTAAATTGATTTTTGAGTATCACTGTAGTTTCATTGTCATGGGATTCTCGTTCATTATTTTATGGGAACTTGCACTTGAGTCAGATAGCGAGCTTTTATTTAATTGTCTTTGTCATTAATATTTTGCGGGAGGCTACACTTGGCTCCATTTCTAATAAGTATTGTCATTAATATTTCTTGTGGGGAGGTCACACTTAGCTGTGGCTCCATTACTAATAAATATAGTTGTATTAAAAGAATTTGTTGTGGGGAGGTTACAACATATAGATGAAACTTCAATACTGATCGTTGTGATCCATAAATACGTTATGGGATCAATACATTGGCTTGATATTAATTTAATTCTAGCGGAAACAGTTCATGTTTCTACTGTGAGGGGGCAGCACGTGCAGTCTATAGGAACTGCGTCACCCATAGACATTGTAGTAGTTGTACTGTGTGTCATTACGAGAGTTTCGTTGCTTCCGTATGGTTCAGACAACAATAAATATACGATCAGAGGTTCCGTATAGCCATTCTAATGGGGCAGGGAATGAGACATGCGGACGTCGCAAAAAATATCGCTGTGAGTCAAAGTGATGTCTCTAGAACCTGGAATAAGTTTCTGGCGAAAGTTAAGGCTCGTCACAGAAGTGGTCGCGGAAGAGAAACAATGGGTGTGCAAGACTGATATCTGCCTATAACAGCAATACGCTTTGCTGATGCTACAAGTGTGTGGAGGTAGTTCCAAACAGCTGCAGGAGTCAACACAAACGATATGAAACAGGCTCCATGACCTGTGCCAGAACACCTCTCAAATCTCATTTTAATCGATTAAGGGTTGGGGCTCTTATCATAAGGGCGCGAAACCTTTCTTCGTGCACTACGCAGCAATGGGGCAAGACGCTCTTAGCTGACGAAACCTGCATCAGTCTGCATCCTGACAATACTGATATTCGTGTGTGGAGGCAACAAAGACAGCTGTACTCCCTAACTGTATCACAAGCCGCCACCCTTATCGAGGAGGTTCAGCCACGTTTAGTAGGGCACCAGCGCACCCCTTCTGCCAGTATATAGGAGGATGACTGCTGTGAAGTATCGGGACGCCATCCTTGCACGCATTGTGGCTCCACTTGGTGAGCATATTGGAATGGGATACACACTGATGGATGACAGTGCACGCCCCGATCATCACAATCTTGAAAAACTTTCCTAGTGGAGCATAGAATCTGTCAGGTTGAATAGTCTCCATATTTTCCGGATCTCAGCTGC